>NC_080833.1:92616979-94035104 GCF_030435755.1 Ochotona princeps
TGCACCCGCATGGGAGACCCGGAAGATCTTCCTGGTTCCTGGCTTCGGATTGGCGCAGCACTGGCTGTTGTGCTCACTTGGGGAGTGAATCATCAGATGGAAGATCTTCCTCTCTGTCTCTCCTCCTCTGTATATCTGATTTTGTAATAAAAAAAAAAAGAAGGTGGAATTAGAAAGTTGTCCAGGACTGGCACTGTGGTATAGTGGGTTAAGCCAATATCATCTCATACGGGTACAAGTCCCAGCAGCTCCAGTTTCAATCCAACTCCAGGTTTTTGTGCCCCTGCACTCATGTGGGAGACCTAGAAGCAGCTCTGGGCTCCAGGTTTCAGCCTGGCATAGCCTCAACTTTATTTCAACCATTCGGTGAGTGAACCAGCAGGTGGAAGACCACTCTGTGTCCCTCTTTGTAATTCTGCCTTTCAAATAAGTAGTTTTTTCTCGATTTATTTTTGCTTATTTATATTGTTGCAAAGGCAGATACACAGATGAGAGAAAGATCTTCTGTCTGCTAATTCATTCCCAAGTGGACACAACAGTGGAGCAGAGCTGATCGAAGCCAGGAGCTTCTTCTGGGTCTCCCACACAGGTGCAGGGTCCCATGGCCTTGGGCCGTCCTCCACTGCTTTCCCAGGCCACAAGCAGGGAGCTGGATGGGAAGCGGAGCAGCCAGGACACCAACCCATGCTCATATGGGATCCTGGTAGACACAGGGCAAAGATTTAGCTACTAGCCTATTGTGCTAGGCCCTCAAATAAATCTTAAAAGCTCTTTGTTTTAGAGGTTTGCTTGAAGGTATGACCTGCCTTGCGGGCCCTCAGGATTGCTTGTTTGCTTATTGAATGTGTTGTGTAACATCTTTCATTCCGCTTTCATGTCCTCTGTTTTTCCCAGTGCGGAGGCCCAGGACCCATTAGGAGGTGCTCAGCCTTCTCACAATTTGTTTCTCAGAAACTTTTGGAAACATACGTACATACATTTACTTATTAAAGATTTATTTTTACTGGAAAGTCAGATATACAGAGAGAAGGAGAAACAGAACTATATGAACTGTATGTGGGTATGGACGAGCCGTGGCTGGGCTGAAACATCTAGCAGCAAGAACCAGATTGGGCTGAAGGCCAGATTGGTTGAAGGACAGGAGGTGAGCTGAGTAGGGCTGGCTCATGGACCCGCTGGTATGCACGAAATCTGGCATTGGGAGAGGTTCTGATGGAGGAGCCTGGGCAACTCCTCTGGCAGGACACAGACCTAGCAGGTAAAGACAAGAAGCATAATAGGAAACAGCCCAGAACAGGCTATGGAAAGTTTCCCACTGGCACACATTTGGCATGGGTCGGGGGCAGACCAGGCTGAATCAGTTCACGTCATTCACTGGCGAATCCGAGCACCAGAACAGAGTGTGGGTCGAGCCAGGTCCCGGTCGCGACAAAAACCAGTGCACAATACGGAATGCCAGGGTGAGGTTACCTGTACCGGATGTGACCGCAGCGCCCAATAGCACATGTGAGAACCAGGAAGGGAGAGGGTGGAGCCGGCAGGGGGAATATGCGGGGGTGGGAGGGTGGGGGTTCCCTTGCTGGACAGCTACTCCCATGGAGAGCATTAGCTGGGATGGGGACAGAGCAGGCTAGGCAGGGCTATAACACCTGCGGGCCTCATGTGGACTAAATCAGGGGAAAGCCAGGCTGGGCTGATGGTTCCTCCTGGTGCGAACTACAATTAGAGTGGGTGAGGGTTGTTTGGGCTTAGCTGCAGCATCAGCTGGCAGAAGCTGGCACTGGGGGCTAATTCTGTCAAGTTAAACTCCAGAACCACCTGGAAAGCGCATAACCCGGAGTGGGAGTGGTCTGGGAGGGAAATAGTGGGCACCTCCCTCTTGGTTTGCCACTCCCACTGGAAGGTACAAAAACTAGGACAGGGGCTGGGGTGGCTAGACAGAGAGACACCCAACAACATCTGTGAGGGCTGGATAGTTAAGCTGGCTAGATGGAACTAGGCTTTAATACCCATCAACATGTATGAGAGCAGAAGGGGATGTGGGACAGACTGGACTAGTCTGTTACACATACTGGCAAACCAGGATAGAGGGCAGGCCTGGTGGGGCTTATTGTGGGTCGTTCCGACTAGCCTGCAGCTCCCACTGGTTTATGTGAGGGCTGAATGTGTGCTGGGCAGAACCAGGCTGGACTGCAACACACATTGGTTCCAGTGGAAGTCGGGATTGGAAACAGAACCAACCCAGCAATTGCAACCACCAGCTGATCCGGGCGATGGACTGTGCCGGGCCCTGTGGTTGCTAGTACATACAAGAATCTGGTCTGGGAACACCTCAGACAAACCCCAATCGAAATGCCAGACTCAGAACCCTAACCATGAAAAGACAGAAGACAGAACAAGTCAATCAACCACCTCAGCTATATGTTGGCAGTGAAAAACTGGGCAAACGGAGACTCTATGATGGACTATGTCAATCAGTGGATTCTTCAACGACCCCACCGTGCTTGGAGTGGCGAGATTGGCAACAATTCATAATTGTTGAACTATCAAAACCACTTGAGCAAGACCCTCAGAGGAAGCCCCACATCAGGGACCTGGGGTGGGTGGGAGACTGGGTGGGGTTTCTCCCTTAAAATCCCCCTTTACCTCAGATATATGAAGGAAACAATGTGGAAATAATAGTCTTACCTATTTTCCTGTAGCCCTTGAACCTTTTTACCCTAATTAACTATGTAAAGATTGTCAAAAATATAATTTAAAAAAATGGAAAAAAAAAGATTTACAGAGAGGAGAGACAGAAAGATCTTTCATCCACTGGATCTCTCCTCAAGTGGCCACAACAGCCAGAGCTGAGCTGATCTGAAGCCAGGAGCTTCTGCGTCTCCCACACAGGTCAGGGTCTCAAGGCTTTGGGCCATCCTCCACTGCTTTCTCAGGGCACCAACAGGGAGCTGGATGGGAAGTGGAGCAGCCTGGATGCAAACCGGTGCCCATATGGGATCCCGGCATGTGCAAGGTGAGGATTTAGCCACGGGGGCATTGTGCCAAGCCTGGCAGCTACCCAGTTTCTACTTGTTTTTTACTATTTTGAAAGAAATAGGGAAACATCTGTCTGCGGTGTCCCTGGGGCTGGGGGAGATGCGCGAGGAGCCTGGAACTCAGTTGGGGTCTCCCACGTGGCTGGCAGTAATGAAGTGCTTCAGCTTCTGCTGACTTCCGGGTGCGCATCGATAGGAGGCTGGCGTCAGAAGTGACACACAGGCACCCGAGAGGGCTGGGGCTGTTGCCTTCTGTTATCTTTGAGGCTTTGGAGATTCATCCCTTAGGTGCCAGCGAGTAAGACATGGCGATCAGGTCAAAATTCTCTGACTGTACTTGACAGCCGTGAACCCAAGGCTTCCCTCGTCCTCTACCCTGTCCCACCTCCCTGTGAACCCCGTCCCCTTCCCACTTCCAGGACCCCATCATGGTCTCCCAGGTACCAGCCCAGGAGGCGTGTGCATGTAGATGCATCTGAAGCAGGTGCCACCTTGCCTTAGCTCTGGAGCCAGGACACAGGGCCTTTGTCTCCTACATGAAGGAGGCAGGGAACTGGGGTGATGGCAAAGAGAACTTACAAATTAATTTTACCTTAAAAGCACTCAAACAGTGACCCAACATTGTGGTACATCAGACTAAGCCACTGCCTGCAGATGCCAGCATCCTATATGGTGCACTAATTGGAGTCCTGTCTGTTCCGCTTCCAATCCTCTCCCTGCTAAAGCATCTGGAATAATCAGTGGAGGACGGTCCATGTGCCTAGGCTCCTGTGCCCACGAAGGTGACCAGGATGAGGCTCTTGGCTTCAGCCTAGCCTGGTCCGAGCCAGTGTCGCCATCTGAGGCATGAACCAGCAGATGGAAGATTTTCTCTCTCAAAAACAGAAAAGCAGGTTTATAGAGAGGAGACACGAAAAGAAAGATTTTTCATCCACTGGTTCACTCCCCAAGTGGCCACAACAGCCGGAGCTAAGCTGATCCTAAGCCAGGAGCCTGGAACTTTTTCTGGGTCTTCCACGTGGGTGCAGGGTCCCAAGGTTTTGGGCCATCCTCCATTGCTTTCCCAGGCCACAAGCAGGGAGCTGGATGGAAAGTAGAGCAGCCAGGACACGAACCCGCTGCCCATATGGGATCCCAGCGGATACCAAGGCAAGGACTTAGCCACTTGGCTATCACACCAGGCCCTCAAAAACAATCTTTGAAAGATCTCAAACTGGTGCTGGCAATATTTTTAAGAGATCTCAAATGGAGAACCATAAAATAGGCAAAAAGACCTGGCTTTGTTCCAGATGTGGGACTGGCCCTGAATGAAATTTGCACTGCGGACTATCCCTTGTGGTTCACAAAATCATGTGGGCAGGGCAGAACAGGACCCCCTACCTGGCCACCTCCCTCCCAGCACTGCCCTGGTTCTTTTCTCTGGCGCCCTCTCCTGGGGAGATTCAAAAGGAGCAGCAGGTGGGGAGCTGGGCCACGCTCTCCCCAGGGTGAAGGGTGGGCCTTGAGACACTTGATGAAAGTGGCTCTGATTTCCAAACCCCTCATCCCGCTGTTGGCATTGCCTCATTTACAACTGACTTCATATGAAAATTCCAACCCAGGTCAAAACATGAATCCCAATAATGCAGTGTTTGACAAATCACTCACTTTTCAAAAGGAGAGGAAATTTTTTGGAATTAGGAAGTCCTGAGGGGTGCTCTGCACAGTAGGATGGTTTCAGCAGCTTGACACCCCAGTATTCTGGGGAGGAGATGAATGAACACTGCTGTGCCCTCGGAGTGGGGATATGGGCTCTCCAAGGTGGGGAAAGTTGGGGGCGCAGAGGGAAAAGCTGGGAGGAGACACAAAATATGGGAAAAAACCCCAAAAACCAACCCCCCCCCAAAATCCAACAAAGTGGAAATTGACAAGTGTTTGACTAAATGCCTGCCGCAAGCAGCATGTCAACTTGCATGTTTTTTTCCAGCGAGTATCCACACAAATGTCATTCTATTTGAAAACAATTTCTAAGTTGGGTTTTTGGCAAGAGTTCCAGAATAGACAGGGTGCTTGAAGAGAAATCCTGGTTGTGGCAAATTAAATGAGTTACTCATATAAGACAAATTGGCAAACATGCTTTTCAACCGAGAGCTCAAGGGTTCCATTTGCTGAGTGTCGGTGGGCAGGCAGGGGGCAACCCTCCAGGGCTCACTGCTACCCAGATGTTAAAATCGCTGACTGGTGGTACAGCTGTCCCTCCTCTGGGCTTGAGTCCTCTCATCTGGAATGTGAAGGTGCCCCACTGACTGCACTGCTGATTAAATTCTGCAGGGAACATGGACAATCATGAATTCACGTCTGTAGTTTATGGGGTTGTGAGTGGAGGACTAAATTCCTTTTTTTTTTAAATAAAAGATTTATTTTATTTTTATTGGAAAGTCAGATATACAGACAGGAGGAAAAACAGAGAGGAAGATCTTCCATCTGATGATGCAACTCCCCACGTGGCTGCAACAGTTGGCGCTGAGACAATCAGAGGCCAGAAGACTCTTCCGGGTCTCCCACGCAGGCGCAGGGTCCCAAGGCTTTGGGCTGTCCTTGACTGCTTTCCCAGGTCACAAGCAGGGAGCTGGATGGGAAGCAGGGCTGCTGGGATTAGAACTGGCGCCTATATGGGATCCTGGCACTGGATCCACTAAATTCCTTTTAAGAGAAAAATCAGCCACAATACTGCTTTAGCTGTGTGCCTGTGGCTTCCTGCACTGGACACCTGCTGTGGGAGATGGAATTGTGGCACAGTGGGTTAAGCTGCCCCATGAAACGCTGGCATCCCATATGGGTGTCGGTTCCTGTCCCAGATGCTCCACTTTTCATCCAGCTGCTTGCTTGCAACCCAGAAAAGTGGTGGAAGATGGTTCAAGTGCCTGTGTCCTCACATTCACATGGGAGACCGGGAAGAAGCACCTGGATCCCAGCTTTGAACTGACTCAGCTCTGGCCATGTGGCTGTTTGGAGGAGTGAACCAGCGCATGGATGATTCTCTCTGTAGCTCTGACTTTTGAGTAAAATAAATTAAAAAATTTAAAAAGAGTTATTTTCAGATTTAGAGAGAGAAGGAGAGACAAACACTTTGTGTCTGCTGGTTCACTCCCCAAGTGGCCGTAGCAGTTAGAGCTGAGCCAGGAGTCAGGGTCTCCCATGTGGGTGCAGAGTCCCAAGGTTTGGGGCTATCCTCTACTGCTTTCTCAGGCCACATGCAGGGAACTGGCTGGGAAGTGGAGCAGCCAGGACATGGACCAGTGTTCATACAGGATCTCAGTGAATGTAAAGTTAGGATTTGGCCCCTAGGTTATAGTGACAGGCCCAAAATAAATAAATCTTAAAATAAAAAAATAATAATTTTTAAGAGCCCCTACAAGCTTTGGGTCCTAGGATGCCCTCTGGTGGCTGTGTCAGTTCTGGCCGCTGCGTATGTCTGGTCCAGCTGCTTCTTGGCTTCAGACCTTAACAGCTCACTGGTATTCACCACATTCCTTTCCCAGAGAACTTTTCTGGCTTAATTTTCCACAGCACTGTGCAGCGTCAACTCTTATTTTCTTTATTTCTTAGCTGGGACTCTCATGGTGCAGAAACACTAAGTATGTTGACCTGGTCACTTGCCTGATAGGATAGACTGGCTGCTGTCAGGCCTAGTCCTTCTGCCTCGGCATGCCAGCAGCGCTGGCACAGGGCACTGGCTGCGGAGAACAGACAGGCTCTGGCCTCGTGCAAGGCCACGCTGTGTCGGAGCATCTGCATCTTGCGCCGTGTGATACCAGCAGTGCCAGCCACGAGGCAGCCAGAAACAGGCCTCAGGCTTGTTTTCCACAGATATATTTATCTGAAAGGCAGAGTTAGAGAAGCTTTAATCTTATGGTTCACTTCCCAGATGATGACAGGCCGGGCCAGGCTGAAGCCAGGAGCTTGGAATTCCACCCAGGTTTCTGACGTGGGTGGCAGCATCTCAAGCACTTGGGTCATCCTCTGCTACTTTCCCAGGCCATAAGCAGAGAGCTGGGTGGAAAACAGAGCAGCCAGGACATGAACTGGTGCCCATATGGGACGCTGGAGCTTGGAGATGGAGGATTAGCCAGTTGAGCCAAAGCACCAGCCCCGAACTTCAGGTTTTATCAGGGGATGACCAGAGAACCAGGGACGAGTTCCACGGCACAGTTTCTCTTTGCCCTGCACATGCTGCTTCCTCTAGTAGCATACAGCCCCAGAAATGATTCACTAAGCCAGGATATGCCTCCGATCCTCCTCCTCTCCCCGCAGCTGTGCCCCTGGCACCACTGTGCTTGCTTCTGTCCGTCATCCCTATTGGTACCCCTTCTAGGGCCCTGTCAATGTCCTTGACCCAGTGTCCCCCTGCCCCCAGCAATCCCTCTAGGGCCACCTGTGATCTGCTGGCTAGGACTGCCCTGTTTTCCCAGTCCCCACCTTTCTGACTGCTTCTCTCCAGGGTCTCTCAGCATCCCCGCGTTTCCAGCAGCTTGGGGGCTGACTCCTGCTGCAGGCACCAGGCTCACTGCGGGGCTTGGCACAATTTCTGGTATCAGGAAAGAGGCTTGCCTGGGGGAGCAACAGGTGGGTTGTGCTGAGGGTCCATGGTGGGTAGATCTCATCAGGGGCCCACAGGGACTGGGAGCTCCTGGGCAGGAGGCTGCTGAGGGAGTGGCCTTGCATGTCAGATCCTTGAGCTGTTGCTGCATCCAGAAATGCTCAAGTCATAGGAGCAGATTCGCTCTGATCCAGCTCCTTCCTGGAAGCTGAGGCGTGGAGCTGCTAGCCCCACAGCAGCATACAGAAGGACTCCGAACAGTGAGCTTCATGTCAATCAGAAGTGAGGTTGCTATTGTGAGGCAGTGGTTTAAGCTGCCACCTGCAATGCCAGCATCCCATATGGGCACCAGCTTAACTCCTCTCCCTCTTCCCCACCTCCTTCTCCTCCACTTCTTTCGTTTCCTGACTGTGAGGCCCCATAACCACCGAGGGGGTGAGGCAGTGGTGTTCTTCAGCACGAATCGCCGGAGACAGTCTGATCGAGCATGTTCATTTATTGTAACACAAACACAAACTCTAGAGTAAGAAAGGGAAGGCAGGGGGCATCTCCTGACAGTATTC
This sequence comes from Ochotona princeps, assembly GCF_030435755.1. Taxonomy (NCBI): domain Eukaryota; kingdom Metazoa; phylum Chordata; class Mammalia; order Lagomorpha; family Ochotonidae; genus Ochotona; species Ochotona princeps. The sequence goes on from NC_080833.1 coordinate 92,625,160, forward strand.
CCACCCAATAGTGACACTGTAATTGGCTAGAAGGCATGCCGATCTCTCTGGACCCTCCAATCATGTCATAGGTCAAGTACAACACTCCTAGCTGGCAGGTAGGTTGTGGGTCAGGTATACCAGCTAACGTGGGCCACTTCTCAGAGTTGCTTATTAAGGAAGTCCCAGCACAGCTCGTCCAAGGATAGAGAAGAGAGACTGGGGTGCAGCCCACTGCTCTCGCCTGTATGACCAGTAGTCAGGCCAGGTTGAAGTCTGTTAGCCAAGACCATTGTCTTATGACCTCCCACATAGGCCAAGCAGGCAGAGATCCAGGGGCGATCTCCCTCCTCCTCCTCTCCCTCTTCCTCTCTCAAAGATTTCTTTATCGGTTAGAATCCTGGCTGCTCCACTTCAGATCCAGCTTCCTGCTTATGGGCTGGAAAGGCAGTGGAGATGGCTCAAGTCCTTGGGAACTTGGCACTCATGTGGGAGATTTAGAAGCTCCTGGCTTCGGACCAGCCCACTGTGGCTACCTGGGGAATGACCCAGCAGATGGATCTCCTTGTTTCTCTCTCTGTAACTCTGCCTGTAAAATTAAAAAAAGAAGAAAAATCTGTCTCTGCAGGTAATTGCTGCAAGGTCCTGGGTAAGCAGGGTGCAAGCTGGTCCAGAGCCTCCACTAGCCCCTTGACAGATAAGCTTTGTGCTGTTCCCATCTTGTCCACAATCTGTTCAAATCTTCCCTCTTCTAAGACTGGCACCATGGCTCAACAGGCTAAGACTCCACCTATAAGTGCTGGTATCCCATATGGGTGGCGATTTGTGAGCCAGCTGCTCCACTTCCCATCCAGCTCCCTGATTGCGGCCTGGGAAAGAAGTGGAGGATGACCTAAAGCCTTAGGAGCCTGGGCCGGTGTGGGAGACCTGGAAGAGGTCCCAGATCCTGGCTTAGGATTGCCTCAGCTCTGGCTGTTGCAGTCATCTGGGGAGTGAACCAGTAGATGGAAGATTTCTCTGTCCCTATTCTTCCTTCTTTCTGTAACTGCCTTTCACATTAAAGAAATAATAATATGAAAAACCCAAAACACAAAAATCTGAGTCCAGCACAGTAGCCTAGTGGCTAAAGTCCTCAACTTGCAGGGCAGAGTCCAGGTAAGTCTAAACAATGGCACGGGTGTCTGGACCCCCAGCCATGTGGCTGTGGCTAAGGGTATCCGTGCCAGCCCAGGCTTCCTGCTGGGGATCCTAGCTCTCCGTCCACCCTGCTAGGAGGGGAGGGTCCTGGGCTTGTCTAAGCCTGAGGTCTGAGAATTTCCTCTGTCCACAGCAACCATGCTGGGGACTGATCTCAGATAGCTCTGGGCATGCCCAGGACCATGTCTCTGCCCACCACTGCCATGTTGGTGGACGGAGTCCTCACCAGTCTGAGCAGCGGCACTGGTGTCTGGATCCCCCAGCCACGTGACTGTGGCTGGGTACCTGTGCCGGCTCAGGCTTCCTTCTGGGAATCCTAGCTCCCTGTCCACTGCTGCCAAGTGGTGAGTGAATTCTGGGTTTGTGGGCCTGCTGGCTGCCCAACGGCGAGCTCTGGGATCTTGAGGGTAGAATTACTGCCTAGGGACATCCATGGATAAGGCCACTGTACATGTAGATGAGGAATGAATCCTGAGAGAAACCCAATGGCAGGGCTACTGTACTTGAAGGTAAGCAAGGAGACTGAGACCTGGTGGTTTGGAAGGGAGAGGCCTGGAAATATTTATGGGTCAGACCAATGCACCAGCCCACATGGGAGTTCTGGGTTGGGCTTGTTAGCCTGGAACATGGCTGACAACCACATGCCAGTGCACACACAAGCTAATGCTGGGGACTGTCTGACAGGGCTGGATCGCAGTGCCTGACAATGAGTGTTGTATCAGGGGATGGGTCACATTAGACTGGGCCATGACATCAATCAACAAGCAAGAGAACCAGGTCCAGGGTGGATTCTGTGGGGGATATGTGGGCCCAACCCTATGGAACTACAAGTCCTGCTGGTTAGCTTGAGAGTCGGGCTGGTGATGAGCTGAGCTAGGCATGACCATGGAACTCACTGATGTTCACTGGTACTGGGGCTGGGAACAAACAGGGCAGGTCCAGGCTGCAGCACCTGCATGAGCACCATAAAACAGGGTGTGTGGTGCACAAGCTCATGCAAAGGGTGGGACGGATGGGGCAGACCATGTTGGGTAAGGGCCAAGCACTTGCTGGCATGCGTGAGATCTGGGTCTGGGAGTGGCTCGAGCAGGGGAACCTGGGAAATTCCTCTAGTGGGTCATAGTTCCTGCTGATGAGCACGTGGTCCAGGCTTGGGTGTTGGGCAGGCTGGGCAGGGTAGATTCATCTGTTGGCAAGTGCGTGAATTGGTTTTGGAAGGAGGCTGACCAGGCAGGGCTGAGTGAACCATAGCCCACTGGCAAGTGCAGAAACCAGGATGGAGTGCAGATCATGCCAGGCTAGGGTATCACACTTATTGGTTTGCATGAGCCAGGGATGAGAGCAAACTGAGTAGGGCCAGGTTGTAGCATCTGCCAGTGAAAGCTGGGACTGGAGGCTGGCTGGGCCAGGCCAGGCTGCAGCTTCTGAAAGCAAAGGCCTAGACACTGCAGGGGTTATGCTAATCTGGGTCAGAGCAACCACCTGCACGTGTGATATGTGTGGTTGGGATTAGGCCTGTTTGGGAAGCTAAGGGGACACCCTAGTTGGGTTGTGATTCCCACTGGTGAGCGCAGGAGCCAGAGTTGGGGCTGTGGTCTGATGTGTGCAAGACTTGGCTAGACTCCAGCACCCACTGGAGCTCAAGAGAACCAGGATGGGTGTAGGATGGTCTGGGTATCCCTGCTGAACCATGCATGAGCTGTGTTTGGGTATGGATCAGACTTGGTTGGACTGTAGTACTTACTCAACAGTAAGAACCGGAATGGGTGAGAACCGGTCAGGAAAGGCCACTGATCCTGCTAAGACAGGAGGTGGAATAAGTATGGCTGGCCCATGGACCCACCCGTGTGCATGAGACCTGGTACTGGGAGAAGTTCTGATGGAGGAGCTTGGCAGCTCCTCTGTCCAGACATAGTCCCTGCAGATGAGCGCAAGAACCACGAAAGGGAGCAGTCTAGACCAGGTCAGGTTACAGTATCCACGGACTTACCTTTGGCTAAGGTCTGGGGTGAACCAGGCTGGGCCAGTTCATATTACCCGCTGGCAAACCCGAAAGCCAGAATGGGGTGTGGGTCATGTCAGGTAGGGCAGCAATACCTGTCAGTTCACACTAGGGCTGGAACTGGGGGTCGACTGGGCTGGCTAGGCTGTAGTCCCCACCAGTGTGAACTGGAACTGGGGGTGGACTGGACCAGACCAAGCTACAGCGAATGCTGGGGTGAGATGGGCCATGCCACACTGGGCTGCAGCACCGAATCAGCACATGTGAGACCCCAGGGAAGAGTGGGCAAACCCAGTAGGTGGGCTATAGGGAGCGCCCCTGCTGGGTCACTATTCCCACTGGTGAGCCTGAGAGCTGGGATTGGGAGCAGACTAAGTCGGGCAGGGCTAAAACACCTGTTGGCCTGCATGTAAACTGGATCAGGGACAAGCCAGGCTGGGCAGACTGTACCTACTGGTACATGCATAAGCCATAGTGGATGAGGGTTGGTTGGGCTTTGCCATAGATGCTGGCACAAGGGAAAAACTCTGTTGAGCTATACTGCAGTACCACATGGAGAGTACAAGATCTGGGAGTGGGAGAGGACTCAGTAGGGAAACAGTGGGCATCTCCCTCTTGGGTTGCCAATCTGACTGTTGAGAATGAGAACCAGGACTGGGACAGGCATGACTAGACAGAGAGTGGCACCAACCAGCACGTGTGCGGGCTGGGTAGTGGAGCTGGTTAGGTTGAACTAGGCTTCAATGTCCATTGACATGTATGAGAGCCGAATGGGATGTGGGACAGACTGAACCAGTCTGCTACATGTACTGGCAAGCACGGGAACCAGGGCAGGAGGTGGGCCTGGTGGGGGTTATTGCGGGTCGCTCTGACTAGGCTACAACTCCCACTGGTTTGTGTGGGAACTGAGTGTGCAATGGGCAGAATCGGGCTGGACTGCAACACCCATTAGTTTGCGTAGAAGACAGGGCTGGAGGCAATTGATCCAGCAATTGTAACACAACCAAGTGTGTGCTTAGGCTGATTTGGGCAACGGATTATGCTAGACCCTGTATTGACATGCACACGCAAGAATCAGATCTGGAATCACTTCAGATGGAGTTTCTTTGGGAATTCCCCAACTGAACTGTTGGATTCAGAACTCCAAGCATGGAGGAAATTGCAGGTTCCATGGTCTGACTGTGGAGTGCATGTGTCAGACCTGGGCCTCCCCAGTGACTTAGGCATAACAGAGGACAGCATATCCAGGTATGCATGGAGGATATGGCAGTATACTGGAGCCCCCAGAGGACACCTGGCACCATGGCAGAGGATGGAGGACAGAACAAATCGATCAACTACCCCAGCAAAGAGTTGGCAGTGAATACATGGGCAAACGGAGACTCTAAGGTGGACTATGTCAGCCATTGGATTCTTTAGATTTTCATCGTGATTGGAGTGGCAAGATTGGCAGCAATGCAGAACTGTTGAACTATCGAAACCACTTGAGCAGGATCCTTGGAGCATGCCCCACACCGGGGACCCTGGGGTGGTTGGGAGGCTGGGTGTGGCTTTTCCCCTCATCTCTCCCCTCTCCCCAGATACAGAAAGGAAAAAGGAGAATGTCAAAACAATTATCTCACCCACTTTCCTCCAGCCCTTGACCCTTCATACCTTAATGAAGTATGTAAAAAATAATCAAAAATAAAATTTATACAATTAAAAAAAAAGTTCTTGCCTTGCACGTGCTGCTATCCCATATGGGCATCAGTTCTAATCCCAGCAGCCCTGCATCCCATCCAGCTCCCTGCTTGTGACCTGGGAAAGCAGTAGAGGACGGCCCAAAGATTTGGGACCCAGCATTGTATGGGAGGCCCAGAAGAGGCTCCTGGCTCCTGGCTTTGGATTGGCTCAGCTCCAGCTTTTGTGGCCACTTGGGGGAAATGCGTCAGTGGATGGAGGATCTTCCTCTCTGTCTCTCCTCGTCTCTGTATATTTGCCTTTCCTTTAAAAATAAAGTAAATCTTAAAAAAAAATCTGCCTTCCATATACTAACTACCTCTCCCTTGTCCTTTTAGAATGGTGCTGGCTGAAGTGTGGCTGCAGGGTGTGTCCCTGTATTGACCTTTAGGTCTTTAAAATACGATTATCATGCCCAGCTTTCCCACTCTCATCGTGCATCTGTCAAAATTTATCAAGAATGGTGAAGAAATGGGTAACACTCAAGTCCCACCCCAAACTCAGCCCTCGTGGAATATTCAGCTAAGCCCCCAGGGAAGTCGCCCACTGTCCCCGGGCTGCATACACGGAGCCAGACGCTGGTGAGGGAGCTCAGGTCTCCTAAGTTTGTGCAGGTTCTTTCCTGATCTGGTGTAGTGGCTAAATCACTCTGTGCTCTTGTTTCTTGGCTCACCTGTATCTAGGTCTTGTCCTTGAGTTCTTCTTTTTCTTTCTTTCTTTTGTTCTTTTTTTAAAATTTGTTTGAAGATTTGTTTTTATTGGAAAGGCAGATTTTAAAGACAGGAGAGACAAAGATCTTCCATCTGCTGGCTCACTCCCCAAGTGGCTACAACAGCCTGAGCCAAGCCGATCTGAAACCAAGAGCCTGGAGCTTCTTCCAGACCTCCTATGTGGGTGCAGGGTCCTAAGGCTTTGGGCCATCCTCTACCGCTTTTCCAGGCTATAAGCAGGGAGCTGGATGGGAAGTACAGTAGCTGGGGCACAAACTACACCCATATGGGATCCTGGTGCTTGCCAGGTCAGGATTTAGCCATTGAGCCCTTTGTTCTTGAACTTTTAAGATGAGAGCTGGGGCCCAGTCAGCCCCTTATATGTGGACAGCCTGCCGGTGGCTGCTGCCCAGTGTGGAGGCTGCCTGTTTCACCTCTCATCCTGGAACCGAGTGCCTTGCCCACAGACGACGTGGAACCGATAGCATGTGCATGTGGGACACACACAGTCACTAGCCTCATGCTGTAGATGCCCCAGCCCCCTTTGCTTGTCCAGACTGAGAAGCTCATGGGGTGTGACGGTTCCAGGACCAGCAAGCCTGAAGCCAGGGGTGATCTTGACCAGCCCCAGGTTTGGGGAACCATGTTTGGGGCTGTGGCCTCAAACAACGTGTGTTTTGCAAGAGGCAGCAGTGAGTCGCGGCCCTGGCCAGTGTTCTCCAGCCTGTCATAGCAGCCTGTGGGCTAGCCATGACAGCCCTGCTGGAGCTGTGTGGCCAAGGGCTGCAGTGTTGCTGGGGGGGTGAGTTCCCTGCTATTTAGTGCTACTTTCTTATAAATCCCAGCCAGCCCCCTGTGGTTTGGGGTAGGGCCTTGGTCCTGGAGCCTCCTCTTCTGGGGGGCTCTCACCAAAGATTGGGTCAGATGAAACACACCCTAGACACAAAAGTCTTCTCCACACTACAGATTCAGAATGAGTCTGCTTTCGGGGAAAACAGAGAATGCTTGGATGGAATGTGAAGACTTCAATGGGATGTGAAAAGCACTAAGAATAAACGTGAAGTTGATCACTTATATTAAGAAATTCTGTCTACCAAAAGCCACAGACTCGGGTTAGATAAGAAAAGGGTGTGTCCAGGACAGATGAAGAACCCCTGTCCTTCAATAAGAAAAATATAAAAATAGAACATCATGTATTATTTAAAGAAAAAGATGCATTTATTTGAAAGGCAGAGTTACAAAGAAAAAGGAGGAGCAAGAGAGAGCTGGATGGAGGGTCTTTCTCTCAGTGATCTGGAGCTGAGCCAATCCGAAGCCAGGAACCAAGAGCTTCTTCTGGGTTTTCCTGTACAGGCTGCCAAGTACAGGCTGCCAAGGTCTTGGGTCACTCTCTAGCGCGTTCCCAGACCATAAACAGGGAGCTGAATGGGAAGTGGAGCAGCTGGGACATGAACCACTGCCCATACGGGATCCTGGTGCTTGCAAGGTGAGGATTTAGCCATTTAGCCATAGCACCAGGCATTTGTCTTTAATCTTCTTTTTAATTGAAAGGCAGAGTTACAGAGAAGAATAGACAGAGAGAGATATTCCATTTACCAATTCACTCTGCAAATGGCAACAACAGCTGGAGGTGAGCTTATCCAAAGCTAGGAGCCAGGAGCTTCCTTTGGTTTCTCACAAATGCATGGAGACAGAATGTAGCCTGTTGGGCTCAAGGGAAGAAAGCGGAGCAACTGCCAAGCAGGTACGGGGCTCCTCTGTGGGTGACAAAAACATTTAAAATGGCTCATTTTCCAGTCTATCCATTTCATCTCAGTGCAAAAAGAAATGTGCTGCCAAATGTGTTTGAAATCCAGTTTTTTTTTTCCCATAACATGCCTTTGCTTTTCATGAATTTGTTGATACCTCCATGTGGATCGATGCATTTAACACAGACTCCCATAGAGACTGCTTGCACTACAGGAGGTTAACATACTACAGATCTCATTGAGGAAGTGGTAAGAAATTAAGTCCTATGTGCAACGAGGGGAGCCACCAGCTACTTAATCAAATGTGACTGCCACTTGCCTGGGGGGTGCTGCAAGAAGGGGTGCCACAAATCTCCCTTCTGGCCCTAGGGCATGTGGCTTAAGCCCCTGGGCACAGAACGGGAAAGGCCCCCATGGCTGCGTGGTGGCACCTGGTGGCGCGCCCCTTGCCCGTGCAGAGCAGGTGCTAAGGTAGGCACCAGTATGGCCACCAGAGGGCGCTGCTGGCCTTCCTAGAAATCGGCCTTTCCAGGTTACAGGTTACTCCAACCTACAACCCTCCAGAGTAGCCGTGGAGTGCACGTGCCAGGGTTCGTCAGTCTTCCCATTCTCTGTCCTTAGGAAAGGATTACCCAAAAGGTTTAACATGGGAGATTTTTTGCAGCCTGATGACGTCTTGTGCCCATGGTGCCCTGCTCTGCAGCTTCCCAGCATCTTTTTGGCGTCGTCTCTCTCTGGCCTATGTATTGCCTTGCATCCTTCTCTCCTCCCCACATGTATTTCTGGGATCTGCATTTAATACATTGATCCACCTGGGACATCACAAAGTTTATGGAAAAATACACGCATGTTGTAAAACAATTGCATAGATTTCAAGCATGTTTGGCACCCAAATAAATCCAATTTCTCCATTTTCCATGTGTGTGCCCTTGTATTCTGGCCTTGTGAAGTTGTGGTTTTTGCTGATGGTGAGTACCAGGGGTACAGAAACTGATTAAGGAGCTGGTCACTGTTTGGTGTGTGAGAATCTTTGGCTCCGAGCCAGGTTTGCCCACCACCAGCTCTCACAGGGTTGGGAAGCCTTCTTGGATTTGGATTTAAAGTTTGCAGCCCTCACTTTTAAAAAAAATAAATTCATTTTACTTTTGTTGATGTTTACATAGTTGAGAGGGATACATGCCCACGTGGACCACCAACTGGAGTAGAGAGGGTCGAGAAATGGGAAAAAGTGGACAAGACAACTGCCTGCAATCTCCTTTTTCCTTCTGGTATCTGGGGAAAGTGGAGAGAGAGTGGGAGAGGGTCGCTCCCAGCAGCCCAACTGCATCAGTGCCTGGGGATGGAGGAAGGCCACCTGATGTCATTCCAGGGTCCCCGATGTGGAGCATGTTCTGAGGATATTGCTTAAGCAGTTTTCATAGTTTGAGATGCTGTTGATTTCATTCCCCCAAGAATGAGGAAATCCTTCCAAGGTTCATTTGCTGACATAGTCCACCTTAGAGTCTCCATTCACCCAGATACTTGTCGGGGAGAGCTGTCCAATTTGTTCTGCCCTTGTTGATACTGGATGTCTTCTGCAGGACTCAGTGAACTGGTTGCCATGTCCCCCATGAGAATCTGGGTATACCGTCCATTGCACAGGCCTCAGCAACCATGCAGACCCAGGTCCAGCACAGGCACTGCACAGTCAGACCACTATCCTGTGATCGTCCCCGTGGTTGGAGTTCTGAGTCCAGTGATCTAGTTGCAGGGAAGGGTCTCCAAAGAAACCTCACCAGAGGTGAACCCAACCTGATTCCTATGTGTGGCAGTCAGCGCAGGGTCAGTCCACCACTCACATCAACCTACATGCACACTGGTGGTTGGAGTCCCCTGGTCAGTTCTGCCACCAGCCCCATCCCATATGCAAACCAATGGGTGATGAGGCCCAGCCTAACCCTTCCCACCACAAACTCGGCCTCACGTACATCTGTGGGAACTACAGCCTAGTCGGAGTGACCCCCAAGAACTCCTACCAGGCCTGCCCCCAGCCATGATTCCTGTGCTTGCCAGTACGTACAGCAGCCTGGTTCAGTCTGTCCCACATCCTATTCAACTCTCATACACATCAATGGGTGCTGGAGCCTAGCTCAACCTAACCTACCCCACTATCCAGCCCACACTCATGCCGGCGGTGCCTCCACCTGTCTAGCCAGGTATGCCCCAGCCCTGCTTCTCATACACACCATTGGGAGCTGCAGTCCAACGCATGGGTGCCCACAGTTTCCCTACTGGGCCCACTCCTTCCCCTGGATCTTGCACTTTCCAGGTGGTTCTACAGTCTAGTCTGACAGGACTTGCTCCCAACCACAGCACTGGCCGGTTGATGCTACGGCAAAACCCGGGCAGCCTGAGCTTACTCTGGTTCATGCACGCACCAGTGGACATGCTTAGCCAGCCTGGCTCTCCCTATAACCCAGCTCGCTTGCAGGTCAATGGACTTTGTAGCCCCGCCCAGCCTGTTCTTCCCCCAATCCCGGCTCTCACCTCTCCTGCTGGGCTCGCCCCCCTTTCCCGGATCTTACCTGTACTGGTGAATGCTGTGGCCTTGACTGGCATGCCTGGCCTCACCTCAGCATTCACCAACAGGTACTGAAGCCTGGCTTGGCCTGGCCTGCCCCCAGTTCCAGCTCATGCTGGTGGGTGCTGCAGCCTACCCAAGCCAGCTCAGCCAGCCCCCAGTCCCAGCCTTAATGTGAACTGGCTGGTGTTATGGCCTGAGCTGGCAACTCTTGTACCCTGTCCAGGTTCTCACATCTCACCAGTGGATGCTGTGAACTGGCCCAGCCCAGCCTGTCTCCAGATCTGATCCACACTTAAACTGGTGGGTATTGTGATCTGGCCTGGTCTGGGCTGCTTCCAGGTTTGGTTCTTGCACTCACCTGTGGGAACTGCATCCTGACAGAGGAGTTCCCCAAGCTCCTCTATCGGGTCTCCTCCCAGTGGCAGATCTTGCACACACTGCTGGATGCTTGGCCCAGCCTGACCTGGCTCACCTGTTCAGGCAGGTACAGCAGCCTTGCCCAACTGACCCACACCCATTCCGGCTCTTAAAGTTATGCCTGGTCCACCCCAGACCAAGCTCTCACAGGGTTCAGCAGGTGCCAAGACCTTGCCTAGCCTGTCTTATATCCATTCTGGTTCTTGTGAGCACCAGTGGGTGCTGGAGTCTAGCCCAGTGTGACACACCCCAGACCTAGTTCACACCCATGCTGGGGGATGCTCCTGCAGCCTTTGGTATGCAATGTGGTGTCCCAGGAGGAGCTAGACCTAGGGGTTGACAAGACTGGGTCAGATACAACTTTCTAACCTGCTACTGTGTGCCCCTAGACAAGTCTCTTAATTTCCTAAATGATGCAGAGGGGTGTTTCCAGAATGCATGTAGGAGACACAACGACACTCAGCCCGTAGCTAGGCTCATTAGTGACAGAGCTAGGGCTTTGCTCTCCTTATTTTTCTTTCCTCTAAAAGATCAATTTATGTGAAATGCAGAGTTACAGAGAGAGAGGGACACCCCCACTCCCCAAATGGAACACACTGGGAGTAGCCGGGAGCCAAGTTGGTACTCACATGGAGTGTCAGGTGTTGGCAATGATGGCTTAACCTACTCTGACACAACAAAACCCCTGGGTTTTTCGTTCTTTCAAAATTTAAAAAAATATATATGTATTTACTTTATTTGAAAGTCAGAGATACAGAGAGGGAGAGAGACAGAAAGAGAATTCTACCATCCATCGGTTCAGTCCCCACGTGGCTGCAACAGCCAGAGCCAATTCGATCCAAAGTTGGGAGCCAGGAGCTTCTTCTGGGTCTCCCACGTGGGTGCAGGCGCCTAAGGCCTTGGGCCATCCTTTGTGTTTTCCCAGGCCACTAGCATGTGGCTAGATTGAAAATTGAGCAGCTGAGACCGAACCAGTGCCCATATAGGATGCTTGCACCATAATGCAGTATTAGCCTACTATGCCACTGTGCTGCCCCACTCTGGGCTTTTCTTTAAAGAAGAACTTAGCTTTTTCTTTTCTCTCTCTCTCTTTTTTTAAAGATTTATTCATTTCAATTGAAAGGCAGATATAAAGGTCCTGCATACACTGACCCAAATCCAGGAACTGGGAGCTTCTTGTAGGTCTCCCACATGGATGCAGGGCCCCAAGGCTTTGGGCCATCCTTTATCAGGCCGCAGGCAGGGAGCTGGATGGGAAGTGGAGTAACTGGGACATGAACCCACACCCATATGGGATCCTGGTGGATGCAAGGTGAGGGTTTAGCCACTAGGCTATCATGCCAGGCCCATCACTGCATGTCTCTCAGGGTAGTTTATATTGCTAAGGAAGCTGGACATGCCTTCAATTTAATGGACGGACTTCACAGTGATGACCACCTGTCTCTCAGGGTTTGGATTCAGACTGGATTGCCACAAAGACTTCATTTGCTAATCCTAGGGGGCCCAGTTATCACCAATCTTGGTTAATAAAGACTCCTTAACACATCCTGAACTTGACTGGTGTGATATCCCTGCACCCCACAACAAAAACCCCTGGGAGCAGAGACTAGAGGTGAGGGATTTTCCAGGGTATAGGAGAGACCTGCCACGTGCCCTGTACGGACCAGCACCCTTAGGCCAAAAGCACAACATGGAGGCTCAGCCTTGCTGGGCAGGTTGTGAGTGTGTGTGTGTGTGTGTGTGTGTGTGTGTGTGTGTGTGTGTGAGAGAGAGAGAGAGAGAGAGAGAGAGAGAGAGAGAGAGAGAGAGATATGCAGCCACACATAGCTGGGCTTCCATCCCCAAGACTTGGCCGGGCATTAGAGGAAGGCTTTTGCTCATTAGAGAAGGCTTGTTAGAGCCAGGGGTCAGCTCTCACAACCTCCTAGTTGTCAGGGAGCCTGCATGGGGAGACCCTGAATGCCAAGGGACAAGGGCTTGGCGTGGAGGGAGGGGCCGAGACAATGGGAGCCAAGAATAGCACACATTTATTAGATACTCTATCTATGCAACGATCAAAGGACTTTTCATGTAAGGGAGGATACTCCCCTCACCACCACCTAGACAATGCCCACAGCCTATATGTTGGCTTAAGTCTGGACACTATCAATTTTGTTGGCTGTTGAACTTCGCAAGTGATCGGCATGGATCAGATGTAAGACAAAATTGCGGAGAACGGGGTGGGCCCAAGGACTGGGGTAATCCAAGGAGGATGTCAGGCACACAGAGGTCACATCCCTTGTCCCAGCGCCCCTGCCGCTGATGGGGCGGGGCTGCCAGGAGGGACAGCTTGCAGATCTGCCGCCTACCTCCTCCCTGTTGTTGGGGTTTGGACTGTGTCATGTCTGGCCAGTTTCCTGTGCCCTGGGGCTGGGTCACCACTGCTCATGGCTCAGTGTATAATTTAGACACTTTGGGGACACTCGACTTCTGTGCAGTGTAATATGACATTTTTGCATTTTAAAAATAGATTTATTTATTTTTTTTATCTGAAAGGCAGATTTTACAAAGAGAAGAGATAGACCCACTGCTGATTCACTTGGCCGCAACGGCAAGGGTGGGCAAGCCTGGAGCTTCTTCCGGGTCTCCCATGTGGTTTAGGAGCCCAAGCATTTGACCCATCTTTTGCTACTTTCTCAGGTACACGAACAGGAAATTGGATTGGAAGTGAGCAGCTGGGACTTAAACTGGCACCCATATGAGATACTAGAACTGTAGGTGGAGACTTAATCTACAAAGTCATGGCATTGGCAGGGTCTAATCTGCAAGTTTCAAGTCTCGTTTTTCATGAAAAAGAAAAAAAAAGGAAAAGAAAAAGAAAAAAAAAAACCACAGTGTCCCGGATTGCAAGCAGGGGGACAGACGACCAGGTGGACGTCCTCCAGGATGGTTTCTGGTTTGCGCTTTTCTGTGCAGGTGGCCTGGGCAGTGTCCCCTCTTTGGGAAGAAACTTGGAAGGAAATGAATAGAAGCCAGGAAGTGACAGCTTCCAGCCCTACTGGGTCTGCTCTGGGGGCTCTTCTACTCCCCGGACCACCCAGCCCACAGCCACAGGCTTGTTTCCTGCTTCAGGAGCTTAAAGGATGTTGGGCCTTGCTGTGCCTCTACCCGGGGCAGGGTGGGTGTGGGGCGAGGGGAGCACTCTCAGCATTCCCTCAGTTGCTAGGCCACCAAACTCGGCCTTTTTTTTTTTAACCTCTTTTTATTATTATCATATTATGATACAGTTCCATAGGCCTTGGGGTTTTCCTTATCCTTTCCCCCTGAGTTCCCTTATATCATTACTAAAGTATAGTTCTTCATACACAGTCATATGTCCATCATTGCGGGCCTGAACAATGGCAGAGAGTCCAGCATCCTATTGTTTTACACAGTTACTATACATCCCCTTAAATGAAAAGCCACAAAACAAAATCAACAGTAAGAAAAAAGAAATTAACAGCACCATGAAGTTAACTAACAGGCTACTGAATGATTAAGGTGTTTCTGAAGAAACAAAAAAGAAAATCAAAAACCTTCTTGAAGAAAGTGATGTTACTGTATGATCTATAAGTCACTGAAGAATTGAATCAAAAGAAATTATTTTTTAAAAAGATTTAGGGAGACCCGGAAGAGGTTCCAGGTTCCCGGCTTCGGATCGGTGCGCACCGGCCCGTTGCGGCTCACTTGGGGAGTGAATCATTGGACGGAAGATCTTCCTCTCTGTCTCTCCTCCTCTCTATATCTGGCTATAATAAAATGAATAAATGTTTAAAAAAAAGATTTATTTATTTTTATTACAGAGTCTGACTGTAATAAAATGAATAAATCTTTAAAAATAAAGATTTATTTATTTTTATTACAAAGTCAGATATATAGAGAGGAGGAGAGACAGAGAGGAAGATCTTCCGTCCGATGATCCACTTGAATGCACCCAGCGCATTCAAGGCGAGGACTTTAGCCATTAGGCCACCGCGCCAGGCCCCAAAAGAAATAATTTAAAGAGATGAAACTAGCAAAAAACATCAAAATCCATACGATACAGTTTCCACTGATCTTTGTTGGTGAAATGTGTCTCCTGAAGGCAACAAATAGATGGGTTTTGTTTTTTAATCCAGCCTACTAATCTATGATATTTGATTGATGAGTTAAGCTATTTACATTCAGGGTTAATGCAAACAGGTGATAACTTGGTCCTGTCATTTTAGCAATGGGTTGTTCATTGATTTAATCTTCTGTTATTTCACCGGGATGTTTTTCGCATTTTCCTTTCGTTTTGGTGGATGCTATTTCTTTTCTCTGTCAAGAGAACATCTTCAAGTATCCTGTGTAGGGCATGTTTGGAAGAGGCATATTCTTTTAACTTTTCTTTACTGTGGAAGAATTTTATTTCATTTTCAAAGAAAAAGGAAAATTTTGCTGGGTATGTTATCCTGGGCCGACAATGTTTTGCTTTTAGAATCTGTAATATGTCGTTCCCTTCTGTTCTGGCCTATGGAGTTTCCTGTGAGAGGTCTCCTGTGAGTTTAATTGGCATTCCTTTATATGTTAGTTGATTTTTTTTCATGTGCGCATTTAAGCATTTTTTTCCTTATGTTTGACTGAAGAGAGCTTGGTTATCATGTGTCGTGGTGAAGATCACTTTTGGTCAACCTTTTTGGAAGTTCTGTGTCCCTCCTGGATGTTGTTTCCCAATTCTTTCTCCAGATTAGGGAAATTCTCCCTTTTATTTCATTAAATACATTTTTAAACCCAGCTTCTCTTTCTGCACCTTCTGGGACTCCCATAACTCTTATATTTGGCCTTTTAATAGTGTCTTTCAGTTCTTCAATACTTGTTTTGGTCTGATCCAGCTCTGCTTCCAGCATTTCATTTGTTTCCCCCTGGTGACAGGAAATATCTTCTAATTTTGAGATTCTTTCTTCTGCCTCCTTCATTCTATTTTGGAGACTCTCCACTGTGCTTTTCATTTGCTCCTCTATATTCTTCATTTCTGATATATCAGCTTTCATTTGATTCATTTTCAGTGTGACATATTTCTTGAATGCCTGCTTTACATGCTTCTCATTGTTGATAAGTTTTTCTTTTTAAAGATTTATTTTATTTTTATTACAAAGTCAGATATACTGAGAGGAGGAGAGATAGAGAGGAAGTGGAGCTGCCGGGACAAGAACCAGCGGCCATATGGGATCAAGGCGAGGACCTCAGCCACTAGGCCACGATGCCGAGCCCCGATAAGAAGTTTTATAACAAGTGTTTTGAATTCTGTATGCTCCAATTTCTCAGTGTCTTCCTCAGTGAACTCTGATGTTGGCAAAGGTGTTTGTTCCTTTGCAGGGGAGCCTTCAGTAATATTCATTGTGCCTCTGTCTCTTCTTTTGCTCTTGGTCATTGTACTTCTGGTTATCAGTCTTTTCCTTAGGCAGGTTTCTAAGGTGTGTCACCCACAGGTCTACAGTTCAATTTTATTTTTGTGGCTGGTACACGGTTCTTTGTTAGCAGTCACTTGTGCCACTCCCTCCAGCGAGTTCCAGGTCTGGGTTCTTATGTTAGATTTCCACCATAGCTCCTGGCTTACCAATCTCCATCTCCTGTGATACCAGGCTGAGGCTGTACTGTTGTCTGTACAACCTTTCTCCCACTTCTGGTTGGAGTAGGTCCCAGGATTAGGGAGACACCAGGTGTCCCATATAGCTAGGTTGTTGTTGGTGGTGATCTTTCCAGAACCTTGTTGGCCGTTAGGCCTGAGGGCTACACGGAACTATTTTGACTTGTACAATGCCATAGTCGATATTATTTTCCTATGGGACCAGTGCAATGCTCTGAGGTCAGTGAGTTCTCGCTGAGCTCAGCTCATGCACAGCTCACTGTTGTCCCTACAGTCTCAAAGCTCTTCCCACACTGTACAAAATGGCACCTGATGTGCCACTACTAGAGTTCTTCATCTGCTGGCTCTCAGGTCTGAGGGCTACCCAGACCTGTCTTGGGTGAAACCTGTAGGATGCCATGTTGTTGCAGTTCACTGAGCCAGAAATGAGTTCACTCTTAGCTCAGTGCATGCGCAATACTCTGCCCCATAGCCCTTACCTGCTTAAACAAATTGGGCTCCTAGAGCCCAATACAGCTCTAGGAGGCAGACTGGAGTGTGAAATCTACCCTGTTCCCACACTGCTCATCTGGGACCTGCAGCTCTGGCTCTACTCCTCGTCAAATCAAACGGACCAGCAGGATGAACAGTTCTTTGTCTGGGTTCACCTCAGGGGCTCCCAGTGAAAGTCCCTTCCCACCTGGTTGCTGCTGGAGTTCCTGCTGCTGGTGGAGTTCAGATCGCCGCTAGCTTAATGCTGCTGGAGTATCAGTCACTGCAACACCACACTATTGTGTCTGCTGCTTTCCTGTGTCTGTCAGTCTCCAGGTACCCCTCTGCTGTTGTTCTGTCCTCTCCTATTTCCTGGAATGTGCCCTCTGTGCTTCACACTGGCTAATATTTCTTCGTCTGTTTAAACGTGTCCTTACCCTATTCCGTCATCTTGATTCTCCTAGTCTTACTTTGTTTAAAAAAGAAATTTTCTCTTTCCAAACTCTTAATGTATGGTAAAAACTCTTAGTGCCATATGATGAGATTAACAAAGGACTCCCCCACCCCTTTAGGAAGATGGTTCCCTGAAGCACAGTGGTGTTGAAAAGTTGAAAACTTCCCCAGGGTTGCGGTGGCTTTGATGACTTAGTGGTGCCCTGTGGACTCATTGTCCATCAGTGATGTAAGCCTGAGCTGGCAGTCATGTAATGTATGTACCTAACCCTTGACAATGATAAGAACGAGGTTATTGGATTACGTGGGTATAGTGTTAGCGCTATTTTAGAGCATTCTGTTTCTACGCGTAGTAAAGTATTTCACAACAGCTTACCAGGCCACGTGATTGGCCTCCCACAGCTGTTGACTGCCACACACACCTGATTGATCTCTATGGTCTGAATCTGCGCCTTGCACTTTAGGATGCTCACCCACTGACACTCCGAATGGGCACCTGACCTGATGGCCGGGGCCTCCTAGAGTCAGCAAGAAGCAAAGAAGCACGCAGCTGCTTGAAGGCCCCGTTTGTCGCCCAGGGCGCACGGGCCTCCTCGGGGCGCCGAGCCCTCAGCCCGGTTACCCTGCGGGTGAAGTTGGATCTTGCTCCTTCCCGTGGGTGGAACCCTTATCTCTGCTCCCGCGACCCGAGCCTGCACACAGCGTGCACCCGGGGCGGAGAGGGGCGCGAGCAGGCGGGGTTGGGGTGGGCTCATCGCTAGCCCCGCCCCCGCCCTAGGCCCGTACCCGGATAAAGTTCCAGGTCAATCACTGAAACCGGTCGCAGAACTAACTGCACGAGCAGCACCATGCCCGTGACACTGGGCTACTGGGACATCCGCGGGGTGAGCCAGGGGTCCGCCGGGGGTCCGCCGGGGGGTTTGGGGGGTGGGCGCAAGAGGCCCCAGCAGCTGGGGCGCTTCCTGTAGGACTTGGGGCAGGCCGCTGTCTGCGGCTCAGGAGCTCCCTGCGTGCGCCTGCGTGCGCGTGTGTGTGTGTGTGTGTGTGTGTGTGTGTGTGTGCGCGTGCGCGCTGTAGGAGTGTGTGTGTGTGCGCTATAGGAGTGTGTGTGTGTGCGCTATAGGAGTGTGTGTGCGTGCGCGCGCGCGGTAGGAGTGTGTAGCAGTGAGTGCGGGTTATACAGGGATTTGCTTTGGGCAGGTGAGCCTAACAGTCTTTGTCGCTCTGTGACCTTTGCCCCCCATCCCATCTCTCCCTGCCTTCTCTGCCCTGCCTCTCTCCCCCAGCTGGCTCACGCCATCCGCCTGCTCCTGGAATACACAGACACCAGCTATGAGGAAAAGAGATACACCATGGGGGATGGTATGCACCTGCCTACTCCAGCCCCTGCCTGGCAAAAGCTGAGTGACACCTACAACCCTTGCACGGCCACCTGCTGCTCACCTCTGCAGGCACCCCCTAGCTGGAACTGAGCCTGCCCAGCTGAGCTGGAAGGGAGTGCAGGGCATTACTGTGTCTGTGTTTATGTTGGGGTCTTCCTTAGCCTTCCCCCCCCACTGTTGTAAACCTCTGGCAAGCAGGGTCCAGAGCCCTTACAGTCAAGTTAGTCTTTCCCCAGACCTTGAATGTGAGATGTGGGTTCAGATCTCACATGCCCTGTCTTGGGGGTCTTGCCCCTGACTCCTTGGGAGGTTCCCAGGGAGAGGCTGCACACTGGGGAGGTTTTGTTTCACTTGGTCTTCTCCACAGCTCCCGACTATGACCGAAGCCAGTGGCTGAGTGAGAAATTCAAGCTGGGCCTGGACTTCCCCAATGTATGTGCAGGGGATGGGGTGTTGGAGGGAGTGGGGTCGTGATTGGTGTCTCTGCCTCCACATCCTTCCCATGGTTAGAGGGTTCAGGACCAGGACCTGTGCTCAACCACTGTCACCCATGGTTCTCTGCAGTCTTTCCCTGAGGTTCTATGTCATAGCTCACTCATGCCTTGTGCAGAGATTGTCTCCAAGGCCTGCCATGGGCCAGGCACGGAGGGTGCCAGGGCTCCTGTCTGCCCTGGCTCAGGGCAGGGGGTGCTGGGCACCTGGGAGCCCAGCTGACTTCCCTCATCCTTCCCCAGCTGCCCTACCTGATTGATGGCACTCACAAGCTCACCCAGAGCAATGCCATCCTGCGCTACCTCGGCCGCAAGCACAACCTGTGTGAGTGGGGCTGGTTGAGGGCGTGGGGCTGTGGCTGTGCCCTGGGTCTGGCTGGGTGGGATGCTGAGGGTGTCTGCTGTGTGTGTGGACTGCAGGTGGGGAGACGGAAGAGGAGAAGATTCGCGTGGACATTCTGGAGAACCAGGCTATGGATGTTTCCAATCAGCTTGCTGCGGTCTGCTACAGCCCAGACTTTGTGAGTTACCTACGACCTTCCAGGGGCTCCTTGGGCAGCATGGCATTCAGGGACAGGGCTCTGGAATTCCCATCTACATGGGTCCCTTTCTCATGTGAACTCTGTGGAACTTCTTTTCCTTCTGATCATTTTCTGTGTTGCCACTCGTGACCTCCTAACCTTAAATTGCAGCAAATGAAGGCCCTGAGTCAGTCTCCACCTGTGCTAGGGTAAAGTCCAGCCTCCACAGCCTGGGCATTCAGTTCCTGGAAAGTGAAGCCGTATATTCAAAGTTCTTTTCATCTGTGACCTCCACCAGGAGGCATTGTTCCTGTTAGATTCTCTGACCACCAGGGAAAGAATAACTCAGCCAAATATATAAAAAGAATTTAGGTGGCCTTTATTTCAGGGAACCATGGTCACGGGCTTCCCTTCCCCATGCAGCAGAAAGACAGACGTGAAGGAGAGAGCTACAGAGGAAGAAGAGCCAGGAAGAGACGCGCCTGGACCTTTAAACTCCCCTTGACACAGAAGCCGAAATGGGGGTCGCCTTGGCCCTTATTTGGTGAGGGGATATGGGTTTGTGCCCCTCGTTGGTGCAATGCTGGTTTTACAACCTGAGGGGCCCTGCCAGAATCCCACCATCCTTCCTGCTTGGGTTGGAAGCCAACTCCGCCCTCCTGCAGTTACTGTGGTAACCATCAGCTCCCAGCTGCTTTCTGCCAATGCTGCCTCCTGTATCATGCTCTCTATGAGAGATAGGTGTGCAAGATGGGCTGCTCTAAGGACACCTGTCAGTGTGAACGTGGCCCAGTTGCTTTCCCAGGATTGTCTTTAATAGTGAGGTAATTCAGGACACCTTTCTAATGGGTAACTCAGGTCAGTGACAGGAGATTTTGTTCCTCTTCCTTTTGACCCTCACACTCTCCTTGGCTTTCTTGAGCCATTCAGATGTCTACAGCTCACTACCCTACTTGCTAGAACTTTTGACTTTGTTTGCTGTGCAGTTTTCACTCTGTATTTCATTTTGTCCAATATCAGAGTCCACAGCTGGGCAGGTGTTCAAAGTACTCCTAGATTCGTCCCAGAGGAGGTCCTTTAGACACCAGGCGTGGCAGATTTAGTGACACCGTTATATTCCTCTTTGCCTTCTTATCACCTCTTGTTGATGGCATCTGGTACGAATTCAGTCAAAGTCTGGGTACTGGCTCAGTGCCAGGCTCAAGGAAGGTGGGTGCCCACCTGAGGATAGCTGGGCCATGCTGTACACAGGGGAGGCTGCCTCCTGCCGGGAAGCTGGCATCTGAGAGTGCTCACACTTGTTTTCCACCTCAGGAGAAGCAGAAGCCGGAGTACTTGAAGGGAATCCCTGACATGTTGAAGCAATTCTCACAGTTCCTGGGGGATCAGCTATGGTTTGCGGGGAACAAGGTAAGGGTCAGGGAGTGAGGAGGCATCCTTCTCCCCGAGATGCAGCCTTTTGTGTCCATCCATTGTTGTGCCCATTCATTGTTGGCCTTCCACAGATCACTTTTGTGGATTTCCTCACTTACGATGTCCTTGACCTGCACTGCGTATTTGTCCCCAGCTGTCTGGAGGCGTTCCCAAACCTGAAGGCCTTCGTGTCTCGCTTTGAGGTGATGCCCCTGCTTCTCCTTCCTCCCCTTTTCCTGCCCCCTTTCTGTGGTGCTGTCCTGCCTAGTACTGTGGCTGCATGGGCAGTGGCCGGTGTTGACTGAGCACTGGCGACATGCCAGCACCAATGCTCAGGGTCTTTACTGTGATCACTTTAATCTTTACAGCATTGCTATAAAGTTGATGGTGTGAGCATTGCCATGTGCAGAGGAGGAAATGGAAACTGTAGGGCGTAAAAGTCAAAGTTCCAGAGCCTCTGGCTGCTGTGGATAGCAGACAGTCACTCTCTCCCAGTTTTGTGCTGAAAGGAGCAGCCCCAAGCCCTTGTCAGACTTGCATGTCCTTCCCAGGACACTATATGAGAGGCGAGCCGTTGAACAGAGTGTCTGTGGTCAGCTTCAGGAGGGCTGGGATGAGGTAAGGTCAGTGACCACTGTCAGAGACACTGGCAAGCATTGTTCAGGAACTCCGTAGGGCTTGGCACTTTGCAGATTATAGACGGGGAGGCACCAAGACCCAGCGCTAAAATTGGCATTGGGCTTAAGTGCACATGTTGGTGTCCTTGATGAAGGATCTTGTCTTGGAATGTCTGATGGTGGATACTTCTGTCTCTTTTCCATCCCAGTGACCCACGTGTTCTGTAACAGGGCAGGTCCTTAATTTCACTCCTTTGTGGGCCACAGTGTCAGATGCAGGGGGACTCACCAAGATGGACTGCATGCCAGAATTGAGTGTAGTTGGAGAATTGCAGGCAGAGCATGTAGCACACCTTGGGTGCTGAGGAGCATGGCCAAGCCTCAGGGCCCAGCCACTGCTGTCACCCTGTATCACTTATTTGATCTTCCAGTCTTGGGGCTTTGAGTTGTTAGTCCAAAAAGGATTCAACCTCCAGGCTATTCCTTGTCCCACTCCCCGTCAAGAAGTGTACCTTTAAGCTACTCATGGAGGTCTGGCTCAGACCCAGGCTTGTGCCGTGGGGAAGAAGAGGGAGCTGACTGGCTGTGGCCTGTCTAGGCCTGGCCTATTGCGGGCAAGCAGACCTGAATCTCTTTGAGATCTTTGGCAGTTGTGTGGGCTAGTCACCTGCCTTACCTGGTAAGAAGATGCATTTTCTCGTCTGACGACTGTTGTCTGCCATGAGGTAGGTAGGGGACACAGAGAGATTGGGCTCAGGCACCAGGTGGAAAAATCTGGACCTTCTAGGAATTTCTCCATGAAAACAAGAAGAGTATTTGAACAGCTGAGGGCCAGGGCTTCCTGTTCTGGGCACCTGAGCAGCTGCTCAACTCTGGTTTTTGTTTCCCACTCTTAGGACCTGCCAAAGATCTCTGCTTACATCAAGTCCAGCCGCTTCCTCCCGAGACCCTTGTACACAAAAGTGGCCACGTGGGGCAACAAGTAGGGCAGGAGATTGGAGTGGGGAGCACGGCTCAGCCAGCTGCTGCCTGGGAGCCGATGGGTACATCCATCTCCCTGCTCCCCTGGCCTGGCCTTCTCTTGCCATTCTGCTTTCAATTCCCCTCTCATCCCCAGGGCTTCGCTGGCCCTCTCCCCTCCTACCTGGTTTGTGTCCCTTTCAGGTGCCTTAAAGCCTTATTTCCCTCCCTGAACAAAACCATGTCCTGCACTGAGGCTACCCATTGTCCTGCCCACCAGTGGCTGTGACTGCGGTGTGGTGGCTACCCCAACTCTGCCTGATCCCCACTAAAGAAGTCTGAAGCACATTTTGTTTGTGTCTTGTCTTGTTGCTTCTACATCCCCGTACTCGCCAGCTCTCATTGCACCTTCCTAGGGAGTGGCCAAGCCACCCAAGAGCTTGACAGTGGCTGGGTTCATAGGGGATGAGGTGGGATTGTCATTGTCCAATACTTCTTGCTCCGATGTGTGATTCCCTTAGAGCAGGTGGCCTCATGAGGCACCCTAAAGGACAGAGATGGTCCCTTTCTGGTCTGGGACCTCTCATTCTGCCAGCATCATGGCTGTGCATAACTGTGCATCTCAGGAGGCAGGAGGTAACAGGCAGCCCCAGCAGAGGGAGCCGAGATCCTGTGGTCTCCACAATGTGTGGCTCTGTCCCATCTGCTAGGTCTCCAGGACCCTCTCTTTGCTCTTTCACTCAGATGTCTTTTTTTAAAAAAAGATTTATTTATTTTATTACAAAGTCAGATATACAGAGAGGAGGAGGAGACAGAGAGGAAGATCTTCCGTCCGATGATTCACTCCCCAAGTGAGTCGCAACGGGCCGATGTGCGCCGATCTGATGCCAGGAACCAGGAACCTCTTCCGGGTCTCCCACGCGGGTGCAGGGTCCCAATGCATTGGGCCGTCCTCAACTGCTTTCCCAGGCCACAAGCAGGGAGCTGGATGGGAAGTGGAGCTGCTGGGATTAGAACCGGTGCCCATATGGGATCCCGGGGTGTTCAAGGCGAGGACTTTAGCTGCTAGGCCACGCCGCCGGGCCCCACTCAGATGTCTTGAAAGCCCTGCCCCTGGTCATCAGTGAGATGCAGATAGTTTTTATCTGTACTACTTGGGCTGAGTATAGAACTGTAACATAACAACCTGCAGCCTTCTGGTGAATCCATTTTTTTTTTTCTGATAGCAAGCATTTCTGATGAGAATACTGATGCTAGTATGACTTGAATCCCCTTGGAGGTAGCTTGCTTATGGTGATTTTCTGTCATTTTGTTATGAAAAGGTTATGTGGGGACACACAGTCTGATCTCTGCTTGATTCACTCTCTTTCAAAGACCTTCTAAATACAGACTTCCTACATCCCGATGCATTAACCCCGTTTCTTCTTTTGCATTGCTTTCTTTTCTATGTATTCTGGGTTTCATTCCATAGATTGAATCAACTGTACTTGAAAATAATTGAAGATGTATTCTGTCTGTGCTGAATGTGCAGACTTTTTTTGAGGTCCTTGTTCCTTAAACAATGCAGTGTTACAACTGTGTGGCTGACATATTGGCCCAGGGATTATGAGTAATGGAAAGGTGATTTGAAGTTTGTGGGAGCATAGCATATGTATAAACGCAACACCGCTTTGTACAAGAGACCCGAGCATCTGCAAGTTTGGGAACATACAGGGGACACCAGAAGCAACCCCTGGAATATCATGAGATGACTGTGATTGCAAATCAAAAACCACAGGGTAAGTTGTTCCAGAGGAACTGAAGCTCCCTAATTACATTGATAGAAAAAGTTGTTGATTTTGTGGTTCAGATATCCATATGTGGCTCACATGGGAAAAAATGTAAATCTAAAAAGGACTCTCATCCAGAAAGTATGTATCCAGAACACAGTTGTTGAAATATGGGTTAAGACTTGAACCAGCATTTCCCAAAAGTGACTATCCAGATGGCCAATAAGCAGATGAAAAGGTGCCTAGCATCACCTGGCAGAGAAGTTACAGGTGCAGTAAGAGCCAACTGTAATCCCCAGAGAGACGGTACTCTAGGCAGTGATACTGTGACTTTCGGAAATAACTGGAACTCTCATACACTATTTGTAGGATGACCACTTTTGAATCTTGGCAGAATCAATGAGAGCTAAATATATATCTACATAAGATGCAGGAATCTGATGCAACAAAGATGTGTGGTTATGGGGCTAACTGCCACCTCTGATGCTGGCATCTCATATTGAAGCACTGGTTCAAGCCAAGGGTTCTTTGCTTTTTTGGGAAGAGAAGGGAGGATGAGTGAACTTGACAGGCAGAATAACAGAGAGAGAGGAAGAGAGAGAGACAGAGAACTTTATCTGCTGGTTCACCCCCTAAATGGCTGCATTGGCCAGGGTTAGGCCAGGCCAAAGCCAGGAACCCAGAACTCCTTCCAGGTCTGCCACTTTGATGGCAGGAAATGAAGGGTTTGGACTGTTTTTTGTTGCTTTCCCAGCTGCATTAATAGGGAGCTGGATTAGAAGCAGTGGAAGTGGGATAGCTGGCTGATGGTGAGGAGTGTGGGGGGCTGGCATTGTGTTATAGCAGGTTGAACCACCACGTGTAATGTGAGTACCTCATATGGACAATGGTTCAAGTCTGGCTGCTACACTTCCAATCCAGCTCCCTGCTAATTTACCTGGGAATATGGTGGAGGATAGTTCAAGTTCTTGGACCCCTTCATCTACTTGGAGACCTGATGAAGCTCCTGGCTTCGGGGTTTTGGCTGGCCCAGCACTGGTCATTCCAGCCATTTGGTAAGTGAACTAGTGGATGGAGGATCTAATTCTCTGTTCTCTCTCTGTGCTTTTGGCTTACAAATAAAACAAATTAAAAAAAATGAAGTGGAGAGGCGAGCCGAGGGCTGCGGGAGAGGATGTCTAGCTCGGATCCCGAACCCAGTCCGCCATGTGCCCATGGCTCATGGCGGGCTGGGCCCGGACATGCCTGGGAGCGGGGCCTGCTTCCTTCTGGGGTGAGTACGCCGAGGGGGGAGGCCTCCGTGACTGGGCATGTCCGGGGCACACCCACCACCCTCATTGGGTGGTGAACGGGATTGGGGAGGGGCGCAACCTTGGGCCTGCAGGATTACACCTCTGGCTGCCAGAGGCGAGCCGAGGGCTGCGGGAAAGGACGTCTAGCTCGGATCCCGAACCCAGTCCGCCATGTGCCCATGGCTCATGGCGGGCTGGGTCCGGCCGGGGAGCTCTGGGGTATTGGACGTCTGAATCGCTGCTGAGATAGCTCTAGAGTGACCCCACTGTTTCTGGGATCTGAGTCAATCCTAAAGATTCCCAATGCCAGTAACTCTTCCTTTGAAGAACTTCCAATCCCCTAATAATGCTGAGCTTTGAACACCTATCAAGTAAAAGATAAGCTCCGGCTTGTCTAGCAGGCTGGCACCTAATGGTCCTCGGAGCAACCACGTGCAGGTGCGTGATTTACGGCTAGGAACGGTCCCAATCTGGGATGCCACAGCTGGGATGAGGTTCCCACCAAGGGGTGTATGTGCTGGAATGGGGGCTGCGTTCTATCTAGGAAACAGTTGCAGTCACCCGAGGCACTAGTGTGGGCTGGGATTGGATGCACCAGGCCGGTTCAGATCCCAGCACCATCTGGTGTTATGGAGAAACAGGGTAGATGTGGGACTGACTAGGCTGGGTCTCAATCCCCTTCTGAGCCATGTGTGAGCTGTATGTGGGTATGGACGAGCCATGGCTGGGCTGAAACATCCAACAACAAGAGTCAGAATGGGGTGAAAGCCAGCCAGGAAAAGCCACTGTTTCTGCTAGGACAGGAGGTGAACTGAGTAGGGTTGGCTCAAGAACCCCCTGGCAAGCGCAAAATCTGGCATTGGGAGGGGTTCTGATGGAGGAGCCTGGGCAACTCCTCTGGCAGGACACAGTCCCTGCAGGTAAGCGCGAGAAGCATGATTGGAAACAGCCTAGAATAGGCCATGGAAAGTTTCCCACTGGCATGCATTCGGCATGGGTCAGGAGCAGACCAGGCTGAATCAGTTCATGTCATCCTCTGGCAAATCCGATCACCAGAACAGAGTGTGGAATGGGCCGGGTTTGGTTGCGACAAAACCAGTACACATTATGGAACGCCAGGGCGTGGTTGCCTGTACTGGATATGAATGCAGCACCCATCCAGCACACGTGAGATCCAGGAAGGGAGGGGCAGAGCTGGCGGGGGGGTTAAGGGGCTGGTCCCCTCGCTGGACAGCCACTCCCACTGGAGAGCGTGGGCTGGGATAGAGACAGACACGACTAAGCAAGGCTACAACACCTGTGCGCTGCATGTGGACTAGATCAGGGCCACAGCATCAGCTGGCAGAAGCTGGCACTGGGGACTAATTCTATCGAGTCAAATCACAGGACCACCTAAAGAGTGCATAAACCGGGACAGAGAGACCTGGGAGGGAAAAAGTGGGTTCCCCCTTCTTGGGTCACTATTCCCGTGGGAGGGCATGAAAACTAGGACGGGGGCTGGGATGGCTAGATAGAGAGGTACTCAACAATATCTGTGAGGGCTGGATGGTTGAGTTGGTTAGATAAAACTAAACTTTAATACCCATTGACAAGTACCAGAGCCAAATGGGATGGGGGACAGATTGGTCTTCTGCTACACATACTGGCAAACCAGGGTAGGGGGCGGTCTGGTGGGGGTTATTGTGGGTCGCCCCAACTAGGCTGCAGCTCCCACTGGTTGATGTAAGGGCCGAACCAGACTGGACTGCAACACCCATTGGTTCCAGTGCAACTCGGGACTGAAAACAGAACCAACACAGCAATTGCAACCACCAGCTGATCAGGGTGATGGACTGTGCCGGGCCCTGTGCTTGCTAGAACATACAAGAATCTGGTCTGGGAATACCTCAAAGTATCTTTGGAGATCTCCCCACTTGAACTGCTGGACTCAGAATTCTAACCAAGAAAAGACAGAAGACAGAATAGGACAATCATTCATCTCAGCTACATGTTGGCAGCGAAATATGGGACAAATGGAGACTTCATGATGGACCATATCAATCAGTGGACCACCTCATCGAGCGAAACTGGCAGTGACTCATAACTGGAGAACTATTAACACCACTTGAGCACATATCTCAGAGCATGCCCCACATCCGGGACTTGGGGTGGGCGGGAAACCGGGTGGGGCTTCCCCCTCAATATCCCCCTTTACCTCAGATACATGATGGAAACAATATGGACATAATAGCATTGCCCACCTCCCTATCCCCCTGAACCTTTTTTTCTTTTTCTTGTTTTTCCTTCAACTATAGTTAACTATGTAAAGATTGTCAACAACAATACAATAAAATGGATAAAAAAAAAAATGAAGTGGAGCAATTGAGCCTTGAACTACCACCACTCATCATATATATTACAGGTCGTGGCTTAACATGTGAGACCACAACATGGCCCCAATAAATAAACCTTTAAAAAGGTGTGTGTTAATGTCGTCCAAGAGTTATGTACGATTGTGTTGTAAGCCACTTTATTTTAAGTAGCCCACACCTGATGACATTCCAAACCCAACAATAGAAGAATGGACAAATAAACTGAGTTATCAATATAACTGTTATTTATATAATGGAGTATAATACTATAAAAAAACCCAAAACCAAAAACAGGTACCAGTGCTACAC
This sequence comes from Ochotona princeps, assembly GCF_030435755.1. Lineage (NCBI taxonomy): Eukaryota > Metazoa > Chordata > Mammalia > Lagomorpha > Ochotonidae > Ochotona > Ochotona princeps. The sequence continues at coordinate 92,653,150 of NC_080833.1, forward strand.
GAAACAACAGGAATACAGCACTGATGTGATGTTGAGCAAAAGGATCTAGATCCAAGTCCATGGATGCCATTCCATTCACATGGAAATCTACACACGAGGGAGATGACTCTGGGTGTAGAGGTCAAGTGCATGTTGACTCAAGTGGGGGTGGAAGGGTCACCCACTAAAGGGACTTCATGGGTTGCTAGGATTATTATCTGTCTCGATTGTGTGATGGTTATGAAAGTATATAAAGGTCAATACCACAGAGGGGTACATTTTAGGGCTGTACAACATTCAGTTTTAAGTTAAACTTCAATAAAAAGTATGCATACTCACTAGTGATCCTGCGATTTCTTTCTGTTTACCTGGTATCTTCCCAGGGCTACCATTAGACCTGGAAAATGACTGAAAGATGAGCTTACAGCAGTCAAAACCGTTATTTACTATAAAGAAAGTATAGTAACTTACGTTTCTGCTCTAGGCTTCCTATTACATTGTGCAATGGTTAATTTTGTGCATTAACTTGACTGGCTTAGGAGACGCCCAGATAGCTTGCTCACCATCATTGCTGGGTGTGTCTATGTGGACATTTCCAGAAGATGATAGCATTTGTGTCAGTAGACAGAATAAAGATGCTCACCATCATTGATGTGGGTAGGTATCACCTGACAGGTCAGGGACAAGGTAACACCCAAAACCTGGAGCCAGGGTTGTGGCATATCGGGTCAAGTCTGTGATGCCAGCATCCCATACTGATGCTGGTCCAGGTGCTCTTCCCGTCCATTCCCTGCTAATGTACTTGGAAAATGGCAAAAGATGGTTCAAGTCCCTGGCTCCTGCACCCATATGGGAGACCTGGAAGAAGCTGCTGGCTCCTGGCTTTGGCCTGGGCCAACGCTAGCCATTGCAGCCATTTGGAGAGTTCACACAACCTTACTGTGATGATCACTGAATTCTTCTCTAATATATGGTTTAAAATAGAACAAAAATCCCTGGGGTATATCCACCGGGGTCGGAGGAAGAGGCAGCTTTTTATATTTGGAAGAGGCTAGCTGAGGCACCTTAAAACAACAAGCAGAGTATTTGGAGGGAAGTTTTAATCCCCACTCAGTTTTTTTTTCAGGCTCTCCAAAGGGCACACTATCTTCAAGCCTGTGTGTTAGGCAGCTGCCATGTGCTTGAGGGCTTATGGACGTGTTGAAAGGTGGGTGATGGGTCCCCTGCAGTAGCCTAGTAGCTAAAGTCCTTGCCTTGCATGCGCCGGGATCACATATGGCACTGGTTCATATCCCAGCTGCTCTACTTTCTATTCTGCTCTCTGCTTGTGGGAAAGCAGTGGAGGACGGCCCAAGGCTTTGGGACCCTGCACCCGCATGGGAGATCCAGAAGAAGCTCTTGGATCCTGGCTTCGGCTCAGCTTAGCTCAGTTGCTCTTGTATTCCGCTCTGGGCCACTTTCTGAAGGGAGGAGGGTGGGCAGTCCAGCCCTGGTAAGTTGGCAAAGACTTGAACGAATTTTCTGTACATCTTTCTCGGTGACGATGAATGCATTAAAAACAAAACAAACCCAAAAACCCCACGAGCACAGTTCATCCTGCTTAGCCTTGCCCAGCAGCTCCTGAGTGACCTGGGACCCTCCCCAACCAGCATGCCCGCCCGAGAGCCCTGCTGGATGCTGCTGTGGGAGTCGCACCGCTCCTTCCCCTGAACTGGGACCAGCAGACTGCCCAGCCTGTCCCCTGCCCTGTCTGCCCCAGATGCCTGCAGGGTCTGCCTCCTAAGGTTGTTTCCAGACTCAAACTGCACTTTCTGCTCCCGAAGTTCCATGTGTGTGGTCATCCGTATCTCCCTTCTGTTGACCAGAATTTTAAGGACAGTGTTTTTCCAGCAGCAGCAGCAGCTCTGCTCATTGGGTCAGATTCCTTAATGCTGGCACTACTGACACTTTGGGCTTTGTCATTGGAGGTTAGGCTGTGAATTACAGGCTTTTTAGCAGCATACCCAATCTATCTACCACATACTAGTGCAAATTCCCAGTGTAGTAAAAAATTTTTGGGAGGGCCTGGTGCGATAGCTTAGTGACTAAAGTCCTCAGCTTGTACTCATCCATATGGGCACCAGTTCTGATCCCAGGGCCCCGCTTCCCATCCAGCTCCCTGCTTGTGGCCTGGGAAAGTAGTTGAGGACTGCCCAAAACCTTGGGACACTGCACCCACGTGGGTGACCCTGAGGAGGCTCCTGGCTCCTGGCTTCAGGTCGGTGCAGCTACGGCCCTTGTGACCACCTGGGGAGTGAATCAACTGATGGAAGATCTTCCTCTCTGTCTCTCCTCCTCTCTGTATATCTGACTTTCTCATAAAAAATAAATCTTAAAAAAAAATCTATGGAAACTGGCCTGTTGGCTCGGTAGCTAAATCCTTGCCTTGAACATACTAGCATCCCATAGAGGCACCAATTCATGTCCCGGCTGCTCCACTTCCCATCCAACTCCCTGCTTATGGTCTGAGAAAACAGTAGAGGACAGCACAAAAGCCCTGGGACCCTACATTCATGTGGGAGAACCACAAGAAACTCCCGGCTCCTGAATTTGGATTGGCTCAGTTCTGGACAATGAGGCCATTTGGGGAGTAAACCAGCCCATGGAAGATCTTCCTGTCTCTCCTTCTCTGTGTAAATCTGCCTTTCCAATGCAAATAAAAAAATCTTAAAGAAATCCATGACAGCATAAAGTTGTGTCCTATAGTTTTAAAATCTGCCTCGTGTAGTTCCTAACTCTGACCTTTAGCTAAGTTACTGTCTCCTTGAAGGATGCTCTTCACGATGCCTCGTACATGGGCGAGTGTCAGTAATTGCGTGTATGCGTTTAATTAGGGAAGGGTGCAATGGATAAATACTAATGTAACAGTATCTGTTATCATTCTTTCAAAAATTATTCTAATTAATGTTAGATTTTAAACATCATGTTTTAGGGTCTCGCACAGTGGTGCGACAGGCTCATTCTCTGCCATCCCTAGCATCCCATATGGGAACTAGCTCTAGTCCTGGAGGCTCTACTTTCAATCCAGCTCCCTACTTGTGGCCTGGGATAGCAAGGAAGGGTCCAAGTCCTTGGGTCCCTGGATACATGTGGGAGACCCTGAGACAGCTCCTGGCTCTGGATGGTCTCAGCTCTGGCTATTGCAGACACTTGGGGAGCAAACCAACAGATGGAAGATTCTGCTTCTCTCTCTGTCTTGCCTTTTCTCTGTAAATCTGCCTTTCAAATAAAAATAAATAAATCTATAAAAAACCTGAACATATTTTTCTCAGTTGGAATCACAAATTTCAGGCTTCCAAATTCAAGATATATACAACTCAGAGTGAAAGTCAAGTATTGTGGCTCAGAGGGTTCAACTGCTGTCTGTTGGTGCCTGCATCCCGTATTGGGACTCTGGATCCAGTCCCAGCAGATCTGCTTTCCTATCTAGCTCCCTGCTAATATATCCTAGGAGGAAGCAACTGATATGGCGGCTCAAGTTCTATGTTTCTGCTACACATGGAAGTTCATCCTGGAGATCTGGGTTCTTGGCTTTGACCTGGTCCAGCCCTGGCTTTGGGAATGAACCAGTGTATAGGAATATCTCATTCTATTTCTCTCTCCTTCCGCCTTTCAAATAGATGAAAAAAAAAAGCCCCCCAAACCCCAGCTGTAGGCAACTGCCTAGGTTGCCTTATACCTAGGCAAGTGTTGCACTGCTGGGAGAAAAGCAGCCAGTAGCTGGTGGGCATTCTGGACCTGGTTAATGTCAAATTTGGGTTAACTATAGCAGGATGCCAGCATAGTTGCTTATTTTATCTTTCTACCTTTCTCTCTCTCTCTCCCTTCCCCCTCCCTCTTTCCTCCACTACTTCTCTCCCTTTCTTCCCTGCCCCTTTCTGTCTGATATATGGGGAAGGCGGGGAATACTGGGCCAGGACATGTCTCCCTAGCCTTAGGCTCTGGGGAAGTATTGGAGTGAGGTCATATTTGACAGGAGAGGAATGACTTATAGGGTCTTCCACGAACCAGGCCACCACATTCACAGGTAGGGGCATGAGATGGAACGGTTTTGGAGAAGGGAAACCCAAGGGCATGTCTGGGTCAGGCCAAAATACCTGCTCGCGTGGGAGACCTGGGTGGAGCTAAATAGCACAGCCCGTTGGTCCCTGCAAAACCTGGGGCTGGGGGTCATGCAATGGCTGGGCTAGGCCACAGCACTCACACACCAGTGTCAAAGCAGGGGATGGGTCATACCAGGCTGGGCCGTAGCACACACCAAAATGTAAGAGAACCAGATATGGGGGGCAGATTCTGTAGGAGAATTTTGTGGGTTTGCCTCTGTGGGATTGCATCACCTGCCAGTTTGTACAGAGAGTTGAAAGTGGTGATGGGTCACCTAACACAAACTCACCTGATATTTGTGGGAGCTGGGCTGGGAAGAGGACAGTGGGGCAAGGCTGCAGCACCTGCCAGTGCCAGTGCAGCACCTGCCAGTGCTTACAAAGGCTGGACTGAGAGCAGAGCATCTCAATAGGGCCACTGAACCCACTGGCACGTGTAAGAACCAGGGCTGGGAGCAGGTCTGGTAGAGGAACTTGGGGAACTCCCTTTCTAGGTTGCAGCTCCTGCTTGGTAGCACAAGAGCCAGGGCTGGGGTTGGGACAGGCCAGGTTGAGCCAGGCTGCAGCACTCCTGGCATCACAAGAGCCTGGATAAGCAGTGGGTTGCTGTGACTAGGTTAGGCTGCAGCACCCATCAGTGAGAACTGAGATCATGAGCAGGCCATGCCAGGCTGGGTTGAAGCATCCATCAGCACGTGCAAGACCTGAGCCTGGGAATGGGCCTTTCTGGGGAACTCTGGAGACTTTCTTGCTGGGCTGCAGCTCCCATTGGTGAGTGCAAGAGCTGGAGCTGTGGGCAGGCTAGTCTGGGCAAGGTTGCAGGACCCATTGATATGCATGTGGGCTGGGTCTGGGAGCAGGCCAGCCTGGGTTAGATTCTAGCACATGCTGATGCTCACGAGAGCCAGAATGGCAAATGCTGATGCTCACAAGAGCTAGAATAGCACCCACTGGGTCACATGAGCGCTGGGTCTGGGGCGGGCCAAGTTGGGCTAGGCTGTAGCACCCCCTGGTAAGAACTGGGTCGTCATGGAGACTGAGACCCTGACACCCTGGACCCGGTGTCATTTCCTCACAGCTCATGAAATTTGCGCTGGTCGGGCCCGGCAGCGTGGCCTAGCGGCTAAAGTCCTCGCCTTGAACGCGCCCCGGGATCCCATATGGGCGCCAGTTCTAATCCCAGCAGCTCCACTTCCCATCCAGCTCCCTGCTTGTGGCCTGGAAAAGCAGTTGAGGACGGCCCAATGCATTGGGACCCTGCACCCGTGTGGGAGACCTGGAAGAGATTCCTGGTTCCCGGCTTCAGATCGGCACGCACTGGCCGTTGCGGCTCACTTGGGGAGTGAATCATCGGATGGAAGATCTTCCTCTCTGTCTCTCCTCCTCTCTGTATATCCGCCTTTCCAATAAAAATAAATAAATCTTTAAAATAAAAAAAAAAAGAAATTTGCGCTGGTCCTCCTGTTCACCAATCAGACAATCTGACATTTCACCTGAGAATCTCACCCCCCATTTCCCAGCCGCTTCCCCAACCCCACCCAGTTACCAATTAACTTAGGCATTGACTTGCAGGCACCTATCTCCTGGGGCCTGCTCTCAATCACTCCCAATCCCCCCCCACACACCTTGCAGGCTCACCTGAATATAAGGAGCCCCCTGGTGCCTCCATCTGTCCTTCCCCTTGCTGCCCTTCTACCACCTCAGTCCTGTTCCTGTCCCACTGGAATAAACCTCCTAAAGTGCCTAGTTGTGTCTAGCGTTTTCGGCTCACAGTAAAAGAACCAGGCTGCAGGAATTAGCTGCACATAATAATATAAAAACTAGAACTTTTACTGTTTTAAATATCTAACAGGTATGGGCCAATCAGGCTAAGCTGCAATACCTGCCCATTAGTGTTAGGACTGGTGGCCAGCCATATCAGTCTGGGCTGCAGCACCATCTGGCACACAAAAGATCCATTGGGAGAGGGCCAAATGGGAGAACTTGGGGAACTCCCTTGCAAGATGTCAGCTCCTGCTGGTGAGTTTGAGAGCTGGGGTTGAGGGCAGGCCAGGCCAGACTGGGCTGCAGCACCTGTTGGCATACATGAGAGCTGGGTCTGAGAGTGGGGAAGGCTGAGCTGAGCAGCAGCACCCATGGGTGTGCATGATAGTCTGATAGGTATGGGCTGGACTGGGTTAGGCTATAGCAGAGGCTGACATGTACAAAAGCCAGGGCTGGGAGGTGGGTCTGGAGGGGGTTATTGTAGGTCATCCTGAGTAGGCTGCAGCACCTGCTGGTATGCCTGAGGATTGGGTTTGTGGAAGGCTGGCTGGGTTGGGCTGCAGCAACCATCATTTTGCTGGAGATATTGAGCTGGGGCAAAATTGATGAGGCAGTTGCATCCAGTAGTATGTGTGTTGACTGGTATTGACTGGTGTTGGTGACAGACCAACTTGGCCCTGAAATCGCTTGTGCATATAGGAGTTAAGTCTGTGGTCACCCCAGATGAGGTTTCTTAGGGGATTCCCTGACAGGGCTACTGGACTCAGACCCTGGTCAAGGGAAAAATCACAGGATATACGGTTCAACCTTGGAGTGTATGTATAGGGACTGGGCTTCCTCAGTTGCTGCTGATGTCTTTATGGTGGACAGCATGTCCAGATCCACATGGGAGATATGATGGCCAGCTCATCTAGGCCAGCAGGGGATGTCCACTGCCTGTCAGAGAATGGAAAGCAGAACAGGTAGGACAATTCTCCTGCCAAGCTTTGCAACATGTTCCTTGGCCTGGGGATGTACTAAGGTAGACTTGGTCAGCCAACACACCTTGGAAAGATTTTCTTACCCCTGGTACAATGAAGCTGATGACACAGGAGGGAAAGAAACAAACAAACCTGAAACATTTGTCCCATATTGCTTCCTCTGTACCTGACCTTCCTCGCCCTAGTCAGAAGCCTACATGGGTGGGCATGCATCTCTCTCAACTATGTGAACAATATTAAAAAGAAAATTTAAAAAAATTGAAAACCCCGAAACTAAAATCCAAACCCCAAATCTCAGAAAGACAAACCTTCAGTGGCTGATGAGAACTGTAACTCTCCACAGCCAGGTGCTTTTTTGTGGGTGTGGTCCTATGGTCTCACTGTGGGCATCCATGAATGGAATCTGGTTGGGTCCCCGCATTGCTTCCTGAGCTTGGACCCAGGCAGGGAACCTGAGCTGAGGGACACGCGACCCCTCTGAATGAGTAGGGAACATATGCAACAGAGAGTTAGCTAACTCTGCTAGCCCCAGCAACACCTTCTCCCCACTCCCCAGCTCCCCTGAAGCTAGCATACCACCCGTCTTCTGTGACTTCACAGCGCTGGGTTGGGATCTCCCCTTCCTGATACACTGGGTTCACAGCAAACAGCTCTAACTTGATGTTAGCTAATTTCCAAAACATAGGTCTCTGTAGGACAATAATCTTGCTCTTCAACTTGTAAACCCCATTTCTGTTGCCCCACTCATCTCTTTGCAGATAACCATTCTCTTATGTCCCACTAAAGGCAAAATAGAATCTGCCACAAGCCAATTGACAGCACCCATCTTTGTGATGAGTCAGGCTTCTGCCTTCGAAGAATAAAGTTGGATGACTTAAGAGTTTGTTCCAGAGATCACAGGTCATGGAATGACTTCAAAGGCCACCGCTGGTATTCCTGCATGCGTTAGGAGCCAGGGCCGGTGCTTTGGCAGTATCCAAGGCCCTTCTTCCACAGTGGCGCTTATTTGAATGCTGCGGTTGCAGGCATCCCTGCTAGGCCTGTCGCAGCAGCTGCTGAAGTTTTTTCCCAGAGCCCCGGGGTATTTGGCAGGTCACAGGGTGAGGTCTCAGCGATGCCCCCAGAGGAAGGAAGAGGAGCTGTGATGTTGTTTCAAGTTGGCTCCCGGCCAGGCTGGGGAAGCAGCGAACCCTGGAGACCCTTGATCTCCCTGCTCTCTGCGGTGGCGTGGCGTGGAGCTGCGTGCTCTGGGTCTGCAGGAATCAGCGGCCGGGTGGGTTGGGTTCGCAGCTGCTTGCTTGTGACCCCAAGCACCTGTAAGGACAGGAAAGCCCCAGGCCAGTCCTGCTGAGCCTGTGGCTGTGACAAGGGTTCCTGGGGCTACCGTGGAATGAGTGGGTCCCCGTGGAGGGTAGGGCTGATGGTCTGCTGAGCTGGGGTGGTTCTAGGCAGTATTTTCTATACGATCTTCAGCTTGCCCTTAGAAGGAGGTGTGTGTGTGTGTGTGGGTGTGTGTGTGTAGGATCTCTGCCCCAGGCTATCTTTCCAGCTGACCTACACCCTCTGCTTGCTCCTGGAACAAGTCAATTGAAACTATAAGGAAAGAAGTTAACTTGTAAACTTCTCAGAGATGGTGAAGTACCTGCTTGCTCTGACCCATGCCCACTGCATACTGATTGACATGAAGCAAGCTCCTTGCAGCCACCTGTTGCTCATGTGTGCAGGCCTCCACCATGTGGAACTGAGCCTGCTCCTTCTCTGGTCCCCAAAGGGTGTGATTTGGCTTCCCAATGCAGGGGAGGAAGGCCCTGGCAAGGCCTTGTTATCAATAAGTGGATTGCAATCATCTTTAGAGCTTGGCTAGCCTTTTCTTAGATCTTGTTATGTACAGTTCAGAGCCCTTACCAGAAATCTTGCCTCCAAATCTGCATGTGAGACTGGGGGATTCAGATTCCACATACCCTGGCTTGAGGGTTTTGTCCCTGACTTTTTTCTTTAAATATTTATTATTTTTTTTAATTGGAAAGTCAGATTTACAGAGAGAGAGAAAGAGACAGAGAAGATCCTCCAACCACTGGTTCAACTCTCCAAGTAGCCACAATACCCAGAACTGAGCTGATCCAAAGTCAGGAGCCAGGAGATTCTGCTGGGTCTCCCAAACATGTGCAGGGTTTCAAGACCTTGGGCCGTCCTCCACTGCTTTCCCAGGTCACAGGCAGGGAGTTGGATTGTTAAACCGCGGGGATTTAATGGGTGTGGGCCCCAGGAGTCGCCTGAAAGCTCCCAATAACCAGGTCAGAGGCTGCAATAACAAGAGGAATTTTATTGACTCGCGAGCGGACTTCTCCTGCAAAGGAGAGAAGTCCCGAAGTCCAGGGATGCAGACATTTTACACTGCGAGCTTAGCACACCTGCTGGGTTTGGTACGAGTTTTATGACCTTATTCTGGCGCCAGCTCTGGGCTCTTGGCCTCATTTCCTTGGAATAAGGAACTTACTTATCAGGAGACAGAAGCGTAGGCCTTCTTCCCATTGTCAGGCCCATCATGGCCATACCCCTACCCCTTATCTGATCTGGCCAAGCAGGATACAGAAGCAGAAAAAGCATTAACCCTTACTTTTCTCTCTTTCAGGATGGGAAGTGGGGCAGCTGGTTTAGAAACCAGTGCTCATATGGGATCCTGGTGTGTACAAGGCGAGGACTTCAGCTACTAGGATACTGTACCAGGTCTGCCCTGACTCCTTGGGAGGGTCCTGAGGGGAGGCTGCACACTGGGGAGGTTTTGTTTCACTTGGTCTTCTCCACAGCTCCCGATTATGACCGAAGCCAGTGGCTGAGTGAGAAATTCAAGCTGGGCCTGGACTTCCCCAATGTATGTGCAGGGGATGGAGTGTTGGAGGGAGTGGGGTCATGATTGGTGTCTCTGCATCCACATCCTTCCCATGGTTAGAGGATTCAGGACCAGGACCTGTGCTCAACCACTGTCACCCATGGTTCTCTGCTGTCTTTCCCTGAGGTTCTATGTCGTAGCTCATTCATTTAGAGTACCAGTTCATTCAGAGTACTATTCATTCATTCAGTAGCTCATTCATTCAGAGTACTTAGAGCACTTGCAAGCTGTTATGCAACTGCTCATAACAGCTTTTTAAAAAGTAATAGTCAAGACAAAAGACTAAATTCAGTAGTGTCTCTTCTACCTGAAGAAAATATTTCTTCATTTGTGCGGAACCCAGGAAGTCCCTTCCCCAATATTCAACCAGTGTTCCAACTTACTGCAAGTTGAAAGGGCACAGGTCCAGTCCAGTTCTCTCTCAACAGCAGAGAATGGGACAAATCCTGGGTTGCCTCCACCCACACGGGAAACTCAGATGCAGTTCTGGCTCCTGGATTCAGTTTTGCCCAACTTGGGCCATTGTAAGCATTTGGGGAGTGAATCAACAGGCAAAAAGATCTCTCTCTTACTCTGCCTTTCAAATAAATAAAATGAATCTTTAAACAAATATATTGAAGTCATATAATAGGAAGCAAACAATAATAGTACACAAATAACATGATGCATCAACCATGTTATTTAAATAAAGTGTAACTTTAAAGTGATTTTATTTCTTTAAAAGGCAAAGTTAGACAGAGTGTGCATGTGAGAGAGAGAGTCTTCGATCTACAGGTTCCTTCCCCAGATCATCTCAATGGCTGGGACTGGACCTGGCTGGACCCCCTGGGTCCTGCCCACTGAGCTGCATGGCTCTGCACAGGCATGGAGGGCACTCCATGATTCAGGGGAAATGAATGAGAGGCACCAGACCACAAAGGGGCAGCGTCTGCTCTCTAGGGAGCCTCCTGGGGCTATCTGTTGCAGGGGGTCAACAACACAAGGAGGAAGTCTCAAATACCTTGGGATGGTATCTCATTCCCTATGATCCCAGCCCCTGACAGTGTCACTGGTAAGTCCCTTGCAAGTGGCACTGTGGCTCTGACTGTTCATGAATCCACAGAACCAGAAGGAATTAGATAGGACACAGATGAAGTGCTGTTTGGGCTCGGTTGGGGTCAGTAGGCTTGGAACAGCCACTAGGCCAGGGGAGCAGGGCCTGCTCCCTGGCAACACTGGTCCCATGGGGCAGTGCTGCAGGGGCCCAAGGCTGAGTGCCCAGGCCAGGTCCAACTGGGCTCCTTGAGGAGGACATAGCCAATGACAGGTAGGATGTTGTTCAAAGTGGGCAGTTTACAGAGGAAAGGGCAAGGGACAGATAGATGCCTTTAGGGGTCTGATGTGACAGGGGTCAGGTGGGAGAAAAGGGCCAATAAAGCCTTGAGGATGAGAAGGGAATTGAACAAAGGAGAAGATGGTACCAAATGTGCAGGGGGACCAACTGCTTTCTGGGACCCTGGGCAGTTGACTAAACACAGGCAGCTCACTGCTGTCTCCTGGCCTCTCAAGACCATACCTGTTGCCTGATGTGGCACCTCCGATAACACAGGACTTGGGAGGAAATAGCTACATTTTATATAGGCAGAGATCTAGTCCAGCTCCAGGGAGTGGGGACAAGAACAGAGTCTTCAGTCCTCCTGGGGTACCCAGCACAGTAGGACCCGACAGCAACCTTTGCTTGGGTCTCTAGGGCTGGCAGGCTGGTGTTTTTTTTAGCACAGCCTCCTGAGGGGCACAGCCCTGGTGAATTGTTGCAGAGGACAAGAGAGATGATATGCATCATAAGTGTAGGACATTAGGAGGAGTCTTTATTGGCCAAGCTTGGCAACAGCAGCTCCAGCTACACTCCACTAGTCACTGCGCAGGGTGGCTGAAGTCAGGGGTTTTTAAGTTCTCATCCTCCAATTAGATTGAGAGCCATACAGGACAAAGTTTCCATGCATTCAATTAACTAAGTGTTTGGAGGCAGGAAGGGAGCTGCTGGAGCCCAAACTTTCCCCTTAGTTAATTAATCTAAAGTAGCATAGTAGGAGGCAGGAGGGGCAGGGTGCACAGAGCCTCTGGAGCCACTTCAGTACTGTGGATTTACATGAATGGTGAGGGGGGCAGGAGAGGAGGGGTGGGCGAGAGGAGCCTCTGGAGCTGGTTTTGCACATTTCATTAGCATGAATGGCAGAGTGGCGGCAGGAAGCGCCAGGTGTGGAACCTTCGTGTCCTGCCTATACTCAGGCTCAATTAACCACAAGTGTGTGCTAACTAATCAACCAGCTGCACTCCATCACAACTTCACTCTCTCTCTTTTTTATACTGGAAAGGCAGATTTACAGAGAAGACACAGCTAAGGTCACTGCTTCCCATGAGCTGCAGTGAGGGGAACTCTGCATGGAGCAGGTGTGTTACAAGCTCTATGGATGACCATGCAGGTTTAGGAAAACCACTCTGATCCTGCAAGTTCAGCTCCGTTTCTCAGGAGGGAAGCTGAGCTGCACAGAGGGAAGCTGCATTCTCACATGCACACAGGTCTTCAATGGGCATTGCAGTGGCGCAATTACCTGTGTGCCATTTTCTACTGCTTTCCCAGGTACTTTAGCAGGGAGCTGGAATTGAAGTGGAGCAGCGTGACTCAAACAGGTGGACAATAAGAGATTCTGACCCTGCAAGGGTCAGCTTAATTCATGTCACCACAATTGTGATGCCTGATAGGGCCAAAATGAAGGAATGCCACGCACTGCTAAGATCTGAAAGTCTTTTATTAGCTAGTGGTGGAGAGTAGGCTCATGCGAGAAAGAATTCTAAACTCTGAAGTATGGAAAAGCCAGTTTTATGAAGGCAAAAACTCCCTGCGTGGGCTCAAGGAGGAGATGTTTAGATAAAAGACCAGACTATGTTAAATGCAAACTACCTTGAGGATGGAAAATTACTGACTTTGCAAGCTCTGGTGACTGGACCATGTGGAGCTTGATTCTTCCCCTAGTTCAGCTTGAGCAAAGTAATCATGGAGTTAGAGCGTTTTGCCAATGGGATGTGGTTTCCTTTTTATTCTCCTAGCTGGTCTGCAGTCTTAGGGGTCAGGGGAACCTCACTTAAGAAGGAGTACAACTCAACATGGCGTTCCTCATGTCAGGTCTGGTACTTCACCATGCAGCTCCAAAACACCCTTTGAATTTGAGCTTTGAAATCAGAGAAGTTTAAGGGGACTTCAAAAAAGCGCATGGAAAATAGAATGAAAACGTAAGTTGATTTTGGTTCAAAAGGATTGTGAAGCCTGTACATACTCAGGATCTTAAAAAAGAATTCATGAAAAAATGTGGATCATGAAAAAAAAGCATAGATTTTAGACATTTTTGTACCAAAATAAACTTACAATTTCATTTTGACATTTTGGAATAGCCTCATGTGACCAACTGTGGTTCATTGTTGCATTTTTAACATATTATTTTTATGGCTCTTTTTTATTTTATTATTTTTTAATTGGAAAGTCAGATATACAAAGAGAAGGAGAGACAGAGAGGAAGATCTTCCGTCTGCTGATTCACTACCCAAGTTGCTGCGAGAGCCAAAGCTAAGCTGATATGAAACCAGGAGCCAGGAGCCTTTCCTGGATCTCCCAAGTGGTTGCAGGATCGCAAGGCTTTGAGCATCCTCACCTGCTTTCCCAGGCCACAATCAGGGAGCGGCAAGGGAAGCAGGGCTGCCAGGATTAGTATAGGTGCCCACATGGGATCCTGGCTTGTGCAAGGTGAGGACATTAGCCCTAGGCCACCATACTGGCCCCTTGTTATGGCTCGTATTGTACATAAATTGTGCGTCCTTGCCCATTTTCACAGTGCAGTGGTAGCAGGTTCATAATGTGTTGCATTGTCACACCCATCTAGCTCCATAACTGTCTCTCCCATAAAACTGTAGGTGGGAGCATAAAACCAACACTCCCCATCCCCAGCCATGACCCTTTTCCCATTTCCTGTTTCTATAACTTTGTCTTCTCCAACTTCATCCTGTCAGTAGAATCATAAGGTTGTGGTCGTGACATGAACATCACTGAGCCTGTGTCCTCGCAGGTCACCCAGGCTGTGTCATGCTCAGAGGTCCTTTGTTGAGGGCTGAGCAGTAGAGCCTGCTCCTGAGTGTGTGCACAAGCTGTCCTTATCACTTCCTCTGCTAGGAGACACCCGGGAGGCTCCCATCATGTCGGAAGTGGTGCTCTTAGGAGTGTGGCAGTACACACAGCCCTTCAAGGATTTGCTGTTTCGAGTGTTAAGTAGAAATGGAATTGCTGCCATCAAGTGATAATTTCACTTTTTTTTTTTAAAGATTTACTCATTTTATTACAGCCAGATATACAGAGAAGAGGAGAGACAGAAAGGAAGATCTTCAGTCCGATGATTCACTCCCCAAGTGAGCCGCAACGGGCCGATGTGCGCCGATCCGAAGCCGGGAACCTGGAACCTCTTCTGGGTCTCCCACGCGGGTGCAGTGTCCCAGTGCATTGGGCCGTCCTCAACTGCTTTCCCAGGCCACAAGCAGGGAGCTGGATGGGAAGTGGAGCAGCCGGGATTAGAACTGGCGCCCATATGGGATCCCGGGGCGTTCAAGGCGAGGACTTTAGCCGCTAGGCCATGCTGCCGGGCCCGATAATTTCACTTTTTGTGAAAGAACAGTGCTGACTGGCACAATGCTGGGCCCTTTGGCATTCACACCAACAGAGCCACAGGGTTCCAGTTTCTCCAGTCCCCACCAGCACTCCCTTTGTTCTGCTTTTAGTCTCAGCCAATGCCATGAGTGTGAGGTGGTGACTCAGTCTAGCTCTGCCTTGTCTTGCTCTAATTGGTGATGTGGAGCACTTTCTGGGGTGCCCATCTGCCATCTGTGTATCATCTCAGGGACATGTCAGTCCAAGTCCTTCGCCCACTTCAGAATTGAGTTGTTTGGCTTTTGCTTTGACACAGCTGTTTTGTAGATGGAACATTAATGGAACACGTGGATCCATTCCTTCAGGTATTCTGTACAGCTGACTTTCCAAACCAAAAAGCTTGAGTAACTGTGACAAATCATGACCCAGAAAGCCTAAAATCTTGGGCATCAGAGAAAATGTTTTCTGATCCTGAACTTATGTTTTTTAATCACAATGTCACTTTGATCTTCCATTACATTTAAACATGTCTGTCCTCAAGTCAAATAGTGACTTAACCAATTTCCATGCAAAAGGTTTCATAAGCATTTAGCTAGGCTTACCTTTGATCCTGTCACTTGTATCTTTTAAATTACTCACCTATTCCTTAACAATCTTTTTTTTAAGAACATTTTTTTTTTAAAAGATTTACTTATTTTTATTATGAAGTCAGATATACGGAGAGGAGGAGAGACAGAGGGGAAGATCTTCCGTCTGATGATTCACTCCCCAAGTGAGCCGCAATGGCTAGTTCTACGCCGATCCGAAGCTAGGAACCAGGAACCTCTTCTGGGTCTCCCACGTGGGTGCAGGGTCCCAAAGCTTTGGGCTGTCCTCGACTGCTTTCCCAGGCCACAAGCAGGGAGCTGGATGGAAAGTGGAGCTGCCAGGATTAGAACTGGCGCCCATATGGGATCCCTGTGCGTTCAAGGCGAGGCCACGCCTCCAGGCCCTCCTTAATGATCTTTTACATTACATGTGTTGCTACCCTTTATTTGACTTTAGTAAGTACAACTGCTCTCAGTGACCACTTGTGTAGAGTCTCCTCCATATCTGTTCCCCTCCTGCACTAAGTCACCAAGGTCAAGTACACTGTCCTGCCAATTTCAGAAGCCTGTTCCATATGCATTCACCACATGAGTCTTCCTCCTTTGCAGGTGACCTCCTATGGAATTCCAGGTTCTGATGTAGTCCACACCATGCAGCAGCAAACCAGCCCAGCCCAGCCTGTCTCAGGAAGGTTGTCCCAAGGGCAGGTGCAGCACCTTTAACAGTGAAGTGAGAGACAGCGGCAGGTACCTTCTCTGATCTCCGCATGCTGACAATCTCCTGCATGTTACTCTGTACCTCCTCAGATCCAGATGGTTATTTCCACAGCACAAAGTCCCGCTCATGGCAGAACAGGCTGGCTTTGCATTCCCCAGGAGACAATTCTTCCACATTTCCAAACTTCCTGAACACTTGATGCAGGCCAGGAACCATGACACATATCACAGGGAAGACATGGAGGGATTCTCTTCTCTGTGAATTTATTAAGTTGGTGTAGAAAAACAAAGTACAACAATTATAGATAATGTGACACTATTTATTGAGAAACATTCTGAAACTATAGAGCAGGAATATCCATGTCAGGGAAAGCATCCTGGAGAAGCTCCCAGCGGGGTGTGCCTGAGGACTGCCAGCCCCTCCCTATCAACCCTGCAGCTCTCAGAACCAGAGCCCAGCTGCAGAGGGCTTCAAGCCCTGACACCATGATCCAGGAAGGAAGAGCCAGACAGCAGGAAGAAACCAAGGAGAGGAACAGAGCAACATGCACAGGGCACAGATATGATCAACACACCATGAAACCCTGCTTGATCAGCCACACCCATTCACAGCATCCTGCTCCCCCAGGTCCTGCTGTGGCAACAGAACAAAGAAAATCCTTAAACATCAGCAAAGTCAATGCTGAGTCAGAGCTCCCAGGGATGAGGACAGGCCCAGGCTAAGGTTCAGGATTCCTGTGGAGCAGCCAGCACCATAGAAACCTAGCTCTTTAGAAGGGCCAGCACAGGCCCAGCTACCTCTCTGGTATCTGAGGAGTACAGGGCCCCTAGTCCCTCACAGCAGAGACAGGAACCGTGGGGTTGGCCTCAATACAGGAGGAGCATCCCAGGGGGCTGAGGAAGAGGGCAGAGCTGAGGCTGGCCAGGGTCTGTATGGGATGGTTGGCTTTGAGGACAGGGGATAGCAGGCTGGGGAGGAGGAGACAGTGGAGGGAGAGGACTGAGAAGGCTGAGGCAGGGCTGTGGGCCTGAGCTCTCCAAAGCTGATCCTACCCTTGAAACTAGAGTCCTACTTTCCTGTCCACTTGGCAATCTTAGAAAACACAGGTACTCTGATGAAGCGGCTGGATTTCATGTAGGCAGCGATCTTTGGCAGGGCCTGCAGGGGCAAAAACAAGAGCAGAGCTCAGGGTCTGTGGCCACACTGGGATCCTAGAAACCCCAGTGAAGGCACAGCCCAGAGCTTCCTCCAGTGGGGAACAAGAGGAGTTGAAGCAGCAAAGAAATTTGAGGCCAGCCTCTAATCCTACCCTGACTAGGGGAGTCCTAACTCTTCCACTTGGTATCGGAACCCAACATCACTGCATCTTAACTCCTCTCATGCTGAGACATGATACAATGAGCAGCACCGAGCACACTCCTGGGCTTTGCACCTGGATACCAGGGCTGAAAGTGCCCACTGAGGTTCTCAAGTTTTCAGCGGGATGTAGAATATTCTGAGCATAACAGGCCTGGCCTGGCAGCCACAATGTCCAGCACAAAGAGCTCACCTAGTCTCTCCTTCACAGCACACAGAGCTGAGTCAACTTTTTCATACCCCAAGGCCACGACTTGGACCTCACCCAGAGCTGATGAGGAGCTGAGCAGGCACATCACTCCATGGGGAGGAGAACAGAACAAAGATTGTAGAATGAACAATCTGTTGGACTAATGCCCCAAACCCTCGTATCTGTGATTAAAGCTTTGTTGCAAGTCAGATTGCCTGGGTGACTGATGGGACCCTGAGAATTGAGTACCTGGCCATGTTCCTCTGGGTGATGTCTGATGGGACCCTGAGAGGTGAGGGTCAGGCTGTGCTGCTAAGACCCATGCTGTGTCACCCCTTTCTTCCCTCCTGTTGTACCTGCTGTTCTCAGCATGGAGTCACTTTGCACGTGCATAAAAATAAACATCAAGGACTGACCACATGTCACAGAGAGAACGTGTTGGATACTAAATGAAGAAAGAGGCAGACAGAAAGAAAGTTTTCACCACAAACTCTTCAAGACAAGAACCTGCACCAGGGGCATTTCAAGGCCACTGAGATCCAGCACCAACAACACACCTTGAACAGCTCATTGCTTCCACACGGGGAGCTCATTGCTTCAACTGCTCTGGAGCTCAAGCACTGAGCCTCAGTTCTAACATGTCTCACCCTCCTGATGCCCACTGCACACATGCTCACTGTCTGGCCTCTTCTAAGATCTCCAGGGATGGGAGAGCCAGATTGGTCAAGGCCCTAGTTACTCCTTGTAGAACAAAATTCAGAGAAGCCTGACTGCTGCCCATACACACCAGAGGCTATCAGGGAGCCCAGCACTGCTGTGATGGGCTATGGGAGCCTGACATGTGGCTTTCCCACTACTGACTCAGTCTTCCTTTCAGTCAAGTAGGAGAGATAACTTGTGCAGATACACTGGACACAGCAGGTGCAGGATGCTAACCCTGGGTCCTGCTCTCAGGGGTTGGTCTGCAGCTCAACTCCAGGACTCAGAGAGCATGAAGGAACTGGAAAAGGGGAGAGGAATATCGGAAGGCACCTCAAATCGAGCAATGAAATCCTTCAGGTTTGGGAACGCATCCAGGCACCCAGGAGCAAATAAACGGTTCTGGTCCAGGATGTCATAGACAAGGAAATCGGCAATGGTGATCTGCAGAAGCCAGGAGGAGGGAGTTCAGCATAGGGGGAGACTGACCATGCCCCCTGCTCCTGTCTCCATCCGTCTCTCGCCCTCACCTTGTCCCCTGCAAACCAGGGTCGCTTCCCCAGGAACTGGGAGTACAGTGTCAGCTTGTCTGGGAGACCCTTCAGGTAGTCGGGCTTCAGCTTCTCCTGAAGGAGCAAATGGCTGTCAGCACCTGAAGACACAAATTTGGGTGAGGGGCTACCTGCCCAGGGGCTGCACATGACCCCACTGGCCGGGGAGCAGCGGTCCTCACTGAGTGGCACAGGGTCCATATTCCTCCTTGGCTTTCATTCATCAGCATCTGGGGAGGAGGAGACAGATGGGATGGGGACCAGTGGGAGTCCACAGGAGGTCACAGAGGAGTGCAGCTCTGTCCCTGAATGTGTCACCTCTGATGTCCAAGCGTCCTGCTGTGGGTCACTCCCAGGGGTGCCATGAGTGTAGGTTCCCTGGGACTCAGCTGGGGGTGAGAGCAAAGAGGCAGAGAACTAAATGACCTTGGCAAAGAAGACGAAACTATCTGGTGGGCTGGTGGGAGAATGCTAGAGGCATGTGCACAGCTCACAAAGGATGAGAATGTGATCTGAAATGTTGAAGGGAAAGGAACCCAGGACCTCTGGGTGACCCTGGGCTACTCATTACGTAAATATGCTTATCACTGTTGGGGCATGAATCAGTCCTGGGAAAACATGGCACATGCCCTAAGACGCTCCCATCTTGAACTAACATAACTCAATGCATGGACTTTGCTTCTAGGTGCTGGTAGATGATGAGGAAAATGCTGGGAAAGCTGGCTATGGTCAGATTCAAAGGTCAGAAACAAAAGGGATTCTGAAGCAAATTTCCTGTCTTAGACATACATGACTGTTGACCCAAGGTCATTGGGACTGTGTCTAGGACTGTGGCAGTGATGTAAAAGATTTTACTTCCGAAGACATAGAGACTGCAGAATCAACGCGTTGGTCAGATAAAAAAATTCCTTGGAGCAACCAACCCTAGAATGTTTAGTAGCAAACAGCAGCAGTGCAGATGAGAACACAAGAGGTTAATTCCTCACTGAACCCACCAGGTCCTGTCCAGTGGGGCACTCACAAAGTCAGGGCTGTAACAGACCGTGAGGAATTGCATGCGGTTGTCCATAACCTGATTTTCCAAAATGTCCACGCGAATCTTCTCCTCTTCTGTCTCTCCATCTGTATCCACACAGGAGAGACCCTCAGCATCCCACCCAGCTAGGCCCAGGGGACGGCCACAACCCCACACCCTCAGCCAGCCCCACTCACACAGGTTGTGCTTCCGGGCGAGGTAGCGCATGATGGCGTTGCTCTGGGTGATCTTGTGAGTCCCATCAATCAGGTAGGGCAGCTGGGGAGGGAGGAGGGAAGTCACCCATAGCAGGCCCTCAACATGTACTCTGTACAAACCCTGGGTGAGCTTTGACACAATAAAACTTTGCAGAGAACTGATAATGACAATAGCTGAGCAAAAGGTCCTGGTCCTGAATCCTCTAAACGTGGGATGGATGTGGAGGCAGAGAGACACCTTGCACTTTTTCTGCCCGACACCCAGCCACCCATCTCCTGCACGTACATTGGGGAAGTCCAGGCCCAGCTTGAATTTCTCACTCAGCCACTGGCTTCGGTCACAGTCTGGACCTGTGGAGAAGACCAAGTGCAACAAAACCTCCCCAGTGTGCAGCCTCTTTCCCAGGACCCTCCCAAGGAGTTGGGGTAAGACCACTAGGCAGGGCATGTGGGATCTGTACCCCTCATTTTCACATTCAAGGTCTGGAGTAAGGGGAAAGACTGACTGTAAGAGATCTGGACCCCAAAGCTTTTAGGAAGTGTGGGCAAGGACCCAATGCTGAAACCAGGTTCTCAGCACTCCCTCCCAGAACCATGCCTTGGGAGGCCGCATTCTCCCTGCAGGGACCAGGAAGAGGCAGGCTCTGTTCCCAGCAATGGAGGCCTGCATAGGTGAGCCACAGGTGGCCAGGCAGGGGTTGCTAGGTGACAGCAAGCAGTGGACAGAGGTCAGAGCAGGCAGGTGCATTACCGTCCCCCATGGTGTAATGCTTTTCCTCATAGCTGGTGCCAGTGTATTCCAGGAGTGCGCGGACAGGGAAAACCAGCTGGGGGAGACGCCAGGGCCAGGGGTCAAAGTTGGAGGGACTCCAACTGTTGCCCTCATCTCCTCCAGGTGACCCCCACTTTACATCTAACAGTATGCCCTTGCCTTCGGTCCCTACCCAACTCTGGGATGCCTGCACTGGGAGCTCCCGAGAGCCTAGGCAGAGAAGTGCCAACGTTGCTACAGGAAACAAGGCCTAAAGCCTCCCAAGCTGCTCAATGCCCTCTGCCCCACCCCGCGTTAACACCCACATCCCACCGGTCAGGCTGATCCCTCACTCACCCCTCGGGCATCCCAGTAACCCAACGTCATAGGCATGGTGCTGCTAGTGCTGCAGTCCTGGAAGACTGGGCTTTCAGGAAAGTTCCTGGGGCCTTTAAGTCCGTGTTGGGGACTGGCAGGGGCGTGGCCGGCTGCGAACCCGCCCCATTTCTGCTCTATCCCCAACCTCTGCAATCTGTGGAGGCACTGAACTCAGAGCTCCATTCTGCCCCAGCTGCAGGTTGGAGTCGCATCAGAGGTAGTGCCCAGGGTTGGCTGGACAGTTGAAGGTGTGCAGACCAAAGCCAAGTGCAGACCCGGGACTGGCCATGCCCACAAGCCCTGTTCAAGGCAACCGCCCCTGGGCTACCCTCTGCTGGGCCCCAGGAGTTGACAGTTCCTTTGGCAGGCACCTAGGGAGAGTGGCAGGCAGGGTAAGAAGGGTGGGGAATAACATGGTGGGGGTTGAAGGTAGGGATGGGAAGGGGCTTTTAAGTTGCCTGCAGTTCCCTCTACTGCCTCTGTGTGCTGGGTGCTTAGCTCAGTCCTCATTCCCGGGAGGAGCAGCTGTGGTATTCCCTCCCACTCTGGATTCTGGGAAGACAGGCTGCTGGGCCAGGCCAGGATGGGGTGCCCCCTGACCAGGGGCAGGGGCAGTAAGGGTGACTTCCCTCTTCCCATGAGGAACAGGAGGAAATGAATCTGGGACAGCTGCTTAAGGATTATGTGAAGTAGCCAAATCCTATTCTGCTCCAGCAAGGGGGCAGGTACACAAGAGCCTCCCTGCCAGGCGGCTGGCTTTGGATGCATCTGGTTAGAGTGACCAGTTCCTCTCCAAGGCAGAGGCAGGGTCTTTAAGGGGCCATGGAGTCTTAGGGCTCTGAGCTCCTTCAAAGCTCAAAGCCAAGGGCCATCCAGCTCGCTGCTACTGGCCCAGCAAAGCAGCAGAAGATGGCCCAAGTGCATGGGGTCCTGACACCCCGATGGGAGACCAGGATGAAGCTCCTGCCTGGCCTTGACCTTCTCAGTTCTGGCTGTTATTGCCATCTGGGGAGCGAAGCAGCAGCTGGAAGATTCTCTTTCTCTCTCTTTCTGTAACTCCTTTTGAAAAAAAAAAATCACCTTATTTTTAAAATTAATTTATTTTTTTGATAATCTTGCATAGTTGATTAAGGTATGAAGGGTCAAGGGCTACAGGAAAATGGGTAACACATTGTTTCCACACTAATATCATTGTTTTGTTTTTTCCCTGTTTCTGTGTTCGGGGGAGAAACAAAGGAAGAAGCCCCACCCAACCTCCCACCCATCCCAGGTCACCGATGTGGGCCATGCTCCGAGGGTCCTACTCAAGCAGTTTTGATAATTCAACAGCTCTGAATTGCTGTCAATCTCGCTGTTCAATCGCGATGAAACCTATTCAGAATCCACTGACTGATATAGTGTCTTCATGGTTGGGGTTCTGAGATCAGCAGTACAGTTGGAGGGATCTCCAAAGAAACTTCGTCTGAGGTGATCCCAGACCTGTTTCTCATGTGTGCTTGCCAGTATAGGGTCTGGCATAGTCCGTTGCCCCAATCAGCTTATGCACATGCTGGTAGTTGCAATTGCTGGGTCAGTTCTGTTTCCAGCCTTGTCTTCCACGTGAACCAAGGGGTGTTGCAGTCCAGCCTGATCCTGTCCACTTCATATTCAGCCCTCATGCAAACCAGTGGGAGCTTCAGCCTAGTTGGAGCAACTCCCCATAACCCCCACCAGGCCCGCCCCCTACCCTGGTTCCCATGCTTGACAGTATGTACCGCAGACTTGTTCTGTCTGTCCCACATCCTACTTAGCTCTCATACATGCTAATGTGCATTGAAGCCTAGTTCAACCCAACCGGCCCTACTATCCAGCCCACACTCATACTGGCGGGTACCAATTCTGTCTAGCCACTCCTTTTTAAAATTAAAAAAATATATATGTATTTTTAATGATGTTTACGTTGTTGATCAGGGTGAGAGGGATTGAGGATTAGGGGAAAATGGGTGCCATCATTGTTTCCACTTTGTCTATTTCTTGTTCCTATATCTGGGGAAAGTGGGGAGAAAGTGGGAAAAGCCATACCCAGCTTCCCATCTGTCCCAAAACGCAAGGTTGGGGACTGGCCACCCAGTATCAACTCAGGGTTCCAATGTGGTACATGGTCCAAGAGTTTTGCCCAAGCGGTTTCAATAGTTCTGAAATGCTGTCTATCTCACCGATGGAAGGATGAGGGAACCCTTCCACTGTCCATTGGCTGACACAATTGACCTTAGGATCTCCATTCATCCAGATTTTTGCTGTCATCGTTTGGCTGTGGCAGATGTCCAATTTGCTCTGTTTTCCTTCTTCTGCCATGGCCCCAGATGTCTTCTGCAGACTCCATGGACTGCCGTGTCCTCCATGGTACAGATTAAGCCCTCACTGGTGGACCCAAGACCCAGACCAGGAGACCTGGGCCCTGCCACACCACCAGCCCCTGGAACTCCTGGCCCCAGCAATCACACTGCACAGGCAGGCTCAAATACCTGGGCCAGGTGAACGGGACCCTGCCAGATCCCCAATCCCCCTGGTGCTCACAGACTTGGCACTCATTGTACAGGCAGGCCTAAAGGACCAGGGCCAGGTGATGTGGAACTTCTTGGAAGACAAACCCCTGGGGCTGATGGACCCAGCACTTACAGCATAGGCGGGCTCCACCAGACCCCCTACTCCTGGGGCTGAAGGACCTGGCACCCATTGTGAAGGCAGGCCCCATGGACCTGGGCCAGATGACCTGAGCCCTGCCAGAATGCCTGTCCATGGGGCACAAGGACGCAACACTCTCCGCACAGTCTCTGTAACTTTTTCACGTAAACAACATGTTTTCAGTAACTGCCACCATAGTGGGAGTGCTGTATGTTAGAGAAGTGCTTTTGGATCACAGTATCCTCTGACATTTTCTTTTTTTCTTTTCTTTTTTTTTTTTTTAAAGATTTATTTATTTTATTACAAAGTCAGATATACAGAGAGGAGGAGAGACAGAGGAAGATCTTCCGTCTGATGATTCACTCCCCAAGTGAGCCGCAATGGGCCGGTACGCGCCGATCCCGATCCGAAGCCGGGAACCAGGAACCTCTTCCGGGTCTCCCACACGGGTGCAGGGTCCCAATGCATTGGGCCGTCCTCAACTGCTTTCCCAGGCCACAAGCAGGGAGCTGGATGGGAAGTGGAGCTGCTGGGATTAGAACCGGCGCCCACATGGGATCCCGGGGCTTTCAAGGCGAGGACTTTAGCTGCTAGGCCACGCTGCTGGGCCCATCCTCTGGCATTTTCTTGCTATCTGCCCTTGGCTGTGGAACATTTGCCGCAAGAAGACTCTTTACACATGTGGGCCCCTCGGGCTTGGATCTCCCAGCCTGCAGGCTGCCAGAAGGAAGTCTCTGGTCTTCACAAATGGTTCCATCTCAGCCATTCTGTTATAGCAGCACAAACAGACCAAGGCACTATGATTGTCAGCTGTGGTGACAGAGTGTGGCTGTCACAGAGGGAATGACAGTGAGGAGGGAACTGTGTCCCAGGAGACACCAGATGTCTGTCCTGCTGCAGGGGCAGAGGATGGAGCCCAAGAGGAGCCCCAGGCAGGGTGGCCAGCTCTGACCCCAGCTGTCCAGGCCCAGGGCTCAAGCCATGCCCTCATGCCCTGAGCACTGAGTTCAAAGGGTACATAAGGTGGTGGCAGTGGAGTGACCCTGTGACCTGCACTATCACCTCCACAAGGATGATGCCTTCCCTGCCTGCTTTCTTCTCACTGGCAGAAATCTGTATGAAAGCTAAGAGGCTGCGATCCATCACTGTGCTCTGTTGGAATGATGAGACAAGGGACCACGAGTATAAGATAAGCGATGGGTGGGACATTAAAAAGGAAACCAGCTGAAAGTTAAAGGGCAAGGGGATTGCGCTGCAGAAAATCCATCTGGGCAATTAGCCCACAGCTTACCAGCACTGCAGGGTGTCAGCCCAGTGTGCCAGGAGAGGTTTCAGCTCACCTGGGTAAGGTGTGGTGTGGGCGTGGGTAGGAGAGGTAGGGGTCATCCCACTTCATTCAGACAGACCCCTCCTATAGTTCAGGTCCCTATCTGTGTCCAGGCTCAGGAAGCAGCCTCTGTCCTCAGAGTAGGTTATGCCAGGGTTTGCCTCTTGTGAGACACAGGTGCCTGGCCTCTGCGCTGGCTCCTGCTGGGCCCCACCAGATGTTAAACTGCATCTGTCTGAGCCTTACTTCTCCTGAGCCTCAACAGATGAAATGTCTAGATGCAGTTGAGAAAACATTTTTGAAATGAGCCAACAATAATTAGAACAAGATTTCTGAAAGACAGAACAAACACCATGGCATTGTTGGTCACTCTTTGAGTCCCCAAGATTGTCAGATCCCCTGAACTATGGGTGCTCTCCACCAACTGCAAAATGTAGAGAAGTTCCAACATTTTAAGGGGCACTGTGCAGGGTAATCCAAATCGGACTGAGATAGACTCAAACCCTGTAGAGTGACCTCTGACCTGGATAGTGTCATTCCTTCCAAATCTTTGAACTTTTTGGCTGAGTCTTTTTTTTTTTTTTTGAAACAAAGAGAGAGAGATCTTCCATTGACTCACCAAATAGCCTCAACAACTGAAGCTGGGCAGGAATTCCATGTGAGCCTTCCATTGGTGGCAGAATCTCAAGTGGCTGAGCTATCACCCACTGTGTCTCAGGGTATTAGCCAGGAGTGGATTGGAATTGAAGTACCAGGGACTGGAATCAGCACTCCAGTGTGGGGTAGGAGAGACAGCCAAGTAGCAGCTTAACTCACTGTGCCACAACTCGCACCCTATTGTCCCTTACATTTGAACACTCTGATGGCTAATTTTTAAACATCTTGCTTAAATGACCTCAATTTTTCTTAAAGGATAGCATGCATTTTTAAAAGCCTTTCATTTTTTTTAAATGTTTGTTTTCATTTGAAAGATAGAGTTACAAGGAGAGGAGAGAGAGATCTTCCATCCTCTGGTTCACTCCCCAAATGTCCACAGCGATCAGAGGAGCTGACTGATCAAAGCCAGGAGTTATAAGATTCTTTGGGGTCTCCACATGGATGCAGGGGCGCAAGGACTTGGACCCTCCTCTGCTGCCTTCCCTGGCCATTAGCAGGGAGCTGGATGGAAATGGAGTTGCTGGACCTCAAACTGGTATCCATACAGGATATAAGTGCCACAGAGGGATACTTAGCTTTTTTTATGATTTATTTATTTTTATTGGAAAGTCAGATATACAGAGAGGAGGAGAGACAGAGAGGAAGATCTTTTGCCTGATGATTCACTCTCCAAGCAGCCACTACAGCCGGAGCTGCACCAATCCAAAACCAGGAGCCAAGAACCTCTTCTGGGTCTCTCATACCCCTGCAGGGTCCCAAGTTTTTGGGCCATCTAGACTGCTTTCGCAGGCCACAGGCAGGGAGCTGGATGGGAAGAAGGGCTACCAGGATTAGTACCCGTGCCCATATGGGATCCTGGTTCGTACCAGGTAAGGACTTTAGCCACAAGGCTACCATGCAGGGCCCAGAGATACTTAGCTTTTATGACATGGCACTGGCCTCAAGTCTTTGATTATTATCTGGGTGCATTTTTAGAAAATATTTATAAGATAGAGCCAAATTGAAACTGACACAAAAATTTCTTTTATGCCCAACATGCATTAACACGATGGCATGGTAACGAAGCCTCCATGTGTGGCACCAACATCCCAAATGGTCTCAGGTTCATGTTCTGGCTGCTTTATTTCCAGTGCAGCCCCTTATTATGAGCTGGGAAAGCAACAGAGGGTGGCTCAAGTCCTTGGGCACTTGCACCATGTGGAGGCCTGGTAGAAGTTCCTGGCTCCTGGCTCCATACTGGCTGAGCTCTGGTGTTGTGGCCATTTGGGAAGTAAACCAGCAGATTCAAGATTTCCCTCTGTTTCCTTCTCTCTCTGTAACTCTGCCTTTAAAATAAAAATAAATACATGGTTGAACACAAAAAAGAGAAAGCCAACTGGGTTCTAAGAAAGTAGATTAACATTGGGTCCAATGTGAATTCTCAGTGGCTAAATCCTCACGTTACAGTACTGTTACAGTTACAGAATCCTAGTATCGCAGGATGCCAGTTCATGTCCCAGGCACTCCACTTCCCATCCATTTCTCTTCCTGCTGTGTCCTGGCAACGCAGTGCCAGGTACGACAGACCTGCATGACAGACCTGGAAGAAGGTGCTAGTTCTTGGCTTTGGATCAGCAGCATATCTGCGGCTGTTTGCGGCCATGTGGGAGTGAGCCAGCGGATGGAAGATCTTTCTCTCTGTTTCTCATTCTTTCAGTAAAACTCTTTGCCTTTTTAAAATCAATCAACCAACCAACCGACCAACCAATAAATATCTCTTTTAAAAAACTCAAAGTAAATAGGCAAGAAATTTGTGGAAAAAGCTAACATCTGGATTTTTTTTTAAACATTAAAAAATGTTTTGAAATTTTTGCAAAGTTGTACCTTAAAGCCAAATGATAAGGGTTTCTGTGTTTTGCAAGGAGTGGGCGTTTGGAGCATCTACTCTTTGGGCTGCCTGCACCCAACATGGTCTTTCCTGGGTTCAAGGTCCAGCTCTCCTGCATATTCCAGCTTTCTGGAAATGCCCAGCATGGGAAGCAGCAGGTGGTGGCCCAAGCAGCTGCGCCACCTTGTGGGAGAACTGAGTGGCGTTCCCAGCTCGCAGCTCCAGGCCACCACAGCCCTGAGTGCTGTGAGCATCTGGGAACTGAATCAGCAAATGAGAAATCTTCTGTCTCTCTCCACTTCTCTTTCCCTGTCTGTCTCTTAAAAAAAATAAAAAATAAAAAATAAAAATTGTGTTTTTAAAGTGCATGGGAAAATGGAGTTGAAAGATAATTTTATTTTTAAAATGATACGTTTGTGTGATTCAGACAATATACATACAAGTATGTTCTTAACTGGAATGAACTTCCTCAAATGAGCTTAAGTTTGTAAGTTACTTTCTGACTTTTTGGTTACTCCACTATTGTTTTTCTTTGATAGGAGTCTCTACCTACTACACCTGTGCTCTCCTACAGGAGAGGGCTGTGCTCCCAGGGGACATTTAGCAGTGTCCTGAGGCTGTTTCAGTGTCAACCAGTGCAAAGCGCTACTGGCACCTGGTGTGCTGCCAGTGCCTGCAACACACAGCTGAAAACAGAAAATGGCTTGATTCCCAAATGCCTGCGGGCCAGGGCGAAGCAACCCCTTGGCTCAAAAGCTGTGGTAGGAGAAACGTTGTCATCAAAATCCAGGCCAGCAGGAAAGATTCAGAGAGCCATTCTTTTGGGCTATGAAATAGGGCTTACATGGACGGGCAGGAGTTCCCACAAGTCATTGCAAACTTTCCATGCCTGCCTGGGACCTGCCCTGGGAAGAGTGGCTGAAGTTCAAATGCAGGAACCTTGAATGGTGCCTGGCACCCGGGACATGGACAGCAGCAATGGGGGGTCACCATGGCAGCCACTCCTCTCCCAATGTTCTTGCACCCTCGGCACCTCCCAGAGCTACACATGGAATTGTCAAATGTACAGGCAGACAGGCTCTTTGGAAGCCCTTAAAGCACTGATGATGAGCAGGGATGCTCATGATGAGGAAGCATGCCTTCTCCTGGTATCCTCAGAGCTGCATTATAAGGGGTTTTAGTCAGTTGCATCTGTAAAGAAAATCCTTGATAGAAGTGGGTGTGATGTGGGGCTGGCACAATGGCTCAATTGACTAATCCTCTGTGTGCCAGTGCAGCATCCCATATGAGCTCTGGTTTGTGTTCCAGCTGTTCTGCTTCTGACCCAGCTTCCTGCCTGTGGCCTGGGAAAGCAGTGAAGGATGGCCCAAAGCTCTGGGACCCTGCACTTGGGGGGGAGACTAGGAGGAGACTCCTGGTTCTTGATTTCAGATCAGCTCAGCCCTGGCCATTGCGGCCATTGGAAAGTGAACCAGTGGATGGAAGCTCATTGTCTGTCTTTCCTCCTTTCTGTAAATCTGCCTTTCATAAAAATAAATATATCTTTAAAGAAGAAAGATGGGCCCGGCGGCGTGGCCTAGCGGTTAGAGTCCTCGCCTTGGACGCGCCCCGGGATCCCATATGGGCGCCGGTTCTAATCCCTGCAGCTCCACTTCCCATCCAGCTCCCTGCTTGTGGCCTGGGAAAGCAGTTGAGGACGGCTCAATGCATTGGGACCCTGCACCTGTGTGGGAGACCCGGAAGAGGTTCCTGGTTCCTGGCTTCGGATTGGCGCGCATCGGCCGTTGCGGCTCACTTGGGGAGTGAATCATCGGACGGAAGATCTTCCTCTCTGTCTCTCCTCCTCTCTGTATATCTGGCTGTAATAAAAAATGAATAAATCTTAAAAAAAAAATAAAGAAGAAAGAAATGGATGTGTTCCATCATGGCCTGTTGTGCTAGATATACCAATGTATTAACTGATAATTTTGATCAGTGTATGTGTGCGCGCTCTTTCTCTCTCTATATATCTTTATATATATAAATAAATATGTATAAATATATACATTTTTATAAATATGTATATTTATAAATTTATTTATTTATATATAGAAATATAAAGATTTATTTATTTCTGTTGGAAAGTCAGATTTACAGAGAGCAGGAGAGACAGAGAAAGATCTTCCATCTGCTGGCTCATACCTCAAGTGGCTGCAACAGCTGAAGCTGAGCCAATTCAAAGCCAGGAGCCAGGAGCCAGGAGATTCTTTTGGGTCACCCACATGGGTGCAGGGTCCCAAGGCTGTAGGCAATTGTCTACTGTTTTCCCAGCACACAAGCAGGGAGCTGGATGGGAAATGGAGCATTTGGGACATGAAACAGTGCCTATAGGGGATCCTGGTGCATGCAAGATGAGGACTAGCTACTAGGCTACTGCGCTGGGCCCATGTGTGCTAAATATTAACCAGCCAGAGTTCCACAAAGACATGGAAATTTTGAGGACATATCTGAGAATAAATGTACTAAGACCTTTTCAAACTTTTTGGAATATGGATTAAAAGCAGGAGTTTATTTGAGTGCAGAATTTTAAAGTCCATTCATATTTTTTTCATAACATGTCTGTTAGGGCTTACCCCCAGTCCTAGCACTTGCCAGATGATGCTGCGGCAAAGTTCAAGCAGCCTATACTTCCTTTGGCTCATGCATACACCAGTGGATACAGTCTGTTAGCCTAGCCTGGCTCTTCCCCAACCCAGTTCACATGCAGGCCTATGGGTGTTATAGCCCTGCCCGGCCTGGTCTGCCCCTGGTCCCAGTTCTCATGCCCAACAATGGGAGCAGTGCTCCAACAGGGGAGCATACTGCGTCCCCTTCCAGGCTTGTATCTCCTGTGTCCTCAGCACTGGCCCCGTGCCTGGTCTCACGTGTGCTGATGGATGCTGTGGCCCACTCTGTTTTAGCTCACTCACCTCAGCATTTGCTGTCAGGTGTTGTAGTCTGGATTGGCCTGGTCTGACCCCATTTTCAGCTCATGGTATAACCTGGCTAGATGCCATAGCCTAGCCGAGTCCAGCCAGCTCACAGTCCTGACCCTAATGTGAACTGACTGGTGTTGTGGCCCAACCCGGCCTGTCCTGTACCCCTTGCTCTCACATCTGCCAGTGGGTGTTATGAACTAGCCCAGTTTACCTGCTCCACACGTATGCCGGTGGGTACTGTAACCTGGCCTGGTCTGGGCTACTCCCAGGCTTGGTTCTTGTACTTTCTTTCACGGACTGTGTCCTGACAGAGGAGTTCCCCAAGTTTCTCTATTAGGTGTCCTTCCAGTGGTAGATCTTGTACACTCTGGTGGGTCGTTGGCCAAACTGACTTAGTCTACCTCCTGTCCTGGCAGGAAGAGTGGCCTTACCCAACTGGCCCATCCCCATTCTGGTCCTTTCTGTTGGGTGCTACAGCCCAGCACACCTGGTCTACACTCAGACCCAGTTCTCATGTGGTTCAGCACATGCTGAGACCTAGCCCAGCCTACCCTAGACCCACTCTGGCTCTCATGAGCACCAGCGGGTGCTGGAGTCTAGCTTGGTCTGGCACATCCCAGACTCAGTTCACATCCATGCCAAGGGATGCTGCGGTCATGTCCAGCTCATACCCCTGTCCCCATTCTTGGGCTCACCAGTGGGCCCAAGTCAGGGTGTTCCCTTAGCTCCCCAACCAGCTCTCATCTTAGCCACAGATCTTGCATGTACCAGTGGTTGCTTTGACCAAGCTTGGCATAGTCCATTCTGCAGGGCCCGGTCTCCCAAGGGTTAACTTCACAGCTTAGCTTGTTTCTCAAAGGGTAACAGGATGGGTAATCTTGGCCTGATACATCTAGCCCCTGGCTTAACCGCAAGTTCCTGCTTCCTATTTGTCAAGTTAAGTCCCCAAGGGATTGGATAAACACTGGGAGTGTCAGGAGTCATGCAGTATAGCCACACTGAAGCCATTTTGAATATAGACCTATGGGACAGTGGAAAATTCCCGGTTGGCTAGATGCTTTTGAAAGAAGTAATGAAACTAATCACACGCTTAGCTTCAATTGTTCCTAGCAACTGTTTCAGAATGTGATTGGTGCTGTACTTACCAACATCTTGTTACTGATTACCTATGCTATTGTCGATATGTTGGTTACTATTGTTGATATGGTGGCTGCTCAAGAACAATCGGTCTTGAGACCATGGCTTGCGTCCCAGTTTCTCTTTCCCTAAGCCTTAGTTACTGAAGAATATAAAAACCCTCAGTTGAAATCAATAAACTGACAGCTTGATCAGACCTACTGTCTTGCTGTCCATTCTTTGTGTCTCTTGTCCCTTCATTCTCTCCTAGGTGGCTGCGACCCCGTTGACTGTCCTGCTGGACAGGACATGGGAGGAGCTCGAGGGATTTAGGGTGGCCACTTGAGGATTGGATAAACACTGGGAAGAGCTCGAGGGATTTAGGGTGGCCACTTGAGGATCTGATAAACACTGGGAGGAACTCAAGGGATTTAGCTTGGCCACTTGAGGATTGGATAAACACTGGGAGGAGCTAGGCAGAGTATAAAAGGCAGCTTGGAGTTTCAATAAAGATCATTCGCATTCGGCATTCTCCTGACAAGAATGGTCCACTGCGTGTTGTCTCTTTTGTAACCCTAGTCCCTCTGCTCCGCTCAGGGTATGCGGCGACGCGGGTATTGCCAACACCATTTCCTGTCTTGGTCTTTGCCATCAGATGCTGCAGCCCAGCCTGTCCAGGCCAGCCCTGAGTCCCAGTGCTCACTGGTAGGTGCTGCAGCCTAGTTGTCCAGTCTGCTCCAGTCCTTGTCACATACAAACTGGTAGTTGTGATAGCCTAGCCCAGCATTACCTACACTCCAACCTGGTTCCTAAACATGCCAGTGTGCTAAGGTTTGGTCTGGCCCTGTCTGGTCCACCTCCCCCATCCCCAGAACCAACGCACACACTTGCCACAGCTGGAGCTGCTTTGCCCAACCTGACAAACACCCAAGTCTGAATCATGCTCACCAGTGGGAGCTGTGGCCTGCCAGGGGAGTTTCCCGTATTTCCCCCGCCAGGCCTACACCCAGACCCAGATGTCACATGTGCCAGCAGGTGCTAGGCCCTTACTTGGCATAGTCTGCTCCCTCTGTCTTAGCCTTTGTATGAACTGGTGGATTTTCCTGCCCGGCCCACCCCATACCCTATTCTTGGGGGCACCTCCAGGTGCTGTAGCCAGGATCAGCCCAGCCTATTCCCAATCTCAGTACCAGAGATTTCCATGAGTGTCAGAGTTCCATGGTTATGCCTAGCTCAACCCTTCACTACCCCCAGCTCTTGGGCAAACCAGTGGAAATTATAGTACCATAGGGGTGAGTCCATATATCCCCCACAGAATCTGCCCCTAGACCTGGTTTTCTCATATGTTGGTTAGTGTCATGGCAGAGACTAATATTACTTGTTCCCTGTTATGACACTCACTGGTGGGTACTGTGTGATTTAGCCCTTCCAGGTAGGCCCTCAGCCCTAGTTTTAGTGTGCACTGGTAGGTGGTGGCTGGTGGTGGTCCATGCTAGCTGCCCAATTCAAGTCTCTCATGTGGGCAGGTACATCTGTCTGACCCAATAAAGAATCTTCAGCTTTGCCCCCTCCAAATTGCTGGGTCTCATCCCCTTCACTTACCTGCAAGTACAGTGGCCTGGTTGATGGAAGTCCCTCAGAAGTCATTCCTCACCTGAAACATACTCCCTCCATGGTCCTCCCTCCCACACATCCCTGACCCCTTTCCCTGAGCAATCTTCAGTCCCTATGCCTAGGAGCTCATAGGTTTCCTACTACAGTCTTCCAAAGCCTAGTCTTCCAGTGTGGTGGTGTGCTGGCCTGGAACTCTGCCCACCCACCAGGGACCCAAGCTCCTGGGATGTATGCTGGCCTGGGATCTTACCCTTCTAGCTACCCAAGATCCAGACCCATTTAGAGTTTCCCAAGCCTGGTCCACCAGAACACAAGGACAGCAAGCTAACCTAGGGCTCTACCCTTCTCTAATTCCCATTTGGGTCAAATCATGTGGGGGAAATCCTCAGGCTTTCTGTACATCCCTGGGCATGAGTCCCCAGGTCTCCACATGCCCCCACTGATGCATTCCCCAGACCCTCTGCATGCCTGCACCCCCAGGTCCCTGTAAGCTCACTGCCTGTGCTGGCACAAAGTCAGCCGGAGCCCACAAATAGTGTTCACTTGCATTCTTAATTCTATTTACCCACCAGCGTTTTGCAATACTCTTTTATGTTTGCATATTTATCTGTTTGCTGTGGTCCTTGCCTCCAGGAATGAAGGAGTATCACCATTCCACAGCGACACTAAATAATGACAACGCACACTCTTGCGGGTCTGGGAAAACATGAACCGCCACCACAACTGGAACACACAACGAATGAACACACGAACACACGCACATATGAACACACCAACGAACCAACGAACCGAAAAACTTTTATTGCCGAAAGCGGGCTGCTTGTATACAGTTCTCCACCAATCACTTCTCCCTGTGGGTCCACTTGGCACTACCTGATAGGCCAGTAGCAATGACATAATCACAGTGAGCACATCAGCCTATCCCCGTGACTACCTTTTGCCCACTGGCGGGACCAACCCTGCCTCCTGCCCTCGGCCAGCCTCCATCTTGTGACGGCCTATCATATGTGTGGGGTCAGTTCCTGGTGCACCGCTCCCCACAAAGGAGATGGAGGTGATCCAGGGTCGGTCATCTGCAAGCTGGGAAGAGGAGCTGGTGATGGAGTCCAGTGCCCACCAAAGGCCTGGGGGTGTCAATGGAGGGCAAAGGCCACAGTCGAAGTCTCAGCTCAAGGTCAAAGGCCACAGAAGGAGGAGTTCGGTGGTCCCTTGAAGAGAAGGTGGATGTCTAGATGAACAGAGTGGAACTCACTCTCCCTCCACCTGTTCTTTCCTGTTGAGGCTTTGGTGGATCCGCGGTGGCCAGCACTGTTGGTGAGGGTGAGAGTGGATCTTCTTTATTTGCTGCATTGATTCACATGCTGATCTCCCTGGAAACACTCTCGCTATCACACCCATAAACATGGATCCTTCAGCCCAAATGGACACCTAAAATGAAGAATGGTCACATTGTGTGGCAGAAAACCATGCCAAGCAGTGATTTCACCACTGCCCAATGCTGGACATGCAGGCTCATCTTTTGATAGCTCTTTCTTTAAATTAAAAAAATTTAAGATTTATTTATTTTTATTGCAAAGTCATATATATATATATAGAGAGAGAGAGAGGAGGAGAGACAGAGAGGAAGATCTTTCGTCTGATTATTCCCTTCCCAAGTGACTGCAATGGTCAGAGCTTAGCCAATTCGAAGCCAGGAGCCAGGAGCTCTTCCAGGTCTCCCATGTGGGTGCAGGGTCCCAAGGCTTTGGGCCATCCTAGACTGCTTTCCCAGGCCACAAGCAGGGAGCTGGATGGGAAGTGGAGCTGCCAGGATTAGAACTGGCGCCCATATGGGATCCCGGGGCGTTCAAGGCGAGAACTTTAGCCGCTAGGCCATGCCGCCAGGCCCAATTTTACTTATTTTTATTACAAAGTCAGATATGCAGAGAGGAGGAGAGACAGAGAGGAAGATCTTCCGTCTGATGATTCACTCCCCAAGTGAGCGCAATGGCCTGTGCTGCACCGATCTAAGCCGGGAACCTGGAACCTCTTCTGGGTCTCCCACACGGGTGCAGGGTCCCAAATCTTTGGGCCATCCTCGACTGCTTTCCCAGGCCACAAGCAGGGAGCTGGATGGGAAGTGGAGCTGCCGGGGTTAGAACCGGCGCCCATATGGGATTCCGGGGCATTGAAGGTGAGGACTTTAGCCACTAGGCCACCATGCTGGGCCCCCACTTCTCCACCTTCTTCACTGAGGAGGGCATATTCTTGTGAGTTCAAGGATCCAGGCCAGGTGACTTGAGTCCACCAGGTCTCCCGCGCCACCCACACCCCCCCCTGCTTCATGAACCTGACAACCCCTTGCAGGTGGGCCCAAGGACCCGAGCTAGGCAACCTGAACCCTGCTGAACACCCCTGGGGCTCACAAACCTGGCACCCACTTTGCAGGTGGGTTGAGGGACCAAGGTGAGGTTTCCGTGGCTCACAAATCCAGCACCCCATGTGCAGGCAGGCCAAGAGACCTGGGCTAGGTGACCTGGGCCCCACTGGATCCCTCACCCCTAGGGCTCATGAACCTGGGACCCACCTCACGGGCATGCACAGGGACCCGGGCCAGGCAATCCCACTGGATCCCCTGCCCCCAGGGCTGATGAACCTGGCAATCCCCGCCACAGGTGGGCCCAAGGACCTGAGACAGGTGACCCAAGTCCCGCTGCATCCCCTACTCCTGGGGTTCACAAACCCAGTGCCCACTGCTTAGTTGGGTCCAGGCCAAGAGATACTGGGTCCTTGCCACCGGGGCTCACAAACCTGACACTGTGTAGGTGGGCCCAGGACCCAGGCTAAGCAACCTGAGCTATACCAGATTCCCCACACCTAGGGCTCACGAACACAGCATCCACCTAGTAGACGTGTCCCAGGACTCAAACCAGGAGACCTGAGCTCTACCGGATCCCCCACCCTCAGGGCTCACAAACCCAGCACCCATGGACCCCAGGCTGGCGTGAGTTGCCTCACTGAGCATATACTATTGTATTGTGCAGCCTGGCTCAGTCTAGTCTGCCCCCCAGTTCCAACTCTTGTTGGTGGGTGCTGCAGCCTATCCCAGCCCAGCCTGATCCCTGTTCCAGCCCTAGTGTGAACTGGCTGGTGTTGCAGCCCAGTCTGGCTCCTCCTGCCCCCCGTCCTGGTTCTCAGACCTGCCAGTGGATGTTATGAATTGGTCCAGCCTGGTCTGTCCCCAGGCCTGAACCACAGGTATGCTGGCAGGTACTGTAACTTGATTCTTGTGCTCACCTGCAGGGATTGCATCCCAAAGAAGGAGTTTCCCAAGCTCCTCTATTGGGTCTCCCCCCAGTGGCAGTTCTCACACACATCAGTGGGTTTTTGGCCCAGGTTGACTTTGTCCACCTTCTGTCCTGTCAAGACCTAGTCCAGCCCTTTCTACACCCACCCTGGTGCTCACAAGTACCAGTGGGTGCTGGAATCTAGCCCAAATGGCTGGTCCCCAGACCTGGTCCACACTCGCACCAGTGGGGGCTTTTGACATGTCCAGCCCCAGCCTGCTGTCACCAGTCTGGCTCCTGTCCTCACCAGCAGGAACCACAACCCAGTTGGGATGTCTCCTTATCTCCCCAGCCAGGCTTGTTCCTATTCATAGCTCTTGGGCGTGCCAATGGAGATTGCAATTCCACAGGGGTAAGCCCACATCTCCCCCACAGATTTCGCTACCAGATCTGTTTCTCCCATGTGCTAGCTATTGTCATGGCCCATCTTAACACCACCTGCCCTCTGTTCTGACTCTCACTGGTAGACCCCAACCTCAACTTTAGTGTGTGCCAGTGAGTGGTGCTCAATGATGGTCGAAGCTAACTACCCCAGCTCAGGTCTTTCATGTGTGTTTGTATTTTGGCCTGACCATGAAAGGCCCTCCTGTTCCCCCCTTCACCATTTGGTCTCAGTCCTTCTTGTAAATACACATACAGTAGTCTTATCCATCCCTCAGCAGTAATTCTTCACCTGGCCATAAACCCATAGGTCATCAACCAATTCCACTTGTGAAATCACCCATTCACCCTGCAAATCCACACCCCCAAACTCCCAGAGCACACTGATGGGCGGCCTGAGCTATCCAGGCCCTCTTCTAGGGAACCACACAGCCCAGCTAACACACCTATGGTGGGCAAGAAAACCTTCAGGCCGGAAAAAGCCTGACGATCTGCCAAGTCTCCCTTCCCCAGGGCACCATCCCACTCAGCTGTCTGCACCTGTGACCGATAGTTCTTGAAAAATTATTAAGCCGCTTTTCAGTCGGGCACTGAGGGGCGCTTCGGACATGTCTGGTGGCTGTGCGGACTATAACAGAGAACATGGCGGCCCAGAGGGAATGGACCCCGATGGTGTCATTGAGAGCAACTGGAATGAAATTGTTGATAACTTTGAGGATATAAATTTAAAGGAGTCTCTTCTTCAGGGCATCTATGCTTACGGTTTTGAGAAGCCTTCAGCTATTCAGCAAAGAGCTATTATTCCTTGCATTAAAGATCCAAAAGGGAATTCTGGCACTTGGAGACTATATGGGAGCAACTTGCCATGCCTGCATTGGAGGAACAAACGTTAGAAATGAAATGTAAAAGTTGCAGGCTGAAGCACCACATATCGTTGTTGGTACACCAGGAAGAGTATTTGATATGTTAAACAGAAGATACCTTTCTCCAAAAAGGATCAAAATGTTTGTTTTGGATGAAGCAGATGAAATGCTGAGCCGGGGGTTTAAGGATCAAATTTATGAAATTTTCCAAAAACTAAATACTAGTATTCAGGTTGTGCTGCTGTCTGCAACAATGCCAACTGATGTTTCAGAAGTGACCAAAAAATTCATGAGAGATCCAATTCAAATTCTGGTGAAAAAGAAGGAATTTACCCTTGAAGGAATCAAACAGTTCTACATCAATGTTGGGTGAGCGGAATGGAAGTTGGATACACTTTGTGACTTGTATGAAACATTGACCATTACACGGGCTGTTATTTTTCTCAATACAAGGCGCAAAGTAGACTGGCTCACTGAGAAAATGCATGCCATGGACTTCACAGTTTCTGCTCTGCATGGTGACATGGACCAGAAGGAAAGAGATGTCATCATGAGAGAATTCAGATCAGGCTCAAGCTGTGTTCTGATCACTACTGACTTGTTGGCGCGTGGGATTGATGTACAAGTATCTTTGGCCATAAACTATGATCTACCTACCTATTGTGAAAACTATATTCACAGAGTTGGCAGAGGGGGTCGATTTGGGAGGAAAGGCGTGGCTATAAACTTTGTTACTGAAGAAGACAAGAGGATTCTTCGTGACATTGAGACTTTCTGCAATACTACAGTGGAGGAGATGCCCATGAATGTGGCTAACCTTATGTAATTCCTGGATGAGATAGTTTGAATGCTGTGCTCACTGTTGCCAAATAGGCGATCACAACGTGGCATTGTGCTTCTTTCTTTGGGAATATTTGAATCTTGTCTCAATGCTCATAACGAATCAGAAATACAGATTTTGATAGCAAAGCGACATTAGTCGTGAGCTCTTGTGAGGAGGAAGGTCACTGGCTTTTTCTTCTAGAATTAGACTGTTGGGGTGGGTATAAAAGATGGGGTCTGTAAAATCTTTCTTCCTTAGACATTTATTTCCTAGTTCTGTAGAAATGGTTGTATTAGATATTCTTATCATTTAATAATATACTTGTGGACTAAAAGATACAAGTGCTGTCTAAAATCAGCCAATTATGTTAAACTAGCATACCTGCCTTTATTGTGTTTGTCATTAGCCTAAATAGAAAGGCCTTTAAAACTAATTTTTTTTTAAGGAAAGCATTTGAATGCATTTCGTTTGGTATTGTATTTATTCAATAAAGTATTTAATTAGTGCTAAGTGTGAACTGGACTCCATTGCTAGCCCCAGTGAGCAATCATCTTAGGTAGGGTTTAAATCCTCAGTAAAATTGCCATATTGCATATGTCTTAATGAAGTTTGGATGTTAAATAAATTGTATATTCACTTCAAAAAAAGAAAAATTATTAAGCCCTAGAGAGATAACAGAGAAGCAGAGAATTTTACACAGGGAAGTTTATAAGCAGAGTGACTCACAGATGGTGCTTTGCCGGGTGGAATCATGTACAACATATCAACTATCAGCAAAGGGAAAGGCAGAACATCAAGGTACTGTTGCAACCCTACAGAAAAGGCACAAGAAGAAACCGTGGACCTCCAGGACAGCAGGAGGTACAGATGTTCTGTAGGGGCCCAAAAATGTATTCTCCCTAGAGAGTGAACAAACCACCCATTAAAATAGCATGTTTGCTCTGGGGACTTAGGTGAATATAGGAACCAAGAATTGGGAAAGCACTTATTTTAAAGACAATTACCATGTCCTAAAAGCCTCAATTATAAATGCTTCACTGGCCTCAGGTTGGCTCAGCTCCAGCCATTGCAGACATTTGGGGGAGTGAACCAGCATGTGGAAGATCTTTCCCTCTCTGTCTCTCCTTCTCTCTGTAAATCTCATTTCTAATAAAAATAAATAATATCTTTAAGAAAAAAGAAATCTACATGGGGTCTGGTGTGATGGTGTATCAGGCTAGTCCTCCACTTGTGGTTCTAGCATTCCATGTGGGTGTTGTGGTGTCCTCCTGCTGTACTTCTCACCCAGTTCTCTGCTTATGGCCTAGGTAAGTAGTGAAGAATGGCTTAAGTCCTTGGGATTCTGCATCCACACAGGAGACCTGAAGAAGCTCCTGGCTTTCTATTGGTTTTAGTCTGGCATTGTGATCATGTGGGGAGTGAACCAGTCGATGGAAGAGCTCTGTCTCTCCTTCTCTCTGAGTAACTTTGCCTTTTAAATAAAATAAATACATCTTTCTAAAAAAGAAAAAAGTCCACATGCTCAACAGCATTAGACATGCCACACTGAGAGCATGTACTGACATCTATGTCATCTACCCAAAGAAATAAATATCACTAAAAACCAAATATGAATTGTCACCACTAAAGTTAGAATACAAGCGACTTGGACCAGCACAGTGGTGTAGCATGCTAATTCTCTGACCTGTGGCACTTTGCATCCCATATGGAGACTGGTTCATGTCCTGGCTGCTCCACTTCAGACCTAGCTCCCTGTTTATGGCCTAGAAAAGCAATGGAGGATGGCCCAAATCCTTTAGACCCTGCATTCACATGGGCGACCTGGGAAAAGCTCCTGGCTTCCAGCTTCAGATGACTTTAGCTCTAGCCATTGGGGCCATTTGGGGAGTTGAGAGAGGAGATGGAAGACCTTCTCTCTCTAACTCTCTTTTTCCCCCTAGAAAAGCTGCCTTTCAAATGAAAATAATTAAACCTTTTTTTTTTTTTTAAAGCAGATTATCTCAACCTGACCCATCCCCAGACTCGGCCCTCACATATGCCAATAGATGTTACCATCTTGTTCAACCTGGCCTACCCCTAGCTCTAGTCCTTGTGCTCACCAGTGAGAGGTACCACCTAGTGGGGCGTGCTCACAGTTCCCCCACCAGGGATGCTCCCAGCCCCGGATCTTACACCTACCAGGAGTACTGCAGTCCAGCCTGACATGGTTCATACCTAGTTCCAGCACTTGCCAGCTGATGCTGTGGCCTAGCTCAGCTGGCTGGCACCCATTCTGGTTCTGGTGCAAGACAGTGAATATAGCAGCCTAATCCAGCCTTGCATACCCCAAATTCCAGCCTTCATACTTCCCAGGAGAAGCAGTGGTCCAGCAAGAAAATTCTGAAATTCCCCTACCAGGAAAACCCAGCCCCAGGTCTTGTGTATGCCGGCAAGGCTCTAGGAGCCTGGGGATGGACCTCCAAGCCAGGGACCCAGTCGGGCTCCTCAGAGTAGACACAGTTACTGACAGACAGAACACAGTAAAGGCAGGAGAAGGAACTCCCTGGCATGGGGGTGGGGGAGGGGGAGAGAGGTTGGAGGGTGTTTTTGGAACAGGAGGGAGGTAGAGGAAAGAGAAGCAAAAGGCTTTGAGGATAAGAGGGGAGTGAGAGGAAGAAGGCAGTGCCGGGGACACAGGGGGACCAGTTGGCCCCAGGGTCCTGGGTAGCAGGCTGACATAGGCTCCTCCTGTCTCCTGGCCTCTCATGGCCCTACTTGTTGCCCCACGTGGCCATCTTGGTGAACACAGGTCTTGGGAGGAAGCGGCTGGACTTCATGTAGGCAGAGATCTTCTCCAGTCCCTGTGAGTGGGAACAAGGACAGAGCTCAGGGCCTGTACCCCACTGGAGTACCCACAGCTCCAGGCAGCCCAGGCACAGTGGGACCCCAACAGGAGCCTTCCTGGGCCTCCAGGGCTGGAGCTTGACACAGTCTCCCGAGGGGCCACAGCCCTGGTGACTTCACTTTCAGGGACCTTCAGCCAACGTCCTTGCTTCCTAAGAGCTCAGTGAGGGTACTTGGCACACAACAGGTGTTACATGCATTGTGGGTGACTCTGCAGGATTAGGAAACTGCTTTCCTGACTCTGCACGTTCAGCCCCATTATCACCATTCATCAGAAAGGAACTGAGGGCCGGGCAATGGCACGGCGTGACTCCCCCCGCGGGGCATCTCATCCCCTCTCACAGTGCCTGGGTTTCAGTGTCTGCTCTGCTCTCGCACCCAGCTCCAAACTAATGCACATCCTGTAGACAACAGGGATAGCTCAGCTGCTCGAGTCCCCACAACTCACATGGGAGGCTAGATTGAGCTCCTGGCTTCAGCCTGGCCAAGTTCTGGCTGCTGAGAACATTCAGAGAGGGAGACAGTGGATAGAACAAATTGTGTGTGTGTATATGTGTGTGTGTGTGTGTGTGAGAGAGAGAGAGAGAGAGAGAGAGAGAGAGAGAGCGAGAGCGCGACCGCTTTTCAAATGAATTTAAAAAGAAACTCAGAGCAGCTGAGCTATGGTAGGTTAAGAAGTGCCTCATGCTCAAGGGACTAGTGACAACCCAGGGCTGGGAGCTGCCGGGCGGGGCCGTGTCTGCTGCCCATGCCCGGCTCTCTGTTGCACTGCCCCCTCCTTCTTCCGAAAGCCCTATCTGCTCAGACTTCCCTTTCACGGGCCAGTTTTTGGCTTGGCTGGGTTTGTACACAGTGGTGTGTGTGTATGTGTGTGTGTTGCTAGCAAGACAATGTCCTTGAAGTGTAGAAGAGAGCCCAGACATTACTCAGTGACATTGTAAAACCTGCATAACGTGGATTCATTTGAGTGACCCGGAAAGCACCTACTGGACTGAGCTCTAATTATTCCTAGGAAAACAGAAAACTCAGAATCTTAACCTGGTGCCAGAGCTCATTCTCACTGTGCCCCAGCCTACCTCATCTCCAGCTCTGACACAAGCAGCATGAACCACATTGCCAGGACAGAGAGTGTGAATGTAATTTTTTCCACTGTGATGTGTATCTTGAAAGACAGTGTCAGATAGGAGGAGCAGGTTGTGTGTGTGTGTGTGTGTGTGTGTGTGTGTGTGTGTGTGTGTTTGAGAGAGAGAGAGAGAGAGAGAATCTTCCAACTGTTGCTTTGCTCCCTAAGTGACCACAACAGCCTAGGCTGTACCAAGCCAAAGCCAGGAAGCTACGACTCCAGCCAGGTTTCCCACATGGGTAGCAGGAATTCAAGTGATTAAGCATCAGCTGTTGCTTTCCAGGGACATTAGTAGGGAGCCGGATAGGGACCTTGGAGCTAGGACTTGAACTGGCTACTCTGACATGGGGTGTGAGTGCAGCAGGTGGTGGCTGGACTTGCCACACACAGAGACTTTCTGAAGTATTCAAGGACACACAGGGCCACTTGTTCCCTTCAGACCATTGGCTGCAGTCCAACTCTCTCACTGTTACCCTTCCTCTCTTAGTCAAGTTAGATCTTCCAAGGCCATGTAAACTAGGCCAGGGGCATAGATGATAGTTGCTGAGATCACACATCCTCTGATGGGGAGTGGGACAGGAAACAGACTCCAGCCTGAATCAGTGGGGCTAACACCTCAGATTTCCAGCACTTAAGACTCTGGATGCCAGCATCCCACATCAGGGTGTAAAGGATCTGAGCTCCCGCTGCATTTGTGGTTTCTGCTCCCTGCTCATGTCCCCTTTGGGAGGCAGAAGATGCCTTCAGTACTTGGGTCTGTGTCAGCCACAAGGGAGACCTGGATTGAGTCCCAGGCTCCTGGCTCTGGCCCGCCTAGCCCTTCCTGTTGCAGGCACTTAGGGAGAGAAGGAGCAGATGGAAGATTACCTGCTCAGTCTCTGAACCCCGTTCTTTGGGTCTCTGCCTTTTATTTCTTTCTTTATTATTTTTTAATACATATTTTTATTTTGATAGTCTTTACATCGTTGATTAGGGTACAAAGGGTCAAGGGCTACAGGAAAATAGGTAACACATTGTTTCCACACTAATATATTTTTTTTGTATGTGGGGCCAGGGGAGAAACAAAGGGAGAAGCCCCACCCAACCTCCCACCCATCCCAGGTCTCTGATGTGGGGCATGCTCTGAGGGTCCTACTCAAAGCAGTTTTGATAATTCAACAGTTCTGAATTGCTGTCAATCTCGCTGTTCAATCGCGATGAAACCTATTCAGAATCCACTGACTGATATAGTGTCTTCATGGTTGGGGTTCTGAGATCAGCAGTACAGTTGGAGGGATCTCCAAAGAAACTTCGTCTGAGGTGATCCCAGACCTGTTTCTCGTGTGTGTTTGCCAGTACAGGGTCCGGCAATTGCAACTACCAGCATGTGCATAAGCTGATTAGGGCGACGGACTGTTTCCAGCCTTGTCTTCCACGTGAACCAAGGGGTGTTGCAGTCCAGCCTGATCCTGTCCACTTCATATTCGGCCCTCATGCAAACCAGTGAGAGCTTCAGCCTAATTAGAGCGACTCGCCATAACCCCCACTAGCCTGCCCCCTACCCTAGTTCAGTATGTACCGCAGACTTGTTCAGTCTGTCCCACATCCCGTTTAGCTCTTATACATGCTAATGTGCATTGAAACCTAGTTCAACCCAACCAATCCCACTATCCAGCCCACATACATACTGGTGGGTGCTGTTCTGTCTAGCCACCCCTGCCCCAGTCCTGGTTTTCATGCTCTCTGGTGGGAGTGGTAACCCAAGAGGGAGGTGCCCACTATTTCCCTACTAGGCTACTTCCACTCCCGGATTATGCACTCTGCAGGTGGTTCTGGAGTTTAACCTGACAAATTTAGCCCCTAGCACCAGTCTCTGCCAGCTGATGCTGCAGC
Organism: Ochotona princeps; assembly: GCF_030435755.1. Classification (NCBI taxonomy): domain Eukaryota; kingdom Metazoa; phylum Chordata; class Mammalia; order Lagomorpha; family Ochotonidae; genus Ochotona; species Ochotona princeps. Next base: position 92,697,510 of record NC_080833.1, read on the forward strand.
AAAACCCAACCAACCCTCACACACCCTAATTTATGCTTGTACTAGTAGGAACAGTCAGCCCAACCTGGCTTTTTCCTGATCTAGCTCACTTAAGACCCACAGGTGTTGTAGCCCTGCCTGGTCTGGTGGGCCCCCAGCCCAACTCACTCTCTAGTGGGAGTGGCTGTCCAGCAGGGGAGCCCTTCACATTCCCCTACCGACTTTGCCCCCTCCCTTCCTGGTTCTCACATGTGCTGGTTGGGCACTACAGCCACATCTGGTATGGCTCACCTCACCTTGGCTTTCTGTAATGTGCACTGGTGTGTGTTGTGACAAAACCTGGCCTGACCCACACTCTGTTCTGATGCTCAGATTTGCCAGCGGGTGATGCGAACTGGTTCAGTCTGGTCTGCCCCCGACCTATGCCAAATGTATTCTAGTGGATATCTTTCTCTGGTCTGCTCTGGGTTGCTTCCTATCATGGTTCTTGTGCTCATCTGCAGGGACTGTGTCTCAACAGAAGAGTTGCCCAGGCTCCTCCATCAGAATCTCTCCCATTGCCAGATTTCACGCATACTGGTGGTCCATGGGCCAGCCCTACTTAGTCTACCTCCTGTCCTGACAGGAACAGTGCCTTTCCTTACTGGCCTTCAACCCATTCTGGTTCTTACTGTTGGATGTTTCAGCACAGCCAAGGCTCGTCCATACCCAGACAAAGCTCATACTTGACTCAGTAGGAGCAGAGACCTAGCCTAGTCTGTCCTACATCTACCCAGGTTCTCCAGAGCACCAGAAGGTGTTGGAGTCTAGCCCAGTTAGGAGTGCCCAGCCCCAGTTCACACTTGTGACAAGGGAGACTGCAGCCATATCCAGACAAGAATGTAGTCCCCAGTCCAGCCCCAGCACTCACCAGGGGGAACCCCAACCTATCAAGGGTATACTTTCACAGCTCTCCAACCGAATCTATTCCCAGCCCTAGATTACACGCATGCCAGTGGTTGCTCTGACCCAGGTGACTTAGCCCCTCACCTGTCTTGGCTTTTGCCTTCGATGCTGTGTCCTAGTATCCCTGGCTCATGCAGAACAGTCAGTGTAAGAGCCTAGCTCGGCATGACCCGTGCTCCATCCTGATATCTGTTCTTCCTTGTGAGTTAAGGGTTGCTCAGCCCTGCTTAGTCCACTCCCTTCCAGTTGCAGCTCAGCCAACCCCACATCTTGTTTTAGGATGCACATTCGGGTGCTGCTGCCTTGACCTGCCCACACGATTGTTGGTTCCTTTACCAGTGAGTGATGGCAGGTTCCAAGGTCACACCTAGCAAGCCCATCACCATCCCAACTCATGAGCTAACCAGTGGGACTTGTATTTCCACAGAATTGGGCCCACACTTCCCCCATAGAATCTACCCTCGGGCCTGGTTCTCTCATGTGCTGGTTAGTGTCTTGACCCTGCCAAATGTGACCCATCCCCTGTTCCACCACTCAATTAGGTACTGGTACCTAGCTCTGCCAGACAGGCCCCCAGCTATAGCTTTCATGTGAACTGGTGTGTGGCAATTAGTGATGCTCTATGCTAGCAGCCCATCTCAGGATTCCCATGTGGGCTGGTGAATCAGTCTGACCCAAATAGATCTTATGGACTCTCTCCTCCAAACCGCCAGGCCTCAGTCCCCACACTTGTCAGTAAGTTCTATGACCCCATCACTGAGAATCACCCAGGATTCATTCCTAACCTACATTCACACTGGACTTACCCATGGATGTCCCTAGGCAGCAATTGCATAACCTAAAAGCCCCAGAGTTTGCCGCCGGGTGGCCAGCAGGCAGAGCCTGATGTCAAATAGATGCACAGGCTGCTCCAAGTCTAGGACTTAGTCACCACTTGGCAGCAGTGACCATGGCCTGGGGACTCTGCCTTTTAAATAAGAGGAAAACAGAAAAATGAACAAACAGAGATTCTTGAATCTCTGAACAGGTAGATTTTGCTATTGTCAAACAAACTGACCCTGGGATGACAGCTGAGTAGCAATTTGGAGAGGGCAAGCCATGCACCTGGGGAACCAAGACAGTGACACCCACTCTCCCTCCACCAGCTGCCTGCTGCTTCTCTAAGTACACTCAGTCCTGGCCCAGGTTCCTCTCTGTACATCCGCATGAGCCTGGCGTGGCCATGCCCTCTTTCAAGGTGTGTAGAAGTCATCCCAAGATGAGTGGGGCAAAACCCAAGACACCACAGAATCTGCCTAAGTGCATGCCTTGACTTTGCCCATATAGACTCTCCTCTCTGTGATTTCCTGGATGAAGAGATCAAACTCCTCAAGCAGATGGCACTACTTGGCCAGCCTGGGTGAGCACCTCTTTGAAAGCCTCACCCTCAAGCAAGACTAGGGGTTGCTGAAGCTCAGCGGCCTTGGGGAGGTCTCCTGCATGTCCTGCTATCCAAGTTTGTGCCTGCCTGCCCTCTCCAGCCACTAGGCAGCTTGTTAACAGCCCAGAGCCCTCTTCCAAATCATGAACCAATAGAAATAGAAGGTTTTTTTTTTCTGCATCTTGAAAAAAACCACAAAAGGGCTTTGTCATTCTGCAGCTGACACCATGGCTCAACAGGCCAATCTTCCACCCTGCGGTGTCAGCATCCCACATGGGTGTTGGTCATGTCCCAGCTGTTTCACTTGCAATTTTGTTCTCTGCTAGTGGCATAGGAAAGCAGCGAAGGGTGACCCAAGATTGTGGGACCCTCCACTTGCGTGGCAAACCTAGAAGAAGTTCCTGGCTCCTGGCACTGAATCAGCTCAACTGAGGCCTTTGTGGCTGTTTGAGGGGGTGAACTAGCAGATGGAAGACTTCTCCATCTCTCCTTCTCTTTGTAAATCTGCATTTCAAATAAAAGCAAATAAATCTTAACAACAACAACAACAATAAAAAAAACTTTCTCCCTCTGAAATTTGTTTCTCTTTCATCTAGAAAGATAGCATTCCTGCACCCAACAGAAGAAATACTTTGTAAATAAGACCAATCATAATTAGAATGAGAATTTTGAAAGACAGTGAACAGACGTAAGCATGTTGGTAGTTAGCCCTTTATTGAAAACTCTGTCATTGAGGTCCCACCACACACCTGCCTCAGGAACAGAAATCCCTCAAGGGGCCTATGGCTTGGCTACCAAAAACTAAGAGTCAGGTGGGAACCACAGGGAGGGACTTGGCAACATGGGTGCATAACAGTGTTTCTGTGCTCTGAGATGGGAGTGCAGTGGGAAAGAGCAGAAAATGAGAGTGTGCTCGCCAAGGGGACAGGGCTTCGAGGGGCTGCTCCTGCAGGAGCAGGAGGAGCAGGTGTTACAGGGGGGAGCCCTGGACTGCCTGCTCTCTAAAGCCAGTCCACCAAGCCAGGGGAATCACAGCAGTGGGGGAGGTGGGTTTGTGAGAAGCAGCAGGGAGCAGTGGGGACTGGGGATACTGGGTGGTGGTCTGAAGAAGGAACTGCATCCTATGGCCACCACACAGAGCACCTTTTTGAAAGCCTCACCCTCAAGCAATGTTTTTGTGATGAGAACATTCAAAATTCTCTCTTATCGTTCTTTGGAAGCATGCAGGGCAGCATGACCTAAGCCACCCTGCTGCACAGTAGGACACCAGAACCCATTCTTCTTTGCCAGCCCCTCCCTGTCCTTCCTGTATGTGGAATCCGAGAGCCACTGCTTCACTTTGTTCTGAGATTGTGCAATGTTTACCTCCTGGGCCTGGCTGATTGCACTTCATGTAATGTCCTTCAGGTTCCTCCCTGTCATGGGTTCTTTATCTGAATGTCTATTGTCAGACACTTAGGCTCAGTTCCTTACCTTGACTAAGGTGAGTGAACACGGAAGTGAAGGTTTCTCTTTAACATACTCAATTTGTGCAGGGGGACAATCCTCCATGGCTTTCCTAGGCAATAAGCAGGTTTCTGGTTTGAAAGCAGAAAAGCCATACTTGAGCCTGAACTGACACCAGACAGGATGCCGATATTGCAGGCGGCAGCTTTACTTGCTATTGCACAACTTGGGCCCCACATCTTCAGTTGATTTTTTAAGAGTGACTGATGGGGGACCCGCGGCGTGGCCTAGCGGCTAAAGTCTCGCCTTGAACGCCCCGGGACCCATATGGGCACCGGTTCTAATCCCGGCAGCTCCACTTCCCATCCAGCTCCCTGCTTGTGGCCTGGGAAAGCAGTTGAGGGCTTCGGATCGATGCAGCACCGGCCCGTTGCGGCTCACTTGGGGAGTGAAAACATCGGATGGAAGATCTTCCTCTCTGTCTCTTCTCCTCTCTGTATATCCGGCTTTCCAATAATAATAAATCTTTAAAAAAAAGAGTGACTGATGGGTATGTCCGCTGTTATTCTTCTCTTTATGGATATCCACTTTTCCCAGCACCATTTCTTGAAGAGACTTCCTTTATCCCATTATTCTTGTTTCCTTTACCAAAAATCTGTTGACCATATATGGATTTATTTTTGTGTTCTCTATTCTGTCCCGTGGGTCAAGGTGTCCATTTTCATGGCAATAGCCGGTTTGTTTTCTGCTTTTGTTTTGTTTGTTTTTAATCTTCAGAGGAGGAGAGACAGAGAGAAAGATCCTTCATCCACTGGTTCATTCCCCAAGTGGCTACAGTGGCTGGAGCCGTGCTGATCTGAAGCCAGGAGCTTCTTATGGGTCTCCTATGTGAGTGTAGGGTTCCAAGGCTTTGAGCCATCCTTGACTGCTCTCCCATGCCCTAAGCAGGGAGCTGGATGGATAGCGGGGATGGGGGAGGGGAGGTTGAGACACAAACCCACGCCCATATGGGATCCTGGTGTATGCAAGGTGAGGACTTTTTGTTTATTTGTTTTTTAATTTAAGATCATTTTGATTGTTAAAAGCCTTGGTGGCCAAAATAGTGGCACAGTTAGGGAAATCGTGACTTGAGGCACTGGCATCCCATATCCCAATTCAATTCCCAGCTGCTCTACTTATGATCCAACTCCCTGCTAATGCTCCTGGAACAAAATAGCAGAAGATGCTCAAATGCTTGGACCCTGCACCCATATGGGAGACCCAAATGAATCTCTTGGCTTCAGTTTTTCCCAACCCCAGTCTTTGCAGCCATGTGGGGAGTAAACCAATGATGTGAGATCTCTCTGACTCCCCTCCCATGCTTTGTAATCCTGTCTTTCAAATGAAATGAGTATTTTATAAAGTCTTTCGCAGTTCCATGTGACTTTAAAGATAGAGTTTTCTATTTCTGTATGGTAGATCACTGGTATTTAATACCAGAGATTGAGTATTGCACCAAATCTCTACAGCACTTTTAGTTGTGGACGTGTTAACAGTACTACTTCTGCAATGTCTTGGTTTCTGTTTTACTTGGATAGTCCCTTTTTCCTCATTAGTTAAGCTAAAGGTTTGAGGATTTTATTTATCTTTTTGAATAACTGATTCTCCAGTATTCTCAAGTCAAGATTTTATTTCTTTTTGCTTTTTTCAGGTTAGTTATCTCGTCCTATTAATTTTGGTCTTAGTTTCTTCTTGTTTTTCTACTTCCTTGAAGTAGAAAGGTTGTTTATTTATTATAATCCTGATTTTTTCCTGTAATCTTCCTTCTAAAAAATACTTCTACTGGATTCCACTGATTTTGATATGCTGTGTTTCCATTTTGTTTGTCTTATCAAATTTGTTTATCTCAAGTTTCATTTATTTTAGACTCATTTGTTATTCAGGAACATATTGTTCAAGTTTCATATATTTGTATAGTTTCCAAAACACTCTCTTGTTATTTATTCGTGGTCCCATTCCATTGTGTTCAGAAGAGATATTTGGTATGATTTCCATTGTTGTGAACCTGTTGAGATTTGCGTTGTGGCCTAGCATAAATCATTCTGGGAGTATTCCCACGTGCTGATGCTGGGAATGCATATCCTGCAGCAACCACATGGAATATCTGCAAATGTGTGTCAGGTTCACTTGGTCTGAAGTACAACTTAGCTCTGCACTCCTCCTTGCCGATGTTCTGTCTGGATAGTCTGTCCATTGCTGAAAGTGGGCTATGGAGTTCTCCTACCATCTGTGTGGTCGTATACCTTCAGATCTCAGGGTTGGTGACGTGTGTCTCACAGAGAACCTCTTTAGGCCAAATCACTGAGCCTCCTTGAAGCTTTATTCACATGAACATGGCTTTTCCTCCTAAGACTTGTTGTTTCAGACATTTTATAGTTAGCCTTTTTTTTTTTAAGATTTATTTTTCTTGCAAAGTCAGATATACAGAGAGAAGGAGAGACAGAGAGGAAGATCTTCCGTCCGATGATACACTCCCCAAGCAGCCACAATGGCCGGTGCTGCATCGATCTGAAGCCAGGAGCCAGGAACTTCTTCCAGGTCTCCCACGTGGGTGCACGGTCTCAAGGCTTTGGGCCATCCTCGACTACTTTTCCAGGCCACAAGCAGGAAGCTGGATGGGAAGTGGAGCTGCCGGGATTAGAACCGGCACTCATATGGGATCCCGGGTTCAAGGTGAGGACTTTAGCCACTAGGCCACTGGCCAGGCCCTAAATAGTCTTTTGAAGCATTTTTTCATCTCTTCTCTTTCTGGAACTCCCATTATACAAATTCATTCCCTAAATGGTGTTCCATATGTCCCAAAGATATTCTTCATTCTTCCCACCTGTTCTGTTTTCTTTTCTGTTATTTTAAAATATCTGTCTTCAAAATAAGAAATTCATTTATCTGCCTGACCTACTCTCTTACTGGGGTAATTGAAGCTCTTGGCTGTGGTTTTGTTTCAGAGATTGAATCTACACAACAAAAATTTTTAGTTTGTTGTGTTTTTTTTAAAGAATCATTCTGTTTTTACTTGAAAAGCAGAATAATATTGAGAAGGAGAGCCAGAGAAATGTTCCATCTGTTGGTAGATATCCCACTGCTCAGATAGTCAGAGCTGAGCTGATACGAAGCCAGGAGTCAAGAGCTTCTTCTGGATCTTCCATGTGGGTATAGGGACCCAAGGACTTGTGCCACCTTCTGCTGCTTTCCCAGTCCATAAGCAGGAAGTAGGACAGGAAGTGGAGCAGTTGGGATACAAATTGACACAAATATGGGACACCAGAGCCACAGGCAGAGTATTAACTTGGTATGCCATCACACAAGCCCCTAGTTTGTTATTTTCATTCCATCTCTGAATTTTTTTTCACTTCCACTGAATTGTCTTTGTATTCTCTTATGTCTTGCTGAGTCACCATAAGATCATTCTTTTTCATTCCTTTTTAAGTAATTCATGAGTTTCTGTGTTTTGGAGATAAGATACTAGAGAATTATTATTATTTTTTATCAGTCACAGCAGCAGAGTCTGGATTAGTGGAACAGTCACCTCTTCCAGTTTCATGCTGAAAGACTGCTCAGCTGCAGATGTGTGCCCGGGTGACACTTTGGAAACGTAGACCAGCTTTGGATCTGGCTGGATGTGGGTGTAGCTGTCATGTGGTTTCTTTTGCTGTTTTTAACGCCAGTGAAGCCTGTGAGTGCTTCCATGGCAGCTGAGGTTCCAGGGGCCAAGACTCATGTGCCAGAGGGTGACAGGCCTGAACTGCTGACTGGCCATGGCAACACTACTGTGAGCACAGCAGAAAGCTGGAACGTGAATACTGAGCCAAGGCTCTGAGCAACTGGGCCAGCAGGCTGTAGATGAGATGGGGGAGAAGGAGTACCTCCTCGGCTTGTTCCCACGAGGAAGGGCGCTGTAGCAGCAGGGTTTTTTTTTTTTTTTTTAAGTTATTGTGTATTTGTTGATTTTCCTGCCTTTAGTGGTATGCTACAATACTTATTTTTATTGGAAAGGCAGATCAGATTTACAGAGAGACAGAGAAACAAAGAGAAAGATCTTTCATCTCCTGGTTCACTCCCCAGATGGCCACAAATGCCAGAGATGAGCTAATCTGGAGTCAGCAGACAGGAGCTTCATTTGAGTCTCCTATGTGGATGCAGGGTCCCAGGGTTTGGGCCACCCTCTACCGCTCTCTCAGACCATAATCAGGGAGCTGGATGAGTAGTGAAGCATCTAAGACACAAGCTGGTGTGCATATGGGATCCTGGTGCTTGCAAGGTGAGCGTTTAGTCATTGAGCAGTAGCACTGGGCTCAATAGTGGGGCTTTTAGCAACGACGTGCCATCACCTATGAGTAACAAATGATGGTGGAGCCTGATAGCTACTTGCCGGGAGCCGTGCAGGTGCAGTTGGGGTCAATACACAGAGGTGTGAAGAGAACGGCTCCTTTGGTGGCAAGGCTGCAAGAAGCGCCTAGTTGTGTGGCAAAGCCTGGCTAATGTCTCTCCAGCTACTTCAATGCAGTTTCACGGACACTACCCCTTTAAAAACCCTGACATTTGTTGATGCATTGTTGTTTGCCCTGGTGAGATGGTCTCTGTAACTGATGTAAGTTTAGGAACTAATGTCATTAATAACAGCTTGGTGAGTGGACCTTTAATATTTTAAGCTGTCTTGACCACTCCCTTGACCCTATAGCTGAAAGAACTCAAGCATGTTTGTACTAACATTATAAAACATGCTTTCAAACTAATTACAGGTTTGAAAAGCCCTGGTTGTAGTGGGAATTGGTGTTTAAAGTTTTTTTTTTTTGGTTTGTTTCTGATCTTCATGTTTTTTCCTTTGTGAGATATTTTCTCCTTTAAATGATAAGTTGTAGAAAGAGAAATGTAGTAGGAGTGAATTACTGATTAATACGTGCTGCCAGCTGTGGAATTCCTGGCTGCAAGGTCAGAATGGATAATGGCCTGCTTAAAGTGAAACAATTTGCAGAATTATCTTTGGAAACACCCACTTGACCATGATGTTAAAAAGTGTACAAAAGCTTGTGAGAATTTCTGTATAGATAAAAAAGACAGTCTTTTTGGGTCATCCATTATGATCACGGAATTGTAATCGTCTGTCTCCCGCACTGACTCCGCACATGCTTCTCTGGCTCTGTGCTCAGCTGGAGCTGGTCTCCAGTAGATACTGTCCTCTGGGGAAGAGAGCAATCCCTCTGGGCCCTGGTTTCCTGATGGAGCCCTGCAGCAGGAGCTGGGGTCCTGAGGGTGAGGGGTGCAGGACTAGGAGGACCCTTGGTCACCATGGGTGCAGCTGTGTAAGCTTGAGCAGCTCATGTTAGGAGGTGCAGGAATGGTGAGGGCCGCAGGACTCCCCAGCCACTCAGGCTGTGTTACCAGCAATGCCCGGTGGGTTCTTTCCTCAGCTTAGGATAGAAATAAAAAGCTGGGAATCTTATGCAGACAGAAAAGTTTATTTGTGAAGGGACCAGGTGAGCAGGGAAGGGAGAGGCAAGGGGAAAGCACCTCTGGAGAGAAAACCAGGAGGTGGGGTGCCACTGGAAAGGGGAGGGAGAGACACTAAAGGTTTGAGGAAGAGTCTTGGGATTTTAAGCATTTCCTGAACCCTCCTTATTGGGCATAACCTACAGCTAAGAGGTTCCCCATTGGTGGTCTCTTTTTTTTTTTTTTTTTAATTATTTATTATTTAACTTCAGTAATTACATTGTATTATGTGACACAGTTACATAGATACTTGGGTTCTCCCCACCCCTCCCCAAACCCTCCCACCATGGTGGATTCCTCCACCTTATTGCATAACCACAGCTCAAGTTCAGTTGAGATTTCCCCATTGCAAGCGTATACCAAACATAGAGTCCAGCATCTTATTGTCCAGTCAAGTTCAACGGCTTCTTAGGTATACCCTCTCTGGTCTGATGACAGAGCCAGCAGAGTATCATCCCAGTCAATTGAAAGCTCCAACATACCATCAGCAAAAATTTACATCATTATGGAATTAATTGACATAGTAATGAGTAACCAATATGTTAAAAGTAAATGCGGGTTCCCAGCCACCTTCTGTGACCCATTGGTGGTCTCTTAATCAGTTAGGAAATGGGTGGGCAGTGCTGGGGCAGCTCACCTGAAGGTGTGGCCAAGACCTCAGCAGCCCTGGAGGGTCTCAGGCTGCAGGTGACCACAGCAGTGCTGGGCTGCTGCTCACCTCCTGCTGATCTTTCCCTGCAAGAGGAAGTTCCAGGCCCTTCCTGACTGGGGTGGGGAAGTGGCAGCAGAGATGGGATGTTTCACTCAGGTTCCTCAGTACCCCTGCCTACCCCGTACTGAATTCAATTTTTCAAGTACAATTTTTCAAGTGATCTAGTAAAAAATAAAACTTGTGTATTCATTCTTTGGTCCCTTTTTGCGGGGGGCAGGGGAACAACAGTGAGGCACTTAGATCACCAAGGCAGATCTGGCAAGATTCTTGCCCTGGCTGCAGGCATGGAGGCATGGAGGTGCACACCAGGAGAGAGAAGAGGCAGATAGGACAAAGCCTTTTCCCAGGGGAAAGGCTGGGCTGCTTGCTGTCCTGCAGCGATGCACTTGGTGCATGGAGCCAATAATAACAGGTTGGACTACTGACTGATGGTCAATAGCCAAAGTTTATTAATAGCATCAGACTTTTGAAAGAAGGAATATACCCAATAGAAGTGAAATCTACATGTGAGAAGGGGATCTGTAATCCTATATTTGCAGCAGCAGAATCTACAATAGCAAAAACATGGAAACAATCCAGATGTGCGTCCAAGGAAGAGTGGTTAAAGAAACTGTGGTATATCTACTCCATGGAATATTATTCAGCTATTAAGAAGAATGAAATTATTCTATTTACAACCAGGTGGTCCCAACTAGAGATCATTATGCTCAGTGAAATGAGTCAATCACAAAAGGGCAAATACCACATATTCTCTCTTATATAAGGAAACCAACATGGAAAATGTAACTCCAATAGTCCAATCCGTACTGCTTTTTGTTTGTTTGTTTGCTTTTTGGATGTATCCCATGTGTTTTGATGTTTTTTATTTCAATTTGGTTCATTCCAAATAATCTCTTTTCTCTAGTCGAATTCATCGCATGCTCATGAATTGCACGATGGCATCATTTTTCCCAAGAAACTTCCATGTTTCCTTTTTGTCACTCATGTGTTGGTTACTCAGTGGCGCATTTTTTTTTCTCATGGTACTGTACTTTGTTGTTGTTATTGCTGTGGCTGTTCTAACTCATATCAGTTGTTGACCTTGTTTCATGACTTCTCACTTATGGTAATGTATAGTGATGGAGGACTGGGGTCTATCATACACAGACATGGGGGTACAATGGAACATGCATCCCTGCATCCTGACGAAAGATGGAATCCCAATGAAACTGTTGGACATGTGTAGACAATGGGATGCTGGACTGTCTGGCATTGTCTGTACCAACAATGTCAGGGTACACTTAAATAAGAGACTGATAGAATAATGATTCCTTATAAAGGACTACACTAATGTAATAAAATGGGAAAAATCTGATGGGGGTGGGAGTTTGGGGGGAATCCCAACCTACACAAAATTGTACCACACAATTCAAAATTCAAAATAAAAATATATTAAAAAAAACCAAAGAAACGAAAACTACAAAAAAAATGTTGTCAAGTAGGCATCCAGGGAGGGGGGCTTGGGCCATTTACATTTCAACAGCAAGGGACAGTCTCCCTATACACAAGTTGTTCCTCTAGCAGGTTCTTTATCTAAACCTGTGAGCCAGGAGGTTTACTGTTTATTCATTTCCTTCTTGGGCCTTTCAGAGGAGATTCAACTGGCTCTGTCTCCTAACAAAGATTCTGAATGGTCTTCTACACTGGACAGCCTAGTCCTCCTGGGGCTCAGGGACAGGAGTGGTTTGGCTCTCCCAGAGCCTCCAGCACAGTCTCTGCAAGTTGCCACAGGGCCCAGGAGCCTGAGTGCAGAGGCAATGTGCTCATTCTGCAGGAGCTGCCACCGCAGGGCAGGCAGGACCTGAGCATGTTTCTCAGGGATCCACCATGATCAAGAGGGGCAGGCATGCCCGTAATTCCAGCACTCACTACAAAGCTTACCTCCGGGGACAGTGTCCCATTTGGGCCTTGTCAGCTGGCATAATACCCACCCCCAGCAGTGAAGGCAATCATCTTTATCCAGTCTACTGAATCAATGACTAAGTTCTTCTGGCAACACTCTTGCAGACACACCCAGAACAAGATTTTTACCAGCTATCTGGGCTTCCTTCAGCCTAGTCATGTTAACTAAAACTAACCACCATAACATATGATAGTAAACCTAAAACAGAATCACAGTTGAATACACTGTCCTTATAAGAAACAAAGCTCTGGGGGCTGATGTTGTGGTGTAACAGGTTATCCCACTGTCTGAAATGCCAGCATCACAGATGGGCACCGGTTCAAGTTGTGGCAACACCACTTTTGTTTCAGTCCCCTTCTAATGGGCCTAGGAAAGCAGCAGAGGCTGGCTCAGTCTTTAGGCCCCTGCACACACATGGGAGACCCAGATGAGACTCCTGGCACCTGGCTTCAGACCAGCTTAGTTCTAGTAGTTGTGGCCAAATGGGGAGTGAATGAGAGGATGTAAGACTCTCCTCTCCTTTCTGTCTCTCTGTAACTCTGCCTTTTCAGTAAAAATAAATAAATCTTCACAAAGGAAAAGAAACTCGACTGTTGCCTTCAACTTGGCCCAGTTGCAGTCATTGTATCTGGGGAAATGCGCAATGGATGAAGAGTCTCCGTAACTCTCTGAAATTCTGTTTTTCGAATAAATAAAATAAATAAGATGAATCTTTAAAAAAAAATATATATATATTCTGACTTTGTAGATGAAACATGCTTATGCTTTATTGTACAAGAAGTCTTATGTTTTTAAAGCAAATAAAGGTGTTTAAAAAATATATATATCCACAAGTTTTGGCTGCTGCCAGCTCCTATTTTAAAAGTTCTCCAGCAATTGACTAAACCGCAGGGAGATAATGGATCAGAGAGCTTCAAACAAGGTGATTCAAGGGCAAGAGGACTAGGAGTGATTCATGAGCTGGAAGCAAACACAACAGGAAACAATCAACACAGGATACAAGTGGAAACTTTTCACAAAGCTGCCTGGGGCAGTGAAATTACCAAGGCAGCCTGGTGCTGGGGCAGTTATGCAGCTGCTGGGAGGGGCGCCTTAAGGCCTCTGGGAAAATGAACAGAAGCAGGGTCCATGACAGGGGGACAAACAGTGATGGGAAAAAAAGGGAGTTTTCTCTGTTGTTCCACCAGGCCTGGGACCCACCCCCTAAGACATGCTGAGGGAGCAGTGCCTGCACCCCAGGCAAGGCAGGTCCTTCACAGAAAGGCAGGGGGAGCTGGCAGAGCAGCACAAGCCAGGGTGCAGCTGGGAGCCCCAAGAAGGCAGAGCCTGTGCCCAGCATGATGGTGAGGGTGGGGCCGCGCTAGCAGAGGCACTTTACTGCCCCATGTGGAGGCTCAGACTTTCCAAGGCAAGACCCTGACAGGGGCCTGGAAGGACAGGCAGGAAAGGCCTTGGGGAGGGAGAAGGAAATGGACAGGAGGAAGCACAGAGGAGGGAGTGCTCACTTCTGATCCCTCTGAAGGGCTTTCTCATACTCAGGGTTTCAAGTGGAGACTTGGAGCCTGGCCACTGAAGTCGTCAGCAGTGCTGTAGCGATTGACTCACAGAGAGTAACCGGCAGGCTCAGTTGGATGGCATGGGAAGCATGATTAAGCTGTAAGATAATAAACTGCAGCTATAGTTATATATGGTTAATGACATAGAAGTCTTACAGGTTACATAACATTTCTTTCTTCTTTTTAAAAAATAATAGATTCATTTTATTTTTGATAATGTTTACATAGTTGAGATAGACGCATGCCCATGTAGCCCACTATTAAGGTAGGGCGGATCAAGGAATGGGGGGAAGTGGATGAGATAACTGCCTCCAATCTCCTTTTTTCTTCTGGTATCTGGGGAAAGTAGAGACAGAACAGAGGGCTGCTCCTGGTAGTCCAACCACATCAGTACCTGGGAATGGGGGAAAGCCACCTGATGTCATCCCAGAGTCCCAGATGTGGATCATGTTCTGAGGATTCTGCTTAAATAATTTCAATAGTTCTGGGATGTTGTTGATTTCATTGCTCCAAGGTTGAGAAAATCCTTCCAAGGTCTGTTGGCTGATAGTCCACCTTAAAGTCTCCACTCGCCCAGACACTTGCTGTCAAAGCTTGACTGGGAGAGCTGTCCAGCTTGTTCTGTCCTCCATGGTACTAGACGTCCTCTGTAGGCCCTCGTGAACTGGTTGTCATGTCTTCCATGAGCATCTGGCCATGCCATCCACTGCAGAGGTTCCAACAACCATGGAGACACTGTTCTGGCAGATGCACTCCACATAAAACCTCAGATATTTGTAATTTGCCCCATGGTTGGAGTTCTGAGTCTGGTGATCTGTTTGGTGGGGTTCCCAAAGAAACCTCATCAGAGGGCACCCTAACCTGACTCCTGTGTGTGCCATTAAGGGGTTTTGCTGTGTCCATCACCCATATTAGCCTACACACACACACACACACACACACACACACACACACACACACACACTGTTGAACAGTTGTAGTCACCTGGTCAGTTCTGTTCTCAACCCATCTCATGTACAGACTAATGAATGCTGTGGCCCAGCCTAACCCTGCCCACCACACACTCTGACCTCATGTACACCAGCAGGAACTATAGCCTAGTTGGAGCAGCCCCCAGTAAACCTCCACCAGGCCTGCTCCCAGCCCTGGTTCCTGCACATGTGGGTATGTGCAACAGACTGGTCTAGTCTGTCCTGAATCCCATTTGGATCTCATACACATCAATGGGCATGGGAACCTAGCTCAGTCTTACCAACCTCACAATCCAGCCCATACTCATGCCGGCAGAGGCTACAACCTGTCCCGCCAGGCTCACCCCCAGCCCTGGTTCTCATACTCACCATTGGGAACTACAGCCCAGTGCAAGAGTGTCCACAGTTTCCCTACTAGGCCCATTCCCAGCCCTGGATCTTGCACTTTCCAGGTGGTTCCATGACCTAGCCTGACAGGACTTGCCCCTAGTCTCAATACTTGCCCCTTATGCTATAGCAAAGCCCAACCAGCCTGTACTTAACTCTGATTTATGCACACAATGGTGGATAGAGTCACTTAGCCCAGCCTGGCTCTTCCCATAACTAGCTCACATGCAGGCCAATGGGCTTTGGAGCCCTGCTCAGCCTGGTGCTGCTCTAGTCCCAGCTCTCGTGTTCAGTAGCAGAAGCAGTGGATCATCAGGGAAGCCCCCGAGCTCTCCTTACTGGGATAACCCCCATTCTGAGTCTAATGTATGCTGGTGGGAGCTATAGCCCAGACTGGCATGGTTTGCGTCACCTCAGCATTCACCAGTGGGTGCTGCAGCCTAACTCAGCCCAGACAGCTCCCATTTGCTAGCAGTAATGTGAATTTGTCAGTGCTGTGGCTCAACCTGGCTTGTCCTGCACCCTGTCCTATTTCTCACATTTGCCAGTGGGTGCTATGAACTGGCCCAGCCTGGTCCACCCCCAGACTTGAGCCACACATATGTTGACAGGTACTGTAACCTGGCCTGGGCTGGGCTGCTCTCAGCCTTGGATTCTTGTGCTCATCTGCAGGGACTGCATCCTGACAGAGGAGTTCCCCAAGCTCCTCTATCAGGTCACTTCCCAGTGGTAGATCTCATGTACACCAGTGGGTTCTTGGCCCAGCATGACTTTGTATACCTCCTGAACTGGCAGGTGCAGTCGTCTTGCCACAACAGCCCATACCTATTCTGGCTCTTACTATTGGGTGCTACAGCACAGACCTTTCTGTTCCACTCCCAGACCCAGCTCTCACATAGTTCAGCAAGTACCAATATCTAGTCCAGCCCATCTTGCACCCACTCTGGCTCTTGTGAGCACCAGTGGGTGCTGGAGCCTAGCCCAGTCTGGCACACCCCAGACTCAGTCAACACCCTTGCTCAGGGATACTACAACCACATCCAATCCAGCTTGCTACCCCTATTCTCGCTCTTGTGCTCAAGAGCAGGAACCACAGTCCAACAGAGGTATTCCCTTAGTCCCTGACTAGGCTTGCTTCTAGTGTGGGCCAGTGGTTTCTCTGACCCAACCCAGCATAATCCATTACCCAGCTTGACCTTTGCCATCCAGGGTTTCAGCATAGCCTAGCCTAGTCTCCCCCAGGTCCCAATTCTCACTAGTGGGTGCTATAGCCTAGTTCAGCCAGCCTGCCCCCATCCCTGCCTTTCATGCAAACTAGTAGTTGTGATAGCCTAGCCCAGCATTGCCCACATCCCATCCTAGCTCCCACACATGCCAGTGCACTATGGTCTAGTCTGGCCTTGCCCACTCTACTGCCCCAGAGCCAACCCACACACTTGCCAACAGGTGAAGCAGCCCTGCCCAGTCTGACCAACACCCAGCCCTAACTCATATGCTCACCAGCGGGATTGATGGCCGACCAGGGGAGTTTCCCAAGTTCCCCACCAGGCCCATTTCCACACCTGGCTCTCACATGCGTCAGTGGGAGCTAGGCCCTTACCTAGCATAATCTACCCCCAATCTTGGCCTTTGTGTGTGTGCTGGTGGATGTTGTGGCCTTGCCTGCCCCACATCAAATACTTGGGTGTGCCTATGGGTGCTACAGCCTGGACCAGCCCAGCCTATTCCCAACCCCAGTATTCATGAATGTTGGTAAGTTCCATGGTCATGCCTCCAGCTCTTGAGCAAACCAGCTGGTATGGCAGTCCCACAAGGGTGAGCCCACAATCCCCCATAGAATCTGCTCCCAGACCTAGTTCTCTCGTGAGCTGGTTAGTGTCATGGCCCAGCCTAACATGGTCCACACCCTGCCCTGACACTGACCAGTGGGTACTGTGCTGAGCCCTGCCAGGCAGGCTCCTCAGCCATGGCTTTTGTGTGCCCTGGTAGACAGTGGTTGATACCAACAACCACTCAGGTGTCTCACATGTGCGCATGTATTGGTTTGGCCCCAAAAGGTCCTCTACTTTCCCTTCTCTAAACCACATGGTCTTAGCCTCCTCTTTTACCTGCAAGTGCAGTACTCTGGTTGGTGAAAGTCCCTTAGAAGTCACTCCTTACCTGTCACATTCTCTCTAGCACATCCCCAGACCTGCTTCCCTGAGCAACCCACAGAATACCATGCCCACGAGCACACAGATCCTTAAGCCTGGTACTCCAGTGGTGTGCTGTGCCAGCCTGGGTCCCTGTCTGCCTACCCAGGGCTCACACACACACTCACAAAGGGATCTCCAGGTCTTGTCTGTTGGCATGCCAGTGTCTACCTCCCACATATCTTAAAATATACATATTATATGTATGTATAATAGGCAACTACGCTGGCACAATGTTATATTTAACACAAATTTGGCATTAACCAGGCCCAGGATGCCTGCCAGCCATTAGCTGCTTTTCTCCAAGCAGTATAACACTTGCCTAGGCACATTGCAACCTAGGCAACTGCCTACAAGTGGGGCACCTAGCATTTCTAAAAGTTTGGTGGCTCTGATTTGATGTTATCAATCATGATTATTATATTAATAATAAAAAGAGGCTTTTAAAAATATTTATTTCTATTTGAGAGGCAGTTACACACACACACACACACACACACACACACACACACACACACAGATATCTTTGATCTGTTGATTCACTCCCCAAATAGCTGCAATAGCCAGAGCTGAATTGATCCAAAGCCAGGAGCTAGGAGCCTCTCTGTGTGTCCCACATGAGTTCAGGGGTCCAAGGACTTGGATAATCTTCTGCTGTTTTCCCAGGCCATCAACAGGATTAGTTGCTAAACCACCTCACTGGGCCGTTAGGTGGTAGCTTTTACCTACCATGTCAAAGCGCAGTCCCCTTGGGGATGGCTTTTATGTACTCTTTAATGCCCTTCCCTTCATAGTTCCCAGAGTCTGAAAGCATGGAAATATTTGCCAAAACTTCAGTAGTTAAAAAATATATATCCTGTATGTGGAGCTGCACTGTGGTAAGGTCTGACAGGCTATCTTTCCACCTACAGCACTGGCATCTCATACAGCACTTGTTCAAGTCCCAGTTGCTCCAGTTTTGATCCAGCTCCCTGCTTATGGCCTGGGAAAGCAGCAGAGGATGACCCAGGTGCCTTGCCTCTGCATCTACGTAGGAGATCCAGAAGAAGCTCCTGGCTCCCAGCTTCAGACTAGCCCAGCTCCAGCTGCTCTGGCTTTTGCTGCCAGCCATTTGGTAGGTGAACCATTCAACAGATCTTTCTCTGTCTCTCCATCTCCCAGTCATTCTGCCGTTCCAATAAAAAGTAAGTAAATCTTTGTGGTTGGCACGGTGATGTAGTATGCTAACCTTTGTCTGCACACACTGGCTTGCACTTGACCTGGCAGTTTCACTTCAGATCCGGTTCTCTATTCATGGCCTGGGAAAGCAGAAGAGGGTGACCTGAGGCCTTGGACCCTTGAAAACATGTGGGATACCTGGAAGAAGCTCCTGGCTTCATATCAGCTCAGCTTTGGCCCTTGTGGCCATTTGGGGAATGAACTAGCCAATGAAAGATCACTTTCTGTTTTTCGCTCTCTACAAAAACCTGCCTTTCAAATAGAAAATAGATAAATCTTTAAAACTAAATTAATTAATCTTTAAAAAAATGCTATTGTTATGCCGGTTTCTGAAATCCCCAGATAATCATCAAGCCTGAAGTCAGTGCTAAGGCATAAAGGTGGTTTATTCAGATCAGCCCAGCATGGCTGGGCGGGGGAGGGGCAGCCGCCGCAGGATCCGCTGGGCTAGCAAACAGCGAGCGCGCCAGCCAGAGAGAGAGAGAGAGAGAGAGAGCTCAAGTCCCCCAGTTTTTATACATTTCAGGCTATTAATTATACAGTCATGATCTAGCAGGCTTCTATTGGTGGGTTTGAAACTAGCAACTTTTAAAAAGTACAAATCGATGAGCTATAGGGCGGTGGATCTTATCAAACACCAGGCACTTCCTTCCTGAGGAGTGGTCTGCCTACGTGACCTGCCACATATCCTGCTGGGTGTCACCTAGGCTATCAGGGCTGGAGTTCACACAGCCCCCAGTCAAGCCATCAAGGCGGAATCACAAAGGGATTCCAGGTTCTTCACTATATGAGATGAAAATAAAACTAGTTAATTGCTACACTATTATTCAAAATCTAATAATGATGGTTTTAAAGTATTTTGTCATCTACAGTTCTGGTTCTTTGGAAACACAGAAAAGAATCTAATAAATATTTGTAAATACAGGTGTCTGAGAAAGGATTGATAGACTCTGTACAATTCAAAACCTCTAAGAAGGAAACTGACAAAGTCATGGAACTGCCAGTGGAGATCAAACGGGGTAAGAAGTGTAATTTCACAAAACTGAATCAACAGATTGAGTTTCTAGGTCCCTTCCTTCAACTAGTGTGTCAGTTCTATACTCAAATGCTTTGTCTTCTAGGCTTAAAGATGTTTCTGTAATTTCTGTGGTGTCCAGTGCTTTGTATGGTTTAGCAAACAGAGATAAAGCACCTGTCTCACACCCATTGCTGCATCGATCCAAATTTCAAAAACTTGCATGTGTTTTTTGATGATTTTTTTGAGGCCTGCGTGAGTTCAGTAAGAATATGCTCTTGTCATAACAGGATTTAGTTGGAAACATTGACATATCTAGATCACTTATAGAATGCCTTACCTCAAGGTTCCCAGCAGAACAGTGAGTAAATAAAGCTGCCATTTCCTGGTAAGCCCTAAAACTTCCAAGGATTAGGCACCAACGTTTAACAACAACAACAAAAAATCTAACTCCTTCTTGGATTGACTTTATAAATGAGAGTTTTCCAAACTGAGATTGCTATGTGGCAAAGCAAAATGTTGTTACTGTCCTGAATGCAAGTTGCCGGTCACCCAACCACAACACACCTGCTGTTAGACTGTAGCTCTGCTCATTGTTTTTAACATAGAAGCCTGAGTTTTATACTTTCACTGTTTTGTTTTGTGTTCTGTTTGAGCTTCATGCTTACTGCCTGTCAAAATTCTACAGAAGTACAATTTCCAACAAGACCAGGCTGGCCAGATATGCTGAAATGATGATTCACACTCACAGACTGGCCAAGTTCATTTTAACAATGGACTCCACGTCAGTTATTTAAAAACAATTGGAGTTCTAGTTCATGCGATATTACGATATTACTACGTGCAGCTAATTCCTGCAACCTGGTTCTTTACCATGAGCTGAAAACACCAGATGCAACAAGGTATCTTAGGAAGTTTATTCCAGCGGGGCAGGAAAGGGGTGGAGGTGGTGGAGATCAGTGGGCAGCAAAAAAGGGAAGAAGGGGGAAACGAGAGGGGTGGGGAGATGGAGGCACCTGAGGCCCCTTTATGTTCAGGTAGGCCTGCAATGTGTGGGGGGAGGGATTGAGGGCAGGCCCCAGGGGATTGGTGCCTGCAGGTGAATGCCTATGGATGATTGGTGAGTGGATGGGGATGGGAGATTGGGGCGGTATTGGGTCAGGTGAAATGCTGGGTTACATCTGATTGATGGATGGCTAGACCAGCGCCAATTTCGTGAGCTGTGGGGAAGAGGAAATGGCACCGGGTCCAGGGTGGGATATTCGAGTAACTCCTAACACTCCAGATAAAATTAGGGGAAAACGTCTTCAGTTCTACAACCTTGCTTAAAAATGTGGCCAAAAGGTTCCTGTAACTAATGCTTGGCTGCTAATAGCCTCCCTCCAGCAACATGGGACCAAATCATATAAGCAAGCTGATCAAGCTATATGCATAATTCCTGATGTCAACAACAACAACAAAAACAAAACCAACAATAGCAGAGATGACCAAGGGGAGGGTATAAAAGTTAAGATGAAATCACGGTTGCAAATCTTAAACTATTTCATGCATGATTGTCTGATAATAACCATCAGGGACCTCTGCCAATATCACCAGCTCTGCTGAAAAGAGACATAAAACAGCTTTGCTGTTTGTGCTCACAGAACAAGCTGCTGTCTGCTGGGGGGCCCATTCTTTTTTCCATGCTGATGTTAATGCTAATCTGAGATAAGTGTTGATAATACTAAGAAAGAATCCCCTCCAGGAACTTAGGCATTGGCTTAACTGGTTAATCTTCCACCTGCAAGTGCCGAGATCCCATATGGGTACTGGTTTAAGTCCTGGCTGCTCCACTTCCTGTCTGTATCTCTTCTGCTTAATTTTTTAAAAATCTTAAAAAAGAAATAGAGTCCACCTGGCTCAGATCTTCACACCACTACTTCCTACGAGTCAATAAGCGAACATTAAATTTACCCTGCTGGAAACAGCTTCAGTCAGGTCAGTTTTCAAAGCAATTTTCTCTTTTTCTCTTCTCTATTCCATTACTTTTCTTTTCTCTGATTTGAAATTTTCAAAGAAATTTGATAGTTAAGATTCACACTGCTGCTAATGGCAATGGGATTTTAGTTAAGGCTTAAACTCATTGTGTTCTGAACACAAAACCTTTGTAAACAGATATCTATCTGAACTATGAGCACGCAAATACCTTTGACCTTCTCTGCTGGAAAGGGGAGAGCTGAAAAAGATGCATTTCCCCTTGGCAAGGCTTTCTATTTCTAAACCCCTCTATTCAGCTCCCCCAAAGGGGGGCATCACAGGAGAAAAGCCACCTGATTAGGACTCAGGGAATGGGAAGGATATTTCCCTTTAAAACTCGGGCCAGGAACCCAGCCTGGGGTTTTGCACAGCAGCCAGGTCAGCGGAAATTCTCTTACATCATCATCCTAGTCATGGCTTCAATGCACAAAGGCAATCGGCAGGCTATTGCTGGCCTATGGTCCTTTCTCCACCGCTGATTTGTTAAACTGGAAAAATTCATACTCCACATACAGAGAAGACTCTCTGAAATTGACCAAATTATTGACTGCCATCTTTGCTACATGTTCTTCTCAATGCAAATAAGTAAAGGTTCCTTATGGACACAGTAAGAGGAAAGGCACAAGGTCCCCAGGGCAGGAGTCTCTCAGCAGAGTCTCAAACTGCCATCACACCCTCAGAGCTTAGTGGACCTACATGGAGATAGCGACAATGTTAGAAAGACACTATGGGAGCTGTGTTCTGGCTAGGATTGGCAATGAGGCCATGGGCTAACAGCAGGACGACTGGACAAACTACCAGGCTATCCTCCTAAATCCTGCCACTGGGCTGCCCATCCAGGGAAACAAACTCCTTCCTCATGATTGCCTGGAAACCTTGGAGACTGTTTGTTGCAGCAAAATAGCCCTGTGGGGCAGCCCCTGCCTGAAGCAGACCTGGACCTCTTCACCCACGGGAGCAGCTTTGTGCAGAGACAATGAAGGGCCAGACGAGCAAGTAGGTGGTCACAGCACGACAGGCACTAGCAGCAACAACACTGTCACCCAGGGTGTCCACCCGGAACGCTCCCCTGACCTCTCTGAAAAGGGCTCTCCAGCCAGCAGACTGCGAGTGGGAGCCGAGCTGCCCACCTGTCCACCAGAACAGCAGCTGGGGGAAAGGGCTCTCCTGGGGCCTTGACACTCCGACTTGCTGGAGTCCTATTCATTAATCTGAGGAATATGAGACAGTGTTGGGGAATAAAGAACAAAGTGAGAATCGGCTTATGGCTGAGTGGGCTCCATCCAGCGGCATCTAACACAACACTAGGCCTCTTTCAGATCCCTGCCAGTAACATTTTGTAGCTGCTTAGATAGGGAGGACATTCTGCTACTCCCAACTCATGATAAAGTCCAGCCATCCAGAAAGTTTCCCAGGGAGTTGTGCTGAGGGCCAAGATAGTCACTCTCAGACCTGCAACCTGCTGTAGCACCTGATGCAGCAGCCCAGCCTCCCCTGCTCCCTCTTCCAACATCAGATCATCTACCCTGGCCAAGGACAATCAGTCTGTTTGTGGAGCTTGTTTAACAACGATTGTCCTCAACTGTTGACATAATAAAGTTTCTCTTTTCTATACTCTTCAAACTGGTGCTTGTGAGTTAGATTTGTCACCAAGGACAGAAACCATGCTTACCGTCACAAGGTGACAGGCTCAAGCCGTGGCCCTGGGCAGCAGGCTGAGCAAGGGCTCTTTCCATCTGGCTGTTTAAGGTCCAACTTCTGGTCCCACTCAGACCATCTTTGTGAACTCAGAAGTCGGGAGGAAGCCACGGGATTTCATGTGGGCAGAGATGTGCTCCAGGCCCCGAGAGCGGGAAAAAGATTAGACCACAAATGTCTGTAGCCCCACTGGGGTATGCATAGTCCAACAGGACCTGGGGGCTTCCAGGGCTGGAACTTGACACCATCTCCTGAGGGTCCACAGCCCTGGAGACTTCACTCTTCACTCCTCAATCAATGCCTTTCCTTCTTAAGAGCTGCAGTGGAGAGAACTCTACAGAGAACAGCTGTGTTACACGCTGGAGGGGACTGTGCAGGCTTAGGAAACGCACTGCCCAATCCTGCAAGTTCAGGTGCACGCTTCTCAGGAGGGATGCCGAGTTGCACAGAGAGAAGCTGTGTTCTCACGTGCACACACAGCTGGTGTAAGAGCCTCTGATGGACACTCCTGCCTCTGGGTTCTTCCTGTTGCTGTACCCTGCTTCCCTTCGCAATCCCCTCAGGAAGCCCTGGCTTTCCTGTCCACACAAGCATCTGGATGGGCAGGCTGCACGTGCAGCATAGCAGAGAGCCCAAATTGTACCCAGTGACTCAGCAAATCCTGCAAGAAAATTGATACAGGGAGGCAGACCAGCAAAACACACCCCTCAGGCTCTAATCTGTGCCCTGAAAGCAGGAAGTCCCTACTTCTCCACTTGGCACAGGAGCCCAGCCTCCTAGTACACAAACTGCTTCTCCTCCAGTGCAACACTGCCCCACCCCTACCCCCAGCACCAGGCCAGAGGACACTCAGCCAGGCTTTGTGCACCTGCTGATCAAGAGACAGAGAGCCCATGAGGTGGGTCTCTCTTCAGGGAGAGCCATGGCTGCCTGCACCCAGTGATCTCAGGGAATAATCACAGGAGTGAAAACAAGACCCTACCCTGTGTCACACATACACACTACAACTGGGCCATTAACGGACAGAGAGGCAGAGGAAGAAAAAGGGGAAGATGGGGTCTACCATCAGACACTTTTGGACCAAAACCATTGAACAGGCCACCTACCTGTGTTCTCAAACACAGCACCAGCACCTGCCCTGGGTATCAGTGCCTCCCTGGATGGGCTCATGTGTTCCAAGGAGCTCTCAAGATCGCACTGGAGCATCATGCAGCCTCCTTCCTATCCTGTTTCAGCCCTGCACCTGCCAACCACAGACACACTGCTGAATGCCCTGCCTCTCTCTCTCTCTCTCTCTCTCTTTTTTTTAGTATGTGACTTGGCAGTCAGATTACATTTCCATTCATTTCTTCTTTTCCCACTCTCCTTGAAGCTTTGACAAGTTCCTCAGTGCCCTCATCCCCTGCCCCTCAAACTTTCTTCCTGGTCTCACTCTCAAGTCATGGCTTCATTTCCTTATTCGCGGAGGAAAAAGAAGCAATCAAAAGAGAACCGCACAGGCTTCCCATGCTATTTAGTCTTCCTCACTAAAATCTATTCTTCTGAAAGCTAAAGTCATTACTCTCAAGTAAATGCAGATGAAGCAGGTGCACAAGGCTTATGAATGGGGCCCAGTGCAACAGCCTAGTGGCTAAATCTTTCCTTGAAAGCACCAGCATCCCATATGGATGCTGGATCTTGTCCTGGGTGTTCTACTTCCCATCCAGCTTCCTGCTTGTGGTCTGGGAAAGCAGTACAGGATGGCCCAAAGCCTTAGGACCTTGCACCCATGTGGGAGACACAAACATAGTGTCTGATCAGCTCAGTCCCAAACATTGCAGCCACTGGAAAAATGCACAAGTGGATAGAAAATCTGCATTTCCAATAACATTCATATTTTTAAAAATATGGGATGTGAGCCCACTTCAAACTTACAGGATTAGAATCTTTGCATGTTAATACCTGTAGGTTTCATAATCATTTGTGAAAGCTTTAATTGAAAGGCAATGCAACAGCAATCTTCTTCCCATCAGCCCAATTCTCCAAATGGTCCCAGCAAAGCAGCAGGGCCAAGCTGATGTCAGAATCCTGGAAGTTCAGGCGTATTTCTCATGTGGATGGCAGGGACCAAAGTGCCTAGGCCATCACCTGCTACCTTGCCATATGTATCAGCAGGAACCGAGACGATAGGTGGAGCCAGGAATGCCAACACACAACTTTGCCTGCTGTGAGATGACTGACTCCCACAGTGCCCTGCATGGGGAGACCTCACCTGGATAAGGGCCTGAGGCTACTCCTTCTAGCAACGTTTGAGACCAATTGACTCCATGGAGCAGAGCTGCCCAGTGACCTCAGTCCTTCCCCAGAGACTGTGACAGCAAAGAAGAACCAGTGATCTTCTACAAACTGCTGTCTGGGACCTCTTTGAGCTTCATCTCTTGCTACTGATTCCTCAGGGGTCCCGGTAAGCACAGAAATTGTGATGGCAAACCGAGGCAAGAGCCACCAATGCAGGCAGCCATTCCCAGAGAAGGAATGTTGGCACCTGAGACACCAAACAGTCTCCAACTGGGGCCTCAGATCAGTCCTAGTCCCATGAGCTATCTCTTGTGGGTCCTTAACTTGAAGTCCATAGGTTAGAACACTTGTATCCAAGATTTTTAAATGTATGTTTTCATCATTGATAATTTTGATCAATGGGGTATAAAATTATTTATAATTATACATCTTCCTACTGCTGTAAGGATAAAATTATTCTGTTTTCCTTTGATAATCAGCTCTTAAACTTCAAATCTAATACAATATTTTCCTCAATATGTATATGCTTAAATTTCTTTTTAAAGATTTATTTATTTAGCAGTCAGGGTGATATAGAGAGGGAGAGACAAAGAGATAGCTTTTATCCTCTGTTGCGCTGGTCCCAGTGCCTGTGAAGGGGCCCAAATACCTGTGCTATCTTCTATTGCTTTCCTAGGTAAATTAACAGGGAGCTGGAATTAAAGAGGAGCAAGCTGACTCAAACAAGTGAACAATAAGAGATGCTCACCCTGCAAGGATCAGCCTAATCCATGCCACCATGATTGTTATGACTGATAGGCCAAAATGAAAGAATGCCACATGCTGTTAAGATCTGAAAATCAGGGAGCTGGATGGGAAGCAGGGCTGCCGGGATTAGAATCGGTGCCCATATGGGATCCTGGTGCGTTCAAGGCGAGGACTTTAGCCACTGAGGCTTGGAATTTTTGCTTCCCAGGTTCCGTGGCTGTGACTGGGGGAACTTGGGCTGGGCTGGTCTTGAGGCTTGGTATTTTAGCTCTGTGCACTGCCACCATGAGGTGGGTAGATCTTGAGCTGGTCTGGGTTTGAACCTTGGGATTTTGGCTCTGCCCACTGCTACCATGCTGTAGGTGGATCTTGAGCCGGTCTGGGCTTGAGCTTCAGGATATTGGCTTTGTCCACCACTGCTATGCTGTGGGTAGATCAAGAGCTTGTCTGTGTGGCTATGGCCAAGGGAACTCGGGTGGCCCTGGCACCAATGATGCCAGGTGAACCCCTCGAGCCAACTGGCAGTGTGCTCTGGGGACTTGGGGATGGCACAATTAGATCGAGCAGGGACCTGAGGGGTTCATGTCTAGGTGAGGAATGACTTCTGAGGGACTTCCATGGGCAAGGCTAATGTTCTCGAAGGGCTGTCATGAAACACAGCAGCAAGTATCAGAACAGTATACTGTGAGGCTGGGCCATGAAGCCAACAAATACATGAGTGAATCAGGTCTGGTGGTAGAATCTGCAGGGCAAAATGTAGGCTCACTCATGTACAACAGCACTCTTCATTGGCACGCGCAAGTGCTGTGGCTGGGAATAGGCCTGGTTGGGGAGCTAAGCGGACGCCCCGGCTGAGCAAGAATTCCCATTGGTGAACGCGAGCGCCAGAATCAGTGCATTGTCCTGGGATGAACATGACTGCGATCTCCCTTGGCACAAGTGTGGCCTAGGTCTGGAGAGGGCCAGGCTGGACTAGACTCTAGGACCCACTGGTACTCATGAGAGTCAGGATGGGTGGAGAATGGGCTGGGCTAGGTCTCAACTCCTGCTGAACCATGTGAGAACTGTCCGGGCATGGACCAAGTGTGGCTGGACTGCAACACCCAAAAATATGAACCAGAAAAGGTATGGGCCGATTGGGCAGTGACATTGTTCCTGCCAGAACAAGAGGTGGACTAAGTCAGCCTAGGTCAGGGACCCACCAGTATGTGCAAGATCTGACACTGGGAGGAGACCGGATAGAAGAGCTTGGTGAACACCTATGTCAGGTTGCAGTCCCTGTAGGTGAATGTAAAAACCAAGGAAAGAGCAGCCCAAACCAGGCCAGGTTGCAGTACCCGCTGGCACACATGTAGGTCATGTCTGGGTGTGGGCCAGGTCATGCCAAATCATAACATCCATTTACCAGGACAGGGTATGGGAGGTGCTGAGTTGGGCCACAACACCAGCCAGTTCACACTGGAGCTGGGACAGGGGATGCTGATTGTACAAGGCTAGGCTAGAGCACCAACCAGCATAAGCTGAAACTGGAGGCAGGCTGGACCAAACCAGGATGAAGCACCACTGGCAGATGCTGAGGTGAGATGAGCTGTGACAGTAGGGAGGTGGTTGGTGTCAGGTTCATGAACTCTAGAGATATGGGGGCCCAGCAGGTCTTGGGTCATATGACCTGGGGCCTTGAGCCCACCTGCACAGTTGGTACTGGATCCATGAGCCCCACGGGGCAGGGAGTCCAGAGGATCCTGGATTTCCTGGCCCAGGTCCTTGGGCCTGCCTGTGTGGAGGGGGTTAGGTCCGCGAGCCCCAGGTGTTGGGGGTCTGGTGGATCCTGGGTCACAGTCCTGAGGCTGGGGGCATCTGGCATGGCCAAGGTCACCTGACTTAGGTCCATGAGCCTACCTAGAATTGGTCCTCCACAGTGTAGAGGATAGAGTGCTGGACGGCAGAGCATGGTGCACATGGAGGACATGGTAGCTCAATGGGGCCTGCAGAGGACATCTGGTACCATAGCAGAGAATGAAAAACAGAACATATGGACAACTGTGCCAGCCAAACAATGACAGCAAATACCTGGCTGAGGTGAGGTCAATGGTGTCAGCCAATGGACATTGGAAGGGATTTCTCATCCACAGATCATTGAGATTGACAGCATTTCAAAACTATCACATCCACCTGGGCAAAACCTTCAGAACATGCACCATTGTCACTCCGAGTTGATATCAGGTGGCCTTTCCCCATCCACAGGTACTGGGTTGGTTAGGAGGCTGGGTATGGCCTATCCCCTTATCTCCCCCCTCCCACAAGACATGGGAAGAAGACATACAAAGCTTGGAAACAATAATTACACTTACTTCTCCCTAACCCTGGATCCTTCTCATCCTGATGGACTATGTAAATATCATCTAAAATTAAAATTTCAGAAAAAAAGAGGGTTAGTTATTCAAGAGTTACAGAGAGGGAGGGAGGAGAGTGAAAGGGAGGGAGGAGTATTTTCCAGCTGCTGTTTCATTCCCCAGATGATGGCCTCAGCCAGAGCTGAGGAGAGCATCCTGGTCTCCCATCGGGGTGTCAGGACCCCATGCACTTGGGCCATCTTCTGCTGCTTTCCCGGGCCAGTAGCAGGGAGCTGGATGGGAAGATCTGGCCCTTGGCTTTGAGCTTTGAAGGAGCGCAGAGCCCTGACTCCATGGCCCCTTAAAGGCCCTGATTCTGCCTTGGAGAGGAACTGGTCACTCCAACCAGATGCATCCAAAGCCAGCCGCCTGGCAGGGAGGCTCTTGTGTACCTGCTCCCTTGCTGGGCCAGAACAGGATTTGGCTACTTCACATAATCCTTGAGCCTCAGGGGACTCAGTTGCTCCAGTTCCTTATTGGAATAAGGAGGTCACCTAGATTATCCCAACCTCTGATGTGGGGGCAACCCATCCTGTCCTGGCCCAGCAGCCTGTCATCCCAGAATCCAGAGTGGGAGGTGGTGCTCCTTCCTGGGATGAGGACTGAGCCAAGCTCACAGAGACAGTAGGGGAAACTGCATGGCAGCTTAAAGGCCTGACCTGTCTGCCAAGGGAACTGCCAAAGCCTGGGGCCCAGCAGGGGGTAAGCCAGGGGCAGGAGCCTCAAGGAGGGCTTGCGGGCATTGCCACTCCCGGGCCAGCACTTGGCTTTGGTCTGCAGACCTCCAACTGTCCCCGCTATCCTGGCTGCGGCCTCAGCTCCGGCTCATTCCTGAGGGTGGGGCAGAGCTAAGTACCAGGTTACAAGCCCTCTGGGCTGCCTGGAATTCGGGGCGGGGCGGGTTCGCAGAAGCCACGCCTCTCCACAGCCCCTGACGCGACAAAAGAACCCCAGGCTCCTCCGCGAAAGCCCACTCTCCCAGCTCCGCAGCAGCAGCAGCAGCAGCAGCAGCAGCAGCATCAGCAGCATGCCTGTAACGCTGGGTTACTGGGATCTCCGCGGGGTGAGTGAGGGGGCCGCCCGGCGGGAGGGACGTGAGCTTGAACGTGGGGTGGGGGCAGAGAGCGTCAGGCTGCTGGGGAGACTCCACCTAGGCAGACTCTCAGGAACTCCCAGTGCAGGCCTCCCAGAGTGGGGGAGGGGCAGCAGGAGCCGGAATCCTATTAGGTGTAGAGTTGGGGGGGCTCCCCTGGAGGAGATGGGGGCAGAAGTCGGGGTCGTTCAATCTCTGACCTCTGCTCTGGGCCATTCCCCAGCTGGCTCACTCCATCCGCCTGCTCCTGGAGTATACGGACACCAGCTACGAGGAAAAGAAATACACGTTGGGGGACGGTACAGCTCTGCCTGCTCTGCCTCTGCCCACTGCTTCTGTCACCTAGTAACCCCTGCCTGGCCACCTGTGGCTCACCTGTGGCTCACCTGTGCATCCTCTAACAGCTGGAACGGAGTCTGAGGGTGGCCTCTCGAGGCAGGGCTCTGGGAGGGGGTGCTGGGAATGTATTTCAGCCTTGAGTCCTTCTCCACACATCTTACAAGCTTTGGGATTCAGAGCCCTTACAATCATTCTTTCCCCTTCCCCCAGACATTAAATGTGAGATGAGGGGCTCAGATCCCACACGTTCTTCCTCAGGGGTCCTGCCCGACTCCTTGGGAGGGTCCTGGGGAGAGGCTGCACACTGGGGAGGTTTTTTTTTTTTTTTTCACTTGATCTTTCCCACAGCTCCCGACTATGACCGAAGCCACTGGCTGAATGAGAAATTCAAGCTGGGCCTGGACTTCCCCAACGTACGTGTAGGGGATGGGGTGCTTTGGGGCAGGGGAGTGGAAGATTTCTCTCTGACCCAGCATCCTTCCCAAGCTTAGAGGTTTCAGGACCAGCACCTTGTGCTCAGCCGCAGTTCTCTACAAGGCTTTTCCACTGGGTTCTATGTCATCGATCACTCATTGCTTGTACAGATGTGTCTCTAGGGCCTGCCTTGCTCCAGACACAGAGAGTGCCAGGTCTCCTGTGTGCCCTTGCTCAGGGGAGGGACTGGGCACCTGGGGGCCCAGCTGACTTCCCTCCTCCCTCCCCAGCTGCCCTACCTGATTGACGGGACTCACAAGCTCACCCAGAGCAATGCCATCGTGCGCTACCTCGGCCGCAAGCACAACCTGTGTGAGTGGGGCTGGCTGAGGGCGTGGGGCTGTGGCTGTGCCCTGAGTCTGGCTGGGTGGGATGCTGAGGGTGTCTGCTGTGTGTGGGCTGCAGGTGGGGAGACAGAAGAGGAGAAGATTCGTGTGGACATTCTGGAGAACCAGGCTATGGACAACCGCATGCAACTGATAGCGATCTGCTACAGCCCTGACTTTGTGAGTGCCCCACTGGACAGGACCTGGTGGGTTCAGTGAGGAATTAATTAACCTCTTGTGTTCTCATCTGCCCTGCTCCTGTTTGCCGCTAAACTCCCTAGGGAGAATGATTCTCCAAGCAATTTCCTATCTGACCAACACATTGATTCTGTAGTCTCTATGTCTTGGGAAATAAAATCTGAGCATCAACTGCCACAGTCCTACAGCAGCCCAATGATTCTAGGTCAACAGTCAGGTGTGAAGAACATTTGCTTCAAACTCCCATTTGTGCCTAAGCTTTGACTCTTACCATGGCCATATTTCATTGTGTTTCTGTCATGTGCCAGTGTCTGGATGCACAGTATAGTTGCAGACATTGGTTCAAGATGGGGGCGTCTGCCATGTTTTCCCAGGTCTCTCTCCGTGCCCCACAGGGATAAGCATATTTCCCCAGTGGGCAGCCCAGGGTCACCCAGAGGTCCTGGGTTCCTTTCCCTTCAACATTTCAGATCACATTCTCATCCTTTGTGAGCTGTGCACATGCCTCTAGCATTCTCCCGCCAGCCCACCAGGTAGAGTTTCATCTTCTTTGCCAAGGTCTTTTAGTTCTCTGCCTCTTTGCTCTCACCCCCAGCTGAGTCCCAGGGAACCTACACTCATGGCACCCCTGGGGGTGACCCATAGCAGGACGCTTGGACATCAGAGGTGACACATTCAGGGACAGAGCTGCACTCCTCTGTGACCTCCTGTGGTCTCCCACAGATGGGATGGGGACCAGTGGGAGTCTCTCAGATGCTGATGAATAAAAGCCAAGGAGAAACATGGGTCCTGTGCCACACTCAGTGAGGACAGCTACTCCCCTGGCCAACGGGGTCATGTGCAGCCCCTGGGCAGGCAGCCCCTCACCCAAAGTTGTATCTGCGTGTACTGACAGCCATTTGTTCCTTCAGGAGAAGCTGAAGCCCGACTACCTGAAGGGCCTCCCAGACAAGCTGACACTGTACTCCCAGTTCCTGGGGAAGCGGCCCTGGTTTGCAGGGGACAAGGTGAGGGCGAGGGACGGATGGAGGCAAGAGCAGGGGGCAATGTCAGTCTTCCCCTGTGCTGAGCTCCCTCCTCCTGGCTGCTGCAGATCACCTTTGCCGATTTCCACGCTTATGATGTCTTGGATGAGAATCGTATATTTGCTCCTGGGTGCCTGGACGCATTCCCAAACCTGAAGGATTTCCTGGCCCGATTTGAGGTGATTCCCTGGTCCTTCTCTCCCCTTTTCCAGTTCCTTCATGCTCTCTGACTCCTGGAGCTGAGCTGCAGACCAACCCCTGAGAGCAGGACCCATAAGAACTCTAAGGAACCTGAGTCAGTAGGGGGAAAGCCATTTGTCAGGCTCCCAGAGCCCATCACAGCTGTGCTGGGCTCCCCGGAACCTCTGGTGTGTAGGGACAGCAGTCAGGCTTCTCTGAATCTTGTGCTACCTGGAGCAGCCTCAGGCCTTTGTCCTGTCTCCCACCCATGGAGACTGTAGGAGAGGCCTATATTTATAGCGGGCATCAGGGGGGTGAGATGTGTTAGAACTGAGTTTCAGTGTCAGACACAGAACTCCGTGTTCTTGATTGCCTGAGCAGTTGAACCGATCAGGTCCCCATGTGGAAGCAATGAGCTGCTCTACTTGTGTTGTTGTTGTTGAATGTCAGTAGTCACAGGGGTGCCCCAAGTGCACATTCTTGTCTTAAAGAATTGATAGTGAAAATTTTCTTTTGCTTTTTTTTTCTCATTCAAGTGTCCCACATGTTCTGCCTGTGACATTTTGCAGATCCCTGATGTTTAATTTTATGTGTTGAAAGGTGACTCCATGCTGGAACTGAGGCCAGTTAGAGAACTGTAGGCACAGCAGGTGGGAGGGAAGGGGTAACACAGGAGACTCCATAAGCCTCACCTCTCAGCATCCCATCAGTCACCCTGGGACATCTTGTTTGCAACAAAGTCTACTTGATCACATTTTCAATGTTTGAGGTTTGGCTTCACAAGTTATTCATTGTACATTATTACATTATTTGTATCGTTCCTTCCCTTGGAATGATGTGCCCGTTCAGTTCCTTCTCATTAGCTCTGGATCAGGTCCAGTCCTGTGACATAGGGGATTATGCAACAGTTGCTCAGCTCTGTGAGCCAGGAAGGAGAGACCAGATGATATCTGTGTGCTGGACCATGTGGCTGCCAGGCCAGGCCAATTTGGCTCAGAACACTCTGGATCTCCCTGAGTTCTTGAAAACCTATGTGGGCACTGTCAGCCCTGGCGTGCAGGTGCATGGCCCAGGAATGTGCTTGTTGCTGCTCACTGTATCATGTCTCCGGATCAGGTGAGTAGACACACAGTGAGGTTGGGTTCAGATACCAGGTAGAGGAGTTAGAACTTCTGTGTCAAGGGAAGGATTGGAGATGGCCTTAAAGTTTTTGCTGCTTCACCTCCTGCTGTTTCCCACATTTAGGATATACTGACTAATTGGGGAAGGATCTGGGCTGTGCCTGCACTGGGGTGTCTGGAACTCCACTGTAGCCACACACTGAGCTGTGCTTTTGTTTTTGCCCCTGCAGGCCCTGCCGAAGATCGCTGCCTACATGAAGTCCAGTCATTTCCTCCCAAGACCTGTGTTTTCTAAGATAGCCAAGTGGACAGGAGATTGGGATGTATAATTTCAAAGATAGTATAGGCTTTGGGTGGTTCAGGCCCCCAGGCTTGCTTGAGCCTTCTCAGTCCTCTCCCTCCTCCTCAGCTTGCTGCACTCTGTCATCTAAGCCAGGCCCTAGCCAGCCTCAGCTCTCCCATCTTCCTCAGCCACAGCCCCTGGGCTGTTCCTCATGTACTAAGGCCAATACTGTGGCTCCTTTCTCTGCTGCGACGGGCCCTGAGCTCCGGACAATCAGAGGTCTCTGGGCCTGTGCTGACCTTCCTCAAGAGCAGTGTCTCCCTGGCACTGTGTGCTCCCCAGGAAGCCTGAATCTCAGCCTGGGCCTGTCTTCTTCCCTGAAAGCCTTGACTTGGCTCTGACTGTCCTGGAGTTTCAGGATCTTTGTTCTGTTGCCACAGCAGGACCTGGGGGAGCAGGATGCTGTGAATGGGTGTGGCTGATCAAGCAGGGTTTCATGGTGTGTTGGTCATATCTGTGCCCTGTGCATGTTACTCTGTTCCTCTCCTTGGTTTCTTCCTGCTGTCTGGCTCTTCCTTCCTGGATCATGGTGTCAGGGCTTGAAGCCCTCTGCAGCTGGGCTCTGGTTCTGAGAGCTGCAGGGTTGATAGGGAGGGGCTGGCAGTCCTCAGGCACACCCCGCTGGGAGCTTCTCCAGGATGCTTTCCCTGACATGGATATTCCTGCTCTATAGTTTCAGAATGTTTCTCAATAAATAGTGTCCCATTATCTATAGTTGTTGTACTTTTTTTTTTCTACACTAACTGAGAAGTAAATCCACAGAGAAAAGAATCCCTCCATGTCTTCCCTGTGATATGTGTCATGGTGCCTGGCCTGCATCAGGTGTTCAGGAAGTTTGGAAATGTGGAAGAATTGTCTCCTGGGGAATGCAAAGCCAGCCTGTTCTGCCATGAGCAGGACTTTGTGCTGTGGAAATAACTATCTGGATCTGAGGAGGTACAGAGTAACATGCAGGAGATTGTCAGCATGCGGAGATCAGAGAAGGTACCTGCCGCTGTCTCTCACTTCACTGTTAAAGGTGCTGCACCTGCCCTTGGGACAACCTTCCTGAGACGGGCTGGGCTGGGCTGGTTTGCTGCTGCATGGTGTGGACTACATCAGAACCTGGAATTCCATAGGAGGTCACCTGCAAAGGAGGAAGACTCATGTGGTGAATGCATATGGAACAGGCTTCTGAAATTGGCAGGACAGTGTACTTGACCTTGGTGACAGTGCAGGAGGGAAGTTTGCACAAGTGGTCACTGAGAGCAGTTGTACTTACTAAAGTCAAATAAAGGGTAGCAACACATGTAATGTAAAAGATCATTAAGGAATAGATGACTAATTTAAAAGATACAAGTGACAGGATCAAGGGTAAGCCTAGCTAAATGCTTATGAAACCTGTTGCGTGGAAATTGGTTAAGTCACTATTTGACTTGAGGACAGACATGTTTAAATGTAATGGAAGATCAAAATGACATTGTGATTAAAAAATGTAAGTGCATATACATGTACTCTAGTATAGGATCAGAAAACATTTTCTCTGATGCCCAAGATTTTAGGCTTTCTGGGTCATGATTTGTCACAGTTACTCAAGCTTTTTGGTTTGGAAAGTCAGCTGTACCGGATACCTGAAGGAATGGATGCACGTGTTCCATTAATGTTCCATCTACAAAACAGCTGTGTCAAAGCAAAAGCCAAACAACTCAATTCTGAAGTGGGCGAAGGACTTGGACTGATATGTCCCTGAGATGATACACAGATGGCAGATGGGCACCCCAGAAAGTGCTCCACATCACCAATTAGAGCAAGGCAAGGCAGAGCTAGACTGAGTCACCACCTCACACTCATGGCATTGGCTGGGACTAAAAGCAGAACAAAGGGAGTGCTGGTGGGGACTGGAGAAACTGGAACCCTGTGGCTCTGTTGGTGTGAATGCCAAAGGGCCCAGCATTGTGCCAGTCAGCACTGTTCTTTCTCAAAAAGTGAAATGATCACTTGATGGCAGCAATTCCATTTCTGCATAACACTCGAAACAGCAAGTCCTCGAAGGGCTGTGTGTACTGCCACGCTCCTAAGAGCACCACTTTCGACATGATGGGAGCCTCCCGGGTGTCTCCTAGCAGAGGAAGTGATAAGGACAGCTTGTGCACACACACAGGAGCAGGCTCTACTGCTCAGCCCTCAACAAAGGAACTCTGAGCATGACACAGCCTGGGTGACCTGCGAGGACACAGGCTCAGTGATGTCCATGTCACGACCACAACCTTATGAATCCACTGACAGGATGCAGTTGGAGAAGACAAAGTTATAGAGACAGGAAATGGGAGAAGGGTCATGGCTGGGGATGGGGAGTGTTGGTTTTATGTTCCCACCTACAGTTTTACAGGACAAGAGACTTAAAAACAATGCTTAGAATGATCATAAGGATGCTCAAGGAGATAAAAGAAAATCCAGATGGTTGAAGAAAATAAGGAAGATAATTCATGACGTGACTGAGGAATTCAGTAAAGAAATAGATATTGGAAATGATACCTACAATCAGGAAAGTTGAAAATGACAACTTCATAGGTTTTAGTAATAAAGAACTCAAGTTGAAGAATAAAGTTTTAAAAATGGATGAAATCAAGCAGAAAAAAGAATGTTGAAACATAAGGACAAATTTTTGGTGTATAACAGTCAGACCAGAACAGAGATTAAGAATGCAGACAGACTCTGAGACACTTGGGGTATTATGAGATGAAGTAAGACACTAATTATGGATGTTTCTGACAACAGAGAGGAATAGAGGCTTAAGAAATCTATTTTATGACATGACAGCTCAAAATAGCCCCGGTCTGGAGAAATATGTAGTTCAAGTACAGGAGTTCAGGGAACATCAGATGCACAAACAAAAGATACACAAATGATTCTCACTGTGACTCAGTGTAGTCCTACTCTTAAAAGTACAACACAGAAAGAAAATTCTTCAATTTGTAAGAGGAAAGTGGTCATTTTTAAAGAAGCTATCACAGCATTAATGTCAAAGTTTTCAGGAGAAATTTTACAAACCAGGGTGGAAATGAGATATATTTTAACTTCTGGGAAAAAAAAAGCTAGAAACCATGTATATCTTTCCTGGCAATGTTAACTCTCAGAAATGATAGATAATTGGATCTTTATGGGATAAGCAAGGCAGTAAATTCATCAGGCCAACTTGCAACGTGTGTTTACGGGAGCCCTAAATAGGAAAGCAAAAGACAAATAACAACCATTATGAAAAGATGTGGGGCCCGGTGCAATAGCATAGCAGCTATAGTCCTCGCCTTGAAAGTGCCTGGATCCCATATGAATGCTGTTTCTAATTCCAGCAGCCCCACTTCCTAGCTAGCTCTGTGCTTGTGGCCTGGGAAAGCAATGGGGGAAAGCTCAAAGCCTTGTGACCCTGCACCCACATGGGAGGCCCAGGAGAAGCTCCTGGCTCCTTGCTTCGGATTGACTCAGCTGCAGTCATTGTGGACGTTTGAGCAGTGAATCATTGGATGAAAGATATTCTCTGTTCTCCTCCTCTCTGTATATCTGCCTTTCCAATAAAAATAAATAAATCTTTAAAAAAATGTGAAGCATGTTATTTAAGTTCATGGCATTAATTTCTTTTTTCTTCCTGTTTTTGATTTTGTTTTGTTGCTTTTCATATAAGGGGATGTATAGTAGCTGTGTAATGGAGACTATCATATCTAGTAGCATATTATTTAACTTCATGTAAATTTCTATTTTTCTTTCTTTTGTTGATTTTGTTTTGTGACTTTTCATTTAAGGGAATGTATAGTAACTGTTTAATGGAGATTATCATATCCCTAAGTGAGGATACAATGTAGTATGCATCTCTACTTCCAGATACAGATGGACTCCCAACAAAACGGTTAAATATATCTTGACAATATGATGCTGGACTCTCTGCATTTGTCCATGCCTGCAATGGTGGACATATGACTGCTTATGAATAACTATGCTATAGTTATAATATAGGAGAACTTAGTGTGGGGGGAAGGGAGTTGGCCAGGGGTAAAGGAAATCCTGGGGCCCATGGAACTGTATCATAAAAGGGTAATAATAAAAGAAAATAATGAATATATTAAAAAACGTGAAAGAGTAAAATTGTGCAGAAACAGAGCAAAGAGTATTCAAAATAAAGAGAAGAAAAGTTTTTCTAAACAAAAGTTATGGAGCTGGATGGGTGTCATGGCAACAACACATTATGAATGTGGTACCACTGCATTGTGTACCTGGTACCTATGCACTGTGAAAATGGGCAAGGTGGCACATTTTATGCGCAATAAAAAATAAAATGTTTAAAACACAATGAACAACAGGTGGTCATATTAAGCTATTTCAAAATGTCAAAATGAAAAAAGTTTATTTTGGTACAAAATGTCTAAAATTCACGCATTTTTTTCATGAGTCACATTTTTTCATGAATTCTTTCTTAAGTTTCCAGCATATGTAGGCTTCACAATTCTTTTGAACCAAAATCAACTTATGTTTTTATCCTATTTTCCACGTGCTTTTTTGAAGTCCCCTTAAACTTCTCTTTGATTTCACAGCTCAAATTCAAAGGGTATTTTGGAGCTGCATGGTGAAGTACCAAACCTGACATAGGAATGCCATGTTGAGTTTGACTCCTTAAGTGAGGTTCCCCTGACTTCTGAGACTGTAGACCAGCTAGGAGAATAAAAAGGAAACCATGTCCCTTTTGGCAAAATGCTCTAACTCCCTGCCTACTTTGCTCAAGCTTAACCAGGAGAACAATCAAGTTCCACATGATTCAGTCACCAGAGCTTGCAAAGTCAGCAATTTCCTATCCTTAAGTTGGCTGTGCATTTACCGCAGTCTGAGCTGTTCCCTGAAGGTCCCTCCCCAGACACCAGTCTATGGCTTTGGCTTTCGTAAACCTTGCTCTTCTGCACTTTGGGGTTTAGAGTTCTTTCTGGCATAAGCCCACTCCCACCACTGGCTAATAAAGGACTTTCAGATTTTTGTTTTTAAGATGATGTTTACATAGCTGATCAGAATGGGAAGGATTCAGGGTTAGGGAGAAGTGGGTGTGATCATTGTTTTCAAGCTTAATATTTCTCCATCCATTACTGGGGGTGAGGCGGATGATAGGGGGAGATGCCATATCCAGCCTTCCTATCTATCCCAGTACCACAGTGTCCCAGTGTGGTACATGCTCCAAGGTGGATACAAAAGTTCTGAATGGTGTCAAACTCGTCAGTCTATGGATGAGGAATCCCTTCCAATGTCCATTCGCTGACCCAGTCATCCTTAGAGTCTCCATTCATCCAGATACTTGCTGTCATCCTTTGGTTGGGGATATGCCCGTATGTTTTGTTCTCCATTCTCTGTTATGGTGATATCCTCTGTAGGCCCCAATGGGCTACCATATCTTCTATGTGCGCCACAGCCTGCCATCTAACACTTCATCTTTTACACTGAGGAAGATCAGTTCTCACAAGTGGACCCATGGACCTGAGCCAGGTGACCCGGTCCACACCAGATCCCCACCCCTGGGGTTCTTAGACCTAGCACCCACAGTGCAAGTGAGCCTAAGACCCCAGGCCAGGAGACATGGGTCCCACCGGAACCCCAGCCTCAGGTCTCATGGACCCAACACCCACCACACAGGTGGGCTTTAGCACTTGGGCCAGAACACCCAGGCCCCTTCAGATCCCTCCATCCCTGGACTCCCAGGCCCTAGTAACCACCATGCAGATAGGCCTAAGGCCCCGGGCAAGGTGACTCAGACCTTGCTGGACTCCCTGCCCCTGGAATTCACCTAACAGGCAGTCTCAAGGACCAGACCAGATTACACAGGCTCTGTCAGACCCCCCCCACCACCACCACCACCAAGGCTCACAGACCTAGCACCAACCTCGCAGAAGGGCCAAAGGGCTCGGGTTGGCTCTGAACACTTCTGCCCCTGCGGCTCATGGACCTGGAACCCACCACCCCCCGACTGTCACAGCTCATCTCACCTCAGCATCTGCCAGTGGTGCTTCATCCTGGTTTGGTCCAGCCTGCCTCCAGTTTCAGCTTATGCTGGTTGGTGCTCTAGCCTAGCCTTGCACAATCAGCATCCCCTGTCCCAGCTCCAGTGTGAACTGGCTGGTGTTGTGGCCCAACTCAGCACCTCCCATACCCTGTCCTGGTGAATGGATGTTATGATTTGGCATGACCTGGCCCACACCCAGACATGACCTACATGTGTGCCAGCGGGTACTGCAACCTGGCCTGGTTTGGGCTGCTCTTTCCTTGGTTTTTACATTCACCTACAGGGACTGCAACCTGACATAGGTGTTCACCAAGCTCCTCTATCCGGTCTCCTCCCAGTGTCAGATCTTGCACATACTGGTGGGTCCCTGACCTAGGCTGACTTAGTCCACCTCTTGTTCTGGCAGGAACAATGTCACTGCCCAATCGGCCCATACCTTTTCTGGTTCATATTTTTGGGTGTTGCAGTCCAGCCACACTTGGTCCATGCCCAGACAGTTCTCACATGGTTCAGCAGGAGTCGAGACCTAGCCCAGCCCATTCTCCACCCATCCTGACTCTCATGAGTACCAGTGGGTCCTAGAGTCTAGTCCAGCCTGGCCCTCCCCAGACCTAGGCCACACCTGTGCCAAGGGAGATCGCAGTCATGTTCATCCCAGGACAATGCACTGATTCTGGCGCTCGCGTTCACCAATGGGAATTCTTGCTCAGCCGGGGCGTCCGCTTAGCTCCCCAACCAGGCCTATTCCCAGCCACAGTACTTGCGCGTGCCAATGAAGAGTGCTGTTGTACATGAGTGAGCCTACATTTTGCCCTGCAGATTCTACCACCAGACCTGATTCACTCATGTATTTGTTGGCTTCATGGCCCAGCCTCACAAAACCTGTCCCCTCCCCACCCCCTTTTTTTTAACACTCTCTGCTGTGTTCCATGTTTGCAGCCTTTCAAATACAGCGGCTTTGTCTGTGGAAGTTCTAGAGATGTCATTTCTCATCTGGACCTGAACCCAAGGCCCTTGGTAATCCCCACATGTGCCATCTCTGAATCCTTGTAAGCCCACACCCCCTAGATCCCAGAGTGCATTGCCATGCAGTCCGTGAGCCTGGTCCAGCATCGTTGGTTCCCCAGACCACCTGGCCTGGGTCTCCCTAGCGGCAGCATCATGGCTAGGAGGTCTGTGCACCTGTGCCTCTCTGTCACACTAACTTCTCAAATAAATAACTCTTGTTTCAATCATGGCCACGATGGTTGGAGTGCTATATGATGGAGAAGTGCCTTGATTGTAGCTTCTGCAGGCATTCTCTCACTGTCTGTCCTTGGCTGTGGAACATTTGCCACAAGAAGACTCTTTACACATGTGGGCCCCTTGGGCTTGGCTCTCCCAGCCTGGAGGCCGCCAGAAGGAAGTCTCTGGTCTTCACAAATGGCTCCATCTCAGCCATTCTGTTACAGCAGCACAAACAGACCAAGGCACTAACTGGCCAGCTGGGGTGACAGAGTGTGGCTGTCACAGAGGGAATGACAGTGAGGAGGGAACTGTGTCCCAGGAGACACCAGATGTCTGTCCTGCTGCAGGGGCAGAGGATGGAGCCCAAGAGGAGCCCCAGGCAGGGTGGCCAGCTCTGACCCCAGCTGTCCAGGCCCAGGGCTCAAGCCATGCCCTCATGCCCTGAGCACTGAGTTCAAAGGGTACATAAGGTGGTGGCAGTGGAGTGACCCTGTGACCTGCACTGTCACCTCCACAAGGATGATGCCCTCCCTGCCTGCTTTCTTCTCGCTGGCAGAAATCTGTATGAAAGCTAAGAGCCTGCGATCCATCACTGCGCTCTGTTGGAACGATGAGACAAGGGACCACGAGTATAAGATAAGCGATGGGTGGAACATTAAAAAGGAAACCAGCTGAAAGTTAAAGGGCAAGGGGATTGTGCTGCAGAAAATCCATCTGGGCAATTAGCCCACAGCTTACCAGCACTGCAGGGTGTCAGCCCAGTGTGCCAGGAGAGGTTTCAGCTCACCTGGGTAAGGTGTGGTGTGGGCGTAGGTAGGAGAGGTAGGGGTCAGACAGACCCCTCCTATAGTTCAGGTCCTTATCTGTGTCCAGGCTCAGGAAGCAGCCTCTGGCCTCAGAGTGGGTTATGCCAGGGTTTGCCTCTTGTGAGACACAGGTGCCTGGCCCCCACATTGGGACTGTCCCCACCAGATGTTAAACTGCATCTGTCTGAGCCTTACCTCTCCTGAGCCTCAACAGATGAAATGTCTAGATTCAGTTGAGAAAACATTTTTGAAATGAGCCAGCAATAATTAGAACAAGATTTCTGAAAGACAGAACAAACACCGTGGTATTGGTGGTCATTCATGGAGTCCCCAAGGTTGCCAGATTTCCTGAAGCACTGATGCTCTCCACCAAACGCAAAATGTCGACCATTTCCAACATTTTAAAGGGGCCCCGTATGGGACAACCACAATATATTGGACCAAGATAGGCTGAAGTCCTGAAGAATGACCTCTGACCTGGATAGTGTCATTCTTTCAACTCCTCGGCTAACAGTCTTTTTCTCCTCTCTCTCTCCTCCCTATCTCTCTGGCAGCTAATTTTTGAAATCTTGGTTAAATGGCCTTGGAATTAACAGTAAAATATATATAGCATCTGTTTTTTAAGCCCTTCATTGACTTATTCTTATTTGAAAGAGTTATATATAGAGAAGAGAGATCTTCCATCCTCTGGTTCATTTCCAAATGACCACAATAGCCAGAGGAGCTGGGCTGATCCAAAATCAGGAGCCAGAAGATTCTTTGGGCCTCTCCCACATGGGTATAGGAGCCCAAGGACTTGGACCCTCCTCTCCTGCCCTGCCTGGCCATTAGCAGGGAGCTGGATGGAAGTAAAAGCTGCTGGGGGTTCAATTGGTACATACAGGACATGCTAGTGGCACAGAGGAATATACTTGGCCTATATGTCATGGCACTGGCCCCAAGTCTTTGATTATTACCTGGGTGAATTTTTAGAAAACCGCTTATAACATGGAGACAAACTGAAACTGAGGTAAAAAAAAATCTTATATGCCCAACATACGTTAATTAAGAAAATGGGCCAGCACCATGGCATAGTAATGAAGTCTCCATCTGTGGCACCAGCATCCCATATGGTCTCAGGTTCATGTCCTGCCTGCTTTATTTCCCATTCAGTTCCATAGTATGACCTGGGAAGGCATCATAGCCTTGTACCCATATGGAGACCCGGTAGAAGCTCCTGGCTCCATACTGGCCGAGCTCTGGTGTTGTGGCCATTTGGGAAGTGAACCAGCAGATTCAAGATTTCTCTCTGTGTTCCTTCTCTCTCTATAA
This sequence comes from Ochotona princeps, assembly GCF_030435755.1. Taxonomy (NCBI): domain Eukaryota; kingdom Metazoa; phylum Chordata; class Mammalia; order Lagomorpha; family Ochotonidae; genus Ochotona; species Ochotona princeps. Next base: position 92,740,403 of record NC_080833.1, read on the forward strand.
CTCTGCCTTTAAAATGAAAACAAATGAAGATTTGAAAACAAACAAGAGTAAGAGGAAACACATTAAGCTTCTAAGAAAGCAGCTTAGCAATGGGTCCTGGCCTTGCAAGTGCTGGCATCCCATATGGGTGTGAGTTCTTGTCCCTGGTACACCACTTCCCATCCAGCCTCCTGCTTGTGAAAACAGTAGAGGACAGCCCAAAGTTATTGGGACCATGCACCCTCATTGGGGACCTGGAGGAAGCTCCTGGCTTCTGGTTATGGATTGATTCAGTTGTAGCCATTGTGATCATTTGGGGAAGTGAACCAGAAGATAGATCCGTCATTGTATCTCTCCTTTCTGTAAACAAATCTACCTTTCCTAAATAAGTAAATAAATCTTTAAAAACAAAGCCAACATATATATTAGCAAGGAATTTAAGGCAAAAAATATATGTCAATAAGATATCATGTGGAAAATGCTAACATCTGGATTTTTTTACAACTCTTTTTTTTTTTTTTTTTTTGGCAAATTTTTACAAAGTTGGACCTTAAAGCCAAATAACAAGGGTTTCTATGTTTTGCAAAGAGTGGGCGTTTTGAGCATCTACTCTTTGGACTGCCTGCACCCCACATGGTCTTTCCTGGGTTCAAGGTCCAGCTCTCCTGCATATTCCAGCTTTCTGGAAATGCCCAGCATGGGAAGCGGCAGGTGGTGGCCCAAGCAGCTGCGCCACCTTGTGGGAGAGCTGAGTGGCGTTCCCAGCTCGCAGCTCCAGGCCACCACAGCCCTGAGTGCTGTGAGCATCTGGGAACTGAATCAGCAAATGAGAAATCTCTTCCTCTCTGCCTCTCTCTTTCTCTTTCATCTCTCACTTTCATAAAAATTAAGTAAAAATCATTTTTTTAAAATTCACATGAAAAAGGAGTTGAAAGATAAGTTTATTTTAAAAAGATACATTTGTGGGCCTGGCGGCATGGCCTAGTGGCTAAAGTACTCGCCTTGAAAGCCCCGGGATCCCATATGGGCGCCGGTTCTAATCCCGGCAGCTCCACTTCCCATCCAGCTCCCTGCTTGTGGCCTGGGAAAGCAGTTGAGGACGGCCCAATGCATTGGGACCCTGCACCCGCATGGGAGACCCGGAAGAGGTTCCAGGTTCCCGGCTTCGGATCGGCGTGCATCGGCCCGTTGCGGCTCACTTGGGGAGTGAATCATCGGACGGAAGATCTTCCTCTCTGTCTCTCCTCCTCTCTGTATATCTGGCTGTAATAAAAATGAATAAATCTTTAAAAAAAAAAATACATTTGTATGATTCAGACACACATACACACAATTATGTTCTTAACTGAAATGAGCTTACTCAAACCAGCTTGAGTTTGTGTTACTTTCTGATTTCTGAAAACAGAGAATGCTTTGATTCCCAAATGTCTGCGTGCCAGGGCGAAGCAGCCCCACTGAAGACATGCCCTCGGCTCAAAAACTGTGCTTGCAAAAAAACAAAACCAAAAACAAATCCTCTCCCCTTGTGGTTGTCCTCAAAGTTTAGGCCAGCACCAAAGGTACCAGAAAGCTGTCCTCCTGGGGGCATTAGATGGGGTTTGCCTGGATGGGCAGGAGTTCCCACAAGTGACTACAAACTTTCCATGCCTGCCTGGGACCTGCCCTGGGAAGAGTGGCTGAAGTTCAAATGCAGGAACCTTGAATGGTGCCTGGCACCCGGGACATGGACAGCAGCAACAGGGGTCACCATGGCAGCCACTCCTCTCCCAATGTTCTTGCACCCTCGGCACCTCCCAGAGCTACACATGGAATTGTCAAATGTACAGGCAGACAGGCTCTTTGGAAGCCCTTAAAGCACTGATGATGAGCAGGGATGCTCATGATGAGGAAGCATGCCTTCTCCTGGTATCCTCAGAGCTGCATTATAAGGGGTTTTAGTTAGTTGCATCATAAAAAAATCACAGTAATGGGTGTCATGTGGGGCTGGCACAATGGTTCAACTGGCTAATCCTCTGTGTGCCAGTGCAGCATATGTGAATATGTGTGCTGCTCATGTCCTAGCTGCTCCCTTCTGTACCAGCCACCTGCATGTGGTCTGGGAAAGCAGTAGAGGATGGCTCAAAGCCTAGGAATCCTGGAGAATGTCGAGGAATCCAAGAGTCTCTTGGTTCCTGGTTTCATATCAGTTTCACTCTGGCCTTTTTGGGCAATGGGAAGTGAACCAGTGGATGGAAGATCTTCTTCAGTTTCTCCTTTTCTCTGTATGTGTATGTGTGTGTGTGTGTGTGTGTCTGTGTTGTGCTAAATATTAACCAGCCAAGAGCTCCTTCCTCATGATTGCCTGGAAACCCTGGAGACTGCTTGTTGCAGCAAAATAGCCCTGTGGGGCAGCCCCTGCCTGAAGCAGACCTGGACCTCTTCACCCACGGGAGCAACTTTGTGCAGAGAGACAATGAAGGGCCAGGCGAGCAAGTGGTGTTCACAGCACGACAGGCACTAGCAGTAACAACACTGTCACCCAGGGTGTCCACCCGGAACGCTCCCCCTGACCTCTCTGACAAGGGCTCTCCAGCCAACAGAGGAGAGAAGGCCAACACTGACACAGACTGTAAGCATGTGGGCAAGCCTGGGCATGCTCGCTGCGCTATCTGGGAGGAAAGGGCACTCCTGACAACAGAGAATGTGGACAATAGGTACACAGCTAAAATCCCGCTGAAATCCCAGCTCTATTGGAGGCAGTGCCAGAGTGAGGACAGGTGGCAACGGGTCACTGTCCTTGTCACCAGAAGATGCACATGCAGACTGCGAGTGGGAGCCAAGCTGCCCACCTTCCACCAGAACAGCAGCTGGGGAGGGATCTCCTGGGGCCTTGACACTCCGGCTTGATGGAGTCCTACTCATTAAGCTGAAGAACATGAGACAGGAGTGGAAGGGGGTGTTGACACTTGGGATGACACCCCCGGATGGAAACAGAACTCCCCCTGCCCATCCTTATTCCCAAGGTCCTGGCCCAACCATCATGCAATCCAAGCATGGGAGTCCACATTGTGGGCCTGACACCCTCAGGAACTTTGTGGAACATTCATGAGGGGACCTCATCTTCATTGTTAGTGCACCCGCTAACTTAGAGCTGCCTTTGTGTGTCCATAATAACCTGAAAGCAAAGAAGTTACTGCTGAAATGGGGCATATGGGTTACCAAACACTTACTTGTTGACCAACTTCCTTCTTGTACACAAAGTGATACTGGGGCTTCTTTCCTAGCCAAAATAGCTTGGCAAGAAAAAAAAGATGAATTCCACCATGAGAAAAACAATTGCCAATTATGCCAAGAAAGTAGCCTCAACTAGAAAGTGTTGGCACTTATCCTCCTTCAGATGAGGGCAGGCTCTGAAGCAGTACATGATAGCTCCTTCCTGATGCCAGAGATAACTGTGTAAGTATTGCTGATAAAATAAAATAAAATAAGGTGATATGCTGATAAGCAGATACTAACAACTCTACCCAAGTGTGCCTCCACCAAGTCATGCCCTCAAAGCTGGAAGACCACTTTTATATTTTATTATTTGTAAAGATTTATTGACTTTTTATTGGAAAACCAGATATACAGAAAGGAGAGACAGAGAGGAAGACTGATTCACATCTGCTGATTCCCTGCCCAAATGGCTGCAACAGTCAGAGATGAGCCCATCTTAAGCCAGGAGCCTGGAGCCTCCTCTGGGTCTCCCAAGGGGTTCAGGGTCCAAAGGCTTTGTTCCGTTCTTCACTGTTTTCCCAGGCCACAGGCAGGGAGCTGGATGGGAAGCGGGGCTTCCAGAATACAAACTGGTGTGGATTTGGGATACTGGCATGTGCAAGGCTAGGAGTTTCTCCACTAGGCTACTGTGCTGGGCTCTGCTTCATCCTTTTGAAATAAGGGTTGCATGTACAAAGTTCAGTTTCCTCACTGAGAATATTGTGGTGTTCTGGACCTCCATCCTCCCTCGCCTACCCCATGGTAAAATGCCCAAGGTCATTCTCAAAGACGACAGGATCTTTCACACTTAATTGCTAAGCCATGTCCTCAACACTAGGCAAAGTTAAGTGATTAGTGCATATCCAAAACATCACAGTTTGCCCTGCAAGCAAAAAATGCTGGCTTGCAAACTGCTCATGTTTGCAAACAGTTAGTGCTGGTGTCCAGACATCTTCCGAGTCTGTGGCTCTTCAGGGAACCATGACATCCCCTCACTGCATGCTGTGTACACAAAGCCAAGTCATTGCTTCTCTAGGCCTTCCTCTGGGATACCCAATGACACAAGGCCCCTTCTTCTCAGGTATTCTCCATTTTGGCCTATAATCATCTTGCTAGTAAGGTGACCTCGTCCACGTACTGGTTAGGAATCTCCTGTGTTGCCATTAAAAGTGAATCCACTGAAATGCCTTAGACACTCAGCAAGAGTCATGACAAATGCAGGTTCCAATCTTCCATTTCCAGGAGCCCCTCTTCTTCCCTGAGTCAGTTGCATGTGGTTGGAATGAGCTGGCACCCCCATTCCACAGAGGTGGAGTAAAGGATCAACAGTGGGGAATTTGTAACCAGACCAAACACATGTTTTTTTCCATATTCAATGAAAAACAAGCAATTGATTGAGACTATGACCCAGTAAAGTATCTCTTCCAACAGATAAATAATGCTTGCCTGTGAATTCCAGGCACTGGCCTTGAGAAAGCTGGCTGAAGTTGCAAAGTAATCCTGTTTGTCCCTGGCCAGCATGACTGGGAGTTGAAGTTTATTGCAACACACCATACAGGGGAACAAAGAACAAAGTGAGAATGGGTTTGGGGCTGAGTGGGCTCCATCCAGCGGCATCTCTAACACAACACCAGGCCTCTTTCAGGTCCCTGCCAGTAACATTTTGTAGCTGCTTAGATAGGGAGGACATTCTGCTACTCCCAACTCATGATAAAGTCCAGCCATCCAGCAAGTTTCCCAGGGAGTTGTGCTGAGGGCCAAGATAGTCACTCTCAGACCTGCAACCTGCTGTAGCACCTGATGCAGCAGCCCAGCCTCCCCTGCTCCCTCTTCCAACATCAGATCATCTACCCTGGCCAAGGACAATCAGTCTGTTTGTGGAGCTTGTTTAACGATTGTCCTCAACTGCTGACATAATAAAGTTTCTCTTTTCTGTACTCTTCAAACTGGTGCTTGTGAGTTAGATTTGTCACCAAGGACAGAAACCATGCTTACCGTCACAAGGTGACAGGCTCAAGCCGTGGCCCTGGGCAGCAGGCTGAGCAAGGGCTCTTTCCATCTGGCTGTTTAAGGTCCAACTTCTGGTCCCACTCAGACCATCTTTGTGAACTCAGAAGTCGGGAGGAAGCCACGGGATTTCATGTGGGCAGAGATGTGCTCCAGGCCCCGAGAGCGGGAAAAAGATTAGACCACAAATGTCTGTAGCCCCACTGGGGTATGCATAGTCCAACAGGACCTGGGGGCTTCCAGGGCTGGAACTTGACACCATCTCCTGAGGGTCCACAGCCCTGGAGACTTCACTCTTCACTCCTCAATCAATGCCTTTCCTTCTTAAGAGCTGCAGTGGAGAGAACTCTACAGAGAACAGCTGTGTTACACGCTGGAGGGGACTGTGCAGGCTTAGGAAATGCACTGCCCAATCCTGCAAGTTCAGGTGCACGCTTCTCAGGAGGGATGCCGAGTTGCACAGAGGGAAGCTGTGTTCTCACGTGCATACACAGCTGGTGTAAGAGCCTCTGATGGACACTCCTGCCTCTGGGTTCTTCCTGTTGCTGTACCCTGCTTCCCTTTGCAATCCTCTCAGGAAGCCCTGGCTTTCCTGTCCACACAAGCATCTGGATGGGCAGGCTGCACGTGCAGCATACCAGAGAGTCCAAATTGTACCCAGTGACTCAGCAAATCCTGCAAGAAAATTGATACAGGGAGGCAGACCAGCAAAACACACCCCTCAGGCTCTAATCTGTGCCCTGAAAGCAGGAAGTCCCTACTTCTCCACTTGGCACAGGAGCCCAGCCTCCTAGTACACAAACTGCTTCTCCTCCAGTGCAGCACTGCCCCACCCCTACCCCCAGCACCAGGCCAGAGGACACTCAGCCAGGCTTTGTGCACCTGCCGATCAAGAGACAGAGAGCCCATGAGGTGGGTCTCTCTTCAGGGAGAGCCATGGCTGCCTGCACCCAGTGATCTCAGGGAATAATCACAGGAGTGAAAACAAGACCCTACCCTGTGTCACACACACACTACAACTGGGCCATTAACGGACAGAGAGGCAGAGGAAGAAAAAGGGGAAGATGGGGTCTACCATCAGACACTTCTGGACCAAAACCATTGAATAGGCCACCTACCTGTGTTCTCAAACACAGCACCAGCACCTGCCCTGGGTATCAGTGCCTCCCTGGATGGGCTCATGTGCTCCAAGGAGCTCTGAAGATCACACTGGAACATCATCTGTGCCTACACGCAGAGCCTCCCTCCTACCCTTTTGAACCCTGCACCTGCCAACCACAGACACACTGTTGAATGCCCTGCCTCTCCCACAGTGCCCTGTGTGAGGAGACCTGCCTGGATAAGGGCCTGAGGCTACTCCTTCTAGCAACGTTTGAGACCAATTGACTCCATGGAGCAGAGCTGCCCAGTAACCTCAGCCCTTCCCCAGAGACTGTGACAGCAAAGAAGAACCAGTGATCTTCTACAAGCTGCTGTCTGGGACCTCTTTGAGCTTCATTTCTTCCTACTGATTCCTCAGGGGTCCCGGTAAGCACAGAAATTGTGATGAGCAGCAGAGATGGCAAACCAAGGCAAGAGCCACCAATGCAGGCAGCCATTCCCAGAGAAGGAATGTTGGCACCTGAGACACCAAACAGTCTCCAACTGGGGCCTCAGATCAGTCCTAGTCCCATGAGCTATCTCTTGTGGGTCCTTAACTTGAAGTCCATAGGTTAGAACACTTGTATCCAAACCTTTTTTTTTATTTTTAATATTATTATTGTCATTTTATGATACAGTTCCTTAGGCCCTGGGATTTCTCCTACCTCCTTCCCAAAGCCCTGACTCCCACTCCCCCAACACACTGAGTTCTCCCATATGTTTGCAATAGCATAGTTCCTCATAAACAATCCTAAGTCCATCATGGCGGGCATGAATAATTGCAGAGTCCAGCATCCCTTTGTCAAGGCACATCCAACAGTTTCACTGGGAGTCCATTCTTTTTTTTTTTTTTAAGATTTATTTATTTTATTACAAAGTCAGATATACAGAGAGGAGGAGAGACAGAGAGGAAGATCTTTCGTTCGATGATTCACTCCCCAAGTGAGCCGCAACGGGCCGGTGCTGCGCCAATCCGAAGCTCGGAACCAGGAACCTCCTCCAGGTCTCCCACGCTGGTGCAGTGTCCCAAAGCTTTGGGCCGTCCTCGACTGCTTCCCAGGCCACAAGCAGGGAGCTGGATGGGAAGTGGAGCTGCCGGGATTAGAACCGGCGCCCATATGGGATCCCGGGGCTTTCAAGGCGAGTACTTTAGCCACTAGGCTTCGCCTCTGGGCCCGGGAGTCCATTCTTAATCCAGAAATAGGGATGCACACTGCACCATATCCTCACATCTGGACATGTCAGTCTGTACTACACAGTCAGTATAAATCCCTGCAAGTGAAAAGCCACAACAAAATCAACGACAGAAAGAAAAACAGAACTTTACAATGCCATGAAGTTAAACAACACAGCACTGCATATGATAGTCTCCATTACACAATTGCTACACTTTCTCTTAAATGGTCAGAAAACAAAATCAACAGTAAGAAAAAAGAAATTTACAATATGAAATTAAATAACATGGTATTGGATGACTAATGTGTCACTAAAGAAATGAAACAGAAAACCAAGAACCTTCTTGACAATAATGATGTTATGAGATCCGTGAGTCGTTGAAGACTTTAATGAGAAAAAAGTGTTTTGAAGAAATGAAACTAAAAACAAAAATATCAAAATCCATGAGATACAGTCTCCGCTGATCTTTGTTGGTGAGATATATCTCCTGTAGGCAACAAATAGATGGGATTTGTGCTTTTAATGCAGTCTACTAATCTATGACATTTAACTGATGCATTTAAACCATTTACATTCAAGGTTGATATAAATAGGTGGTAATTTGGTCCTGTATTTAGCAATGGGTTGTTCATTGATTTAGTCTTCTTTTGCTATTTTACTGGGATTTTCTTCACATTTGTCTTTGGTTTTGGTGGGTACTATTCCTCTTCTCTGTCAAGAGAACATCTTTAGGGTCCGGCGTGATAGCGTAGTGGTTAAAGTCCTCGCCTTGCCCGCCCGGGATCCCATATAGGCACCGGTTCTAATCCTGGCAGCCCAGCTTCCCATCCAGCTCCCTGCCTGTGGCCTGGGAAAGCAGTGGAGGATCGCCCAAAGCCTTGGGACCCTGCTCACATGTGGGAGACCCAGAAGAGTCTCCTGGCTTCAGATTGGCTCAGCTGCAGCCGTTGCGGCCACTTGGGGAGTGAACCATCAGATGGAGGATCTTCTTCTCTGTCTCTTCTCCTCTCTATATATCTGCATTTCTAATTAAAATAAATAAATCTTTAAAAAAAAAAAGAGAACATCTTTAAGTGTCATGTGTAGGGCAGGTTTGGAAGAGGGATATTCTTTTAACTTTTCTTTACTGTGGAAGAATTTTATTTCATTTTCAAAGAAAAAGGAAAGTTTTGCTGGGCACTTTATCCTGGGCTGACAATGTTTTGCTTTTAGAATCTGGAATATGTCGCTCCATTCTCTTCTTGCCTATAGAGTTTCTTGTGAGAGATCTCCTGTGAATTTAATTGGCATTCCTTTATATGTCAGTTGATTTTTTTTCATGTGCACATTTAAGGATCTTTTCCTTATGTTCGATTGAAGAGAGCTTGGTTATCATGTGTTGTGGTGAAGATCGCTTTTGGTCAAGACTGTTGGGAGTTCTGTGTCTCTCCTGGGTGTTGTTTCCCAATTCTTTTTCCAGATTGGGGAAATATTCTGTTATTATTTCATTAAATACATTATGTTAAAGATTTTTTTTTAATTGGAAAGCCAGATATACAGAGAAGAGGAGAGATAGAGAGAAAGATTTTCCATCTGATGGTTCACCCCCCAAGTGGCCATTAAGACCAGGCTGTGCTGATCTGAAGCCAGGAGCCCCGAGCCTCCTCTGAGCCTCCCACATGTGTGCAGCGTCCCTAGGCCCTGAGTTGTTCTTGACTGCTTTCCCAGACCACAAGCAGGGAGCTGGATGGGAAGCAGGGCTGCCAGGATTAGAACTGGTGCCCATATGGGATCGCAGGCACATGAGGCAAGGACTTTGGCCATTAGGCAATTGCAACAGGCCCTCGTTAACTACATTTTTAAATGCAGCTTCTCTTTCTGCACCTTCTGGAACTCCTGTGCCTCTTATATTTGACCTTTTAATTGTGTCTCTTCTTGAATACCTTTTTTTAGCTTGACTTAGCTTTGCTTCCAGCTTTTTGATTATTTCCCTGTTGTGCCAAGAAATATCTTCCAATTCTGAGATTCTTTCTTCTGCCTCCTTCATTGTATCATTGAGACTTTCCACTGGATTTTTAATTTGCTCTATTGTGTCCATTATTTCCAATAATTTGGTTTGATTTTGTTTCAATGTTGCTATTCCCTGCATGACGTATTCCTTAAATTCCTTCATGTGCTTCTCATTGTTGATAAGTAGCTTTATAACAAGCATTTTGAATTCTGTATCCCCATTTCTCAATCTATTTCTCATTTAACTTTGAGGTTGGCAAAGGCCTTTGCTCCTTTGCAGAGGAGTCTTCCACAATATTCACTGTGCCTTTATCTCTTCTTTGCTCTTGGTCATTGTACTTCTGGTTAGCAAAGTCTTCTTAGGGCAGGTTTCTAAGGTGTGTCACCAACGGGTCTGCAATTCAGTTGCATTTGGTACACGGCTTTTTCTTTGCCATCACTTTTTCCACTCCCTCCTGTGAATTTCGAATCTGGGTTCTTACGTTCAGCTCCTGCCATGGTCTGTGTAGCCCCAGCTCCTGGCTCAGTACTCTACCTCCTGTGATCCCACGCTGTTGCTGCATCATTGTCTGTACGACATTTCTCCGACTTTGGGCTAACGCAGTTCCCAGGATTAGGGATATACCAGGTGTTCTAAATAGTAGGTTGTTTGTAGTGCTGATCTTGCTGGAACCTGCTGGCTGTTAGGTCTGAGGGCCACATGGACCTATTTTGAGTCATAAAATGCCAAAGTCGATATTATTTTCCTGTGGGACCAGTGCAATGCACTGAGCTCAGTGAGCTCACTTCCATTCAGTGCATGTGCAGCTCACTGTTGTCCCTACAGTCTCAAAGTCTTTGCCACACTGTACAAAATGGCACCTGATGTTCCACTGCTGGAGTTCTTGATTTGCTGGCCATTAGATCTGGGGGCTACCTGGAACTACATTTGGTGAAACCTATAGAATGCTAAGTCGTTGCAGTTCACTGAGCCAGAAATGAATTCACTCTCAGCATAGTGCATCTGTAGTCCTGTGCCACTACCTTTGCCTCCTTACAGTAGATGGTGTCTGAATCGGTACTACCAGAGGTTTGGGCTGTGAAATCCACCCTGTTCTAGCACCACCTGTTTGAAATATCTGTCTGTCTCTGCTCCTGGTCAAAGCAAACAAACCAGCAGGATGGGCAGTTCTTTGTCTGAGTTCACCTCCTAAGTTCCCAGTGGATTCTCCTTCCCACCTGGTTGCTGGTGGAGTTCTGGCCGCCGGTGCAGTTCAGATTGCTGCTGGCTAAATGCTGCTGGGATGTCTGGTCATTGAAATACCACACCATTATGTCCGCTGCTCTCCTGTGTCCTCAGTTTCCAAGTACCCCTCTGTCATTGATCTTTCTGCTCCTATCTCATGGAATGTGCTGTCTCTGCTTCACCCTGTTTAATGTTTCTCTGTCTCTTTAAATGTGTCCTTACTCTATTCCACCATCTTTATTCTCTCTGTATCCAAGATTTTTAAATGTATTCTTTCATCTTTGATAATTTTCATCTTTGATAAAATTGTTTATATTTGCACATCTTTTTTCTGGTGGAAGGATGGAATAATTCTGAGTTTTTTCCTTTGGTAATCACTTTTTAAGCTTCAAATCTAATAAAATATTTTACCTTAATGTTTATATATGTTTAAATTTCTATTTAAAGATTTATTTCTTTAGCAGTCAGAGTGATATAGAGAGGGAGAAACAAGGAGAGATCTTCTATCCTTTGGTGCAGTGACTCAGTGCCATCATAGCTGGGCTAAAGCAAGCCGAACCCAGGATCCCAAATTTTGTTCAGGTCACCAAAGGGGGTGGCAGGGGCCCAAATACCTGTGCCATCTTCTATTGCTTTCCCACGTGCGTTAGCAGGGAGCTGGATCGAAGAGGAGTAAGCTGACTCAAACAAGTGGACAATAAGGGATGTTGACCCTGCAAGGGTGAGCCTAATCCATGTCACCACAAGTGTTATGCCTGAAGGGCCCAAATGAAAGAATGCCATGCACTGAGAAGATCTGAAAGTCCTTTGTTCGCCAGTGGTGGAGAGCAGGCTCATGCGAGAAAGATTTCTAAACTCTGAAGTACAGAAGAGCAAGGTTTATGAAAGCAAAACCACAGACTGGGGTCAGGAATAGGATGTTCAGGGGATAGCTCAATTTGCATTAAATGCAAAACTGTATTAATGATGGAAAATTGCTGACTTTGCAAGCTCTGGTGCCTGGACCACGTGGAACTTGATTGTTCCCCTAGTTAAGCTTGAGCAAAGTAAAAAGGAGTTAGAGCATTTAGCCAGACATGATGTGGTTTTCTACTCAGTGTTAGGTGTACCTCCCGACTCAAAATGGCATTGAGTCCAACTCAATATGGTGTTCCTCAGGTCAGTCTTCAACTTCACAATGCAGCTTCAAAATATTGTTTAAATTTGAGCTGTGAAATCAGAAAACTACAAAAGGACTTTTAAAAGCCCATGGAAAATAGAATGAAAAGATAAGCTTATTTTGGTTCAAAAGGATTGTGAAGCCTACATATGCTGAGAACTTAAAAAAGAATTTATGAAAAAAATACATGTATGGATTTTAGACATTTTAGTTCCAAAACAAACTTATCTTTTTTCATTTTGACATTTTGAAATAGCTTAATGTGACCACCTGTTGTTCATTGTGTTTTAAACATTTTATTTTTTATTGCGCATAAAATGTACCACCTTGCCCATTTTCGCAGTGCATAGGTACCAGGGACACAATGCAGTGGTACCACATTCATAATGTGTTGTTGCCATGACACCCATCCAGCTCCATAACTTTAAAAAAAATTTTCCTTCTCTTTATTTTGAATACTCTTTGCTCTGTTTCTGCCCAATTTTACACTTTCACATGTTTTCATAATGTTTGTTATTTGTCTTTTGCTTCCCTATTTAGGTCTCCTGTAAACATACGTTGCAAGCTGGCCTGATGAATTTACTAATATTTCTGAAAGTTAACATTGTTACGAGAGATATTCATAATAGTTAGTGGTTTTTTTTTCCAGAAGTTAAAATATATCTCATTTCCCCCCTGGTTTGTAAAATTTCTCCTGAAAACTTTGACATTAATGCTGTGCTAGCTTCTTTAAAAATGACCATTTTCCTCTTACAAATTGAAGAATTTTCTTTCTGTGTTGTACTTTTAAGAGTAGGACTACACTGAGTCACAGTGAGAATCATTTGTGTATCTTTTGTTTGTGCATCTGATGTTCCCTGAACTCCTGTACTTGAACTACATATTTCTCCAGACCGGGGCTATTTTGAGCTGTCACGTCATAAAATAGATTTCTTAAGCCTCTATTCCTCTTTGTTGTCAGAAACATCCACAATTTGTGTCTTACTTCATCTCATAATACCCCAAGTGTCTCAGAGTCTGTCTGCATTCTTAATCTCCATTCTTGTCTGACTGTGATACACCAAAAATTTGTCCTTATGTTTCAACATTTCTGCTTGATTTCATCCATTTTTAAAACTTTATTCTTCAACTTGAGTTCTTTATTACTAAAACCTATGAAGCTGCCATTTTCAAGATCTCTACTTCTTTCCTGATTGGAAGTATCATTTCCAATATCTCTTTTTTTTTTTAAAGATTTATTTATTTTATTACAAAGTCATATAGATAGAGTGGAGAGACAGAGAGGAAGATCTTCCGTCCGATGATTCACTCCAAAAGTGACTGAAACGGCCGGTGCTGGGCCAATCTGAAGCCAGGAACCAGGAACCTCTTCCGGGTCTCCCACGCGGGTGCAGGGTCCCAATGCATTGGGCTGTCCTCGACTGCTTTCCCAGGCCACAAGCAGGGAGCTGGATGGGAAGTGGAGCTGCCGGGACTAGAACCGGTGCCCATATGGGATCCCAGGGCGTTCAAGGCGAGGACTTTAGCCGCTAGGCCACGCCGCCAGGCCCTCCAGTATCTATTTCTTTACTGAATTCCTCAGTCACGTCATGAATTATCTTCCTTATTTTCTTCAACCATCTGGATTTTCTTTTATCTCCTTGAGCATCCTTATGATCATTCTAAGCATTGTTTTAAGTCTCTTGTCCTGTAAAACTGTAGGTGGGAATAAAACCAACACTCCCCATCCCCAGCCATGACCCTTTTCCCATTTCCTGTCTCTATAACTTTGTCTTCTCCAACTGCATCCTGTCAGTGGATTCATAAGGTTGTGGTCGTGACATGGACATCACTGAGCCTGTGTCCTCGCAGGTCACCCAGGCTGTGTCATGCTCAGAGGTCCTTTGTTGAGGGCTGAGCAGTAAAGCCTGCTCCTGTGTGTGTGCACAAGCTGTCCTTATTACTTCCTCTGCTAGGAGACACCCGGGAGGCTCCCATCATGTCGAAAGTGGTGCTCTTAGGAGCGTGGCAGTACACACAGCCCTTCGAGGACTTGCTGTTTCGAGTGTTATGCAGAAATGGAATTGCTGCCATCAAGTGATCATTTCACTTTTTGAGAAAGAACAGTGCTGACTGGCACAATGCTGGGCCCTTTGGCATTCACACCAACAGAGCCACAGGGTTCCAGTTTCTCCAGTCCCCACCAGCACTCCCTTTGTTCTGCTTTTAGTCTCAGCCAATGCCATGAGTGTGAGGTGGTGACTCAGTCTAGCTCTGCCTTGCCTTGCTTTAATTGGTGATGTGGAGCACTTTCTGGGGTGCCCATCTGCCATCTGTGTATCATCTCAGAGACATGTCAGTCCAAATCCTTCGCCCACTTCAGAATTGAGTTGTTTGGCTTTTGCTTTGACACAGCTGTTTTGTAAATGGAACATTAATGGAACACGTGGATCCATTCCTTCAGGTATCCGGTACAACTTACTATTCCTTCTTTTTTATTTATTTTTTTTTTTTATTGTAAAGGCAGATATACATAGAGGAGGAGAGACAGAAAGATCTTCCGATGATCCACTCCCCATGTGACTGCAACAGTCGGTGTTGTGCCGATCTGAAGCCAGGAACCTCCTCCAGGTGTCCCACGCGGGTACAGTGTCCCAAGGCTTTGGGCCATCCTCAACTGCCTTCCCAGGCCACAAGCAGGGAGCTGGATGGGAAGTGGAGCTGCTGGGACTAGAACTGGTGCTCATTTAGAATCCCGGCACATTCAGGGTGAGAACTATAGCCGCTAGGCCATGGCTGGGTCCAGCTGACTTTTCAAAGCCAAAAGCTTGAGTAACTGTGACAAATCATGACCCAGAAAGCCTAAAATCTTGGGCATCAGAGAAAATGTTTCTTGATCCTGTACTAGATGTACATCTATATGCACTTATTATTTTCTTTTATCATAGTGTCACTTTGATCTTCCATTACCTTTGAACTTTTCTGTCCTCAAGTCAAATAGTGACTTAACCAATTTCCATGCAATAGGTTTCATAAGCATTTAGCTAGGTTTACCCTTGATCCTGTCACTTGTATCTTTTAAATTAGTCACCTATTCCTTAATGACCTTTAGATCACACCTGCTGCTTACTTTTGTAAGTGCAACTGTTGGCAGTGCAAACTCCCCTCTTGGACTAAGTCACCAAGGTCAAGTACACTGTCCCACTAATTTCAGAAGCCTGTTCCATATGCGTTCTTCCTTTGCAGGTGACCTCCTATGGAATTCCAGGTTCTGATATAGCGTCACACCGTGCAGCAGCAAACCAGCCCAGCCCAGCCCGTCTCAGGAAGGTTGTCCCAAGGGCAGGTGCAGCACCTTTAACGGTGACGTGAGAGACAGCGGCAGGTACCTTCTCTGATCTCTGCATGTTACTCTGTACCCCCTCAGATCCAGATGGTTATTTCCACAGCACAAAGTCCTGCTCATGGCAGAACAGGCTGGCTTTGCATTCCCCAGGAGACAATTCTTCCACATTTCCAAACTTCCTGAACACCTGATGCAGGCCAGGCATCATGACATATATCACAGGGAAGACATGTGAATTTATTAAGTTGGTGTAGAAAAAAAAAAGTACAACAACTATAGATAATGTGACACTATTTACTGAGAAGCATTCTGAAACTATGGAGCAGGAATATCCATGTCAGGGAAAGCATCCTGGAGGAGATTCTGAGGTGGGGGGGTGTGCCTGAGGACTGCCAGCCCCTCCCTATCAACCCTGCAGTTTTCATAGCCCGAACCAATCTTCAGGGGCTTCAAGCCATGGCACAATGCTGTAGGAATGAGGAGCCAGGCACAAAAAGGGACCTAAATAAAGGACAGAGCAACATGCACAGGCCACAGAAATGACCATCACACCTTGGCATCCCATTTAACCAGGCACAACCACACACAGCATCCTGCTTTCTCTGGCCTTGCTGTGGCAACAGAATAAAGAAAATCTGAAACTCCAGCAGTCAGTGCCAACTCAGAGCTCCCAGGGAAGAGGAAAGGCTCAGGCTGAAGTTCAGGCTTCCTGGGGAGCACGAGGTGCCAGGGAGATCTCACTCAGCAGCAGGGCCAGCACAGGCCCAGAGACCTCTCTGGCATTTGGGAGTTCAGGGCCACTCAGGCCCCTCATGGCAGAAGACGGGAGCCACAGTATTGGCCTCAGTGCAGGAATAAGAGTCCAGGGAGCCATAGCTGAGGAAGAGGGCAGAGCTGAGGCTGTCCACGACTTTATGGGAGGGGCTGGCTTAGAGGACAAGGGGCAGCAGGCTGGGAGGAGGGAGTGAAGGGAGAGGACTGAGAAGGCTGAGGCAGGGCTGGGGGCATGAGCTCCCCAAAGCCAATCCTATCCTTGACATTACACTTCCTTATTTTCCAATCCAGCTGGCCGCCTTAGAATATACAGGTCTCGGGAGGAAGCGGCTGGACTTCATGTAGGCAGCGATCTTTGGCAGGGACTGCAGGGCAGAAAAAAAAAAAAAAGCAGAACTCAGGGTCTATGGTCCCACTGGGCTTTCTGTAGCACCTGTTTAGGAACAGCCCAGCAAGATCCAACAACAGCCGGTGCATAGGGCTGTGAGCAGGACCTCAACCCTGTGGAGTTCACTCTTCATCACAGATACCTCACACCACACCTCAAATGATGGGTCATCTGGAAGATGCTAACAGCTGGGTGCTCTGCAGGTGCAGGCTCCAAACCCATCCCAACCTGCAACATGATCTGGTCCTGGCTATCACCTCTCAGACGGAGCCTGAGTGTCACACTTGTTCAATAACTT
This sequence comes from Ochotona princeps, assembly GCF_030435755.1. Classification (NCBI taxonomy): domain Eukaryota; kingdom Metazoa; phylum Chordata; class Mammalia; order Lagomorpha; family Ochotonidae; genus Ochotona; species Ochotona princeps. The sequence goes on from NC_080833.1 coordinate 92,757,097, forward strand.
TCTCACAGCCCAGGACTAGGTATGAAGACAGGCCAGGACACAACCTGCCTCTGTCCCTTTTCAACTCTTCTCCACTCACCCTACCCCACGTAGGCCCTGTTGCACCTGTCTGCACAAACACTCTCCATATTCACAGTGAGGCTGCCTGCTTGCCTGGCATTACACACAGAGCAGGAATGTCCACCAAGAAAAGGAGCTGAGACCATGCCAGGGCAGCGTGCAAAGCACCCAGACTTCACAGAGCGACTCCGCAAAAAGTGATTGTGGGAAACAGGAGGAGGTGAAGCAGCAAAGAATTTGAGGCCAGCTCCAATCCTTCCCCTGACACTGGAAGTTCTAACTCCTCTACTTGATATCTGAACCCAACCTCACTGTGTCTCAACTTTCCCTCTCCGGAGACCTGTTCCAGCAAGCAGCACCAAGCACTCTCCTGGGCCATGCACCTTCATGCAGGGCTGACAGTGCCCACAGAGATTCTCAAGATCTCAGGGCGATCCAGAGTGTTCGGGGCCTAATGGGCCTGGCATGTAGGGCCATGTGGTCCAGCGCACAGATGTCATCTGTTCTTTCAAACCCAAAACACAGAGCTGAGCAACTGTTGCATAATCCCCAACGTCACAGGACTGGACCTGATTCAGAGCTGAGAAGGCACATTTTTGCATAGCTAGGACAACAGGGCAAAGATCATAGAGTGAATAATCTGTTGGTCTAATACCTCAAACACTCATATCTGTGATAAAAGCTTTTTTGCAAACAAGATGTCCCAGGTTGATGGGACCCAGAGAGGTGAGGACCTGGCTGTGCTCCTCTGGGTGATGACTGGTGGGACCCTGAGGAGTGAGGATCAGGCTCTGCTACTCAGACTCACACTGTGTCACCCCTTCCCTGCCCCCACTCTGCCTGCCCTTCTCTGACTCATTGTAGCATGGAGTCACATTTGCAGGTGCATAAAATTAAATATCAAACACCTGTTCCATGTCACAGACACATTATGTTGGACATTGGAATGTAGAACAAGAGAGAATGAACGTTTTCACCAACTTCATGACAAGAAACTTACGCGCCACCTGTGGCCACTGAGATTCAGCGCCAACAATACACTTAGCAGCTAGTGTTTCCACATGAGGAGCTCATTGCTTCAACTTCTCTGGAGATCAAGCATATGGAGTGTTTGTGTCTCTGACACTGAAGCTCCATTCTAACATGTCTCAGCCCTCCAGATGCCCGTTAGACACACTGCTTGCTGTCTGGCCTCTCCCATAGTCTCCAAGGATTGGAGAACCAGACAGGACAAGGGCCTTTAGCACAAAATGCAGAGGACCCCTGGTTGTTGCCCGTACATACCAGAGGATCCCAGGGATCCCAGCACAGCTGTGCCTGGCTCTGGGATCCTGACAAATGGCTTTCCTCCTGCTGACTCAGTCTCGCTTTGAATCAACTGGGAGAGACAACTTGCACACAAATACTCTGGACACAGCAGGTGCAGGATGCTAACCCTGGGTCCTGCTCTCAGGGGTTGGTCTGTAACTCAGCTCCAGAACTCAGAGAGCATGAAGGAACTGGACAAGGGGAGAGGAGTGACACGGAGTTACCTCAAATCGAGCCATGAAATCCTTCAGGCTTGGGAATGCATCCAGGCAACCAGGAGCAAATATGCGGTTCACATCCAAGACATCATAAGCGTGAAAATCGGCAATGGTGATCTGCAGAAGCCAGGAGGAGGGAGCTCAGCACAGGGGGAGACCGACCATGCCCCCTGCTCCTGCCTCCCTCCCTCTCTCTCCTCACCTTGTCTCCTGCAAACCAGGGCCGCTTCCCCAGGAACTGGGAGTACAGCGTCAGCTTCTCAGGGAGGCCCTTAAGATAATCAGGCTTCAGCTTCTCCTGAAGGAGCAAATGGCTGTCAGCACCCACAGACACAACTTTGGGGAGAGGGTCTGCCTGCCCAGGGCTGCACATGACCCCGCTGGCTGGGGAGGCAGCCATCTTTCCTGAGTGTGACAAGGATGTGCACAGATCACAAAGGATGGAGGGAAAGGAACCCAGGACCTTGGACTGACCCTGGGCTGCCCATTGGGGAAGTGTGCTTATCTTATAAGGGCATGGTAGCAGCCCTGGGAAAACAACATACACCTGAGAACAGACCCACTGAGAACTGCTATCATGCACTGAACTCTGCTTCCATGTAGTGACACATGTTGGGAATAACAGTGAAAGATGACCATGTTAAGGGTCACAGATTAGATAAGTACACTTTCAGAATGTGAATTTTGAATTTCAGAATTAATTTTGCCTCCAGGGTCATCAGGATTATATCCAAGATTATGGAAACCGATTTCGTAACAGTTGGGAGTTTCTGAATCAATGTGTTGGTCAGATAGAAAATTTCTTGGAGAATTAGTCCTCCTGGGGTGTTCAGTGGCACACAGGAGCAGTGCAGATATGAACACAAGGTTTAAAACCTCATTGAACTGGCCAAGTCCTATCCAGCTGGGGCACTCACAAAGTTAGGGTTGAAGCAGATACTGCCAAGTTGCCAGCGGCTGTCCATAGCCTGGTTTTCCAAAATGTTCACGCGAATCTTCTCCTCTTCCGTCTCCCCACCTGCAGCCCACACACACAGCAGACACCCTCAGCATCCCACCCAGCCAGACCCAGGGCACAACCACAGCCCCACGTCCTCAGCCAGCCCCACTCACACAGGTTGTGCTTGCGGCCGAGGTAGTGCATGATGGCATTGCTCTGGGTGATCTTGCGAGTCCCATCAATCAGGTATGGCAGCTAGGAGGTGGAGGTGAGGAGGGAAGTCAGCTGCGCTCCCATGTGCCCAGCACCCCATGCCCTGAGCTAGACAGAGGAAACAGGAGACCAAGTACCCCCTGTGCCTGGCCCATGGCAGGTCCTGGATATATTCTCCATTCAAGGAATAAGTGATCTAAATGTGGAACATCAAGGAAAGTACAGTGGTTGTGCACAAGATCCTGTTCTTTAAAACTCTAAGGTTGAGAAGGATGTGGAGGCAGAGACACCAATCACGACCCCACTCCCTCCAACACCCCATCCCCTGCACGTACGTTGGGGAAGTCCAGGCCCAGATTGAATTTCTCACTCAGCCACTGGCTTCGGTCAAAGTCAGGAGCTGTGGAGAAGACCAAGTGAAACAAAACCTCTCCAGCATACAGCCTCTTTCCCTGGGACCCTTCCAAGGAGTCAGGAGCAAGACTCCCAAGACAGGGCATCTGGGATCTGAACCCCAGTCTCACATTCAAGGTATGGGGGCGGCAAGAATGCTTATTTGTGTGTGAATTTGACATGCCTCTTACAAAAGTTGTGAGTTAGTCCAAGGAGGAACCCAGCCCAAGCACTGATCCATGAGTGCCCATCTCCACAACCCCAATGTCCTGCACCATCCAGGGGACCAGGGAAAGGGCAGACTCTGATGTCAGTCAACTGCAGTGGGCACAAGTCAGAGCAAGCAGGTGCATTACCATCCCCCATGGAGTATCTCTTTTCCTCATAGCTGGTGCCCGTGTATTCCAGGAGCAGGCGGACAGTGTGAGCCAGCTGGGAGGGTGGTAGGGGACAAAGATCAGAGTGACAGTTCCCTAATTTTGACTGCTTTAACTCTAGATGAATCCAGATACTAAATACCCCCCCTCACACACACACAAACACACACACACACACGCACGAGAGCTCCTTGAAGGCGGAAGCTTTCTCTGTGTTCCACAAGAACCATGCCTACGACTCTCCCCAGTTGCTAAGGCGTACCCTGGTGAGTCCCCTTGCTCACCCCGCGGATGTCCCAGTAACCCAGTGTCACCGGCATGGTGGTGGTGGTGCTGCTGCTGCGTGCCCAAGGGACTGATCTGGGCAGGACAACCTGGGGGCTTTACCCGACTGCAGAGTGCAGGACTCCGCCCCTTCCACTCGGACCCGCCTGTCCCCTCCCTCCTCTCCTCCAGCCCTCCACTCACCCCTCCCCTTGGCTCCTCCAGCCCCTTCCGCCCCCTCCCAAGTTTCTCATGCTTTGTGTTCCCTCAGAACTCCTTCCTGGTTGCCAGAGTTGCTCTAGCCACCCACCAGAAACAGAGTTTCATGGTCCCAGACCCCGGTGTTCCCTGAGCAAGATCTGGGTGCTCAGAGGAAGAGCGCAGGGTGGGAACTCACGGCTTTCCCAGCCTGGCCCTGAGGCCACTCTGCTGGGTCCATGGGAGTTGCAGAGCCCTTGGCAGAGGAGCTGGGCCTTCAGACATCACTGTACCTGGCAAGAACTGTGCCAATTTGAAGCCAGGAGCTTCTTCCAGGTCTCTTATATGGATTCAGGGCCAACCACCTGGGCCATTCGCTGCAGCTTTCCCATGCCACTTGCAAAGCGCTGGACTGAAAGCGAAACGGCTGGGACAGCAACTGGCTTCTGTATGAGGTGCTGGTGCTACACATGGATTAGTTTGATATGTCACTGGGCCAGTCCCTGCACTCTTACTCTAATTATTGTTGTCTTTATTCTAAAAAATATTTTCGTAGGTGGTTTTGCAACCTACTGGATTAAGCCACCAACTGCAAAGTCAGCATGTCATGTGGGTGCTGAATTGCTGACAAGTGGTTCAACTTGTTTTTTTTTTTTAATGTTTTAAAATTTTTATTACAAAGTCAGATATACAGAGATGAGGAGAGACAGAGAGGAAGATCTTTCGTCCGATGATTCACTCCCCAAGTGACCACATCGGCCGGTTCTGCACCAATCTGAAGCAGGGAACCAGGAACCTCTTCTGGGTCTCCCACACGGGTGCAGGGTCCCAATGCATTGGGCCGTCCTCAACTGCTTTCCCAGGCCACAAGCAGAGAGCTGGATGGGAAGTGGAGCTGCCGGGATTAGAACCGGCGCCCATATGGGATCCCGGGGCGTTCAAGGTGAGGACTTTCAGCTGCTAGACCACGCCGCCAGGCGTATGCAGTTCAACTTGTGATGCAGCTCCCTGCTAATGGACTGGGAAAGCAACGGACAATAGCCACGGTACTTGGGCCCCTACCACCCAAGTGGGAGACCCAGAAGCATCTCCTGGTTTTGCCAGGTCCTGTGCTGGCCTTTGTGGATATCTGGAGAGCAAACTAGCAGATGGAAAAAGCTAGCTCTCTACAACTATTAATTTCAACATAAATCTTTAAAAATCTTTCTCAATTGAATCTAGGTATTTCGCCTTTCTAGTTGCAAGAGATAAGAGATTTAGAACAGCAAAATGAGAAGTGTAACAACTGAGGGTGAACATGTAGGTATGAACATGGGACCACTGCCTCACTGTGAGCAAACCTTTAGGAAAATCCCCCCCGGAGGCTAAGGCTGCTGTCTCAGCCTGGACGCAGATGGGGAGCTGAGCTCTGTGGAGGGGTCCAGGTCAGAGTGCATGGGGAACATCTGCAACAGGGACTGCCCTCTGCCAGCCCCACTGACCTGCTGCCCCATCTCCCCAGCAACAAAGAGACACCCAGGCCACCGCAGTTGTCTGGCTTCACTTGGTGAAACGAAGCTCAACCTGCAACTCCACACCCTATTCAGGTAAGCTGAAATCATTGGTGATATTCTTGGTGCACACTCCTAATATGTGCTAGTTACTTTCCCAAACTGACTTCTTCAAGGTCAACAACTGGGTTCTTCAGCTGTTGAACCCCATTTTTGTTCAAGTCACTACTCAACCTGGTTTCACATATTCACAATGTCATAAAAGAGAAACAAAATAAAACCACAGGCCCATTTCTTTGGAATACTCTTTAGTTTTCAAACAAGTCTTCTACCTACAAAAATTAAAGCAGGCAGGTAGTACATTGCTCCTGCGAGGGTTCTAATATATAGTCATATCAAACTGACTTTAAGTCATTTGAGAGTTGGGCATTTGGTGCAGCATTTAAGATGCCAGTGGGGTTGCCCACATCCCATGTCAGGATGACTGAGTTTGAATTTTTAACCCTGGCTCCTCCTAAGATTCCTGCTTCCTGCTAATGTGCATCCAGGGAGGCAGCAGACGGTAGCTCATGGTCTGTCACCCCTGCTACCAACATGGACATGGGGTTTGAGTTTCTGCCTTGTCCCAGCCTGGACTACTTTAGAAATGTGGGGAGAGAGCCAGCTGATGGTACAAATCTCTTTGTCACCCTGCCTTTCAAGTAAAAAAAATTCACACCTAGATCTTTATACAAATACATGTCATTTGAGTCACCCTTTCATACCCAAGAACACTTGTGGATCAGGAGCCAAGGCCAAGGCTTGACTCTGAGGACCCAGCCTGCTGAGGGTCTGACCCGGTCCTCCCTGTGGTCCTCTTGGACATCTTCCAGGCGTCTCTGGTCACCAGATGGTCTCTCCTGCTTCAGGACAGGGCTCTGCTCCTGCCCCCACAGAGGCTCTCCCACCTTCCTTCACATCCCCTCCTGGACGCTGCCCTCAAGGCCACTGTCCTGGTCAAGGAGGTCACCTATCTGACAACAGGACATTTCTGAGGGGGCACTCAGCCATGCCTCCTCTGTGTAAGGTGGGCCTCTTGGAGATTCACCAGCTGCTTGATGAAGGAAAAACGCCACCTGGTGAATGACCATAAGGCTTCAGTCAGGAGACCCAAGGGCTGGTTCCCCAAATCCCATAAAGGACAACACAGAGGCTCTTTTTTCTTTTCTCTGCCCCTTGTCAGGGCATACCCTGCCTTCTGGGGTTGCTGCTCCTGATGCATGTCTCTGTGGGTTGTCATTCTAGGAGCCTGGCAGTGCTCAACGCTGCTCTTCTTTGGAGGGGGGAGCTGACTTGAGCGCTCCATTATTAGACCCATCTTAGGCTGGCACTGGCTGCTGGAGCTTCCCAGAGCCTAGAGAACTTGGCAACCCAGTGGTGAGGACAGAGGGATGTCCTTGGGGTATGGGCAGGAAGCTGTGGTGCTTTATGCAGGTCTGACTGGGCTGCCAAGGGTGCTGCCAACTGCCAGGACCCCATCAGCTGGTGGCTGTTGAGGAGGGCTGGGGCAAGTGGCCAATCTTGGTCCAACGGTTGGCCTCGGGCTTTCAGACCTGGCTTAGCATTCCATGGCGGCTACGATTTGATTTGAAACTTCCTACTCCCAGAGGGTTTAGCCTAGGAGTGTGGCAATCGTCCACTCTGCCCCTGGCCTTTGTGCATACTAGTATTAAGTTCCAGGTCAGTCCACTGGAAACCCAGCTGCTGACACTCTAAAAGAGCAGCACCAAGTCCATGATTCTGAGATACTGAGACATCCCTGGGGTGAATGAGGGGTTTGCTCAGAGAGTGGGTTTGGGAGAGCCACTGAGTAGCTGCCATGGTTCCTGTAGGACCTATTGGAAACTTTACCTGTCCAAGGCTCTCTGGAATTCCTTGTGTGGGCCCTGTATGTGTGGGGGGCGAGCAGGCATGAAGCATGGGTTGGGGCTCACATGGAGGAGATAAGAACAGATTCAGCGTCCTTTCTCTCTGACCTCTTATTTTGGGCCATACCACCCAGATGTGTCTTGCTATCCGTCTGCTCCTGGAATACATGGACACCAGCTATAACAAAAAGACATGCTCTAATGGGGAGAGCAATCCACCTGCATGCTCTGGCCTTTGCCCAGCAATGCTGACTGACACCTAGCAATCACTGGGTGGCCATCTGTTGCTCACCTGTGCAGCTGCTCGCACCCTGGAGCAGAGTCTACACTTGCAAGGCGGGGCACTGGGAGGAGTGCTGGGCTTGGCCGTGTTAGTGATTGTGATAAACTCTAGCACTATCCTAGCTTTCGGTGAACCTTTGGCATGCAGGGTCCAGAACCCTCACCAGATTTTATATTAGTTATACGTAGCAGTGTGAGACTCAGAGGTTCAGATTCCACATGCCTTGTCTCAGAGGGCTTTCCCTTAACTCCATGGGAGGGTCCTGGGGAGAGGTTGCACACTGGGGAGGTTTTATTTCAATTGGTTTTCTCAACAGCTCCTGACTATGAACAAAGCCAGTGTTTTGGACATGTTCTTTACCACCTCTCTCCCTCTGGCTCATGCCTTTACGTGTCTGGTGTGCTGGCTGTGACATGGGGCAGGTCTCCTTTTTATATACGCCCCTGCAGACCTTCCTCTCAGGGTCAGGTGCAGGGGCACATGTAAAGGTGACTGCTGGGACGGAGCACACTTAGACAACTACAAGCACAGCAGCCTGAGGGGTGAGTTGGTTTCACCCTGTGGGTGCGGAGGAGCATGGCCTGGGCCTCACCTCACACACTCACTTTGATCAAACAGGGACTTCTTGCTTACAACAAAGCCTCTTTTGTCAAGAGTTGGTAGTTTGAAGCATTAGTCCAACAAGTTATTCAGTCTATGCTCTTTGTGTGCTGTTCCACTCACCACCGTGTGTTCCTCGTCAGCTCTGGATCAGGTCCAGACCTGTGACGTTGGGGATTATGCAACAGTTGCTCAGCTCTGTGAGCCAGGGAGGAGGGACCAGTATAGATCCATGTGCTAGACCATGTGGCCCAAAGATCAGGCCCATTTGTCTCAGAACACTCTGGATCGCCCTGAGTTGTTGAGAACCTCTGTGGGCACTGTCAGCCCTGTGTGAAGGTGCATGGCCCAGGAGTGTGCTTGGTGCTGCTTGCTGGAGCAGGTCTCAGGATGAAGCGAGTTGAGACACAGTGAGGTTGGGTTCAGATACCAAGTAAAGGAGTTAGAACTTCCAGTGTCAGGGGAAGGATTGGAGCTGGCCTCAAATTTTTTTTTTTTTAAGATTTTATTATTATTGGAAAGCCGGCTATACAGAGAGGAGGAGAGACAGAGAGGAAGATCTTCCATCTGATGATTCACTCCCCAAGTGAGCCGCAACGGCCAATGCGCGCCAATCCGATGCCGGGAACCAGGAACCTCTTCCGGGTCTCCCACACGGGTGCAGAGTCCCAAAGCTTTGGTCCGTCCTCGACTGCTTTCCCAGGCCACAAGCAGGGAGCTGGATGGGAAGTGGAGCTGCCAGGATTAGAACCGACGCCCATATGGGATCCCGGGGCCCTCAAAGCGAGGACTTTCAGCTGCTAGGCCACGCTGCCTGCCGGGCCCTGGCCTCAAATTCTTTGCTGCTTCACCTCCTCCTGTTTCCCACAATCACTTTTTGCGAGTCGCTCTGTGAAGTCTGAGTGCTTTGCACGCTGCCCTGGCATGGTCTCAGCTCCTTTTCCTGGTGGACATTCCTGCTCTGTGTGTAATGCCAGGCAAGCAGGCAGCCTCACTGTGAATATGGAGAGTGTTTGTGCAGACAGGTGCAACAGGGCCCACGTGGGGTAGGATGAGTGGAGAAGAGTTGAAAACTGACAGAGGCGGGCCCGGCGGTGTGGCCTGGCGGCTGGGGTCCTCGCCTTGGACGCCCCGGGATCCCATGTGGGCGCCGGTTCTGGTCCCGGCAGCTCTACTTCTCATCCAGCTCCCTGCTTGTGGCCTGGGAGGCAGTCGAGGACGGCCCAATGCTTTGGGACACTGCACCCGCGTGGGAGACCTGGAGGTGGTTCCTGGTTCCCGGCTTCGGATTTGCGCATCACCGGCCTGTTGCGGCTCACTTGGGGAGTGAATCATTGGACGGAAGATCTTCCTCTCTGTCTCTCCTCCTCTCTGTGTATCTGACTGTAATAAAGTGAATAAATCTTTAAAAAAAACAAAAAGGGACAGAGGCAGGTTGTGTCCTGGCCTGTCTTCATACCTAGTCCTGGGCTGTGAGAAAGTTATTGAACAAGTGTGACACTCAGGCTCCGTCTGAGAGGTGATAGCCAGGACCAGATCATGTTGCAGGTTGGGATGGGTTTGGAGCCTGCACCTGCAGAGCACCCAGCTGTTAGCATCTTCCAGATGACCCATCATTTGAGGTGTGGTGTGAGGTATCTGTGATGAAGAGTGAACTCCACAGGGTTGAGGTCCTGCTCACAGCCCTATGTCCCGGCTGTTGTTGGATCTTGCTGGGCTGTTCCTAAACAGGTGCTACAGAAAGCCCAGTGGGACCATAGACCCTGAGTTCTGCTTTTTTTTTTTTTTTCTGCCCTGCAGTCCCTGCCAAAGATCGCTGCCTATATGAAGTCCAGCCGCTTCCTCCCGAGACCTGTATATTCTAAGGTGGCCAGCTGGATTGGAAAATAAGACACTATAATGTCAAAGATAGAATTGGCTTTGGGGATCTCATGCCCCCAGCCCTGCCTCAGCCTTCTCAGTCCTCTCCCTCCACTCCCTCCTCCCAGCCTGCTGCCCCTTGTCCTCTAAGCCAGCCCCTCCCATAGAGTCGTGGACAGCCTCAGCTCTGCCCTCTTCCTCAGCTATGGCTCCCTGGACTCTTGTTCCTGCACTGAGGCCAATACTGTGGCTCCCGTCTTCTGCCATGAGGGGCCTGAGTGGCCCTGAACTCCCCAAATGCCAGAGAGGTCTCTGGGCCTGTGCTGGCCCTGCTGCTGAGTGAGATCTCCCTGGCACTTCGTGCTCCCCAGGAAGCCTGAACCTCAGCCTGGGCCTTTCCTCTTCCCTGGGAGCTCTGGTTCAGTACCGACCATGCTGGAGTTAGGGGGTCATGATTTGTTACTCAAATTTATGGCTCTGAAAATCAAGTATATGTAATACCTAAAGAAATGAATGCACTGTGTTGTATTAATGTTATATTTACAAAACTGATGAGTTAATACAAAAGCCAAACAACCCAATTCTTAATGGGTGAGTGACTTGAACTGACTTGTTCCTGAGATGGTACACATATGGCAAAAGGGCACCCGAAAAAGTACACTACATCACTACTTAGAGCAAGGCAAGGCAGAGCTTAGACTGAGGTATTGCCTCACACTCATGGTGCTGGCTGGGAGAAAAAGCAGGACAGAGGGAGTGCTGGTGGGAAAAGGAGGAACTGGAACCCTGTAGTTCTGTTAGTGTGAACAGAAAATGGCCCAGCCATTGTGTCAGTCAGCACTGTTGTTTCTCAAAAAGTAGTTACCATGTGATCGGAGCAATTCCATTTCCGCAAAAACACACACACCCACACACACAAAGGCAAGTTCTTGAGGTTTTTTTTTTTTTAAAGACATATGTTATTTTTATTGGAAAGGCAGATTTACAGAGAGGAAAGACAAAGATCTTCTATCCACTGGTTCATTCCCCAAATGGCTGCAACAGCCAGAACCAAGCTTATCCACAGCCAGGAGCTTCTTTTGGGTCTCCCATATGAGTACAGTGTCTCAAGGCTTTCCCCAGGCCATAAGCAGGCAGCTGGATAGGAAATGAAGCAGTTGGGACACCAACAAGCACCCATATGGGATTCCAGCACAGCAGGGTGAAGATTAATCAATTGAGCCATTGCACCAGACCCTTGATGGCTTTGTGTACAACCATACAAGCACCACTTCCGACATGATGGGAGCTTCCAGTTGTCTCCTAGCAGAGGAAGTGATAAGGACAGTGTATACACACTCAGGAGCAGGCTCTACTGCTCAGCCCTCAACAAAGAAACTCTGAGCATGACACAGCCTGGGTGACCTGCGAACACAGTGATGTCAATGACATGGCTACAACTTAATGGTTCGACTGACAGGATGGAATTGGAGAAACCAAAGTCACAGAGACAGGAAATGGAATAGCGTCTGCCAGGGTTAAGACTGGGGTTGGGGAGTGTTGGTTTAATGCCGCCACCTACAGTTTCACAGGGAGAGAGTTATGGAGCTGGATGGGTATGATGGCAACAATGCATTATGAACATACCTGGAACCACTTGCTGTGAAAATTGGCAAGGTGGCACATTTTATGTGTTAGCACGACCATAACAGTGAACATGGTGGCTGCCTGAAGCTCTTTCAAAATGTCAAAATGAAAAAATACATTTATTTTGGTGCAAAACTGTTTGACATTAATATATATTATAAACATTTTAAAAATTACTCTTCTGAAGATCTTTAGCATGCAGGGATTCACAATTCTTGTGAACCCAAATTAACTTATCTTTTAATTCTATTTTCCATGACTTTTTTGAAATCACCATACAAGTCTTGATTATCAAATGCAAATTAGAAAGGGTGTGTGGAGATTACATTGTGACACATTGGATTAAGCTGCCCCCTTGAAGCATGAGCATCCCTTATCAGTTCACTTGTTTGAGTTCCCACAGCTCCCCTTACATCTAATTCCCTGCTAAAGCACCTGGGAAAGCAACCAGAATATTTTCAGAGTACTTGGGCCCTGCCACCCACATGGGAGACACGGACAGAGCTATGTGCTCCTGGATTAGGTTTGCTTCAGCCCCAACTAAGGTGGTCACTGGGGCCAGTGACAAAGGGGATAGGACTTTTCTCTATCTGTTCCTCTGTGCCACTCTGCCTACCAAATAAATAAATAAATTTTTAAAACAAATTAGGAGCCCAGCATGATGTCTCAGTAGCTACATTCTTGCCTTGCACACACCAGGATCCCATATGGGCGCTGGATCCCATATGTGGCCTGGGAAAGCAGTAGAGGATGGCCCAAAGATTTGGGACCCAGCATCTGTGTGGGAGACCTAGAAGAAGCTCCTGGCTGCTGGTCTTGGATAGGGTCAGCTCTGCCTTTTGTGGCTGCTTAGGGAATGAACCAGTGGAGGGAAGATCCTTCTCTCTTTATCTCCTTATCTTTGTAAACATGTCTTTTCAATTAAAAAAAAAATCTTTAAAAAATAAAAGAAATTTAAAAGAGGATAACTTTTTTTTAATATTGTTATAAGTTTGAAGCCTAAGAAGTGATTACCTAGGATAAAATAATAATCAGAACAATTCCACCTTTAAGCAAAAAGATGTGTAAATGAAGTCAATCTCAAATATAGACAATTTTATCAAAATTATCAACGATGAAAACATACATTTAAAAATCTTGGATACAAGTGTTCTAACCTATGGACTTCAAATTAAGGACCCACAAGAGATATCTCATGGGACTAGGACTGATCTGAGGCCCCAGTTGGAGACTGTTTGGTGTCTCAGGTGCCAACATTCCTTCTCTGGGAATGGCTGCCTGCATTGGTGGCTCTTGCCTTGGTTTGCCATCTCTGCTGCTCATCACAATTTCTGTGCTTACCGGGACCCCTGAGGAATCAGTAGGAAGAAATGAAGCTCAAAGAGGTCCCAGACAGCAGCTTGTAGAAGATCATTGGTTCTTCTTTGCTGTCACAGTCTCCATGGAGACTCCACGGAGTCCATCAGTCTCAAAAGTTGCTAGAAGGAGTAGCCTCAGGCCCTTATCCAGGCAGGTCTCCTCACACAGGGCACTCAGCAGTGTGTCTGTGGTTGGCAGGTGCAGGGCTGAAACAAGGTAGGAGGAAGGCTCTGTGTGCAGGTCACAGATGATGTTCCAGTGCGATCTTCAGAGCTCCTTGGAGCACATGTGACCCAGTTGTTATTTCTGTGACAGAGGACAGGGTTTTGTTTTCACTCCTGTTCACTGCCCTTTTCCTCTGTGTGAGGGATGGCTTCAGGCATGATGGGATGTGCCAAGATGATTGTAGGCTGAGACTACAGGTGGCTGGAGAATGCAGGCCCAGTAGACAGGACAGGATGAGGGCAGCACCCAATTGCCAGGAGCATAGCCTGGACCCTACCCCTTTGCTCATCGTGTCACTCAAGTTCAAGGTGTTTGGTAGCAGCCAAACCTGATTCATCTCAGATTTGGGCATTTGAGGCTGTGTTCCCATAGGGAGGCAGCCTGGATTCTGTTTCTTGTCCCCAGCCTCGAGGTCTCCCATGATATGTGCATTTTCAGTCCTTCTGTTCAGCTTTGGTTGAGGCCCAGATTGTAGTCTTGGAGATTAAGGAAGAGTTGGCTGTGGGAGGTAAACAGGAGACAGCTGAGGACTACCTGGAAAAGATGAGAAACAGAAACTCCAGAATTCTCCTGTAGACTGCTTCCTTCTGTCTTTGTCTTCCTTTCATCAGAGACATTAAAGCAGGATATAAAAACATGCTAATTGGGAAAATGGAAAAAGAACTTGCAAGCTTAAAAACAACACAAAGCAAGACACAAAGTCCTTCAGGTTTTTCAACACATCCAAACACGTGGAACCAAACACATTTCCCAATATTGTAAGCAAGAAAATCCACAAAGGTGATCTGCAGAGACCAACAATGAGTAGCCATCTCAGAAAGAAGGCCACCTCCACTACAAACTGTGGCTGATTCTCCAGGAACTATGAGAAACACTTCAACACCTCAGGGATTCCCTTCAAGTGTTCTGGCCTCAGCTTCTCCTGAGGTGGAAAACAGCTGTGAGCATGCTCAGACACCAGCTCCCTGCCAGGAGGCATCCTGCCCTATGTTGAATCTGTCCCCATGCATGTCCTAACACCTCCTATGGCTCCAAGCCAGGGGTGCCAGCAGCTCCTGACCCTGGACTCTGACATCCAGCAGAAGCAAACAGTAAGCTCAGAGAAGGAAGTCAACAGCGCAGCCTAGCTGTGGGGTTGGGAGAGGAAAGAATGGGACACACGTCTGAGTGGTTCTAGGGGTGCAAAGGAGAATCTGAGGCTGGAGGGAGGAGGAAGAGGGATGAAGGCTCTTTGCTGATCACGAAGCTTCTAAAAAACTCTCCACGGAGACAGCACTGTGGGAACGGATGGCTGAAATTTCCATCTGCATCCGGTATTTTCCTTTCTTTTCTCCTAGACTGAGTCTGTGCATTGTAAGAATGGACAGGTGGAGAGAGGGACCTTGGTAGAGGTCAGAAGTAGAGAGAACTTTGAACACCTGACTTTATTTTCTTTGAAGATATATTTCATTATTCATCTGAAAGAGAGTCGATAGCCTTTTGGACTGCCACAGGTGCAGACACCTGGGCAGCGTGACTCCTGGGATTAGGCCCCAGACCCACCCCCCGCCAACCTGTGTTCCTTTTGGACTGGCACAGGTGTGGACAGCTGGGTAGCATGACTCCCTCGGGGAGGGAGGCCCTGGGCAGTCCGGGTGCCAGTGGCACTGGGATAAACTGTCAGGCTGCCTGGCAGTGCACTCTGGAACTTGGTGATGTAGACTTATATTTGGTCTGGGGGATGGAATAGGTGGGGGCAAGCAGGGACCTGAGGGTTCATATCTAGATGAGGAATGACTTCTGAGGAACTTCAATGGACAAGGCCACTGTAGTTACAGGGCTGGATCACAGAACCCATCAGAGACAGTCGGAACAGGGAATGGGTGATGTGAGGGTGGGCCGTGACACTAACCAGCACAGGAGTGAATTAGGTCTGGGGGCAGAATCTGCAGGGGAGTATGTGGGTTCACATGTAGAACAACAATCTCCATTGGTACATGCAAGATCTGTGGCTGGGAATAGGCCTGGTTGGGGAGCTAAGGGGACATCCTGGCTGGGTTGGGATTCCCACTGGTGAGTGTGAGAATTAGAATGGCGGTAGCAGGCTGGGTTGGATATGAATGCAATCTCCCTCAGCATGGGTGGGGACTGGGTCTGGGGAGTGCCAGATTGGGCTAGACTCCAGTACCCACTGGTACTCGTGAGAGCCAGGGTGGGTATAGAACGGACTGGGTCAGGTTTCATCTCTCATTGAACCACATGAGGACTATAGCTGGATGTGGACCAGGTGTGGCTGGGCTGCAACACCAAAAAGGAAGAACTGGATTGGGTAGGGACCAACTGGGTAAGGACACTGTTCCTACCAGAACAAGAGGTGCACAAAGTCAACCTGGGCCAAGGATCCACCAGAGTGCACAAGATCTGCCACATGGAGGTGACTGATAGAGGAGCTTGGGGAAATCCTTTGTCAGGACACAGTTCCTGCAGGTGAACACTAGAACCAAGGCAAAGAACAGCCCAAACCAAGCCAAGTTACAGTACCGGCCAGCATACATGTGGGTCAGGTTGCAAGGGTGGGCCAGGTTGGACCAGTTCATAACATCTACTGGCAGATGTGAGAACCAGGGTGGGTTGTAGGAGGGGCCGTTTTGAGCTGCAACCAACCAGTTGACATTTGGGCCATAACAGGGGGGCTGGCTGCACTGAGCTAGGCTGCAGCACCAACCAGCAGGAGCTGGAACTAGAGGCAGGCTGGACTTAGCCAGGCTGAAGCACCTGCTGGTCGATGCTGAGGTGAAGCAAGCAAAGGCAGTCAGGGGGTGGTAGGTGCAGGGACTGTGAGCTCTGGGATTTGGAAGTGGGTTTGGCAGGGACCAGGTTGTCTGGCTTGGGTCCTTGGGCCTGCATGCGTGTGGGTGCCAGGTATGTGAGTCTCGGGGGTGGGGGGCTCCAGAGGGACCCAAGTTGCCTGGCTTGGGTCCTTGGGCCTGCATGTATAGTGGGTGACGAGTCTGTGAGTTCCTGAGGTTGGGGGATTGCTAGGGCCCAGGTAGCCTGGCCCAGGTCTGTGAGTCTGCCTGCACGGTGGGTGCCGGGCCATGAACCCCTGGGACAGGGGGATCCAGCAGGGTCTGGTCTCTAGACTTGGGTTCTTGGGCCCACCTGTGAGAACTGGTCTTCCTTAGTGGAAAAGACAGAGTATTGGATGGCTGGCCCAGATCCACATAGAGGATATAGCAGCCCATTGCTGCCTTCAGAAGACATCTATTATCATAGTAGAGGAAAGAGAACAGAACAGATTGCACAATTAACCCAGCCCAACGATGACAGCAAATATTTAGGCAAATGGAGACTCTAAGGTCAATTATGTCAACCAATAGACATTGAAAGTGTTCCCTCATCCTTGGATCGGCGAGATTGACAACATTTCAGAGCTATTGGAACCACCTGGGCAGAACCTTCAGAGTAAGCCACATCAGGACCCTGGGTCAATACTGGATGGCTGTTCTCCATCCCTGGGTGTGGACAGTTGGGAAGCTGGGTGTGGCTTCTCCCCTGGTTGCTTCTTATCACCAGATATAGAAAAAGAAATGGGAAACTTGGGAACAATGATCATACCCACTTTTCCCTGACTATCCAGTCTTCCCACCCTGATCAACTATGTAAGGATCATCTAAAATAAAATTTTTTTTTTAAAAAAAGAAAAGAAAGCAGAATTACAAAAAAGGGGGGGGGGGAATAGATGCTGTTTAATAATTCAGATGGCCAAAAACAGCCAAGGCTGTGCCAGGTGGAAGCCAGGAGTTGTAACTTCATTGGGGTCCATGTGTGTAGCAGGGAACATCAACTGCTGCTTTTCCGGGTACATTATTCGGAGTTGGATAATAAATGGAGCATCTGAGACTTGAATCCACACACACATGGTATAATGGCAATGAAGATAACGGCTGAGCCCTCTGTGTGACACAATGCTGGCCAGAACATATGACTTCACTCTTTAGATAATGAATGCTCAAGGCTGGAGCACTGATTCGATCTTAAGAATGGTGGGAACTGACTCCGAGGTTTCACCGATGCAGTCTGGGGTTAGGCAGTCACTGGTGGTAGCACAGTGACCCACGTAGAGCCTCATGGAGCTCATATGAGAAACAGGAGCCATGCAGATGTGAAATTAAGAGTCCTGACCCTGAGTCCAAACCAGCCCAGCTTCTGTGGGGCAACAGAAATTCTCCAAGTCAGGACTGCATCAGAGTCCTACCTACTGATGAGAGCCATCCACAACCTGGTTCTCCAAAATGCAGATCCTCTTCTCTTCTGTCTCCCTACCTGCAGGCCACACAGCAGAGACTTTCAGCATCCCACCCCAGCCAGGCCCCTGCCCACTCACACAGGTTGTGTTTGCGGATGAGATAGCTTAGGTTGGTAATGCTCTGTGTGATCTTAGTGACTCTCATCATTCAAATAGGCCAGCTGAAAGAGTAAAGAAGAAAGTAATTCACCTGGGCTCCCAGGTGCCCAGCACCCCTGCCCTGAGCAAGGGCATACAGGAGTCCTGGCACCCTTTGTGCCTGGTCCAGGGCAGGCCCTAGAGACACTGTACAAAGAATGAGTGGCAGGCCCAGCACAGTGGCCTAGTGGCTAGAGTCCTCTCCTTGAACATGCCAGGATCCCATATGGGTGCCAGTTCTAATCCCGGCAGTTCTGCTTCCCATCCAGCTCCCTGCTTGTGGCCTGGGAAAGCAGTCAAGGACAGCCCAAAGCCTTGAGACCCTACACCCACGTGGGAGACCTGGAGGAAGTTCCTGACTCCTGGCTTCAGATCGATGCAGCACCGGCTGTTGCAGTCACTTGGGGAATAAATCATCAGACGGAAAATCCTCCTCTCTGTATATCTGCCTTTCCAATAAAAATAAATGAGTCTTTTTTTTAAAAAAAAAGAAAAACGAAAAATGAATGGCCACAATATGCAGCACCATCGAAAATCAACACAGACAACCAAGAACACCACTATCTGGGAAGGGTGCACTCATGTTAAATCTCTAATCCAGGGAAGGGAAATGCAAGCAGAGAAACCTTGTACATCGATCCTCAGCCATCCCATCTCCTGCACAAATGTTGGGAAAGTCCAAACCCAATTGATTTTCTCACTCAACCACTGGCTTCAGTCATAGTTCGGAACTGAGGAGAGGACCAAGGGAAACAAAACCTCCAGTGTGCAGCTTCTTCCCTGGGATCCTCCCAAGGAGTCAAGGGCAAGAACCCTAAGACAAGGCATGTGGGATATGAACCCCTCATCTTACATTCAAGGCCAAGAGAACAGAATGGTTGTAAGGGCTCTGAAACCTATTTGCCAAAAGCTCAAAAGAAGTGTGGGGAAATTTAGGAAGAACCCAACCCCATCACAGACACAGCACAGTGCCTAGTGCCCTTGTGTTGGGAGGCCATACTGACCCTATGCATTAGGGCAGAGGTCAGTGCAGGCAGGTGCATTACCATCCCCCACAGTGTACTTCTTGTCCTCGTAGCTGGTGTCTGTGTATGAACTAGCTGGGGGAGGGAAGAATGGCAGGGGCACAGGCTAAAGGCAAAGTGACCAGAATCTGTCCTTATCTCCTCTAGATGAACCCACCAAAACAACACCACAAACACTGCCACCACTCACTCCTCACCCCACACATGTAGGTGTGCTCTGGGGAGTTGCTGCGAGGCCAAGGCTTCCTCTGGGTTCCACAGAAATGAGTCGTAAGAATCCCCCCAGCAGGGTTTGGGGAGGGGTGGGGAGAACCCAAGTATCTATGAAACTGTGTCACACAATACAATGTAATTAATGAATTAAAAATAATGAATAATTAAAAAAAAAAGAATCCCCCCAGCTAAGTCTGATGTGATGGCTCAACTGGCTAACCCTCTGTCTGCAAACTCCAGCAACCCATATAGGTGGCCAAGTGTGTCCTGGCTGTTCCATTTCCCATCCAACTCTCTGTTTATGTCCTGGGAAAGCAGCAAAGGATGTCTCCAAGCCTGAGGACACTACATCCACATGGGAGACCTGGAGGGGGCTCAGCTCCAACCACTGCGGAGTTGGTTCATTTGGGGAGTGAACCAGCAGGGGGAAGATCTCTGCTTTTTCCTCCTCAATGTAAATCAGCCTTTCCAATAAAAACAAAATCTTAAAAAAAAATTCCCCCAGCTGCTCAGTGCTGCTCCCACCAGCCCTGTGAGAGGACCCCTCACTCACCCCATGGTTCTCCCAGCTGCTCAGTGCTCCTCCCACCAGCCCTGTGAGAGGGCCCCTCACTCACCCCATGGTTCTCCCAGCTGCTCAGTGCTGCTCCCACCAGCCCTGTGAGAGGGCCCCTCACTCACCCCATGGTTCTCCAGCTGCTCAGTGCTGCTCCCACCAGCCCTGTGAGAGGGCCCCTCACTCACCCCATGGTTCTCCCAGCTGCTCAGTGCTGCTCCCACCAGCCCTGTGAGAGGGCCCCTCACTCACCCCATGGTTCTCCAGCTGCTCAGTGCTGCTCCCACCAGCCCTGTGAGAGGGCCCCTCACTCACCCCATGGTTCTCCCAGCTGCTCAGTGCTGCTCCCACCAGCCCTGTGAGAGGGCCCCTCACTCACCCCATGGTTCTCCCAGCTGCTCAGTGCTGCTCCCACCAGCCCTGTGAGAGGGCCCCTCACCCCATGTCTCTCCCAGCTGCTCAGTGTCACGGGGTGCTGCTGCTGGTGCTGCAGGCTCAGCAAGCTGGCCTCAGTGGGAGTGGCTTGGGTGTCACCTGGGTACTAAGTGGGAGCAGGTCACAACCCCCCCACCTCAGTCTCCCTCAAGGCCACTGTCCTGGTCAAGGAGGTCACCTATCTGACAACAGGACATTTCTGAGGGGCATCTCAGCCATGCCTCCTCTGTGTAAGGTGGGCCTCTTGGAGATTCACCAGCTGCTTGATGAAAGAAAAACGCCACCTGGTGAATGACCATAAGGCTTCAGTCAGGAGACCCAAGGGCTGGTTCCCCAAATCCCTTCAGGGACAACACACAGCCCCTACTTTCTTCCTTCCATCCTGTGTCAGATCAGGCAGACCTTTGCCTTCTGGGGTTGCTGTTCCTGATGCATGGCTCTGTGGGTTGTCGGCCTAGGAGCCTGGCAGTGCCCAACGCTGCTCTTCTTATGGGCGCTGATTTGAACACTCCATTACTGGTACCCCACTTAGGCGCTGGCAGCTGGAGCTTCCCAGAGCCCAGGGAACTTGTCAGCCCAGCGGGTGAGGACAGAGGGATGTCCATGGGGGAGGGGCAGGGAGCTGTGGCACTGTCTGCAGGCCTAGTTGGGCTGCCAAGGGCACGGCCAACTGCCGGGACCTCAGCAGAGGGTGGGCGCTCGGGAGGACTGGGGAAACGGAGAGTCGGAGCGCCCCGACCTCGCTTGGGCAACACTGGGGTCCAGGACGAGCAGCAGCTTTCCGCTCCCAAGAATGGGGAGCCGAGTGCTGCCTGTCTGAGGAACTGTGCGCAGCCAGAGAAACCTGAGAGGGGCGGAAGGAGCCAGAGGGAAGAGGCCAGCTGGGAGGGGAGGGGCGGGGGCGGGACCCTGCCTCATCCAGGACCCGGATGAAGCCCCAGGCAGCCCTCTGAGCCCTCAGCACCAGCCACACCAGCGGGAGGAGCAGGAGCGACTCCAAAACCAGCACCAACCAGCAGTACCATGCCCATGACGCTGGGTTACTGGGACATCCGCGGGGTGAGTGAGGGGTCGGTTTGGAGGGCTGGCGGGGGCAGCGCTGAGCAGCTGGGGCTATTTTGATGCTGCTACTGTGGAAACTGGAGAAAGCCTTGGTCTTGCAGAAGCTGTGTGTGTGTGTGTGTGTGTGTGTGTGTGTGTGTGAGAGAGAGAGAGAGAGAGAGAGAGAGAGAGAGAGAGAGAGAGAGAGAGAGAGAGAGAAGTGGAGTGGGGATTAGCTGTAGTACCTGGTTCTCTGGAGTTGAAGAGGTCAGCATGAGGGAACTATCTCTAATCTTCGCCCCCTTTGTCCCCCAGCTGGCTCACGCCGTCCGCCTGCTCCTGGAATACACGGACACCAGCTATGAGGAAAAGATATACTCCATGGGGGACGGTAATGCTCCTACCTGCTCTACCTCTGCGGGGCAAACGTGACTGACATTTGAGCCTGCCCCTACTCTGGTCCCTTGAGGGTGCAGATAGGTTCCCCTTTCGGAGTTCTAGGTGGTTTGGGAGGGCAAGGAAACTGCTGGAAAACCAGGTTCAGATTGGGTAAGATTCTTCGCTTGGCTTCCCAACAATTTTTTCAAGAGGTATGTCAGGTCTAAAGCATGTATACACATTCTTTTCCCCAGACCTTGAGTGTGAAACTGAGGGGTTCAAATCCCACATGCCTTGTCTCGGGGCAGGGGGTCTTGCTCCTGACTCCCTGGGAGGGTCCCAGGAAAGAGGCTGCGCACTGGGGAGGTTTTGTTTCACTTGGTCTTCTCCACAGCTCCCGACTATGACCGAAGCCAGTGGCTGAGTGAGAAATTCAAGTTGGGCCTGGACTTCCCCCAACGTACGTGCAGGGGCTGGGAACCATAGGGGGGAGTGCAAGGTATCTGTTCCTCCACATCTTTCCCAAGGTTAAAGATTTCAGCACTAGGATCTTGTGCTCAGCTACTGTCATTCCTGGTTCTCTATAAGGCTTTTCCATTGGGCTTACTCATTCCTTGTATGGACTATATATTTGGGGCCTGCCATGGACCAGGCACAGAGAGTGCCAGGGCTCCTGTGTGCCGTGGCTCCGGGCAGGGGATGCTGGGCACATGGGAGTGCAGCTGACTTCCCTCCTCCCTTCCCAGCTGCCCTACCTGATTGACGGCACTCACAAGATCACCCAGAGCAATGCCATCCTGCGCTACCTTGGCCGCAAGCACAACCTGTGTGAGTGGGGCTGGCTGAGGGCGTGGGGCTGTGGTTGTGCCCTGGGCCTGGCTGGGTGGGATGCTTAGGGTGTCTGCTGTGTGTGGGCTGCAGGTGGGGAGACGGAAGAGGAGAAGATTCGCGTGGACATTTTGGAGAATCAGGCTATG
This sequence comes from Ochotona princeps, assembly GCF_030435755.1. Lineage (NCBI taxonomy): Eukaryota > Metazoa > Chordata > Mammalia > Lagomorpha > Ochotonidae > Ochotona > Ochotona princeps. The sequence continues at coordinate 92,779,469 of NC_080833.1, forward strand.
GACAACCGCTGGCAACTTGGCAATATCTGCTACAGCCCTGACTTTGTGAGTGCCCCACTGGACAGGACATGGCAGTTTCAATGAGTAATTAACCTCTTGTGTTCGTATCTACATTGCTCCTGAACCACCCAGGAGCACTGATTCTTCAAACAATTTCATATATTATCAATACATTGATTCTGTGGTCTTTTAAATCTTGTGAAATCTACGAATTGATTTCCAAACTCTTAGCTATATACCAAATGTCTTTCTTCTAAGACAGGATATTTTCTTCTGAATCACTTTTGAGCTACATTAAGGTCATCTTTACCACCTGGTTCCAACATATGCCAGTAGCTGGATTCAGAGTCCCAGTGCATAAATTATCATAGTTCAAGAAGGGAACATCTTCAAGCATGTGCCCTATTTCCCAGGGCTCTTTCTGTGTTCCCACAGGGATAAGCAGATTTCCTCAATAGGAAGCCCAGTGTCAGCCCGAGGCCCTAGGTTCCTTTCCCTCCATCATTTCATATCACATTCTCATCCTTTGTGATCTGTGCACATCCCTGTCACACTCAGGGAAGATGGCTGCCTCCCCGGCCAGCAGGGTCATGTGCAGCCCTGGGCAGGCAGACCCTCTCCCCAAAGTTGTGTCTGTGGGTGCTGACAGCCATTTGTTCCTTCAGGAGAAGCTGAAGCCGGACTACCTGAAAGGCCTCCCAGACAAGCTGACGCTGTACTCCCAGTTCCTGGGGAAGCGGCCCTGGTTTGCAGGGGACAAGGTGAGGTGAGAGAAGGAGGGAGGCAGGAGCAGGGGGCATAGTCGGTCTCCCCCTGTGCTGAGCTCCCTCCTCCTGGCTTCTGCAGATCACCTTTGCCGATTCAATGGGAGATTGAATCAATAGTGAGAAGGCCATTTGTCAGGCTCCCAGAGCCAGTCACAGCTGTCAGGGCTCCCAAGAACATCTGATGTGTATGGGTAGTGTTGGGATTCAATGAATCTAAGTGAGACTCCAAGGTGAATGAGTGAGTGAGATGATTTTATTGTCTAGTCCAGGGGGCAACCTCTTGCCATAAGCAAGAAGCACCCTGAATAAAATAATTGTGGGGTTTTTATAGTAAGAGCATCAAAAGCTTCGTGATAGTGAGCAAGTACATGATTGGGGCTAGCAGTGACACAAAACAGAAAGCATGCAACAGGAATTTATAACTTATAGGCTTGGGGGTCCTGATCATATCTCTTCAATGCAGATAGTAATAAAATAGCGTGCCTCGAAGGTAGCTGTCTTTCCCGAAAATCAAAAAACTCCAAGATTCTCCCTATCTCCTGCCTGCCTCCAGGTCTTTCAGGAAACAAGAGCTTAGGTCCTAACAGGATGCAGGTGTCTCTTTGGAGATTCCAGATTTCCAGGAGTACAGTCACTTTTACAATTACCCCTTACAGGACAGCAGTCAGGCTTCTCTGAATCTTGTGCTACCAGGAGCAGCCTCAGGCCTTTGTTCTGTCTCCCACCCATGGAGACTGTAGGAGAGGCCTGCATTTGTAGCGGGCATCAGGGGGGTGAGATGTGTTAGAATCAAACTGCAGTGTCAGAGACACAGACACTCCAGGTACCTTGATCTTGAATTGAACTAATGAGATCCTCATGTGGAAGCACTGAGCCCCCAGATGTGTTGGTGCTGGATCTCAGTGGCCACAGGCGGCCCCTGGTGCAGGTTCTTGTCATGAAGAGTTGGTGGTGAAAACTTCCTTTCACTCTGTTTCCTCATTCCAGTGTCGCACATCTTCTGGCTGTGATATGAGGCAGGTTGTTGATGTTTAATTTTATGTACCTGCAAATGTGGCTTCACACTGGAACTGAGGCCGTTTTGAGAATGCAGGCACAGCGGGTCGGGGGAGGGTAACACAGCGTGCATCTGAGGAGCACAGCATAGGCCTCACCTCTCAGGGTTACATCGTCACCAAGGGACATCTTGTTTGCCACAAAAGCTTTTATCACAGATATGAGTGTTTGAGGTATTAGACCAACAGATTGTTCATTCTGTGATCAATGTCCTGTTCCCCTCCCATGGAGAGATGTGCCTGCTCAGCTCATTCTCATCAGCTCTGGGTGAGGAACCGGACCGAAGCCTTGGGGATTATGCATCAGTTGCTGAGCTCTGTGTGCCTGGGATAGGGACCAGATAAAATCTGTGTGCTGGACTGTGCAGCCCCCCAGACCAAGCCTGTTAGACTCAGAGCACCTTGGGTCCCCCTGAATTCTTGAGACCCCTGTGGACACTGTCAGGCCTGGCGTGCAGGTGCATGGCCCAGGAGTATGTTCAGTACTGCTCACTGTGGCAGGTCTCAGGATAAGGGGAGTTGAAATGCAGTAAGGTTAGGCTCAGATACCAAGTGGAGGATTGTGTCAGGGGGAGGATTGGCACCTGGCCTCGCTTTGCTTTGCTGATTCACCTCCTCCTGTTTCCCACAGTGAGGGCTTGCTGAGTCACTGGGTGAGGTCTGGGTGGCTCTGCTAGCTGCCCTGGCATGATCTCAGCCCCTTAGTCCTGGTTGACATCTCTGCTGTGTGTGCAATGCTAGGAGGGGTCAGCCTCATTGTGAATAAGGGAGTGTGCAGACAGGAGTGCCAGGGCCTTTGTGGATAGGGCAGAGAGGAGAACATTTTGGAGAGGGACAGCGGCAGCATGTGTCATACTCTGCCTGCTCAGTCTTTTTTTTTTTTTTTTAAAGATTTTATTATTATTGGAAAGCCGGATATACAGAGAGGAGGAGAGACAGAGAGGAAGATCTTCCATCCGATATTTCACTCCCCAAGTGAGTCGCAACGGGCCAGTGCGCGCCGATCCGATGCCGGGATCCTGGAACCTCTTCCAGGTCTCCCACGCAGGTGCAGGGTCCCAAAGCTTTGGGCCGTCCTGGACTACTTTCCCAGGCCAGAAGCAGGGAGCTGGTTGGGAAGTGGAGCCGCTGGGATAAGAACCGGCGCCCATATGGAATCCCTGGGCTTTCAAGGCAAGGACTTTAGCTGCTAGTCCACGCCGCCGGGCCCCTGCTCAGTCTTTGAGAAAGTTCATGATGTGTGTATCAGACACTGTCTGGTGCAAGGCTGTGACCATCAGGCTCCCGTTGAGACATGGTAGCCAAGAGTGGATCATGTTGGGGTGGAATGGCCTCTGAACCAGCATGGACATTGTGCTTGGCTATATAGTACCCAGCTTTTGTGTCTCCCTGCTGATCCATCCTTAGAGGTATGGAGAGAGGTGTCTGTGATGAAGCGTAACTCCCCTAGGCTGTGGTCCTATGGAGATGTCAGTGCAGCCACCACAGTCCCGTGCAATGGCCGTTGTTGGTCCCGCTGGGCTGTGCCTACACTGGGGCTGTGGGAACTTCAGGGCAACCACAGACCCTGAGCTCTGCTCCTGTTTCTGCCCCTGCAGGGCCTGCCGAAAATCGCTGCCTACATGAAGTCCAGCCACTTCCTCCGAGTGCCTATGTATTTAAAGCTGGCCTCCTGGATAGGAAAATAAGGCTCTGTGATGAGGTGGGAGGGTTGTCAGGAGCTCAGCCCTGCCTCAGCCTTCTCAGTTCTCTCCCTCCACTGTCTCCTCCTCCCCAGCCTCTTGCCCCTGTCCTCTAAGCCAGCCCTTCCTGTAGACACCCTGGCCAGCCTCAGCTCTGCCCTCTTCTTCATCCACAGCCCCTGTGCTGCTCCTCCTGCACTAAGGCCAACCCCATGGCCCTGTCTCTGCCGTGAGGGATCCTGAATGTCCCTGAGTCCCCCAGATGCCAGAGAGGTCCCTGGGCCTGTGCTGGCCCTGCTCTGCAGCAAGATCTCCCGGGCACTGCCTGTTCCCCAGGAAGCCTGAATCTCAGCCTGGCCTGTCTTCTTCCCCTGACTTGGCACTGGTCTTGCTGAAGTTTGGGGATTTTCTTTTTTCTGTTGCCACAACAGCGTCTAGCAGAGCAGGATGCTGTGTGGGTGTATGGTCAGCTGAGGTTCCATGGTATCATTTCTCTGGGCTGTCCATGTTGCTCTGTTCTTCACTTTGGGTCCCTTCTTCTGCCTGATTCCTCATTCCTGCAGCATGGTACCAGGGCTGAAGCACCCCTGCAGCTGGGTCCTGGTTCTATAAACTGCTGGGCTATTGGGAAGAGGTGGCTGTCCATGGGTACACCCCTGCTGAGACCCTTCCCCAGATGGCCTTCCTGTTATGCATATTCATTGTCTATTTTTTCAGATTGTTTTATAATAAAAAAAATCCCACTGTATTGTAATTGTTGTTTTACCTATGTTTTTCACACCAAATGAATCTTGAATCCTAAAGGAGAGAATCCCTCCATGTCTTCCCTGTGACATGTGTCATGTAGTAGATGTCCAGGAAGTTTGGAAATGTGGAAGAATTTCCAGTGCTAGTGTGTTTATTTATGATAAATGCTTGGGGGAAAAATGAGACAGGCATCCTCACACACTTACATACATACCAGACCCTAACCCCTCCTGCACAAACACTGGGGAAGTCCAGGCCCAGCTTCAATTTCTCACTCAGCCATGGGTCTTGGTCACAGTTGGGAGCTGTGGAGAAGACCAAGTGAAACAAAACCTCCCAATGTGCAGCTTCTTCCCTGGGACCCCCCAGGAAGTCAGGGGCAAGACCCCAAGGCAGGGCATCTGGTAGCTGACGAGATTGGGCACGTTCAGGGTGGTATGGCCAGACGGCATCTGGTATCTGAACCCTCATCTCACATTCAAAGTCTAAGGAACAGAATGATGTACGGGCTCTGAACCTTGCATGCTAAAGGCTCAAAAACATGTGTGAATATCTAAGGAAGTCCCCAACCCACTCACAGACACACCAGTGCCCAAAACTCTCTTGTAGCAACTTGTCTTGGGATGACAACTGAACAACTCAAGGACCAGGGAGACTCAGATGTCACTCAGCATTAGAGCAGAGGTCAGTGCAGGCAGGTGTATTACAGACCCCATGGAGTGCCTTCTCTCCTCATAGCTGGTGTCTGTGTATTCCAGGAGCAGGCTGATGCCTTGAGCCAGCGTAAGGGGATGGGAGGGGGCAGAGGTTAGAGAAAGAACAACCCACTTGGTAATCTCCACAACCACTGCTGTCTCCAACCCCAGGCCAGCTTGGCGAGACCTAGGGAGGCTGAGGAACCACAGGTGCTCAGATCTGCCCCCACCAGCCCTCTAAGCAGACCCTTTGCTCACCCAGGGAATGTTCCAGTAACCCAGCGTCTTGATGTTGCTGGCTCAGTGGAGCAGCCTCGGGTTTCATCCGGGTCCTCGGGAAGGGCTGGGCCCCTCCCCTTCTACCCCTTCTGCCCCTTCTGCCCCTCTCCCCTCTCAAGGATCTCTTCCTCACGTCTCCTCAGAACCTTTAAAGACAGGGCTCTGCTCCTGCCCCAAAGAGGCTGTCCCACCTGCCTTCACATCCCCTCCTGGACATTGACCTCAAGGCCACTGTCTTGGTCAAGGTGGTCACCTATCTGACAATGAGAAATTTCTGAGGGGCACCTCAGCCATGCTGCCTCCTTGCAAGATGCACTTGCTGGAGTTTCACCAGCTGGCTCAAAACACTGTTCGGTGAATGACCATAAGGCTTCAGTCAGATGGTCCAAGGGCTGTTACCCCAAATAACTTAAAGACCAACACAGAGCCTCTTCTTTGTTCCCATTGCCCCATGTTGGGGCATCCTCCACCTTCTGGGGTTCCTAGTGGGCTGGGAGTTAACTTCAGTCTTCCTGCTCCCTGAAGGTTGAGCCCAGCACCACTCTCCATGGAACTGAGGAGACCTGGGCAGGAGAGGCACAGAGGGGTGGACCCATCAAAAACTCTGCCCCTTCCCTCACTGAGAACTCAAACCAACTTCCAGGCTAGGCCTGTGGAGATCAAGAGACTGGGCAGCAGACCCTGAACACTAGCAGCATCGTGTCAACGACACTGCATTACTGGGACATTCACAGGTTGAGCAAGTGGCCTGCCTAGCAGGTGGGTGGCATGAGACTGCAAGAGGCACAGGATAAGATTCTTGTCCTAGCTGCTCCACTTCCCATCCAACTCTCTGCTTATGTCCTGGGAAAGCAGCAGAAGATGGCCTGAAGCCTTGGGATCCTGCACCAGTATGGGAGACCCACAAGAACTTATTGGTTTCTGGCTACGCATCACCCAGTTGCAGTCATTGCTGCTACTTGGGAAGTGAACCAGTAGACAAAAGACCTTTCTATCTCTGTCCCTCTGTAAATCTATCTTTCCAATAAAAATCATATATATATAAATATGAACACTTGAATTCCGCCCTGCTGAGATACTGTTCTGCAGCCACCTTCTTCAAAACACCCGAAATTCCACCTACCTAGTGCTTTTCCTTCATCTAACTCAACTTATTCCAGACTCTTGACTCCCAGAGGAGAGGGAAAGTGAGGTGGTTGGCACAAGCCAGTTCAGCATCGCTCTCATTCTCCTGGCACTCTGCTGGCTTTTATTATATAGACCCCACCCCTAACTGACTCTGCCACATGTGTGTCTGTGTGCATGCTGTTAGTTAGCCCCGCTCGGGTCTATTTTCCCTTTTTAATAAACCTGCTCTGCTGGTTGAACAGCGTTCTGGGCCAAATTTTCCACCAAGCATCCAAGGCCAAGGACATACTGAAATAGACATAGACTGCCATCCGGAAAGAATCAAGTGGTTTCTCACACCGGGAGCTGAGAAGCCAACACCATCTAAGAACAATTGAGGCTACACAAATAACATCCTACCCAGAGACCTGCATGGGTCTGTAGCCTCCTCACCAATGTAACAGACATTTAAAAATAAGATTTAAATTAAAAAAAAAATAATAAACTTCTCTGGCCAGGAATTTGTCTCTCCTCTCTGTCCTGCTCTGATTGCCTAACAACTCTCCTTCACATCTGTTCCCCTTCCATTGCTACATCTCATGCTGTGGCGTTCAAAACCTGCATGCTCCAGAGCTGCCCTCAAGGACCTCCGTGGTCCAGCAACTCCTCGGCGGTTTGGCAGGGGCTGTCCGTCGCAGACCCCCACACCTTCAAAGGGTTCAGCTGAGCTGCCAGATCCTAGCACCTCCCCTAACTACCTGTGTGCCTGTAACACAGTGACTCTGAGAAAACGAATGAACTCAGATACCATGAGGTAAGACAGGCAAGGAAGGCCAGCTAGGCCCTAATTAGTCCCCCTGAGAGCAGGAAGTGCTGCCTTCTCCACCTGGTGCCTGAGCCCCATTTCACTGTCTCTAACCTATCTCACCTCCAGCCCAGCCCCCAGGCACCAGGCTGGACAACACTCAGCTGTGCTTTGTGCAACTTCTGAGCAGGAGAGAGAGGGTCCAGGTTGTGGACAAAGGATTCCAAGAGTCTCAGGGCCACCTTTCCTGAGAGCCTCAGGGTAACAATCCCTAGCTCCTCTCTCTCCCACAGCGGAGATGGCTCTTCTTTAATCTCCAAGGGCGCAAGACAGGACTTGAGCCAGAGCTGAGAAGGAGCTGAAAATGGTAGGAAAATGGGATAGAGGAAAGACTCTAGCCTGAAAGCCCAGGACCAATGCCTCAAACTAAAGCCCAGATGGTGACAAACTAGGCTTTTTTCCAGACACATTGGTCCTGGGTGACAGACAAGTAGCAATGAGGGGAGCTCAGTCCGTGTCCCACATGTTCCTTCTCCACCTGCTCTCCAAGCCCCCTTCCCCTGTCTGCTGAGCCTGCAAGGTTTTTCTTTTCTTTTTTTCCTTTTTTTTTTTTTAATGATTTCACTTGAAAAAGAGACTCTTGGGGAGAGATGCAGAGACAGTGAGCTCATCCACCTGCGGGTTCACTGCCCAAATCACTGCAACTGCCTGAGAAAGATCAGTCAAAACCATAAGCTTGTAACTTTTTTCAGGTCTCCCATGTGGATAGAGTCCCGCGGACTTCCACTTCTGACCCAACTCCCTGCTAATGGTCTGGGAAAGCAGCAGAGATTGGGACAAAGTCTTTGGATCTGGCACCCACATGGGAGACCCATTGGACTCCTGGCTCCTGAAGCAGACTGCAACAAGTTACTGGCAGTGTTGCTCAGCTGGTTCTCAAAAATGTCCACCCACATCTTCTATTCTCAAAAATGTCCACCCACATCTATTCTGTGTCCCTATCTGCAGCCCACACGACAGAGACCAAAGCATTACACCCTAGCCAAGCCCAGAGGGTGGCCATGGCCACAGCCCCATGCCCAGCAACCAACCCCACTCTCAGAGGTTGTGCTTGGTCTGGGTGAGCTTGAGTCCCATTCATCAAGTGGGCAGCTAGGGGTTGGGAGTGAGGAAGGAAGTCAGCTGGGCTCCCAGGCATGCAGAAACCCTTACCCTGAGCAAGGGCACATAGGAGACCTGGTACCCTCTGTGCCTAGCCCACGGCATGCCTGGGTAACCATGCTATACAAGGATGAGTGAGTTGGGACACACAACCACATGAAAGGCAGCACAGTCAACCAGGAATGACAATGGTTGAGCACAAGTTCCTGGTCCTACTCCTCTAACCTTGGGAAGGATGTGGATACAGAGACACTTTGCATCCCCCACCCCAAAACCCCTCCCCAGCCATCCCATCCAATGTACATTCCTTGGGGAGTTACAGGCCCAACTTGAATTTCTCACTCAGCCACTGAGTTTGGTCATAGTTGGGAGCTGTGGAGAAGACCAAGGTGAAACAAAATCTCCCCAGTGTGCAGCCTCTCCCTGGGACCCTCCCTGGGAGTCATGGGCAAGACCCCCGAGACAGGGCATGTGGGATCTGAATGTCCAGTCTCACATCCAAGGTCTGGAAAAAGAATGTAAGGGTGCTGGACATAATACTGAAACGTGGGTTCCCAGTACCCCCTCCCTGGCCCTGCTTTGGGAGGCCACACTGCACCCTCAGGGGCCAGGGAAGTACAGGCTCAGCTGCAGCTAAGGAGGCCTACCCAGGTGAGCAATGGGTGGCCTCCCTGGGTAACTCTGTCAGTCGGCATCAGCTGAGCAGAGGTCTGACCAGGAAAGGACCCCATCGTGCATCTCTTCCTCATAGTTGGACACTGTATTCCAGCAGGCAGGTGGTATGAGCTTGCAGAGTTGGACCTGAGGTCAGTGACAGAGTGACTCTGATGCTGTCCTTATCTACTCCAGGTGAGGCAGCACCCAAAAACCTAACATCCCCCTCTCACACACACACATACCGGCACTCACACACATTGGCACATGATGACACAGGCACACACACACTGCAGCACCCAGAAACTGGATCTTAGAACAGCCACACCCACAGCTGCACAGCACCTGCCCTGCCCTGAGGTGGATCCCTTGCTCTTCACACCAATGCCCATTAATCAAGCATCATGAGCCTCTTGCTGGGGAGGTGACTTCAGTGGGAATGAGCTGTGACTTCAGGGCAGTGCTTTGGGCTGGCAGGGACAGGACCTGGCTAAGAACCAGTCTCTTTCCTTTTTCCAGGAGATCTGGAGGCCTGCAGTTTGGCACTGATCCCTATCTGTAACAGATAGGAAGATCCAAGTTAGCTCCTAGTCCCAGAGGTTTCCAGAGGCTGAGCACATGCAGGGTCAGAGTGTGATCTAAGGAAGAGAGAGAGAGAGAGAGAGAGAGAGAGAGAGAGAGAGAGAGAGATCCCATCTATGTATTTGCTTGCCAAGTGCTTGCAATTCCCTGGTTTAGGCTGGGCCGAGGGCAAATGCAGGAGCAAGAACTTCAACCAAATCTTCCACATTGGTGACAGGGCTGCAATTACTTGACCCATTTTCTGCTGCCCATCAGGGTCTCATTGGCTGGAAACTGGAATCCAGAACAGGAGCTGGAAACCAAACTTGTATACACTATTGTTGGATGTGGGCCTCCCAACAGTCATCTTAGCTGTTGGACCCAACCCTTGCTCTTGTGCTAATTTTTGAGTCCTCTTTCTCATCCCTAATTTTATTCGCTTGTCATTTCCTATTTAGTTTTTGTTTGGACTAAAATTCTTATCAGTTTAGATAACAATTTCATTAAATCAGTTTCCTGTTCAGCAAGCATGTTGGTGAAGGTCGGTATATTTTTAATGTCTGTACTATTTCTTCATTTCCATAATTTTTAAACTTGAACCTTGATTCTATTATACTTTTCTGAAATCCTACTTTATTTTTTCTCATACTTTTTTGTTTTTCATTTTTATTTGAAAGTCAGAGTGAAACAGAGACCTTTCATCTGCTGGTATACTCCCCAAGTGGCACAACAGCCAGAGTTGGAGCAGGCAGAAGCCAGGAGCTGAGAACTCCAACTGGCTCTCCCATGTGACTGCAGGGGCCCAAGCACTTGAGCCATCTCCCACTGCATTCCCAGACACAATAGCAGGGAACTGGATCGCACATCTCATAAGTAACACCATAGTCAGTTGCTCAGGTTTGTCTTCTGTACCCTTTATGCAGATATTTTAGGTGTGAACCAGTAAATAAGATCTCTGTCTCTTTTTCTGCCTTTCAAATAAAAAGGAAGAACTGAAAAGGACTCTTGAAATAAGTAAATACATATCTATGTATATACAACTTATGAATGAAGTAAAAGTAATGCATAAAAAAGGAAAATCACACAAAAAGACATTTGGCCCATTTGAATCATGGGATATTTTCAGGACTTTTCAAAAAGGAGTGTGTTCTAACGATTATCATGAACCACAAACAGGTATAGCCTAAAAATGTCACCCAGCTAGCACACCACAGCGAGGATGGTTATAAATCACTGTCACTACGAGCCCAAATCCAGACACAGAGAGACAGCTTAGAGAATGTGGTGTTTGCTGTAATGGGTTTTCTCTCAGACACAGCCTGCAGGAACACAGTTAGAGGAAGGAGGGGGCCAGCAGAGGAACGGAGAGGGAGGAGAAAGTCAATGTGGAAAAGTTAACTGACAACAGAGCAGCTTTGTTCCTGGTTTTTTTGGTTTTGCTTGTTTTGTTTTGTTTTTTAATTTTCCCAAGGTCTGCAATACTGCAAAAACAAAACAAAACAATAAAACACAAAAAACAAGGAAGTTAAAAAATGAGTGAGTTCATAGGGTGTGTATCTTTTTGCCTGCCTTAGCTCACTTATCATAATATACTTATGATATCATAATATACTTCAGGTTCATCCATGTTTCCACAAGTGCTGCGATTATTTCAACTGTTTCTTATGACTGAAGAGTATGCCACGATATGTGTGTGTAGCACTTTCTCTTTTTCCATTCATCCATTGAGCGACACAGGTTTGATTCCTCATCTTGTCTATTGTAAATAAACAAGAGTAGGAACTTGTCTTCAACATGCTCATTTTGTCTCCTTTGGTTCAGGGTGGGATTGATGAATCCTATTGTAGTTCTATTTTTTTTTTTAGGAAATGTCATTTGATTCTCCATTTGTGACTATAGTGGTTTGCATTCCCAGCAACAGTATGAAAGGGTCTCCTTTTCTCCATATCCATATGAGCATTTTTCCCCTTGGTAACTGACACACCATGGGGTGGTATTTCCTGGTGACTTTGATTTGCATTTCCCTCATTGTCACGCCACCTCCAGTGGAGCCTGCATGAGAAATCACCAGGCTGAGGAGGAAGCTTCAGGGAAGGATGCCTCCTGGATTTGGCTGCATCTCTAGTGGTCTTGACATTCCTGGCTGTACTCTCTTTGCTCTTCTCTTTATGACTGGAATAATGCTATTCATGTGCGGCAAAAGCTCAATATTCCTTTATAGTTCTATGAAACCTTCTGACAGAAGACTGGACAAGGATTGCAAGCAGTATAGGATGAAAACTATCAGGTCACTAGCTTTAATAAACCTACTTGGGACTGTTTTTGAGGATTCCTAAAAAGAAGATTATAGTAGAGATCTATAGCTTAAAAAGCCACACAGGAAGAAGAACTAAGAAAAATAGATAGGTTAATATTAAAACCAATGTAAGGCACAAAGCACAATGAGAGCTAACTGCTTAATGATTAAAACTGCAAGTGGTGACAAACCGCATCCATAACAAATAGCAACCGCAGTCTGTCACCAGGCTATTAGAGAACAATCTTTTCTCAACAGCCCTGCTTCCCTCCCTGGAATAATTGTAAAAATGTAACCACATGAATAAACAAAGAAAATGTCCCTTTGCAATAATCTATTGTATATAAGTTGATGCCTTGCTTTTGCAAAATGAACTCAGATACAACTGCCTTGAGTTGTCGTGTCTGTTTGTCACTCGCCGAATCCTTGCCCACCGTTCCCGGGGTCCTGTTCCCGTCGGACTGATTGCTCCCTGCCAAGCCGTCCGTCGCACCTCATGATTGGTGTCAAGGAGCGTTTTTCATGTCCCTGTTGGTAATGTGTCTGTCTTTTCTTCAGAAATGTCTGTTCATGTCTTTTCCCTTTGTTTAATCAGATTTTCTGCTGCTAAGTAGTTTAAGATTCTTATATATGCTGCAGATTAATCCTTTGGCGGATGCATAGTGTGCAAATATTTCTCTCCCATTCTGTAAATTGTTTTCTTACTTGGCTGTTTTTTTTCTGTGCGAAACCTTTTGCACTTGATAAAACCCATGTTCCTGTGTTTATTTGGTTACCTGTGCTTTTGAATTTTTTATTCACACAAAGCAAAACAAACAGAACCAAACCCATTCTTCACAACACTGTCGTGGAACATTTCCTCTGTTTTCTTCTTGCACTGTTACAGTATCTGTCAGCAATTTCATTTGGCTTTGTAGACAGTGAGTGACAGGTGGAGCTTCTGTGATTCTTCTCAAATCAGATATCCCGTTTTTCCAGTACCACGTATTGAACAGGCTTCTCTTTTCCTTCTGTGTGTTCTCAGAACCTTGTCAAAAATCAGTGGACTATGTGTGTATTTATTTCTACATTTTCTATTCTGTCCCATTTGATCCCAGACATTCTGATACGTAATGCAGATGTCTGAAGTTGAGCTTAGCCCTCTGAGTCACATCTATTCTTCTCTATTTGTTCTTGATATTATTATTATTATTATTATTATTATTATTACTTATTGCTGGTCTCGCTCCAACACCTCTGATCTTGAGCTGGAGGCTATAGTGTACTGCAATCAAAATTTTGTTTGTTACCTGATTCCCAAATGTCCACCTATTCTTCTTTTTCATCTCCACCCCCTCTGTAACACCTACAACAGATATTAACACCCAGAATTTCACCCAAAGGGATGCCTAACGTCCTTTCTTGCATGTTGCAGCCAGCCCCATGCACACACGTATGCTTGTGGGCGAGGTAGCACAGGATGGCATGGCTCTGGGTGAGCTTGTGAGTCTTGTCAGTCATAGGGCAGTTGGGGTGAGGAGGGAAGTCAGCTGGGTTCCCAGGTACCCAGCACCCCCTGCCCTGAGCCAGGGAACCTAGCACCTTCTCTGGCCATGGCCCATGTAAGCACTAGAGACATACTCTGTACAAGGAAAGAGTGAGCTTTGACATGAACCATCATGGAACAGCTTTGTAGAGAACCGTGGGTGACAAGAGTTGAGCACAAGGCCCTGGTTCTGTGTTGTGGAGACATTTTGCACGAACCCTCTGCAATACTCCATCCCCTGTATGTATGTTAGGAAATTCCAGACCCAACTTGAATTTCTCACTCAGCCACTAGCTTTGGTTACAATCAGGAGCTGTGGGGAAGACCAAGAAAAAAAAAAGCCAATATACCTCCTCTCTTTGGGACCCACCCAATGAATCGGGGGCAAGACTCCCAAGGCAGGTCATCTGGGATCTCAACCCCTCATTTCACATTCAAGGTTCTGGGGGACAGAATAATTGTAAGGGTTCTGGACCCTACATGCCAAAGGCTTACACAAAGTAATGCAAAAGCCTTAAGGAAGCAGTCAAATTAATTACTAATAACAGGTGCCCAGCACCCTGCCTTGAAAGACCACGTTGCACCCTCCAGATGATTCCCAGCTAGTGGAGGTCTGCACAGGTGAGCAACTCCATTTCAGTGAGCATGCAGTATGTCTGAACAATCAGGTGCACTACAGTCCTGCATGGTGAATTTCTTTTCCTCATAGCTGGAATGTGTCTATTCCTGAAGCAGGTTATAATCTGAACCAGCTGGGAGAGACGCTGTGGGGGATGCATCAGAGATAGAGATATCTTACCAGTGTGAGTTTGTCTCTGGTAGAAACACTCCACAAGAAATGCACAGAGAGGGCCCGGCGGCGTGGCCTAGCAGCTAAAGTCCTCGCCTTGAAAGCCCCGGCATCCCATATGGGCGCCGGTTCTAATCCCGGCAGCTCCATTTCCCATCCACCTCCCTGCTTGTGGCCTGGGAAAGCAGTTGAGGACAGCCCAATGCATTGGGACACTGCACCCGCGTGGGAGACCCGGAAGAGGTTCCAGGTTCCCAGCTTCGGATCGGCATTGGCCCGTTGTGGCTCACTTGAGGAGTGAATCATCGGACCGAAGATCTTCCTCTCTATCTCTCCTCCTCTGTGTATATCTGGCTGTAATAAAATGAATAAATCTTAAAAAAAAAAAAAAAAGAAATGCACAGAGAGGAACACATAGAGAGGAGCACACAACACAGAGGAATCCACTCAGGGAGCTCTGGAGAACATCAGGCAGAGGCTTCCAATGGCAGTGGGTTATAGAGTTCTCTCCCATTCCCCCAGCTGCCTCACTGGTCCCAGCCCCACGACCACCACCCAGGAGGAAGCCCTCCTGTCACCCTACCTGAGTCAGGAACCCTGAGGAACATGAACTCTATGTCATGGTCATGAGCTGTGACTGCACTTTCAGATTACAAGCATCAGCAAAAACAGGCCTGGATTCTCTGAGTGCCCAGAGCAGAAGGGGTAGGACCTGGTTGCAGTGCCATCCGTTGGGCCAATCGTGCTCTACCACACCCCCAAGACCCACCAACCAGAGAGGCCTGCAAGACTTACTTCTGCCCCAATAGGATGTTTTAGGATTAAGATTGAATTCTGGTCACCCCCACATTCTAACCCTGGCCAACAAGTCCCCTCCACAATCCAGTGTCTTCTGAGTCCACCGAGTTGGCAGTGCACACTACACACAAAGCAAGACTGTGAAAGAGCACAGCTCTCCTCTCTCCCTCCCTTCCTCTCCTGACGCTGCTCAGCCTCCCTGTCTCGGCTTCTGGGTTCTCAAGAGCTCTGACAGGCTCGGGCCACTAAAGCCAGCTCAAAAAGCGAGCTCTTATTCCAGGATTTTAATTCAGCTCCTAAGGCCAAAAGCTCCTCTAGACCTCATAAATCCAAGCCCACGGGGAGGGGAAGGACTCCCAAAGCAGAGGATTGGAAGGTGGTTTCCGTGGTTTCCTTGGAGATGGGTAACTGAGCCTTTTGGTCCAGTAGCTAGGATTATGTGCACTGCTTATTCATGCTTTTGCATGATCAGGAAGTTTTTTTTTTAAAAATGTATTATATATTTATTTTTAACATTGAGAGGCAGATTTACAGAGAGAGGTCTTCCACACTGGTTCACTCTGCAACTGTCTACGAAGGCTGTTGTTGGGTCTGTCTGAAGCCAAGAGCCAGGAGTTAATTCTGGGTCTCCCATGTGACTGGAGGGACCCAAGGTTTGAGCCATTATCCACTGCTTTTCCAGTTCATAAGCAGGGAGCTGTATTGGAAGTGGAATAGTCAGGATACGAACCGGTGTCCATATAATATGCTACTACCATTGGTAGAAGATTAGCCTGTTGAGTCACTGCACCGTCCACAAATTTATTTATGCATTTATTTATTTATTTTTATTTAAGATTTACTTATTTATTATGAAAGTCATAGAGAGAAGGAGGGAGAGCCAAAGAGATCTTCCATCTGCTGGTTCACTTTCCAGATGACCTCAACCGCCAGCACTGGGTCAGGTCAAAACCAGCATCTTGAGTGCAGTGGTCGGAGGTAATGTAGAACATGCTGTACGAGCAACTACAGCCCTGTCCCACCACAGGCCGAGGCCACACGCTGCCCTCCAGAAAAGAGCCTGGAGGCTCCCCAGAGCACAGGATGCACTGTGAGAAGACCCTGAGCTGTCTGGTCCTGGATCTGAGCCCTGGCTTTTGCTGTTGATGCATGTGTCCTAGTAATGCAGAGGGTGGCGCAGGGGTGTTTGAAGTCCCTGTGCCCTGTGCCCTGTGGTCCAACCTGCACAAGAAAGATGCTCTACCTGCCAACTTTCATCTTTGATGACAGAGCCTGTTTCAAAACCAAGAGACACTGAACAAACGGGCCTGAAGTTGATTTTCCTTTTTATTTTTTTAAAGATTTATTTATTTTATTGGAAAGGCAGATGTACAGAGAGGAAGATCGTCCATCTGATGATTCACTCCCTAAGTGACTGCAACGGCTGGTGCTATGCCGAGCTGAAGCCAGGAGCCAGGAACTTCTCCTCCGGGTCTCCCACGTGGGTGCAGGGTCCCAGTGCTTTGGGCCGTCCTCGACTGCTTTCCCAGGCCACAAGCAGAGAGCTGGATGGGAAGTGGAGCTGCCGGGATTAGAACCGGCACCCATATGGGATCCCAGCGCGTTCAAGGCCAGGACATTAACCATTACACTATCATGCTGGATCCTATTTTCCTTTCTTTTTTTTTTTTAAGATTTATCTACTGTTATGTGAAAGGCAGAGTTGTAGAAAGAGACAGATGTCTTCTATTCACTGATTCATTCCCTGAATGGCTACAATGGCCAGAGCTGGTCCAGTTCAAAGTGAGGAGCCTGGAGCTTCTTCCAGGTCATCCATATGGGTGCAGAGGCCCAAGCATTGTGCCATCCTCTGCTGCTTTCCCAGGCACTTTAGCAAGGAGCTGCATTGGAAGTGGTGTGTCTAGGACTTGAACCAGTAGTCATATGGAATGCTGACACCATAAACAAAAGCTTAGCACACTATGCCACAAAGCTGGCCCCAATTTTCCTTTATTTTTGTTTTATTTTAAAAATGGATATGTGAAGAGCTGAGCAGATCATTAACAAAAAAGTGGGTTTGTAAGTTAGAGGGCAAGGTTGCCACACTGCAGAAAAACAGGTTCTGGAAACCAGCTAACACCTCCTTAGGTCTGCAGTGTGTGGATCCAGGCTGTCAACGAGGGAGTGGGGGAGCTCAGACGTCTCTGTTCTCAGTGTCTCTCACCTATTCAGGGTGGTCCATACTTCTCAGCCGAGGCCCTGCCTGTGTCCAGACTCAGGGAACACTCTGTGCCTCCACATGAATTCTCCCACACAGGGCTGCCAGCATCTAGTTGGCACAGGCTGGGTGTGCTGCTAGACACCCTGGCATGCACAGCCCAGCCTCACAGCTAATATGATGAGGTTCCAAACACCAGCAGTGCTCATTTTGAATGGCTGAAAATGTGCCATGGACAAACACTGCCTTCAGTGTTCTGGCCAGCAGGAAGCAGAGCAGGAGAGCCACATCCTGGAGCCCAGCCGGCCAAGGAGGCTGCTGCAAGAAGGAGCTGGGGAGAGTCTAGCTCCACGGGCCATTTCTGTGGGCTTCAGGCTGCAGATCAGGAAAGAGAGGAGGAAATTGATGCAAGTCGGGTGAGGAAATGAGGAGTGAAGAAATGACAAGTCAGGGTGGAGGAGGCTGAGCTACAATGTTTTCACAAGGCCATGCAAAAGTCAAGAGCAGTCTGTGAATCTCCAACCAGGTTTAAAGGAGAAATCTCAGAGTGGCTGTTTCTAATGCTTCCAAAAATAAAGGGCTGCAGTTAAGCTGCTTTCAATCTTTTCACCTGAAATGCTCAATCTCAGAAGGGAGTGAGCAGGGCAGGACTCAGTCCTACAGATCCATAACCCGCGTGGACCCCAGGATAAGGACTGGACATTAGCAATGCCATGACTTCAACCCGACACGGTAACCTAATGGCTAAAGTCTTCACCTTGTATGCCTTAGGATACCATATGAGCGCCAGTTTGTATCCGAGCAATGCCACTTCCCATCCAGCTCCATGCTTGTGGCCTGTTAAATCAGTAGATGATGGCCCAACATCTTCAAACCCTGCAACCAAATGGGAGACCCAGAAGAAGCTCCTGGCTCCTTGCTTTGGGTTGGCTCAGTTCTGGATGTTGCAGCAACTTGAGGAGTGAATCAGTGGACAGATCTTTCAGTCTCTCCTTTTCTAAATAATCTGACTTTCCAATAAAAAAATA
Organism: Ochotona princeps; assembly: GCF_030435755.1. Taxonomy (NCBI): domain Eukaryota; kingdom Metazoa; phylum Chordata; class Mammalia; order Lagomorpha; family Ochotonidae; genus Ochotona; species Ochotona princeps. Next base: position 92,797,616 of record NC_080833.1, read on the forward strand.
AATAAATCTTTTCTTAAAATGCCAGAACTCAAGAATTGCATCTCACAGGGACTTGGGGGTGGGCTCTGGAAGGCCTCTAAGCGAATGAGCAGAGAGAGTGTCCTGGAGACCTAGCAGACAGGACAGAGCCACCCAGTGTGAAGGCCCTAGGATCCTGGCTCCCTACTGTGTGGATGCCCACCCCTAGGCTTCTGGTCACTGAATGTGAGTCTCTGCACATCCATAGGGATCACGCCGTAATGCCAAGCAGTGAGTGAGAGGCCCCGTACCACAGAGGGGCCACCTCTGTTTCCTGGGGTACCTGCAAGACTACATGGTCTAACCAAGTTGCACAAGGAAGCAAGACGGCTGAGATCAATCCCACCTCTTTCTTGTAACCTCAGACACTGTCAGGATCACAGCTGAGTTGTCCGTCAGAGGGTTGGGGATGCAGGGCCTACACCCAGGTGATATAGGACCTTCCAGGTGGGCTGCTAAGAAAAGGAGCAGCCAGTGACAGGCAGGATAGTGAACAGGCATTGGTATAAGACACAGTAATGGTAGGAAAGGGAATTTACCCAGCGTTGGCATATTGGTGGAGCAAGCTAATCCTCTGACCGTGGTGTTGACATCCCACATGGACACCAGTTCATGTCCCAGCTATTCTATTTCTGACCCTTGCTTCTGGTCTCAGAAAGCAGCAGAAGATAGCCCAAGGCCATGGGACCTGTACCCAATGGGAGACACAGAAGAAACCCCTGGCTCCTTGCTTCAGAGCAGCCCATATCTGGCCATTGCAGCTCTTTGAGGATTCAACCAGTAGACAAAGAATATCTCTGTGTGTCTCTCCTTTCTCTGTAACTCTAAATTTCAAGTAAAATACACAAATCTTTCTTTTAAAATAAAGCAAGCAAGCTAGAAGGAAGGGAATTTATACACATGAATGCAAGGTGAGACTTGTAAGGGTATTTTGTGCACTGCAGGGGACTGTGCAGGCTTAAGAAACCCTCTGCCCACCCTGCACATTCAGGAGGGAAACTGAGCCATACAGAGGGAAGAGCTTTCCCAGGCTCACGTTTCTTCTTGGGGCACAGGTCTGGTTCCAGCATGGCTGGATCTCTGTGACACTGAACTCTGTGCTTTCCTCCCCTCCCACAGGAAGCCCTGCCCCTCCCTGTCTGCTCACTCTCTTCTCTGGTGCGTTGTCTGGGTTTGATCACAGGGGAGGGACCATCACCCTCTCACACCACAAAAATAAGACAAGGGGATGAGAACATGCCAGCACCTCTCAGAGGCCAACCTAGGTCCTCCAGAAAGGGCCCTGGCCTTCCCTCTGAACGCAGCAAGTCCAGATTTCTGTACCTATTACCAGAGCCCAACCTCGCTGTGCCCTAACCTGGCTCACCTCCAGCCCGGCCCCAGGGCACCAGGCACAAAATGCTCAGCTGGGCTCTGTCAGCCTTCATATCAGTACTGGGAGTTCCCTGATAGGCATTAAAGGATTTCAGGAGATGTAGGACTGCCCGTGCCAAACATCCTGGCACACACTGCCTCCCCAAGTCGGGCCAGCTCTTCCTTAATCCCCAAGGCCATGCAGTGGGGATCTAAGCCAGAGCTGATGAGGAGGAATGTGCTTTGATAGAGGGTGTAATGGGATGCACAGTGTACAATGAGACCTCGTGGGAAGATTGTCATCTGAGTCTGGGATGAAGTAGGCTTTGCTGCCACCAAGAAATTAAGCCTGGGTGACACATGAGCACCTGGGAGCTGAGGTAGGGCTGTGCTCTCCAGCACACAGGGGTGCCCCACACCCGGTCCAGTCGGCTGGGCCTGTGGTTTTCCAACTACACTTAGTTCTGGGATGGACTCCTCCATGCGTGTCCTTCTGTGCCCAACACCAGGGCTCATCCAGAAGGTCAGTGCACACGAGACACAATAAAGGATCCTCCCCCATCCCTGTCCCAACACGGGAGGCACTGGAGTAAAGGGAGCCAGAAAGGGAGGGGTGAAAAACGTTTGTCATCAGACACTTGCAGCAAACTCTATCAACGCAAGACCCACATGACCCCTCAAACACGATACCAACTACAGCCCTGGGATCCCTGTGCTCACTGGATTTGAATTCACTTGGTGCAGGGCACACACCACAGATCACACAGGGCACTGTCTGTGACTCTGATCTTGAGCCTCAATCCTACCATGACTCAACTCTCAAGATGCCAGCTCCAGACACACTGCTGCATGTCCCATCTCTCCCACAGAGTCTTGGACCAGGGCCTGAGGCTTTCCATTTATGAAGAACCTTTGACTGCTGTCCACTGAAGCCAGTGGCTCCCAGGGAGCCCAGCACAGTCTCACCCAGCTCTGGGCTCAAGAGCAAATGACTGACTCTCTGCAGTGTCCCTTTCCTGGCCGGTCCAATGGGAGTGGCCCCTCTGTCAGCTTGGTAACACTCATGAGGATGAACACAATTGGAGCCAGTGTTGGGGCACAGCTGAGAAAGCCGCCACTTGCACTGCCAGCATCCCATAAGAGAGCACTGATCCTAGTCCCAGCTGCTCCACATCCAGTAGAGCTCTCAGTGGGCCCAGGAAGGCAAGGGATTTGACCCAGGTCTTGGATCCCTTCCACCAGTGTGGTAGACCCACATGGTGGTCTTGGCAGTTGGCTTCAGCCTGGCCCAGTCCTGGCTGTTGCAGCTGTTTGGGGATGGATTACTGGATGGAAGGTTTCTCTGTGTGTCTCTCCCTTTGCCTGTCATTCTACCTTTAAAATAAAAAATAAATCTTTGGGCCAGCACTATGGCTTAGCAAGCTACTCTTCTGCCTAATTGTTGGCAAACCATATGGGTGATGGTGTGTCCCAGCTGCTCTGCTTCCCAGCCAGCTCCCTGTTTGTAACCTGGGAAGGAAATAGAGGATGGCCCAAAATCTTGGATTGTTGTACCACTTGAAAGACCTGGAGGAAGTTCCTGGCTCCTGTCTTTGGATCTCCTCAGCTTCGGCCATTACAACCCTTTGGGGGATGAATCAACAAATAGAAAATTTCTTTCTTTGCCTTACCTTTTCTCTATAAATCTCCTTTCAGTTCTCGGTGGTGTGGCCTAGTGGCTAAAGTCCTTGCCTTGAACGCTCCGGGATCCCATATTGGGTGCCGGTTCTAATCCTGGCAGCTCCACTTCCCATCCAGCTTCCTTCCTGTGGCCTGGGCAGGCAATTGATGATGGCCCAGAAACCTTGGCACCCTGCACCCGTGTGGGAGACCTGGAAGAGGTTTCAGGTTCCCAGCTTCGGATTGGCGCAGCACCGGCCGTTGCAGTCACACGGGGAGTGAATCAAGGGACGGAAGATCTTCCCCTCTGTCTCTCCTCTCTGTATATCTGACTTTGTAATAAAAATAAATAAATCTTTTAAAAAAATCTCCTTTCAATTAAAAATAAACAAATCTTAGTGCCTAAGTCCTTGCCTTGTAAATAGCGCGACCCATATGGGCACCAGTTCATGTCCTGGATGCTCCACTTCCCATCGAGCTCCCTACTTGTGGCCTGGGAAAGCAGTGGAGGATGGCCCAGAAACCTTGGGACCCTACACCAGTGTGGGAGACCTGGAAGAATCTCCTGGTTCCTGACTTCAGATCTACCCAACTCTGGCTGTTGGAACCATTTGGAATGTGAACCATCTAAATAACTAAATAAATCTTGAAAAATAAATAAAATAAAACATCTTTAAGTCAAGATTAACATTGATGGACTGGGCATTTATCCAGGAGTTAATGTGTCAACTGAGACATGGACATCACATAGCAGAGTGCCTGGCTTCAACTTGTTGTCCACTTCCAACTCCAGCTTCATGCCTATGTATACCCTGGAAAGTACCATGTGGAGCTCCACGTGTGGGTCAAGTACTTGGACCTGCGAAGAGTGAAGCAGTGAATTAGTCTTTCTCTTGCTCAAATAAATAAAAACAAACAATTTTTATGTTTAATAGTGTCACAATAGCTTTGAGATTCTGAAATCTAGTTCTATCTGAAAGTCAAGCCTCATAATATGTTCATTATTATTTTAGCTACAGGACTATGAGAGCAGCAGGGAAACATAAAAGAAAACACTACTGTGTTTTACTGTGTAACATGGAGGCAGGTACATCACAAAGTGAACATACATTGCTGTATGCATCTCTACTTCTGAATAAAAGATGGACTTCCAGTGAAGCTGTTAAATATAGCTTGACAATGGATGCTGAACTTTCTACCATTGTCTACATCTACAAATGCTATGATACAGTTATTAGCAGAGTGATGAACTTGTGACTGTTCTTGAAGGACTATGCTATTGTTATAAGCGAAAACAGTGGGGGAGTAGGAGAAAGGGAAGGGTGGAAGATGAAATCCCTGAGCTTAAGCAACTGTATCTCGAAAAATAAAAACTGAAACTAAAACTAAACAAAACAGCAAGCAGTGATCCAAGAGAAAAAGGAATGAGATGCATCACCTGAGCCAGGTGCAAGGTCACTCAGGTTTGAGAGTGTGTCCAGACGCCTGGGACCAAGTGCATGTGCATGTCAAGGCTCTCATGAAATATGAAATCCACAAAAGTGATGTGCAGAAGGCCAAGGTGGAGTGGCCACAAATCCATGCTCTGAAATGTATAACAACCCCCATTTCTTTCTGGAGCACCTGTTGCCCTGCAAACCACAGCAGCTTTCACAGACATTGTCAGAACGGCTTCATCTATCCAGGGAGTCCCTTTAAGGACTGGGCCTTCAATGCCTGTTGTGACAGAAAACAGCTGTCAGCCCCTTCTGACCCTGAGAGGCAGACTGTGTGGTGCTGTGTGTCATACAGCTGGCCTAGGGTGAGCAGCCATCAACCTGGGACTGACACTGGGCGAGTGCCCAGGCCCTGGTGTTTGGTTAGATTCCACTGGCTTCTAGACCCCATCTGTGAGAGGCAACAGAAAGGCGAAGAAACCACAATTGTACTTCTGCATCTGTACCAGGGGAGGCCAACAACTCGTGGTTCAGGTGCCAAGAGCTCCTGGCAGGTCCTGGTCTCAAACACTGCACAAAATCAAAGAAGCTAAGAACAAAAGCACTCCAGGAACAAAATCAAAAGTTCTGCCAAGTGGGATGGTGGAAGAATGAACTATACATTTGAGTAGCTTCCAAAAAGACAGGAAATATTTGTGACTGAAAGTCAGAAAGAGAGAACAAAGGTTCATTTGATCTGCCTCTTGGGAACACAAGCAAATTCCTTTTTAATTTTTTTTTCTTTTTGATGATGTTGATATAGGTGAGAAGGATGCATGCCCATATGGGCTACTGATTAGGGTGTGAAGGGGTCAAGGAGTAGGGGATATTGGATGAGACTTCTGTTTCCAGTTTTCTTTTCCTTCTTCATGTATTTGGGGAAAGGGGGCAGAGAAGTGGAGAAGCCACATACAGCATCCAAATTGCATCAGTACCATAGAAGGGAGCCAGCTACCTAATGTCATCCCAGGGTCCCCCATGTGGAGCATGGCCTGAGGACAGTGTTCAGTGTTCAAGTGGTTTCAATAGTTCTGATTTTGTTGCTCCAAGGATGAGGAAATCCTCCCAAGGTCCATTGGCTGACATAGCCCACCTTAGAGTCTCCATTCACCTTGATAGTTGCTGTCAACACTTGGCTGCCAAAGTTGTCCAATTTGTTCTGCCATCCTTGGTACTAGATGTGCTCTGCAGGCTTCAGTTATCTGTTATGATCCCATGTACATTTGGGCACGCTATCCACTGTGCAGGCTTCAGCAACCAAACAGGCCCAGCTCTAACACATGCTCTCTGTGCTGAGACCACAGATCCTATAACAGTGGTTATAGTTCTGAGTCCAGCAGGTGACCCCAAACCTGATTGTTGTGTCTGCCAGCCAGTACAGAGTCCAGCTCAGTCCATCACCCACATCATCCTACACACACACTCGTGGCTGCAGTTTCTGTCTCCAGCCCCATCTCATATGCAAGCAATGGGGGCCGTGGCACAGCCCAACCCTGCCCATCACACACTCAGTCCTCTCTCATACCAGTAGGAACAGCTATGTAGTCAAAGAAACCCCCAAATACCCCCTCCAGGTCTGCCCCCAGCCCTGGTTCCTGCACATGACAGTATGTACAGCAGTCTGGTCCAGTCTGTCCTGCATCCCATTTGGCTGTCATACACATCAATGGTGCTTCAGGATAGCTCAGCTCAACTGACCCCACTATCTAGCTCACTATTATGCTAGCAAGTGCTATAACCTGTCCAAGACTGGTCCACACCCAGCCCTGGTTCTCATGTTCACCTATGGGAGCTACAACCCATTAGGGAGGTGTCAACAGTTTCCCTATTAGGCCCACTCCCAGCCCCACTTTTGCTTCTTCTAGGTGGATTCTTCTGCAGTTTAGCTTGAGAGGACTTGCCCCTCTTCCTAACACTTGCCACCTAATGCTGTGGCAAAGCCCAGCCACCCTGCACTTATTCTGGCTCATGCATACACTGATGGATTTAGTCACTTAGCCCAGCCTGGCTCTCCCCTTAATTCAGCTCACATGCAGGTCAATGGGTGTTGTACTCAGCCCATCCTGATCTGCGTCAAGTTGTATTTCTCTTGCTCATCAGCAGGAGCAGTGGCCCCCCAGGGGAGACAGCACCGCATTGCCTCACTACTGGGCTCACCCTCCCTCACACATACACACCAAGTGTTTCGTGTGCTGGTGTGTGCTATGGCCCAGTGTGGCACAGCTTGTCTCACCTCAGCTCCAGGTCATACTGGCAAGTAACAAAAAAATTCCCACAGAAGTCAATGAAGCAGAAATGCGGACACAGGACAGCACAGTCTAAACTCAAACGTCTTCTTCCAGCACTACCACAATTTTACTTCCCTTTTTATCTCTCTTTTTCTTTAAATATCTATTCATTTTTTATTGGAAAGGCAGATTTACAGAGAGAATAAGAGACAGGGAAAGATGTTCCATCTGCTGGTTCACTCCCCAAGTGGCCAAAGAACCAGAGCTGAGCTGATCCAAAGCCAGGAGCCAGGGGCCCCTTCCAGTCTCCCATACAGGTGCAGGGGGTTTCAAAGGCTTTGGGCCATCCTCTGCTGCTTTGCCAGGCCATAAGCAGGGACTGGGCAGGAAGTTGGACACAAACTGCTGCCCATATGGCATCCCAGCATTTGAAAGCAGAAGATTGGCCAATTGAGGCATTGCACTAGGCCCTTCCCTATTTTTCACTGATTTAGACTATGTATAAGAAATAGGGAGATGTCAGGTCATAGGATAGAGGTGAAGAGAATTTTTGTGCAAATGCTCTAATTTGCAGAAACTGAATGTCCAGTTCCACTTCCCCTCTGGTTCACCTGATTATTTCCACAGTGCCAAGTCCCACTCATGGGTGCGGAGACTGCCACCGTCTCCCAAGAGGGAATTCTTCCACACGTCCAAACTTGCTGAACTGCTATGGCAGGGCAGGCACCAGGACACACAACACAGGTAAGACATGCAAGGATTCCACGCAAGGTGTTGACTCAGGTGCCGCTTTTTGTTGTTTCTTTAAAAAGGACAGCAGTCATACTGTAAAGGAATATGCTTTATTGAGAGCAACATTCTGACAAAACAGAGGAGAATAACTATGTTGGGGGAACATCCAGGGAAGTGTCCCAGAAGGGGTCTGCCTAAGGCCTGCCAGCCCCTTCCCCATCAGGCCTGCAGCTCTCAGAAACAGCACAGCTGCAGGGGGGCTATAGGATGAATGAATGAGGAATCCAGGGAAGGGAGAAACCCAAGGTGAGGAGCAGAGCAACATGCACAGGGCACAGAAATGACCAAGACACCAGGGCATCCAGCCTGACCAGACACTCACACAGCATGTTGCTTCCCTAGGCCCTGCTGTAGCAACAGAACAAAGAAAACCACAGAATCCAGCATGGTCAGTGCCAAGTGAGGGTTCCCAGGGAAGAGGACATGCCCAGACTGAGGTTCAAATTTCTGGGGAGCAAGCAGTGCCCGGGAAACCTTGTAGAGGCACAGCCAGCACAGGCCTAGTGGCCTCTCTGGCTGTTTGGGGGAGCTCAGGGTCACTCAGGGTCTTCCATGGCAGAGACAGGGCTGTGAGCTGGCTTTGGTGTGGGAGGAGCAGCCCAGGGTGCCATAGCTGAGGAAGAGGGCAGAGCTGAGGTTGGCCAGGGCATCTATGGGAGGGGCTGGCTTAGAGGACAGGAGCCAGCAGGCTGGGGAGGAGGGAAGTGGAGGGAGAGGACAAAAGGCTGAGGCAGAGCTGGGGGCCTGACCTCCCATTCGCCCCTCTCGCTTCATCACAGAGTCCTATTTTCCAGTCCAGGAGGCCTTTAGAAACAAAGGGACTTTGATGAAGCGGCTGGACTTTATGTAGGCAGCGATCTTCGGCAGGCCCTAAGGGGCAGAAACAGGAGCAGAGCTCAGGGTCTACAGTTCCCCTGGGGTTCCCGCAGCCCCAGTGTAGGCACAGCTCAGCGGGACCAACAGCAGCCATTGCACGGGGCTGTGGTGGCTGCACTGACTTTTCCATGAGACCACAGCCCTGCAGAGTTTATTATTCATCACAGTACCGTTTTCCACACCTCATAGGATGGATCAACAAGGAGATGCTAAAGCTGGGTGCTATATAGCCAAGCGCGATATCACTGCTGTTCAAAGGCTGCTCCACCCCCAGCATGATCCACACCTGGCCATCACATCTCAGGGAGAGCCTGATGGTCACAGCCAATCAGTAACTTCCTCATGGTCATGGACCAGACAGGCAGACAGGCAGGACACAGCGTGTTCCTGTCCCTCTCCAACCCTTCCATTCATTTCTCCCTACCCTACAGTGATTCTGCCACTCCCATCTGCACAAACACTCTCCTTATTAACAACGAGGCTACCTGCTTGCCTGCCGTTGCACATACAACAGGACTAAGGGGCTGAGACCACACCAGGACAGCCTGCAGAGTATCCCTGATCTCCACCCATCCATTCAGCAAGTTCTGACTGTGGGGGACAGGAGGAAGTGAAGCCACCAAGAAAGGCGAACCCAGGCTCCAATCCTCCCCTGACATAGCAAGTCCTAACTCCTACCTTTTGGTATCTGAATATAACCTCACTGTGTCTCAATCCTCCTCATCCTGAGACCTGCAATGGCGAGCAGTCCAGAGTGTTCTGAGCCTAACGGGCCTGGCCCTGGACACTGCATGGTCCAGCTCATAGATTCAATCTACACCCTCCTTGACACAGAGAAGAGCCAACTGTTACATAATTCAGAGGCCACAGGCATGGCCTGATCCAGAGCTGATGAGAATGAGCTGAGGAGGCTCATCTCTGCGTAGGGAACAGGACAAGCATTGTATACTGAACAACTTGTTGGACTCATGCCTCATACTCCCAAATCTGTAAACAAGCAGGCTTTGTTGTGAGCAAGCATAGAGTACAGGTGGTCCCTGTGATCCTGTGAAGTGAGGCCAGGCTGTGCTCCTCAGTAACCAAGAGCTGTTGCTCCTCCCTCTCCAATTGCTGAATTTGCAGTTCTCTAACTGGGCTCAGTTCCAGCATCGAGTCACCTTTGCACAGGCATAAACGAAATGTTAAGCACCTGTCCTATCTCACAGGCAGAACATGTGGGATACTAGAGTGAAACAAGAGACATCGAAGGAGAAAGAAAACCTACATCATCAAACAAACCAAGTCTCCCCAACAGAGAATCCACAGTTGTGGACAAATCCAGCACCAACAGTGCTGGGAGCTCAGTGCCTCCACATGGGGATCTCACTGGTTCAATGTGCTCTAGAGATCAAACACATGGACTGTGCGTGTCTCTGACACTGATTCCACCCTACCCTGTCTCAGCCCAGCTGAGACCAGCTACAAACACACACTGTTTAAAGTCTGGCCTTTCCTATAGACTCCTGGGATGAGAGACCAAGACTGGACAAGGGTCTGAGGCTGCTCCTTTCAGCACAAAAATCAGAGAAGCCCTGACTGTTGCTCATACACACCAGAGGTTTCCAGGGAACCCAGCATAGCTGTGACAGGCTCTGGGACCCTGACAAATGGCTATCCCCCTGCTGACTCAGTCTCCCTTTGAATCAAGTGGGAGAGACAACTTGTACAGGTACACTGGACACCGCAGGTGAAGGATGCTAACCCTGGGTCCTACTCTCAGGAGTTGGTGTGTAGCTCAGCTCCAGGAGTCAGAGAGCATGAAGGAATTAGAAGAGGGGAGAGAAGGGTTGAGGAATCACCTCAAATCGAGCCATGAAATCCTTCAGGTTTGGAAACGCATCCAGGCAACCAGGAGCAAACAAACAGTTCTGGTCCAGGATATCATAGACAAGGAAATCAGCAATGGTGATCTGCAGAAGCCAGGAGGAGGGAGCTCAGCACAGGGGGAGACCGACCATGCCCCCTGCTCCTGCCTCCCTCACTCCCTCTGCCTCACCTTGTCCCCTGCAAACCAGGGCTGCTTCCCCAGGAACTGGGAGTACAGCATCAGCTTGTCTGGGGGCCCTTCAGGTAGTCGGGCTTCAGCTTCTCCTGAAGGAGCAAACAGCTGTCAGCACCCGCAGATACAACTTTGGCCTGCCCAGGGCTTCACATGGCCCCGCTGGCCAGGGGAGCAGCTGCCCTCCGTTTGAGTGGCACAGGGTATGTGTTCCTCCTTGGATTTAATTCATCAGCATCTGAGAGACTCCCACTGGCCCCCATCCCATCTGTGGGAGACCACAGGAGGTCACAGAAGAGTGCAGCTCTATCCCTGAATGTGTCACCTCTGATGTCCAAGCGTCCTGCTGTGGGTTACTCCCAGGGGTGCCATGAGTGTAGGTTCCCTGGAACTCAGCTGGGGGTGAAAGCAAAGAGGGAAAGAACTAAAAGATCTTGGCAAAGAAGACAAAACTCTACCTGGTGGCCTGGCAGGAGAATGCTAGAGGCATGTGCACAGTTTACAAAGGATGAGAATGTGATCTGAAAGGTTGAAGGGAAAGGAACCCAGGACCTCTGGGTGACCCTGGGCTGCCCCTGGGGAAATATGCTTATCCCTGTGGGGCACAGACAGAGCCCTGGGAAAACATGAAACGTCGTAAGATGCTCCCATCTTAAACTAAAGTAACTCATGTATTGTACTTTGCATCTGGACACTCACACATGATGGGAATGCATTGAAAGGTGGCCATGTTAAGGGCTACAGGTTAGACAAAAGGGATTCTTGAGCAAAGTTCCTGTCTTAGAACTGACTTCTTACCAGAGGCATTGGGACTACATCTAAGATTATGGAAGTTGATGCAAAGATTTTATTTCACAAGCTTTAGAGGCCACAGAATCAGTGTGTGGGACAGATAGGAAATTGTTTGGAGAATCAGTGCTCCTGGATGTTTCAGATGCCAACAGGAGCAGTGTAGATGAGAACACAAGAGGTTAATTCCTCACTGAATCTGCCAGGACCAATCCAGTGGGGCACTCACATAGTCAGGGCTCTTGCAGACCACGATGAGTTGCATGCGATTGTCCATAAGCTGGTTCTCCAAAATGTCCACGCGAATCTTCTCCTCTTCTGTCTCCCCACCTGCAGCCCACACACACACAGCAGACACCCTCAGCATCCCACCCAGCCAGACCCAGGGCACAGCCACAGCCCCACACCCTCAGCCAGCCCCACTCACACAGGTTGTGCTTGCGGCCGAGGTAGCACATGATGGCATTGCTCTGGGTGAGCTTGTGAGTGCCATCAATCAGGTAGGACAGCTGGGGAGTGAGGAGGGAAGTCAGCTGGGCTTCCAGGTACCCAGCAATCCCCTGCCCCGAGCCAGGCAGACAGGAGACCTGGCACCCTCTGTGCCTGGCCCATGGCAGACCTTGGATACATGCTCTATACAGGAATGAATGAGCTACAGCATAGAACCTCAGGAAAAGACTGCAGAGAAGCACGGGTGACAGTGGTCCTGAATCCCCTAAAGACGGGAAGGATGTGGAGGCAGAGACACCAATCACGACCCCACTTCCTCCAGCACTCCATCCCCTGCACGTACGTGGGGGAAGTCCAGGCCCAGCTTGAATTTCTCACTCAACCACTGGCTTCGGTCATAGTCGGGAGCTGTGAAGACCAAGTGAAACAAAACCTCCCAGTGTGTAGCCTCTCCCTGGGAACCTCCCAAGGAATCAAGGCCAAGACCCCCAAGCCAGGACATGTAGCATCTGAACCCCTCAGTCTCACATTCAAGGTATGGGAGAAGGGGAAAATTATTCTAAGGGCTCTGTATCGCTAAGCTTTTAGGAGTTGTAGAGAAGGACCCAATGCTGAAACCAGGTTCCCAGCACCCCCTCCCAGAACCAAGCCTTAGGAGGCCACACTCTCCCTGCAGGGACCAGGAAGAGGCAGGCTCTGCGTAGGTGAGCCACAGGTGGCCAGGCAGGGGTTGCTAGGTGACAGCAAGCAGTGGACAGAGGTCAGAGCAGGCAGGTGCATTACCATCCCCCATGGTGTAATGCTTTTCCTCATAGCTGGTGCCAGTGTATTCCAGGAGTGCGCGGACAGGGAAAACCAGCTGGGGGAGACACCAGGGCCAGGGGTCAAAGTTGGAGGGACTCCAACTGCTGCCCTCATCTCCTCCATGGGAGCCCCACTTTATATATAGTAGTATGCTCTCTCTTCCTGCCTCTCTCTCTCTCTCACTCTGGGATGCCTGCATCAGGAATTTCTTAGAGCTTAGGAGGAGAAGCACTGAAGTTGTTTTTTTTAAAAAGATTTATATACTTTTTTTTTTTTAACATACTGGTTACTCAAAACCATGTCAATTCCATTATATTGCAAATTGCTGTTGATGTTATATTGGGACTCTTAATTGACTGTGATGATATTCTACCAGCTCTAACTTCGGACCAGAAATGGTCTCTCCAAGAAACTGTTCAACCCATCTGGACAATAAGTAGCTGGACTCTATGCTTGGTATATGTTTGCAAGGAAAGAATCTTGATTGAATTTGAACTGTAATGCTGCATCAAGGTGGAGGAATCCACCAGGGGGGAGGGGAGGGGAAGGGGTGGGGGGATTCCCAGAGCCTATGAAACTGTCACATAATGCAAAATAATTAATAAAAAAATATATAAAAAGATTTATATACTTTCATTACAAAGTCAGATATACAGAGAGGAGGAGAGACAGACAGGAAGATCTTCCGTCAGATGATTCACTCCCCAAGTGAGCGCAACGGCCGGTGCTGTGCAGATCCGGAGCCAGAAGCCAGAAACTTCCTCCTGGGTCTCCCACACGGGTGCAGGATCCCAAAGGATTGGGCCGTCCTCAGCTGCTTTCCCAGGCTACAAGCAGGGAGCTGGATGGGAAGTGGAGCTGCCGGGCCACGCCGCCGGGTCCAGCACTGAAGTTTTGAAAGGAATCAATTCTTAAACTTTCCCAGCTGCTCTGTGCCCCCGTTCCATCCTGCATCACATTCACATGCAAGCCCTACGGGATGGCGGACCCCTCACTCACCCCGCGGACGTCCCAGTAACCCAGCGTCATAGGCATGGTGCTGCTAGTGCTGCAGTCCTGGAAGACTGGGCTTTCAGGGAGGAGCCTGGGTAGTTATCTTCGGGTTGGGGCTGGCGAGGGACGAGGGACGTGGCTGGCTGCGAATCTGCCCTATCTCCCCGCCCTGTCCCCAACCGGGGAACCCCAGGCAGCCAGGAGGGCGGAACTCTGCTCAGCACCACCCTTAGGAATGAGCTCGTCAGACGCAGCTGCCAGGATTGACTGGACAGTTGGACATGTGTGCAGACCATAGCCAAGTGCAGGCCCGGAACTGGTAGTGGCCACAAGCCCCCTCAGTCTGCAGGGCCCTAGGAGTTACCAGGCCCCTTGGCAGATGTACCCTGGGCAATCAGGCAGCCATGTACTTTCCTCTGCTGCCTCTGTGAGCTTGACTCGGGCCTCATCCCACGAAGGAGCAGCTGTGGTGCCATCTCCACAAACCTGGATTCTATGATGACTGACTGCTGGGCCAGACAAGGATGGGTGTCCCCACACCAGGGCCAGGGATGTCTGACCAGAAGCTCCTGCAGACCTCCAGGGAAGCAGGCATATACAAGAACAGCATCCTGAAAAGGGTGTGACCTCCTTGTTCCCATAAGGAACCCGAGGAACTAGGTCTGGGTCAGCTGCTTAAGGATTATGTGAAGTAGCCAAATCCTGTTCTGCTCCAGCAAGGGGGCAGGTACACAAGAGCCTCCCTGCCAGGCGGCTGGCTTTGGATGCATCTGGTTAGAGTGACCAGTTCCTCTCCAAGGCAGAGGCAGGGTCTTTAAAGGGCCATGGAGTCCTAGGGCTCTGGACTCCTTTAAAGCTCAAAGCCAAAGGTCAGTTCCACTTGTGATCCAGCTCCCTGCTACTGGCCTAGGAAAGCAGCAGAAGATGGGGTCCTGAGACCCTGATGGGAGACCAGGATGAAGCTCCTGGCCTCGGCCTATCTTAATTGTGGCTGTTGCTGCCATTTGGAGAGTGCAGCAGCAGCTAGAAGAGTCTTTCTTCTGGCTCTGCCTTCGCCCCAGCTGGCAGTACGTCTCGCTCCTTCTCTCTTTTTTTCTGTCTCTGCTTCTCTCTCTCTCTCTCTGTAACTCTTCCAAATAAATAACTCTCTTTTTCAATCAATGCCACTATAGTGAGAATGCAGCATGTTAAAGGAGTATCTTTGATAGCAGTCTCTGCTGGCATTCTCTTACTGTCTGTCCTTGGTTGTGGAACATTGGGGCCCCTCGAGCTTGGCCCTCCCAGCCTGGAGGCCGCCAGAAGGAAGTCTCTGGTCTTCACAAATGGCTCCACCTCAGCCATTCTGTTACAGCGGCACAAACAGACCAAGGCACTAAGTGGCCAGCTGGGGTGACAGAGTGTGGCTGTCACAGAGGGAATGACAGTGAGGAGGGAACTGTGTCCCAGGAGACACCAGAGATCTGTCCTGCTGTTGGGGCAAAGGATGGAGCCCAAGAGGAGCCCCAGGCAGGGTGGCCAGCTCTGACCCCAGCTGTCCAGGCCCAGGGCTCAAGCCATGCCCTCATGCCCTGAGCACTGAGTTCAAAGGGTACATAAGGTGGTGGCAGTGGAGTGACCCTGTGACCTGCACTATCACCTCCACAAGGATGATGCCCTCCCTGCCTGCTTTCTTCTCGCTGGCAGAAATCTGTATGAAAGCTAAGAGCCTGCGATCCATCACTGCGCTCTGTTGGAACGATGAGACAAGGGACCACGAGTATAAGATAAGCGATGGGTGGAACATTAAAAAGGAAACCAGCTGAAAGTTAAAGGGCAAGGGGATTGCGCTGCAGAAAATCCATCTGGGCAATTAGCCCACAGCTTACCAGCACTGCAGGGTGTCAGCCCAGTGTGCCAGGAGAGGTTTCAGCTCACCTGGGTAAGGTGTGGTGTGTGCATGGGTAGGAGAGGTAGGGGTCATTCCACTTCATTCAGACAGACCCCTCCGTAGTTCAGGTCCCTATCTGTGTCCAGGCTCAGGAAGCAGCCTCTGGCCTCAGAGTGGGTTATGCCGGGGTTTGCCTCTTGTGAGACACAGGTGCCTGGCCTCCACATTGGAACTGTTCCCACCAGATGTTAAACTGCATCTGTCTGAGCCTTACCTCTCCTGAGCCTCAACAGATGAAATGTCTAGATGCAGTTCAGAAAACACTTTTGAAATGGAGCCAGCGATAATTAGAACAAGACTTTTGAAAGACAGAACAAATACAATGACATTGGTGGTCCATTTGTGGATTTCCCTAAAGTTTCCAGGTCCACTGAGGTACCCGTACTGTCCACAGACTGCAAAATACAGTCCCCACATGTTAAAGGGTAGACTCAGATCCTAAACAGCGACCTCTCACCTGGATAGTGTCGTTCCTTTCAATTCTTTGACTAAGAACCTTTTTTTTCTTTCAATTCATTTGAAAAGCAGGGAGAGAGAGAGAGAGAGAAAGAGAGAGAGAGAGAGAGAGAGAGAGAGAGAGATCTTCCATTGACTCACCAAATAGGCTCAACAACTGAAGCTGGGCAGGAATTCCATGTGAGCCTTCCATTGGTGGCAAAATCTCAAGTGGCTGAGCTATCACCCACTGCGTCTCAGGGCATTAGCCAGGAGTGGATTGGAACTGAAGTACCAGGGACTGGAATCAGCACTCCAGTGTGGGGTAGGAGAGACAACCAAGTAGCAGCTTAACTCACTGTGCCACAACTCGCACCCTATTGTCCCTTACATTTGAACACTCTGATGGCTAATTTTTAAAATCTTGCTTAAATGGCCTCATATATATGTATATGCATATATAGAGGGAGCATGAAGACAGAGTTTTACACGGTGATTCCCATAACATTTTGATTTATGGTCTTCAGAACAGCAGAGAAAATACCTTTGCTAGGGCAGGGATTTCAGTCACAGCAGATTCAGTCTCTCATCAGACACGTGAGCAGGGAAATCCATCAGTGCTCACCGGGCTTCATCCTGACCTTCGCCCTGATCACATATGCAGCCAGAGCATTAATGAAGTGGACGCTGGGGTAGAGGCATTACCAGAAAAGCCAGGACTCAAGACTCATCTTACAATCCGAGAATTGCTATGCAGCATGCCTGGGCCAGGCCCTGAAAGCCTCTGCGCAAATGAGCAGAGAGAGGGTCCTGGAGACCTCACAGTTGGGATAGAACCACACAGCATGGAAGCAACAGGATGCTGGCTCCCTCGACTGGGGATGCCTAACCCTGGGTACTGCCCACAGAAAGCACACCAAGATGTCAGGCAGTGAATGAGAGGCCCTGACCACAGAGAGGTCACCTCTGTTCTCTAGGGCACCTCACAAGGCCACCTGCTCTGAGGGATCACACAGGGGAGCAAGAAGTCTCAGACACCAACAGTCCTACTTCACTCCCTATGAACCTAGTCACTGCCAAGGTCATGGGTCAGCCAGTTGCCTGAAAGAAGTAATAGACCTAGTGAGTGCAGGGAGTCTGAGACAAGAAGACAGGACACTGATGAAACACGTTGCAGACTTTACTGGGGAGCAGACAGGGTTGTAGCAACAACTACATGAGGGGAACAGGGCTTGAACCCCCCAAGCAGTGCTGGTCCTTCAGGGCAGGACTCCAGAAGCCTGGGGATGGACCACCAGGCCAGGGACCCAGTCAGGCTCCTCAGAGCACACACAGCTATGACAGGCAGAACACAGTAAAGGCACGCGAGGGAACTCCCTGGCATGGGGGTGGGTGGGGAGAGAGGCTGGAGGGTATTTTTGGAACAGGAGGGAGGTAGAGGAAAGAGAAGCAAAAGGCTTTGAGGATAAGAGGGGAGTGAGAGGAAGAAGGAAGTGCTGGGAACACAGGAGGACCAGTTGACCCCAGGGTCCTGGGTAGCAGGCTGACATAGGCTCCTCCTGTCTCCTGGCCTCTCATGGCCCTACTTGTTGCCCCACGTGGCCATCTTGGTGAACAAAGGTCTTGGGAGGAAGCGGCTGGACTTCATGTAGGCAGAGATCTTCTCCAGGCCCTGTGAATGGGAACAAGAACAAAGCTCAGGGCCTGTACCCCACTGGAGTACCCACAGCTCCAGGCAGCCCAGGCACAGTGGGACCCCAACAGGAGTCTTCCTGGAGCTCCAGGGCTGGAGCTTGACACAGTATCCCAGATTTCCAGCACTTAAGACTCTGGATGCCAGTATCCCACATCAGGGTGTAAAGGATCTGAGCCCCCGCTGCATTTGTGGTTTCTGCTCCCTGCTCATGTCCCCTTTGAGAGGCAGAAGATGCCTTCAGTACTTGGGTCTGTGTCAGCCACAAGGGAGACCTGCATTGAGTCCCAGGCTCCTGGATTTGGCCAGGCCATCCCTTCCTGTTGCAGGCACTTAGGGAGAGAAGAAGCAGATGGAAGATCACCTGCTCTGTCTCTGAACCCCGTTCTTTGGATCTCTGCCTTTTAAATAAAAGGAAAACATAAAAATGAACAAACGTTACCGAATCTATGAAGAGGTAGGTTTTGCTACTATCAAACAACCAGGATGACAGCTGAGTAGCAATTTGGGGAGGTCAAGCCATGCACCCAGGCACCCAGAGGGTGACACCCACTCTCCCTCTACCAGCTGTCTGCTACCTCCCTAACTACACTCTGGTCTGGCCCGGTTCTTCTCTGCTCATTCCCCTGTGCCTGGTACTGTCGGGTCCTCGCTCTGCCTGGCGCTGTGCCTCCCACAGAGACTGTCAGTGCACAGGAGGGAAGATAAGGACCCGCCTGGTGTCACCAACAGAATCCGTGGAACTCTGAAAGGAGATATGATGGTGTGAAACAGCAGAGTCTGAAAGCACATCAGACCCTCTGCCAAGGTCCTCCTGCAGGGCACCCACATACACGGCAAACGCAGCACCAGCGCCAGCCCTGGGAGCTCGGTGCTCCCTCTCAGGGACCTGAGGGGTGCACGGCTTGCTGGAGACAAGAGGAGTGAGTGTGTTTGACAATGAATTAGATCCCTGCTGTCTCAGCCTTCCCAGTCCAGCCACAGATTCACCACTGAAGGCCCTGCCTCTCCATTGGTACCCTGGGCTAGGAACCCCAGGCTGGACAAGAGCCTGACGTTTGGGCCAGGCATGTTGGTTCAGTGGGTAAATCATTACCTTGTATAAGCTGGATCCCATATGGGCACCTACTTGTTTCCTGGCTGCTCTACTTCCCATCCAGCTCCCTGCTTCTGGCCTTGAAAAGCAGAGGGAATGGGCCAAAGCCACAAGACCCTGCACCAATATGGAAGACCAGGAGGCAGCTCTTAGCTCTGACCACTGCAACTAACTGGGGAGTAAACCAGAGGATGGAAGATCTTTCTTTCTCACTTCCATTTACTCTGTAAATTAGCCTTTCCAAAGAAATAAAATA
The DNA here is from genome assembly GCF_030435755.1 of Ochotona princeps. Classification (NCBI taxonomy): domain Eukaryota; kingdom Metazoa; phylum Chordata; class Mammalia; order Lagomorpha; family Ochotonidae; genus Ochotona; species Ochotona princeps. The sequence goes on from NC_080833.1 coordinate 92,816,498, forward strand.
CATCTTACAACAGGAAGCAAAAGAGCCTGAAGCTTTACGTTTTGGCACAAAACTGGGAAAAACATTGCCCACTGACCACAACCCCCAAAGGCTCACAGGGAGCCTAGCACAGCTTCAAAAACCTGTAATAGCTTATTTTATATAGCCTCAGTTTCCTTCTTAGCCAAAGAACAAGGATCCATCTCCTTTCACAACACAAATGTTACAAGGTGATCTCAGTAGCTTTAAGATCAATATTGCAACATGTCCTATAGCAAAGCCAGAGCTAAACAAATGCTACTCCTCTGTATTCTGTATTCCTCTCTTCTCTGTATTCTCTGGCTCTGAGACTAGGGCAGCATCATGGGAAGGGACAGAGAAAAAGGACAGGGAAGAAGGATGGAGGACGGGGCATTACCTCAAAGCGGGCTAGGAACTCCTGCAGGGTGGGGAACGCGTCCAGACACCGCGGCTCAAACACCTGGTTCCTTTCAATGACGTCATAAGCAATGAAATCCACAAAGGTGATCTGCAAGGGAAGTCAGGAACAAGCACTGTGGAAGCTCTGTGTGTGACTCAGGACGAATCCCAACTGCTTTGTCCCTTCCCCTGCTTCCTCTCACCTTGTCCCCTGCAAACCAGGGCCGCTTCCCCAGGAACTGAGCCAGCAGCTTCAGCTTCTCAGGCAGGCCCTCCAGATACTCCGGCTTCAGCGTCTCCTGAGGCCAAAAACACCCAGGAAACCTCAGCTATCCACTCTCGGCAGGGGCAGCCTGCTCAGGGTGGTACCAGACACAGAAGGCCATGGGAGTGGGGGTGACAGCCACTTTCCCTGGACCTTGCACTGGCTTTGACACACAGCATCAGCATTCATTACCCTATGTGTGCCTATCACACCCATCAGTCACAGACACTAAAGTCCCAAGGGACACAGCAGCATCCCTGAATTTGTCAGCGCTGATATCCAAGCAAGCTCTGGCTGAAGGTCAGACACAGGAATGCAGAGAGCTCCCTGGCAGGGACAAGCGCTTCCCCCTGTGGGGGCTGAGACATCAGGCTGCTGTCCAAAGGTGAGGATGCCACTACAGACTCCCATCTTATCCTTCTGCTTCTCACTGGTTGATTCTGTCTGTTCTAGAAGCAGGTAGCTGGTAGGAACCAATGGGAGAAAGGGCCCAGGTCAGAGCTTAGAGGATAGTGACACAAGATTACCAACCAGTACTGAAGTTCTACCCCAGGGAGTCTACGTTCTATTCCAAGATGGGTGTGCACGCACCCACAGCTTTTATTTGGTACAGGTGTGAGGTTGATGGGTCACTCCTGGCAGGTGAGGAAACCGTTTGTGGGGGCAGTGCATCAGGAAACTGAATGAGCAAACAGGACTATGCAGATTGGAATGCCCAAGTCTGTGCACCTGACCCGGACTTTGCCTGGCCTGGCACACAGAGGGCACTCACAAAGTCAGGGCTGTAGCAGAGCGTGGCCAGCAGCATGCGGGTGTCCATCAGCTGGTTCTCCAGAATGTCCACGCGAATCTTCTCCTCTTCCGTCTCCCCACCTGCAGCCCACACACACAGCAGACACCCTCAGCATCCCACCCAGCCAGGCCCAGGGCACAGCCACAGCCCCACGCCCTCAGCCAGCCCCACTCACACAGGTTGTGCTTGCGGCCGAGGTAGCGCAGGATGGCGTTGCTCTGGGTGAGTTTGTGAGTGCCATCAATCAAGTAGGGCAGCTGGGGAGTGAGGAGGGAAGTCAGCTGGCACCTAGCACCCCCAGTTCTGAGCCAGGACAGACCTGAGCCAGGCACCCTCTGTGCCTGGCCAGTGGCAGGCCCTGGAGACATTCTCTATACAGGAATGAATGAGTTATGACATAGAACCTCATGCTAAAGACTGCAGAGAAGCATGGGTGACAGTGGTCAAGCACAGGTCCTGGTCCTGAATCCTCTCGCCATGGGAAGGATGTGGAGACAGAGATACCTTGCACTCCCCCATCCCACCCAGTCATCTCATCCCCTGTACGTACATTGGGGAAGTCCAGGCCCAGCTTGAATTTCTCACTCAGCCACTGGCTTTGGTCATAGTCGGGAGCTGTGGAGAATACCAAGTGAAACAAATCCTCCCCAGTGCATTCTCTTTCCTGGGAACCTCCCAAAGGAGTCAGAGGCAAGACCCCAAAGCTGAGCATGTGGGATGTGAGCCCTCATCTCACAGTCAAGATCTGGGGGAACAGGGAAGAGTGACTGTAAGGGCTCTAAGGCCTGCATTCTAAAGGTTCACCCAAGTCTGAGAAGAGGCCTAAGGAAGAGCCCTCCCATTGTGGCCAAGGCCAGCGCCCTGCCTCGGGAGGCCACGGTGTTCCCTTACGGGACAGGAAAGAGGCAGGCTCTTCTCCAAGCGGTTGAGTTCTTCACAGATGATCAACAGGTGGCCAGGCAGGGGTTGCCAGGTGACAGCATGCAGTAGGCACAGGTTTGCGCAGGCAGGTGCATTACCGTCCCCCATGGTGTATCTCTTTTCCTCATAGCTGGTGTCCGTGTATTCCAGGAGCAGGCGGATGGCATGAGCCAGCTGAGGGTATTTCCCCAAGCGGAGATCAGACACTGAGTGACCCTGTCTGCTGCCCTCATCTCCAGGTGATTCCCCACCCTCCAGTTCATGCCCTTTTCATCTGCTTTCTCTCAGTCCATCCTCCCCCTTACTCCCCCACCCTGCACCAGACACACAGAGGGCCTACACAGGGAGCTCTGGAGAAGGTTGGACAGGCAGCAGCATATACCAGGTGCTACACCCACTCCGGCTTGGAAAGCCCCTGATGCTCAGCGTCTGTCACTCGCCCTGTGCCACTACCCCGCATGCTCACCCCGCGGATGTCCCAGTAACCCAGCGTCATGGCCATGGTGCAGCTGGTGTGGCAGGCTTAGGGCTCAGGCCTCAGCGCCACGGGCTGGTCTTTATGAGGCTCCGGGCAGGGAGGGGCGGGGCCTGGCTGCCAGCAGCTAGTCCGCTCGCCCCTCCCCGCTCCTTCCCGCCCCGCCCCCAGACCCACCAATCCTCGATGACCAGTGCAGAGTTATGGCCCCAGTGAGGGAAGAACACCAAAGATCCCCAGCCTCCGGGGTTGGCTGAGCAGGCTTTGTGGGAACGGGCGTTGAAAGCAGGGCCCGGGTTGGCTGTGTGCACAGCGCAGCCCCCAGGCTCCAGTCCAAGGCCATCCTCTGGTGTCTCCCGGGAGTTGGCGGTGCTCTTGACACACAGCTACACAGGCAGCGCTGACACTGGGTTTCCCGGTTTCTGGGAAGCTCATTCCTGCTGCATCAGGCCAGGAGTCTGCAGGAACAGCTTCAGCAAAAGAATGATCCCCCCAGGACAACCCTTCAGGAAGAGATCAACAGGTGTTCCCTATTTTTCTGTCGGGGTCTCAGGAGACTAAAATCTTGGGGGCTTTGGACATTGGTGTTTTGGCCCAACACCTGTTCATGCTGAAAATCCTAAGCAAGATAGGCATAGAAGGAATATTCTGCAACACAATCAAAGCAATTTATGAAAATCCCAGTGCCAGCATCATACTGAATGGGAAAAGATTGGAAACCTTCCCAGTAAAGTCTGGAACTAGACAGAGGTATCCACTGTCAGCACTACTTTTCAATATAGCATTGGAAGTCCTTGCCAGAGCTATTAGGAATTGGAAAAGAGGAAATGAAATTATCTCTATTTGCAGACGACATGATTCTCTTCACAGGAGAGCCAAAAGACTCAGTGAAGAGACTATTAGAACTCATAAGAGACTTTGGCAGTGTAGCAAGACACAAAATTAATGAACACAAGTCGATGGCACTAGTGTACACAAATAATTCCATGGATGAGAAAGAAATTGTAAGTACAGTCCCCTTTAAAATAGAGGACAGGATTCTTAAATACCTAGGAATTAAGCTAACTAAATATGTGGAAGACGCCTATGATGGAAACATTAAAAAAGGAAATAGAAGAAGACCTTGAAAAATGGAGAAACATACCATGTTCCTGGATTGGCAGTATCAACATCATCAAAATGACCATATTACCAAAAATAATATACAGATTCAACGCAATCCAAATAAAAATTCCAACAACATTCTTATCAAAAATAAAAAAGATGTTACAAAAATTTATCTGAAATCACAAAAAAATATGAATAGCCAAAGCTATCCTGAGAAATAGAAATCAAGCAAGAGGAATCACAATTCCAGACCTCAAGACATACTACAGAGCAGTCGTTATCAAAACAGTCTGGTACTGGTACAGAAACAGAGAAGAAGATCAATGGAACACAACAGAAACTCCAGAAGAGAGCACATACATATATAGTCAACTAATTTTTGACAAGAAAACTGAAAACAATCCAGGCAAAAAGCCTGGTTTCTTCAACAAATGTTGTTGGGACAACTGGATAGCAGCTTGCAGAATTATGGAGCAAGACCCACACCTGTCACATTATACAAAAATTAGTTTTAAGTGGTTCAAGAACATATCTACACCCAGAAACCATCAAACTATTAAAGGAAAACATAGGAAGCACGTTCCAAGTATAGGAACAGGGGAAAACTTCTTAGAAAAGATGCAAAAAGCAAAAGCAATCAAAGCCAAAATGAGCAAATGGGATTACATCAAACTAAAATTCTTCTGTACAGTGAAGGAAACAATTAACAAAGTGAAGAAACAACCAACAGAATGGGAGAAAAATTTTGCACACTACATAGCCAGGATTTACAAAGAGCTTCAGAAACCCAGGGATAGCAAAACAAACACACACACAAACAAACAAACAAAAACAAACAAAATCCTGTAACGAAATGGGCAAAGGAAATGAACGGACATTTTTCAAAAGAATAGATTCAGATGGCTAACAGACATATGAAAAGATGCTCAGGCTCCCTAGCCATCAGAGAGATACAAATGAAAACCATGTTGAGGTACCACCTAACTCTAGTCAGACTAGCCTACATTCAAAACTCAGCTAACAACACCTGCTGGCGTGCATGTGGGGAGAAAGGCACCCTCCTTCACTACTGGTGGGAGTGTAGGCTAGTATAACCCTGTGGAAATCAATATGGAGAGTGCTTGGATAATTGCAAATAGATCTGCCATATGACCGAGCTATCCCGCTCCTAGGAATATACCCAATAGAAATGAAATTTGCGAATGAAAGGGGGATATGTAATCCTATATTTGCAGCAGCACAATCTACAATAGCAAAGACATGGAAACAATCCTGATGTGTGTCCAAAGAGTGGTTGAAGAAACTGTGGTACATCTACATGGAATATTATTCAGCTAATAAGAAGAATGAAATTATTCCATTTACAACCAGGTGGTCCCACCTAGAGACCATTATGCTCAGTGAAATGAGTCAATCACAAAAGAACAAATACCATATATTCTCTCTCATATAAGGAAGCCAACATGGAAAGTGTAACTCTAATAGTCCAATCCGTACTGGGTTTTTTTTTTTTTTTTTGATTGATTGTATGCTTTTTTTGGCTGTATCCCATGTGTTTTGATTTGTATATCAGTTTGGTTCCTTCCAATTAATTTCTTTTCTCCAGTCGAATTTATCACGTGCTCATGAATTATACAACGTGTAAACTGTAATATTATTTCAACCCCAAACAGCCCCATATCTCATGCAATAAGATATTGTGATGTATGATCTGCATCAAAAAATTGTAACACCTAATATACTTTCAAAACCCTGTGCTACTCGGAAATGGAGCGGGAGAGCAGAGAAATCTTCCATCTCCTTAGAATGTGTGAGGAAGACGTGAAGTATAACCTATCGGGAATATATATAACAGGTAACTTACAGACAACAGATTCGAATCAGCATTAGACAACAGTAAAACTACAAAGACATACAGGGGAATCAAGAGCGATCCTAACAACCTCTTAACAGGAGGTCATATGCACAGAGCAGGGGGGGACCCCCAGAGTGGAGCTGGGGGACAGGAGGAGGCTTGTATCCCAACCCTGGAGACTCCTGGATCCTCACCAAGGACTATCAGTACGGGCACCAAGGACTACATCCCAACTGCCAAAGAGACCACGGGGAATTGGAGTGCCTTAGGAGGCCGAGAACTCTGAGGTCATCCACCCTCTTTTGGATCTACCACAAGGGATGGAAGAAGCCCAAATCCTTCCTCACAGGATCCAAGGTCATCAGAACAACAGCCGGGAACCCTGAGCGGGCTGCAGAAACAGAACTTCTTTCGGGACTAGGGAGAGGAGCTTTCTCTGGTCCTTACTTAGTTCCAACTTTGGATCCCCACCCTCTCTTGCAATGACCATCAGGGTCGCTCCAGAGGCACCCCCCCCAACACACACACACACACACACACACACACACGCACACACACGAATAGATAGGCAGAGAACAACAAGGAAAGCTTAGCACCAGACAGGAAATGGTCAGCATGGACTCACACATACCTTACTAGATAGGACACAAAGATTGATTACTCCTCGCTAAGGTATTGAAGATTTCTCTGCACACCCCTCCTAAAACTGTTCTGAACCTCAATTGTTGACATATGCCTTGTTAGAGTTATAACCCAGTTTAGACTATCCTAAAATCTGCCAAGTTCGGGCCTGGCGGCGTGGCCTAGCGGCTGAAAGTCCTCGCCTTGAACGCGCCAGGATCCCATACGGTTCTAATCCCGGCAGCTCCACTTCCCATTCAGCTCCCTGCTTGTGGCCTGGGAAAGCAGTCGAGGACAGCCCAAATGCTTTGGGACCCTGCACCCGCATGGGAGACCTGGAAGAGGTTCCAGGTTCCCGGCTTCAGATCAGCGCAGCACCGGCCATTGCGCTCACTTGTGGAGTGAATCATCGGACGAAAGATCTTCCTCTCTGTCTCTCCTCTCTGTATATCTGACTTTGTAATAATATAAATAAATCTTTAACAAAAAAATCTGCCAAGTTCAGCGAAAGTATGCTTCAACACTATAAACTGCTAAATACTAAAATGAAAATAGACATGAGACAGCTGAATAGTACCCTATAGCCATTTTAAGGTGTATAGCAGCCGGTTCTGTGTATAAACTAAAATTGAAATGTCAATGAAGTAGTCACAGGATGTGGTTAAGAACTTGCATTTTATTTTAAACATATTGGTTACTCAATATCATGTAAATTAATTCCATAATGTTGTAAATTGCCGTTGATGTTATGTTGTGGCTTTAAATTAATCGGGATGATATTCTGTCAGCTCTGCCTTCAGACCAGACATGGTCTCGCAAAGAAACTGTTTAATTTACCTGGACAATAAGATGCTGGACTCTATGCTTGGTATACTCTTGCAATGAAAGAATGTTGACTGAATTTGAAATGTAATACAGCAACAAGGTGGAGGAATCCACCATGGGGGGAGGGTACGGGGAGGGGTGGGGGGATTCCCAGAGCCTATGAAACTGTCACATAAAGCAATGTAATTAATAAAACATATATATTTAAAAAAAGAAGAATGAAATTATACTATTTACAACTAGGTGGTCCCAACTAGAGACCATTATGCTCAGTGAAATGGTCAATCACAAAAGAACAAATACCATATGTTCTCTCTTATATAAGGAAACCAGCATGGAAAGTGTAACTTCAATGATCCGATTCACACTGTTTTTGTTTTTGGCTGCATCCCATGTGTTTTGATGTTTTTTATTTCAGTTTTATTTATTCCGAACACTTTCTTTTCTCTTGTCGAATTCATTGCTGGCTCATGGATTACACGGTGGCATCATTTTTCCCAAGAGACTTTGTATTACCTTTTTGTCACCCATGTGTTGGTTACTCAGTGGCGTGTTTTTCATGGTGCTGTAATTTGTTGTTTTTGTTTTTGGTGTCATTGTTGTTGTTGAGGCTGTTGTTCTAACTCATACCAGTTGTTGACCTTGTTTCATGGCTTCTCAATTATGGAAATGCATAGTGATGGAGTACTGGAGTCTACCATATCCAGATGTGGGGGTATAATGCAACGTGCATCCCTGCTTCCAGATGAAACATGGATTCCCAATGAAACTGTTGGACATGTGTAGACAATGGGATGTTGGACTGTCTGACATTGTCTGCACCAGCAATGTTGGGTGACATTTAAATAAGAGAATGATGGAATTATGATTCCTTATGGAGGACAATACCACTGTAGTAAAATGGGGAAAATCTGTCGGGGTGGGAGTTTGGGGGCAAATCCCAGTCTATACAAAATTGTACTATATATATATATATATATATATATATATATATATATATATATATATATATATACACACACACGCACACACACACACACACATATGTAATAAGTAAGTAAATAAATAAATCTTTAAAAAGATAAGAAACTCCCGACTAGCTTCAGCCTGAACTGGTTATAGTTGTTACATCTATCTGGGGAATGGAGCAGTGGATGGAAGAAGTATCTCTCTATAATTCTGCCTTTCAAATAAATAAAATAGATCTTAAAAAACACAAACAGAGCTTTTTGGGTGCCACAAGTTCCCATTTTAAAAGTTCTCCAGCAATTGACTAAACCACAGGGAGATAATGGATCAGAGAGCTTCAAACAAGGTGATTCAAGGGCAAGAGGACTAGGAGTGATTCATGAGCTGGAAGCAAACACAACAGGAAACAATCAACACAGGATACAAGTGGAAACTTTTCACAAAGCTGCCTGGGGCAGTGAAATTACCAAGGCAGCCTGGTGCTGGGGCAGTTATGCAGCTGCTGGGAGGGGCGCCTTAAGGCCTCTGGGAAAATGAACAGAAGCAGGGTCCATGACAGGGGGACAAACAGTGATGGGAAAAAAAGGGAGTTTTCTCTGTTGGGCATTTCCATCAGGCCTGGGACCCACCCCCAGAGACATTCTGGGGGAGCAGTGCCTGCACCCCAGACAAGGCAGGTCCTTCACAGGAAGGCAGGGGGAGCTGGCAGAGCAACACAGGCCAGGGTGCAGCTGGGAGCCCCAAGAAGGCAGAGCCTGTGACCAGCATGATGGTGAGGGTGGGGCCGCGCTAGCAGAGGCACTTTACTGCCCCATGTGGAGGCTCAGACTTTCCAAGGCAAGAACCTGACAGGGGCCTGGAAGGACAGAGGAAGGAAAGGCCTTGGGGAGGGAGAAGGAAATGGACAGGAGGAAGCACAGAGGAGGGAGTGCTCACTTCTGAAGGGCTTTCTCATACCCAGGGTTTCAAGTGGAGCCCTTTGACCTTGAGACTTGGAGCCTGGCCACTGAAGTGGTCAAAAACTGCTTCTGTTTCACACAGAGAGAGTAACCGGCAGGCTCAGTTGGATGGCATGGGAAGCAGGATTAAATCCTAAAATAAAAAGCTTCAGTTACATGTGGGTATGTTAATGACATCAAAGTCTCACAGCTTACATAGCATTTCTAAAAGTCTGGTGGTTCTGATTTGATATTATTGATCATTATCTTAATAATAAAAACAACGTGGGGCTTTAAAAAAATGATTTATTTCTATTTGAAAGGCAGAGTTATAGAGAGCCAGATAGAGATAGAGATAGATAGATAGATAGAGAATCTTTCATCCATTTGTTCACTCCCCAAATAGCTGCAATAATCTGAGCAGAACCAACCCAAAGCCAGGAGCCAGGAGCTTCTTCTGGGTGTCTCACATTGGTGCAGTGGCCCAAAGATTCCAGTCATCCTTTGCTTTTATTCCCCAGGCCATCAGCAGGGTTGACCTACTAAGCTACCACACTGGGCCCCAGGAAGTGGCTTTTACCTGCCAAGTAAGGTGCATTCCCCCAACCCCCCTGTCACCCAGGACTTTGAAATACTCTTTAATATGTCCCGCCCATCACGGGCCCCAAAGTCTGGAAGTCTGGAAATATTTACAAAACTTCTGTAATTAAAAAAGAGATCCTGTCTGTGGGGCAGCACCATGGGGCAGTGTGGCAGGCTCTGCATGGCTCAGCTCAGCTCTGGCCGCCTTCACGGCAGATGGAAAACCACCCTGCCTGTCTGTCCCTCACTCTGTAAAATCTGCATTTCAAATAAAAAATAAATTAATCTTGAAGAAGAAAGCAATCTTTTTTTTAAATGCTGTATGAAATGAAAATAAAATCCCTTGTTCACTGCTGGACTGTTATCCAAATTTTAATCATCATGGTTTTTAAAGTCTTTTGTCATCTTCAGTCTGGTTCTTTGGAGACACAGAAAAAATCTAATAAGTATTTGTAAAAACAGGTTTCTGACAAAGTATCCGTCGACTATAATTTTCAAGAACTCTGAGAAACTGACAATCATAACACTGCCACTGGAGATCAAACAGGACACAAAGTGAATCAGAATACTCAGTAAACTAGTGAACCCTTGAGCTTCTGAGTCCCTTTTTCAACTAGTATTGATGAAAGTGCTCCTGCTACACTTCAGGAGTTACTGCAACATGAGTCAGAAGTCAAGGGTTTTTAAGCTCTCATTCTCCAAACAGATTGAGAGCTGTACAGAACAGTTTCCATACATTCAGTTAATTAAGTGGCAGGAGACTGGAAGGGAACTGCCTGGAGCCCCAAGTTTTCCCTGTAGTTAATCTAAAATAGCACAGTAGGAGGCAGGAGTGGCCTGGTGCCTGGAACTTTTAGAGCCATTTCCATGCTGCTAATTAACTTGGGTGGCCCAAGAGGAGGTGGGGGAGGGCGGTCACAAGACCTCCCTTTTCACACAGTCACTGTCTGCACTTTCAATAACCTGGCAAGCAGGTGCTAGGGATCAACTGGCTGCACCCCATCACAGTGTTAGTTCTATACTCAAATGCTCTGTCTTCTAGGCTTAAAGATGTTTTTGTAATTTCTGTGGTGTCCATTGCTTTGTATGGTTTAGCAAACAGAGATAAAAGCACCTGTCTCACATCCTTTGCTGCATTGATCCAAATTTCAAAAACTTGTATGTGTTTTTTGATGATTTTTTTTTTTTAGGCCTGCGTGAGTTCAGTAAGAATATGCTCTAATCATAACAGGATTTAGTTGGAAACATTGACATATCTAGATCACTTATAGAATGCCTTACCTCAAGGTTCCCAGCAGAACAATGAGTAAATAAAGCTGCCATTTCCTGGTAAGCCCCAAAACTTACAAAGATTAGGCACCAACGTTTTAAAAAAAAAAAAAATCTAACTCCTTCTTGGATTGACTTTATAAATGAGAGTTTTCCAAACTGAGATTGCTATGTGGCAAAGCAAAATGTTGTTACTGTCCTGAATGCAAGTTGCCGGTCACCCAACCACAACACACCTGCTGTTAGACTGTAGCTCTGCTCATTGTTTTTAACATAGAAACCTGAGTTTTATACTCTCACTGATTTGTTTTGTGTTCTGTTTGAGCTTCATGCTTACTGCCTGTCAAAATTCTACAGAAGTACAGTTTCCAACAAGACCAGGCTGGCCTAGTATGCTGAAATGATGATTCACACTCATGGGGTACAAGGTAACAATGGGTTCCAGAAAAAATTAGCCTAAAAACTCATCCTTCCAAAACCTCAGTTACTTAAAAAAGTGTCTAAAAAGCTCCTGTCACTGGTTCTTGGCTGCGAATCACCTCCTCCAGCAACATGGGACCAAATCAGAACACACCCTGAACAAGCCTGTCTTAGATGGGGCAAACTTAACCTGGTACAGGATGCCTGATCCCTGATGTCAACAACAAAGGGGAAGGCTATAAAAGTTAAGATAGAGGGCCCGGTGTAATAACCTAGGGGCTAAAGTCCTTGCCTTGCAAGCACCAGGAACCCAATGGATGCCATTTCTAATCCTGGTGGCCCTGCTTCGAATTCAGCTCCCTGCTTGTGGCCTCGGAAAGGAGTCCAGGACGGCCAAAGGCCTTGGAACCCTGAACCCATGTCCTCAAAATAGGCAAATGAAAGTGACCAGTGTATACCTAATGGACCACAATCTGCCCTGCAAGCAAAAGGAACTGGCCTGGAAACTGCTCATGGATGCAACAGTTTGGCACTTAGTGCCATTGTCCAGACATCTTCCGAGTCTGTGGCTCTTCACGGAACCATGGCACCCCCTCACTGCATGCTATGTACACAAAGCCAAGTCATTGCTTCTCTAGGCCTTCCTCTGGGATACCCAATGACACAAGGCCCCTTCTTCTCAGGTATTCTCCATTTTGGCCTATAATCATCTTGCTAGTAAGGTGACCTCGTCCACGTACTGGTTAGGAATCTCCTGTGTTGCCATTAAAAGTGAATCCACTGAAATGCCTTAGACACTCAGCACAAGTCATGACAAATGCAGGTTCCAATCTTCCATTTCCAGGAGCCCCTCTTCTTCCCTGAGTCAGTTGCATGTGGTTGGAATGAGCTGGCACCCCCATTCCACAGAGGTGGAGTAAAGGATCAACAGTGGAGAATTTGTAACCAGACCAAACACATTTTTCTTCCCATATTCAATGAAAAACAAGCAATTGATTGAGCCTATGACCCAGTAAAGTATCTCTTCCAACAGATAAATAATGCTTGCCTGTGAATTCCAGGCACTGGCCTTGAGAAAGGTGGCTGAAGTTGCAAAGTAACTGTTTGTCCCTGGCCAGCATGACTGGGAGTTGAAGTTTATTGCAACACACCATACAGGGGAACAAAGAACAAAGTGAGAATGGGTTTGGGGCTGAGTGGGCTCCATCCAGCGGCATCTCTAACACAACACCAGGCCTCTTTCAGGTCCCTGCCAGTAACATTTTGTAGCTGCTTAGATAGGGAGGACATTCTGGTACTCCCAACTCAAGATAAAGTCCAGCCATCCAGCAAGTTTCCCAGGGAGTTGTGCTGAGGTCCAAGATAGTCACTCTCAGACCTGCAACCTGCTGTAGCACCTGATGCAGCAGCCCAGCCTCCCCTGCTCCCTCTTCCAACATCAGATCATCTAATCTACCCTGGCCAAGGACAATCAGTCTATGTTTGTGGAGATTGTTTAACAACGATTGTCCTCACCTGTTGACATAATAAAGTTTCTCTTTCCTTTATTCTCCAACCTGGACCTTATAAATTTGATTTGTCACCAAGGACAGGAACCACACTTATAGTAACAGCATGACATGCTCAAGCCATGTCCCTGGGCAATAGGCTGATCAAGGGCTCCTCTCATCTGTTTGTTTAAGGTCTAACTTCTGTTTCCGCCTGGGCCATCTTTGTGAATAGAGAACTCAGAAGGAAGCCACGGGATTTCTTGTGGGCAGAGATCTGCTCCAGACCTTGGGAATGGGCATGAGATGAGACCTCAGTATCTGAAGCCTCACTGGGGTGCCTCTAGCCCTAACAATTCCTGGGGCCTCCAGGGTTACAGCTTGACTCCATGACCTGGGGATCTACAGTCCTGGTGACCTCAGGGACCTTCAGCCAATGTCTTTGCTTCCTATGAGCTCAGTGAGGGAAAATTTGCACGGAGCAGGTGTCTTGCATGCTTTAGAGGTGATTGTGTAGGCTTAGGAAACCCACTATCCAATCTTGCAAGTTCAGGATCATGTTTCTCAGAATCAAACCTGAGCTGTGCAGAGGGAAGCTGCGTTCTCTGTGCACACAAACCTGGTGCAGAAGCCTCAAATGAACTCTGCTGCTTGTGGACTGTCTGCTGCTCCACCCTCTGCTTCTTCTTCCCAACCTCCAAAGGAAGCTCTGGCTTTCTATCCACACAAGCAGCTGGATTGCTAGGGTTGTCACACAGAGGGTGGATCCTGAACAGGCCAAAGGCAATCAGAACGTGCGACCGAGAGCCCAGATCGCACCCAGCCAGCCAACAAATCCTGCATGAAAGTTGATACAGGGAGATAAACCCACAAAACACATATTGACAGGCCCTGATCCTTGCTCCATAGCAGGAAGTCCCCACCCCTGCACCTGGCACAGGAGCTCAGCCTCTCTGTACACAGCTTGCCTCTCCTCCAACCCAGCCCCTGCACCAGGCCACAGGACACTCAGAGGGCCAAAGGCGTGGTTCTCTCTTGAGGGAAACCCAGAGCCATCTGCACCCAAGATCTTGGGGTGAAAGCAGCAGCAGCGGTCCCCCTGCCACACTCTCCTGCTCCTTTGTGAGAGTTGGGATTAGACAGGCAAGGACCAGGGCCAGGGTTCCTTGGAGTGTCAGATCCTGAGGTGAGGGCACTCACAGGGACAGTAGGTAGGGCAGCCGAGGCTTATGATGGGAAAGAACGTGCACTTCTTCAGGGAGAAGCGGGCCAGGAACTGAAGCTCAGTTGGACCCTGAGATTTGAGGTCTCCAAGATAACGGGCTGTGATTTTCTGGGAGGTGGTCCTGGGTCCTTGGTGAAGACACCTGGTATGCACCCCATGGGCAGTACAGAGCTCTACACAATTGCAAAGTAAAGGGATTTTAGCTTGCAAGTTCTTTTTCTAGCTTCCCAAAGAGCCTCTTTGGTCTCTTGCCTTAAGATTTCAGAGTCAAAACGAAACAGTCTACAGGAGAGCTCTGGAATTTGTCTTTCTCACCTTCCGCAGTGAGCCTTCAGCTGGCTCCTGTATCCCTTCCACAGTCAGCTCTTCCTTAACCTCTAAGGCTCCAAGGCGAACCTGAGGCACAGCTAAAGAGAGGAGTTGAGAAGACGCATCTCCTGGGGGACTTAGGGACTGAGGACAGGAAACAGAATCCAGGCTGCTACCCTGTGGGACCACAGCTTCAAATGCCCAAGTCTGTGATAAACGAGGGTTGGCTGGTGTGAAACACTTGACCTTGGATGACACGATGAGCAGAGAGGTGGGTCCAGGCTGTGCTCCTGGCACCCGGATACTGCCACTCATCCTGCCTGGTCTGCCGGGCCTGCAGTTCTTTATCCACCTGCAGTCCCAGCCTGAACTCCTCTTTTTTTCTCTCCCCTTTTTAATATTTATTTGGAAAACATGTGTTACAGAGAGAGAAGGAGAGAGAGAAAGTCTTTGGTCCACTGGTTTCATTTTCCAAATAACTGCAATGGCCAGAGCTGAGCTATTCTGAAGCTAGGGCTCCCATGTGGTTACAGGGTCCCAAGACTTTGAGCCATCTGCTACTGCTTTCCCAGGCTGTTAGTAGAGACATGGATTAGAACTGGAACTACTAGGACACAAATCAGTGTCCATATGGGATGCCAGTGCCACACGTGGAGAATTAGCCCACTGAACCACCATGCCAAATCATGAGTCATCTTTGCCTCTCCCACTTGCCTTATACTGACAAGAAGGGCAGAGCACAGGAATGAAAACCAGGGACCTGCCCCATGTCAGAGATAACACCTGCACCATTAAAGGAGGACAGAGAAGCAGAAGAAGAGAGGAGGGAATGGATCTACGGTTAATTACCTGCAGATAGAGACCTGTAACAGGGTAGCTGTTGCACTCAAACTCAGTACCAGTGACAAACCTGGGACTACAGTGCCTTCCTTAACTGGGGTTTGTGTGCACCCATGTGGGAGTCCCGGAAGCAGCTCTAAGTTCTGACTTCAGGCCGGACCGACTCAGTTTCAACCTCTTTGGCTACTTGGGATTGAACCAGGAGATAGAAGATCTCTCTTCATCTCTACTCTCCCTATTCTGCCTTTCAAATAAAAGTAAATACTGAGAGAGAGAGAGAGAGAGAGAGAGAGAGAGAGAGAGAGAGAGAGAGAGACTTCCATCCTCTTTTTCAAGTTTCTGATGCCTGCAAAGGTCAAGTTGGTGCTGAAGCCAGCAGTCTGGAGCTTTATTTGCATCTTTCATGTGGGTAACAAGGACCCAAACACTTGAGCAAATCTGTTCCTGCTTTCCCCAGGCCTTCGGCAGGGAGCTGATTAGAAGCAGAGTGCATCACAGGCACCAGTGTTAACAGCTATGCCAACCCAAAACCACTTAATTATTGCTGCTTAAAAAAAACTTTTTAAAAGATTTATTTATTTTAATTGGAAAGGCAGATCAGATTTACAGAGAAGGAGACACAGAGAGAAAGACATTCCATCCAATGGTTCGCTCCTTAAATGGCCACAATCGCTGGAGCTGAGGCAATCCAAAGCCAGGATCTAGGAACTTCTTCTGCATCTCCAGTGTAGGTGCAGGATTCCAAGAGTTTGTGCCATTCTCTACTGTTTTCACAGGCCATAAGCAGGGAGCTGGATGGGAAGTGGAGCAGTTGAGACACAAAACAGTACCTATGTGGGATCCTGCTTCTTGCAAAGTGAGGATTTAAGTGTTGACCCATTGTACTGGGCCCAATTGTTGTTACTCTCTCTTTTTAAAATTTATTTTATTTTTATTGGAAAGGCACATATACAGAGAGAGAGAGGGAGAGAGAAAGGGAGAAAGAGAGAAGCGACAGAGAAAACAATCTTCCATCTGCTGGTTTACTCCCCAGGTGGCTACAATGGCAAGAGCTGAGCCTATCCAAAGCCAGGAGCCTCTTCTGGGCTTCCCACACTGGTGCAAGGTCCCAAGGCTTTGGGCCATCCTCCGCTGCTTTTCCAGGCTACAAGTAAGGAGCCAGATGGGAAGTAGAGCAGGTAGGACATAAACAGGTGCCCACATGGGATCTTGGCAGTTGCAAGGACTTAGCCACTAGGCTCCTGTACAGGGCCCTATTGCTAATTTTCTGAGTCCAGCAGTATAGTTGGGGAGTCCCCCTAAAAACCTTGTCTGGGATGACCTCAGGCTTGATTCTTGTGTATGCCAGCCAGTGCAGGGTCAGGTTTGGTCTGTCACTTGCATTAGCTAATGCACATATCAGTAGATACAATTTGGTCAGTTTTGCCTTAGCCCAATATCTCACCAGAAAAGATAGGTGTAAGACCCAGCCAGGCCAGCCCACTGCAGACCCTAGTTCTCATACATACCAGCAGGTGGTGCAGCCTAGTTGGGGTGACCTGCAATAACCCCTACCACATCTGCCCCCAGCCCTGGTTTTTGTGCTTGCCTACCTCTGCTACAGGCTAACCCAGCCCAGCCTACATTCTGTCTAGATTTCATGATACCCATGGCTGCTTCAGCTTAGCTCAGACCGACCCACCCATAGACCTAGCTCTCACACTTGCTGATAGGTGCCACCACTTTGTACAACTTGGTCTGCCCCCAGAACTGGTTTCATGCTCACCAGTGATAAGTATATCCCAGCAGGGGAATGCCCAGTTTCCCTGCTAAGCATTCTCACAGCCCTGGATCTTGCTCCTGCCAGGGGCTACTGCAGTCCAGCTTGACATGACCAGTCCTGGCACTTGCCAGCTGGTGCTGTGGCCTAGTCTGGCTGGCCCACACCCAGTCCCAATTCTTATGCTCATCAATGGAAGCAGCAGCTCAGCAAGGAAGTTCCTGAAGTTCCCCTAAAAAGACTGGTGTCAGTCTTGGGGTTTGTGCATACCGATAGATGTTGCAGCCCAATCTGAGATGACCCACCCCAGGCTCAGCATTTGCCAGTAGGTGTTACAACCTGGCTCAGCCCAGCCTGACCCCAGTCCCAGCTCTCCTTAGTGGGTACAGCAGCCTATCTCAGCTGCCTGACCCAGCTCCAGTCCTCATATGAACTGTCAGGTGCTGGAGTTCAACCCAGCCTGGCCTGCATCTGATCCTGCCAGTGTGTGCTGTGGACTGATCCTGACTTAACTGCCCCCAAACCTGACTTAACATACACTGACAAGTTCTACAATCTGGCCTGGTCTGGCCTGCTCACAACCCCAGTTCTTGGGCTCACCAGCTGGAACTGTGGCTTAGCAGGGGAGTTCCTCAAGTTTATCTACCAGGCCTACTCCCAGCAAGGGATCTCATGTAGCTGGCAGGTGCTGCTACCCAGACTGATATGGCCCGCCCTCAGTCCTGGCACTTACCAGCAAGTACTGTGGCCTAGCCTGACTAGTCTGACCTATTCCATCTCTTACTGTAGGGTGCTATGGCCTAGCACAGCCTGGCCCAACCCCAGACCTGATTCTCACGTGACCTGGTAGGTGTTGCAGCCTAGCCCAACCAACCACACTTATTCTAGCTGTTTCAAGTGCCAGTGGATGCTGGAACCTAGCCCACACTAGCCTGCCCCCAGACTCAGCCCACATGTGTGCTGTTGGGTGTTACATCCTTTCTCAGCCTACTCTATCCTCAACTCCCGCAGTGGGAGCTGCAGCCCAGCAGAGTAATCCTGAGACTTGTCCTACAAGGCCAGTCCCCTGTCCTTGGTCTTGTGCATGCTGACAGATGCTTTGACACAGCTGGTGTGGCTCACCTGCAGCCTCGGTTCTTCCTGGCAGGTGTTGCAACCTAGCCTAACTAGCTAGGCACAACCCATACCCTGTCCTGTCCTGCCCTCAGATCTGGTTCTCTTGCATTCTGGCAGGTATGGGGGCCTAGCTTGATGTAACTCACCTGCTGCTCCTGCTCCAGCACTTGCAGGCAAGTACTGTACTGTAGCCTAACCCAGCCAGGCATGCCGCCCAACCCCAGGTTTTACATGGGCTAAGGGGTACTGGATGATACTATTTAGCCCTGCCCAGGTTTCCCATGTGAGCAGGCACTTTGGCCTGACCCAGACATGCCCTCCAATTTCCCCCCTATGAACCACTCTGTCTCAACTCCCTCGCCTACTTGTAATGCTATGGTCTGGTCCATGAAGATGCCAGAAAATATTCCTTCTTTATCAAACATGCCCTCAGCTGGTCCCACTCCAACATCTCTCCAGATCCCTGTCTCTGATAAATCTGCAGCTCCCCAACCTGAGGCCCAGGGTAGCATGCCCTAGCCAGGAGTTTCCTGCCTTCCCCTCTTATTAAGAAAGAAACAAAGAGGGCCTGGTGCTGTGGCCTAGTGGCTGAAGTCCTCACCTTGAACGCGCCGGGATCCCATATGGGCGCTGATTCTAATCCTGGCAGCCCCACTTCCCATCCAGCTCCCTGCTTGTGGCCTGGGAAAATGGTTGAGGACGGCCCAAGGCCTTGGGACACTGCACCTGCATGGGAGGCCCGGAAGAGCTTCTGGCTCCTGGCTTTGGATCAGCTCAGCTCTGGCCATTGCGGTGAATTATTGAATGGAAGATCTTCCTCTCTGTCTCTCCTCCTCTCTATACATATCTGACTTTGCAATAAAAATAAAATAAATCTTTAAAAAAGAAAGAAAGGAAAAAAGAAAGGAGGAAGGAGAGAAAGGAAGGAGAGGAAGGAGGGAATGAAAGGAAGCTTCCCTCTTATTAAGAAAGAAAGAAAAAGCAATTTTGCTGGCATATTATATATTTAACATGAACTTGACATTAACCAGGCCAAGAATACCCACCATCTACTGGTTGCTTTTCTGCTTTTCAACCAGGAGTGTTAACACTTACTTAAATATAAGGCAACCTAGGCTGTTGCCTACAGAGGGGTTAAACTTTTGACTTAATGAATTTTTACTCTATAGGTTTCGTAAGCATTTACTTTGACACAAATCTAGCCTACCAGTTGTACATTTTATATTAATCACTTGTTCTTATTAGTGGCATTTACATATACCTACAGATCCCTTGTCCCTTTTTATTTGACTTCAGGACACATAGCAGCAGACCTTGTGCCAGCCAAATAGGACTCTCTCCTGTGTATGCTCCCTGTCCTGTGCTACATGTCAAGGCTCTTGCTTACCAAGGCCAAGTTCACTGTGCTCCCAGCTCCAGGAATCTTCTCAACTCACAGTCATTCCTGAATCCTCCTCTTAGGCAGGTGACTGCTTATGGAATGCTGACCAGACAGATGGTCACATGGAGGACAGCAACCTGGAAAGGCTGTTCCAAGGGAGCCAGAAGCTTTCCAATGCTCAGGTTGAGAGACAGTTCATTCTCCAGTATCCATGCATTTATGATCTTCTGCCCCTTATTCTAAAACTGCTGTGGTTCAGGTAAGTATTCCCAGAGTGCCAAACTGCCATCCAGAGTAAACAGGCTGGAACTGGCTTTCCAAGAGGGAATTCTTCCACATCCCAAACCTCCTGAAAATCTGCAGATGGCAGGCACCATAACACATTTCAGAGAAGACACGGAAAGATTCATTCTCTATGATTTAAGATTTAGTTGGTTTTGAAAAAAAAAAAAAACAAGTACAACAAAAACTATACTCAGTGGGATAAGCTTTATTGAGAAACAGTCTGAAAACATAGACCAGGAATATCCATATGAGGAAGGCACCCTGAGGGAGGTCCCAGGGGCTGTGCCTAAAGACTGCCTGCACCTTCACCAGCAGCCCAGCAGTTCTCAGAACAGGGCCCAGCTGTAGGGGGCTTCAAGCCCTGGCACCATGCTGCAGGAATGAGAAGCCAGGCAGAAGGAGGGAGAAACCCAAGGTGAGGAACAGAGCAACATGTACAGGGCACAGAAATGACCAAGACACCATGGGACCCCAGCTGACCAGACACACCCACATATAGCATCCTGCTCCCCCAGGCCCTGCTGTAGCAACAGAACAAAGAAAACCCCTGAACTCCAGAACGTCCAGTGCTAGGTCAGGGCTCCCAGGGAAGAGAACAGGCCCAGGCGGAGGTTCAGGCTTCCTGGGGAAAAGGCAGTGCCAGGGAGACCTCGCTGCAGAGCAGGGCCAGCACTAGCCCAGCGACGTCTCTGGCTATTTAGGCAGCTCAGGGCTACTCAGGGCACCCACGGCAGAGACAGGGCCATGAGGTTGGCCTTAGTGCAAAAGGAGCAGCCCAGGGGATGATGATTGAAGAAGAGGGCAGAGTTGAGGCTGGCCAGGGCTTCTATGGGAGGGTTGGCTTAGAGGAGAGGGGGCAACAGACTGGGGAAGAGGATGCAATGGAGGGAGAGAACTGAGAAGGCTGAGGCAGGGGTGGGAGGCCTGAGCTCCCTAAAGCCCCTCCCACCTCATTATAGAGCCTTATTTTCCTGTCCAGGAGGCAAGCTTTAAATACATAGGCACTCGGAGGAAGCGGCTGGACTTCATGTAGGCAGCGATCTTCGGCAGGCCCTAAGGGGCAGAAACAGGAGCAGAGCTCAGGGTCTGTGGTTCCCCTGAAGCTCCCACAGCCCCAGTGTAGGCACAGCCCAGAGGGACCAACAGCGGCCATTGCACGGGGCTGTGGTGGCTGCACTGACATCTCCATAGGACCACAGCCCTGAGGAGTTCACGCTTCATCAGAGACACCTTACTCCATACCTCTAAGGATGGATCAGCAGGGAGCAAGGTTTATGAAAGCAAAACCACAGACTGGGGTCAGGAATAGGATGTTCAGGGGATAGCTCAAGTTGCATTAAATGCAAAACTGTATTAATGATGGAAAATTGCTGACTTTGCAAGCTCTGGTGCCTGGACCACGTGGAACTTGATTGTTCCCCTAGTTAAGCTTGAGCAAAGTAAAAGGGAGTTAGAGCATTTAGCCAGACATGATGTGGTTTTCTACTCAGTGTTAGGTGTACCTCCCGACTCAAAATGGCATTGAGTCCAACTCAATATGGTGTTCCTCAGGTCAGTCTTGTTACTTCACAACGCAGCTTCAAAATATTGCTTAAATTTGAGCTGTGAAATCAGAAAACTACAAAAGGACTTTTAAAAGCCCATGGAAAATAGAATGAAAAGATAAGCTTATTTAGGTTCAAAAGGATTGTGAAGCTCAGGCATGCTGGGATCTTAAAAATGAATTTATGAAAAAAATACATGTATGGATTTTAGACATTTTAGTTCCAAAACAAACTTATCTTTTTTCATTTTGACATTTTGAAATAGCTTAATGTGACCACCTGTTGTTCATTGTGTTTTAAACATTTTATTTTTTATTGCGCATAAAATGTACCACCTTGCCCATTTTCGCAGTGCATAGGTACCAGGAACACAATGCAGTGGTACCACATTCATAATGTGTTGTTGCCATGACACCCATCCAGCTCCATAACTTTAAAAAAAAATTTCCTTCTCTTTATTTTGAATACTCTTTGCTCTGTTTCTGCCCAATTTTACACTTTCACATGTTTTCATAATGGTTGTTATTTGTCTTTTACTTCCCTATTTAGGGCTCCCGTAAACATACGTTGCAAGCTGGCCTGATGAATTTACTAATATTTCTGAAAGTTAACATTATTAGGAGAGATATTCGTAATAGTTAGTGTTTTTTTTTCCAGAAGTTAAAATATATCTCATTTCCCCCCGGTTTGTAAAATTTCTCCTGAAAACTTTGACATTAATGCTGTGCTAGCTTCTTTAAAAATGACCACTTTCCTCTTACAAATTGAGGAATTTTCTTTCTGTGTTGTACTTTTAAGAGTAGGACTACACTGAGTCACAGTGAGAATCATTTGTGTATCTTTTGCTTGTGCATCTGATGTTCCCTGAACTCCTGTACTTGAACTACATATTTCTCCAGACCGGGGCTATTTTGAGCTGTCACGTCATAAAATAGATTTCTTAAGCCTCTATTCCTCTCTGTTGTCAGAAACATCCACAATTAGTGTCTTACTTCATCTCATAATACCCCAAGTGTCTCAGAGTCTGTCTGCATTCTTAATCTCCATTCTTGTCTGACTGTGATATACCAAAAATTTGTCCTTATGTTTCAACATTTTTTTTCTGCTTGATTTCATCCATTTTTAAAACTTTATTCTTCAACTTGAGTTCTTTATTACTAAAACCTATGAAGTTGTCATTTTCAAGATCTCTACTTCTTTCCTGATTGGAGGTATCATTTCCAATATCTATTTCTTTTTTTTTAAAGATTTATTTATTTATTTTATTACAAAGTCATATAGATAGAGAGGAGAGACAGAGAGGAAGATCTTCCGTCCGATGATTCACTCCAAAAGTGACTGCAACGGCCGGTGCTGTGCCAATCCGAAGCCGGGAACCAGGAACCTCCTCCGGGTCTCCCACGCAGGTGCAGGGTCCCAATGCGTTGGGCCGTCCTCGACTGTCTTCCCAGGCCACAAGCAGGGAGCTGGATGGGAAGTGGAGCTGCCAGGACTAGAACCGGCGCCCATATGGGATCCCAGGGCGTTCAAGGCGAGGACTTTAGCCGCTAGGCCACGCCGCCAGGCCCTCCAGTATCTATTTCTTTACTGAATTCCTCAGTCACGTCATGAATTATCTTCCTTATTTTCTTCAACCATCTGGATTTTCTTTTATCTCCTTGAGCATCCTTATGATCATTCTAAGCATTGTCTCTTGTCCTGTAAAACTGTAGGTGGGAACATAAAACCAACACTCCCCATCTCCAGCCATGACACTTCTCCCATTTCCTGTCTCTATAACTTTGTCTTCTCCAATTGCATCCTGTCAGTGGATTCATAAGGTTGTGGTCGTGACATGGACATCACTGAGCCTGTGTCCTCGCAGGTCACCCAGGCTGTGTCATGCTCAGAGTTCCTTGTTGAGGACTGAGCAGTAGAGCCTGCTCCTGTGTGTGTGCACAAGCTGTCCTTATTACTTCCTCTGCTAGGAGACACCCGGGAGGCTCCCATCATGTCAGAAGTGGTGCTCTTAGGAGCGTGGCAGTACACACAGCCCTTCGAGGACTTGCTGTTTCGAGTGTTATGCAGAAATGGAATTGCTGCCATCAAGTGATCATTTCACTTTTTGAGAAAGAACAGTGCTGACTGGCACAATGCTGGGCCCTTTGGCATTCACACCAACAGAGCCACAGGGTTCCAGTTTCTCCAGTCCCCACCAGCACTCCCTTTGTTCTGCTTTTAGTCTCAGCCAATACCATGATTGTGAGGTGGTGACTCAGTCTAGCTCTGCCTTGCCTTGCTCTAATTGGTGATGTGGAGCACTTTCTGGGGTGCCCATCTGCCATCTGTGTATCATCTCAGGGACATATCAGTCCAAATCCTTCGCCCACTTCAGAATTGAGTTGTTTGGCTTTTGCTTTGACACAGCTGTTTTGTAGATGGAACATTAATGGAACACGTGGATCCATTCCTTCAGGTATCCGGTACAACTTACTATTCCTTCTTTTTTATTTTTTTTATTGGAAAGGCAGATATACATAGAGGAGGAGAGACACAAAAGATCTTCCGATGATCCACTCCCCAAGTGACTGCAACAGCCGGTGTTGTGCCGATCTGAAGCCAGGAACCTCCTCCAGGTGTCCCACGCGGGTGCAGGGTCCCAAGGCTTTGGGCCATCCTCAACTGCCTTCCCAGGCCACAAGCAGGGAGCTGGATGGAAAGTGGAGCTGCTGGGACTAGAACTGGTGCTCATTTAGAATCCCGGCACATTCAGGGTGAGAACTATAGCCGCTAGGCCATGGCTGGGTCCAGCTGACTTTTCAAAGCCAAAAGCTTGAGTAACTGTGACAAATCATGACCCAGAAAGCCTAAAATCTTGGGCATCAGAGAAAATGTTTCTTGATCCTGTACTAGATGTACATCTATATGCACTTATTATTTTCTTTTATCATAGTGTCACTTTGATCTTCCATTACCTTTGAACTTTTCTGTCCTCAAGTCAAATAGTGACTTAACCAATTTCCATGCAATAGGTTTCATAAGCATTTAGCTAGGCTTACCCTTGATCCTGTCACTTGTATCTTTTAAATTAGTCACCTATTCCTTAATGACCTTTAGATCACACCTGCTGCTTACTTTTGTAAGTGCAACTGTTGGCAGTGCAAACTCCCCTCTTGGACTAAGTCACCAAGGTCAAGTACACTGTCCCGCCAATTTCAGAAGCCTGTTCCATATGCGTTCACCATATGAGTGTTCTTCCTTTGCAGGTGACCTCCTATGGAATTCCAGGTTCTGACATAGCGTCACACCGTGCAGCAGCAAACCAGCCCAGCCCAGCCCGTCTCAGGAAGGTTGTCCCAAGGGCAGGTGCAGCACCTTTAACAGTGAAGTGAGAGACAGCGGCAGGTACCTTCTCTGACAATCTCCTGCATGTTACTCTGTACCTCCTCAGATCCAGATGGTTATTTCCACAGCACAAAGTCCTGCTCATGGCAGAACAGGCTGGCTTTGCATTCCCCAGGAGGCAATTCTTCCACATTTCCAAACTTCCTGAATACCTGATGCAGGCCAGGCATCATGACACATATCACAGGGAAGACATGTGAATTTATTAAGTTGGTGTAGAAAAAAAAAAGTACAACACCTATAGATAATGTGACACTATTTACTGAGAAGCATTCTGAAACTATGGAGCAGGAATATCCATGTCAGGAAAAGCATCTGGAGGAGATTCTGAGGTGGGGGGGGTGTGTGCCTGAGGACTGCCAGCCCCTCCCTATCAACTCTGCAGTTTTCATAGCCTGAACCAATCTTCAGGGGCTTCAAGCCATGGCACAATGCTGTAGGAATGAGGAGCCAGGCAGAAAAAGGGACCTAAATAAAGGACAGAGCAACATGCACAGGCCACAGAAATGACCATCACACCTTGGCATCCCATTTAACCAGGCACAACCACACACAGCATCCTGCTTTCTCTGGCCTTGCTGTGGCAACAGAATAAAGAAAATCTGAAACTCCAGCAGTCAGTGCCAACTCAGAGCTCTCAGGGAAGAGGAAAGGCCCAGGCTGAGGCTCAGGCTTTCTGGGGAGCACGAAGTGCCAGGGAGATCTCACTCAGCAGCAGGGCCAGCACAGGCCCAGAGACCTCTCTGGCATTTGGGGAGTTCAGGGCCACTCAGGCCCCTCATGGCAGAAGACGGGAGCCACAGTATTGGCCTCAGTGCAGGAACAAGAGTCCAGGGAGCCATAGCTGAGGAAGAGGGCAGAGCTGAGGCTGTCCACGACTCTATGGGAGGGGCTGGCTTAGAGGACAAGGGGCAGCAGGCTGGGAGGAGGGAGTGGAGGGAGAGGACTGAGAAGGCTGAGGCAGGGCTGGGGGCATGAGCTCCCCAAAGCCAATCCTATCTTTGACATTACACTTCCTTATTTTCCAATCCAGCTGGCCAGCTTAGGATATACAGGTCTCGGGAGGAAGCGGCTGGACTTCATGTAGGCAGCGATCTTTGGCAGGGACTGCAGGGCAGAAAAAAAAAAAAAAAAGCAGAACTCAGGGTCTATGGTCCCACTGGGCTTTCTGTAGCACCTGTTTAGGAACAGCCCAGCAAGATCCAACAACAGCCGGTGCATAGGGCTGTGAGCAGGACCTCAACCCTGTGGAGTTCACTCTTCATCACAGATACCTCACACCACACCTCAAATGATGGGTCATCTGGAAGATGCTAACAGCTGGGTGCTCTGCAGGTGCAGGCTCCAAACCCATCCCAACCTGCAACATGATCTGGTCCTGGCTATCACCTCTCAGACAGAGCCTGAGTGTCACACTTGTTCAATAACTTTCTCACAGCCCAGGACTAGGTATGAAGACAGGCCAGGACACAACCTGCCTCTGTCCCTTTTCAACTCTTCTCCACTCACCCTACCCCACGTAGGCCCTGTTGCACTTGTCTGCACAAACACTCTCCATATTCACAGTGAGGCTGCCTGCTTGCCTGGCATTACACACCGAGCAGGAATGTCCACCAGGAAAAGGAGCTGAGACCATGCCAGGGCAGCGTGCAAAGCACCCAGACTTCACAGAGCGACTCAGCAAAAGTGATTGTGGGAAACAGGAGGAGGTGAAGCAGCAAAGAATTTGAGGCCAGCTCCAATCCTTCCCCTGACACTGGAAGTTCTAACTCCTCTACTTGGTATCTGAACCCAACCTCACTGTGTCTCAACTTTCCCTCTCCGGAGACCTGTTCCAGCAAGCAGCACCAAGCACTCTCCTGGGCCATGCACCTTCATGCAGGGCTGACAGTGCCCACGGAGGTTCTCAAGATCTCAGGGCGATCCAGAGTGTTTGGGGCCTAATGGGCCTGGCATGTAGGGCCATGTGGTCCAGCACACAGATGTCATCTGTTCTTTCAAACCCAAAACACAGAGCTGAGCAACTGCTGCATAATCCCTAAGGCCACAGGACTGGACCTGATTCAGAGCTGAGAAGGCACATTTTTGCATAGCTAGGACAACAGGGCAAAGATCATAGAGTGAATAATCTGTTGGTCTAATACCTCAAACACTCATATCTGTGATAAAAGCTTTTTTGCAAACAAGATGTCCCAAGTTGATGGGACCCAGAGAGGTGAGGACCTGGCTGTGCTGCTCTGGGTGATGACTGGTGGGACCCTGAGGAGTGAGGATCAGGCTCTGCTACTCAGACTCACACTGTGTCACCCCTTCCCTGCCCCCACTCTGCCTGCCCTTCTCTGACTCATTGTAGCATAGAGTCACATTTGCAGGTGCATAAAATTAAATATCAAACACCTGTTCCATGTCACAGACACATTATGTTGGACATTGGAATGTAGAACAAGAGAGAACGAACGTTTTCACCATCTTCATGACAAGAACCTTATGTGCCACCTGTGGCCACTGAGATCCAGCGCCAACAATACACCTAGCAGCTAGTGTTTCCACATGAGGAGCTCATTGCTTCAACTTCTCTGGAGATCAAGCATATGGAGTGTTTGTGTCTCTGACACTGAAGCTCCATTCTAACATGTCTCAGCCCTCCAGATGCCCGTTAGACACACTGCTTGCTTTCTGGCCTCTCCCATAGTCTCCAAGGATTGGAGAACCAGACAGAACAAGGGCCTTTAGCACAAAATGCAGAGGACCCCTGGTTGTTGCCCGTACATACCAGAGGATCCCAGGGATCCCAGCACAGCTGTGCCTGGCTCTGGGATCCTGACAAATGGCTTTCCTCCTGCTGACTCAGTCTCGCTTTGAATCAACTGGGAGAGACAACTTGCACACAAATATACTGGACACAGCAGGTGCAGGATGCTAACCCTGGGTCCTGCTCTCAGGGGTTCGTCTGTAACTCAGCTCCAGAACTCAGAGAGCATGAAGGAACTGGACAAGGGGAGAGGAGCGACACGGAGTTACCTCAAATCGAGCCATGAAATCCTTCAGGTTTGGGAATGCATCCAGGCAACCAGGAGCAAATATGCGGTTTATATCCAAGACATCATAAGCGTGAAAATCGGCAATGGTGATCTGCAGAAGCCAGGAGGAGGGAGCTCAGCACAGGGGGAGACCGACTATGCCCCCTGCTCTTGCCTCCCTCCCTCTCTCACCTCACCTTGTCCCCTGCAAACCAGGGCCGCTTCCCCAGGAACTGGGAGTACAGCGTCAGCTTGTCTGGGAGGCCTTTCAGGTAGTCCGGCTTCAGCTTCTCCTGAAGGAACAAATGGCTGTCAGCACCCACAGACACAACTTTGGGGAGAGGGTCTGCCTGCCCAGGGCTGCACATGACCCCGCTGGCCGGGGAGGCAGCCATCTTTCCTGAGTGTGACAAGGATGTGCACAGTTCACAGTTCACAAAGGATGGAGGGAAAGGAACCCAGGACCTTGGACTGACCCTGGGCTGCCCATTGGGGAAGTGTGCTTGTCTTGTAAAGGCATGGTGGCAGCCCTGGGAAAACAACATACACCTGAGAACAGACCCACTGAGAACTGCTATCATGCACTGAACTCTGCTTCCATGTAGTGACACATGTTGGGAAAAACAGTGAAAGATGACCATGTTAAGGGTCACAGATTAGATAAGTACACTTTCAGAATGTGAATTTTAAATTTCAGAATTAATTTTGCCTCCAGGGTCATCAGGATTATATCCAAGATTATGGAAACCGATTTCGTAACAGTTGGGAGTTTCTGAATCAATGTGTTGGTCAGATAGAAAATTTCTTGGAGAATTAGTCCTCCTGGGGTGTTCAGTGGCACACAGGAGCAGTGCAGATATGAACACAAGGTTTAAAACCTCATTGAACTGGCCAAGTCCTATCCAGTGGGGCACTCACAAAGTTAGGGTTGAAGCAGATACTGCGAAGTTGCCAGCGGCTGTCCATAGCCTGGTTCTCCAAAATGTTCACACGAATCTTCTCCTCTTCCGTCTCCCCACCTGCAGCCCACATACACAGCAGACACCCTCAGCATCCCACCCAGCCAGACCCAGGGCACAGCCACAGCCCCACGCCCTCAGCCAGCCCCACTCACACAGGTTGTGCTTGCGGCCGAGGTAGTGCACGATGGCATTGCTCTGGGTGATCTTGTGAGTCCCATCAATCAGGTATGGCAGCTAGGAGGTGGAGGTGAGGAGGGAAGTCAGCTCGGCTCCCAGGTGCCCAGCACCCCATGCCCTGAGCTAGACAGAGGAAACAGGAGACCAAGTACCCCCTGTGCCTGGCCCATGGCAGGTCCTGGATATATTCTCCATTCAAGGAATAAGTGATCTAAATGTGGAACATCAAGGAAAGTACAGTGGTTGTGCACAAGATCCTGTTCTTTAAAACTCTAAGCTTGGGAAGGATGTGGAGGCAGAGACACCAATCACGACCCCACTCCCTCCAACACCCCATCCCCTGCACGTACGTTGGGGAAGTCCAGGCCCAGATTGAATTTCTCACTCAGCCACTGGCTTTGGTCAAAGTCAGGAGCTGTGGAGAAGACCAAGTGAAACAAAACCTCTCCAGCATACAGCCTCTTTCCCTGGGACCCTTCCAAGGAGTCAGGAGCAAGACCCCCAAGACAGGGGGCATCTGGGATCTGAACCCCAGTCTCACATTCAAAGTATGGGGGCATCAAGAATGCTTATTTGTGTGTGAATTCGACATGCCTCTTACAAAAGTTGTGAGTTAGTCCAAGGAGGAACCCAGCCCAAGCACTGATCCATGAGTGCCCATCTCCACCACCCCAATGTCCTGCACCATCCAGGGGACCAGGGAAAGGGCAGACTCTGATGTCAGTCAACTGCAGTGGACACAAGTCAGAGCAAGCAGGTGCATTACCATCCCCCATGGAGTATCTCTTTTCCTCATAGCTGGTGCCCGTGTATTCCAGGAGCAGGCGGACAGTGTGAGCCAGCTGGGAGGGTGGTAGGGGACAAAGATCAGAGTGACAGTTCCCTAATTTTGACTGCTTTAACTCTAGATGAATCCAGATACTAAATACCCCTCCCCCCCCCCCCCCCCGCACACACACGCACGAGAGCTCCTTGAAGGCGGAAGCTTTCTCTGTGTTCCACAAGAACCATGCCTACGACTCTCCCCAGTTGCTAAGGCGTACCCTGGTGAGTCCCCTTGCTCACCCCGCGGATGTCCCAGTAACCCAGTGTCACCGGCATGGTGGTGGTGGTGCTGCTGCTGCTGCTGCGCGCCCAAGGGACTGATCTGGGCAGGACAACCTGGGGGCTTTACCCGACTGCGGAGTGCAGGACTCCGCCCCTTCCGCTCGGACCCGCCTGTCCCCTCCCTTCTCTCCTCCGGCCCTCCACTCACCCCTCCCCTTGGCTCCTCCAGCCCCTTCCGCCCCCTCCCAAGTTTCTCATGCTTTGTGTTCCCTCAGAACTCCTTCCTGGTTGCCAGAGTTGCTCTAGCCACCCACCAGAAACAGAGTTTCATGGTCCCAGACCCCGGTGTTCCCTGAGCAAGATCTGGGTGCTCAGAGGAAGAGCGCAGGGTGGGAACTCACGGCTTTCCCAGCCTGGCCCTGAGGCCACTCTGCTGGGTCCATGGGAGTTGCAGAGCCCTTGGCAGAGGAGCTGGGCCTTCAGACATCACTGTACCTGGCAAGAACTGTGCCAATTTGAAGCCAGGAGCTTCTTCCAGGTCTCTTATATGGATTCAGGGCCAACCACCTGGGCCATTCGCTGCAGCTTTCCCATGCCACTTGCAAAGCGCTGGACTGAAAGCGAAACGGCTGGGACAGCAACTGGCTTCTGTATGAGGTGCTGGTGCTACACATGGATTAGTTTGATATGTCACTGGGCCAGTCCCTGCACTCTTACTCTAATTATTGTTGTCTTTATTCTAAAAAATATTTTCGTAGGTGGTTTTGCAGCCTACTGGATTAAGCCACCAACTGCAAAGTCAGCATGTCATGTGGGTGCTGAATTGCTGACAAGTGGTTCAACTTGTTTTTTTTTTTTAATGTTTTAAAATTTTTATTACAAAGTCAGATATACAGAGATGAGGAGAGACAGAGAGGAAGATCTTCCATCCGATGATTCACTCCCCAAGTGACCACATCGGCCGGTTCTGCACCAATCTGAAGCAGGGAACCAGGAACCTCTTCTGGGTCTCCCACATGGGTGCAGAGTCCCAAAGCATTGGGCCATCCTCAACTGCTTTCCCAGGCCACAAGCAGGGAGCTGGATGGGAAGTGGAGCTGCCGGGATTAGAACCGGCGCCCACATGGGATCCCGGTGCGTTCAAGGCGAGGACTTTCAGCTGCTAGACCACGCCGCCGGGCCTATGCAGTTCAACTTGTGATGCAGCTCCCTGCTAATGGACTGGGAAAGCAACGGACGATAGCCACGGTACTTGGGCCCCTACCACCCAAGTGGGAGACCCAGAAGCATCTCCTGGTTTTGCCAGGTCCTGTGCTGGCCTTTGTGGATATCTGGAGAGTGAACTAGCAGATGGAAAAAGCTAGCTCTCTACAACTATTAATTTCAACATAAATCTTTAAAAATCTTTCTCAATTGAATCTAGGTATTTTGCCTTTCTAGTTGCTGATGGAGGCCATGCAGTAGGTGTGTATAACACGAAGGTGTGAAGAGAACAGCTCCCTGACTGGCAGGGCCCGGGGAGCTACCAGCTGCTTAGCAGGGCTAAGTGGATTCATCTCTGACCACCTTGACGCAGTTTTCACTCCCCTTCGCATGGGCTCTCAACCACCCCACTAAGAATTTTGTAATCTATTGAGGCATTGTCTGCCCCTGTGAGATGGCTTTTACAACCAATGTGAGCTTAAGAGTTAATGTTACTGAGGATGTCCTGGTGAGTGGGCCTTTAACTACACACAGGAGTATAATTAAGTCTGTGCTGTTTACCCATTGCCATAAAATCTGGCCCAGATATTTATCATGCTTTCTGGGGAATGGCTTGATAAGAGGAACCCTAAAAGTTATCCTGTTACTGTGACCCTAAAGGTCATTTTGCTATAACAAAGAATATAGTTACTGTGACCCTAAAGGCTATCCTGCTAAGGCAAAAAATATAGTTACTGTGGTCTTAAAGGTTAGCCTGTCCTTGCAATTCTTTAGAATATAGAAAATGTAGCTGTTTTAGTTGTTTTCATAAATTTTTAGCTAGAGGAAATACAGGGTGATTTCACTAACATCATAAAGAGATATTTTTGATTATTGTTTGATCACTTATGAAGTTGTAGAGCCTGCAGTTGTGGAGGAATGTAATGTTTATAACTTTTTGTCTTAGATCTTCATGTTTTTTCTCTCTTGATGTATTTCTCCCATTTAGTGATAGATAAGTTGAATAAGAATTGTATTAGGAGTGTATTACTGCATAAGATGTGTTGTCTACTGAGAAACTCTTGGTTGCAACGGTGGAATGGATAATGCCTTGCCTAATACTGAAACAATTTGTAGAATTGTCTTTGCAAACACTCACTCACCCATTGTAGAGTTGAAACTTAAATAGAGTAATTTAGCTCATTGCTAACTGCAATTCTTTCCCCCGTTTTTACCCTTGCTTTACTTGTTTGGTTAACAAACTGTAAGCTTACAGACCTATGGCCAACTAATGTCAATAACCCCGATCCCCATAGACCAAGGCCCCAGACCTTTTAACTCCTACAAGATAGGGGTCTGGTTGATACAGATGGCGCCTAGGTTATAACCCAGACCTGAGGAGAGCAGATGAAGATGGGCAAGCCAAGATAAGCAAGGAATGTGGAATCCTTCCTCAATCATTTTTCAAGAAGTTGTAAACTGTGCCCCCCTGAAGCTATGTTAATATGCCCCTAAGAAAAAACTTTGTACTGCTTCTGTATAAATAAAGCGGACAGCTTTCTCGCTTTGTCCACTATGATCAAGGAATCTGGTGGTCCGTCTCCTTCTTTCTCTCTTCACGCCTCATCCACGCACCCTTCCCGAGTTCCGGACTCAGCTGGAGCTGGACTCCGGCAAGTTGCAAGAGATAAGAGATTTAGAACAGCAAAATGAGAAGTGTAACAACTGAGGGTGAACATGTAGGTATGAACATGGGACCACTGCCTCACTGTGAGCAAACCTTTAGGAAAATCCCCCCGGAGGCTAAGGCTGCTGTCTCTGCCTGGATGCAGATGGGGAACTGAGCTCTGTGGAGGGGTCCAGGTCAGAGTGCATGGGGAACATCTGCAACAGGGACTGCCCTCTGCCAGCCCCAGTCACCTGCTGCCCCATCTCCCCAGCAACACAGACACCCACGCCACCGGAGTTGTCTGGCTTCACTTGGTGAAATGAAGCCCAACCTGCAACTCCACACCCTATTCAGGTAAGCTGAAATCATTGGTGATATTCTTGGTGCACACTCCTAATATGTGCTAGTTACTTTCCCAAACTGACTTCTTCAAGGTCAACAACTGGGTTCTTCAGCTGTTGAACCCCATTTTTGTTCAAGTCACTACTCAACCTGGTTTCACATATTCACAATGTCATAAAAGAGAAACAAAATAAAACCACAGGCCCATTTCTTTGGAACACTCTTTAGTTTTCAAACAAGTCTTCTACCTACAAAAATTAAAGCAGGCAGGTAGTACATTGCTCCTGCGAGGGTTCTAATATATAGTCATATCAGACTGAATTTAAGCCATTTGAGGGATGAGCATTTAAGATGCCAGTGGGGTTGCCCACATCCCATGTCAGGATGACTGAGTTTGAATTTTTAACCCTGGCTCCTCCTAAGATTCCTGCTTCCTGCTAATGTACATCCAGGGAAGCAGCAGACAGTAGCTCATGGTCTGTCACCCCTGCTACCAACATGGAAATGGGGTTTGAGTTTCTGCCTTGTCCCAGCCTGGACTATTTTAGAAATGTGGGGAGAGAGCCAGCTGATGGTACAAATCTCTTTGTCACCCTGCCTTTCAAGTAAAAAAATTCACACCTAGATCTTTATACAAATACATGTCATTTGAGTCACCCTTTCATACCCAAGAACACTTGTGGGTCAGGAGCCAAGGCCAAGGCTTGACTCTGAGGACCCAGCCTGCTGAAGGTCTGACCCGGTCCTCCCTGTGGTCCTCTTGGACATCTTCCAGGCGTCTCTGGTCACCAGATGCTCTCTCCTGCTTCAGGACAGGGCTCTGCTCCTGCCCCCACAGAGGCTCTCCCACCTTCCTTCACATCCCCTCCTGGATGCTGCCCTCAAGGCCACTGTCCTGGTCAAGGAGGTCACCTATCTGACAACGGGACATTTCTGAGGGGCACTTCAGCCATGTCTCCTCCTCTCCACCTTCCACTGGGAAGGTGGGCCTCTTGGAGATTCACCAGCTGTTTGATGAAAGAAAAATGCCACCTGGTGAATGACCATAAAGCTTCAGTCAGGAGACCCAAGCGCTGGATCCCCAAATCCCATAAAGGACAACACAGAGACTCTTTTTTCTCTGCCCCTTGTCAGGGCATACCCTGCCTTCTGGGGTTGCTGCTCCTGATGCATGGCCCTGTGGGTTGTCGTTCTAGGTGCCTGGCAGTGCTCAACGCTGCTCTTCTTTGGAGGGGGGAGCTGACTTGAGCGCTCCATTATTAGCACCCATCTTAGGCTGGCACTGGCTGCTGGAGCTTCCCAGAGCCTAGGGAACTTGGCAACCCAGTGGTGAGGACAGAGGGATGTCCATGGGGTATGGGCAGGAAGCTGTGGTGCTTTATGCATGTCTGACTGGGCTGCCAAGGGTGCTGCCAACTGCCAGGACCCCATCAGCTGGTGGCTGTTGAGGAGGGCTGGGGCAAGTGGCCAATCTTGGTCCAACGGTTGGCCTCGGGCTTTCAGACCTGGCTTAGCATTCCATGGCAGCTACAATTTGATTTGAAACTGCCTACTCCCAGAGGGTTTAGTCTAGGAGTGTGGCAATCGTCCACTCTGCCCCTGGCCTTTCTGCATACTAGCAGTAAGTTCCAGGTCAGTCCACTGGAAACCCAGCTGCTGACACTCTACAAGAGCAGCACCAAGTCCATGATTCTGAGATACTGAGACATCCCTGGGGTGAATGAGGGGTTTGCTCAGAGAGTGGGTTTGGGAGAGCCACTGAGTAGCTGCCATGGTTCCTGTAGGACCTATTGGAAACTTTACCTGTCCAAGGCTCTCTGGAATTCCTTGTATGGGCCCTGTATGTGTGGGGGGCGAGCAGGCATGAAGCATGGGTTGGGGCTCACATGGAGGAGATAAGAACAGATTCAGCGTCCTTTCTCTCTGACCTCTTATTTTGGGCCATACCACCCAGATGTGTCTTGCCATCCGTCTGCTCCTGGAATACACGGACACCAGCTATAACGAAAAGACATGCTCTAATGGGGAGAGCAATCCACCTGCATGCTCTGGCCTTTGCCCAGCAATGCTGACTGACACCTAGCAATCACTGGGTGGCCATCTGTTGCTCACCTGTGCAGCTGCTCACACCCTGGAGCAGAGTCTACACTTGCAAGGCGGGGCACTGGGAGGAGTGCTGGGCTTGGCCGTGTTAGTGATTGTGATAAACTCTAGCACTATCCTAGCTTTCGGTGAACCTTTGGCATGCAGGGTCCAGAACCCTCACCAGATTTTATATTAGTTATACGTAGCAGTGTGAGACTCAGAGGTTCAGATTCCACATGCCTTGTCTCAGAGGGCTTGCCCTCAACTCCATGGGAGGGTCCTGGGGAGAGGTTGCACACTGGGGAGGTTTTATTTCAATTGGTTTTCTCAACAGCTCCTGACTATGAACAAAGCCAGTGTTTTGGACATGTTCTTTACCACCTCTCTCCCTCTGGCTCATGCCTTTACGTGTCTGGTGTGCTGGCTGTGACATGGGGCAGGTCTCCTTTTTATATACGCCCCTGCAGACCTTCCTCTCAGGGTCAGGTGCAGGGGCACATGTAAAGGTGACTGCTGGGACGGAGTACCCATAGACAACTACAAGCACAGCAGCCTGAGGGGTGAGTTGGTTTCACCCTGTGGGTGCGGAGGAGCATGGCCTGGGCCTCACCTCACACACTCACTTCGATCAAACAGGGATTTCTTGCTTACAACAAAGCCTCTTTTGTCAAGAGTTGGTAGTTTGAAGCATTAGTCCAACAAGTTATTCAGTCTATGCTCTTTGTGTGCTGTTCCACTCACCACCGTGTGTTCCTCATCAGCTCTGGGTCAGGTCCAGACCTGTCACCTTGAGGATTATGCAACAGTGGCTCAGCTCTGTGACCAGGGAGGAGGGACCAGTATAGATCCATGTGCTGGACCATGTGGCCCAAAGATCAGGCCCATTTGGCCCTGAACACTCTGGATCGCCCTGAGTTCTTAAGAACCTCTGTGGGCACTGTCAGCCCTGCGTGAAGGTGCATGGCCCAGGAGTGTGCTTGGTGCTGCTTGCTGGAGCAGGTCTCAGG
Organism: Ochotona princeps; assembly: GCF_030435755.1. Taxonomy (NCBI): domain Eukaryota; kingdom Metazoa; phylum Chordata; class Mammalia; order Lagomorpha; family Ochotonidae; genus Ochotona; species Ochotona princeps. Next base: position 92,852,758 of record NC_080833.1, read on the forward strand.
ATGAAGCGAGTTGAGACACAGTGAGGTTGGGTTCAGATACCAAGTAAAGGAGTTAGAACTTCCAGTGTCAGGGGAAGGATTGGAGCTGGCCTCAAAATTTTTTTTTAAGATTTTATTATTATTGGAAAGCCAGATATACAGAGAGGAGGAGAGACAGAGAGGAAGATCTTCCATCCGATGATTCACTCCCCAAGTGAGCCGCAACGGCCAGTGCGCGCCGATCCGAAGCTGGGAACCTGGAACCTCCTCCGGGTCTCCCACACGGGTGCAGAGTCCCAAAGCTTTGGGCTGTCCTCGACTGCATTCCCAGGCCACAAGCACAGAGCTGGATGGGAAGTGGAGCTGCCGGGATGAGAACCGACGCCCATATGAATCCCGGGGCCCTCAAGGCGAGGACTTTAGCCGCTAGGCCACGCCGCCGGGCCCTGGCCTCAAATTCTTTGCTGCTTCACCTCCTCCTGTTTCCCACAATCACTTTTGCTAAGTCGCTCTGTGAAGTCTGGGTGCTTTGCACGCTGCCCTGGCATGGTCTCAGCTCCTTTTCCTGGTGGACATTCCTGCTCGGTGTGTAATGCCAGGCAAGCAGGCAGCCTCACTGTGAATATGGAGAGTGTTTGTGCAGACAGGTGCAACAGGGCCTACGTGGGGTAGGGTGAGTGGAGAAGAGTTGAAAAGGGACAGAGGCAGGTTGTGTCCTGGCCTGTCTTCATACCTAGTCCTGGGCTGTGAGAAAGTTATTGAACAAGTGTGACACTCAGGCTCTGTCTGAGAGGTGATAGCCAGGACCAGATCATGTTGCAGGTTGGGATGGGTTTGGAGCCTGCACCTGCAGAGCACCCAGCTGTTAGCATCTTCCAGATGACCCATCATTTGAGGTGTGGTGTGAGGTATCTGTGATGAAGAGTGAACTCCACAGGGTTGAGGTCCTGCTCACAGCCCTATGTCCCGGCTGTTGTTGGATCTTGCTGGGCTGTTCCTAAACAGGTGCTACAGAAAGCCCAGTGGGACCATAGACCCTGAGTTCTGCTTTTTTTTTTTTTTTTTTTTTTCTGCCCTGCAGTCCCTGCCAAAGATCGCTGCCTACATGAAGTCCAGCCGCTTCCTCCCGAGACTTGTATATCCTAAGCTGGCCAGCTGGATTGGAAAATAAGGAAGTGTAATGTCAAAGATAGGATTGGCTTTGGGGAGCTCATGCCCCCAGCCCTGCCTCAGCCTTCTCAGTCCTCTCCCTCCACTCCCTCCTCCCAGCCTGCTGCCCCTTGTCCTCTAAGCCAGCCCCTCCCATAGAGTCGTGGACAGCCTCAGCTCTGCCCTCTTCCTCAGCTATGGCTCCCTGGACTCTTATTCCTGCACTGAGGCCAATACTGTGGCTCCCGTCTTCTGCCATGAGGGGCCTGAGTGGCCCTGAACTCCCAAATGCCAGAGAGGTCTCTGGGCCTGTGCTGGCCCTGCTGCTGAGTGAGATCTCCCTGGCACTTCGTGCTCCCCAGGAAGCCTGAACCTCAGCCTGGGCCTTTCCTCTTCCCTGGGAGCTCTGGTTCAGTACTGACCATGCTGGAGTTAGGGGGTCATGATTTGTTACTCAAACGTATGGCTTTGAAAATCAAGCATATGTAATACCTAAAGAAATGAATGCACTGTGTTGTATTAATGTTATATTTACAAAACTGATGAGTTAATACAAAAGCCAAACAACCCAATTCTTAATGGGTGAATGACTTGAACTGACTTGTTCCTGAGATGGTACACATATGGCAAAAGGGCACCCGAAAAAGTATACTACATCACTACTTAGAGCAAGGCAAGGCAGAGCTTAGACTGAGGTATTGCGTCACACTCATGTTGCTGGCTGGGACAAAAAGCAGGACAGAGGGAGTGCTGGTGGGAAAAGGAGGAACTGGAACCCTGTAGTTCTGTTAGTGTGAACAGAAAATGGCCCTGCCATTGTGTCAGTCAGCACTGTTCTTTCTCAAAAAGTAGTATTGGAGCAATTCCATTTCCGCAAAAACACACACACCCACACACACAAAGGCAAGTTCTTGAGGTTTGTTTTTTTTTTTTTTTTTTTTAAGACATATGTTATTTTTATTGGAAAGGCAGATTTACAGAGAGGAAAGACAAAGATCTTCTATCCACTGGTTCATTCCCCAAATGGCTGCAACAGCCAGAACCAAGCTTATCCACAGCCAGGAGCTTCTTTTGGGTCTCCCATATGAGTACAGTGTCTCAAGGCTTTCCCCAGGCCATAAGCAGGCAGCTGGATAGGAAATGAAGCAGTTGGGAGACCAACAAGCACCCATATGGGATTCCAGCACAGCAGGGTGAAGATTAATCAATTGAGCCATTGCACCAGACCCTTGATGGCTTTGTGTACAACCATACAAGCACCACTTCCGACATGATGGGAGCTTCCAGTTGTCTCCTAGCAGAGGAAGTGATAAGGACAGTGTATACACACTCAGGAGCAGGCTCTACTGCTCAGCCCTCAACAAAGAAACTCTGAGCATGACACAGCCTGGGTGACCTGCGAGGACACAGGCTCAGTGATGTCCATGTCATGGCTACAACTTAATGGTTCGACTGACAGGATGGAATTGGAGAAACCAAAGTCACAGAGACAGGAAATGGAATAGCGTCTGCCAGGGTCAAGACTGGGGTTGGGAAGTGTTGGTTTAATGCCGCCACCTACAGTTTCACAGGGAGAGAGTTATGGAGCTGGATGGGTATGATGGCAACAATGCATTATGAACATACCTGGAACCACTTGCTGTGAAAATTGGCAAGGTGGCACATTTTATGTGTTAGCACGACCATAACAGTGAACATGGTGGCTGCCTGAAGCTCTTTCAAAATGTCAAAATGAAAAAATACATTTATTTTGGTGCAAAACTGTTTGACATTAATATATATTCTAAACATTTTTAAAATTACTCTTCTGAAGATCTTTAGCATGCAGGGATTCACAATTCTTGTGAACCCAAATTAACTTATCTTTTAATTCTATTTTCCATGACTTTTTTGAAATCACCATACAAGTCTTGATTATCAAATGCAAATTAGAAAGGGTGTGTGGAGATTACATTGTGACACATTGGATTAAGCTGCCCCCTTGAAGCATGAGCATCCCTTATCAGTTCACTTGTTTGAGTTCCCACAGCTCCCCTTACATCCAATTCCCTGCTAAAGCACCTGGGAAAGCAACCAGAATATTTTCAGAGTACTTGGGCCCTGCCACCCACATGGGAGACACGGACAGAGCTATGTGCTCCTGGATTAGGTTTGCTTCAGCCCCAACTAAGGTGGTCACTGGGGCCAGTGACAAAGGGGATAGGACTTTTCTCTATCTGTTCCTCTGTGCCACCCTGCCTACCAAATAAATAAATAAATTTTTAAAACAAATTCAGAGCCCAGCATGATGTCTCAGTAGCTACATTCTTGCCTTGCACACGCCAGGATCCCATATGGGTGCTGGATCCCATATGTGGCCTGGGAAAGCAGTAGAGGATGGCCCAAAGATTTGGGATCCAGCATCTGTGTGGGAGACCTAGAAGAAGCTCCTGACTGCTGGTCTTGGATAGGGTCAGCTCTACCTTTTGTGGCTGCTTGGGGAATGAACCAGTGGAGGGAAGATCTTTCTCTCTTTATCTCCTTATCTTTGTAAACATGTCTTTTCAATTTAAAAAAATCTTTAAAAAATAAAAGAAATTTTTAAGTTGATTGTTGGAAGAATTAGGGACTTGCCAGATGGAAAAGTCCAGGCAGAATGTAACACAAAGTGAAAAGGCCAAAATTAGGAATGACAGAGTGTGTTCCTAGTTTGTTTGTTTGATTGTACTGCCTTTGTTTCAGGAAGAATTTAAGGTAATTTATGTTCCAGTCTTTTCATACTGGAGTGGTTAGAGATGATACTCAAAGATGGCAGGAAGTATATTATCAAGAGTTTTGTAATTGATGCTTGAATATGAATTTTATATAATGGAAAACGAACCCAAGAGGACTGATAATCAGATTTGTTGTGAATTTCCTGTATATTGAATGAATGAAGATAGAAATTGAAGATTAACATGTACATTTACATGATTTCATTTTTGTAAAAGGCAAAAGTGCATTTATGTGTGTTTATATATACTTGTATATACAAAGGAAAATGTTTCAAAGGATATACTTTAACTTGTTCACAGTGATAACCTCTGGGGAATGGGATTAGAGGGAAGGGGATTTATGTGGCTGTCTATATACTGGGTGGGACATTGTGCTTTTATTTCTGTATTTGAATTTTTAATAAATATGTATTATTTATAATAAAAAAATAAAAGAAATTTAAAAGAGGATAACTTTTAAAAATATTGTTGTAAGTTTGAAGCCTAAGAAGTGATTACCTAAGATAAAATAATAATCAGAACAATTCCACCTTTAAGCAAAAAGATCTGTAAATGAAGTCAATCTCAAATATAGACAATTTTATCAAAATTATCAACGATGAAAACATACATTTAAAAATCTTGGATACAAGTGTTCAAACCTATGGACTTCAAATTAAGGACCCACAAGAGATATCTCATGGGACTAGGACTGATCTGAGGCCCCAGTTGGAAACTGTTTGGTGTCTCAGGTGCCAGCATTCCTTCTCTGGGAATGGCTGCCTGCATTGGTGGCTCTTGCCTTGGTTTGCCATCTCTGCTGCTCATCACAATTTCTGTGCTTACCGGGACCCCTGAGGAATCAGTAGGAAGAAATGAAGCTCAAAGAGGTCCCAGACAGCAGCTTGTAGAAGATCATTGGTCCTTCTTTGCTGTCACAGTCTCCATGGAGACTCCAGGGAGTCCATCGGTCTCAAATGTTGCTAGAAGGAGTAGCCTCAGGCCCTTATCCAGGCAGGTCTCCTCACACAGGGCACTCAGCAGTGTGTCTGTGGTTGGCAGGTGCAGGGTTCAAACAGGGTAGGAGGGAGGCTCTGTGTGCAGGTCACAGATGATGTTCCAGTGCGATCTTCAGAGCTCCTTGGAGCACATGTGACCCAGTTGTTATTTCTGTGACAGAGGACAGGGTTTTGTTTTCACTCCTGTGCCCTCCCCTTTTCCTCTGTGTGAGGGATGGCTTCAGGCATGATGGGATGTGCCAAGATGAGTGTAGGCTGAGACTACAGGTGGCTGGAGAATGCAGGCCCAGTAGACAGGACAGGATGAGGGCAGCACCCAATTGCCAGGAGCATAGCCTGGACCCCTACCCCATTGCTCATCGTGTCACTCAAGTTCAAGGTGTTTGGTAGCAGCCAAACCTGATTCATCTCAGATTTGGGCATTTGAGGCTGTGTTCCCATAGGGAGGCAGCCTGGATTCTGTTTCTTGTCCCCAGCCTCGAGGTCTCCCATGATATGTGCATTTTCAGTCCTTCTGTTCAGCTTTGGTTGAGGCCCAGATTGTAGTCTTGGAGATTAAGGAAGAGTTGGCTGTGGGAGGTAAACAGGAGACAGCTGAGGACTACCTGGAAAAGATGAGAAACAGAAATTCCAGAATTCTCCTGTAGACTGCTTCCTTCTGTCTTTGTCTTCCTTTCATCAGAGACATTAAGGCAGGATATAAAAACATGCTAATTGGGAAAATGGAAAAAGAACTTGCAAGCTTAAAAACAACACAAAGCAAGACACAAAGTCCTTCAGGTTTTTCAACACATCCAAACACTTGGAACCAAACACATTTCCCAATATTGTAAGCAAGAAAATCCACAAAGGTGATCTGCAGAGACCAACAATGAGTAGGCAGGAAATGCTGCATCTCAGGAAGAAGGCCACCTCCACTACAAACTGTGGCTGATTCTCCAGGAACTATGAGAAACACTTCAACACCTCAGGGATTCCCTTCAAGTGTTCTGGCCTCAGCTTCTCCTGAGGTGGAAAACAGCTGTGAGCATGCTCAGACACCAGCTCCCTGCCAGGAGGCATCCTGCCCTATGTTGAATCTGTCCCCATGCATGTCCTAACAGCTCCTATGGCTCCAAGCCAAGGGTGCTAGCAGCTCCTGACCCTGGACTCTGACATCCAGCAGAAGCAAACAGTAAGCTCAGAGAAGGAAGTCAACAGCGCAGCCTAGCTGTGGGGTTGGGAGAGGAAAGAATGGGACACACGTCTGAGTGGTTCTAGGGGTGCAAAGGAGAATCTGAGGCTGGAGGGAGGAGGAAGAGGGATGCAGGCTCTTTGCTGATCACGAAGCTTCTAAAAAACTCTCCATGGAGACAGCACTGTGGGAACGGATGGCTGAAATTTCCATCTGCATCCGGTATTTTCCTTTCTTTTCTCCTAGACTGAGTCTGTGCATTGTAAGAATGGACAGGTGGAGAGAGGGACCTTGGTAGAGGTCAGAAGTAGAGAGAACTTTGAACACCTGACTTTATTTTCTTTGAAGATATATTTCATTATTCATCTGAAAGAGAGTCGATGGCCTTTTGGACTGCCACAGGTGCAGACACCTGGGCAGCGTGACTCCTGGGATTAGGCCCCAGACCCACCCCCCGCCAACCTGTGTTCCTTTTGGACTGGCACAGGTGTGGACAGCTGGGTAGCATGACTCCCTCGGGGAGGGAGGCCCTGGGCAGTCCGGGTGCCAGTGGCACTGGGATAAACTGTCAGGCTGCCTGGCAGTGCACTCTGGAACTTGGTGATGTAGACTTATATTTGGTCTGGGGGATGGAATAGGTGGGGGCAAGCAGGGACCTGAGGGTTCATATCTAGATGAGGAATGACTTCTGAGGAACTTCAATGGACAAGGCCACTGTAGTTACAGGGCTGGATCACAGAACCCATCAGAGACAGTCGGAACAGGGAATGGGTGATGTGAGGGTGGCCGTGACACTAACCAGCACAGGAGTGAATTAGGTCTGGGGGCAGAATCTGCAGGGGAGTATGTGGGTTCACATGTAGAACAACAATCTCCATTGGTACATGCAAGATCTGTGGCTGGGAATAGGCCTGGTTGGGGAGCTAAGGGGACATCCTGGCTGGGTTGGGATTCCCACTGGTGAGTGTGAGAATTAGAATGGCGGTAGTAGGCTGGGTTGGATATGAATGCAATCTCCCTCAGCATGGGTGGGGACTGGGTCTGGGGAGTGCCAGATTGGGCTAGACTCCAGTACCCACTGGTACTCGTGAGAGCCAGGGTGGGTATAGAACGGACTGGGTCAGGTTTCATCTCTCATTGAACCACATGAGGACTATAGCTGGATGTGGACCAGGTGTGGCTGGGCTGCAACACCAAAAAGGAAGAACTGGATTGGGTAGGGACCAACTGGGTAAGGACACTGTTCCTACCAGAACAAGAGGTGCACAAAGTCAACCTGGGCCAAGGATCCACCAGAGTGCACAAGATCTGCCACATGGAGGTGACTGATAGAGGAGCTTGGGGAAATCCTTTGTCAGGACACAGTTCCTGCAGGTGAACACTAGAACCAAGGCAAAGAACAGCCCAAACCAAGCCAAGTTACAGTACCGGCCAGCATACATGTGGGTCAGGTTGCAAGGGTGGGCCAGGTTGGACCAGTTCATAACATCTACTGGCAGATGTGAGAACCAGGGTGGGTTGTAGGAGGGGCCGTTTTGAGCTGCAACCAACCAGTTGACATTTGGGCCATAACAGGGGGGCTGGCTGCACTGAGCTAGGCTGCAGCACCAACCAGCAGGAGCTGGAACTAGAGGCAGGCTGGACTTAGCCAGGCTGAAGCACCTGCTGGTCGATGCTGAGGTGAAGCAAGCAAAGGCAGTCAGGGGGTGGTAGGTGCAGGGACTGTGAGCTCTGGGATTTGGAAGTGGGTTTGGCAGGGACCAGGTTGTCTGGCTTGGGTCCTTGGGCCTGCATGTATAGTGGGTGACGAGTCTGTGAGTTCCTGAGGTTGGGGGATTGCTAGGGCCCAGGTAGCCTGGCCCAGGTCTGTGAGTCTGCCTGCACGGTGGGTGCCGGGCCATGAACCCCTGGGACAGGGGGATCCAGCAGGGTCTGGTCTCTAGACTTGGGTTCTTGGGCCCACCTGTGAGAACTGGTCTTCCTTAGTGGAAAAGACAGAGTATTGGATGGCTGGCCCAGATCCACATAGAGGATATAGCAGCCCATTGCTGCCTTCAGAAGACATCTATTATCATAGTAGAGGAAAGAGAACAGAACAGATTGCACAATTAACCCAGCCCAACGATGACAGCAAATATTTAGGCAAATGGAGACTCTAAGGTCAATTATGTCAACCAATAGACATTGAAAGTGTTCCCTCATCCTTGGATCGGCGAGATTGACATTTCAGAGCTATTGAAACCACCTGGGCAGAACCTTCAGAGTACGCCACATCAGGACCCTGGGTCAATACTGGATGGCTGTTCTCCATCCCTGGGTGTGGGCAGTTGGGAAGCTGGGTGTGGCTTCTCCCCTGGTTGCTTCTTATCACCAGATATAGAAAAAGAAATGGGAAACTTGGGAACAATGATCATACCCACTTTTCCCTGACTATCCAGTCTTCCCACCCTGATCAACTATGTAAGGATCATCTAAAATAAAAAATTTTTTAAAAGTTTACACACACATACACAAAGAAAAAAAAAGAAAAGAAAGCAGAATTACAAAAAAGGGGGGGGGGAATAGATGCTGTTTAATAATTCAGATGGCCAAAAACAGCCAAGGCTGTGCCAGGTGGAAGCCAGGAGTTGTAACTTCATTGGGGTCCATGTGTGTAGCAGGGAACATCAACTGCTGCTTTTCCGGGTACATTATTCGGAGTTGGATAATAAATGGAGCATCTGAGACTTGAATCCACACACACATGGTATAATGGCAATGAAGATAACGGCTGAGCCCTCTGTGTGACACAATGCTGGCCAGAACATATGACTTCACTCTTTAGATAATGAATGCTCAAGGCTGGAGCACTGATTCGATCTTAAGAATGGTGGGAACTGACTCCGAGGTTTCACCGATGCAGTCTGGGGTTAGGCAGTCACTGGTGGTAGCACAGTGACCCACGTAGAGCCTCATGGAGCTCATATGAGAAACAGGAGCCATGCAGATGTGAAATTAAGAGTCCTGACCCTGAGTCCAAACCAGCCCAGCTTCTGTGGGGCAACAGAAATTCTCCAAGTCAGGACTGCATCAGAGTCCTACCTACTGATGAGAGCCATCCACAACCTGGTTCTCCAAAATGCAGATCCTCTTCTCTTCTGTCTCCCTACCTGCAGGCCACACAGCAGAGACTTTCAGCATCCCACCCCAGCCAGGCCCCTGCCCACTCACACAGGTTGTGTTTGCGGATGAGATAGCTTAGGTTGGTAATGCTCTGTGTGATCTTAGTGACTCTCATCATTCAAATAGGCCAGCTGAAAGAGTAAAGAAGAAAGTAATTCACCTGGGCTCCCAGGTGCCCAGCACCCCTGCCCTGAGCAAGGGCATACAGGAGTCCTGGCACCCTTTGTGCCTGGTCCAGGGCAGGCCCTAGAGACACTGTACAAAGAATGAGTGGCAGGCCCAGCACAGTGGCCTAGTGGCTAGAGTCCTCTCCTTGAACATGCCAGGATCCCATATGGGTGCCAGTTCTAATCCCGGCAGTTCTGCTTCCCATCCAGCTCCCTGCTTGTGGCCTGGGAAAGCCGTCAAGGACGGCCCAAAGCCTTGAGACCCTACACCCACGTGGGAGACCTGGAGGAAGTTCCTGACTCCTGGCTTCAGATCGATGCAGCACCGGCTGTTGCAGTCACTTGGGGAATAAATCCTCAGACGGAAAATCCTCCTCTCTGTATATCTGCCTTTCCAATAAAAATAAATGAGTCTTTTTTTTTAAAAAAAAAAAAAAAGAAAAACGAAAAATGAATGGCCACAATATGCAGCACCATCGAAAATCAACACAGACAACCAAGAACACCACTATCTGGGAAGGGTGCACTCATGTTAAATCTCTAATCCAGGGAAGGGAAATGCAAGCAGAGAAACCTTGTACATCGATCCTCAGCCATCCCATCTCCTGCACAAATGTTGGGAAAGTCCAAACCCAATTGATTTTCTCACTCAACCACTGGCTTCAGTCATAGTTCGGAACTGAGGAGAGGACCAAGGGAAACAAAACCTCCAGTGTGCAGCTTCTTCCCTGGGATCCTCCCAAGGAGTCAAGGGCAAGAATCCTAAGACAGGGCATGTGGGATATGAACCCCTCATCTTACATTCAAGGCCAAGAGAACAGAATGGTTGTAAGGGCTCTGAAACCTATTTGCCAAAAGCTCAAAAGAAGTGTGGGGAAATTTAGGAAGAACCCAACCCCATCACAGACACAGCACAGTGCCTAGTGCCCTTGTGTTGGGAGGTCATACTGACCCTATGCATTAGGGCAGAGGTCAGTGCAGGCAGGTGCATTACCATCCCCCACAGTGTACTTCTTGTCCTCATAGCTGGTACCTGTGTATGAACTAGCTGGGGGAGGGAAGAATGGCAGGGGCACAGGCTAAAGGCAAAGTGACCAGAATCTGTCCTTATCTCCTCTAGATGAACCCACCAAATCAACACCACAAACACTGCCACCACCCACTCCTCACCCCACACATGTAGGTGTGCTCTGGGGAGCTGCTGTGAGGCCAAGGCTTCCTCTGGGTTCCACAGAAATGAGTCGTAAGAATCCCCCCAGCTAAGTCTGATGTGATGGCTCAACTGGCTAACCCTCTGTCTGCAAACTCCAGCAACCCATATAGGTGGCCATGTGTGTCCTGGCTGTTCCATTTCCCATCCAACTCTCTGTTTATGTCCTGGGAAAGCAGCAAAGGATGTCTCCAAGCCTGAGGATACTACATCCACATGGGAGACCTGGAGGGGGCTCAGCTCCAACCACTGCGGAGTTGGTTCATTTGGGGAAATGAACCAGCAGAGGGAAGATCTCTGCTTTTTCCTCCTCAATGTAAATCAGCCTTTCCAATAAAAACAAAATCTTAAAACAAAATTCCCCCAGCTGCTCAGTGCTGCTCTCACCAGCCCTGTGAGAGGACCCCTCACTCACCCCATGGTTTCCCCAGCTGCTCAGTGCTGCTCCCACCAGCCCTGTGAGAGGGCCCCTCACTCACCCCATGGCTCTCCCAGTAGCTCAGTGTCACGGGGTGCTGCTGCTGGTGCTGCAGGCTCAGCAAGCTGGCCTCAGTGGGAGTGGCTTGGGTGTCACCTGGGTACTCAGTGGGAGCAGGTCACAACTCCCCCACCTCAGTCTCCCTCAAGGCCACTGTACTGGTCAAGGAGGTCACCTATCTGACAACAGGACATTTCTGAGGGGCACCTCAGCCATGCCTCCTCTGTGTAAGGTGGGCCTCTTGGAGATTCACCAGCTGCTTGATGAAAGAAAAACACCACCCGGTGAATGACCATAAGGCTTCAGTCAGGAGACCCAAGGGCTGGTTCCCCAAATCCCTTAAGGGACAACACACAGCCCCTACTTTCTTCCTTCCATCCTGTGTCAGATCAGGCAGACCTTTGCCTTCTGGGGTTGCTGTTCCTGATGCATGGCTCTGTGGGTTGTCGGCCTAGGAGCCTGGCAGTGCCCAACGCTGCTCTTCTTATGGGCGCTGATTTGAACACTCCATTACTGGTACCCCACTTAGGCGCTGGCAGCTGGAGCTTCCCAGAGCCCAGGGAACTTGTCAGCCCAGGGGGTGAGGACAGAGGGATGCCTGCGGGGGAGGGGCAGGGAGCTGTGGCACTGTCTGCAGGCCTCGTTGGGCTGCCAAGGGCACTGCCAACTCCCGGGACCTCAGCAGAGGGTGGGCGCTCGGGAAGACTGGGGAAACGGAGAGTCGGAGCGCCCCGACCTCGCTTGGGGAACACTGGGGTCCAGGACGAGCAGCAGCTTTCCGCTCCCAGGAATGGGGAGCAGAGTGCTGCCTGTCTGAGGAACTGTGTGCAGCCAGAGAAACCTGAGAGGGGCGGAAGGAGCCAGAGGGGAGAGGCCAGCTGGGAGGGGAGGGGCGGGGGCGGGACCCTGCCTCATCCAGGACCCGGATGAAGCCCCAGGCAGCCCTCTGAGCCCTCAGCACCAGCCACACCAGCGGGAGGAGCAGGAGCGACTCCAAAACCAGCACCAACCAGCAGCACCATGCCCATGACGCTGGGTTACTGGGACATCCGCGGGGTGAGTGAGGGGTCGGTTTGGAGGGCTGGCGGGGGCAGCGCTGAGCAGCTGGGGCTATTTTGATGCTGCTACTGTGGAAACTGGAGAAAGCCTTGGTCTTGCAGAAGCTGTGTGTGTGTGTGTGTGTGTGTGTGTGAGAGAGAGAGAGAGAGAGAGAGAGAGAGAGAGAGAGAGAGAGAGAGAGAGAGAGAGAGAAGTGGAGTGGGGATTAGCTGTAGTACCTGGTTCTCTGGAGTTGAAGAGGTCAGCATGAGGGAACTATCTCTGATCTTCGCCCCCTTTGATCCCCCAGCTGGCTCACACCGTCCGCCTGCTCCTGGAATACACGGACACCAGCTATGAGGAAAAGATATACTCCATGGGGGACGGTAATGCTCCTACCTGCTCTACCTCTGCGGGGCAAACGTGACTGACATTTGAGCCTGCCCCTACTCTGGTCCCTTGAGGGTGCAGATAGGTTCCCCATTCGGAGTTCTAGGTGGTTTGGGAGGGCAAGAAAACTGCTGGGAACCCAGGTTCAGATTGGGTAAGATTCTTTGCTTGGCTTCCCAACAATTTTTTCAAGAGGTATGTCAGGTCTAAAGCATGTATACACATTCTTTTCCCCAGACCTTGAGTGTGAAACTGAGGGGTTCAAATCCCACATGCCTTGTCTCGGGGCAGGGGGTCTTGCCCCTGACTCCCTGGGAGGGTCCCAGGAAAGAGGCTGCGCACTGGGGAGGTTTTGTTTCACTTGGTCTTCTCCACAGCTCCCGACTATGACCGAAGCCAGTGGCTGAGTGAGAAATTCAAGCTGGGCCTGGACTTCCCCAACGTACGTGCAGGGGCTGGGAACCATAGGGGGAGTGCAAGGTGTCTCTTCCTCCACATCTTTCCCAAGGTTAAAGATTTCAGCACCAGGATCTTGTGCTCAGCTACTGTCATTCCTGGTTCTCTATAAGGCTTTTCCATTGGGCTTACTCATTCCTTGTATGGAGTATATATTTGGGGCCTGCCATGGACCAGGCACAGAGAGTGCCAGGGCTCCTGTGTGCCCTGATCCGGGCAGGGGATGCTGGGCACATGGGAGTGCAGCTGACTTCCCTCCTCCCTTCCCAGCTGCCCTACCTGATTGACGGCACTCACAAGATCACCCAGAGCAATGCCATCCTGCGCTACCTTGGCCGCAAGCACAACCTGTGTGAGTGGGGCTGGCTGAGGGCGTGGGGCTGTGGTTGTGCCCTGGGTCTGGCTGGGTGGGATGCTGAGGGTGTCTGCTGTGTGTGGGCTGCAGGTGGGGAGACGGAAGAGGAGAAGATTCGCGTGGACATTTTGGAGAATCAGGCTATGGACAACCGCTGGCAACTTGGCAGTATCTGCTACAGCCCTGACTTTGTGAGTGCCCCACTGGACAGGACACGGCAGTTTCAATGAGTAATTAACCTCTTGTGTTCGTATCTACACTGCTCCTGAACCACCCAGGAGCACTGATTCTTCAAACAATTTCATATGTTATCAATACATTGATTCTGTGGTCTTTTAAATCTTTGAAATCTACGAATTGATTTCCAAACTCTTAGCTATATACCAAATGTCTTTGTTCTAAGACAGGATATTTTCTTCTGAATCATTTTTGAGCTACATTATGGTCATCTTTACCACCTGGTTCCAACGTATGCCAGTAGTTGGATGCAGAGTCCCAGTGCATAAATTATCACAGTTCAAGAAGGGAACATCTTCAAGCATGTGCCCTATTTCCCAGGGCTCTTTCTGTGTTCCCACAGGGATAAGCAGATTTCCTCAATAGGAAGCCCAGTGTCAGCCCGAGGCCCTAGGTTCCTTTCCCTCCATCATTTCATATCACATTCTCATCCTTTGTGATCTGTGCACATCCCTGTCACACTCAGGGAAGATGGCTGCCTCCCCGGCCAGCAGGGTCATGTGCAGCCCTGGGCAGGCAGACCCTCTCCCCAAAGTTGTGTCTGTGGGTGCTGACAGCCATTTGTTCCTTCAGGAGAAGCTGAAGCCTGACTACCTGAAGGGCCTCCCAGACAAGCTGATGCTGTACTCCCAGTTCCTGGGGAAGCGGCCCTGGTTTGCAGGGGACAAGGTGAGGTGAGAGAAGAAGTGAGGGAGGCAGGAGCAGGGGGCATGGTCGGTCTCCCCCTGTGCTGAGCTCCCTCCTCCTGGCTTCTGCAGATCACCATTGCCGATTTCCACGCTTATGATGTCTTGGATGGGAACTGTATATTCGCTCCTGGTTGCCTGGATGCGTTCCCAAACCTGAAGGATTTCATGGCTCGATTTGAGGTAACTTCTCAACCCTTCTCTTCCCTCCTCTCCCCTCTTCTGGTTCATTTAAGCTCTCTGAGTCCTAGAGTTGAGCTGCAGACCAACCCCTGCACCTGCTGTGTCCAATGTATCTGCACAAGTTGTCTCTTCCACTTGATTCAATGGGAGATTGAATCAATAGTGGGAAGGCCATTTGTCAGGCTCCCAGAGCCAGTCACAGCTGTCAGGGCTCCCAAGAACATCTGATGTGTATGGGCAGTGTTGGGATTCAATGAATCTAAGTGAGACTCCAAGGTGAATGAGTGAGTGAGATGATTTTATTGTCTAGTCCAGGGGGCAACTTTTTGCCATAAGCAAGAAGCACCCTGAATAAAATAATTGTGGGGTTTTTATAGTAAGAGCATCAAAAGCTTCGTGATAGTGAGCAAGTACATGATTGGGGCTAGCAGTGACACAAAACAGAAAGCATGCAACAGGAATTTATAACTTATAGGCTTGGGGGTCCTGATCATATCTCTTCAATGCAGATAGTAATAAAATAGCGTGCCTCGAAGGTAGCTGTCTCCCGAAAATCAAAAAACTCCAAGATTCTCCCTATCTCCTGCCTGCCTCCAGGTCTTTCAGGAAACAAGAGCTTAGGTCCTAACAGGATGCAGGTGTCTCTTTGGAGATTCCAGATTTCCAGGAGTACAGTCACTTTTACAATTACCCCTTACAGGACAGCAGTCAGGCTTCTCTGAATCTTGTGCTACCAGGAGCAGCCTCAGGCCTTTGTCCTGACTCCCACCCATGGAGACTGTAGGAGAGGCCTGCATTTGTAGCGGGCATCAGGGGGGTGAGATGTGTTAGAATCAAACTGCAGTGTCAGAGACACAGACACTCCAGGTACTTGATCTTGAATTGAACTAATGAGATCCTCATGTGGAAGCACTGAGCCCCCAGATGTGTTGGTGCTGGATCTCAGTGGCCACAGGCGGCCCCTGGTGCAGGTTCTTGTCATGAAGAGTTGGTGGTGAAAACTTCCTTTCACTCTGTTTCCTCATTCCTGTGTCACACATCTTCTCGCTGTGATATGAGGCAGGTTGTTGATGTTTAATTTTATGTACCTGCAAATGTGGCTTCACACTGGAACTGAGGCCGTTTTGAGAATGCAGGCACAGCGGGTCGGGGGAGGGTAACACAGCGTGCATCTGAGGAGCACAGCATAGGCCTCACCTCTCAGGGTTACATCGTCACCAAGGGACATCTTGTTTGCCACAAAAGCTTTTATCACAGATATGAGTGTTTGAGGTATTAGACCAACAGATTGTTCATTCTGTGATCAATGTCCTGTTCCCCTCCCATGGAGAGATGTGCCTGCTCAGCTCATTCTCATCAGCTCTGGGTGAGGAACAGGACCGAAGCCTTGGGGATTATGCATCAGTTGCTGAGCTCTGTGTGCCTGGGATAGGGACCAGATAAAATCTGTGTGCTGGACTGTGCAGCCCCCCAGACCAAGCCTGTTAGACTCAGAGCACCTTGGGTCCCCCTGAATTCTTGAGACCCCTGTGGACACTGTCAGGCCTGACGTGCAGGTGCATGGCCCAGGAGTATGTTCAGTACTGCTCACTGTGGCAGGTCTCAGGATAAGGGGAGTTGAAATGCAGTAAGGTTAGGCTCAGATACCAAGTGGAAGAATTAGAACTTCCTGTGTCAGGGGGAGGATTGGCACCTGGCCTCGCTTTGCTTTGCTGATTCACCTCCTCCTGTTTCCCACAGTGAGGGCTTGCTGAGTCACTGGGTGAGGTCTGGGTGGCTCTGCTAGCTGCCCTGGCATGATCTCAGCCCCTTAGTCCTGGTTGACATCTCTGCTGTGTGTGCAATGCCAGGAGGGGTCAGTCTCATTGTGAATAAGGGAGTGTGCAGACAGGAGTGCCAGGGCCTTTGTGGATAGGGCAGAGAGGAGAACATTTTGGAGAGGGACAGCGGCAGCATGTGTCATACTCTGCCTGCTCAGTCTTTGAGAAAGTTCATGATGTGTGTATCAGACACTGTCTGGTGCAAAGCTGTGACCATCAGGCTCCCGTTGAGACATGGTAGCCAAGAGTGGATCATGTTGGGGTGGAATGGCCTCTGAACCAGCATGGACATTGTGCTTGGCTATATAGTACCCAGCTTTTGTGTCTCCCTGCTGATCCATCCTTAGAGGTATGGAGAGAGGTGTCTGTGATGAAGCGTGAACTCCGCAGGGCTGTGGTCCTATGGAGATGTCAGTGCAGCCACCACAGCCCCGTGCAATGGCCGCTGTTGGTCCCGCTGGGCTGTGCCTACACTGGGGCTGTGGGAACTTCAGGGCAACCACAGACCCTGAGCTCTGCTCCTGTTTCTGCCCCTGCAGGGCCTGCCGAAGATCGCTGCCTACATGAAGTCCAGCCACTTCCTCCGAGTGCCTATGTATTTAAAGCTGGCCTCCTGGACAGGAAAATAAGGCTCTGTGATGAGGTGGGAGGGTTGTCGGGAGCTCAGCCCTGCCTCAGCCTTCTCAGTTCTCTCCCTCCACTGTCTCCTCCTCCTCCCCAGCCTCTTGCCCCTGTCCTCTAAGCCAGCCCTTCCTGTAGACACCTTGGCCAGCCTCAACTCTGCCCTCTTCTTCATCCACAGCCCCTGTGCTGCTCCTCCTGCACTAAGGCCAACCCCATGGCCCTGTCTCTGCCGTGAGGGACCCTGAATGTCCCTGAGTTCCCCAGATGCCAGAGAGGTCCCTGGGCCTGTGCTGCCCCTGTTCTGCAGCAAGATTTCTCCCGGGCACTGCCTGTTCCCCAGGAAGCCTGAATCTCAGCCTGGCCTGTCTTCTTCCCCGGGGAGTCCTGACTTGGCACAGGTCTTGCTGAAGTTTGGGGATTTTCTTTTTTCTGTTGCCACAACAGCGTCTAGCAGAGCAGGATGCTGTGTGGGTGTATGGTCAGCTGAGGTTCCATGGTGTCATTTCTCAGTGCTGTCCATGTTGCTCTGTTCTTCACTTTGGGTCCCTTCTTCTGCCTGATTCCTCATTCCTGCAGCATGGTACCAAGGCTGAAGCACCCCTGCAGCTGGGTCCTGGTTCTATAAACTGCTGGGCTATTGGGAAGAGGTGGCTGTCCATGGGTACACCCCTGCTGAGACCCTTCCCCAGATGGCCTTCCTGTTATGCATATTCATTGTCTATTTTTTCAGATTGTTTTATAATAAAAAAAAATCCCACTGTATTGTAATTGTTGTTTTACCTATGTTTTTCACACCAAATGAATCTTGAATCCTAAAGGAGAGAATCCCTCCATGTCTTCCCTGTGACATGTGTCAGGGTGCCTGTCATATAGTAGATGTCCAGGAAGTTTGGAAATGTGGAAGAATTTCCAGTGCTAGTGTGTTTGTTTATGATAAATGCTTGGGGGAAAAATGAGACAGGCATACTTACACATTTACATACGTACCAGACCCTAACCCCTCCTGCACGTACGTTGGGGAAGTCCAGGCCCAGCTTCAATTTCTCACTCAGCCATGGGCCTTGGTCACAGTTGGGAGCTGTGGAGAAGACCAAGTGAAACAAAACCTCCCAATGTGCAGCTTCTTCCCTGGGACCCCCCAGGAAGTCAGGGGCAAGACCCCAAGGCAGGGCATCTGGTAGCTGACGAGATTGGGCACGTTCAGGGTGGTATGGCCATAGACGGCATCTGGTATCTGAACCCTCATCTCACATTTAAAGTCTGAGGAACAGAATGATGTACGGGCTCTGAACCTTGCATGCTAAAGGCTCAAAAACATGTGTGAATATCTAAGGAAGTCCCCAACCCACTCACAGACACACCAGTGCCCAAAACTCTCTTGTCGCAACTTGTCTTGGGATGACAACTCCACCACTCAAGGACCAGGGTAGGGGCAGACTCAGATGTCACTCAGCATTAGGGCAGAGGTCAGTGCAGGCAGGTGTATTACAGACCCCATGGAGTGCCTTCTCTCCTCATAGCTGGTGTCTGTGTATTCCAGGAGCAGGCTGATGCCTTGAGCCAGCATAAGGGGATGGGAGGGGGCAGAGGTTAGAGAAAGAACAACCCACTTGGTAATCTCCACAACCACTGCTGTCCCCAACCCCAGGCCGGCTTGGCGAGACCTAGGGAGGCTGAGGAACCACAGCTGCTCAGATCTGCCCCCGCCAGCCCTCCAAGCAGACCCTTTGCTCACCCAGGGAATGTTCCAGTAACCCAGCTTCTTGATGTTGCTGGCTCAGTGGAGCAGCCTCGGGTTTCATCCGGGTCCTCAGGAAGGGCTGGGCCCCTCCCCTTCTACCCCTTCTGCCCCTTCTGCCCCTCTCCCCTCTCAGGGATCTCTTGCTCACGTCTCCTCAGAACCTTTAAAGACAGGGCTCTGCTCCTGCCCCAAAGAGGCTGTCCCACCTGCCTTCACATTCCCTCCTGGACATCGACCTCAAGGCCACTGTCTTGGTCAAGGTGGTCACCTATCTGACAATGGGAAATTTCTGAGGGGCAGCCATGCTGCCTCCTTGCAAGATGCACTTGCTGGAGTTTCACCAGCTGGCTCAAAACACTGTTCGGTGAATGACCATAAGGCTTCAGTCAGATGGTCCAAGGGCTGTTACCCCAAATAACTTAAAGACCAACACAGAGCCTCTTCTTTGTTCCCATTGCCCCATGTTGGGGCATCCTCCACCTTCTGGGGTTCCTAGTGGGCTGGGAGTTAACTTCAGTCTTTCTGCTCCCTGAAGGTTGAGCCCAGCACCACTTTCCTTGGAACTGAGGAGACCTGGGCAGGAGAGGCACAGAGGGGTGGACCCATCAACAGCGCTGCCCCTTCCCTCACTGAGAACTCAAACCAACTTCCAGGCTAGACCTGTGGAGATCAAGAGACTGGGCAGCAGACCCTGAACACTAGCAGCATCGTGTCAACGACACTGCATTACTGGGACATTCACAGGTTGAGCAAGTGGCCTGCCTAGCAGGTGGGTGGCATGAGACCTGCAAGAGGCACAGGATAAGATTCTTGTCCCAGCTGCTCCACTTCCCATCCAACTCTCTGCTTATGTCCTGGGAAAGCAGCAGAAGATGGCCTGAAGCCTTGGGATCCTGCACCAGTGTGGGAGACCCACAAGAACTTATTGGTTTCTGGCTACGCATCACCCAGCTGCAGTCATTGCTGCTACTTGGGAAGTGAACCAGCAGACAAAAGACCTTTCTATCTCTGTCCCTCTGTAAATCTATCTTTCCAATAAAAATCATATATATATATATGAACACTTGAATTCCGCCCTGCTGAGATACTGTTCTGCAGCCACCTTCTTCAAAACACCCGAAATTCCACCTACCTAGTGCTTTTCCTTCATCTAACTCAACTTATTCCAGACTCTTGACTCCCAGAGGAGAGGGAAAGTGAGGTGGTTGGCACAAGCCAGTTCAGCATCGCTCTCATTCTCCTGGCACTCTGCTGGCTTTTGTTATATAGACCCCACCCCTAACTGACTCTGCCACATGTGTGTCTGTGTGCATGCTGTTAGTTAGCCCCGCTCGGGTCTATTTTCCCTTTTTAATAAACCTGCTCTGCTGGTTGAACAGCGTTCTGGGCCAAATTTTCCACCAAGCATCCAAGGCCAAGGACATACTGAAATAGACATAGACTGCCGTCCGGAAAGAATCAAGTGGTTTCTCACACCCGGAGCCGAGAAGCCAACACCATCTAAGAACAATTGAGGCTACACAAATAACATCCTACCCAGAGACCTGCATGGGTCTGCAGCCTCCTCACCAATGTGACAGACATTTAAAAATAAGATTTAAATTAAAAAAAGTAATAATCTTCTCTCGCCAGGAATTTGTCTCTCCTCTCTGTCCTGCTCTGATTGCCTAACAACTCTCCTTCACATCTGTTCCCCTTCCATTGCTACATCTCATGCTGTGGCGTTCAAAACCTGCATGCTCCAGAGCTGCCCTCAAGGACCTCCATGGTCCAGCACTCCTCGGCGGTTTGGCAGGGGCTGTCCATCGCAGACCCCTACACCTTCAAAGGGTTCAGCTGAGCTGCCAGATCCTAGCACCTCCCCTAACTACCTGTGTGCCTGTAACACAGTGACTCTGAGAAAACGAATGAACTCAGATACCATGAGGTAAGACAGGCAAGGAAGGCCAGCTAGGCCCTAATTAGTCCCCCTGAGAGCAGGAAGTGCTGCCTTCTCCACCTGGTGCCTGAGCCCCATCTCACTGTCTCTAACCTATCTCACCTCCAGCCCAGCCCCCAGGCACCAGGCTGGACAACACTCAGCTGTGCTTTGTGCAACTTCTGAGCAGGACAGAGAGGGTCCAGGTTGTGGACAAAGGATTCCAAGAGACTCAGGGCCACCTGCCCCAACAGCCTCAGGGTAACAATCCCCAGAACCTCTCTCTCCCACAGCGAGGCTGTCTCTTCTTAAATCTCCAAGGCAGCAAGTCAGGACTTGAGCCAGAGCTGAGAAGGAGCTGAGAATGGTAGGAAAATGGGATAGAGGAAAGACTCTAGCCTGAAAGCCCAGGACCAATGCCTCAAACTAAAGCCCAGATGGTGACAAACTAGGCTTTTTCCAGACACATTGGTCCTGGGTGACAGACAAGTAGCAATGAGGGGAGCTCAGTCCGTGTCCCACATGTTCCTTCTCCACCTGCTCTCCAAGCCCCCTTCCCCTGTCTGCTGAGCCTGCCAAGTTTTTCTTTCCTTCCCCCCACCTTTTTTTTTGAATGATTTCACTTGAAAAAGAGACTCTTCGGGAGAGATGCAGAGACAGTGAGCTCATCCACCTGCGGGTTCACTGCCCAAATCACTGCAACTGCCTGAGAAAGATCAGTCTAAACCATAAGCTTGGAACTTTTCTCAGGTCTCCTATATGGATATAGAGTCCCACAGACTTCCACTTCTGACCCAACTCCCTGCTAATGGTCTGGGAAAGCAGCAGAGATTGGGACAAAGTCTTTGGATCCGGCATCCACATGGGAGACCCATTGGACTCCTGGCTCCTGAAGCTGACTGCAACAAGTTGCTGGCAGTGTTGCTCAGTTGGTTCTCAAAGATGTCCATCCACATCTTCTATTCTGTGTCCCTACCTGAAGCCCATACAACAGAGACCAAAGCATTACACCCTAGCCAAGCCCAGAGGGTAGCCATGGCCACGGCCCCATGCCCAGCAACCAACCCCACTCTCAGAGGTTGTGCTTAGTCTGGGTGAGCTTGAGTCCCATTCATCAAGTGGGCAGCTAGGGGTTGGGAGTGAGGAAGGAAGTCAGCTGGGCTCCCAGGCACGCAGAAACCCTTACCCTGAGCAAGGGCACAAAGGAGACCTGGTACCCTCTGTGCCTAGCCCACGACATGCCTGGGTAAACATGCTATACAAGGATGAGTGAGTTGGGACACACAACCACATGAAAGGCAGCACAGTCAGCCAGGAATGACAATGGTTGAGCACAAGGTCCTGGTCCTACTCCTCTAACCTTGGGAAGGATGTGGATACAGAGACACTTTGCATCCCCCCCCCCAATACCCCTCCCCAGCCATCCCATCCAATGTACATTCCTTGGGGAGTTACAGGCCCAACTTGAATTTCTCACTCAGCCACTGAGTTTGGTCATAGTTGGGAGCTGTGGAGAAGACCAAGGTGAAACAAAATCTCCCCAGTGTGCAGCCTCTCCCTGGGACCCTCCCTGGGAGTCATGGGCAAGACCCCCGAGACAGGGCATGTGGGATCTGAATGCCCAGTCTCACATCCAAGGTCTGGGAAAAGAATGTAAGGGTTCTGGACACAATACTGAAATGTGGGTTCCCAGTACCCCCTCCCTGGCCCTGCTTTGGGAGGCCACACTGCACCCTCAGGGGCCAGAGAAGTACAGGCTCAGCTGCAGCTAAGGAGGCCTACCCAGGTGAGCAATGGGTGGCCTCCCTGGGTAACTCTGTCAGTCGGCATCAGCTGAGCAGAGGTCTGACCAGGAAAGGACCCCATCGTGCATCTCTTCCTCATAGTTGGACACTGTATTCCAGCAGGCAGGTGGTATGAGCTTGCAGAGTTGGACCTGAGGTCAGTGACAGAGTGACTCTGATGCTGTCCTTATCTACTCCAGGTGAGGCAGCACCCAAAAACCTAACATCCCCCTCTCACACACACACATACCGGCACTCACACACATTGGCACAGGATGACACAGGCACACACACACTGCAGCATCCAGAAACTGGATCTTAGAACAGCCACACCCACAGCTGCACAGCACCTGCCCTGCCCTGAGGTGGATCCCTTGCTCTTCACACCAATGCCCATTAATCAAGCATCATGAGCCTCTTGCTGGGGAGGTGACTTCAGTGGGAATGAGCTGTGACTTCAGGGCAGTGCTTTGGGCTGGCAGGGACAGGACCTGGCTAAGAACCAGTCTCTTTCCTTTTTCCAGGAGATCTGGAGGCCTGCAGTTTGGCACTGATCCCTATCTGTAACAGATAGGAAGATCCAAGTTAGCTCCTAGTCCCAGAGGTTTCCAGAGGCTGAGCACATGCTGGGTCAGAGTGTGATCTAAGAGAGAGAGAGAGAGAGATCCCATCTATGTATTTGCTTGCCAAGTGCTTGCAATTCCCTGGTTTAGGCTGGGCCGAGGGCAAATGCAGGAGCAAGAACTTCAACCAAATCTTCCACATTGGTGACAGGGCTGCAATTACTTGACCCATTTTCTGCTGCCCATCAGGGTCTCATTGGCTGGAAACTGGAATCCAGAACAGGAGCTGGAAACCAAACCCGTATACACTATTGTTGGATGTGGGCCTCCCAACAGTCATCTTAGCTGTTGGACCCAACCCTTGCTCTTGTGCTAATTTTTGAGTCCTCTTTCTCATCCCTAATTTTATTCGCTTGTCATTTCCTATTTAGTTTTTGTTTGGACTAAAATTCTTATCAGTTTAGATAACAATTTCATTAAATCAGTTTCCTGTTCAGCAAGCATGTTGGTGAAGGTCGGTATATTTTTAATGTCTGTACTATTTCTTCATTTCCATAATTTTTAAACTTGAACCTTGATTCTATTATACTTTTCTGAAATCCTACTTTATTTTTTCTCATACTTTTTTGTTTTTCATTTTTATTTGAAAGTCAGAGTGAAACAGAGACCTTTCATCTGCTGGTATACTCCCCAAGTGGCACAACAGCCAGAGTTGGAGCAGGCAGAAGCCAGGAGCTGAGAACTCCAACTGGCTCTCCCATGTGACTGCAGGGGCCCAAGCACTTGAGCCATCTCCCACTGCATTCCCAGACACAATAGCAGGGAACTGGATCGCACATCTCATAAGTAACACCATAGTCAGTTGCTCAGGTTTGTCTTCTGTACCCTTTATGCAGATATTTTAGGTGTGAACCAGTAAATAAGATCTCTGTCTCTTTTTCTGCCTTTCAAATAAAAAGGAAGAACTGAAAAGGACTCTTGAAATAAGTAAATACATATCTATATACAACTTATGAATGAAGTAAAAGTAATGCATAAAAAAGGAAAATCACACAAAAAGACATTTGGCCCATTTGAATCATGGGATATTTTCAGGACTTTTCAAAAAGGAGTGTGTTCTAACGATTATCATGAACCACAAACAGGTATAGCCTAAAAATGTCACCCAGCTAGCACACCACAGCGAGGATGGTTATAAATCACTGTCACTACGAGCCCAAATCCAGACACAGAGAGACAGCTTAGAGAATGTGGTGTTTGCTGTAATGGGTTTTCTCTCAGACACAGCCTGCAGGAACACAGTTAGAGGAAGGAGGGGGCCAGCAGAGGAACGGAGAGGGAGGAGAAAGTCAATGTGGAAAAGTTAACTGACAACAGAGCAGCTTTGTTCCTGGTTTTTTTGGTTTTGCTTGTTTTGTTTTGTTTTTTAATTTTCCCAAGGTCTGCAATACTGCAAAAACAAAACAAAACAATAAAACACAAAAAACAAGGAAGTTAAAAAATGAGTGAGTTCATAGGGTGTGTATCTTTTTGCCTGCCTTAGCTCACTTATCATAATATACTTATGATATCATAATATACTTCAGGTTCATCCATGTTTCCACAAGTGCTGCGATTATTTCAACTGTTTCTTATGACTGAAGAGTATGCCACGATATGTGTGTGTAGCACTTTCTCTTTTTCCATTCATCCATTGAGCGACACAGGTTTGATTCCTCATCTTGTCTATTGTAAATAAACAAGAGTAGGAACTTGTCTTCAACATGCTCATTTTGTCTCCTTTGGTTCAGGGTGGGATTGATGAATCCTATTGTAGTTCTATTTTTTTTTTTAGGAAATGTCATTTGATTCTCTATATGTGACTATAGTGGTTTGCATTCCCAGCAACAGTATGAAAGGGTCTCCTTTTCTCCATATCCATATGAGCATTTTTCCCCTTGGCAACTGACACACCATGGGGTGGTATTTCCTGGTGACTTTGATTTGCATTTCCCTCATTGTCACGCCACCTCCAGTGGAGCCTGCATGAGAAATCACCAGGCCGAGGAGGAAGCTTCAGGGAAGGATGCCTCCTGGATTTGGCTGCATCTCTAGTGGTCTTGACATTCCTGGCTGTACTCTCTTTGCTCTTCTCTTTATGACTGGAATAATGCTATTCATGTGCAGCAAAAGCTCAATATTCCTTTATAGTTCTATGAAACCTTCTGACAGAAGACTGGACAAGGATTGCAAGCAGTATAGGATGAAAACTATCAGGTCACTAGCTTTAATAAACCTACTTGGGACTGTTTTTGAGGATTCCTAAAAAGAAGATTATAGTAGAGATCTATAGCTTAAAAAGCCACACAGGAAGAAGAACTAAGAAAAATAGATAGGTTAGTATTAAAACCAATGTAAGGCACAAAGCACAATGAGAGCTAACTGCTTAATGATTAAAACTGCAAGTGGTGACAAACCGCATCCATAACAAATAGCAACCGCAGTCTGTCACCAGGCTATTAGAGAACAATCTTTTCTCAACAGCCCTGCTTCCCTCCCTGGAATAATTGTAAAAATGTAACCACATGAATAAACAAAGAAAATGTCCCTTTGCAATAATCTATTGTATATAAGTTGATGCCTTGCTTTTGCAAAATGAACTCAGATACAACTGCCTTGAGTTGTCGTGTCTGTTTGTCACTCGCCGAATCCTTGCCCACCGTTCCCGGGGTCCTGTTCCCGTCGGACTGATTGCTCCCTGCCAAGCCGTCCGTCGCACCTCATGATTGGTGTCAAGGAGCGTTTTTCATGTCCCTGTTGGTAATGTGTCTGTCTTTTCTTCAGAAATGTCTGTTCATGTCTTTTCCCTTTGTTTAATCAGATTTTCTGCTGCTAAGTAGTTTAAGATTCTTATATATGCTGCAGATTAATCCTTTGGCGGATGCATAGTGTGCAAATATTTCTCTCCCATTCTGTAAATTGTTTTCTTACTTGGCTGTTTTTTTTTCTGTGTGAAACCTTTTGCACTTGATAAAACCCATGTTCCTGTGTTTATTTGGTTACTTGTGCTTTTGAATTTTTTATTCACACAAAGCAAAACAAACAGAACCAAACCCATTCTTCACAACACTGTCGTGGAACATTTCCTCTGTTTTCTTCTTGCACTGTTACAGTATCTGTCAGCAATTTCATTTGGCTTTGTAGACAGTGAGTGACAGGTGGAGCTTCTGTGATTCTTCTCAAATCAGATATCCCGTTTTTCCAGTACCACGTATTGAACAGGCTTCTCTTTTCCCTCTGTGTGTTCTCAGAACCTTGTCAAAAATCAGTGGACTATGTGTGTATTTATTTCTACATTTTCTATTCTGTCCCATTTGACCCCAGACATTCTGATACATAATGTAGATGTCTGAAGTTGGGCTTAGCCCTCTGAGTCACATCTATTCTTCTCTATTTGTTCTTGATATTATTATTATTATTATTATTACTTATTGCTGGTCTCGCTCCAACACCTCTGATCTTGAGCTGGAGGCTATAGTGTACTGCAATCAAAATTTTATGTTTGTTACCTGATTCCCAAATGTCCACCTGTTCTTCTTTTTCATCTCCACCCCCTCTGTAACACCTACAACAGATATTAACACCCAGAATTTCACCCAAAGGGATGCCTAACGTCCTTTCTTGCATGTTGCAGCCAGCCCCATGCACACATGTATGCTTGTGGGCGAGGTAGCACAGGATGGCATGGCTCTGGGTGAGCTTGTGAGTCTTGTCAGTCATAGGGCAGTTGGGGTGAGGAGGGAAGTCAGCTGGGTTCCCAGGTACCCAGCACCCCCTGCCCTGAGCCAGGGAACCTAGCACCTTTTCTGGCCATGGCCCATGTAAGCACTAGAGACATACTCTGTACAAGGAAAGAGTGAGCTTTGACATGAACCATCATGGAACAGCTTTGTAGAGAACCGTGGGTGACAAGAGTTGAGCACAAGGCCCTGGTTCTGTGTTGTGGAGACATTTTGCACGAACCCTCTGCAATACTCCATCCCCTGTATGTATGTTAGGAAATTCCAGACCCAACTTGAATTTCTCACTCAGCCACTAGCTTTGGTTACAATCAGGAGCTGTGGGGAAGACCAAGAAAAAAAAAAAGCCAATATACCTCCTCTCTTTGGGACCCTCCCAATGAATCAGGGGCAAGACCCCCAAGGCAGGTCATCTGGGATCTCAACCCCTCATTTCACATTCAAGGTTCTGGGGGACAGAATAATTGTAAGGGTTCTGGACCCTACATGCCAAAGGCTTACACAAAGTAATGCAAAAGCCTTAAGGAAGCAGTCAAATCAATTACTAATAACAGGTGCCCAACACCCTGCCTTGAAAGACCACGTTGCACCCTCCAGATCATTCCCAGCTAGTGGAGGTCTGCACAGGTGAGCAACTCCATTTCAGTGAGCATGCAGTATGTCTGAACAATCAGGTGCACTACAGTCCTGCATGGTGAATTTCTTTTCCTCATAGCTGGAATGTGTCTATTCCTGAAGCAGGTTATAATCTGAACCAGCTGGGAGAGACGCTGTGGGGGATGCATCAGAGATAGAGATATCTTATCAGTGTGAGTTTGTCTCTAGTAGAAACACTCCACAAGAAATGCACAGAGAGGGCCTGGCGGCGTGGCCTAGCAGCTAAAGTCCTCGCCTTGAAAGCCCCGGCATCCCATATGGGCGCCGGTTCTAATCCCGGCAGCTCCACTTCCCATCCAGCTCCCTGCTTGTGGCCTGGGAAAGCAGTTGAGGACAGCCCAATGCATTGGGACACTGCACCCGCGTGGGAGACCCGGAGGAGGTTCCAGGTTCCCAGCTTCGGATCGGCATTGGCCCATTGCGGCTCACTTGGGGAGTGAATCATCGGACCGAAGATCTTCCTCTCTGTCTCTCCTCCTCTGTGTATATCTGGCTGTAATAAAATGAATAAATCTTAAAAAAAAAAAAAAGAAATGCACAGAGAGGAACACATAGAGAGGAGCACACAACACAGAGGAATCCACTCAGGGAGCTCTGGAGAACATCAGGCAGAGGCTTCCAATGGCAGTGGGTTATAGAGTTCTCTCCCATTCCCCCAGCTGCCTCACTGGTCCCAGCCCCACGACCACCACCCAGGAGGAAGCCCCCCTGTCACCCTACCTGAGTCAGGAACCCTGAGGAACATGAACTCCATGTCATGGTCATGAGCTGTGACTGCACTTTCAGATTACAAGCATCAGCAAAAACAGGCCTGGATTCTCTGAGTGCCCAGAGCAGAAGGGGTAGGACCTGGTTGCAGTGCCATCCGTTGGGCCAATCGTGCTCTACCACACCCCCAAGACCCACCAACCAGAGAGGCCTGCAAGACTTACTTCTGCCCCAATAGGATGTTTTAGGATTAAGATTGAATTCTGGTCACCCCCACATTCTAACCCTGGCCAACAAGTCCCCTCCCCAATCCAGTGTCTTCTGAGTCCACCGAGTTGGCAGTGCACACTACACACAAAGCAAGACTGTGAAAGAGCACAGCTCTCCTCTCTCCCTCCCTTCCTCTCCTGACGCTGCTCAGCCTCCCTGTCTCGGCTTCTGGGTTCTCAAGAGCTCTGACAGGCTCGGGCCACTAAAGCCAGCTCAAAAAGCGAGCTCTTATTCCAGGATTTTAATTCAGCTCCTAAGGCCAAAAGCTCCTCTAGACCTCATAAATCCAAGCCCACGGGGAGGGGAAGGACTCCCAAAGCAGAGGATTGGAAGGTGGTTTCTGTGGTTTCCTTGGAGATGGGTAACTGAGCCTTTTGGTCCAGTAGCTAGGATTATGTGCACTGCTTATTCATGCTTTTGCATGATCAGGAAGTTTTTTTTTTAAATGTATTATATATTTATTTTTAACATTCAGAGGCAGATTTACAGAGAGAGGTCTTCCACACTGGTTCACTCTGCAACTGTCTACGAAGGCTGTTGTTGGGTCTGTCTGAAGCCAAGAGCTAATTCTGGGTCTCCCATGTGACTGGAGGGACCCAAGGTTTGAGCCATTATCCACTGCTTTTCCAGTTCATAAGCAGGGAGCTGTATTGGAAGTGGAATAGTCAGGATACGAACTGGTGTCCATATAATATGCTACTACCATTGGTAGAAGATTAGCCTGTTGAGTCACTGCACCGTCCACAAATTTATTTATTTATTTATTTATTTATTTATTTATTTTTATTTAAGATTTACTTATTTATTATGAAAGTCATAGGGAGAAGGAGGGAGAGCCAAAGAGATCTTCCATCTGCTGGTTCACTTTCCAGATGACCTCAACCGCCAGCACTGGGTCAGGTCAAAACCAGCATCTTGAGCGCAGTGGTCAGAGGGAATGTAGAACATGCTGTACGAGCAACTACAGCCCTGTCCCACCACTGGCCAAGGCCACACGCTGCCCTCCAGAAAAGAGCCTGGAGGCTCCCCAGAGCACAGGATGCACTGTGAGAAGACCCTGAGCTGTCTGGTCCTGGATCTGAGCCCTGGCTTTTGCTGATGATGCATGTGTCCTAGTAATGCAGAGGGTGGTGCAGGGGTGTTTGAAGTCCCTGTGCCCTGTGCCCTGTGGTCCAACCTGCACAAGAAAGATGCTCTACCTGCCAACTTTCATCTTTGATGACAGAGCCTGTTTCAAAACCAAGAGACACTGAACAAATGGGCCTGAAGTTGATTTTTCTTATTTTTTTTTAAGATTTATTTACTTTTATGTGAAAGGCAGAGTTGTAGAAAGAGACAGATGTCTTCTATTCACTGATTCATTCCCTGAATGGCTACAATGGCCAGAGCTGGTCCAGTTCAAAGTGAGGAGCCTGGAGCTTCTTCCAGGTCATCCATATGGGTGCAGAGGCCCAAGCACTTGTGTCATCCTCTGCTGCTTTCCCAGGCACTTTAGCAAGGAGCTGCATTGGAAGTGGTGTGTCTAGGACTTGAACCACTAGTCATATGGAATGCTGACACCATAAACAAAAGCTTAGCACACTACGCCACAAAGCTGGCCCCAATTTTCCTTTGTTTTTATTTTATTTTAAAAATGGATATGTGAAGAGCTGAGCAGATCATTAACAAAAAAGTGGGTTTGTAAGTTAGAGGACAACGTTGCCACACTGCAGAAAACCAGGTTCTGGAAACCAGCTAACACCTCCTTAGGTCTGCAGTGTGTGGGTCCAGGCTGTCAACGAGGGAGTGGGGGAGCTCAGACGTCTCTGCTCTCAGTGTCTCTCACCTATTCAGGGTGGTCCATACTTCCAAGCCGAGGCCCTACCTGTGTCCAGACTCAGGGAACACTCTGAGCCTCCACATGAATTCTCCCACACAGGGCTGCCAGCATCTAGTTGGCACAGGCTGGGTGTGCTGCTAGACACCCTGGCATGCACAGCCCAGCCTCACAGCTAATATGATGAGGTTCCAAACACCAGCAGTGCTCATTTTGAATGGCTGAAAATGTGCCATGGACAAACACTGCCTTCAGTGTTCTGGCCAGCAGGAAGCAGAGCAGGAGAGCCACATCCTGGAGCCCAGCCGGCCAAGAAGGCTGCTGCAAGAAGGAGCTGGGGAGAGTCTAGCTCCACGGGCCATTTCTGTGGGCTTCGGGCTGCAGATCAGGAAAGAGAGGAGGAAATTGGATGCAAGTCAGGTGAGGAAATGAGGAGTGAAGAAATGACAAGTCAGGGTGGAGGAGGCTGAGCTACAATGTTGTCACAAGGCCATGCAAAAGTCAAGAGCAGTCTGTGAATCTCCAACCAGGTTTAAAGGAGAAATCTCAGAGTGGCTGTTTCTAATGCTTCCAAAAATAAAGGGCTGCAGTTAAGCTGCTTTCAATCTTTTCACCTGAAATGCTCAATCTCAGAAGGGAGTGAGCAGGGCAGGACTCAGTCCTACAGATCCATAACCCGTGTGGACACCAGGATAAGGACTGGACATTAGCAATGCCATGACTTCAGCCCGACACGGTAACCTAGTGGCTAAAGTCTTCACCTTGTATGCCTTAGGATACCATATGAGCGCCAGTTTGTATCCGAGCAATGCCACTTCCCATCCAGCTCCATGCTTGTGGCCTGTTAAATCAGTAGATGATGGCCCAACATCTTCAAACCCTGCAACCAAATGGGAGACCCAGAAGAAGCTCCTGGCTCCTTGCTTTGGGTTGGCTCAGTTCTGGATTTGCAGCAACTTGAGGAGTGAATCAGTGGACAGATCTTTCAGTCTCTCCTTTTCTAAATAATCTGACTTTCCAATAAAAAAATAAATAAATCTTTTCTTAAAATGCCAGAACTCAAGAATTGCATCTCACAGGGACTTGGGGGTGGGCTCTGGAAGGCCTCTAAGTGAATGAGCAGAGAGAGTGTCCTGGAGACCTAGCAGACAGGACAGAGCCACCCAGTGTGAAGGCCCTAGGATCCTGGCTCCCTACTGGGTGGATGCCCATCCCTAGGCTCCTGGTCACTGAATGTGAGTCTCTGCACATCCATAGGGATCACGCCGTAATGCCAAGCAGTGAGTAAGAGGCCCCGTACCACAGAGGGGCCACCTCTGTTTCCTGGGGTACCTGCAAGACTACATGGTCTAACCAAGTTGCACAAGGAAGCAAGACAGCTGAGATCAATCCCACCTCTTTCTTGTAACCTCAGACACTGTCAGGATCACTGCTGAGTTGTCCGTCAGAGGGTTGGGGATGCAGGGCCTACACCCAGGTGATATAGGACCTTCCAGGTGGGCTGCTAAGAAAAGGAGCAGCCAGTGACAGGCAGGATAGTGAACAGGCATTGGTATAAGACACAGTAATGATAGGAAAGGGAATTTACCCAGCGTTGGCATATTGGTGGAGCAAGCTAATCCTCTGACCGTGGTGTTGACATCCCACATGGACACCAGTTCATGTCCCAGCTATTCTATTTCTGACCCTTGCTTCTGGTCTCAGAAAGCAGCAGAAGATAGCTCAAGGCCATGGGACCTGTACCCAATGGGAGACACAGAAGAAACCCCTGGCTCCTTGCTTCAAAGCAGCCCATATCTGGCCATTGCAGCTCTTTGAGGATTCAACCAGTAGACAAAGAATATCTCTGTGTGTCTCTCCTTTCTCTGTAACTCTAAATTTCAAGTAAAATACACAAATCTTTCTTTTAAAATAAAGCAAGCAAGCTAGAAGGAAGGGAATTTATACACATGAATGCAAGGTGAGACTTGTAAGGGTATTTTGTGCACTGCAGGGGACTGTGCAGGCTTACGAAACCCTCTGCCCACCCTGCACATTCAGGAGGGAAACTGAGCCATACAGAGGGAAGAGCTTTCCCAGGCCCATGTTCTTGTCGGGGCACAGGGCTGGTTCCAGCATGGCTGGATCTCTGTGACACTGAACTCTGTGCTTTCCTCCCCTCCCCTCCCCTGCTCTCTCCTGCCCTCCCCTCCCCTCCCCTCCCACAGGAAGCCCTGCCCCTCCCTGTCTGCTCACTCTCTTCTCTGGTGGGTTGTCTGGGTTTGATCACAGGGGAAGGACCATCACCCTCTCACACCAAAAAACTAAGACAAGGGGATGAGAACATGCCAGCGCCTCACAGAGGTCAACCTAGGTCCTCCAGAAAGGGCCCTGGCCTTCCCTCTGAATGCAGGAAGTCCAGATTTCTGTACCTATTACCAGAGCCCAACCTCGCTGTGCCCTAACCTGGCTCACCTCCAGCCCGGCCCCAGGGCACCAGGCACAAAAGGCTCTGTCAGCCTTCATATCAGTACTGGGAGTTCCCTGATAGCCATTAAAGGATTTCAGGAGATGTAGGACTGCCCGTGCCAAACATCCTGGCACACACACTGCCTCCCCAAGTCGGGCCAGCTCTTCCTTAATCCCCAAGGCCATGCAGTGGGGATCTGAGCCAGAGCTGATGAGGAGGAATGTGCTTTGATTGAGGGGGGGGGAGGTGACAGAATGCACAGTGTACACTGTGACCTCGTGGGAGGATTGTCATCTGAGTCTGGGATGAAGTAGGCTTTGCTGCCACCAAGAAATTAAACTTGGGTGACACATGAGCACCTGGGAGCTGAGGTAGGGCTGTGCTCCCCAGCACACAAGGGTGCCCCACACCCGGTCCCGTCGGCTGGGCCTGTGGTTTTCCAACTACACTTAGTTCTGGGATGGACTCCTCCATGCGTGTCCTTCTATGCCCAACACCAGGGCTCATCCAGAAGGTCAGAGCACACGAGACACAAGAAAGGATCCTCCCCCATCCCTGTCCCAACACGGGAGGCACTGGAGTAAAGGGAGCCAGAGAGGGAGGGGTGAAAAACGTTTGTCATCAGACACTTGCAGCAAACTCTATCAACGCAAGACCCACATGACCCCTCAAACATGATACCAACTACAGCCCTGGGATCCCTGTGCTCACTGGATTTGAATTCACTTGGTGCAGGGCACACACCACAGATCACACAGGGCACTGTCTGTGACTCTGATCTTGAGCCTCAATCCTACTATGAGTTAACTCTCGAGATGCCAGCTCCAGACACACTGCTGCATGTCCCGCCTCTCGCACCGAATCCTGGACCAGGGCCTGAGGCTTTCCATTTATGAAGAACCTTTGACTGCTGTCCACTGAAGCCAGTGGCTCCCAGGGAGCCCAGCACAGTCTCACCCAGCTCTGGGCTCAACGACTGACTCTCTGCGGTGTCCCTTTCCTGGCCGGTCCAATGGGAGTGGCCCCTCTGTCAGCTTGGTAACACTCATGAGGATGAACACAATTGGAGCCAGTGTTGGGGCACAGCTGAGAAAGCCGCCACTTGCACTGCCAGCATCCCATAAGAGAGCACTGATCCTAGTCCCAGCTGCTCCACATCCAGTTGAGCTCTCAGCGGGCCCAGGAAGGCAAGGGATTTGACCCAGGTCCTTGGATCCCTCCCACCAGTGTGGTAGACCCACATGGTGGTCTTGGCAGTTGGCTTCAGCCTGGCCCAGTCCTGGCTGTTGCAGCTGTTTGGGGATGGATTACTGGGTGGAAGGTTTCTCTGTGTGTCTCTCCCTTTGCCTGTCATTCTACCATTAAAAAAAGAATAAATCTTTGGGCCAGTGCTATGGCTTAGCAAGTTACTCTTCTGCCTAATTGTTGGCAAACCATATGGGTGCCAGTGTGTCCCAGCTGCTCTGCTTCCCAGCCAGCTACCTGTTTGTGACCTGGGAAGGAAATAGAGGATGGCCCAAAATCTTGGATTGTTGTACCACTTGAAAGACCTGGAGGAAGTTCCTGGCTCCTGCCTTCGGATCTCCTCAGCTTCGGCCATTACAATCCTTTGGGGAGTGAATCAACAAATAGAAAATTTCTTTCTTTGCCTTACCTTCTCTCTATAAATCTCCTTTCAGTTCTCGGTGGTGTGGCCTAGTGGCTAACGTCCTTGCCTTGTGAACGCTCCGGGATCCCATATTGGGTGCCGGTTCTAATCCCGGCAGCTCCACTTCCCATCCAGCTCCCTGCTTGTGGCCTGGGAAGCCAATCGAGGACGGCCCAAAGATTTGGGACCCTGCACCCTTGTGGGAGACCCGGAGGAAGAGGTTCCTGGTTCCCGGCTTCGGATTGGCGCAGCACCGGCCGTTGCAGTCACACGGGGAGTGAATCAAGGGACGGAAGATCTTCCCCTCTGTCTCTCCTCTCTGTATATCTGACTTTGTAATAAAAATAAATAAATCTTTTAAAAAAATTTCCTTTCAATTAAAAATAAACAAATCTTAGTGCCTATGTCCTTGCCTTGTAAATACCGGGACCCATATGGGCACCAGTTCATGTCCTGGATGCTCCACTTCCCATCGAGCTCCCTACTTGTGGCCTGGGAAAGCAGTGGAGGATGGCCCAGAAACATTGGGACCCTACACCAGTGTGGGAGACCTGGAAGAATCTCCTGTTTCCTGACTTCAGATCTCTCCAACTCTGGCTGTTGGAACCATTTGGAATGTGAACCATCTAAATAACTAAATAAATCTTGAAAAATAAATAAAATAAAACATCTTTAAGTCAAGATTAACATTGATGGACTGGGCATTTATCCAGGAGTTAATATGTCAACTGAGACATGGACATCACATAGCAGAGTGCCTGGCTTTAACTTGTTGTCCACTTCCAACTCCAGCTTCATGCCTATGTATACCCTGGGAAGTACCACGTGGAGCTCCACGTGTGGGTCAAGTACTTGGACCTGCGAAGAGTGAAGCAGTGAATTAGTCTTTCTCTTGCTCAAATAAATAAAAACAAACAATTTTTATGTTTAATAGTGTCACAATAGCTTTGAGATTCTGAAATCTAGTTCTATCTGAAAGTCAAGCCTCACCATATGTTCAATATTATTTTAGCTACAGGACTATGAGAGCAGCAGGGAAACATAAAAGAAAACACTACTGTGTTTTACTGTGTAACATGGAGGCAGGTACATCACAAAGTGAACATACATTGCTGTATGCATCTCTACTTCTGAATAAAAGATGGACTTCCAGTGAAGCTGTTAAATATAGCTTGACAATGGGATGCTGAACTTTCTACCATTGTCTACATCTACAAATGCTATGATACAGTTATTAGCAGAGTGATGAACTTGTGACTGTTCTTGAAGGACTATGCTATTGTTATAAGCGAAAACAGTGGGGGAGTAGGAGAAAGGGAAGGGTGGAAGATGAAATCCCTGAGCTTAAGCAACTGTATCTCGAAAAATAAAAACTGAAACTAAAACTAAACAAAACAGCAAGCAGTGATCCAAGAGAAAAAGGAATGAGATGCATCACCTGAGCCAGGTGCAAGGTCACTCAGGTTTGAGAGTGTGTCCAGACGCCTGGGACCAAGTGCATGTGCATGTCAAGGCTCTCATGAAATATGAAATCCACAAAAGTGATGTGCAGAAGGCCAAGGTGGAGTGGCCACAAATCCATGCTCTGAAATGTATAACAACCCCCATTTCTTTCTGGAGCACCTGTTGCCCTGCAAACCACAGCAGCTTTCACAGACATTGTCAGAACGGCTTCATCTATTCAGGGAGTCCCTTTAAGGACTGGGCCTTCAATGCCTCTTGTGACAGAAAACAGCTGTCAGCCCCTTCTGACCCTGAGAGGCAGACTGTGTGGTGCTGTGTGTCACACAGCTGGCATAGGGTGAGCAGCCATCAACCTGGGACTGACACTGGGCGAGTGCCCAGGCCCTGGTGTTTGGTTAGATTCCACTGGCTTCTAGACCCCATCTGTGAGAGGCAACAGAAAGGCGAAGAAACCACAATTGTACTTCTGCATCTGTACCAGGGGAGGCCAACAACTCGTGGTTCAGGTGCCAAGAGCTCCTGGCAGGTCCTGGTCTCAAACACTGCACAAAATCAAAGAAGCTAAGAACAAAAGCACTCCAGGAACAAAATCAAAAGTTCTGCCAAGTGGGATGGTGGAAGAATGAACTATACATTTGAGTAGCTTCCAAAAAGACAGGAAATATTTGTGACTGAAAGTCAGAAAGAGAGAACAAAGGTTCATTTGATCTGCCTCTTGGGAACACAAGCAAATTCCTTTTTAATTTTTTTTTCTTTTTGATGATGTTTATATAGGTGAGAAGGATGCATGCCCATATGGGCTACTGATTAGGGTGTGAAGGGGTCAAGGAGTAGGGGATATTGGATGAGACTTCTGTTTCCAGTTTTCTTTTCCTTCTTCATGTATTTGGGGAAAGGGGGCAGAGAAGTGGAGAAGCCACATACAGCATCCAAATTGCATCAGTACCATAGAAGGGAGCCAGCTACCTAATGTCATCCCAGGGTCCCCCATGTGGAGCATGGCCTGAGGACAGTGTTCAGTGTTCAAGTGGTTTCAATAGTTCTGATTTTGTTGCTCCAAGGATGAGGAAATCCTCCCAAGGTCCATTGGCTGACATAGCCCACCTTAGAGTCTCCATTCACCTTGATAGTTGCTGTCAACACTTGGCTGCCAAAGTTGCCCAATTTGTTCTGCCATCCTTGGTACTAGATGTTCTCTGCAGGCTTCAGTTATCTGTTATGATCCCATGTACATTTGGGCACGCTATCCACTGTGCAGGCTTCAGCAACCAAACAGGCCCAGCTCTAACACATGCTCTCTGTGCTGAGACCACAGATCCTGTGATTTTTACAGTGGTTATAGTTCTGAGTCCAGCAGGTGACCCCAAACCTGATTGTTGTGTCTGCCAGCCAGTACAGAGTCCAGCTCAGTCCATCACCCACATCATCCTACACACACACTCGTGGCTGCAGTTTCTGTCTCCAGCCCCATCTCATATGCAAGCAATGGGGGCTGTGGCACAGCCCAACCCTGCCCATCACACACTCAGTCCTCTCTCATACCAGTAGGAACAGCTATGTAGTCAAAGAAACCCCCAAATGCCCCCTCCAGGTCTGCCCCCAGCCCTGGTTCCTGCACATGACAGTGTGTATAGCAGTCTGGTCCAGTCTGTCCTGCATCCCATTTGGCTGTCATACACATCAATGGTGCTTCAGGATAGCTCAGCTCAACTGACCCCACTATCTAGCTCACTGTTATGCTAGCGAGTGCTATAGCCTGTCCAAGACTGGTCCACACCCAGCCCTGGTTCTCATGTTCACCTATGGGAGCTACAACCCATTAGAGAGGTGTCAACAGTTTCCCTATTAGGCCCACTCCCAGCCCCACTTTTGCTTCTTCTAGGTAGATTCTTCTGCAGTTTAGCTTGAGAGGACTTGCCCCTCTTCCTAGCACTTGCCACCTAATGCTGTGGCAAAGCCCAGCCACCCTGCACTTATTCTGGCTCATGCATACACTGATGGATTTAGTCACTTAGCCCAGCCTGGCTCTCCCCTTAACTCAGCTCACATGCAGGTCAATGGGTGTTGTACTCAGCCCATCCTGATCTGCGTCAAGTTGTATTTCTCTTGCTCATCAGCAGGAGCAGTGGCCCCCCAGGGGAGACAGCACAGCATTGCCTCACTACTGGGCTCACCCTCCCTCACACATACACACCAAGTATTTTGTGTGCTGGTGTGTGCTATGGCCCAGTGTGGCATAGCTTGTCTCACCTCAGCTCCAGATCATACTGGCAAGTAACAAAAAAATTCTCAAAGCAGTCAATGAAGCAGAAATGAGGAC
Organism: Ochotona princeps; assembly: GCF_030435755.1. Lineage (NCBI taxonomy): Eukaryota > Metazoa > Chordata > Mammalia > Lagomorpha > Ochotonidae > Ochotona > Ochotona princeps. The sequence continues at coordinate 92,890,734 of NC_080833.1, forward strand.
ACAGGACAGCACAGTCTAAACTCAAATGTCTTCTTCCCAGCACTACCACAATTTTACTTCCCTTTTTATCTCTTTTTTTCTTTAAATATCTATTCATTTTTTATTGGAAAGGCAGATTTACAGAGAGAATAAGAGACAGGGAAAGATGTTCCATCTGCTGGTTCACTCCCCAAGTGGCCAAAGAGCCAGAGCTGAGCTGATCCAAAGCCAGGAGCCAGGGGCCCCTTCCAGTCTCCCATACAGGTGCAGGGGGTTTCAAAGGCTTTGGGCCATCCTCTGCTGCGTTGCCAGGCCATAAGCAGGGACTGGGCAGGAAGTTGGACACAAACTGCTGCCCATATGGCATCCCAGCACTTGAAGGCAGAAGATTGGCCAATTGAGGCATTGCACTAGGCCCTTCCCTATTTTTCACTGATTTAGACTATGTATAAGAAATAGGGAGATGTCAGGAACCAATTGGGTGAGATGGTATTAGGCAGAGGTTATAGGATAGAGGTGAAGAGAATTTTTGTGCAAATGCTCTAATTTGCAGAAACTGAATGTCCAGTTCCACTTCCCCTCTGGTTCACCTGATTATTTCCACAGTGCCAAGTCCCACTCATGGCTGCGGAGACTGCCACCGCCTCCCAAGAGGGAATTCTTCCACACGTCCAAACTTGCTGAACTGCTATGGCAGGGCAGGCACCAGAACACACAACACAGGTAAGACATGAAAGGATTCCACGCAAGGTGTTGACTCAGGTGCCGCTTTTTGTTGTTTCTTTAAAAAGGACAGCAGTCATACTGTAAAGGGATATGCTTTATTGAGAGCAACATTCTGACAAAACAGATGAGAATAACTATGTTGGGGGAACATCCAGGGAAGTGTCCCAGAAGGGGTCTGCCTAAGGCCTGCCAGCCCCTTCCCCATCAGGCCTGCAGCTCTCAGAAACAGCACAGCTGCAGGGGGGCTATAGGATGAATGAATGAGGAACCCAGGGAAGGGAGAAACCCAAGGTGAGGAGCAGAGCAACATGCACAGGGCACAGAAATGACCAAGACACCAGGGCATCCAGCCTGACCAGATACTCACACAGCATGTTGCTTCCCTAGGCCCTGCTGTAGCAACAGAACAAAGAAAACCACAGAATCCAGCATGGTCAGTGCCAAGTCAGGGTTCCCAGGGAAGAGGACATGCCCAGACTGAGGTTCAAATTTCTGGGGAGCAGGCAGTACCAGGGAGACCTTATGGGGGAGACCATCCACCACAGGTGCAGCGATCTCTGGCTGTTTAGGGGAGCTCAGGGTCACTCAGGGTCTTCCAAGGCAGAGACAGGGCTGTGAGGTGGCTTTGGTGTGGGAGGAGCAGCCCAGGGTGCCATAGCTGAGGAAGAGGGCAGAGCTGAGGTTGGCCAGGGCATCCATGGGAGGGGCTGGCTTAGAGGACAGGAGCCAGCAGGCTAGGGAGGAGGGAAGCGGAGGGAGAGGACAAAAGGCTGAGGCAGAGCTGGGGGCCTGACCTCCCATTCGCCCCTCTCGCTTCATCACAGAGTCTTATTTTCCTGTCCAGGAGGCCTTTAGAAACAAAGGGACTTTGATGAAGCGGCTGGACTTTATGTAGGCAGCGATCTTCGGCAGGCCCTAAGGGGCAGAAACAGGAGCAGAGCTCAGGGTCTACAGTTCCCCTGGGGTTCCCGCAGCCCCAGTGTAGGCACAGCTTAGCGGGACCAACAGCAGCCATTGTACAGGGCTGTGGTGGCTGCACTGACTTTTCCATGAGACCACAGCCCTGCAGAGTTTATTATTCATCACAGTACCGTTTTCCACACCTCATAGGATGGATCAACAAGGAGATGCTAAAGCTGGGTGCTATATAGCCAAGTGCGATATCAGTGCTGTTCAAAGGCTGCTCCACCCCCAGCATGATCCACACCTGGCCATCACATCTCAGGGAGAGCCTGATGGTCACAGCCAATCAGTAACTTCCTCATGGTCATGGACCAGACAGGCAGACAGGCAGGACACAGCGTGTTCCTGTCCCTCTCCAACCCTTCCATTCATTTCTCCCTACCCTACAGTGATTCTGCCACTCCCATCTGCACAAACACTCTCCTTATTAACAACGAGGCTACCTGCTTGCCTGCCGTTGCACATACAACAGGACTAAGGGGCTGAGACCACACCAGGACAGCCTGCAGAGTATCCCTGATCTCCACCCATCGATTTAGCAAGTTCTGACTGTGGGGGACAGGAGGAAGTGAAGCCACTAAGAAAGGCGAACCCAGGCTCCAATCCTCCCCTGACATAGCAAGTCCTAACTCCTACCTTTTGGTATCTGAATATAACCTCACGGTGTCTCAATCCTCCTCATCCTGAGACCTGCAATGGCGAGCAGTCCAGAGTGTTCTGAGCCTAACGGGCCTGGCCCTGGACACTGCATGGTCCAGCTCATAGATTTAATCTACACCCTCCTTGACACAGAGAAGAGCCAACTGTTACATAATTCAGAGGCCACAGGCATGGCCTGATCCAGAGCTGATGAGAATGAGCTGAGGAGGCTCATCTCTGCGTAGGGAACAGGACAAACATTGTATACTGAACAACTTGTTGGACTCATGCCTCATACTCCCAAATCTGTAAACAAGCAGGCTTTGTTGTGAGCAAGCATAGAGTACAGGTGGTCCCTGTGATCCTGTGAAGTGGGGCCAGGCTGTGCTCCTCAGTAACCAAGAGCTGTTGCTCCTCCCTCTCCAATTGCTGAATTTGCAGTTCTCTAACTGGGCTCAGTTCCAGCATCGAGTCACCTTTGCACAGGCATAAACGAAATGTTAAGCACCTGTCCTATCTCACAGGCAGAACATGTGGGATACTAGAGTGAAACAAGAGACATCGAAGGAAAAAGAAAACCTACATCATCAAACAAACCAAGTCTCCCCAACAAAGAATCCACAGTTGTGAACAAATCCAGCACCAACAGTGCTGGGAGCTCAGTGCCTCCACATGGGGATCTCACTGGTTCAATGTGCTCTAGAGATCAAACACATGGACTGTGCGTGTCTCTGACACTGATTCCACCCTACCCTGTCTCAGCCCAGCTGAGACCAGCTATAAACACACACTGTTTAAAGTCTGGCCTTTCCTATAGACTCCTGGGATGAGAGACCAAGACTGGACAAGGGTCTGAGGCTGCTCCTTTCAGCGCAAAAGTCAGAGAAGCCCTGACTGTTGCTCATACACACCAGAGGTTTCCAGGGAACCCAGCATAGCTGTGACAGGCTCTGGGACCCTGAGAAATGGCTGTCCCCCTGCTGACTCAGTCTCGCTTTGAATCAAGTGGGAGAGACAACTTGTACAGGTACACTGGACACCGCAGGTGAAGGATGCTAACCCTGGGTCCTGCTCTCAGGGGTTGGTCTACAGCTCAGTTCCAGGACTCAGAGAGCTTGAAGGAACTAGAAGAGGGGAGAGAAGGGTTGAGGAATCACCTCAAATCGAGCCATGAAATCCTTCAGGTTTGGAAACGCATCCAGGCAACCAGGAGCAAATATACGGTTCTGGTCCAGGATGTCATAGATGAGGAAATCAGCAATGGTGATCTGCAGAAGCCAGGATGATGGAGCTCAGCACAAGGGGAGACTGACCATGCCCCCTGCTCCTGTCTCCATCCGTCCCTCGCCCTCACCTTGTCCCCTGCAAACCAGGGCCGCTTCCCCAGGAACTGGGAGTACAGCGTCAGCTTGTCTGGGAGGCCCTTCAGGTAGTCGGGCTTCAGCTTCTCCTGAAGGAGCAAACAGCTGTCAGCACCTGCAGATACAACTTTGGCTGCCTGCCCAGGGCTTCACATGGCCCTGCTGGCCAGGGGAGCAGCTGTCCTCCCTGTGAGTGGCACAGGGTCCATGTTCCTCCTTGGATTTCATTCTTCAGCATCTGAGAGACTCCCACTGGCCCCCATCCCATCTGTGGGTGACCACAGGAGGTCACAGAAGAGTGCAGCTCTATCCCTGAATGTGTCACCTCTGATGTCCAAGCGTCCTGCTGTGGGTCACTCCCAGGGGTGCCATGAGTGTAGGTTCCCTGGGACTCAGCTGGGGGTGAGAGCAAAGAGGGAAAGAACTAAAAGATCTTGGCAAAGAAGACAAAACTCTACCTGGTGGGCTGGCAGGAGAATGCTAGAGGCATGTGCACAGTTTACAAAGGATGAGAATGTGATCTGAAAGGTTGAAGGGAAAGGAACCCAGGACCTCTGGGTGACCCTGGGCTGCCCACTGGGGAAATATGCTTATCCCTGTGGGGCACAGAGAGAGCCCTGGGAAAACACGAAACATGTCATAAGATGCTCCCATCTTAAACTAAAGTAACTCATGTATTGCACTTTGCATCTGGACACTCACACATGATGGGAATGCATTGAAAGGTGGCCATGTTAAGGGCTACAGGTTAGACAAAAGGGATTCTTGAGCAAAGTTCCTGTCTTAGAACTGACTTCTTACCAGAGGCATTGGGACTACATCTAAGATTATGGAAGTTGATGCAAAGATTTTATTTCACAAGCTTTAGAGGCCACAGAATCAGTGTGTGGGACAGATAGGAAATTGTTTGGAGAATCAGTGCTCCTGGATGTTTCAGATGCCAACAGGAGCAGTGTAGATGAGAACACAAGAGGTTAATTCCTCACTGAACCTGCCAGGACCAATCCAGTGGGGCACTCACATAGTCAGGGCTCTTGCAGACCACGATGAGTTGCATGCGATTGTCCATAAGCTGGTTCTCCAAAATGTCCACGCGAATCTTCTCCTCTTCTGTCTCCCCACCTGCAGCCCACACACACACAGCAGACACCCTCAGCATCCCACCCAGCCAGACCCAGGGCACAGCCACAGCCCCACACCCTCAGCCAGCCCCACTCACACAGGTTGTGCTTGCGGCCGAGGTAGCACATGATGGCATTGCTCTGGGTGAGCTTGTGAGTGCCATCAATCAGGTAGGACAGCTGGGGAGTGAGGAGGGAAGTCAGCTGGGCTTCCAGGTACCCAGCAATCCCCTGCCCCGAGCCAGGCAGACAGGAGACCTGGCACCCTCTGTGCCTGGCCCATGGCAGACCTTGGATACATGCTCTATACAGGAATGAATGAGCTACAGCATAGAACCTCAGGAAAAGACTGCAGAGAAGCACGGGTGACAGTGGTCCTGAATCCCCTAAAGACGGGAAGGATGTGGAGGCAGAGACACCAATCACGACCCCACTTCCTCCAGCACTCCATCCCCTGCACGTACGTGGGGGAAGTCCAGGCCCAGCTTGAATTTCTCACTCAACCACTGGCTTCGGTCATAGTCGGGAGCTGTGAAGACCAAGTGAAACAAAACCTCCCAGTGTGTAGCCTCTCCCTGGGAACCTCCCAAGGAATCAAGGCCAAGACCCCCAAGCCAGGACATGTAGCATCTGAACCCCTCAGTCTCACATTCAAGGTATGGGAGAAGGGGAAAATTATTCTAAGGGCTCTGTATCGCTAAGCTTTTAGGAGTTGTAGAGAAGGACCCAATGCTGAAACCAGGTTCCCAGCACCCCCTCCCAGAACCAAGCCTTAGGAGGCCACACTCTCCCTGCAGGGACCAGGAAGAGGCAGGCTCTGTTCCCGGGAATGAAGGCCTGCGTAGGTGAGCCACAGGTGGCCAGGCAGGGGTTGCTAGGTGACAGCAAGCAGTGGACAGAGGTCAGAGCAGGCAGGTGCATTACCATCCCCCATGGTGTAATGCTTTTCCTCATAGCTGGTGCCAGTGTATTCCAGGAGTGCGCGGACAGGGAAAACCAGCTGGGGGAGACACCAGGGCCAGGGGTCAAAGTTGGAGGGACTCCAACTGCTGCCCTCATCTCCTCCATGGGAGCCCCACTTTATATATAGTAGTATGCTCTCTCTTCCTGCCTCTCTCTCTCTCTCACTCTGGGATGCCTGCATCAGGAATTTCTTAGAGCTTAGGAGGAGAAGCACTGAAGTTGTTTTTTTTAAAAAGATTTATATACTTTTTTTTTTTAACATACTGGTTACTCAAAACCATGTCAATTCCATTATATTGCAAATTGCTGTTGATGTTATATTGGGACTCTTAATTGACTGTGATGATATTCTACCAGCTCTAACTTCAGACCAGAAATGGTCTCTCCAAGAAACTGTTCAACCCATCTGGACAATAAGTAGCTGGACTCTATGCTTGGTATATGTTTGCAAGGAAAGAATCTTGATTGAATTTGAACTGTAATGCTGCATCAAGGTGGAGGAATCCACCAGGGGGGAGGGGAGGGGAAGGGGTGGGGGGATTCCCAGAGCCTATGAAACTGTCACATAATGCAAAATAATTAATAAAAAAATATATAAAAAGATTTATATACTTTTATTACAAAGTCAGATATACAGAGAGGAGGAGAGACAGACAGGAAGATCTTCCGTCAGATGATTCACTCCCCAAGTGAGCGCAACGGCCGGTGCTGTGCAGATCCGGAGCCAGAAGCCAGAAACTTCCTCCTGGGTCTCCCACACGGGTGCAGGATCCCAAAGGATTGGGCCGTCCTCAGCTGCTTTCCCAGGCTACAAGCAGGGAGCTGGATGGGAAGTGGAGCTGCCGGGCCACGCCGCCGGGTCCAGCACTGAAGTTTTGAAAGGAATCAATTCTTAAACTTTCCCAGCTGCTCTGTGCCCCGTTCCATCCTGCATCACATTCACATGCAAGCCCTACGGGATGGCGGACCCCTCACTCACCCCGCGGAAGTCCCAGTAACCCAGCGTCATAGGCATGGTGCTGCTAGTGCTGCAGTCCTGGAAGACTGGGCTTTCAGGGAGGAGCCTGGGTAGTTATCTTCGGGTTGGGGCTGGCGAGGGACGAGGGACGTGGCTGGCTGCGAATCTGCCCTATCTCCCCGCCCTGTCCCCAACCGGGGAACCCCAGGCAGCCAGGAGGGCGGAACTCTGCTCAGCACCACCCTTAGGAATGAGCTCGTCAGACGCAGCTGCCAGGATTGACTGGACAGTTGGACATGTGTGCAGACCATAGCCAAGTGCAGGCCCGGAACTGGTAGTGGCCACAAGCCCCCTCAGTCTGCAGGGCCCTAGGAGTTACCAGGCCCCTTGGCAGATGTACCCTGGGCAATCAGGCAGCCATGTACTTTCCTCTGCTGCCTCTGTGAGCTTGACTCGGGCCTCATCCCACGAAGGAGCAGCTGTGGTGCCATCTCCACAAACCTGGATTCTATGATGACTGACTGCTGGGCCAGACAAGGATGGGTGTCCCCACACCAGGGCCAGGGATGTCTGACCAGAAGCTCCTGCAGACCTCCAGGGAAGCAGGCATATACAAGAACAGCATCCTGAAAAGGGTGTGACCTCCTTGTTCCCATAAGGAACCCGAGGAACTAGGTCTGGGTCAGCTGCTTAAGGATTATGTGAAGTAGCCAAATCCTGTTCTGCTCCAGCAAGGGGGCAGGTACACAAGAGCCTCCCTGCCAGGCGGCTGGCTTTGGATGCATCTGGTTAGAGTGACCAGTTCCTCTCCAAGGCAGAGGCAGGGTCTTTAAAGGGCCATGGAGTCCTAGGGCTCTGGACTCCTTTAAAGCTCAAAGCCAAAGGTCAGTTCCACTTGTGATCCAGCTCCCTGCTACTGGCCTAGGAAAGCAGCAGAAGATGGGGTCCTGAGACCCTGATGGGAGACCAGGATGAAGCTCCTGGCCTCGGCCTATCTTAATTGTGGCTGTTGCTGCCATTTGGAGAGTGCAGCAGCAGCTAGAAGAGTCTTTCTTCTGGCTCTGCCTTCGCCCCAGCTGGCAGTACGTCTCGCTCCTTCTCTCTTTTTTTCTGTCTCTGCTTCTCTCTCTCTCTCTCTGTAACTCTTCCAAATAAATAACTCTCTTTTTCAATCAATGCCACTATAGTGAGAATGCAGCATGTTAAAGGAGTATCTTTGATAGCAGTCTCTGCTGGCATTCTCTTACTGTCTGTCCTTGGTTGTGGAACATTGGGGCCCCTCGAGCTTGGCCCTCCCAGCCTGGAGGCCGCCAGAAGGAAGTCTCTGGTCTTCACAAATGGCTCCACCTCAGCCATTCTGTTACAGCGGCACAAACAGACCAAGGCACTAAGTGGCCAGCTGGGGTGACAGAGTGTGGCTGTCACAGAGGGAGTGACAGTGAGGGGGAACAGTGTCCCAGGAGACACCAGATGTCTGTCCTGCTGTTGGGGCAAAGGATGGAGCCCAAGAGGAGCCCCAGGCAGGGTGGCCAGCTCTGACCCCAGCTGTCCAGGCCCAGGGCTCAAGCCATGCCCTCATGCCCTGAGCACTGAGTTCAAAGGGTACATAAGGTGGTGGCAGTGGAGTGACCCTGTGACCTGCACTATCACCTCCACAAGGATGATGCCCTCCCTGCCTGCTTTCTTCTCGCTGGCAGAAATCTGTATGAAAGCTAAGAGCCTGCGATCCATCACTGCGCTCTGTTGGAACGATGAGACAAGGGACCACGAGTATAAGATAAGCGATGGGTGGAACATTAAAAAGGAAACCAGCTGAAAGTTAAAGGGCAAGGGGATTGCGCTGCAGAAAATCCATCTGGGCAATTAGCCCACAGCTTACCAGCACTGCAGGGTGTCAGCCCAGTGTGCCAGGAGAGGTTTCAGCTCACCTGGGTAAGGTGTGGTGTGTGCATGGATAGGAGAGGTAGGGGTCATTCCACTTCATTCAGACAGACCCCTCCGTAGTTCAGGTCCCTATCTGTGTCCAGGCTCAGGAAGCAGCCTCTGGCCTCAGAGTGGGTTATGCCGGGGTTTGCCTCTTGTGAGACACAGGTGCCTGGCCTCCACATTGGAACTGTTCCCACCAGATGTTAAACTGCATCTGTCTGAGCCTTACCTCTCCTGAGCCTCAACAGATGAAATGTCTAGATGCAGTTCAGAAAACACTTTTGAAATGGAGCCAGCGATAATTAGAACAAGACTTTTGAAAGACAGAACAAATACAATGACATTGGTGGTCCATTTGTGGATTTCCCTAAAGTTTCCAGGTCCACTGAGCTACCCGTACTGTCCACAGACTGCAAAATACAGTCCCCACATGTTAAAGGGTAGACTCAGATCCTAAACAGCGACCTCTCACCTGGATAGTGTCGTTCCTTTCAATTCTTTGACTAAGAACCTTTTTTTTCTTTCAATTCATTTGAAAAGCAGGGAGAGAGAGAGAGAGAGGAAGAGAGAGAGAGAGAGAGAGAGAGAGAGAGAGAGAGATCTTCCATTGACTCACCAAATAGGCTCAACAACTGAAGCTGGGCAGGAATTCCATGTGAGCCTTCCATTGGTGGCAAAATCTCAAGTGGCTGAGCTATCACCCACTGCGTCTCAGGGCATTAGCCAGGAGTGGATTGGAACTGAAGTACCAGGGACTGGAATCAGCACTCCAGTGTGGGGTAGGAGAGACAACCAAGTAGCAGCTTAACTCACTGTGTCACAACTCGCACCCTATTGTCCCTTACATTTGAACACTCTGATGGCTAATTTTTAAAATCTTGCTTAAATGGCCTCATATATATGTATATGCATATATAGAGGGAGCATGAAGACAGAGTTTTACACGGTGATTCCCATAACATTTTGATTTATGGTCTTCAGAATAGCAGAGAAAATACCTTTGCTAGGGCAGGGATTTCAGTCACAGCAGATTCAGTCTCTCATCAGACACGTGAGCAGGGAAATCCATCAGTGCTCACCGGGCTTCATCCTGACCTTCGCCCTGATCACATATGCAGCCAGAGCATTAATGAAGTGGACGCTGGGGTAGAGGCATTACCAGAAAAGCCAGGACTCAAGACTCATCTTACAATCCGAGAATTGCTATGCAGCATGCCTGGGCCAGGCCCTGAAAGCCTCTGCGCAAATGAGCAGAGAGAGGGTCCTGGAGACCTCACAGTTGGGATAGAACCACACAGCGTGGAAGCAACAGGATGCTGGCTCCCTCGACTGGGGATGCCTAACCCTGGGTACTGCCCACAGAAAGCACACCAAGATGTCAGGCAGTGAATGAGAGGCCCTGACCACAGAGAGGTCACCTCTGTTCTCTAGGGCACCTCACAAGGCCACCTGCTCTGAGGGATCACACAGGGGAGCAAGAAGTCTCAGACACCAACAGTCCTACTTCACTCCCTATGAACCTAGTCACTGCCAAGGTCATGGGTCAGCCAGTTGCCTGAAAGAAGTAATAGACCTAGTGAGTGCAGGGAGTCTGAGACAAGAAGACAGGACACTGATGAAACACGTTGCAGACTTTACTGGGGAGCAGACAGGGTTGTAGCAACAACTACATGAGGGGAACAGGGCTTGAACCCCCCAAGCAATGCTGGTCCTTCAGGGCAGGACTCCAGAAGCCTGGGGATGGACCACCAGGCCAGGGACCCAGTCAGGCTCCTCAGAGCACACACAGCTACTGACAGGCAGACCACAGTAAAGGCACGCGAGGGAACTCCCTGGCATGGGGGTGGGTGGGGAGAGAGGCTGGAGGGTATTTTTGGAACAGGAGGGAGGTAGAGGAAAGAGAAGCAAAAGGCTTTGAGGATAAGAGGGGAGTGAGAGGAAGAAGGAAGTGCTGGGAACACAGGAGGACCAGTTGACCCCAGGGTCCTGGGTAGCAGGCTGACATAGGCTCCTCCTGTCTCCTGGCCTCTCATGGCCCTACTTGTTGCCCCACGTGGCCATCTTGGTGAACACAGGTCTTGGGAGGAAGCGGCTGGACTTCATGTAGGCAGAGATCTTCTCCAGGCCCTGTGAATGGGAACAAGAACAAAGCTCAGGGCCTGTACCCCACTGGAGTACCCACAGCTCCAGGCAGCCCAGGCACAGTGGGACCCCAACAGGAGTCTTCCTGGGGCTGCAGGGCTGGAGCTTGACACAGTATCCCAGATTTCCAGCACTTAAGACTCTGGATGCCAGTATCCCACATCAGGGTGTAAAGGATCTGAGCCCCCGCTGCATTTGTGGTTTCTGCTCCCTGCTCATGTCCCCTTTGAGAGGCAGAAGATGCCTTCAGTGCTTGGGTCTGTGTCAGCCACAAGGGAGACCTGCATTGAGTCCCAGGCTCCTGGATTTGGCCAGGCCATCCCTTCCTGTTGCAGGCACTTAGGGAGAGAAGAAGCAGATGGAAGATCACCTGCTCTGTCTCTGAACCCCGTTCTTTGGATCTCTGCCTTTTAAATAAAAGGAAAACATAAAAATGAACAAACGTTACCGAATCTATGAAGAGGTAGGTTTTGCTACTATCAAACAACCAGGATGACAGCTGAGTAGCAATTTGGGGAGGTCAAGCCATGCACCCAGGCACCCAGAGGGTGACACCCACTCTCCCTCCACCAGCTGTCTGCTACCTCCCTAACTACACTCTGGTCTGGCCGGGTTTCTCTCTGCTCATTCCCCTGTGCCTGGTACTGTCGGGTCCTCGCTCTGCCTGGCGCTGTGCCTCCCACAGAGACTGTCAGTGCACAGGAGGGAAGATAAGGACCCGCCTGGTGTCACCAACAGAATCCGTGGAACTCTGAAAGGAGATATGATGGTGCGAAACAGCAGAGTCTGAAAGCACATGAGACCCTCTGCCAAGGTCCTCCTGCGGGGCACCCACATACACGGCAAACGCAGCACCAGCGCCAGCCCTGGGAGCTCGGTGCTCCCTCTCAGGGACCTGAGGGGTACACGGCTTGCTGGAGACAAGAGGAGTGAGTGTCTTTGACAATGAACTAGATCCCTGCTGTCTCAGCCTTCCCAGTCCAGCCACAGATTCACCACTGAAGGCCCTGCCTCTCCATTGGTACCCTGGGCTAGGAACCCCAGGCTGGACAAGAGCCTGACGTTTGGGCCAGGCATGTTGGTTCAGTGGGTAAATCATTACCTTGTATAAGCTGGATCCCATATGGGCACCTACTTGTTTCCTGGCTGCTCTACTTCCCATCCAGCTCCCTGCTTCTGGCCTTGAAAAGCAGAGGGAATGGGCCAAAGCCACAAGACCCTGCACCAATATGGAAGACCAGGAGGCAGCTCTTAGCTCTGACCACTGCAACTAACTGGGGAGTAAACCAGAGGATGGAAGATCTTTCTTTCTCACTTCCATTTACTCTGTAAATTAGCCTTTCCAAAGAAATAAAATATATCTTACAACAGGAAGCAAAAGAGCCTGAAGCTTTACGTTTTGGCACAAAACTGGGAAAAACATTGCCCACTGACCACAACCCCCAAAGGCTCACAGGGAGCCTAGCACAGCTTCAAAAACCTGTAATAGCTTATTTTATATAGCCTCAGTTTCCTTCTTAGCCAAAGAACAAGGATCCATCTCCTTTCACAACACAAATGTTACAAGGTGATCTCAGTAGCTTTAAGATCAATATTGCAACATGTCCTATAGCAAAGCCAGGGCTAAACAAATGCTACTCCTCTGTATTCTGTATTCTTCTCTTCTCTGTATTCTCTGGCTCTGAGACTAGGGCAGCATCATGGGAAGGGACAGAGAAAAACACAGGGAAGAAGGATGGAGGACGGGGCATTACCTCAAAGCGGGCTAGGAACTCCTGCAGGGTGGGGAACGCATCCAGACACCGCGGCTCAAACACCTGGTTCCTTTCAATGACGTCATAAGCAATGAAATCCACAAAGGTGATCTGCAAGGGAAGTCAGGAACAAGCACTGTGGAAGCTCTGTGTGTGACTCAGGATGAATCCCAACTGCTTTGTCCCTTCCCCTGCTTCCTCTCACCTTGTCCCCTGCAAACCAGGGCCGCTTCCCCAGGAACTGAGCCAGCAGCTTCAGCTTCTCAGGCAGGCCCTCCAGATACTCCGGCTTCAGCGTCTCCTGAGGCCAAAAACACCCAGGAACCCTCAGCTACCCGCTCTCGGCAGGGGCAGCCTGCTCAGGGTGGCACCAGACCCAGAAGGCCATGGGAGTGGGGGTGACAGCTACTTTCCCTGGACCTTGCACTGGCTTTGACACACAGCATCAGCATTCATTACCCTATGTGTGCCTATCACGCCCATCAGTCACAGACACTAAAGTCCCAAGGGACACAGCAGCATCCCTGAATTTGTCAGCGCTGATATCCAAGCAAGCTCTGGCTGAGGGTCAGACACAGAAATGCAGAGAGCTCCCTGGCAGGGACAAGCGCTTCCCCCAGTGAGGGCTGAGACATCAGGCTCCTGTCCAAAGGCCAGGAAGCCACTACAGACTCCCATCTTATCCTTCTGCTTCTCACTGGCTGATTCTGTCTGTTCTAGAAGCAGGTAGCTGGTAGGAACCAATGGGAGAAAGGGCCCAGGTCAGAGCTTAGAGGATAGTGACACAAGATTACCAACCAGTACTGAAGTTCTACCCCAGGGAGTCTACGTTCTATTCCAAGATGGGTGTGCACGCACCCACAGCTTTTATTTGGTGCAGGTGTGAGGTTGATGGGTCACTCCTGGCAGGTGAGGAAACCGTTTGTGGGAGCAGTGCATCAGGAAACTGAATGAGCAAACAGGACCGTGCAGATTGGAATGCCCAAGTCTGTGCACCTGACCCGGACTTTGCCTGACTTGGCACAGAGAGGGCACTCACAAAGTCAGGGCTGTAGCAGAGCGTGGCCAGCAGCATGCGGGTGTCCATCAGCTGGTTCTCCAGAATGTCCACGCGAATCTTCTCCTCTTCTGTCTCCCCACCTGCAGCCCACACACACAGCAGACACCCTCAGCATCCCACCCAGTCAGACCCAGGGCACAGCCACAGCCCCACACTCTCAGCCAGCCCCACTCACACAGGTTGTGCTTGCGGGCAAGGTAGCGCATGATGGCGTTGCTCTGGGTGAGTTTGTGAGTGCCATCAATCAGGTAGGGCAGCTGGGGGAGTGAGGAGGGAAGTCAGCTGGTACCTAGCACCCCCAGTTCTGAGCCAGGACAGACATGAGCCCTGGCACCCTCTGTGCCTGGCCAGTGGCAGGCCCTGGAGACATTCTCTATACAGGAATGAATGAGTTATGACATAAAACCTCATGCTAAAGACTGCAGAGAAGCATGGGTGACAGTGGTCAAGCACAGGTCCTGGTCCTGAATCCTCTCGCCATGGGAAGGATGTGGAGACAGAGATACCTTGCACTCCCCCATCCCACCCAGTCATCTCATCCCCTGTACATACATTGGGGAAGTCCAGGCCCAGCTTGAATTTCTCACTCAGCCACTGGCTTTGGTCATAGTCGGGAGCTGTGGAGAATACCAAGTGAAACAAATCCTCCCCAGTGCATTCTCTTTCCTGGGAACCTCCCAAAGGAGTCAGAGGCAAGACCCCAAAGCTGAGCATGTGGGATGTGAGCCCTCATCTCACAGTCAAGATCTGGGGGAACAGGGAAGAGTGACTGTAAGGGCTCTAAGGCCCGCATTCTAAAGGTTCACCCAAGTCTGAGAAGAGGCCTAAGGAAGAGCCCCCCCATTGTCGCCAAGGCCAGCGCCCTGCCTCGGGAGGCCACGGTGTTCCCTTATGGGACAGGCTCTGCTCCAGGCGGTTGAGTTCTTCACAGATGATCAACAGGTGGCCAGGCAGGGGTTGCCAGGTGACAGCATGCAGTAGGCACAGGTTAGCGCAGGCAGGTGCATTACCGTCCCCCATGGTGTATCTCTTTTCCTCATAGCTGGTGTCCGTGTATTCCAGGAGCAGGCGGATGGCATGAGCCAGCTGGGGGCATTTCCCCAAGCGGAGATCAGACACTGAGTGACCCTGTCTGCTGCCCTCATCTCCAGGTGATTCCCCACCCTCCAGTTCATGCCCTCTTCATCTGCTTTCTCTCAGTCCATCCTCCCCCTTACTCCCCCACCCTGCACCAGACACACAGAGGGCCTACACAGGGAGCTCTGGAGAAGGTTGGACAGGCAGCAGCATATACCAGGTGCTACACCCACTCCGGCTTGGAAAGCCCCTGATGCTCAGCGTCTGTCACCCGCCCTGTGCCACTACCCCGCATGCTCACCCCGCGGATGTCCCAGTAACCCAGCGTTATGGCCATGGTGCAGCTGGTGTGGCAGGCTTAGGGCTCAGGCCTCAGCGCCACGGGCTGGGCTCTATGAGGCTCCGGGCAGGGAGGGGCGGGGCCTGGCTGCCAGCAGCTAGTCCGCTCGCCCCTCCCCGCTCCTTCCCGCCTCGCCCCCCAGACCCACCAATCCGCGATGACCAGTGCAGAGTTATGGCCCCAGAGAGGGAAGAACACCAAAGATCCCCAGCCTCCGGGGTTGGCTGAGCAGGCTCTGTGGGAACAGGCGTTGAAAGCAGGGCCCGGGTTGGCTGTGTGCACAGCGCAGCCCCCAGGCTCCAGTCCAAGGCCATCCTCTGGTGTCTCCCGGGAGTTGGCGGTGCTCTTGACACACGAGCTACACAGGCAGCGCTGACACTGGGTTTCCCGGTTTCTGGGAAGCTCATTCCTGCTGCATCAGGCCAGGAGTCTGCAGGAACAGCTTCAGCAAAAGAATGATCCCCCCAGGACAACCCTTCAGGAAGAGATCAACAGGTGTTCCCTATTTTTCTGTCGGGGTCTCAGGAGACTAAAATCTTGGGGGCTTTGGACATTGGTGTTTTGGCCCAACACCTGTTCATGCTGAAAATCCTAAGCAAGATAGGCATAGAAGGAATATTCTGCAACACAATCAAAGCAATTTATGAAAATCCCAGTGCCAGCATCATACTGAATGGGAAAAGATTGGAAACCTTCCCAGTAAAGTCTGGAACTAGACAGAGGTATCCACTGTCAGCACTACTTTTCAATATAGCATTGGAAGTCCTTGCCAGAGCTATTAGGAATTGGAAAAGAGGAAATGAAATTATCTCTATTTGCAGACGACATGATTCTCTTCACAGGAGAGCCAAAAGACTCAGTCAAGAGACTATTAGAACTCATAAGAGACCTTGGCAGGGTAGCAGGACATAAAATTAATGAACACAAGTCAATGGCACTAGTGTACACAAATAATTCCATGGATGACAAAGAAATTCTAAGTACAGTCCCCTTTAAAATAGAGGACAGGATTCTTAAATACCTAGGAATTAAGCTAACTAAATATGTGAAAGACCCCTATGATGGAAACATTAAAAAAGGAAATAGAAGAAGACCTTGAAAAATGGAGAAACATACCATGTTCCTGGATTGGCAGTATCAACATCATCAAAATGACCATATTACCAAAAGTAATATACAGATTCAACGCAATCCCAATCAAAATTCCAACAACATTCTTATCAGAAATAAAAAAGATGTTACAAAAATTTATCTGAAATCACAAAAAAATACGAATAGCCAAAGCTATCCTGAGAAATAGAAATCAAGCAAGAGGAATCACAATTCCAGACCTCAAGACATACTACAGAGCAGTCGTTATCAAAACAGTCTAGTACTGGTAAAGAAACAGAGAAGAAGATCAATGGAACACAACAGAAACTCCAGAAGAGAGCACATACATATATAGTCAACTAATTTTTGACAAGAAAACTGAAAACGATCCAGGCAAAAAGCCTGGTTTCTTCAACAAATGCTGTTGGGACAACTGGATAGCAGCTTGCAGAATTATGGAGCAAGACCCACACCTGTCACATTCTACAAAAATCAGTTCTAAGTGGTTCAAGAACCTAATCTACACCCAGAAATCATCAAACTATTAAAGGAAAACATAGGAAGCACATTCCAAGTATAGGAACAGGGGAAAACTTCTTAGAAAAGTTGCAAAAAGCAAAAGCAATCAAAGCCAAAATGAGCAAATGGGATTATATCAAACTAAAATGCTTCTGTACAGTGAAGGAAACAATTAACAAAGTGAAGAAACAACCAACAGAATGGGAGAAAAATTTTGCACACTACACAAGTGATAGGGGACTAATAGCCAGGATTTACAAAGAGCTTCAGAAACCCAGGGATAGCAAACAAACAAACAAAAACGAACAAAATCCTGTAATGAAATGGGCAAAGAAAATGAACGGACATTTTTCAAAAGAACAGATTCAGATGGCTAACAGACATATGAAAAGATGCTCAGGCTCCCTAGCCATCAGAGAGATACAAATGAAAACCATGTTGAGGTACTACCTAACTCTAGTCAGACTAGCCTACATTCAAAACTCAACTAACAACACCTGCTGGCGTGCATGTGGGGAGAAAGGCACCCTCCTTCACTGCTGGTGGGAGTGTAGGCTAGTATAACCCTGTGGAAATCAATATGGAGAGTGCTTGGATAATTGCAAATAGATCTGCCATATGACCGAGCTATCCCGCTCCTAGGAATATACCCAATAGAAATGAAATTTGCGAATGAAAGGGGGATATGTAATCCTATATTTGCAGCAGCACAACCTACAATAGCAAAGACATGGAAACAATCCTGATGTGTGTCCAAAGAGTGGTTAAAGAAACTGTGGTACATCTACATGGAATATTATTCAGCTAATAAGAAGAATGAAATTATTCCATTTACAACTAGGTGGTCCCACCTAGAGACCATTAAGCTCAGTGAAATGAGTCAATCACAAAAGAACAAATACCATATATTCTCTCTCATATAAGGAAGCCAACATGGAAAGTGTAACTTTAATAGTCCAATCTGTACTGGGTTTTTTTTTTTTTTTTTTTGATTGATTGTATGCTTTTTTTGGCTGTATCCCATGTGTTTTGATTTGTATATCAGTTTGGTTCCTTCCAATTAATTTCTTTTCTCCAGTCGAATTTATCACGTGCTCATGAATTATACAACGTGTAAACTGTAATATTATTTCAACCCCAAATAGCCTGTATCTCATGCAATAAGATATTGTGATGTATGATCTGCATCAAAAAATTGTAACACCTAATATACTTTCAAAACCCTGTGCTACTCGGAAATGGAGCGGGAGAGCAGAGAAATCTTCCATCTCCTTAGAATGTGTGAGGAAGACGTGAAGTATAACCTCTCGGGAATATATATAACAGGTAACTTACAGACAACAGATTCGAATCAGCATTAGACAACAGTAAAACTACAAAGACATACAGGGGAATCAAGAGCGATCCTAACAACCTCTTAACAGGAGGTCATATGCACAGAGGGGGGGGGGGGAACCCCAGAGTGGAGCTGGGGGACAGGAGGAGGCTTGTATCCCAACCCTGGAGACTCCTGGATCCTCACCAAGGACTATCAGTATGGGCACCAAGGACTACATCCCAACTGCCAAAGAGACCACGGGGAATTGGAGTGCCTTAGGAGGCCGAGAACTCTGAGGTCATCCACCCTCTTTTGGATCTACCACAGGGGATGGAAGAAACCCAAATCCTTCCTCACAGGATCCAAGGTCATCAGAACAACAGCTGGGAACCCTGAGCGGGCTGCAGAAACAGAACTTCTTTCGGGACTAGGGAGAGGAGCTTTCTCTGGTCCTTACTTAGTTCCAACTTTGGATCCCCACCCTCTCTTGCAATGACCATCAGGGTCGCTCCAGAGGCCCCCCCCAACACACACACACACACACACACACGCACACACACGAATAGATAGGCAGAGAACAACAAGGAAAGCTTAGCACCAGACAGGAAATGGTCAGCATGGACTCACACATACCTTACTAGATAGGACACAAAGATTGATTACTCCTCGCTAAGGTATTGAAGATTTCTCTGCACACCCCTCCTAAAACTGTTCTGAACCTCAATTGTTGACATATGCCTTGTTAGAGTTATAACCCAGTTTAGACTATACTAAAATCTGCCAAGTTCGGGCCTGGCGGCGTGGCCTAGTAGCATGGCCTAGTGGCTGAAAGTCCTCACCTTGAACGCGCCCGGGATCCCATACGGTTCTAATCCCGGCAGCTCCACTTCCCATCCAGCTCCCTGCTTGTGGCCTGGAAAAGCAGTCGAGGACAGCCCAAAGCTTTGGGATCCTGCACCCGCATGGGAGACCTGGAAGAGGTTCCTGGTTCCCGGCTTCGGATCAGCGCAGCACCAGCCGTTGCGCTCACTTGTGGAGTGAATCATCGGACGAAAGATCTTCCTCTCTGTCTCTCCTCTCTGTATATCTGACTTTGTAATAAGATAAATAAATCTTTAAAAAAAAATCTGCCAAGTTCAGCGAAAGTATGCTTCAACACTATACTGCTAAATACTAAAATGAAAATAGACATGAGACCATTTTAAGGTGTATAGCGGCTGGTTCTGTGTATAAACTAAAATTGAAATGTCAATGAAGTAGTCACAGGATGTGGTTAAGAACTTGCATTTTATTTTAAACATATTGGTTACTCAATATCATGTAAATTAATTCCATAATGTTGTAAATTGCCGTTGATGTTATGTTGTGGCTTTAAATTAATCGGGATGATATTCTGTCAGCTCTGCCTTCAGACCAGACATGGTCTCGCAAAGAAACTGTTTAATTTACCTGGACAATAAGATGCTGGACTCTATGCTTGGTATACTCTTGCAATGAAAGAATGTTGACTGAATTTGAAATGTAATACAGCAACAAGGTGGAGGAATCCACCATGGGGGGAGGGTACGGGGAGGGGTGGGGGGATTCCCAGAGCCTATGAAACTGTCACATAAAGCAATGTAATTAATAAAACATATATATTTAAAAAAAGAAGAATGAAATTATACTATTTACAACTAGGTGGTCCCAACTAGAGACCATTATGCTCAGTGAAATGGTCAATCAGAAAAGAACAAATACCATATGTTCTCTCTTATATAAGGAAACCAGCATGGAAAGTGTAACTTCAATGATCCGATTCACACTGTTTTTGTTTTTGGCTGCATCCCATGTGTTTTGATGTTTTTTATTTCAGTTTTATTTATTCCGAACACTTTCTTTTCTCTTGTCGAATTCATTGCTGGCTCATGGATTACACGGTGGCATCATTTTTCCCAAGAGACTTTGTATTACCTTTTTGTCACCCATGTGTTGGTTACTCAGTGGCGTGTTTTTCATGGTGCTGTAATTTGTTGTTTTTGTTTTTGGTGTCATTGTTGTTGTTGAGGCTGTTGTTCTAACTCATACCAGTTGTTGACCTTGTTTCATGGCTTCTCAATTATGGAAATGCATAGTGATGGAGTACTGGAGTCTACCATATCCAGATGTGGGGGTATAATGCAACGTGCATCCCTGCTTCCAGATGAAACATGGATTCCCAATGAAACTGTTGGACATGTGTAGACAATGGGATGTTGGACTGTCTGACATTGTCTGCACCAGCAATGTTGGGTGACATTTAAATAAGAGAATGATGGAATTATGATTCCTTATGGAGGACAATACCACTGTAGTAAAATGGGGAAAATCTGTCGGGGTGGGAGTTTGGGGGCAAATCCCAGTCTATACAAAATTGTACTATATATATATATATATATATATATACACACACACACACACACATATGTAATAAGTAAGTAAATAAATAAATCTTTAAAAAGGTAAGAAACTCTCGACTATCTTCAGCCTGGACTGGTTATAGTTGTTACATCTATCTGGGGAATGGAGCAGTGGATGGAAGAAGTATATCTCTGTAATTCTGCCTTTCAAATAAATAAAATAGATCTTAAAAAACACAAACAGAGCTTTTTGGGTGCCACAAGTTCCCATTTTAAAAGTTCTCCAGCAATTGACTGAACCACAGGGAAATAATGGATCAGAGAGCTTCACACAAGGTGATTCAAGGGCAAGAGGACTAGGCGTGATTCATGAGCTGGAAGCAAACACAACAGGAAACAATCAACACAGGATACAAGTGGAAACTTTTCACAAAGCTGCCTGGGGCAGTGAAATTACCAAGGCAGCCTGGTGCTGGGGCAGTTATGCAGCTGCTGGGAGGGGCGCTTTAAGGCCTCTGGGAAAATGAACAGAAGCAGGGTCCATGACAGGGGGACAAACAGTGATGGGGAAAAAAGGGAGTTTTCTCTGTTGTTCCACCAGGCCTGGGACCCACCCCCTAAGACATGCTGAGGGAGCAGTGCCTGCACCCCAGGCAAGGCAGGTCCTTCACAGAAAGGCAGGGGGAGCTGGCAGAGCAGCACAGGCCAGGGTGCAGCTGGGAGCCCCAAGAAGGCAGAGCCTGTGCCCAGCATGATGGTGAGGGTGGGGCTGGGCTAGCAGAGGCACTTTACTGCCCCATGTGGAGGCTCAGACTTTCCAAGGCAAGACCCTGACAGGGGCCTGGAAGGACAGGCAGGAAAGGCCTTGGGGAGGGAGAAGGAAATGGACAGGAGGAAGCACAGAGGAGGGAGTGCTCACTTCTGATCCCTCTGAAGGGCTTTCTCATACTCAGGGTTTCAAGTGGAGTCCTTTGACCTTGAGACTTGAAGCCTGGCCACTGTAGTGGTCAGAAACTGCTTCTGTTTCACACAGAGAGAGTAACCGGCAGGCTCAGTTGGATGGCATGGGAAGCAGGATTAAGTTGTAAAATAAAAAGCTTCAGTTACATGTAGGTATGTTAATGACATCAAAGTCTCACAGCTTACATAGCATTTCTAAAAGTCTGGTGGTTCTGATTTGATATTATTGATCATTATCTTAATAATAAAAACAACGTAGGGCTTTAAAAAAAATGATTTATTTCTATTTGAAAGGCAGAGTTATAGAGAGCCAGATAGAGATAGAGATAGAGAGATAAAGAGATAGATAGATAGATAGATAGATAGAGAATCTTTCATACATTCGTTCACTCCCCAAATAGCTGCAATAATCTGAGCAGAACCAACCCAAAGCCAGGAGCCAGGAGCCAGGAGCTTCTTCTGGGTGTCTCACATTGGTGCAGTGGCCCAAAGACTCCAGTCATCCTTTGCTTTTTTTCCCCAGGCCATCAGCAGGGTTGACCTACTAAGCTACCACACTGGGCCCCAGGAAGTGGCTTTTACCTGCCAAGTAAGGTGCATTCCCCCAACCCCCCTGTCACCCAGGACTTTGAAATACTCTTTAATATGTCCCGCCCATCACGGGCCCCAAAGTCTGGAAGTCTGGAAATATTTACAAAACTTCTGTAATTAAAAAAGAGATCCTGTCTGTGGGGCAGCACCATGGGGCAGTGTGGCAGGCTCTGCATGGCTCAGCTCAGCTCTGGCCGCTGTGAATGGCCTCCCATTCACGGCAGATGGAAAACCACCCTGCCTGTCTGTCCCTCACTCTGTAAAATCTGCATTTCAAATAAAAAATAAATTAATCTTGAAGAAGAAAGCAATCTTTTTTTAAATGCTGTATGAAATGAAAATAAAATCCCTTGTTCACTGCTGGACTGTTATCCAAATTTTAATCATCATGGTTTTTAAAGTCTTTTGTCATCTTCAGTCTGGTTCTTTGGAGACACAGAAAAAATCTAGTAAGTATTTGTAAAAACAGGTTTCTGACAAAGTATCCATCGACTATAATTTTCAAGAACTCTGAGAAACTGACAATCATAACACTGCCACTGGAGATCAAACAGGACACAAAGTGAATCAGAATACTCAGTAAACTAGTGAACCCTTGAGCTTCTGAGTCCCTTTTTCAACTAGTATTGATGAAAGTGCTCCTGCTACACTTCAGGAGTTACTGCAACATGAGTCAGAAGTCAAGGGTTTTTAAGCTCTCATTCTCCAATCAGATTGAGAGCTGTACAGAACAGTTTCCATACATTCAGTTAATTAAGTGGCAGGAGACCAGAAGGGAGCTGCCTGGAGCCCCAAGTTCTCCCTGTAGTTAATCTAAAATAGCACAGTAGGAGGCAGGAGTGGCCTGGTGCCTGGAACTTTTAGAGCCATTTCCATGCTGCTAATTAACTTGAGTGGCCCAAGAGGAGGTGGGGGAGGACAGTCACAAGACCTCCCTTTTCACACAATCACTGTCTGCACTTTCAATAACCTGGCAAGCAGGTGCTAGGGATCAACTGGCTGCACCCCATCACAGTGTCAGTTCTATACTCAAATGCTTTGTCTTCTAGGCTTAAAGATGTTTTTGTAATTTCTGTGGTGTCCAGTGCTTTGTATGGTTTAGCAAACAGAGATAAAAGCACCTGTCTCACACCCTTTGCTGCATCGATCCAAATTTCAAAAACTTTTATGTGTTTTTTGATGATTTTTTTTGAGGCCTGGGTGAGTTCAGTAAGAATATGCTCTTATCATAACAGGATTTAGTTGGAAACATTGACATATCTAGATCACTTATAGAATGCCTTACCTCAAGGTTCCCAGCAGAACAATGAGTAAATAAAGCTGCCATTTCCTGGTAAGCCCCAAAACTTACAAAGATTAGGCACCAACGTTTTAAAAAAAAAAAAATCTAACTCCTTCTTGGATTGACTTTATAAATGAGAGTTTTCCAAACTGAGATTGCTATGTGGCAAAGCAAAATGTTGTTACTGTCCTGAATGCAAGTTGCCGGTCACCCAACCACAACACACCTGCTGTTAGACTGTAGCTCTGCTCATTGTTTTTAATAAAGAAACCTGAGTTTTATGCTCTCACTGATTTGTTTTGTGTTCTGTTTGAGCTTCATGCTTACTGCCTGTCAAAATTCTACAGAAGTACAATTTCCAACAAGACCAGGCTGGCCTAGTATGCTGAAATGATGATTCACACTCATGGGGTACAAGGTAACAATGGGTTCCAGAAAAAATTAGCCTAAAAACTCATCCTTCCAAAACCTCAGTTACTTAAAAAGTGTCTAAAAAGCTCCTGTCACTGGTTCTTGGCTGCGAATCACCTCCTCCAGCAACGTGGGACCAAATCAGAACACAACCTGAACAAGCCTGTCTTAGATGGGGCAAACTTAACCTGGTACAGGATGCCTGATCCCTGATGTCAACAACAAAGGGGAAGGCTATAAAAGTTAAGATAGAGGGCCCGGTGTAATAACCTAGGGGCTAAAGTCCTTGCCTTGCAAGCACCAGGAACCCAATGGATGCCGTTTCTAATTCTGGTGGCCCTGCTTCCCATTCAGCTCCCTGCTTGTGGCCTGGGAAAGGAGTCCAGGACGGCCCAAGGCCTTGGGACCCTGAACCCATGTCCTCAAAATACGCAAATGAAAGTGACCAGTGTATACCTAATGGACCACAATCTGCCCTGCAAGCAAAAGGAACTGGCCTGGAAACTGCTCATGAATGCAACAGTTTGGCACTTAGTGCCTTTGTCCAGACATCTTCCGAGTCTGTGGCTCTTCACAGAACCATGGCACCCCCTCACTGCATGCTATGTACACACAGCCAAGTCATTGCTTCTCTAGGCCTTTCTCTGGGCTACCCAATGACACAAGGCCCCTTCTTCTCAGGTATTCTCCATTTTGGCCCATAATCATCTTGCTAGTAAGGTGACCTCGTCCACGTACTGGTTAGGAATCTCCTGTGTTGCCATTAAAAGTGAATCCACTGAAATGCCTTAGACACTCAGCACAAGTCATGACAAATGCAGGTTCCAATCTTCCATTTCCAGGAGCCCCTCTTCTTCCCTGAGTCAGTTGCATGTGGTTGGAATGAGCTGGCACCCCCATTCCACAGAGGTGGAGTAAAGGATCAACAGTGGGGAATTTGTAACCAGACCAAACACATTTTTCTTCCCATATTCAATGAAAAACAAGCAATTGATTGAGCCTATGACCCAGTAAAGTATCTCTTCCAACAGATAAATAATGCTTGCCTGTGAATTCCAGGCACTGGCCTTGAGAAAGGTGGCTGAAGTTGCAAAGTAATCCTGTTTGTCCCTGGCCAGCATGACTGGGAGTTGAAGTTTATTGCAACACACCATACAGGGGAACAAAGAACAAAGTGAGAATGGGTTTGGGGCTGAGTGGGCTCCATCCAGCGGCATCTAACACAACACCAGGCCTCTTTCAGGTCCCTGCCAGTAACATTTTGTAGCTGCTTAGATAGGGAGGACATTCTGCTACTCCCAACTCATGATAAAGTCCAGCCATCCAGCAAGTTTCCCAGGGAGTTGTGCTGAGGTCCAAGATAGCCACTCTCAGACCTGCAACCTGCTGTAGCACCTGATGCAGCAGCCCAGCCTCCCCTGCTCCCTCTTCCAACATCAGATCATCTACCCTGGCCAAGGACAATCAGTCTGTTTGTGGAGCTTGTTTAACAACGATTGTCCTCACCTGTTGACATAATAAAGTTTCTCTTTCCTTTATTCTCCAACCTGGACCTTATAAATTTGATTTGTCACTAAGGACAGGAACCACACTTACAGTAACAGCGTGACATGCTCAAGCCATGTCCCTGGGCAATAGGCTGATCAAGGGCTCCTTTCATCTGTTTGTTTAAGGTCTAACTTCTGTTTCCGCCTGGGCCATCTTTGTGAATGGAGGACTCAGGAGGAAGCCACGGGATTTCTTGTGGGCAGAGATCTGCTCCAGACCTTGGGAATGGGCATGAGACCAGACATCAGTGTCTGAAGCCTCACTGGGGTGCCTCTAGCCCTAACAATTCCTGGGGTCTCCAGGGTTAGAGCTTGACTCCGTGACCTGGGGATCTACAGTCCTGGTGACCTCAGGGACCTTCAGCCAATGTCTTTGCTTCCTATGAGCTCAGTGAGGGAAACTTTGCACAGAGCAGGTGTGTTGCATGCTTTAGAGGTGATTGTGTAGGCTTAGGAAACCCACTACCCAATCTTGCAAGTTCAGGATCATGTTTCTCAGGATGAAAGTTGAGCTGTGCAGAGGGAAGCTGCGTTCTCTGTGTGCACACAAACCTGGTGCAGTAGCCTCAAATGAACTCTGCTGCTTGTGGACTGTCTGCTGCTCCACCCTCGGCTTCTTCTTCCCAACCTCCAAAGGAAGCTCTGGCTTTCTATCCACACAAGCAGCTGGATTGCTAGGGTTGTCACACAGAGGGTGGATCCTGAACAGGCCAAAGGCAACCAGAACGTGCGACCGAGAGCCCAGATCGCACCCAGCAACTCAGCAAATCCTGCATGAAAGTTGATACAGGGAGATACACCCACAAAACACACCCTGACAGGCCCTATTCCTTGCTCCATAGCAGGAAGTCCCCACCCCTGCACCTGGCACAGGAGCTCAGCCTCTCTGTACACAGCTTGCCTCTCCTCCAACCCAGCCCCTGCACCAGGCCACAGGACAATCAGAGGGCCAAAGGCGTGGTTCTCTCTTGAGGGAAACCCAGAGCCATCTGCACCCAAGATCTTGGGGTGAAAGCAGCAGCGGTCCCCCTGCCACACTCTTCTGCTCCTTTGTGAGAGTTGGGACTAGATAGGCAAGGACCAGGGCCAGGGTTCCTTGGAGTGTCAGATCCTGAGGTGAGGGCACTCACAGGGACAGTAGGTAGGGCAGCCGAGGCTTATGATGGGAAAGAACGTGCACTTCTTCAGGGAGAAGCGGGCCAGGAATTGAAGCTCAGTTGGACCCCGAGATTTGAAGTCTCCAAGATAACGGGCTGTGATTTTCTGGGAGGTGGTCCTGGGTCCTTGGTGAAGACACCTGGTATGCACCCCATGGGCAGTACTGAGCTCTACACAATTGCAAATAAAGGGATTTTAGCTTGCAAGTTCTTTTTCTAGCTTCCCAAAGAGCCTCTTTGGTCTCTTGCCTTAAGATTTCAGAGTCAAAACGAAACAGTCTACAGGAGAATTCTGGAATTTGTCTTTCTCACCTTCCGCAGTGAGCCTTCAGCTGTCTCCTGTATCCCTTCCACAGTCAGCTCTTTCTTAACCTCTAAGATTCCAAGGCAAACCTGAGGCAGAGCTAAAGAGAGAAGTTGAGAAGGCGCATCTCCTGGGGGACCTCAGGGACTGGGGACAGGAAACAGAATCCAGGCTGCTACCCTGCGGGATCACAGCTTCAAATGCCTAAGTCTGTGATAAACGAGGGTTGGCTGGTGTGAAACACTTGACCTTGGATGACACGATGAGCAGAGAGGTGGGTCCAGGCTGTGCTCCTGGCACCCGGATGCTGCCACTCATCCTGCCTGGTCTGCCGGGCCTACAGTTTTTTATCCACCTGCAGTCCCAGCCTGAACTCCTCTTTTTTTCCCTCCACTTTTTAATATTTATTTGGAAAACATGTGTTACAGAGAAAGAAAGAGAGAGAGAAAGTCTTTGGTCCACTGGTTTCATTTTCCAAATAACTGCAATGGCCAGAGCTGAGCTATTCTGAAACTAGGGCTCCCATGTGGTTACAGGGTCCCAAGACTTTGAGCCATCTGCTACTGCTTTCCCAGGCTGTTAGTAGAGACATGGATTAGAACTGGAACTACTAGGACACAAATCAGTGTCCATATGGGATGCCAGTGCCACACGTGGAGAATTAGCCCACTGAACCACCATGCCAAATCATGAGTCATCTTTGCATCTCCCACCTTGCCATATACTGACAAGAAGGGCAGAGCACAGGAATGAAAACCAGGGACCTGCCCCATGTCAGAGATAACACCTGCACCATTAAAGGAGGACAGAGAAGCAGAAGAAGAGAGGAGGGAATGGATCTACGGTTAATTACCTGCAGATAGAGACCTGTAACAGGGTAGCTGTTGCACTCAAACTCAGTACCAGTGACAAACCTGGGACTACAGTGCCTTCCTTAACTGGGGTTTGTTTGCACCCACGTGGGAGTCCCGGAAGCAGCTCTAAGTTCTGACTTCAGGCCGGACCGACTCAGTTTCAACCTCTTTGGCTACTTGGGCTTGAACCAGGAGATAGAAGATCTCTCTTCATCTCTACTCTCCCTATTCTGCCTTTCAAATAAAAGTAAATACTGAGAGAGAGAGAGAGAGAGATTTCCATCCTCTTTTTCAAGTTTCTGATGCCTGCAAAGGTCAAGTTGGTGCTGAAGCCAGCAGTCTGGAGCTTTATTTGCATCTTTCATGTGGGTAACAAGGACCCAAACACTTGAGCAAATCTGTTCCTGCTTTCCCCAGGCCTTCGGCAGGGAGCTGATCAGAAGCAGAGTGCATCACAGGCACCAGTGTTAACAGCTATGCCAACCCAAAACCACTTAATTATTGCTGCTTAAAAAAAACTTTTTAAAAGATTTATTTATTTTAATTGGAAAGGCAGATCAGATTTACAGAGAAGGAGACACAGAGAGAAAGACATTCCATCCAATGGTCGCTCTTTAAATGGCCACAATCGCTGGAGCTGAGGCAATCCAAAGCCAGGATCTAGGAACTTCTTCTGCATCTCCAATGTAGGTGCATGATTCCAAGAGTTTGTGCCATTCTCTACTGTTTTCACAGGCCATAAGCAGGGAGCTGGATGGGAAGTGGAGCAGTTGAGACACAAAACAGTACCTATGTGGGATCCTGCTTCTTGCAAAGTGAGGATTTAAGTGTTGACCCATTGCACTGGGCCCAATTGTTGTTACTCTCTCTTTTTAAAATTTATTTTAAAAAAGGCACATATACAGAGAGAGAGAGGGAGAGAGAAAGAGAGAGAAAGAGAGAGAAACGACAGAGAAAACAATCTTCCATCTGCTGGTTTACTCCCCGGGTGGCTACAATGGCAAGAGCTGAGCCTATCCAAAGCCAGGAGCCTCTTCTGGGCTTCCCACACTGGTGCAAGGTCCCAAGGCTTTGGGCCATCCTCCGCTGCTTTTCCAGGCTACAAGTAAGGAGCCAGATGGGAAGTAGAGCAGGTAGGACATAAACAGGTACCCACATGGGATCTTGGCAGTTGCAAGGACTTAGCCACTAGGCTTCTGTACAGGGCCCTATTGTTAATTTTCTGAGTCCAGCAGTATAGTTGGGGAGTCCCCCAAAAAACCTTGTCTGGGATGACCTCAGGCTTGATTCTTGTGTATGCCAGCCAGTGCAGGGTCAGGTTTGGTCTGTCACTTGCATTAGCTAATGCACATATCAA
Source organism: Ochotona princeps (assembly GCF_030435755.1). NCBI lineage: Eukaryota > Metazoa > Chordata > Mammalia > Lagomorpha > Ochotonidae > Ochotona > Ochotona princeps. Next base: position 92,919,513 of record NC_080833.1, read on the forward strand.
TAGATACAATTTGGTCAGTTTTGCCTTAGCCCAATATCTCACCAGAAAAGATAGGTGCTAAGACTCAGCCAGGCCAGCCCACTGCAGACCCCAGTTCTCATACATACCAGCAGGTGGTGCAGCCTAGTTGGGGTGACCTGCAATAACCCCTACCACATCTGCCCCCAGCCCTGGTTTTTGTGCTTGCCTACCTCTGCTACAGGCTAACCCAGCCCAGCCTACATTCTGTCTAGATTTCATGATACCCATGGCTGCTTTGGCTTAGCTCAGACCGACCCACCCATAGACCTAGCTCTCACACTTGCTGATAGGTGCCACCACTTTGTACAACTTGGTCTGCCCCCAGAACTGGTTTCATGCTCACCAGTGATAGGTATATCCCAGCAGGGGAATGCCCACAGTTTCTCTGCTAAGCAGTCACACAGCCCTGGATCTTGCTCCTGCCAGGGGCTACTGCAGTCCAGCTTGACATGACCAGTCCTGGCACTTGCCAGCTGGTGCTGTGGCCTAGTCTGGCTGGCCCACACCCAGTCCCAATTCTTATACTCATCAATGGAAGCAGCAGCTCAGCAAGGAAGTTCCTGAAGTTCCCCTAAAAAGACTGGTGTCAGTCTTGGGGTTTGTGCATACCGATAGATGTTGCAGCCCAATCTGAGATGACCCACCCCAGGCTCAGCATTTGCCAGTAGGTGTTACAACCTGGCTCAGCCCAGCCTGACCCCAGTCCCAGCTCTACTTAGTGGGTGCAGCAGCCTATCTCAGCTGCCTGACCCAGCTCCAGCCCTCATATGAACTGTCAAGTGTTGGAGTTCAACCCAGCCTGACCTGCATCTGATCCTGCCAGTGTGTGCTGTGGACTGATCCTGACTTAACTGCCCCCAAACCTGACTTAAACATATACTGACAAGTGCTACAACCTGGCCTGGTCTGACCTGCTCACAACCCAAGTTCTTGGGCTCACCAGCTGGAACTGTGGCTTAGCAGGGGAGTTCCTCAAGTTCATCTACCAGGCCTGCTCCCAGCAAGGGATCTCATGTAGCTGGCAGATGCTGCTACCCAGACTGATATGGCCCGCCCTCAGTCCTGGCACTTACCAGCAGGTACTGTGGCCTAGCCTGACTAGTCTGACCTATTCCATCTCTTACTGTAGGGTGCTATGGCCTAGCACAGCCTGGCCCAACCCCAGACCTGATTCTCATGTGACCTGGTAGGTGTCGCAGCCTAGCCCAACCAACCGCACTTATTCTAGCTGTTTCAAGTGCCAGTGGATGCTGGAACCTAGCCCACACTAGCCTGCCCCCAGACTCAGCCCACATGTGTGCTGTTGGGTGTTACATCCTTTCTCAGCCTAATCAATCCTCAACTCCCGCAATGGGAGCTGCAGCCCAGCAGAGCAATCCTGAGAGTTGTCCTACAAGGCCAGTCCCCTGTCCTTGTTCTTGTGCATGCTGACAGATGCTTTGACACAGCTGGTGTGGCTCACCTGCAGCCTCGGTTCTTCCTGGCAGGTGTTGCAACCTAGCCTAACTAGCTAGGCACAACCCATACCCTGTCCTGTCCTGCCCTCAGATCTGGTTCTCTTGCATTCTGGCAGGTATGGGGGCCTAGCTTGATGTAACTCACCTGCTGCTCCTGCTCCAGCACTTGCAGGCAAGTACTGTACTGTAGCCTAACCCAGCCAGGCATGCCGCCCAACCCCAGGTTTTACATGGGCTAAGAGGTACTGGATGATACTATTTAGCCCTGCCCAGGTTTCCCATGTGAGCAGGCACTTTGGCCTGACCCAGACATGCCCTCCAATTTCCCCCCTATGATCCACTCTGTCTCAACTCCCTCGCCTACTTGTAATGCTATGGTCTGGTCCATGAAGATGCCAGAAAATATTCCTTCTTTATCAAACATGCCCTCAGCTGGTCCCACTCCAACATCTCTCCAGATCCCTGTCTCTGATAAATCTGCAGCTCCCCAACCTGAGGCCCAGGGTAGCATGCCCTAGCCAGGAGTTTCCTGCCTTCCCCTCTTATTAAGAAAGAAACAAAGAGAGCCTGGTGCTGTGGCCTAGTGGCTGAAGTCCTCACCTTGAACGCGCCGGGATCCCATATGGGTGCTGATTCTAATCCTGGCAGCCCCACTTCCCATCCAGCTCCCTGCTTGTGGCCTGGGAAAATGGTTGAGGATGGCCCAAGGCCTTGGGACACTGCACCTGCATGGGAGGCCCAGAAGAGCTTCTGACTCCTGGCTTTGGATCAGCTCAGCTCTGGCCATTGCGGTGAATTATTGAATGGAAGATCTTCCTCTCTGTCTCTCCTCCTCTCTATACATATCTGACTTTGCAATAAAAATAAAATAAATCTTTAAAAAAGAAAGAAAGGAAAAAAGAAAGGAGGAAGGGGAGAAAGGAAGGAGAGGAAGGAGGGAATGAAAGGAAGCTTCCCTCTTATTAAGAAAGAAAGAAAAAGCAATTTTGCTGGCATATTATATATTTAACACAAACTTGACATTAACCAGGCCAAGAATACCCACCATCTACTGGTTGCTTTTCTGCTTTTCAACCAGGAGTGTTAACACTTACTTAAGTATAAGGCAACCTAGGCTGTTGCCTACAGAGGGGTTAAACTTTTGACTTATTGAATTTTTACTCTATAGGTTTCATAAGCATTTACTTTGACACAAATCTAGCCTACCAGTTGTATATTTTATATTAATCACTTGTTTTTATTAGTGGCATTGACATATACCTACAGATCCCTTGTCCCTTTTTATTTGACTTCAGGACACGTAGCAGCAGACCTTGTGCCAGCCAAATAGGACTCTCTCCTGTGTATGCTCCCTGTCCTGTGCATACTCCCTGTCCTGTGCTACATGTCAAGGCTCTTGCTTACCAAGGCCAAGTTCACTGTGCACCCAGCTCCAGGAATCTTCTCAACTCACAGTCATTCCTGAATCCTCCTCTTAGGCAGGTGACTGCTTATGGAATGCTGACCAGACAGATGGTCACATGGAGGACAGCAACCTGGAAAGGCTGTTCTAAGGGAGCCAGAAGCTTTCCAATGCTCAGGTTGAGAGACAGTTCATTCTCCAGTATCCATGCATTTATGATCTTCTGCCCCTTATTCTAAAACTGCTATGGTTCAGGTAAGTATTCCCAGAGTGCCAAACTGCCATCCAGAGTAAACAGGCTGGAACTGGCTTTCCAAGAGGGAATTCTTCCACATCCCAAACCTCCTGAAAATCTGCAGATGGCAGGCACCATAACACATTTCAGAGAAGACACGGAAAGATTCATTCTCTATGATTTAAGATTTAGTTGGTTTTGAAAAAAAACAAGTACAACAAAAACTATACTCAGTGGGATAAGCTTTATTGAGAAACAGTCTGAAAACATAGACCAGGAATATCCATATGAGGAAGGCACCCTGAGGGAGGTCCCAGGGGCTGTGCCTAAAGACTGCCTGCACCTTCACCAGCAGCCCAGCAGTTCTCAGAACAGGGCCCAGCTGCAGGGGGCTTCAAGCCCTGGCACCATGCTGCAGGAATGAGAAGCCAGGCAGAAGGAGGGAGAAACCCAAGGTGAGGAACAGAGCAACATGTACAGGGCACAGAAATGACCAAGACACCATGGGACCCCAGCTGACCAGACACACCCACATATAGCATCCTGCTCCCCCAGGCCCTGCTGTAGCAACAGAACAAAGAAAACCCCTGAACTCCAGCACGTCCAGTGCTAAGTCAGGGCTCCCAGGGAAGAGAACAGGCCCAGGCGGAGGTTCAGGCTTCCTGGGGAAAAGGCAGTGCCAGGGAGACCTCGCTGCAGAGCAGGGCCAGCACTAGCCCAGCGACATCTCTGGCTATTTGGGCAGCTCAGGGCTACTCAGGGCACTCTCGGCAGAGACAGGGCCATGAGGTTGGCCTTAGTGCAAAAGGAGCAGCCCAGGGGGTGATGATTGAAGAAGAGGGCAGAGTTGAGGCTGGCCAGGGCTTCTATGGGAGGGTTGGCTTAGAGGAGAGGGGGCAACAGGCTGGGGAAGAGGATGCAATGGAGGGAGAGAACTGAGAAGGCTGAGGCAGGGGTGGGAGGCCTGAGCTCCCTAAAGCCCCTCCCACCTCATTATAGAGCCTTATTTTCCTGTCCAGGAGGCCAGCTTTAAATACATAGGCACTCGGAGGAAGCGGCTGGACTTCATGTAGGCAGCGATCTTCGGCAGGCCCTGCAGGGGCAGAAACAGGAGCAGAGCTAGGGGTTCTGTGGTCTCCTGGGGTTCCCACAGCCCCAGTGTAGGCACAGCCCAGTGGGACCAACAGCGGCCATTGCACGGGGCTGTGGTGGCTGCACTGACATCTCCATAGGACCACAGCCCTGCGGAGTTCATGCTTCATCACAGACACCTTCCTCCATACCTCTAAGGATGGATCAGCAGGGAGTTGGATGCTATGTAGCAAGGGCAATGTCAGTGCTGGGTCAGAGGCCGCTCCCCCCATCATGATCCACTCCTGACCACAATATCTCAGGGGGACTTGATGGTCACAGCCATTCAGGAATTTACTCACAGTCAAACACTGAGCAAGCAGAGGATGGCACAGCCTGCCGATGTCCCTCTTCAAACTGTTCTCTTCTGCGCCACAGAGACCCATTCACCCCTATCTGCACAAACACCTCCTTATCCACAGTGAGGTTGCCTGCTTGCCTGGCATTGCACACAGAGCAGGGACGTCCACCAGGAAAAGGGGCTTAAACCATGCAGGGCAGCCTGCAGAGCAGTCCTGATCTTACCCAGTGATTCAGCAGGCCCTCACTGTGGGTTTCAGGAGGAGGTGCAGCAGCAAAGGAAGGCAAGGCCAGGTGCCAATCCTCCCCTTGACACAGGAAGTCCTAACTCCTCCACTTGGTATCTCAGACCAACTTCACTGAATATAAATTCTCCTCATCCTGAGACCCATTATAGCGAGCAGCACCAAGCACACTCCTGGGAAATCTACCTGCATGCCAGGGCTGACAATGCCCATGGACGATCTCAAATTCAGGGAAATCCAGTATTCTGAGCTTAACAGCCTGGTCTGGCAGCCACACAGTCCAGCTCACATATCTAATCTATGTTCAGTACTTCCTTATCAGCACACAGAGCTGAGCCAACTGTTGTTGTATAATCCCCAAGGCCAAGGGCCTGGATCTCACCCAGAGCTGAAGAGGAAGAACATCTCCCCTTAGAGAGAGGAATGGGACAAAGACTGTAGAATGAATAGCTTGTGTACCCAAGCCTCAAACTCCCAAAATGTGATCAGGTAGGCATTGCTGTGAGCAGGATGTCCCTGGGTGACCAGTGTGACCCTGAGAGGTGAGGACAGGCTGTGCTCCTCAGACCCACACTGTGTGATCACTTCCCCTCCCACCCGCTGTGCCTGCAGTTCTCTACTGGGCTCCATTCCAGCATGGAGTCACCTTGTCACATGAATTAAATTAAGCATCAACGACCTGCTACATGTCACAGACAGAACATGTAGGACACTGGAATGAGAAAAGAGACATGAGAAAGTTTTCGCCACCAACTCTTCAAGACAAGAACCTGCACCAGGGGCATTTCAAGGCCACTGAGATCCAGCACCAACAACACACCTGGGAGCTGAGTGTTTCCACACAAGGAGCTCATTGCTTCAACTGTTCTAGAGATCAAGCACATGGATTGTCTCTGACTCTGACGCTGAACCTCAGTTCTAACATGTCTCATCCTCCTGATGCCCGCTGCACACATGCTCACTGTCAGGCTTCTCCTAAGGTCTCCAGGGATGGGAGACCCAGACTGGTCAAGGGCCTGAGGCTGCTCCTTTTAGCGCAAAAATCAGAGAAACCCTAGTGGTTGCCCATATATACCAGAGGCTCCTAGGAAGCTCAGCACAGCTGTGACTGGCTCTGGAACCCCGGCAAATGGTTTACGTCCTTACTGATTCGGTTTCCTTATGTGTCAACTGGGAGTAACAGCTCTATTCACCTTGTGGGAACATATGCAGATATACAGGACAGAGCAGGTGCAGGATACTAACCCTGGGTCCTGCTCTGAGGGGTTGGTCTACAGCTCAGCTCCAGGACTCAGAGAGCATGAAGGAAATGGAAAAGGGGAGAGGAATATCGGAGAGTCACCTCAAATCGAGCCATGAAATCCTTCAGGTTTGGAAACGCATCCAGGCAACCAGGAGCAAATAAACGGTTCTGGTCCAGGATGTCATAGACGAGGAAATCGGCAAAGGTGATCTGCAGAAGCCAGGAGGAGGGAGCTCAGGACCAGACTGCCCTGACCATGCCCCCCTGCTCCTATTTCCCTCACTCCCTCCTTCTGCCTCACCTTGTCCCCTGCAAACCAGGGCCGCTTCCCCAGGAACTGGGAGTACAGCGTCAGCTTGTCTGGGAGGCCCTTCAGGTAGTCAGGCTTCAGCGTCTCCTGAAGGAGCAAAAGGCTGTCAGTACCCGAAGACACAACTTTGGGGAGAGGGTCTGCTTGCCCAGGGTTGCACATGGCCCCACTGCTCAGGAGAGCAGCTGTCTTCCCTGTGCGTGGCAGCGATGTGTACAGTTCACAAAGGATGAGAATGTGATGTGAAAGGATGGAAGGAAAAGAACCCAGGGCCTCTGGATGATCTTGGGTTTCACCTTGGGGAAATATGCTTATCTTAGGGGACACAAGAAAACCCTGGTAAAGCAGGGCACATGCCTGAAGAAGCTCCCATCTTAAACTACTATAACCCCCGCACTGTGACTGTATCCCTGGCACTGTTGGGTCAGCTGCAGAAGATGACCATAGACAGACACATGCTTGGAGAGTCAGTCATCTGGAGAGTTTATTTGGAACCAGGAGTAGTGTAGATATGAACACAGGGTTTAAGTCCTCATTGAGCCCTGCCATGTCCTGTCCATTGGGGCACTCACAAAGTCAGGGCTGTAGCAGATACTGCCAAGCTGCATCCGGGTATCCATAACCTGGTTCTCCAAAATGTCCACGCGAATCTTCTCCTCTTCTGTCTCCCCACCTGCAGCCCACACACACAGCAGACACCCTCAGCATCCCACCCAGCCAGACCCAGGGCACGGCCACAGCCCCACATCCTCAGCCAGCCCCACTCACACAGGTTGTGCTTGCGGCTGAGATAGCGCAGGATGGCGTTGCTCTGGGTGAGCTTGTGAGTGCCATCAATCAGGTAGGGCAGCTGGGGAGGGAGGAGGGAAGTCAGCTGCGCTCCCAGGTGCCCAGCACCCCCTGAGCCAGGGCACACAGGAGACCTGGCACCCTCTGCACTTGATCATAGCAGGCTCTAGAAACATACTCTGTACAATGAGTAAATAAACAACATCACAGAACATCATGAAAATTGCTATAGAGAACCAGGAATGACTGATTGAGTGTAAGTTCCTGGTCCTGAAATCTGTAAATGTGGGAAGGATGTGCAAATTGGAGACATCATGTACTCCCCACTCCCATCACTAGTCATCTCATCCCCTGCACTTACATTGGGAATATCCAGGCCCAGCTTGAATTTCTCACTCAGCCACTGGCTTTGGTCATAGTCGGGAGCTGTGAAGAAGACCAAGTGAAACAAAACCTCCCCCGTGTGCCACTTGTTCCTTGGTAACCTCCCAAGGAGTCAGGGGCAAGACCCCTGAGACAGCGCATGTGGAATCTGAACCTTCACCTCCCATTCAAGGTCTAGAATAATGGGAAAGAATGGTTGTAAGTGTCCTAAACCCTGCATGCCAAAGGCTCTAATGTTTTAGGAAAGGGCTAAGGAACAGCCTATTGGGATCACTAACACAGCTAAGCCCAGTCCTCCTCCCAGTGCCCTGCCACACTGCACCCTCCATGGGACCAGGGAAGAGGCAGGCTCCGCTGCAGGTGGTGGGAGCACACAGAGGTGTGCCACAAGTGGCCTCACAGGGGTTCTAGCTATCAGTCAGTATTGCCTGGCAGAGGTCAATGCAGGCAGGTGCATACCATCCCCCATGGTATATCTCTTTTCCTCATAGCTGGTGTCCGTGTATTCCAGGAGTAGGCGAATAGCATGACACATCTGTGGCAATGACCGAGAGTGAGATGAGATATTGAGTGAGTGGAAGCCTTTCTTATCTCTTCCAGGTGAGCTCTGCTCCCCCTTGCACACCCAATCCCCTCTACACAAACACTGCCTGCACAGTGAGACTCTGAGCCTCTAAGAGTCTCGGGCAGGCAGAGGCAGCTACCTGCTCCTACAGGAACTATGGATTGAAATGCCCCGGCTTCTCAGGCACCTCTCGCCCACCCGTGCAACTGCATGCCTGCTGGGCAGACCCTTTGCTTACCCCGCGGATGTCCCAGTAACCCAGCGTCATCGACATGGTGTTGCTGGAACTCTGTGGGCCTGGCCTGGAAGCTGGTGCCAGTCTTCAGGGAGGGCAGGGGTGGAGCTGGTGATCGGCCCGCCTCTCCATGCCTTTCCCGCCCAATTCTCCTGAAGGTGGCGCTGGGCCCAACCCGCAGGGAGCAGGGAGCTTCAAGTCAACTCCCAGCCAACTGGGATCCCTGAGCGAGGTCTGGGAACTCCAAGGCCAAATGCGGCGCTAGGATTCGCTACTTCACTAGCCCACCACAGCAGCCACACTCTGCTGGGGCTCCGGCAGTTGGCAGTGCCCTTGGCAGCCAAGCCAGGCCTGCAGACAGTGCCACAGCTCCCTGCACTTGCCCCCACAGGCATCCCTTTGTCCTCACCCCTGGGCTCTGGGAAGCTCCAGCTGCCAGCACCTGCCTAAGAGGGGTGCCAGTAATGGAGCGCTCAAGTCAGCACACCTATGGAAGGGGGCCACCATCACAGAGTGGAGCATCAGAAGCAGCAGCTCCAGAAGGCAGAGGATGCTCCGACACACAACCAGAAGAAAGAAGGGGCTGTGTGTTGTCCTTTAAGGGGTTTGGGGAACCAGCTTTGGGTCATCTGACTGAAGTCTTATGGTCATTCACCAGGCAGTGTTTTGAGCCAGTCAGTCATCAGCAAGTGCACCTTGCAAGCAGGCAGCATGGCTGAGGTGCCCCCTCAGAAATTTCCCATTGTCAGATAGGTGACCACCTTGACCAAGACAGTGGCCTTAAGGGCAGTGTCCAGGAGGGAGGTGAAGGAAGGTGGGAGAGCCTCTTTGGGGCAGGAGCAGAGCCCTGTCTTTAAAGGTTCTGAGGAGACGTGAGCAAGAGATCCCTGAGAGGGGAGAGGAGCAGAAGGGGCAGAAGGGGCAGAAGAGGCAGAAGGGGTAGAAGGCGTAGAAGGGGAGGGGCCCAGCCCTTCCTGAGGACCCGGATGAAACCCCAGGCTGCTCCACTGAGCCAGCAACATCAAGACGCTGGGTTACTGGAACATTCCCTGGGTGAGCAAAGGGTCTGCTTGGAGGGCTGGCGGGGGCAGATCTGAGCAGCTGTTGGTGGTGCTTAGGTGCACTTCCTTAGCCTCCCCAGATCTCCCTGAGCCAACCTATATTTCTGGGACTGGGATTGGGGCAGCATTGGTTGTGGCAGTTACCAGGTGCATTCACCTGGAGAAAAAAGGACAGATTCTGGGTCTCTATGTCTCTGACCTCTTTCTTCTTTGACAATTGCCCAGCTGGCTCATGCCACCTGTCTTCTGGAATACACAGCTATGATGAGAGGAGACACTCCACAGGTTCTGTAATGCACCTGCCTGTGCTGACCTCTGCCTTAATGCTGAGTGACATCTGAGTCTGCCCCTACCCTGTCCTTGAGTGGTATAGTTGCCATCCCAAGACAGGGTGCTAGAGGAACGTTCTGGGCAGTGGTGTGTCTGTGAGTGGGTTGGGAACTTGCTTAGGTAGTCACACATGTTTCTGAGCCTTTAGCATGCAAGGTCCAGAGCCCATACATCATTCTGTCCCTCAGACTTTAAATGTGAGGTGAGGGGCTCAAATCCCACACATGCCCTATCTCAGGGGTCTTGCCCCTGACTCTTTGGGAGGGTACCAGGGAAGAGGCTGCGCACTGGGGAGGTTTTGTTTCACTTGGTCTTCTCCACAGCTCCCGACTATGATCGAAGCCAGTGGCTGAGTGAGAAATTCAAGCTGGGCCTGGACTTCCCCAATGTTTGTGCAGGAGGGGTTAGGGTCTGGTATGTAGGTGAGTGTATGCAAGGTTTTTGTCTCACTCTTCATTCGAGCCATCATGATACTGTCACCAGGATTCTGGACATTTCCAAACTTCCTGAACATCTGCTGTATGCCAGGCACCATGACACATATCACAGGGAAGACATGGAGGCATTGTTTCCACATAGATATATAATTTGAATCAGTGTGAAAAACACAGGGAAAATAACAATTAAATTTCAGAAGAATTTTTTTATTAAGAGGCATCCTGAAAATGTAGAAAAGGATTATCTATGTCAGGCAAAGAATCTGAAAAGGGGTGCCAGTGACGTATTCCTGTGGACCACCAGCCACTTCCCATTAGTCCAGCAGCTCTCAGAACCAGAGCCCAGCTGCAGGGCACTTCAAGCCCTGGCACCATGCTGTGAGAACAAGGAGTCAGGGAGAAGTTGGGACCCAAGATGAGGCACAGAGCAACATAGAGCATGCAGAAATGATCAAACATCATGGAAACCCATCTGAACAGACACACCCACACATAGCATCCTGCTCCCAAGGCCATGTTGTGCCAATAGAACAAAGAAAATCCCCAAACTCCAGCAAAGTCAGTGCCAAGCCAGGGCTCCCAGGGAAGAGAACAGGCCCAGGCGGAGGTTCAGGCTTCCTGGGGAGCAGGCAGTGCCAGGGAGACCTCACTGGGGAGCATGGTAAGCACAGACCCAGCGACATCTCTGGCTGTTTGCAGAGCTCAGGATCACTCAGCCCCTCACAGGCAGAGACAGGGCTGTGGAGTTGGCCTCAGTGCAGGAGGAGCAGCCCAGGGGCCGTGGCTGAAGAAGAGGGCAGAGCTGAGGCTGGGCCAGGGCTTCTATGGGAGGGGCTGGCTTAGAGGACAGGGGGCAGCAGGTTAAAGAGGAGGAGGGAGAGGAGGAAGAGAACTGAGAGGCTGAGGCAGGGCTGGGGGCCTAAGCCCCCAAAGCACCTCCCACCTCACTCCAGAGCCCTATTTTCCTGTCCAGGTGGCCAGCTTCAAATATATAGGCACTCTGATGAAGTGAGTGGACTTCATGTAGGCAGCGATCTTCGGCAGGCCCTGTAGGTGCAGAAAAACAAGAGCAGAGCTCAGGGTCTGTGCCACCATTGTGATTTCCACAGACCAGTTGAAGTGAGGCAAGTGGACCTGACATCAGTCACTGCACAGGGCTGTGGTGGCTCCATCGACATCTCTGTCCAACCACAGCCCAGGGGAGTTCACGCTTCATCACAGCGCCTCACACCACACCTCGTATGATGGATCAGCTAACCGAGATGGGAGGTGCTAACAGCTGAGTGCTGTGTGGTCAAGGGCAATGTCAGTGCAGGTGCAGAGATCACTTCGCCCCCAGCACGATCTGCTCCTGGCCACCACATCTCTGAAGAAGCCTGAGCGTCACAGCTGCTCATTAACTTTCTCACCATTAAGGTCTGGGTGGGCAGACAGGACAGGAACAGGCTGTCTCTGTTTCTCTTCACACTGTTCACCTCTATTTTACAGAGACCCTGCCATCCCTGTCTGCACAAACATCTCCTTTTCCACAGTGAGGTTGCCTGCTGGCATGGAGTTTCACATACAATAAGGATATCCACCAGGGGTAGGGGCTTAAACCATGCCAGGGCAGCTTGAACAGTAGCCCAGAACTCCCCCCATTGACTCAGCAGGCCCTCACTGTGGGTTACAGGAGGAGGTGTAGCAGCAAAGGAAGGCAAGGCCAGGTGCCAATCTTCCCCGTTACAGGAAGTCCCAACTCCTCCACTTGGTATCTCAGACCAACTTTGTAGGAGGACATTGTGACCCGAAAAGGTCAGTGAGCACAGGACTACAGTTGGTTGGATAATATTTGGAGGAGAATAACCAAATGGCTACCTTTTGTATACCTTATTGGATATCATCTGCATATGTATATGAGAACACCTGGTGGAATATACAAGACAAAAGGAGTTCCAAACAAGCATTAATGGTTTTGTTGATAAGCTCAGCACTTCCTCCTTTATCCTATATGACCCTCAGAGTATAAAGTCTGATGCTACTAATAAACCTCGGCTTTTGACCATCAGTCAGGGTCCACGCGTGTTATTATCGGCTCCGTGCACCAAGTCCATCGCTGCGGGACAGCGACAACTGGCGCCTGAACGGGGACTTGAAAGAAGAAGAGAAAGTGCAGCGGAGACCCCCACAGAAAGTGGTGAGTGGGACAATGGGCCAGAACCAATGTAGGGCACAGTCTTTTACCTCTCTTATGCAGAATTTTTTAGTGAAAAGTGGAACGAAGATAACTAGGCAGCAATTGCATTCTTATTTAGAGCTTGTTAGTGAATATAATCCTTGGTCTCCAGATGAATGGACACTAGAAACTGGACTTAAGAATTTTACTCAGAAAAATGGTGAAAAGGTCGGAAGGATAGAAGATATTCAAGTTAGTTTTTGGATTATATCGGCTTTAATTAGAGCTATTATTATAATTTTAGAAGGGGAATCTGCAAGAAATTCCTCTAAGGGGAGACACCCCCAAAATGTAGCTAAAAAAGAAGTGTTTCATAGTACGAACAAGGAAGAAAGAGAAAGGGAATCCTTAAGAGGCCCACCTAACAGGAAAGGACGCTGTAATATGGCTAAAAAGGAAACGCCTCATAGTACAGATGAGGAGGACAGCAAAGAGGAGCCCGTGAGAGATTTCCCTAATGGGAGACGCCTCCGTAATGTGGCTAGGAAAGAAATGGCTTATACTACAGATGAAGATGAGAAAGAATGTGTGAGAGACCCTCCCACGAGGAGATGCCACTGTAATGCAGCTAGAAGAGAAAGGCCTTATACTACAGATGTGGAAATTAGGAAAAGAAAACTTGGAAGATGTTAACATAATGTGGCTGAAAATGAAATCAGAACTAAGAAAAAGAAAATTTTCAGTGTTAAACCGCAGGATTTCTCTAGTGAGGTAAATGAGGCTGGGATAAAGCAACAGTTAAATATCAGCTCATGCCGTCTTGCTCTTAAATCTGATCAAAAACGTTTCCAAGTGACTGATGTTCCCCGGAGACCTCATGAATTCCGATTGCTTTTTCCAATCATACTTAGTCAAGAAAATAACCAACCTACCTATGAAAGCCTAGATGTTAATGCCATCATAGCTTTTAAAAAGGCTTGTGTGTCCTATGGACCTACTTCTTCTTATGTGTGGGAATATTTAAATGGCTGGAGCCAGGGAGCAAACTGGATTCCTTATGATTTTGAAGTAATAGCAAAAGTAGGGTTTTCTCCTTCTCAATATTTACAATGGAAAATGTGGAGAAGCGATATGGCTAAGGAAAAACTGCTGTCCTTAGGAGCATCAGGTCAGCAACTCCCTGGTGGAGGACAATTGACTTATGATATGTTGGTTGGAGATGGACAGTGGGTTACTACAGAGCAACAGATACAGCTACCTCAAGCTGCGCTCTTGCATATACGAGACGTAGCATTGTGGGCATGGGAGAAAACTGAGACTGGGTCTGAATTTGCAGGCAGTTATACAAAAGTCATTCAAGGAGCCAGAGAATCTTATGCTGATTTTGTAAGACGTTTGACAGACTCTATAGAAAAACAAGTTAGGGGAGAAGGCACTAGGAAATTGTTGTTAAAGCAACTGGCCTTTGATAATGCGAATGAGGACTGCCAGGCTGTTATTCGTCCTATAAAAGAAAGAGAGGATCTTCTGGGTTACCTGAAAGCCTGTCGCAACATAGGGACATTTAAACACCGTGCCCGCCTAGCAGCACTTGAAACTTTTGCTATTCAAAAACAAATGAAGGCTAAATGTTTTAATTGTGGCAAGCCAGGACACCTTAGAAAAGATTGCCGAATGCTTCCTTCAACTCAAAAATACCATGCGGATACTTTTAACAGTCACTCCCCTGGAATATGTCCTAAGTGCCAAAGAGGCCAACACTGGAAAAAAGAATGTAAATCCAAATTTGACCGTGATGGCAGATGCCTGTGGCCAGAAGACTCTGGGAGGGGCCAGCCCCAGGTCCCAAACATTCACAGGTTTACAAAATGGGAATCTGCAGAGAAGCTACAAACTTAAAACTGCCACTGTCTCATTGCCCCACCTGTGCTCCTCACCCTGCAAGTATAAATCCTGGAGGCTGAAATTCCAATCAGTTGTGGTGTATGCATGTTATTCATATAGTGCTTTTTCCTATACAGCATTGCTTAATCATGTATACTAATTTTTAAGTACAAGTCTTTATATTAAGTTAATTTTTATGTTCACTGCCTCATTACGTTCTCATTGTTTAAAATTAACAAAAGCGATGTTCTTGCTTTAAGGAGTGTTTGGGTGATGTCATTATATCATTATAAAGTGAATGTTTGCTGTTTTGTTTGTTAATGTACCCAAGTTGTAACCGCATGTCTTTTGGAATATTTTATAATGCTGAGGAAGCTGGCCTTCAGTTTAGTGGCTAGCTTTCACAATAATCACCAATTTCAAGGTCTTTTGTTGTGGTAGATGTTTAGCAAACTGACTTCATCTGTATATCCTTTGCAACTTTTGGGAGCTTGGAATTCAAAGAAGATACTAGGCTTTTGTAAATCCTGAGGGTTTTTTGGGGGGACATTTAATAAAAATGTGAAATTTTATCATAAATAATTTGGTATAAAATTGAACTCGAACACTATTTGATTATTTCAAGGTATAAGTTAATGTGATATTCATTGTCTACAAAGTGTTTGCATGTATTAATTGCATGTATTAATGTAATTCTTGTGTTTTTGGCTGGTTATCAAATCTCTCACTGCCTTTAATGTGTCAAGGTTTTGTATATGTTTTAAAGATATTTGAGTGATGATCTCGCATCAATAACCAATTGTAATCTATCATATGTTATGCTAATGTCAACAACAAATCTTGTTTCAGATATTTTTAGCTATCCTTAAAAAAGCATTTAAGAATTCAAAGGTTTCAAATCCTATGGATTCCCTTGGTATTCTTACGAGGCCTCAAGAATGCCAACGGATCTATCTCCCGTTTTGTGGAGACAGTTGACCAGGCTATTGGATTATACTAAGATTATTGCCAAATAACAAATGGAGTAAAATTTTATTGTGTCAAAATGTTGTATACATCCATGGAGTTGTGAAGGTTTAATTTTAGCTTGTGTTACTAATTATGTATTCTTAGCATGGCTGTATTGCTGGGAAGACTGAAATTTGCAATTTTAGATTGATGGAGGGATTTCATAGCATGATCAATGTTTTTGTCTGAGTTTCTCAGTTCAAAACTATTGACTTAATGGCGTTTCACTTACTGGTTTCTGGTGAACACTACTACTAAGCTTGGTTGAGAATAATATTTTCAAGTCTCCAAAAGTGTGTGTGTGTGTCTGTGTGTGTGCGCGCATACATGTGTGTCTTAACATTTTGTCCTTTGTAAAAAGTTGTTTCAAATTGTTATCATGTGTTGCTGTTTATCAAGAGCAGGTTGCCTTGGGGCTGTGGCAATCTGCAGCCACGCCCAGAGCTTTCTGATAGGATTGTAAAACCACAAAGATGTTAAAGTTATGCTTTAAAAGCAGAGGGGGGAATATGCTACCCCTGTAAATGCATTAATTTGGTCTTACTCACCTTAAATTTTGTTCAGATTTTGTCTCCTGGTGAGCACCAGCTTTGCGTCACTAGAGGCTGCTTGCAGGCCCAACACAGATGCCTTTGGTTTGATGGAGGGACCCAGCCACTCACAAGTGGAGAGGTCCTGACCCCTTGCTAACTGTGGGAAGAGGGTTTGTTCGTGTTTTTCCAGAAACTGAGCTGCAGCCTGTGTGGGTGCCAGCTGGTAATGTAAAGCCCTGGACTCCATTCACTGGAGGAAGTGCCTGCAGTAAGACAAATTCGCGACTTCATTCTGAAAGATCCATTGCCATCCAGGAGACATTGGAGGAGGAGGAGGAGGCCAGACCCCTCCCAACACCGAGTGACGTGAGGGATCCTAAGAGATTGGTGCATCAAGCGCAACTGTCCTTGACATTATGATGCATTTAATAAACACTAATAATCCGTGGGAAAGGTTATGCTCTTGTCCCTAGAATTTCCTGATGGATCCTCAAAACTGGCTCATCTGACCTCGAAAGTGTTGCAACTCCCTTGAACTCAACACTGCCCCTGGAGAAGATGGAACCCCCAGTGGAGCTGCCTCTAAGAACTGAAAAGCTAAATTTGTTTAATATTCCTCTGGTTCTACTACAGGTCAGGAGTGCAGAGAAATTCTCCACCTTCTTAGAATGTTTGAGGAAGACTTTAAGTGTAACTTGTTATTTATAGATTTTAATGACCTTAGACATAAGAAAAGCCATAGAAATTTGTGGTGGCATCCAAGGACGACTCTGACACCCTCTTAAAGGAGGTTGTGTGTATAGAGCAAGGGGGATCTCAGGGTGGAGCAGGAGGATAAGAGGAGCCCTCTATCCTAGTCCCGGAGACCCCCGGAGGCCTCCCATGTGCTTTCGCTGCAGAAGCAGTGGATATCTGCCTCATCAAGGACATCGAGAACTGTATCCCGACTGCCAAGGAGATCACAAGGAAGATGAGTGCCCTTGGAGGCCGCGAACTCTGAGGTCAGTCCTTTCCTATTGGATTTCTCACAAGGGATTGAAGCAGCCCAGGGGTCTGGTGACCTGGGAACTTAAGCCAGGAGCCTCGGGAGGCACTCAGAGAGAAAAGGATTGTAGGAGGAGCTTCCTCTAGTTCTTAACTAGTTCCAGCCTTGGCTCCCAGCCCTCTCTTACACCAACCATCAGGGTTGCTTGTGAGTCCCATGTAGAGTTAAATTCTTCCTCACTCACTAAGTTGTTGGGGATTTCCCTGCTCACCTACCTAAAACTTTTTTATTCTTCAATTGTTAAATGCAAAACTGTGCTTAACCTCTATAAACTGCAAAATTTAAATTGGGTTAAGAATCTCCCTGAAAAGCTTTTATCAATTTAAAACTGTTAATGCTAAACAAGATGTAACTTTAAAGAACTTTGATGTTATGTTTGAACTCAGCTGCTATGTATGTCAATGTTGGTCTTTACACTGTTCCTGTGCCACTCTGCTTTCGGTTAAATAATATTGTTTCTCCCCATTTTTCTGCTCTCCCAAGAGCATGTTTCCCCTACATACATCATTCAGGCCTAATTTTACAAAACACAGAAGGGGGATTTGTAGGAGGACATTGTGACCCGAAAAGGTCAGTGAGCACAGGACTACAGTTGGTTGGATAATATTTGGAGGAGAATAACCAAATGGCTACCTTTTGTATACCTTATTGGATATCATCTGCATACGTATATGAGAACACCTGGTGGAATATACAAGACAAAAGGAGTTCCAAACAAGCATTAATGGTTTTGTTGATAAGCTCAGCACTTCCTCCCTTATCCTATATGACCCTCAGAGTATAAAGTCTGATGCTACTAATAAACCTCGGCTTTTGACCATCAGTCAGGGTCCACGCGTGTTATTATCGGCTCCGTGCACCAAGTCCATCGCTGCGGGACAGCGACACAACTTCACTGTGATCGACTTCTCTTATCCTGAGACCTGCTACAGCTAGCAGCACCAAGAACACTCCTGGGAAATCTACCTGCACGCCAGGGCTGAGAGTGACGATGGACCATCTCAAATTCAGGGGAATCCAGGGTGTTCTGAGCGTAACAGCTCTGGTCTGGCAGCCACACAGTCCAGCTCACATATCTAATCTATGTCCAACCCCTCCTCTCTGGGAAACAGAGCTGAGCCAACTGTTGTTGTATAATCCCCAAGGCCAAGGGCCTGGATCTCACCCAGAGCTGATGACAACGAGCTGAGAAGAACATCTCTCTATGTGAAGGAGAACACGACATATAATGTAGAATGAATAGCTTGTGTACCCAAGCCTCAAACTCCCAAAATGTGATCAGGTAGGCATTGCTGTGAGCAGGATGTCCCTGGGTGACCAGTGTGACCCTGAGAGGTGAGGACAGGCTGTGCTCCTCAGACCCACACTGTGTGATCACTTCCCCTCCCACCCGCTGTGCCTGCAGTTCTCTACTGGGCTCCATTCCAGCATGGAGTCACCTTGTCACATGAATTAAATTAAGCATTAACGACCTGCTACATGTCACAGACAGAACATGTAGGACACTGGAATGAGAAAAGAGACATGAGAAATTTTTCGCCACCAACTCTTCAAGACAAGAACCTGCACCAGGGGCATTTCAAGGCCACTGAGATCCAGCACCAACAACACACCTGGGAGCTGAGTGTTTCCACACAAGGAGCTCATTGCTTCAACTGTTCTGGAGATCAAGCACATGGATTGTCTCTGACTCTGACGCTGAACCTCAGTTCTAACATGTCTCATCCTCCTGATGCCCGCTGCACACATGCTCACTGTCAGGCTTCTCCTAAGGTCTCCAGGGATGGGAGACCCAGACTGGTCAAGGGCCTGAGGCTGCTCCTTTTAGCGCAAAAATCAGAGAAACCCTAGTTGTTGTCCATATGTACCAGAGGCTCCTAGGTAGCCCAGTACACCTGTAACTGGCTCTGAGACTCTGACAAATGGCACTTTCCTTAGTGACTCAGTCTCCCTTGAATCAACTGGGAGAGACAACTTGCACAGATACACTGGGCACAGCAGGTGCAGGATGCTAACTGGGTCCTGCTCTCAGGGGTTGGTCTACAGCTCAGCTCCAGGACTCAGAGAGCATGAAGGAAATGGAAAAGG
Organism: Ochotona princeps; assembly: GCF_030435755.1. Classification (NCBI taxonomy): domain Eukaryota; kingdom Metazoa; phylum Chordata; class Mammalia; order Lagomorpha; family Ochotonidae; genus Ochotona; species Ochotona princeps. Next base: position 92,938,371 of record NC_080833.1, read on the forward strand.
GGAGAGGAATATCAGAGAGTCACCTCAAATCTGGCCATGAAATCCTTCAGGTTTGGGAACGCATCCAGGCAACCAGGAGCAAATAAACAGTTCTGGTCCAGGATGTCATAGACGAGGAAATCGGCAAAGGTGATCTGCAGAAGCCAGGAGGAGGGAGCTCAGCACAGGGGGAGACCGACCATGCCCCCTGCTCCTGCCTCCCTCACTTCTTCTCTCACCTCACCTTGTCCCCTGCAAACCAGGGCCGCTTCCCCAGGAACTGGGAGTACAGCGTCAGCTTGTCTGGGAGGCCCTTCAGGTAGTCAGGCTTCAGCTTCTCCTGAAGGAGCAAAAGGCTGTCAGTACCCGAAGACACAACTTTGGGAGAGGGTCTGCTTGCCCCTTGGTCGGGGGAGCAGCTATCTTTCCGGAGCAAGACAGGAATGTTCCCAGTTCACAAAGGATGAGAATGTGATGTGAAGGCATGGAGGGAAAGGTATCCAAGGCCTCAGGCTGACCCTGGGCTGCCTTTTGGGGAAATCTGCTTATCCCTGTTGGGACATGAGATAGGCTTGGGAAAACAGGTACACGCCCGATAAGCTCCCATGTTTAACAAAAACAACTGAAGCACTGGCATTCAGCATCCAGCTGTCTCATGTTGCACCAGGTGGTAAACACAGATATGTTAAGTGTTAAGCACAAAAGAGATTTGCTGGGGTCAGTGCAGTAGGTGTGGATGGCACGAAGGCATGAAGAGAACAGCTCCCCTGCTTGGCAGGGCCCGGGGGAGCTTCCAGCTGTTTGGCAGGACCCAGTGGATTTCTCTCTGACCACCTTGACTCACCCCCTTTTTGTATGGACACTCCACCACCCTACTAAGAATTCTGTAATCTATTGAGGCATTGTTTGCCCCTGTGAGATGGCTTTTGCCACCAACGTGAGCTTGAGAGTTAAAGTTATTGATAATGTTCTGGTGAGTGGGCTTTTGCACACAGGAGTACAATTAAACCCATGCCATTTCTGGACACCTTATTGTGTGCCTACCCACTGCCCTGAAATCTGGCCCAGACATCTAGCATGCCTTCTGGGAAATGGCTTGATAAGAATTTTACAAACTAATGGAAATGATGGGAGTATGAGCTGAAACTGCTTTGGCAAAAAATATAGTTATTGTGACCCTAAAGGTTAGCCTGTCCTTGCAACAGTTTAGAACAGTTAACAACAGTTTAGCTGCTTTCATAATTTTTTAACTAGAGGAAATAGAGGGTGATTTTATTAACATCATAGAGATATACTTTTGATTATTGTTTGTTTATGAGGTTGTAGACGCTGCAGTCGTGGGGGATTTAATGTTTGAAACTTTTTGTTCTAGATCGTTATGTTTTCCCTTTTGTTGTATTTCTCCCACTAAGTGATAGATAAGTTGTGAAAAGACAATGTAGTAAGAATGTTTTACTGATTAGTAGGCAACCATCTGTGCCTTGGCCTTGGAGTTCTGGCTATCACCTAATCGCTACTTCTGAAGAATGAATAACAGCTTGCTTGAAAGAAACTGATTATAGTAACTTACAGAATTATCTTAAGAGCACCTGGTTGACCATGAAGTAAAAATTAATTGAACATCTGAGCATGCTGGCTTAGTTCTGAAGTTAAAGATAGTAAAATCAAATATTTATGCAGAAGCTCGTCATGTGTCTAAGTAAACAAAAAGGACAGCTTCTTCTTGAGCTGCAGCAAGAAGGCACCAAGTGACAGTGTCTGTGTCTTATCTTATTGCCGACTCCATGTACCTTTCTCGAGCTCCGAACTCAGCTGGAGCTGGACTCCAGCAGAGATTCTTATGCAAAATTTCTGTGTTAGAATGGATTTCAACCCAGAGACACTAGATAGATTTCTATGACTATGGAAATCAATTAGCAGATTTTGTTTCAGTAGACTTAATGCAGAATCATTCCAATTTTAGTGTATGTGCTGCCGAAGTGAGCATAACACTGCTGAATCAATGTGTTGATCAGACAGTAAATGGGAGAATCATTCCACTTAGGCAGTTCAGTGGCAAACTGAAGGGTTGCAAATAAGAACACAAGCTACAAGTACTCACTGAACCCCACCAGGTCTGATCCTGTGGGGGCACTCACATAATCAGGACTGTAGCAGACCACGGCAAGCTGTAAGCGGTTGTCCATAACCTGGTTCTCCAAAATGTCCACGCGAATCTTCTCCTCTTCCGTCTCCCCACCTGCGGCCCCCACACACAGCAGACACCCTCAGCATCCCACCCAGCCAGGCCCAGGGCACGGCCACTGCCCCACGCCCTCAGCCAGCTCCACTCACACAGGTTGTGCTTGCGGGCAAGGTAGCGCAGGATGGCATTGCTCTGGGTGAGCTTGTGAGTGCCGTCAATCAGGTAGGGCAGCTGGGGAGAGAGGAGGGAAGTCAGCTGGGGTTCCCAGGTGCCTAGCATCCCCTGCCCTGAGCCAGGGCACACAGGAGACCTGGCACACTCTGTGCCTGGTCCATGGCAGGCCTTGGAGACATTCTCTGCACAAGGCATGAGTGAGCTATGACATAGAACCTCAGGGAAAGACTGCAGAGAATCACGGGTGACAGTGGTTGAGCACAGGTCCTGGTCCTGAATCCTCTAACCATGGGAAGGATGTGGAGGCAGAGACACCAATCACGACCCCACTCCCTCCAACACCCCATCCCCTACACGTACATTGGGGAAGTCCAGGCCCAGCTTGAATTTCTCACTCAGCCACTGGCTTCGGTCGTAGTCGGGAGCTGTGGAGAAGACCAAGTGAAACAAAACCTCCCCAGCATACAGCCTCTCCCTAGGAGAGTTAGGGGCAAGATCCCCAAGGCAGGGCATGTGGGTTTTGAATCATCTCACATTCAAGATCTGAAGGAAAAGAGTGCTTTAGAGGCAACGGAACTGACACACCTATTGCAACAATTGTAGGGAAGTCTAGCGAAGAACCTTACCCACTGACCCAACCCCTCAACACCCCTACACTGACATGCCAATCTGCACCCTCTAAGGACCAGAGTAGGGGCAGGATCAGATGTCAGCCATCCTTAGCATGGCAGAGGTCAGAGCAGGCAGCTGCATACCATCCCCCATGGAGTATATCTTTTCCTCATAGCTGGTGTCCGTGTATTCCAGGAGCAGGCGGATGGCGTGAGCCAGCTGGGGGGATCACAGGAGGTAAAGATCAGAGATAGTTCCCTCATGCTGACCTCTTCAACTCCAGAGAACCAGGTACTACAGCTAATCCCCACTCCACTTCACACACACACACACACACACACACACACACACACACACCCCTCCTGCAAGTCATGGACAACAGCAACACCTAAGTAACTAGAGCTGCTCAGCGCTGACTCCGCCTTCCAAACCGACCCCTCACTCACCCCGCGGATGTCCCAGTAACCCAGCGTCATGGGCATGGTGCTGCTGGTTGCTGCTGGTTTTGGAGTCGCTCCTGCTCCTCCCGCTGGTGTGGCTGGTGCTGAGGGCTCAGAGGGCTGCCTGGGGCTGCATCCGGGTCCTGGACGAGGCAGGGTCTCGCCCCCGCCCCCGCCCCTCCCCTCCCAGCTGGCCTCTCCCCTCTGGCTCCTTCCGCCCCTCTCAGGTTTCTCTGGCTGCACACAGTTCCTCAGACAGGCAGCACTCTGCTCCCCATTCCTGGGAGCGGAAAGCTGCTGCTCGTCCTGGACCCCAGTGTTCCCCAAGCGAGGTCGGGGCGCTCCAACTCTCCGTTTCCCCAGCACTCCCGAGCGCCCACCCTCTGCTGAGGTCCCGGCAGTTGGCAATGCCCTTGGCAGCCCAATTAGGCCTGCAGACAGTGCCACAGCTCCCTGCCCCTCCCCGGCAGGCATCCCTCTGTCCTCACCCCCTGGGCTGACAAGTTCCCTGGGCTCTGGGAAGCTCCAGTGTCCAATGCCAGCCTAAGAGGGGTACCAGTAATGGAGTGTTCAAGTCAGCGCCCCAGGGAAAGACAGCGTTGGGCACTGCCAGGCTCCTAGGCCGACAACCCACAGAGCCATGCATCAGGAACAGCAACCCCAGAAGGCAAAGGTCTGCCTGATCTGACACAGCATGGAAGGAAGAAAGTAGGGGCTGTGTGTTGTCCCTGAAGGGATTTGGGGAACCAGCCCTTGGGTCTCCTGACTGAAGCCTTATGGTCATTCACCGGGTGGTGTTTTTCTTTCATCAAGCAGCTGGTGAATCTCCAAGAGGCCCACCTTACACAGAGGAGGCATGGCTGAGGTGCCCCTCAGAAATGTCCTGTTGTCAGATAGGTGACCTCCTTGACCAGTACAGTGGCCTTGAGGGAGACTGAGGTGGGGGGGTTGTGGCCTGCTCCCACTGAGTACCCAGGTGACACCCAAGCCACTCCCACTGAGGCCAGCTTGCTGAGCCTGCAGCACCAGCAGCAGCACCCCGTGACACTGAGCTACTGGGAGAGCCATGGGGTGAGTGAGGGGCCCTCTCACAGGGCTGGTGGAAGCAGCACTGAGCAGCTGGGAGAGCCATGGGGTGAGTGAGGGGCCCTCTCACAGGGCTGGTGGGAGCAGCACTGAGCAGCTGGGGGAACCATGGGGAGAGTGAGGGGTCCTCTCACAGGGCTGGTGGGAGCAGCACTGAGCAGCTGGGGGAATTCTTTTTTTTTTCCTAAGAGTTATTTTTATTGAGAAGGAGAAACAGAGATCTTCCCTCTGCTGGTTCATTTCCCAAATGAACCAACTCCGCAGTGGTTGGAGCTGAGCCCCCTCCAGGTCTCCCATGTGGATGTAGTATCCTCAGGCTTGGAGACATCCTTTGCTGCTTTCCCAGGACATAAACAGAGAGTTGCATGGGAACACATGCCACCTGTATGGGTTGCTGGAGTTTGCAGACAGAGGGTTAGCCAGTTGAGCCATCACATCAGACTTAGCTGGGGGGATTCTTACGACTCATTTCTGTGGAACCCAGAGGAAACCTTGGCCTCACAGCAACTCCCCAGAGCACACCTACATGTGTGGGGTGAGGAGTGGGTGGTGGCAGTGTTTGTGGTGTTGATTTGGTGGGTTCATCTAGAGGAGATAAGGACAGATTCTGGTCACTTTGCCTTTAGCCTGTGCCCCTGCCATTCTTCCCTCCCCCAGCTAGTTCATACACAGACACCAGCTATGAGGACAAGAAGTACACTGTGGGGGACGGTAATGCACCTGCCTGCACTGACCTCTACCCTACTCTGAGTGACATTGAGTCTGCACCTTCTTTGGATGATGAAGGGTACAGTCTGGCAAGGCAAGGGCACTAGGCACTGTGCTGTGTCTGTGATTGGATTGGGTTTTCTTTAGTTTCCCCAAACCTCTTGCACTTTTGACAAGCAAATTCCAGAGCCCTTAAAACCTTGTTCCCTTGGCCTTGAATGTAAGATGAGGGTTTCAGATCCCACATGCCTTGTCTCTGGCGTCTTGTCCCTCTCCTTGGAAGGGTCCTGTGAGCAGGCTGCACACTGGGGAGTTCTATTTCACTTGATCTCCACAGCGCCCGACTGTGACCAAGGCCAATGTCTGGTTGAGAATTTCAAGCTGGGCCTGGACTTTTGCAATATATGTGCAGGGGATGTGTGGCTGGAGGTGGGGTAGAAAGTGCAAGGTGTCTGCTTCCATCTCCTTACCCAGATTAGAGATTTCATTGGTGCACTCTGCCCAACTGTTGGTGTTCTTAGTTGTCTGTGCTGTTTTCCCATGGTGTTCCACATTGTTGGCCTTTCATCTCTTGTACTGAATATGTCTCTAGGACCTGCCATGGGCCAGACACAGAGGGTGCCAGGTTTCCTGTCTGCCCTTGCTCAGGACAGGGTGCTGCTGGGCACCTGGGAGCCCAGCTGGCTTCCCTCCTCACTCTCCAGCTGCCCTACTTGATTGGTGGGACTCAAAACTTCACACAGCGCAATGCCATTCTGTGCTACCTTGTCCACAAGCACAATCTGTGTGAGTGGGGCTGAGGGTGTGGGGCTGTGGCTGTGCCCTGGGCCAGGATGGGTGGGATGCTGATAGTCTCTTGTTTAGGCTGCAGGTGGGGAGACAGAAGAGAAGAGGTTTTGCTTTTTGAAAAACCAGGTTGTGGATGTCTCTAATCAGTAGATGGACTCCGATGCAGTCCTGATTTGGTGAGTCTTCTCTTTCCGCATGCTGGGCTGGTCCACACCAAGTTTGTGCCCAGGGTCAGGACTCTTGATTTCATATCTGCATGGCTCGTATTTCTCATATGAGCCCAGTGGAGCTACTCAGGCCTTACATGGTGCTCTGTGTTGCCACCACTAACCTCCCAGCCTCAGATTGCACCAATTAAAACTCCAAGTCATTCCCTACCAATATTTTGGATAGAGTCCAGCCTCCGTATTCAGTACCTAAAGAGTAAAGTCACATGTTCTGGCCAGCTTTGTGGCACAGAGGATTAAGCTGCTGTCTTCATTGTCATCATCCCATATGGATATAGATTCAAGTCTCACATGCTGCAATACAGGTTGAACCCCCGATAATGCACCTGGAAAAGCAGCAGAGGATGGGACATATACCTGCTCTCTTGCCATACACATGTGTGACTCCAATAGAATTACAGCTCCTGTCTCCATCTGGCCAGGCTTGGCTGTTTGGGCAATTTGAATAGTAAACCAGCAAAGGGAAGATCTGTCCCTTTTTTTTAAAAAAGATTTATTGATTTTATTACAAAGTCAGATATACAGAGAGGAGGAGAGACAGAGAGGAAGATCTTCCATCTGATGATTCACTCCCCGAGTGAGCCGCAACGGCCGGTGTGCGCCAATTCGAAGCTGGGAACCTGGAACCTCTTCCAGGTCTCCCATGCGGGTGCAGGGTCCCAAAGCTTTGGGCCGTCCTCGACTGCTTTCCCAGGCCACAAGCAGGGAGCTGGATGGGAAGTGGAGCTGCCGGGATTAGAACTGGTGCCCATATGGGATCCTGGGCGTTCAAGGAGAGGACTTTTAGCCGCTAGGCCACCCTTTTTCTTAACTTTGTCTTTTAAGTAAATAATGAAATAAATCTTCAAAGAAAACAAAGTTGGGTGTTCAAAATTCCCTCTACTTCTGACCCTTCTAAGATCCCTTCCTCCCTGTGCATTCCTGTAATGCACAGGCTCCATCTAGGAGAAAAGAAAGAAGTACCTGACAAAGGCTGAAAATGCCAGCCTATCTGTTTCCTCAGTGTTGTTTCTTTTAGAGTTTTTTAGAGGCCTCATGATCAGCAAAGGGCCTGCATCCCTCTTCCTCCTCCCTCCAGCCTCAGATTCTCCTTTGCACCCCTAGAACCACTCAGACGTGTGTCCCATTCTTTCCTCTCCCAACCCCACAGCTAGGCTGCGCTGTTGACTTCCTTCTCTGAGCTTACTGTTCTTTGCTTCTGCTGGATGTCAGAGTCCAGGGTCAGGCAGCTGCTGGCACCCCTGGCTTGGAGCCATAGGAGGTGTTAGGACATGCTGTTGCAGAGTGCGAGAGAGATCACACTGGACCCAAGTATAGGAGGAGTCTTTATTTCCCAAGCTTGGTGACAGCAGCCCCGGCTACACTCCAGGAGCTACTGCGCTGAGCAGCGAAAGTCAAGGGTTTTTAAGCTCTCATTGTCCAATCAGATTTAGAGCCATGCAGTACTAAGTTTCAGGTAGGAAGGGAGTTACCAGAGCCCAAAGTTTTCCTATAGTTCACCTAATCTAATACAATAGCAAGCAGGAGGGGTCAGGTGCCCGGAGCTTCCAGAGTAATTTCCATGCTGTCAGTTGTTGTGAATGGTGAGGAAGGCAGGAGAGGCAGGGTGCACTTCTCATGCCTTCAATTAACTTGAACGGTGCAAGAGGAAGGGCGGGGTGCGGAAACTCCGTTTCTGTGCCCTATCCGCTATGAATGAACCTGACAAGTGGTGTGTGCCATCAGTGGTGGTGGTACGCCATTACAGAAAAAAAATACATACGGATTTCAGACACTTTTGCATCAAAGTAAGCTCATCCTTTTCATGTTGACATTTTGAAATGGTCTCATGAGGCCACCTGTTGCATTTTTCAAAAGATTTATCTATCTACCTATTTATTTTAATTTTTGAATTTTATTGTACAATTCTGTATAGTCTGGGATTCCCCTCCCCCCCAGTTTCCACCCTCCGATTGATTTTTCCCATATTGTCACAACAGTACAATTTTTCATAAGGAATTACAATTCTGTCAGTCTGCTATTTAAGTGTGCCAAGACACTGCTGGTACAGACAATGTCAGACAGTCCATCATAGAAAGACAGATTTACAGACAGGAGAGACAGAGAGAAAGATCTTCCGTCCACTGAATCACTCTCCAAGTGGTCGCGATGGCCGGAGCTGAGCCAATCTGCAGCATGGAGCCAGGAGCCTCCTCTGGGTCTCCCAAGCAGGAGTAGGGTTCTAAGGCCCTTGAGCGGTCCTCGACTGCTTTCCCAAGCCACAAGTAGGGAGCTGGATGGGAAGTGGGGCTGCCAGGACAAGAACTGCCCGTATGGGATCCCAGTGCATGAAAGGAGAGGACATTAGCCTCTAGGCTATAGCTACCTGCTGTGTTTTAAACATATTATTTGCTATGGTGCTGCTTACATGTAAAGTGCCACCTTGCCCATTTTCACAGCGCAGTGGTACTAGATACATTCATAATGTGTTGCAGCCATCACACCCATCTCGCTCCATAACTCTGTCCCTGTAAAAGTGCTGGTACCATTAAACCAACACTTCCCATCCCCACCCTGACCCTGGCAGACACCATCCCATTTCCTGTCTCTGTAACTTTGGCTTCTCCAACTCCATCCTGTCAGTGGAACCATTAAGTTGTAGTCATGACATGGACATCACTGAGCCTGTGTCCTCGTGGGTCACCCAGGCTGTGTCATGCTCAGAGTTCCTTTGTTGAGGGCTGAGCAGTAGAGCCTGCTCCTGTGTGTGTGCACAAGCTGTCCTTATCATTTCCTCTGCTAGGAGACACCTGGGAGGCTCCCATCATGTCGGAAGTGGTGTTGTTTTGAGTATGTTTGTGCATGCAGCTGTCAAGGGCCTGGCGCAATGCCTCAGTTGATTAGTCCTCACTTTGGCAGTGCTGGAATCCCATATGGGTGCTTGTTGGTGTCCCAACTGCTTCATTTCCAAGATCAGGCGTGTTCAGGGTGGTATGGCCGTAGACACAAGTGCTTCATTTCCTATTCAGCTGCCTGCCTATGACTTGGGAAAGCCTTGAGACACTAAACCCAAATGGAAGACCCAGAAGAAGCTCCTGACTTTGGATAAATTCAGTTCTTGCTGTTGTGGGCATTTGGGGAATAAACCAATAGATAAAAGATCTTTGTCTCTCTTCTGCCTTTCCAATAAAAGTGAATCTCAAAAAAAAAGTAGCCCTTCAAGAACTTGGATTTTGTTGTTGCTGTTGTTTGTTTGGTTTAATATTTACCCAGAAATGGAACTGCTGCCATTACATGGCAATGTTACTTTTTGAGAACAGTGCTGATTGGCACAATGGCTGGGCCACTTTCCATTCACATCAACAAAGCAACTCCCTGAGCAGCACTCCGTTTGTTCTGCTTTTTGTCCCAGCCATCACCGTGGGTGTGAGTGGCTACCTCAGTCCAACTCCATCTGGCCTTTCTCTGCCGATACTGAGCAATCTTTTAGGTTCCCATTTGCCATCTGAGTAATCTCTCAGGAACATGTCAGTTGAAGTCCTTCACTCAAACCAGAACTGATTTGACTTTTGCTTTAACTCACTGTTTTGTAAATAGAATATTAATGAAACACATTGCATCCATTCACTCAGGTACTCTGCACCATGAGGGTGAATAACAGTGACAAATTATGACCTGGGAAACCTGATATCTGGCCATTAGAGAAAATGTTTTCTGACCTTATTCTAGAAGTACATCTAGTATGTATGCATTTGATTTTTATTAGTCACTTCTGTTTCCTATTACTCATTAGTTCTTCTAAAAGCTTAACTTTCACTTAACCAATGTTAATCAATAGGTTTCATAAGCATTTTTAAGCAATAGGTTTCATAAGCATGTAGCCAGGCTTAACTTTGATCCGGAGAAGTATCTTTGACATTAATCATTTATTTTTGAATGTCCTTTATGTTACCCTGGTTGCTCCCTTTTTATTTGATTTCAGCAAGCACAGCTACTGATAGGATCATATGCGCAGACACTCTCTGGACTCCTCTGTTTACTTGTTCCTTGTCTTTTTCTAAGTTACCAAGGCCAAGTGCACTGTCCTGCCAGTTACAGGAACTTGTCAAACTCATGGTCACTACGTGAGTCCTCATTTGCAGGTGACCTCTATGAAATTCCCAGTTTCTGACTACATAGAGGGCCACAGTGTGGCCTAGCAAACCGGGCCAGTATCTCAGGCATCTTGTTCCAGGGCAGCTAGAACCTCTTCAGTGCTCAGATAAGAGACCAGTTGTGACTCATTCTCTCACAGTTACAATATTCTACATGTTATTCTACAACTGTTGTGGCTCAGGTAAGTATTCTAAGATCACCAATTCCCATTCATTGCTGAATAGCTAGGCTCCAACTTTCCAAGAGGGAATTCTTAGCATTTTTAAACTTCCTGAACACCTGCATGTCTGGCATAATGATATATATCACAAGTAAGACACAGATGAATGCCCTATGAACTTAAGATTTAATTGGAAACAAACAAACAAAAGTTTCACAAGAACTGTAATACGATGGGATATGATTTATTGGGAGATATCCTGAAAATACAGAGGAGGAATATCCATATCAGGAAAGCATGCAGTAAAGGATGCCACAGATGGTTTGCCAGAGGCCTACACAGCTGCTTCCCCATCAGCCTGCCAGTTCTCAGAACCAGGGCCCAGCTGCAGGGCGCTTCAAGCCCTGGCACATGCTGAAGAAGGAACCCAAGATGAGGAACAGAGCAACATGCACAGGGCACAGAAATGACCAAGACACCATGGCAACATGCCTGAACAGACACACCCACTCAGTATCCTCCTCTCCAAACCCCCGCTGTGGCAACAAAGAAAGTCCCCAAATTCCAGGAAGACCAGTGCCAAGTCAGGGCTCCCAGGGAAGAGGACAGGTCCAGGCTGAGGTTCAGGCTTCCTGGGGAGCAGCCAGTGCCAGGGAGACCTCACTGGGTAGCATGGCCAGCATAGGTCCAGTGACGTCTCTGGCATCTGGGGAGCTCAGGGCCACACAGGGCCCTCATGGCGAGGACAGGGATCATAGGGTTGGCCTCAGTGCAGGAGGAGCAGCCCAAGGGGTGATGACTGTGGAAGAGGGCAGAGCTGAGGCTGGCCAGGGACTCAGTGGAAGTGGCTGGCTTAGAGGGCAGAGGGCAGCAAACTGGGGAGAGGAGGAAGAGAACTGAGAGGCTGAGGCAGGCCAGTGACAGGTACTCCCCAAAGCCAATTTCTTTCCTTTTTAAAAAACATTTATTTTATTTTCATTAGGAAGTCAGATATTCAGAGTGGAGGAGAGACAGAGAGGAAGATCTTCCATCTGCTGTTTTACTCTCCAAGGGGCCACAATGGCCAGAGTTGGGTCAATCTGAAGCCAGGAGCCTGGAGACTCTTCCGGGTCTCCCATGTGGGTGCAGGGTCCCAAGGCTTTCCCCAAAGCCAATTTCATCTGCTAAGATCAGAAAGCCCTACTTTCCTGTCCACGTGGCTGATTTTAAATACACAGGCACTCGGAGGAAGCGGCTGGACTTCATGTATGCAGTGATTTTTGGCAGGCCCTAAGGGGCAGAAACAGGAGCAGAGCTCAGGGTCTGTGGTTTCCCTGGGATTCCCACAATCCTGGAGCCGGCACAGCTAAGACCAGAGAGCAGCCATTGCACGGGGTTGTGGTGGCTGCACTGACATCTCCATAGGACCACAGCCCTGCGGAGTTCGCTCTTCATCACAGATGCCTCACACTAGAACACATAGGATGGATCAGCAGGGAGACGTTAGCATCTGGGTGCTCTGTAGGTGCAGGGTAACAAAGCACTCCACTCTTCAGCATGATCTGTTCCTGGACACCACATCTCTGGGAAGCCTGTACCTCACAGCTGTTCAGAAACTTTCACATCATCACCCTTGAATGCACACTCTGCTTATTCACAATGAGGCTGCCTGCTTGCCTGGCATTGCACATAGAGCAAGCATTTCCACCAGGAAAAGGGGCTGAGACCATACCAGGGCAGCGTGCAAAGCACCCAGACTTCACAGAGTGATTCAGCCAGCAGTGATTGTGGGAAAGTGAAGCAGCAAAGAGGAAGTGAAGCAGCAAAGAAAGGAGAGGCCAGGCTCCAATCCTTCCCCTGACACAGGAAGTTCTAACTCCTCCACTTGGTATCTGAACCCAACCTCACGGTATCTCAACTCCCGTCATCCTGAGACCTGCTCCAGCAAGCAGCACCAAGCACTCTCCTGGGCCATGCACCTTCACACAGGGCTGACAGTGCCCACAGAGGTTCTCAAGAACTCAGGGCGATCCAGAGTGTTCTGAGACAAATGGGCCTGATCTTTGGGCCACATGGTCCAGCACATGGATCTATACTGGTCCCTCCTCCCTGGTCACAGAGCTGAGCAACTGTTGCATAATCCCCAACGTCACAGGTCTGGACCTGATCCAGAGCTGACGAGGAACACACGGTGGTGAATGGAACAGCACACAAAGAGCATAGACTGAATAACTTGTTGGACTAATGCTTCAAACTACCAACTCTTGACAAAAGAGGCTTTGTTGTAAGCAAGAAGTCCCTGTTTGATCAAAGTGAGTGTGTGAGGTGAGGCCCAGGCCATGCTCCTCCGCACCCACAGGGTGAAACCAACTCACCCCTCAGGCTGCTGTGCTTGTAGTTGTCTAAGTGTGCTCTGTCCCAGCAGTCACCTTTACATGTGCCCCTGCACCTGACCCTGAGAGGAAGGTCTGCAGGGGCGTATATAAAAAGGAGACCTGCCCCATGTCACAGCCAGCACACCAGGCACGTAAAGGCATGAGCCAGAGGGAGAGAGGTGGTAAAGAACATGTCCAAAACACTTGTCAAATACAAATTCAAGACCAGATCCTGCACCACTGGCATCCATTAGTGAATACATACAGCACCAATAGCAACCTTGATCTCAGTGTTTCCACACTGGCATCTGATTGGTGTTAAGCTCCCTGGAGATCAGGAATGAGGGGTATCTATCTCTGACAGTGAAATCAGCTCTACTGTGTCAGTCTTCCTGATGCCAGCTATGGACATGCCGCTCAATGTCGTGTCTCTCCCATCATCTACTGGGATGGGAAACTTAGACGGTCAAGGGCCAGGGGATTTATCCTTTATAAAAGGAGAGAACTACTGAGCACTGATCATAGTCACTATGGCTCCCAGGGAGCCCAGCACATCAGTGACTGGCTCTGGAACCCTGACAAATGACTTTTCCTGCTGACTCAGTTTCCTTATGAATCAAGTGGGAGACACAACTTATGCAGATACATTGGACACTGCAGGTACAGGATATTAACCCTGGGTCCTGCTCTCAGGGGTTGGTCTACAGCTCAGCTCCAGGACTCAGAGAGCATGAAGGAAATGGAAAAGGGGAGAGGAATATCGGAGAGGCACCTCAAATCGGGCCATGAAATCCTTCAGGTTTGGGAACACATTCAGGCAACTAGCAGCAAATAAATGGTTCTGGTCCAGGATGTCATAGGCGAGGAAATCGGCAAAGGTGATCTGCAGAAGCCAGGAGGAGGGAGCTCAGCACAGGGGAAGACCGACCATGCCCCCTGCTCCTGCCTCCCTCACTTCTTCTCTCACCTCACCTTGTCCCCTGCAAACCAGGGCCGCTTCCCCAGGAACTGGGAGTACAGTGTCAGCTTGTCTGGGAGGCCCTTCAAGTATTCGGGCTTCAGTTTCTCCTGAAGGAGCAAATGGCTGTCAGCACCCACAGACACAACTTTGGGGAGAGCGTCTGCCTGCCCAGGGCTGCACATGGCCCCACCGGCCAGGGGAGCAGCTGTCCTCCCTGTGCGTGGCAGGGATGTATACAGTTCACAAAGGATGAGAATGTGATGTGAAAGCATGGAGGGAAAGAAACTCAGGGCCTCAGGCTGACCCTGGGCTGCCTATTGGGGAAATCTGCTTATCTCTGTGGGGGCACAGAGAGAGCCCTGGGAAAGAGGGCACATGCCTGAAGATGCTCCTTTCTTCAACTATGATAGCCAGTACACTGGGATTTTGCATCCAGGCATTGGCACATTATGGGAACATATTGAAAGATGGCTGTGGTAAGAGTTAAAATTCAAACACCAGAGGAATTGTAAAGCAAATTTCCTTAGAACTGACTTTTGATCCTGAGGCTTTGGGACTGTATCCTAAGATTGTGAAAATTGATCATAAGATTTTACTTACAAGACTTAGAGATACAGAATCAATGTATTGATCAGACATGAAATTGCTTGGACAATCAGTCACCTAGGGAGTTCAGTGGCAAACAGGAGCAGTGCAGATGAGTACACAAGGTTCATGATTTCATTTCACAAGACTTAAGAGACCACTGAGTCAATGTATTGATAACATATGAAATTCGTTGAAGAACCAATCCCCCTAGGGAGTTCAGTGGCAAACAGGAGCAGTGCGGATACAAACATGAGATCTTAATTACTCATTGAATCTGCCAAGTGCTGTCCAGTGAGAACACTTACATAGTCGGGGCTATAGCTGACTACGATGCGTTGCATGCGGTTGTCCATAACCTGGTTCTCCAAAATGTCCACGCGAATCTTCTCCTCTTCCGTCTCCCCACCTGCAGCCCACACACACAGCAGACAACCTCAGCATCCCACCCAGCCAGACCCAGGGCATGGCCACAGCCCCACACCCTCAGCCAGCCCCACTCACACAGGTTGTGCTTGCGGCCGAGGTAGCGCAGGATGGCGTTGCTCTGGGTGAGCTTGTGAGTCCCATCAATCAGGTAGGACAGCTGGGGAGGGAGGAGCGAAGTCAGCTAGGTTTCCAGGTACCCAGCACCCCCTGAGCCAGGGCACACAGGAGACCTGGCACCCTCTGTACTGACCCACGGCAGACCCTACAGATACTCTCTATAATGAGCAAATATACCACACCCAACACAGTAGCCTAGTGCCTAGAGTCATGGCCTGGCACACACCAGAATTCCATATGGATTCTGGTTTGTGGCAATGCTTCCCATCCAGCTCCCTGCTTGTGACCTGGGAAAGCAGTCAAGGACAGCCCAGGGCCTTGGGACCCTGCACCCATATGGAAGACCCGGGAGAAGCTCATGGCGCCTGGCTCCTGGCTTCGGATCAGCTCTCTGCTCTGGATATCGTGGTCACTTGGGGAGCGAGCCATCGGATGCAACATCTTTCTCTGTTTTTCCTCCTCTCTGTATCTTACTTTCCAATAAAAATAAATAAATAAATAAATAATATAAATAAGTAAATAATAAATAAAAAAATAAAAGTGCTGAAGAGAATGAGGAACGAGAGAAGTTGAGCATAAAGTCCTGGTATTTAAGTTTCTAAACTTGGGAAGGATGTGGAAGTGGAGACATCTTACATTGTCCCCCTCCCATGCATTCCATCCCCTGTACATACATTGGGGAAGTCCAGGCCCAGCTTGAATTTCTCACTCAGCCACTGGCTTTGGTCATAGTCGGGAGCTGTGGAGAAGACCAAGTGAAACAAAACCTCCCAGTGTGTAGCCTATCCTCAGCAGAGTCAGGGGCAAGACCCTCAAGGCAGGGCATGTGGGATCTGAACCTCTTAGTCTCAGACTGCTACATATAGCTGGTATAAAGTCTGGTGAGGGTTCTGGTCCCTGCATGCCAAAGGCCCATCAAAAGTTGGAATAATGCTAGAGTCTATCCCAATCACTAACATGGCCAAGCCCAGCACTCTTCCCAGTGCCCTGCCTAGGGAAGCCACACTGCACCCTCTAGGGGACCATGCAAGTGCAGGCTCTGCTCCAGGGTGCGAGCAGCTGCACAGGTGAGCAACAGATAGCCACCTAATGGTTGCTAGGTGTTGGTCAGCATTGCTGTGCAAAGGTCAGAGCAGGCAGGTGCATTACCATCCCCAGTGGAGTATGTCTTTTCGTTATAGCTGGTGTCCGTGTATTCCAGGAGCAGGTGGATGGCATGACACATCTGGGTAGAATGGCCCAAAACAAGAGGTCAGAGAGAAGGGACTCTAATTTTGTCCCTATATTACCTAATTTACCCCCCCCACACACACACTGCATGCTTCTCAGGACTCACATACAGAGGGACTTCACAGTGAGCTCTGGAGAGCCTGGAACAGGCAAGGTTTCCCAACAGGTCCTACAGGATCAATGGCAGCTACTCAGTGTCTCTCCCCTCGCCCACCCTACGAGCAGACCCCTCGCCCACCCCTCAAATGTCTCAGTAACCCACAGTCATGGACATGGTGCTTCTGGTGTAGAGGGTTTACAGTCCAGTCTCACCGGAACCGGGACTGCCTGAAATTTTTTTTTTTTTTTTTTATAATCTATTTTATTGTGTTGTTGACAATCTTTACATAGTTAATTACAGTTAAAGAAAGAAAAAGAAAAGAAAAAAAAAAGGTTCAGGGGGATAGGGAAGTGGGTAATACTATTATGTCCACATTGTTTCCATCTTGTATCTGAGGTAAAGGGGGATATTGAGGGGGAAGCCCCACCCAGTTTCCCGCCCACCCCGAGTCCCGGATGTGGGGCATGCTCTGAGATATGTGCTCGAGTGGTGTTAATAGTTCTCCGGTTATGAATCGCTGCCAGTTTCGCTCGATGAGGTCGTCCACTGATTGATATGGTCCATCATAAAGTCTCCGTTTGCCCCATATATCGCTGCCAACATATAGCTGAGATGAATGATTGATCTGCTCTGTCTTCTGTCTTTTCTTGATTAGAGTTCTGAGTCCAGCAGTTCGATTAGGGAGATCTCCAAAGAAACTTTGAGGTATTCCCAGACTAGTTTCTTGTATGCTCTAGCAAGCACAGGGCCCGGCACAGTCCATCACCACGATCAGCTGGTGGTTGCAATTGCTGGGTTGGTTCTGTTTTCAGTCCCGAGTTGCACTGGAACCAATGGGTGTTGCAGTCCAGTCTGGTTCTGCCCAGCACGTACTCGGCCCTCACACAAACCAGTGGGAGCTGCAGCCTAGTCGGGGTGACCCACAATAACCCCCACCAGGCCCGCCCCCTACCCTGGTTTGCCAGTATGTGTAGCAGAAGACCAGTCTGTCCCCCATCCCGTTTGACTCTTGTACGTGTCAATGGGTATTAAAGCTTAGTTCTATCTAACCAACTCAACCATCCAGCCCTCACGGGTGTTGTTGAGTGCCTCTCTATCTAGCCATCCCAGCCCCCGTCCCAGTCTTCATGCCCTCCCACGGGAATAGTGACCCAAGAAGGGGGAACCCACTTTTTCCCTCCCAGGTCTCTCTGTCCCGGTTTATGCACTCTTTAGGTGGTTCTGTGATTTGACTTGACAGAATTGGTCCCCAGTGCCAGCTTCTGCGGCTATGTCCAAACATCCCTCACCCACTCTAATTTATGCTTGCACCAGCAGGAATAATCAGCCCAGCCTGGCTTTTCCCTGATCTAGTCCACATGCAGTGCACAGGCGTTGTAGCCTTGCATAGTCTAGTCTGTCTCTATCCCAGCCCACGCTCTCCATTGGGAGTAGCTGTCCGGCGAGGGAACCAGCCCCTTAATCCCCCCCCGCCAGTTCTGCCCCTCCCTTCCTTCCTGGATCTCATGTGTGCTGGTTGGGTGCTGCATTCATATCCAGGACAGGCAACCACGCCCTGGCATTCCATAATGTGTACTGGTTTTGTCGCGACCAAACCCGGCTCATCCCACACTCTGATCTGGTGATCGGATTTGCCAGTGGGTGATACGGACTGATTCAGCCTGTTCTGCTCCTGACCCATGCTGAATGTGTGCCAGTGGGAAACTTTCCATGGCCTATTCTGGGCTGTTTCCTATCATGCTTCTTGCGCTTACCTGCAGGGACTGTGTCCTGCCAGAGGAGTTGCCCAGGCTCCTCCATCAGATCCCCTCCCAAAGGCAGGTTTTGCGCATGCCAGGGGGTCCTTGAGCCAACCCAACTCAGTTCACCTCCTGCCCTAGCAGGAACAGTGGCTTTTCCTGGCTGGCTTTCACCCCATTCTGGTTCTTGTTATTGGATGTTTCAGCCCAGCCATGGCTCGTCCTTACCCACATACAGCTCACGCATGGCTCAGTAGGGGGTTGAGACCCAGCCTAGTCAGTCCCACATCTACCCCCTGGTTCTCCATGCCACCAGATGGTGTTGGGGTCTGAACTGGCCTGGTGCATCCAATCCCAGCCCACACTAGTGCCTCGGGTGACTGCAACTGTTTCCTAGATAGAACGCAGCTCCAATTCTAGCACATACGCCCCTTGGTGGGAACCTCAACCTAGGTAGGGTGTCCCGTTACCTCCCCGATTGGGCTTGTTCCTAGCTGTAAATCATGCACCTGCCCGTGGTTGCTCTGGGGACCAGTAGGTGCAAGAGCCTAGCTCGGTATGACCTGTGTTCCATGCTGGTTTCTAGTTTTGCTTGTAAACAAAGGTTTGTTCAGTCCTGCCCAGTACATTACGGTCCATTATCAAGTTACACATTTTGGAGCTACTATGCCCTGCTAGTCTGACCCCCAGATTTGGACGGCATGTTCACCAGCGAGAGCTATGACTCGCCAGGGGAGCTTCCCAAGTACCTCCACTTGATCCACTCCCAAACCCAGTTTACATACATGCCATTGGTTTTTAGGCCAGTGCCCGGTGTACTTTGGCCTCCCATTTGGCTTTGTATGAGCTGGTGAATGTTGCAGCCCGGCCCACCCCACAGCCTATTCAGGATGCACATTTGGGTGCTGCTGCCTTGCCCAGTCCAGTCTATGGTGGATCCCTTTACCTGTGACTGATGGCAGGCTCCTTGGTCACACCTAGCTTAGTCCATAACCACCTAAAATTTAGGTTTACCAGTGGGGCCAAACTTTCTACAGGGTGTGGCCCACACATCCTGCACAGAGTCTACCCCAGTATAAGGTTCTAGAGTGCTAGTTAAAATTATGGACCTGCCTGATGTGACCAGTCTCCTGAACCAACATCATGTCAGGCAAAAAAATATCCTGCTAGACAATCCGGGGTTTATCTTTTGCATTATAGGTGTTCAAAGCTCAGCATTATTGAGTGATTAGAAGTTCTCCAAAAGAAGAGTTACTGGCGTTGGGAATCTTTAGGATTGACTCAGAACCCAGAAACAGTGGGGTCACCCTAGAGCTATCTAAGCAGCAATTCGGACATCCATTACCCCAGAGCTTCCCGGCCGGGCGGCCAGCAGGCAAAGCCTGGCACCACATGGTGCACTGGCCGCCCTGGATGAGGCCGAGGACTCGTTCACTGCCTTGCGGCAGTGTCTTTGGCGTGAGCCCCCAGCATTGGGTCCGACCCGGCAGGGGCACCCCCCACAGCCGCCACACTGTGAGGAGCGGCAGTTGCCCCCGAATCCCAAGGCCCGAACCCCTCCCAGACTCACCTAGCTGCCAGATATTAGCGGCTGGGTGGAGCTAGGAATTTTAAGCCAGTTCCCAAGTTCCCACATGGTGCACTTACCCTGAGGACTGAGCTCTCTTGGGTCCTGGATGAGGCCGAGGACTCGTTCACTGCCTTGCGGCAGTGTCTTTGGCGTGAGCCCCCAGCATTGGGTCCGACCCGGCAGGGGCACCCCCCACAGCCGCCACACTGTGAGGAGCGGCAGTTGCCCCCGAATCCCAAGGCCCGAACCCCTCCCAGACTCACCTAGCTGCCAGATATTAGCGGCTGGGTGGAGCTAGGAATTTTAAGCCAGTTCCCAAGTTCCCACATGGTGCACTTACCCTGAGGACTGAGCTCTCTTGGGTCCTGGATGAGGCCGAGGACTCGTTCACTGCCTTGCGGCAGTGTCTTTGGCGTGAGCCCCCAGCATTGGGTCCGACCCGGCAGGGGCACCCCCCACAGCCGCCACACTGTGAGGAGCGGCAGTTGCCCCCGAATCCCAAGGCCCGAACCCCTCCCAGACTCACCTAGCTGCCAGATATTAGCGGCTGGGTGGAGCTAGGAATTTTAAGCCAGTTCCCAAGTTCCCACATGGTGCACTTACCCTGAGGACTGAGCTCTCTTGGGTCCTGGATGAGGCCGAGGACTCGTTCACTGCCTTGCGGCAGTGTCTTTGGCGTGAGCCCCCAGCATTGGGTCCGACCCGGCAGGGGCACCCCCCACAGCCGCCACACTGTGAGGAGCGGCAGTTGCCCCCGAATCCCAAGGCCCGAACCCCTCCCAGACTCACCTAGCTGCCAGATATTAGCGGCTGGGTGGAGCTAGGAATTTTAAGCCAGTTCCCAAGTTCCCACATGGTGCACTTACCCTGAGGACTGAGCTCTCTTGGGTCCTGGATGAGGCCGAGGACTCGTTCACTGCCTTGCGGCAGTGTCTTTGGCGTGAGCCCCCAGCATTGGGTCCGACCCGGCAGGGGCACCCCCCACAGCCGCCACACTGTGAGGAGCGGCAGTTGCCCCCGAATCCCAAGGCCCGAACCCCTCCCAGACTCACCTAGCTGCCAGATATTAGCGGCTGGGTGGAGCTAGGAATTTTAAGCCAGTTCCCAAGTTCCCACATGGTGCACTTACCCTGAGGACTGAGCTCTCTTGGGTCCTGGATGAGGCCGAGGACTCGTTCACTGCCTTGCGGCAGTGTCTTTGGCGTGAGCCCCCAGCATTGGGTCCGACCCGGCAGGGGCACCCCCCACAGCCGCCACACTGTGAGGAGCGGCAGTTGCCCCCGAATCCCAAGGCCCGAACCCCTCCCAGACTCACCTAGCTGCCAGATATTAGCGGCTGGGTGGAGCTAGGAATTTTAAGCCAGTTCCCAAGTTCCCACATGGTGCACTTACCCTGAGGACTGAGCTCTCTTGGGTCCTGGATGAGGCCGAGGACTCGTTCACTGCCTTGCGGCAGTGTCTTTGGCGTGAGCCCCCAGCATTGGGTCCGACCCGGCAGGGGCACCCCCCACAGCCGCCACACTGTGAGGAGCGGCAGTTGCCCCCGAATCCCAAGGCCCGAACCCCTCCCAGAGCCTGAAATTTTTTGCTGATATGCTAGGAGTCCGGGGCGGAGTTGGCGCCTACCCCGCCCTGCCCCTCGGCCCAACCCTCTGGGAGCAGGAAGTTAAAGATCCACTCCCAGACCCGAGGGAATCCTGAGGGAGTGTTGGGTCTTGTGAGGCCAACCGCGGTTCCTGGCCTTACTGCTTTCCTAGCCCGGCCTAGCGGCCAATCTCCGCTTGAGCCCCCCAACCGGCAGCTCCTTTGACAGCCAAAGCAGGCCCGCAGACTGAGCTGCAGCTCCCTGCCCTTCCCCCATGGGCATCCCCCTGTCCTCACCCCTGGGCTCTGGGAAGCTCCAGCAGCCAGCGCCCGGCCTGAGAGGGATGCCAGTAACCAAAACTCAACTCAGTGCCCCCACGGAGGGCAGCATTGGGCACTGCCAGGCTCCTAGGCTGACAACCCACAGAGACATGCATCAGGAACAGCAACCCCAGAAGGCAGGGTATGCCCTGACAAGGGGCAGAGAAAAGAAAAAAGAGCCTCTGTGTTGTCCCTGAAGGGATTTGGGGAACCAGCCCTTGGGTCTCCTGACTGAAGCCTTATGGTCATTCACCAGGTGGCGTTTTTCCTTCATCAAGCAGCTGGTGAATCTCCAAGAGGCCCACCTTACACAGAGGAGGCATGGCTGAGGTGCCCCTCAGAAATGCCCTGTTGTCAGATAGGTGACCTCCTTGACCAGGACAGTGGCCTTGAGGGCAGCATCCAGGAGGGGATGTGAAAGAAGGTGGGAGAGCCTCTGTGGGGGCAGGAGCAGAGCCCTGTCCTGAAGTAGGAGAGAGCATCTGGTGACCAGAGACGCCTGGAAGATGTCCAAGAGGACCACAGGGAGGACCAGGTCAGACCTTCAGCAGGCTGGGTCCTCAGAGTCAAGCCTTGGCCTTGGCTCCTGACCCACGAGTGTTCTTGGGTATGAAAGGGTGACTCAAATGACATGTATTTGTATAAAGATCTAGGTATGAATTTCTTTATTTGAAAGGCAGGGTGACACTCCCCACATTTCTAAAGTAGTCTAGGCTGAGACAAGGCAGTGCCAGAAAACAGAAACTCAAACCCCATGTCCATGTTGGTAGCAGGGGTGACAGATCATGAGCTACCGTCTGCTGCTTCCCTGGATGCACATTAGCAGGAAGCAGGAATCTTAGGAGGAGCCAGGGTTAAAAATTCAAACTCAACCATTCTGACATGGGATGTGGGCAACCCCACTGGCATCTTAAATGCTGCATCAAATGTCCAACTCTCAAATGACTTAAAGTCAGTTTGATATGACTATATATTAGAACCCCCACAGGAGCAATGTACTACCTGCCAGCTTTAATTTTTGTAGGTAGAAGACTTGTTTGAAAACTAAAGAGTATTCCAAAGAAATGGGCCTGTGGTTTTATTTTGTTTCTCTTTTATAACATTGTGAATATGTGAAACCAGGTTGAGTAGTGACTTGAACAAAAATGGGGTTCAACAGCTGAAGAACCCAGTTGTTGACCTTGAAGAAGTCAGTTTGGGAAAGTAACTAGCACATATTAGGAGTGTGCACCAAGAATATCACCGATGATTTCAGCTTACCTGAATAGGGTGTGGAGTTGCAGGTTGAGCTTCGTTTCACCAAGTGAAGCCAGACAATTGCGGTGGCCTGGGTGTCTGTGTTGCTGGGGAGATGGGGCAGGAGGCCACTGGGGCTGGCAGAGGGCAGTCCCTGTTGCAGATGTTCCCCATGCACTCTGACCTGGACCCCTCCACAGAGCTCAGCTCCCCATCTGCGTCCAGGCTGAGACAGCAGCCTTAGCCTCCGGGGGGGATTTTCCTAAAGGTTTGCTCACAGTGAGGCAGTGGTCCCATGTTCACACCCAAATGAATGGCCCCTTCAGTGGGTACAGTTCTCATTTTGCTCTTCTTCTCTTTCAAATAATAAATCCACTTTATTTTGATGATATTTACATAGCTGAGAGGGATGCATGGCCATGTGGATCATCAGTTAGGTTGGGGAATGTCAAGGAATGGGGGGAAATGGATGAGACAACTGCCTCCAATCTCCTTTTTTTTTTCTAGTATCTAGGGAAGATGGCAAGAATAGGGGAGATAGCCGCTCCCAGCAGCCCAACTGCATCAGTGCCTGGGAATGGGGGATGGGCAGCTGATACACTCCTAGGGTCCCTGATGTAGAGCATTTTCCAAGGGCACCGCTCAAGTGCTTTTGATGGTTCTAAGTTGCTATTGATTTCCTTGCTCCAAGATTGAGGAAATACTTCCAAGATCTATTTATTGACATAGTCCACTTTAGAGTCTTGATTTCCCCAGATACTCACTGTCAAAGCTTGAGCAGGACAGCTGTCCGATTTGTTCTACCCTTCATAGTACTCTATGTCTTCTGTAGGCTTCAGTGAATTGTCGCATTCCACCATGAGCATCTGGACATACGATCCACTGCACAGGCTTCAACAACTGAGGAGGTCCAGTTCTGACACATGTACTGCATGGTCAGACCACAGACCGTGTGATTTTCCCTGTGTTTGGATTCTGAGTCCAGTGATCCACGTGTGTGTGTGTGTGTGTGTGTGTGTGTCGGGGTGGGGATGGGTCCCCAAAAAACCTCACCAGAGGTGACCCTAACCTGACTCCCGTGTGTGCCAGTAAGGGGTCTGGCTCAGTCCATCACCCACATCAGCCTACACATACTGGTGGCCGCAGTCACCTGGTCAATTCTATCGCCAGCCCCATCTCATAATCAAAACAGTGGATGCTGAGGCCCAGTATAACCCTGCCCACCACACATTCAGTGCTTATGCACACCAGCAGGAACTCCAGCCAATTTGGAGTGACTCCCAATAACTTCCACCACCTGCTCCCAGCACTCCTCTGTGACCTCCTGTGGTCTCCTACAGATGGGATGGGGGCCAGTGGGAGTCTCTCAGATGCTGATGAATGAAAGCCAAGGAGGAACACGGACCCTGTGCCACACTCAGTGAGGACGGCTGCTCCCCTGGCCAGTGGGGCCATGTGCAACCCTGGGCAGGCAACCCTTCACCCCAAAGTTATATCTGCGGGTGCTGACAGCCATTTGCTCCTTCAGGAGAAGCTGAAGCCTGACTACATGAAGGGCCTCCCAGACAAGCTGACACTGTACTCCCAGTTCCTGGGGAAGTGGCCCTGGTTTGCAGGGGACAAGGTGAGGTGAGAGAAGAAGTGAGGGAGGCAGGAGCAGGGGGCATGGTCGGTCTCCCCCTGTGCTGAGCTCCCTCCTCCTGGCTTCTGCAGATCACCTTTGCCGATTTCCTCGTCTATGACATCCTGGACCAGAACCATTTATTTGCTGCTGGTTGCCTGAATGTGTTCCCAAACCTGAAGGATTTCATGGCCCGATTTGAGGTGCCTCTCCGATATTCCTCTCCCCTTTTCCATTTCCTTCATGCTCTCTGAGTCCTGGAGCTGAGCTGTAGACCAACCTCTGAGAGCAGGACCCAGGGTTAGTATCCTGTACCTGCTGTGTCCAGTGTATCTGCATAAATATTCACTCCCAGTTGACTCACAGGGAACCGAGTCAGCAGTGGGAAAGCCATTTGTACCTGGGAACCTCTGGTGTGTTTTGGACAGCAACCAGGACCTCTCTGAATTTGTACTAAAAGGAGCAGCCTCAGGCCCTTGACCAGTCCCAGGTATGTTGTTGGTGCTGGATTTTAGCGACAACAAGCAACCCCTGGTACAAGTTCTTGTCTTAAAGGGTTGGTGGTGAAAACTTCCTTTCTCATGTCTCCTCATTCCAGTGTCCCACATGTTCTGTCTGTGACAGGGGGAATTCCTTCATGTTTAATTTTATGCGCATGGAAAGGTGATTCCATGCTGGAATTAAGGCCAGTTGGAGAATTGCAGGCACAGCGTGTGGAGGGAAGGGATAACATAGCATGGGTCTGAAGAGCACAGTCTGGGCCTCACCTCTCAGGGTTCCCTCAGTCACCCAAGGACATCTGCTTACATCACAACCTGTTAGCACAGATTAAAGAGTTTGTTCAATTACTCCAACGGATTGTTCATTTTATGATTTTTGTCCTGTTCCCCTTCTCCTAGAGAGATGTGCCTGTTCAGCTCCTCATCAGCTCTGGGTGAGATCCAGGCTCTTGGCCTTGGGGATTATGCAAGATTTGCTCAGCTCTGTGTGCCAGGGAGGAGGGGCCAGTGTAGATCTGTGTGTTGGACCATGTGGCTGCCAGGTCAGACCCATTAGGCTCAGAACACCCTGGATGCCCCTGAATTTGAGATGGTCTGTGGGCACTGTCAACCCAGGCGTGCAGGTACATTTCCCAGGAGAGTGCTTGGTGCTGCTCGCTGTGGCAGGTCTCAGGACAAGGGGAGTTGAAATGCAGTGAGGTTGGGTTTAGACGCCAAGTGGAGGAGTTAGGACTTCCTGTCAAAGGAAGGATTGGAGCCTGGCCTCACCTTCCTTTGCTGCTTCATCTTCTCCTGTTCCCACAATGAGGGCCTTCTGAGTCACTGGGAGAGGATCTGAGCTGTGCCTGCACTGGGATTAGTGGAACCCCAAGGGGTCACAGTCCCCTGAGCTATGCTCTTGTTTCTGCCCCTGCACGGCCTGCTGAAGATCGCTGCTTATATGATGTCCAGCCTCTTCCTCTGAGTACCTGTGTTTTCTGAAATGGCCTCCTGGATAGGAAAATAAGGCCCTGTAATTTCAAAGATGAGATTGACTTTTGGGAGCTCAGGTCCCCAGCCCTGCCTCAGCCTTCTCAGTCCTCTCCCTCCACCCCCTTGTCCTCTAAGCCAGCCCCTCCCATTGAGTCCCTGGCCAGCCTCAGCTCTGCCCCTGGCTGCTCCTCCTGCACTAAGGCCAATCCCTTAGCCCCTATCTATGCTGTGAGGGGCTGAGTGACTCTGAGCTCCTGAGATGGCCAGAGAGGTTGCTGTGTCTATGCTGGACCTCCTACTCAGTAAGGTCTTCCTGGCACTGCCTGCTCCCCAGGAAGCCTGAACCTCAGTCTGGGTCTGTCCTCTTCCTTGGGGGCCCTGACTTAGTACTGGTAGTGCTGGAGTTTGGGGATTTTCTTTGTTCTGTTGTCACAGCAGGGGTTTGGTGAGCAGGATGCTATATGTGGGTGTGTCTGTTCAGGTGGAGTTCAATGGTGTTTGATAATTTCTGCATGCTCTGTGTTGCTCTGTGCCTCACTTTGGGTCCCTCTTCTTCCTGACTCCCCACTCCTGCAGCTTGGTGCCAGGGCTTGAAGTGCCCTGCAGCTGGGTCTTATTCTGAGAGCTGTGGGACTGATAGTGAGGGCCTGGTGGTCCATGTCACAGGCCCCTGTGATCTCCTCCCGGTACTTTCCCCACTATGTATATTCCTTGTCAGTATTTTAAGACTGTTTCTCAATAAAGCATATCCTATTATGTATAGTTTTTATATACTTTTTTGTACACAAACTAAGTTTTAAATCCACGGAGAAGAGAATCCCTCCAAGTCTTTCCTGTGATATGTGTCATGGTGCCTGGCCTGCATCAGGTGTTCAGGAAGTTTGGAAATGTGGAAGAATTGTCTCCTGGGGAATGCAAAGCCAGCCTGTTCTGCCATGAGCAGGACTTTGTGCTGTGGAAATAACCATCTGGATCTGAGGAGGTACAGAGTAACATGCAGGAGATTGTCAGCATGCAGAGATCAGAGAAGGTACCTGCCGCTGTCTCTCACTTCACTGTTAAAGGTGCTGCACCTGCCCTTGGGACAACCTTCCTGAGATGAGCTGGGCTGGGCTGGTTTGCTGCTGCATGGTGTGGCACTATGTCAGAACCTGGAAATTTCATAGGAGGTCACTTGCAAGCGAGGAAGACTCATGTGGTGGCTGCATGTTGAAATTGGCTGGATAGTGTGCTTGACCTTGGTAACTTAGTGCAGAAAGGAAACAGATATGAATACATTCCAGTGGACATCTGATCATATGGTCACTGCCAGCAGTTATACTTACTAAAGTCAAATGAAAAGGGAATAATAGGTGTAATTCAAGGGTCATTAAGAAATAAAAGATACAAGTGTCAGGATCAAGGATAAGCCTAGCTAAATTCTTATGAAGCTTATTAAGTGCAATCAGGTTAAGTCAATATTTAACTTTGGGACAGAGATTTTCAAATGTAATGGAAGATTGAAGTGACACTGTGATAAAAATTAAGTGCATACTAAATACATATCTAAAATAAGGTCAGAAAACATTTTCTCTGATGCCCAAGATATCAGGCTTAGTGAGTCATGATTTGTCACTGTTACTCAACCTATGTTTCTGAAAAGCCAACTATACGTAATACCTGAATGAATGGATGCACTGCTCTATTATATTTAACTTAGAAAACTCGTGTGTCAAAGCAAAAGCCAAATAACTCAATTCTGAAGTGGGCGAAGGACTTGGACTGACATGTCTCTGAGATGATACACAGATGGCAGATGGGCACCCCAGAAAGTGCTCCACATCACCAATTAGAGCAAGGCAAGGCAGAGCTAGACTGAGTCACCACCTCACACTCATGGCATTGGCTGGGACTAAAAGCAGAACAAAGGGAGTGCTGGTGGGGACTGGAGAAACTGGAACCCTGTGGCTCTGTTGGTGTGAATGCCAAAAGGCCCAGCATTGTGCCAGTCAGCACCTTTCTTTGTCAAAAAGTGAAATTATTACTTGATGACAGCAATTCCATTTCTGGATAAATACTCGAAAACAGCAAGTCCTCGAAGGGCTGTGTGTACTGCCACGCTCCTAAGAGCACCACTTCCGACATGATGGGAGCCTCCCGGGTGTCTCCTAGCAGAGGAAGTGATAAGGACAGCTTGTGCACACTCAGGAGCAGGCTCTACTGCTCAGCCCTCAACAAAGGAACTCTGAGCATGACACAGCCTGGGTGACCTGCGAGGACACAGGCTCAGTGATGTCCATGTCACAACTGCAACTCTATGATTCCACTGACAGCGTGGTGTCTGCCAAGGTCAGGGTTGGGAATGGGGAGTGTTGGTTTAATGCTGCCACCTGCACTTTTACAGGGAGAGAGAGAGTTATGGAGCTGGATGGGTGTGATGGCTACATTGCATTATGCACATATTTGCTACCACTACACTGTGAAAATGGGCAAGGGGGCATATTTTATGTCTAAGCAGGACCATAGCAAACAATATGGTTGAAACACATTAATGGGGCCCGGCAGCGTGGCCTAGTGGCTAAAGTCCTTGCCTTGCACACCGGGATCCCATATGGGCTGCTGGTTCTAATCCCAGCAGCTCCACTTCCCATCCATCTCCCTGCTTGTGGCCTGGGAGGGCAGTCGAGGATGGCCCAAAGATTTGGGACCCTGCACCTGTGTGGGAGACTCAGAGGAAGTTCCTGGTTCCCGGCTTCGGATTGGCGCAGCACCGGTCGTTGTGGTCACTTGGGGAGTGAATCATCGGACGGAAGATCTTCCTCTCTGTCTCTCCTCCTCTCTGTATGTCTGACTTTGTAATAAAAATAAATAAATCTTAAAAAAAAAAGAAACACATTAATGAACAACAGGTGGCTGCGTGTGACTACTTTAAAATGTCAATGAAAAAATAAGTTTATTTTTGATGCAAGAACGTCTGAAATTCATTTGTATTTTTTTCATAGTACACATTTTTTCATGGTTTTTTAAAGATCCTGAGGATGCATGGCCTTCACAATACTTTTCAACTAAACGCAATTTATCTTGTAATTCTAGTTTCAATGGATCTTTTAAGAAGTCCCCTTAGTGTTCTCCTTGACTTCAAAGCTCAAATTCAAAGGGTATTTTGGAGCTGCTTTGTGCAGTAACAAACCTGACATGAGGAATTCTATATTGAGTTTAACTCTTTCTTAAATGAGATACACCTGATCCTTGAGCTAGAAGAATGATGAAAATCACATGACATTCAGTGAATGCTCTAATTCCCTGACTTAGCTTGCTCAAACATAATGGGTGACAATCAAATTTTACCTGGCCCAATCACAATAGGTTGCAAAGTCAGTAATTGTCCATCCTTAAGGTAGCTGTACATGTAACACAGCCTAAGCTATCCCCTGAACATCCCTCCAAAGACACCAGTCTGTGGTTTTGCTTGCTCTTCTGTACTTCAGAGTTCAGAAATCTTTCTCGCATGAGCCTGCTCTCCACCAGTGGCTAATAAAGGGCTTTCAGATCTTAACAGTGTGTGGCATTTCTTCATGTTGGCCTGATAGGGCATTTGAGGCTGTGGTCTCACAGGGAGGCAGCCTGGATTCTGTTTCCTGTCCTCAGCCCTGAGGTCCCCCAAGAGAAGCACCTTCTCAGGCATTTTCAGCTCTGCCTCAGGTTCGCTTGGAGATTAAGAAAGAGCTGACTGTGGAAGGGATACAGGAGACAGCTGAAGGCTCACTGCGGAAGCTGAGAAAGACAAATTCCAGAACTGTTCTGTAGACTGTTTCGTTTTGACTCTGAAATCTTAAGGCAAGAGACCAAAGAGGCTCTTTGGGAAGCTAGAAAAAGAACTTGCAAGCTAAAATCCCTTTACTTTGCAATTGTGTAGAGCTCTGTACTGCCCATGGGGTGCATACCAGATGTCTTCACCAAGGACCCAGGGCCACCTCCCAGAAAATCACAGCCCGTTATCTTAGAGACTTCAAATCTCGGGGTCCAACTGAGCTTCAGTTCCTGGCCCGCTTCTCCCTGAAGAAGTGCACGTTCTTTCCCATCATAAGCCTCGGCTGCCCTACCTACTGTCCCTGTGAGTGCCCTCACCTCAGGATCTGACACTCCAAGGAACCCTGGCCCTGGTCCTTGCCTGTCTAGTTCCAACTCTCACAAAGGAGCAGGAGAGTGTGGCAGGGGGACCGCTACTGCTTTCACCCCAAGATCTTGGGTGCAGATGGCTCTGGGTTTCCCTCAAGAGAGAACCACGCCTTTGGCCCTCTGATTGTCCTGTGGCCTGGTGCAGGGGCTGGGTTGGAGGAGAGGCAAGCTGTGTACAGAGAGGCTGAGCTCCTGTGCCAGGTGCAGAGGTGGGGACTTCCTGCTATGGAAGTCCCATAGGGCCTGTCAGGGTGTGTTTTGTGAGTTTATCTCCCTGTACTGATTTTTAATACAGGATTTGTTGGCTGGCTGGGTGCAATCTGGGCTGTCTGCCATGCTGCACGTGCACGTTCTGGTGGCCTTTGCTCTACCCGGGGAGACTGCAAGCTGGAGAGTCCATCCAAGCTGTATGTGTTGAGAACGCAGCTTCCCTCTGCACAGTTCAGCTTCTCCCCTGAGAAACATGAACCTGAACTTGCTGAGTCAGGTAGTGCGTTTCCTAAATCTATAGTCACCCCTAGGATATGTAACACAGCAGCTGCTTGCAGAGTTCTCCTCACTGCAGCTCTAGAAAGCAAGGACATTGGCTGAAGGTCCCTGAAGAATGAAGTAACCAGTGTTGTAGACCCTCAGGAAATGTGCCACGTTGCTGCACTGGAGCCCCCAGGAGTCCCACTGTGTTGGGCTTGCACTGGGGCTAGAGGTACTCAGTGGGACTTCAGACACTTCACTCTGTTCTTCCCACTCCCAGGGCCTAGAGCAGATCTCTGACCACATGAAATCCCGTGGCTTCCTCCTGAATCCTCCATTCACAAAGATGGCCCAGGCGGAAACAGACAGATGAAAGGAGCCCTTGATCAGCCTATTGCCCAGGGACATGGCTTGAGCATGTCACGCTGTTACTGTAAGTGTGGTTCCTGTCCTTAGTGATAAATCAAATTTATAAGGTCCAGGTTGGAGAATAAAGGAAAGAGAAACTTTATTATGTCAACAGGTGAGGACAATCGTTGTTAAACAATCTCCACAAACATAGACTGATGGTCCTTGGCCAGGGTAGATGATCTGATGTTGGAAGAGGGAGCAGGGGAGGCTGGGCTGCTGCATCAGGTGCTACAGCAGGTTGCAGGTCTGAGAGTGGCTATCTTGGACCTCAGCACAACTCCCTGGGAAACTTGCTGGATGGCTGGACTTTATCTTGAGTTGGGAGTACCAGAATGTCCTCCCTATCTAAGCAGCTACAAAATGTTACTGGCAGGGACCTGAAAGAGGCCTGGTGTTGTGTTAGATGCCGCTGGATGGAGCCCACTCAGCCCCAAACCCATTCTCACTTTGTTCTTTGTTCCCCTGTATGGTGTGTTGCAATAAACTTCAACTCCCAGTCATGCTGGCCAGGGACAAACAGTTACTTTGCAACTTCAGCCACCTTTCTCAAGGCCAGTGCCTGGAATTCACAGGCAAGCATTATTTATCTGTTGGAAGAGATACTTTACTGGGTCATAGGCTCAATCAATTGCTTGTTTTTCATTGAATATGGGAAGAAACATGTGTTTGGTCTGGTTACAAATTCCCCACTGTTGATCCTTTACTCCACCTCTGTGGAATGGGGGTGCCAGCTCATTCCAACCACATGCAACTGACTCAGGGAAGAAGAGGGGCTCCTGGAAATGGAAGATTGGAACCTGCATTTGTCATGACTTGTGCTGAGTGTCTAAGGCATTTCAGTGGATTCACTTTTAATGGCAACACAGGAGATTCCTAACCAGTACGTGGACGAGGTCACCTTACTAGCAAGATGATTATGGGCCAAAATGGAGAATACCTGAGAAGGGGCCTTGTGTCATTGGGTAGCCCAGAGGAAGGCCTAGAGAAGCAATGACTTAGCTTTGTGTACATAGCATGCAGTGAGGGGGTGTCATGGTTCCCTAAAGAGCCACAGACTTGGAAGATGTCTGGGCAATGGCACTAAGTACCAAACTGTTGCATCCACGAGCAGTTTCCAATTTTTTTGTTTTTTTGATTGTTTTTGCTTACAAGGCAGATTATGGTCCATTAGGTATACATTGGTCACTTTCGTTTGCCTATTGGTGAGGACATGTCTTAGTAATGAGGTGTGAAAGCTCCTGTCGGCCTTGGGAATGATCTCAGACACATCACCAAGGGGTACTGGAGGGAGGGTGGGGCATAGAACACCAGAATAAAGTTCAATGCAGGAACTGAACTCTGCATCTGGAAGGGTCTCTCATATGCTGTTTTAGAGTCTACCCTTATCCAGAGGAGGACAAGTGACAACACACTGTTGTTGAGGCTACTTTTTCAAAGTGAGATTCATTTAGTTTTTTTCAGAAGGTTGAGGCTTTTAAGACACACAGAGCTTCTATTTTGAAGGCAGGGCATTGCCTACTTGGGAAGTTGTTTTGGCTGAGAGAAGCTTCAATATCACTTTGCATTGGAGAAGAATGAAGTTTGTCAGTACAGGTGAATATTTGGATTTCCCAGCTTCCCTAGGCATCATAGCATAATCCACTTGTCAGTCATCAAAAGGGGCGGGGACACCATGCATGTGCCCAAATAGTGGCAACCCATAAACCCAATTGGATGGCAACTTCTTTGCTTTTGGGTAGTTCTGAACAAATAAAGGCAGCTCTAAGTTAGTGGGTGCACTAACAATGAAGATGAGGTCATCCAGAATGCTCCACAAAGTTCCTGAGGGTATCAGGCCCACAAAGTGGACTCCCATGCTTGGATTGCATGATGGTTGGGCCAGGACCTTGGGAATAAGGATGGGCAGGGGGAGTTCTGTTTCCACCCGGGAGTGTCATCCCAAGTGTCAACACCCCCTTCCACTCCTGTCTCATGTTCCTCAGCTTAATGAGTAGGACTCCATCAAGCCGGAGTGTCAAGGCCCCAGGAGATCCCTCCCCAGCTGCTGTTCTGGTGGAAGGTGGGCAGCTTGGCTCCCACTCGCAGTCTGCATGTGCATCTTCTGGTGACAAGGACAGTGACCCGTTGCCACCTGTCCTCACTCTGGCACTGCCGCCAGTAGAGCTGGGATTTCAGCGAGATTTCAGCTGTGTACCTATTGTCCACATTCTCTGTTGTCAGGAGTGCCTTTTCCTCCCAGACAGCGCAGCGAGCATGCCCAGGCTTGCCCACATGCTTACAGTCTGTGTCAGTGTTGGCCTTCTCTCCTCTGTTGGCTGGAGAGCCCTTGTCAGAGAGGTCAGGGGAATGTTCCGGGTGGACACCCTGGGCGGCAGTGTTGTTGCTGCTAGTGCCTGTTGTGCTGTGAACACCACTTGCTCGCCTGGTCCTTCATTGTCTCTCTGCACAAAGCTGCTCCCGTGGGTGAAGAGGTCCAGGTCTGCTTCAGGCAAGCGCTGCCCCACAGGGCCATTTTGCTGCAACAAACAGTCTCCAAGGTTTCCAGGCAATCATGAGGAAGGAGTTTATTTCCCTGGATGGGCAGCCCAGTGGCAGGATTTAGGAGGATAGCCTGGTAGTTTGTCCAATCGTCCTGCTGTTAGCCCATGGCCTTGTTGCCAATCCTAGCCAGAACACAGCTCCCATAGTGTCTGTCTAACATTGTCGCTATCTCCATGTAGGTCCACTAAGCTCTGAGGGTGTAGTTTGAGACTCTGCTTAGAGACTCCCATCCTGGGGACTTTGTGCCTCTCCTCTTACTGTGTCCATAAGGAGCCTTTACTTATTTGCATTGAGAAGAACATGTAACAAAGATGGCAGTCAATAATTTGGTCACTTTCAGAGGGTCATCTCTGTATGTGGAGCATACATTTTTCCAGTTTAACATATCAGTGTCCAGCAATAGCCTACCAACTGCCCTTCTGCAGAGCCACTCAGTTTCTGACCTCTGTTCTGGACCATCCCACCAGCTGGCTCAAGCTATCGGCCTGCTCCTGCAATGCACGGACACCAGCTACAAGGAAAAGATACTCCATGGGGGACGGTAATGCTCCTGCCTACACTGATCTCTGCCCACTGCATACAGACTGATTCCTAGCAACCAATGCCTGGCCACCTGTTGATCACCTACACACACCTTGACCCCTGGATTAGAGCCTGCCCCTTCCTGGTCCCTGCAGGGAGAGTGCTGTGGTCTCCCAAGGCAGGGTGGTGAGCTTGGACACAATGAGTAGGCTATTCCTTAGGACTGTTCTCAGACCTGTGAGCTTTTGGCATGTAGGTTCTAGAGCTCTTAAGTCATTCTTCCCCCTCTTCAGACCTTGAATGTGAGATGAGGGATCAGAGGTTCAGATCCCACACGCTCTGCTTCAGGGTCTTGGCCCTGACTCCTTTGGGAGGGACCCAAGGAGGAGGTTAAACACAAGGGAGGTTTCTTTTTTTTTTAATAAAGCAAACATTTATTAAACTATAATAAAAACATTCCATCAAATTACAAAACCTGAGCAAGAAAAACAAATGGCACATGCTTAACTGTAGTTGACATTCAAATAAAATTTGCATTCCCAAAATATTATACAGTAATTAGAAAATACCAGCCAAAGTAATATTAGGATACTTTTACGTGTGATCTCAACAAATTTGAACAGAAGCAAATTTTAACAAAGGTAAATTTTACAGTGAAACATAGCAGTAGATTAAGGATCTTAACATGTTTATTTTACTGCTATTTGACACTATGATACAAAAATAAGAGGATTTACTTGACATTTTTAATAAATATCTCATGGGCTGTTGAGTGCCTTACTGGTGAAAAGATTTAACTGGCTAAT
Source organism: Ochotona princeps (assembly GCF_030435755.1). Lineage (NCBI taxonomy): Eukaryota > Metazoa > Chordata > Mammalia > Lagomorpha > Ochotonidae > Ochotona > Ochotona princeps. Next base: position 92,973,093 of record NC_080833.1, read on the forward strand.
CTCATCAATCCATTTTGTACATTTAGTAAGCATCATCTCTGCCCTACATAACTCTTAATGCAATTCACAGCACACAAATGGTTATCATATTAAATACATAATCAACTCGGACTTCTCAACAACAAGGAAATTAGTAAACCATCAAATGGACTGCTTACCATACACTTTCCTCATAACTAAATAACACACAAAAAAATCAAAATAATATTTGTCATCACTCTAAACTATTGCCAGCAACTGACGGAAACTGCCAATTTGCCATATTCATGTTCACAACATGCTAAATATACTCTGCTGTTACAAGGGAGGTTTTGTTTTACTTGATCTTCTCCATAGCTCCTGACGATGACCAAAGCCAGTGGCTGAGTGAGAAATTCAAGCTGGGCCTGGACTTTCCCAACCTTACGTGTGTGCTGGGGATGAGATGACTGGGATGGGATGGGGTCGTGGATGGTATCTCTGCCTCCACATCCTTCCCATAGCTAGAGGGTTCAGGACCAGGACCTGTGCTCAACCACTGTCATCCGTGCTTCTCTGCAGTCTTTCAATGAGGTTCTGTGTCGTAGTTCATTCATTCCTATGTAGAGTATGTCTCCAGGGCCTGCCACTGGCTAGGCACAGAGGGTGCCAGGTCTCCTGTGTGTCCTTGCTCAGGGCAGGGGGTGCTGGGCACCTGGGAGCCCAGCTGACTTCCCTCCTCACTCCCCCAGCTGCCCTACCTGATTGATGGCACTCACAAACTCACCCAGAGCAATGTCATCGTGCATTACCTTGCCCGCAAGCACAACCTGTGTGAGTGGGGCTGGCTGAGGGCGTGGGGCTGTGGCCATGCCCTGGGTCTGGCTGGGTGGGATGTTGAGGGTGTCTGCTGTGTGTGTGGGCTGCAGGTGGGGAGACGGAAGAGGAGAAGATTCGCGTGGACATTCTGGAGAACCAGCTGATGGACACCTGCATGCTGTTGGCCACGCTCTGCTACAGCCCTGACTTTGTGAGTGCCCTCTCTGTGCCAGGCCAGGCGAAGTCCGGGTCAGGTACATAGACTTGGGCATTCCAATCTGCATGGTCCTGTTTGCTCATTCAATTTCCTGATGCACTGCCCCCACAAACGGTTTCCTCACCTGCCAGGAGTGACCCATCAACCTCACACCTGTACCAAATAAAAGCTGTGAGTGCTTGCACACCCATCTTGGAATAGAACGTAGACTCCCTGGGGTAGAACTTCAGTACTGGTTGGTAATCTTGTGTCACTATCCTCTAAGCTCTGACTTGGGCCCTTTCTCCCATTGGTTCCTACCAGCTACCTGCTTCTAGAACAGACAGAATCAGCCAGTGAGAAGCAGAAGGATAAGAAGGGAGTCTGTAGTGGCATCCTCACCTTTGGACAGGAGCCTGATGTCTCAGCCCTCACTGGGGGAAGCGCTTGTCCCTGCCAGGGAGCTCTCTGCATTCCTGTGTCTGACCCTCAGCCAGAGCTTGCTTGGATATCAGCGCTGACAAATTCAGGGATGCTGCTGTGTCCCTTGGGACTTTAGTGTCTGTGACTGATGGGTGTGATAGGCACACATAGGGTAATGAATGCTGATGCTGTGTGTCAAAGCCAGTGCAAGGTCCAGGGAAAGTAGCTGTTACCCCCACTCCCATGGCCTTCTGGGTCTGGTGCCACCCTGAGCAGGCTGCCCCTGCCGAGAGCGGGTAGCTGAGGGTTCCTGGGTGTTTTTGGCCTCAGGAGACGCTGAAGCCAGAGTATTTGGAGGGCCTGCTTGAGAAGCTGAAGCTGCTGGCTCAGTTCCTGGGGAAGCGGCCCTGGTTTGCAGGGGACAAGGTGAGAGGAAGCAGGGGAAGGGACAAAGCAGTTGGGATTCATCCTGAGTCACACACAGAGCTTCCACAGTGCTTGTTCCTGACTTCCCTTGCAGATCACCTTTGTGGATTTCATTGCTTATGACGTCATTGAAAGGAACCAGGTGTTTGAGCCGCGGTGTCTGGATGCGTTCCCCACCCTGAAGGAGTTCCTAGCCCGCTTTGAGGTAATGCCCCCATCCTCCATCCTTCTTCCCTGTCCTTTTTCTCTGTCCCTTCCCATGATGCTGCCCTAGTCTCAGAGCCAGAGAATACAGAGAAGAGAAGAGTACAGAATACAGAGGAGTAGCATTTGTTTAGCTCTGGCTTTGCTATAGGACATGTTGCAATATTGATCTTAAAGCTACTGAAATCACCTTGTAACATTTGTGTTGTGAAAGGAAATGGATCCTTGTTATTTGTCTGATGAGGAAACTGAGGCTGTGAAAGATTAGCTGTTAGAGCTGGCCGAGGCTGTGCTGGGCTCCCTGTGAGCCTCTGGGGGCCATGGGTAGTAGTCAGTGGTTCTCCTTGTTTTGTGCAGAAAGATAAACCTTCAGCCTGGGAGTCCTAGCTCAGGGTACCAATGGAGAGGCAGGGCCTTCAGCGGTGAATCTGTGGCTGGGCTGGGAAGGCTGAGACAGCAGGGATCTAGTTCAGTGTCAAACACACACACTCCTCTTGTCTCCAGCAAGCCGTGCACCCCTCAGGTCCCTGAGAGAGAGCACCGAGCTCCCAGGGCTGGCGCTGGTGCTGTGTTTGTCAGGTATATAGGTGCCCCTGCAGGAGGACCTTGGCAGAAGGTCTGACGTGCTTTCAGACTCTGCTGTTTCGCACCATCATATCTTCTTCCAGAGTTCCACGGGTTCTGTTCGTGACACCAGGCGGGTCCTTATCTTCCCTCCTGTGCACTGAGTGTCTCTGTGGGAGGCACAGCGCCAGGCACGGGGGGGGGGGGGGGGGAGGGACAGGCAGTGAGTGTGTACTTGACAGCACCAGGCACAAGGGGATGAGCAGAGAAGAACCCAGGCCAGAAACCATAGTTAGAGAAGCAGCAGGCAGCTGGTGGAGGGAGAATGGGTGTCACCCTCTGAGTGCCTGGGTGCATGGCCTGACCTCCCCAAACTACTACTCAGCTGTTATTCCGGAATCAGGTGATTTGATAGTAGCAAAGCCTTACCTCATCAGAGATTCAAGAATGTTTGTTCATTTTTCAAAATATACCTGTTTTCCTTTTATTGAAAAGGCAGAGATCCAAAGAACGGGGTTCAGAGCCAGAACAGGTAACCTTCCATCTGCTCCTTCTCCCTAAGTGCCAGAGCCAGGAGCCTGGGACTCAATGCTGGTCTCCCTTGTGGCTGACACAGACCCAAGTGCTGAAGGCATCTTCTGCCTCCCAAAGGGGACATGAGCAGGGAGCAGAAACCACAAATGCAGCGGGGGCTCAGATCCTTTACACCCTGATGTGGGATGCTGGCATCCAGAGTCTTAAGTGCTGGAAATCTGAGGTGTTAGCCCCACTGATTCAGGCTGGAGTCTGTTTCCTGTCCCACTCCCCATTAGGCCATGTGTCTTCTCAGCAATTATCATCTCTGGCCCAGGCCTAGGTTACATGGCCTTGGAAGAATTGACATGACTGAGGCGGGGAGGGCAATAGTGTGAGGGTTGGATTGCAGCCAATGGCCCTGGGTCTGTTGAATGCTTCAGGAATTATCCACTTCAAGTACTGGCTCCGCCGTCCCTATCTGGCTCCCTACTAATGTCCCTGGAAAGCAACAGCTGATGCTTAATCACTTGAATTCATGTCACCCATGTGGGAAACCTGGCTGGAGTCCCAGCTCCCTGGCTTTGGCTTGGCACAGCCCAGGCTGTTGTGGCCACGTAGGGAACAAAGCAACAGATGGAAAATCTTTCTCTTAATCTCACCTCCTGCTTCTCTTCTCTAGCAATCTGCCTTTTAAGATACACATTTTAGGGGAAAAAAGCATTACATTCGCACTCTCTGTCATGGCAATGTGGTCCATGCTACTTGTGCTGTCATATGGCCGTGTCCCCTGTGTCAGAGCTGGAGATGAGGTAGGCTGGGGCACAGAGAGGATGAGCTCTGGCACCAGGTAGAGAATCAGTCTTCTGCTTTCCTGCAAATAATTAGAGCTCAGTCCAGTCTGTGCTTTCCGGGTCATCTGCCTGTATCCCCGTTACGCAGTGTCACTGAGTAACGTCTGGACTCCGTTCCACCCTACATGGACATTTGTCCTGCTAGCAATGCTCCCCTCCACCCACCCACCTTATAAAACCCAACCAAGTCAAGAACCAGCACGTGAAAGGGAGACAATCCAAGTAGAGTAGCAGTGATGGGGCATTTCGGAGGGAGGAGGGGAGTCATACTACAGAGAGCCGGGCATGGGAGGCAAACACGGCCAGGCAGCTCCCAGCCCTGGGTCATCAATAATCATGTGAGCAGGAGGAGATTCTTAACCTGTCTGTGGATTGGGTGCTCTGAGTTTCTTTAAAAATATATTCGACACCCCCACTCCCACAGAGAATGTGGATGTTCTCAGCAGCCAGAACTTGACCAGGCTGAAGCCAGGAGCTCAATCTAGCCTCCCATGTGAGTCTTGGGGACTCGAGTAGCTGAGCTATCCCTGTTGTCTACAGGATGTGCATTAGTTTGGAGCTGGGTGTGAGAGCAGAGCAGACATTGAAAACCAGGCACTGTGAGAGGGGATGGGATGTCCCAAGGCGGGGATTCACGCCGTGCCATTGCCTGGCCCTCAGTTCCTTTCTGATGAATGGTGATAATGGGGCTGGGTCAGGAAGGCAGTTTCCTAATCCTGCAGAGTCACCCACAGTGCATGTAACACCTGTTGTGTGCCAAGTACCCTCACTGAGCTCTTAGGAAGCAAGGACGTTGGCTGAAGCTCCCTGAAAGTGAAGTCACCAGGGCTGTGGCCCCTCGGGAAACTGTGCCAAGCTCCAGCCCTGGAGGCCCAGGAAGGCTCCTGTTGGGGTCCCACTGTGCCTGGGCTGCCTGGAGCTGTGGGTACTCCAGTGGGGTACAGGCCCTGAGCTCTGTCCTTGTTACCACTCACAGGGCCTGGAGAAGATCTCTGCCTACATGAAGTCCAGCCGCTTCCTCCCAAGACCTGTGTTCACCAAGATGGCCACGTGGGGCAGTAAGTAGGGTCATGAGAGGCCAGGAGACAGGAGGAGCCTATGTCAGCCTGCTAACCCAGGACCCTGGGGGCAACTGGTCCTCCTGTGTTCCCAGCACTTCCTTCTTCCTCTCACTCCCCTCTTATCCTCAAAGCCTTTTGCTTCTCTTTCCTCTACCTCCCTCCTGCTCCAAAAATACCCTCCAGCCTCTCTCCCCACCCACCCCATGCCAGGGAGTTCCCTCGCGTGCCTTTACTGTGTTCTGCCTGTCAGTAGCTGTGTGTGCTCTGAGGAGCCTGACTGGGTCCCTGGCCTGGTGGTCCATCCCCAGGCTTCTGGAGTCCTGCCCTGAAGGACCAGCATTGCTTGAGGGGTAGAAGCCCTGTTTCCCTCATGCAGTTGTTGCTACAACCCTGTCTGCTCCCCAGTAAAGTCTGCAACGTGTTTCATCAGTGTCCTGTCTTCTTGTCTCAGACTCCCTGCACTCACTAGGTCTATTACTTCTTTCAGGCAACTGGCTGACCCATGACCTTTGCAGTGACTAGGTTCATAGGGAATGAAGTAGGACTGTTGGTGTCTGAGACTTCTTGCTCCCCTGTGTGATCCCTCAGAGCAGGTGGCCTTGTGAGGTGCCCTAGAGAACAGAGGTGGTCCTTCTGTGGTCGAGTGGTCCCTCGGTGGTCGGGACTTTTCATTCACTCCCTGGCATCATGGACTGTGTAGAGCTGTGCAGTTCAGTGGGAGGTACCCAGGGTTAGGCATCCCCAGTAGAGGGAGCTGGCATCCTGTTGCTTCCATACTGTGTGGCTCCATCCCAACTGCGAGGTCTTCTGGACCACTCTGCTCATTTGCTCTGATGCCTTCAAGGGCCCGGCCCAGGCCTGCTGCACAGCAGTCATTGGGATGTGGTAGAAATGTGTTGAGTCCCAACTTTTCTGTTAATGCCTTTGTCCTAGCATCCACTCAATTAATACTCTAGTTGGGTAGAGGATCAGAGGAATGTCAGGATGAAGACCTTCTGACCTCTGATAAATTTATGCACTTGCTTCTGACCATCAGCAGTTACAGCTCACATGAGAACCAGATCTGGGGGTGGCCCAGGCTTGGCTGGTTTGAACCACCCATTGGTAAGAGAATGGGTGCCGGCCAGTCTGGCTAAACACAGTACTCACCAATGAATGCCAGGTCATTCTGTGCAGCATTACCTGCCACCACACTTGGGATCCAGGGCTGGGAACAGGCCAAATAAGGAAACTTGGGGAATCCTGTAAGGGCACAGTCTTGCCGGTGAACACAAGAGCCAGGACTAGAGCCAGGCCAGGCTGGGCTGTGCCAGCTACTGGCACATGTGTGATCTGGATCTGGGGCAGGCCAAGCATGGTCAGCCTACAGCACACCCTGGCACAAATGAGAACCAAGAAAGGATGCAGGCCAGGCTGGATTGGACCTTGACACCTGTCAGTTCATTTGACTGCTGTAGCTAGGAGTGGAATAAGCTGGGCTAGGCTGCCATACCTGCCAGCGAGAGCTGGACTGGGGTCTGTCTGCACTGAGCCAGGCTGTACCTTCTGCTGGTGAATGTTGAGACTGGGAATGGGCCTTCTCAGACTATGCCATAGCAAACTCAAGACCTGGATTGGCCTTGTAGGGGAACTTCCGGATTTCCTTGCTGTATTAATGGATGGTTTGCTCACTCTCCAGAGAGAAATCATTTATGGGGCTCCCTGCGGGGCATGTGGGCTTCTTGCTATGCTGGAGATCCACACTTACCTCCTGTGCCTTTTCTGTAGGGTTGCAACTGTACTTTGATGTTCTATCTTTCCCTTTGCTAATTGTTAATGTGTTGTACACGATTCCACCCAGTAAACCACAGTCTGTGAGTCACTCTGTATATGAATTTCCTCATGTTAAAGTTTCTGTTATCTCCCTGTGGCTTAGTAATTCTTGGATAACTATCAAAAGATGAGCCTGTATGTCCAGCATTGGGCAGTGGTGAAATCACTGCTTGGCATGGTTTTCTGCCACACAATGTGACCATTCTTCATTTTAGGTGTCCATTTGGGCTGAAGGATCCGTGTTTATGGGTGTGAAGGCGAGAGTGTTTCCAGGGAGATCAGCATGTGAATCAATGCAGCAAATAAAGAAGATCCACTCTCACCCTCACCAACAGTGCTGGCCACCGCGGATCCACCGAAGCCTCAACAGGAAAGAACAGGTGGAGGGAGAGTGAGTTCCACTCTGTTCATCTAGACATCCACCTTCTCTTCAAGGGACCACCGAACTCCTCCTTCTGTGGCCTTTGACCTTGGGCTGAGACTTTGACTGTGGCCTTTGCCCTCCATTGACACCCCCAGGCCTTTGGTGGGCCCTGGACTCCATCACCAGCTCCTCTTCCCAGCTTGCAGATGACCGACCCTGGATCACCTCCATCTCCTTCATTCCCAGAGCCGATGACCTCAGCAAACAGATAAATATCCAATCATACAAGAGTATTGCAGAAACGCTGGTGGGTAAATAGAATTAAGAATGTAAGTTTGTTTTAGTGTAGATTCTTTCATAACACATGGAAACTGCATATTATTAAAAAACTATATACAGACCTTAAAATCTTGCACCTTGAATAAACTCTTTTAATCCATTTTTAACAAGATTTGGAAAGGTCTTAGTACATTCATTTTCAGATATGTCCTAATTGGTTCTATTCCTATGTGAAACTGGCTGTTTAATGTTTAGCATACACACATAATAACACTGGCCAAAATTATCAATGAATAAATCGGTAAAATCTAGGGTCCAGCCCAGTAGCCTAGCAGCCAAAGTACTTGACTTGCACATGCCAGGAACCCACATGGATGCCAGTACATATTCTGGCAGACATGCTTCCTATTTGGGTCCCTGCTTGTGGCCTGGGAAGGCAGTAGAGCACAGCCCAAAGCCTTGGGACCCTATACCCATGTGGGAGACCCTGGTTTCTAGCTTCACATTGGCTCAGCGCAGGTGCTTGCAACCACTTGGGGAATGCTTTCCAAGGCCACAAGCAGCTTGCTGGATGGGACACAGGGCAAATGGGATTAGAACCAGCATCCATATGAGATCCTGGTGCATATAAGGCAAGGACTTCAGCCACAAGGCTACCGCACCAGACCTCTCTGTCTTATTTCGGTTAGCCAGCACAGTGTCCCTTTGAAATGTTGGAACTGGTCTAAATTTTGTGTTCAGTGAATAGCAATGTACCTCAGTGGATCTGGAAATCTTGGGGACCCAACAAATGACCACCAATGCACTGTGTTGGCTCTGTCTTTCAAAAATCTTGTTCTAATTATCGCTGGCTCCATTTCAAAAGTGTTTTCTGAACTGCATCTAGACATTTCATCTGTTGAGGCTCAGGAGAGGTAAGGCTCAGACAGATGCAGTTTAACATCTGGTGGGGACATTTCCAACGCGGGAGCCAGGCACCTGTGTCTCACAAGAGGCAAACCCTGGCATAACCCACTCTGAGGACAGAAGCTGCTTCCTGAGTCTGGACACAGATAGGGACCTGAACTACAGGAGGGGTCTGTCTGAATGAAGTGAGATGATCTCTACTTCTTACCCATGCACACACCACACCTTACCCAGGTGAGCTGAAACCTCTCTTGGCACACTGGGCTGACACCCTGCAGTGCTGGTAAGCTGTGGGCTAATTGCCCAGATGGATTTTCTGCAGCGCAATCCCCTTGCCCTTTAACTTTCAGCTGGTTTCCTTTTTAATGTTCCACCCATCGCTTATCTTATACTCGTGGTCCCTTGTCTCATCGTTCCAACAGAGCGCAGTGATGGATCACAGGCTCTTAGCTTTCATACAGATTTCTGCCAGCGAGAAGAAAGCAGGCAGGGAAGGCATCATCCTTGTGGAGGTGACAGTGCAGGTCACAGGGTCACTCCACTGCCACCACCTTATGTACCCTTTGAACTCAGTGCTCAGGGCATGAGGGCATGGCTTGAGCCCTGGGCCTGGACAGCTGGGGTCAGAGCTGGCCACCCTGCCTGGGGCTCCTCTTGGGCTCCATCCTTTGCCCCAACAGCAGGACAGACATCTGGTGTCTCCTGGGACACTGTTCCCCCTCACTGTCACTCCCTCTGTGACAGCCACACTCTGTCACCCCAGCTGGCCACTTAGTGCCTTGGTCTGTTTGTGCTGCTGTAACAGAATGGCTGAGATGGAGCCATTTGTGAAGACCAGAGACTTCCTTCTGGCGGCCTCCAGGCTGGGAGGGCCAAGCCCGAGGGGCCCACATATGTAAAGAGTCTTCTCGTGGTCAATGTTCCACAGTCAAGGGCGGATAGCAAGAAAATGCCAGAGGAGACTGTGATCCAAAAGCACTTGTCTAACATACAGCACTCCCACTATGGTGGCAGTGATTGAAAACAAGAGTTATTTATTTGAAAGAACTATGGAAAGAGAGAAAGAATAGGAGAGCAAGAGCTACAGCAAGAGAGTGAGAGTGTGAGAGAGAGGGACAGAGACTCTTCTAGCTGCTGCTGCACTCCCCAGATGGCAGCAACAGCCACAGTTAAGATAGGCCAAGGCTAGGAGCTTCATCCTGGTCTCCCATCAGGGTCTCAGGACCCCATCTTCTGCTGCTTTCCTAGGCCAGTAGCAGGGAGCTGGATCACAAGTGGAACTGGCCTTTAGTTTTGAGCTTTAAAGGAGTCCAGAGCCCTAGGACTCCATGGCCCGTTAAAGACCCTGCCTCTGCCTTGGAGAGGAACTGGTCACTCCAACCAGATGCATCCAAAGCCAGCCGCCTGGCAGGGAGGCTCTTGTGTACCTGCCCCCTTGCTGGAGCAGAATAGGATTTGGCTACTTCACATAATCCTTAAGCAGCTGACCCAGACCTAGTCCCTCCTGTCAGGGAGGTCACCCTTACTGCCCCCGCGGTGGGATACCCCATCGTGACCTGGCCCAGCAATAAGTCTTCCCAGAACCCAGAGTGGGAGGTGGTGCTACAGCTGCTCCTCCCTGGGATGTGGACTGAGCCAAGCACACAGAGGCAGTAGAGGGAAGTGCCTGGCAGCTTAAAGGCACTTCTGCCAAGGGAACAGCTAACTCCTGGGCCCAGCAGAGGGTAGCCCTGGGGTGGGAGTCTCAAGGAGGGCTTGTGGACACCACCAATCCTGGGTCAACATTTGGCTTTGATCTGCACAGACCTCCAACTGTGCAGCCAGCGCTGGCAGCTGCCAGGCTCATTCCTGAGGGTGGGGCAGAGCAGAGCAGAGCACTGCTTCCTGAGGCTGCCTGGGTTGGAGGTGGGGCTGGTGGGGGCGGGATCACAGCTGATTACACCCTGCTCTTTGCTGTTCCCAAACCAAGCATAAAAGTCCCAGGCTCTTCCCTGAAAGCCCAATTGCCACCACTGCAGCACCAGCAGCACCATGCCTATAACCCTGGGCTACTGGGACCTCCGCGGGGTGAGCTAAGGGTCTGCTCGGCTGGTGGGATGTGGGCGTGAGTGTGGGATGGGGCAGAGGGCGCATAACAGCTGGGGAGGCTTTAGGTCTTCATTCTTTTAGGAACTTCCTTGCTTCTCCTCCTAGGCTGCAAGGAACTCCTGATGAAAGCATCCCAGCGTGGGGAAGGGGCAGAAGGAAAAGGGCATGCTATTAGGTGTAGAGTAGGGCTCCCCTGGAGGAGATGAGGGCAACCTTTGGAGTCCCTCCAGCTGTGACCCCTGGCCCTGGTGTCTCCCCCAGTTGGTGTTGCCCATCCGCGCACTCTTGGAATACACTGGCACCAGCTATGTGGAAAAGCATTACACCATGGGAGACGGTAATGCACCTGCCTGCTCTGATCTCTGTCCACTGCTTCTGTCATCTAGTAACACTTGCCTGGCCACCTGCATATCAGCTGTGCAGACCTTGACCCCTGGAAGCAGAGCCTGCCCTTCTTGGTCTCTGAGAGTGCAGTGTGGCCTCCCAAGGCATGGCTCTGGGAGGGGGTGCTAGGAATCTGGTTTCAGCATTGGATCCTTTGCCACACTTCCTAAAAGCTTTGGGGTCAAGAACCCTTAGAATCATTATTCACTTTCTCCAGACCTTGAATGTGATATGAGGGACTCAGATCTCACATGCCTGCCCCTGACTCCTTGGGAGGTTCCCAGGAAAGAGGCTGCACACTGGGGAGGTTTTGTTTCACTTGGTCTTCTCCACAGCTCCCGACCATGACCAAAGCCAGTGGCTGAGTGAGAAATTCAAGCTGGGCCTGGACTTTCCCAACGTACGTGCAGGGGCTGCGGTGTTGGAGGGAGTGGGGTCGTGATTGGTGTCTCTGCCTCCACAATATTCCCATGGTTAGAGGATTCAGGACCAGGACCTGTGCTCACCTGTGGTCACCTGTGTTTCTCTGCAGTCTTTTCTTGAGGTTCTTTGTCATAGCTCATTCATTCCTATATAGAGTATGTCTCCAGGGCCTGCCACTGGACCAGGCACAGAGTGTGCCAGGGCTCCTGTGTGCCCTGGCTCAGGACGGGGGTTGCTGGGCACCTGGGAGCCCAGCTGACTTCCCTCCTCACTCCCCAGCTGCCCTACTTGATTGACGGCACTCACAAACTCACCCAGAGCAATGCCATCCTGCGCTACCTCGGCCGCAAGCACAACCTGTGTGAGTGGGGCTGGCTGAGGGCTGTGGCTGTGGCTGTGCCCTGGGTCTGGCTGGGTGGGATGCTGAGGTTGTCTGCTGTGTGTGGACTGCAGGTGGGGAGACAGAAGAGGAGAAAATCCGCGTGGACATTTTGGAGAACCAGGTTATGGACAATCGCTTGCAACTGGTAGCGGTCTGCTATAGTCCTGACTTTGTGAGTGCCCAAGTGGATTGGATCTGGCAGATTCAATGACAAGCTAATCCTTGTGTTCTCATCTGCACTGCTCCTGTTTGTCACTGAATTCCCTATGAGGACTGATTCCCTGAGCAATTTACTATGTTTTTAAAACACTGATTCTGTACTCTCTGTCTTGTCAAAAAGAAAGATTACGATTAACTTCCAGAGGCCTAGACAAAGTTACAATACTTCTGGGTGAGCAGTCATGACTAAGACAGGAAATTCACTTCTGTGTCTAACCCTTGGCCCTTATCATGACCACCTTTCAATGTGTTCCCATTATATGCTTGTCCCTGGATGAAAAGTCCATTGCATGAGTTATATCGTGGTTCAAGAAGGGAGCATCTTCAGGCATGTGCCCTGTTTTCCCAGGGTTTTCTTCATGTCCCCATAGGGATAAGCAGATGTCCCCACTGGGCAACCCAGGGTCAGCCCGAAGCCCAGGGTTCCTTTCCCTCCCATCTTTCAGATCTCATTCTCATCTTCTGTGACTGGGTACATCCATGCCAAGCTCTGGAAGGACAGCTGCTTCCTTGGCCAGCGGGACCATGTGCAGCCCTGGGCAAGCAGCCCCTCTCCCCAAAGTTGTATCTGCGGGTGCTGACAGCCTTTTGCTCCTTCAGGAGAAGCTGAAGCCTGACTACCTGAAGGGTTTCCCAGACAAGCTGACACTGTACTCCCAGTTCCTGGGGAAGCGGCCCTGGTTTGCAGGGGACAAGGTGAGAGAGGAAGGAGTGAGGGAGGCAGGAGCAGGGGGCATGGTCAGTCTCCCCTTGTGCTGAGCTCCCTCATCCTGGCTTCTGCAGATCACCATTGCTGATTTCCTCGTCTATGATATCCTGGACCAGAACCGTATATTTGCTCCTGGTTGCCTGGATGCATTCCCAAACCTGAAGGATTTCATGGCTCGATTTGAGGTGATTCCTCAACCCTTCTCTCCCCTCTTCTAGTTCCTTCAAGCTGTCTGAGTCCTGGAGCTGAGCTGTAGACCAACCCCTGAGAGCAGGACCCAGGGTTAGTATCCTGTACCTGCGGTATCCAGTGTACCTGTACAAGTTGTCTCTCCCACTTGATTCAAAGGGAGACTGAGTCAGCAGGGGGACAGCCATTTGTCAGGGTCCCAGAGCCTGTCACAGCTATGCTGGGTTCCCTGGAAACCTCTGGTGTGTATGAGCAACAGTGAGGGCTTCTCTGATTTTTGCGCTGAAAGGAGCAGCCTCAGACCCTTGTCCAGTCTTGGTTTCCCATTCCAGGAGACTATAGGAGAGGTCAGATTTTGAGCAGTATGTGTTTGTAGCTGACCTCAGCTCGGCTGAGACAGGGTAGGGTGGAATCAGTGTCAGAGACACGCACAGTCCATGTGTTTGATCTCTAGAGCACATTGAACCAGTGAGATCCCCATGTGGAGGCACTGAGCTCCCAGCACTGTTGGTTCTGGATTTGTCCACAACTGTGGATTCTCTGTTGGGGAGACTTGGTTTGTTTGATGATGTAGGTTTTCTTTCTCCTTCGATGTCTCTTGTTTCACTCTAGTATCCCACATGTTCTGCCTGTGAGATAGGACAGGTGCTTAACATTTCGTTTATGCCTGTGCAAAGGTGACTCGATGCTGGAACTGAGCCCAGTTAGAGAACTGCAAACTCAGCAATTGGAGAGGGAGGAGCAACAGCTCTTGGTTACTGAGGAGCACAGCCTGGCCTCACTTCACATGGATCACAGGGACCACCTGTACTCAGTGCTTGCTCACAACAAAGCCTGCTTGTTTACAGATTTGGGAGTATGAGGCATGAGTCCAACAAGTTGTTCAGTATACAATGCTTGTCCTGTTCCCCTCCCCACGGAGAGATGTGCTGTCTCCGTTCCTTCTAATCAGCTCTGGATTACTTCCAAGCCTGTGGCCTTGGGCATTATGTAACAGTTGGCTCAGCTCTGTGTGCCGGAAAGGAGAGACTGGACACAGATTAGATCTATGAGCTGGACCATGCGGTACCCAGGGACAGGCCCATTAGGGTTAGAACAGTCTGGGTCCCCCTGAATTGTTGAGAACCTGCATGGTGCTATCAGCCCTGGCGTGTAGGTGCATGGCCCAGGAGTGTGCTTGGTGCTGCTCGCTATAACGCAACTCAGGATGAGGAGAATTGAGATTCAGTGAAGTTGGCCTGAGATACCAAGTGGAGGAGTTAGGACTTCCTGTGTCAGGGGGAGCCTGGCCTTGCCTTCCTTTGCTGCTGCACCTCCTCCTGTAACCCACAGTGAGGGCCTGCTGAATCACTGGGTAAGATCAGGACTGCTCTGCAGGCTGCCCTGCATGGTTTAAGCCCCTTTTCCTGGCGGACGTCCCTGCTGTGTGTGCAATGCCAGGCAAGCAGGCAGCCTCACTGTGGAAAAGGAGATATTTGTGCAGATAGGGGTGAATGGGTCTCTGTGGCACAGAACAGTTTGAAAAGGGACAGAGGCAGGCTGTGCCATCCTCTGCTTGCTCAGTGCTTGACTGTGAGTAAATTCCTGAATGGCTGTGACCATCAGGCTCCCCTTGAGACATGTTGGCCAGAAGTCAATCATGCTAGAGGTGGAGCGGCTTCTGAGTCGGCACTGACATTGCCCTTGGCTACACAGCATCCAGCTTTAGCGTCTCCCTTCTGATCCATCTTTTGAGGTGGTGGAGGGAGGTGTCTGATGAAGTGTGAATTCTGCAGGGCTGTGGTCCTATGGAGATGTCAGTGCAGCCACCACAGCCCTGTGCAATGGCTGCTGTTGGTCCCACTGGGCTGTGCCTACACTGGGGCTGTGGGAATCCCAGGAGACCACAGAACCCTGAGCTCTGTTCCTGTTTCTGCCCCTTAGGGCCTGCCGAAGATCGCTGCCTACATGAAGTCCAGCCGCTTCATCAAAGTCCCTCTGTTTTTAAAGCTTGCCTCCTGGACAGGAAAATAGGGCTCTGAAGTGAAGTGAAGTGAGAGGGGCTTCAGGGAGCTCAGGCCCTCAGTGCTGCCTCAGCCTTCAGTCCTCTCCCTCCCCGCCTCCTCCTCCCCAGCCTGCTGCCTCCTGTCCTCTAAACTCCTCCCATAGATGCCCTGGCCAGCCTCAGCTCTGCCCTCTTCTTCTGCCACGGACCCCTGGGCTGCTCCTCCCACACCAAGGCCAATACTCAGTCCCCATCACTGCTGTGAGCTCTCCAAACAGCCAGAGATCGCTGCACCTGTGGTGGATGGTCTCCCCCATAAGGTCTCCCTGGTACTGCCTGCTCCCCAGAAATTTGAACCTCAGTCTGGGCATGTCCTCTTCCCTGGGAACCCTGACTTGGCACTGACCATGCTGGATTCTGTGGTTTTCTTTGTTCTGTTGCTACAGCAGGGCCTAGGGAAGCAACATGCTGTGTGAGTGTCTGGTCAGGCTGGATGCCCTGGTGTCTTGGTCATTTCTGTGCCCTGTGCATGTTGCTCTGCTCCTCACCTTGGGTTTCTCCCTTCCCTGGGTTCCTCATTCATTCATCCTATAGCCCCCCTGCAGCTGTGCTGTTTCTGAGAGCTGCAGGCCTGATGGGGAAGGGGCTGGCAGGCCTTAGGCAGACCCCTTCTGGGACACTTCCCTGGATGTTCCCCCAACATAGTTATTCTCCTCTGTTTTGTCAGAATGTTGCTCTCAATAAAGCATATTCCTTTACAGTATGACTGCTGTCCTTTTTAAAGAAACAACAAAAAGCGGCACCTGAGTCAACACCTTGCGTGGAATCCTTGCATGTCTTACCTGTGTTGTGTGTCCTGGTGCCTGCCCTGCCATAGCAGTTCAGCAAGTTTGGACGTGTGGAAGAATTCCCTCTTGGGAGACGGTGGCAGTCTCCGCAGCCATGAGTGGGACTTGGCACTGTGGAAATAATCAGGTGAACCAGAGGGGAAGTGGAACTGGGCATTCAGTTTCTGCAAATTAGAGCATTTGCACAAAAATTCTCTTCACCTCTATCCTATGACCTCTGCCTAATACCATCTCTCCCAATTGGTTCCTGACATCTCCCTATTTCTTATACATAGTCTAAATCAATGAAAAATAGGGAAGGGCCTAGTGCAATGCCTCAATTGGCCAATCTTCTGCCTTCAAGTGCTGGGATGCCATATGGGCAGCAGTTTGTGTCCAACTTCCTGCCCAGTCCCTGCTTATGGCCTGGCAACACAGCAGAGGATGGCCCAAAGCCTTTGAAACCCCCTGCACCTGTATGGGAGACTGGAAGAAGCTCCTGGCTCCTGGCTTTGGGTCAGCTCAGCTCTGGCTCTTTGGCCACTTGGGGAGTGAACCAGCAGATGGAACATCTTTCCCTGTCTCTTATTCTCTCTGTAAATCTGCCTTTCCAATAAAAAAAAAATGAATAGATATTTAAAGAAAAAGAGAGATAAAAAAGGGAAGTAAAATTGTGGTAGTGCTGGGAAGAAGATGTTTGAGTTTAGACTGTGCTGTCCTGTGTCCTCATTTCTGCTTCATTGACTCCTTTGAGAATTTTTTTGTTACTTGCCAGTATGATCTGAAGCTGAGGTGAGACAAGCTATGCCACACTGGGCCATAGCACACACCAGCACACGAAACACTTGGTGTGTATGTGTGAGGGAGGGTGAGCCCAGTAGTGAGGCAATGCGGTGCTGTCTACCCTGGGGGGCCACTGCTCCTGCTTACGAGCAGGAGGACTGCAACTTGACGCAGATCAGGATGGGCTGGATATAACACCCATTGACCTGCATGTGAGCTGAGTTAAGGGGAGAGCCAGGCTGGGCTAAGTGACTAAATCCATCAGTGTATGCATGAGCCAGAACAAGTGCAGGGTGGCTGGGCTTTGCCACAGCATTAGGTGGCAAGTGCTAGGAAGAAGGGCAAGTCCTCTCAAGCTAAATTGCAGAAGAATCTACCTAGAAGAAGCAAAAGTGGGGCTGGGAGTGGGCCTAATAGGGAAACTGTTGACACCTCTCTAATGGGTTGTAGCTCCCATAGGTGAACATGAGAACCAGGGCTGGGTGTGGACCAGTCTTGGACAGGCTATAGCACTCGCTAGCATAACAGTGAGCTAGATAGTGGGGTCAGTTGAGCTGAGCTATCCTGAAGCACCATTGATGTGTATGACAGCCAAATGGGATGCAGAACAGACTGGACCAGACTGCTGTACACACTGTCATGTGCAGGAACCAGGGCTGGGGGCAGACCTGGAGGGGGTATTTGGGGGTTTCTTTGACTACATAGCTGTTCCTACTGGTATGAGAGAGGACTGAGTGTGTGATGGGCAGGGTTGGGCTGTGCCACAGCCCCCATTGCTTGCATATGAGATGGGGCTGGAGACAGAAACTGCAGCCACGAGTGTGTGTGTAGGATGATGTGGGTGATGGACTGAGCTGGACTCTGTACTGGCTGGCAGACACAACAATCAGGTTTGGGGTCACCTGCTGGACTCAGAACTATAACCACTGTTATAGGATCTGTGGTCTCAGCACAGAGAGCATGTGTTAGAGCTGGGCCTGTTTGGTTGCTGAAGCCTGCACAGTGGATAGCGTGCCCAAATGTACATGGGATCATAACAGATAACTGAAGCCTGCAGAGCACATCTAGTACCAAGGATGGCAGAACAAATTGGACAACTTTGGCAGCCAAGTGTTGACAGCAACTATCAAGGTGAATGGAGACTCTAAGGTGGGCTATGTCAGCCAATGGACCTTGGGAGGATTTCCTCATCCTTGGAGCAACAAAATCAGAACTATTGAAACCACTTGAACACTGAACACTGTCCTCAGGCCATGCTCCACATGGAAGACCCTGGGATGACATTAGGTAGCTGGCTCCTTTCTATGGGTACTGATGCAATTTAGATGCTGTATGTGGCTTCTCCACTTCTCTGCCCCCTTTCTCCAAATACATGAAGAAGGAAAAGAAAATTGGAAACAGAAGTCTCATCCAATATCCCCTACTCCTTGACCCCTTCACACCCTAATCAGTAGCCCATATGGGCATGCATCCTTCTCACCTATATAAACATCATCAAAAAGAAAAAAAAATTAAAAAGGAATTTGCTTGTGTTCCCAAGAGGCAGATCAAATGAACCTTTGTTCTCTCTTTCTGACTTTCAGTCACAAATATTTCCTGTCTTTTTGGAAGCTACTCAAATGTATAGTTCATTCTTCCACCATCCCACTTGGCAGAACTTTTGATTTTGTTCCTGGAGTGCTTTTGTTCTTAGCTTCTTTGATTTTGTGCAGTGTTTGAGACCAGGACCTGCCAGGAGCTCTTGGCACCTGAACCACGAGTTGTTGGCCTCCCCTGGTACAGATGCAGAAGTACAATTGTGGTTTCTTCGCCTTTCTGTTGCCTCTCACAGATGGGGTCTAGAAGCCAGTGGAATCTAACCAAACACCAAAGCCTGGGCACTCGCCCAGTGTCAGTCCCAGGTTGATGGCTGCTCACCCTAGGCCAGCTGTGTGACACACAGCACCACACAGTCTGCCTCTCAGGGTCAGAAGGGGCTGACAGCTGTTTTCTGTCACAAGAGGCATTGAAGGCCCAGTCCTTAAAGGGACTCACTGAATAGATGAAGCCATTCTGACAATGTCTGTGAAAGCTGCTGTGGTTTGCAGGGCAACAGGTGCTCCAGAAAGAAATGGGGGTTGTTATACATTTCAGAGCATGGATTTGTGGCCACTCCACCTTGGCCTTCTGCACATCACTTTTGTGGATTTCATATTTCATGAGAGCCTTGACATGTACATGCATTTGGTCCCAGGCGTCTGGACACACTCTCAAACCTGAGTGACCTTGCACCTGGCTGAGGTGATGCATCTCATTCCTTTTTCTCTTGGATCACTGCTTGCTGTTTTGTTTAGTTTTAGTTTCAGTTTTTATTTTTCGAGATACAGTTGCTTAAGCTCAGGGATTTCATCTTCCACCCTTCCCTTTCTCCTACTCCCCCACTGTTTTCGCTTATAACAATAGCATAGTCCTTCAAGAACAGTCACAAGTTCATCACTCTGCTAATAACTGTATCATAGCATTTGTAGATGTAGACAATGGTAGAAAGTTCAGCATCCCATTGTCAAGATATATTTAACAGCTTCACTGGAAGTCCATCTTTTATTCAGAAGTAGAGATGCATACAGCAATGTATGTTCACTTTGTGATGTACCTGCCTCCATGTTACACAGTAAAACACAGTAGTGTTTTCTTTTATGTTTCCCTGCTGCTTTCATAGTCCTGTAGCTAAAATAATAATGAACATATGAGGCTTGACTTTCAGACAGAACTAGATTTCAGAATCTCAAAGCTATTGTGACACTATTAAACATAAAAATTGTTTGTTTTTATTTATTTGAGCAAGAGAAAGACTAATTCACTGCTTCACTCTTCGCAGGTCCAAGTACTTGACCCACACGTGGATCTCCACGTGGTACTTCCCAGGGTATACATAGGCATGAAGCTGGAGTTGGAAGTGGACAACAAGTTAAAGCCAGGCACTCTGCTATGTGATGTCCATGTCTCAGTTGACATATTAACTCCTGGATAAATGCCCAGGCCATCAATGTTAATCTTGATTTAAAGATGTTTTATTTTATTTATTTTTCAAGATTTATTTATTTATTTAGATGGTTCACATTCCAAATGGTTCCAACAGCCAGAGTTGGGTAGATCTGAAGCCAAGAACCAGGAGATTCTTCCAGGTCTCCCACACTGGTGTAGGGTCCCAATGTTTCTGGGCCATCCTCCACTGCTTTCCCAGGCCACAAGTAGGGAGCTCGATGGGAAGTGGAGCATCCAGGACATGAACTGGTGCCCATATGGGTACCGTCGCGTTCAAGGCAAGGACTTAGGCACTAGGCTACTGTGCCAAAGATTTGTTTGTTTTTAATTGAAAGGAGATTTATAGAGAGAAGGTAAGACAAAGAAAGAAATTTTCTATTTGTTGAAGACAGGAGCCAGGAACTTCCTCCAGGTCTTTCAAGTGGTACAACAATCCAAGATTTTGGGCCATCCTCTATTTCCTTCCCAGGTCACAAACAGGTAGCTGGCTGGGAAGCAGAGCAGCTGGGACACACTGGCACCCATATGGTTTGCCAACAATTACGCAGAAGAGTAACTTGCTAAGCCATAGCACTGGCCCAAAGATTTATTCTTTTTTTTAATGGTAGAATGACAGGCCAAGGGAGAGACACACAGAGAAACCTTCCACCCAGTAATCCATCCCCAAACAGCTGCAACAGCCAGGACTGGGCCAGGCTGAAGCTAACTGCCAAGACCACCATGTGGGTCTACCACACTGGTGGAAGGGATCCAAGGACCTGGGTCAAATCCCTTGCCTTCCTGGGCCCGCTGAGAGCTCAACTGGATGTGGAGCAGCTGGGACTAGGATCAGTGCTCTCTTATGGGATGCTGGCAGTGCAAGTGGCGGCTTTCTCAGCTGTGTCCCAACACTGGCTCCAATTGTGTTCATCCTCATGAGTGTTACCAAGCTGACAGAGGGGCCACTCCCATTGGACCGGCCAGGAAAGGGACACCGCAGAGAGTCAGTCATTTGCTCTTGAGCCCAGAGCTGGGTGAGACTGTGATGGGATCCCTGGGAGCCACTGGCTTCAGTGGACAACAGTCAAAGGTTCTTCATAAATGGAAAGCCTTAGGCCCTGGTCCAGGACTCTGTGGGAGAGGCGGGACATGCAGCAGTGTGTCTGGAGCTGGCATCTTGAGAGTTGAGTCATGGTAGGATTGAGGTTCAAGATCAGAGTCGCAGACAGTGCCCTGTGTGATCTGTGGTGTGTGCCCTGCACCAAGTGAATTCAAATCCAGTGAGCACAGGGATCCCAGGGCTGTAGTTGGTATCATGTTTGAGGGGTCATGTGGGTCTTGCGTTGATAGAGTTTGCTGCAAGTGTCTGATGACAAACGTTTTTCACCCCTCCCTCTCTGGCTCCCTTTACTCCAGTGCCTCCCGTGTTGGGACAGGGATGGGGGAGGATCCTTTATTGTGTCTCGTGTGCTCTGACCTTCTGGATGAGCCCTGGTGTTGGGCATAGAAGGACATGCATGGAGGAGTCCATCCCAGAACTAAGTGTAGTTGGAAAACCACAGGCCCAGCCGACTGGACCGGGTGTGGGGCACCCCTGTGTGCTGGGGAGCACAGCCCTACCTCAGCTCCCAGGTGCTCATGTGTCACCCAAGTTTAATTTCTTGGTGGCAGCAAAGCCTACTTCATCCCAGACTCGGATGACAATCCTCCCACGAGGTCGCAGTGTACACTGTGCCTCCCATCACACCCTCTATCAAAGCACATTCCTCCTCATCAGCTCTGGCTCAGATCTCCACTGCATGGCCTTGGGGATTAAGGAAGAGCTGGCCCGACTTGGGGAGGCAGTGTGTGTGCCAGGATGTTTGGCACGGGCAGTCCTACATCTCCTGAAATCCTTTAATGGCTATCAGAGAACTCCCAGTACTGATATGAAGGCTGACAGAGCCCAGCTGAGCATTTTGTGCCTGGTGCCCTGGGGCCGGGCTGGAGGTGAGCCAGGTTAGGGCACAGCGAGGTTGGGCTCTGGTAATAGGTACAGAAATCTGGACTTCCTGCGTTCAGAGGGAAGGCCAGGGCCCTTTCTGGAGGACCTAGGTTGGCCTCTGAGAGGCGCTGGCATGTTCTCATCCCCTTGTCTTATTTTTGTGGTGTGAGAGGGTGATGGTCCTTCCCCTGTGAGCAAACCCAGACAACCCACCAGAGAAGAGAGTGAGCAGACAGGGAGGGGCAGGGCTTCCTGTGGGAGGAGAGTGGAGGGGAGGGCAGGGGAGAGCAGGGGAGGGGAGGGGAGGAAAGCACAGAGTTCAGTGTCACAGAGATCCAGCCATGCTGGAACCAGCCCTGTGCCCCGACAAGAAAGTGAGCCTGGCAAAGCTTTTCCCTCTGTATGGCTCAGTTTCCCTCTTGAATGTGCAGGGTGGGCAGAGGGTTTCTTAAGCCTGCACAGTCTCCTGCAGTGCCCAAAATACCCTTACAAGTCTCACCTTGCATTCATGTGTATAAATTCCCTTCCTTCTAGCTTGCTTGCTTTATTTTAAAAGAAAGATTTGTGTATTTTACTTGAAATTTAGAGTTACAGAGAAAGGAGAGACACACAGAGATATTCTTTGTCTACTGGTTGAATCCTCAAAGAGCTGCAACGGCCAGATATGGGCTGCTCTGAAGCAAGGAGCCAGGGGTTTCTTCTGCGTCTCCCATTGGGTACAGGGGCCCATGGCCTTGGGCTATCTTCTGCTGCTTTCTGAGACCAGAAGCAAGGGTCAGAAATAGAATAGCTGGGACATGAACTGGTGTCCATGTGGGATGTCAACACCACGGTCAGAGGATTAGCTTGCTCCACCAATATGCCAACGCTGGGTAAATTCCCTTTCCTACCATTACTGTGTCTTATACCAGTGCCTGTTCACTATCCTGCCTGTCCCTGGCTGTTCCTTTTCTTAGCAGCCCACCTGGAAGGTCCTATATGACCTGGGTGCAGGCCCTGCATCCCCAACCCTCTGACGGACAACTCAGTAGTTACAAGAAAGAGGTGGGATTGATCTCAGCTGTCTTGCTTCCTTGTGCAACTTGGTTAGACCATGTAGTCTTGCAGGTACCCCAGAGAACAGAGGTGGCCCCTCTGTGGTACGGGGCCTCTTACTCAATGGTATTACGGCGTGATCCCTATGGATGTGCAGAGACTCACATTCAGTGACCAGGAGCCTAGGGGTGGGCATCCACCCAGTAGGGAGCCAGGATCCTAGGGCCTTCACACTGGGTGGCTCTGTCCTGTCTGCTAGGTCTCCAGGACACTCTCTCTGCTCATTTGCTTAGAGGCCTTCCAGAGCCCACCCCCAAGTCCCTGTGAGATGCAATTCTTGAGTTCTGGCATTTTAAGAAAAGATTTACTTATTTATTTTTATTGGAAAGTCAGATTATTTAGAAAAGGAGAGACTGAAAGATCTGTCCACTGATTCACTCCTCAAGTTGCTGCAACATCCAGAACTGAGCCAACCCAAAGCAAGGAGCCAGGAGCTTCTTCTGGGTCTCCCATTTGGTTGCAGGGTTTGAAGATGTTGGGCCATCATCTACTGATTTAACAGGCCACAAGCATGGAGCTGGATGGGAAGTGGCATTGCTCAGATACAAACTGGCGCTCATATGGTATCCTAAGGCATACAAGGTGAAGACTTTAGCCACTAGGTGACCGTGTCGGGCTGAAGTCATGGTGTTGCTAATGTCCAGTCTTTATCCTGTTGTCCATGCGGGTTATGGATCTGTAGGACTGAGTCCTGCCCTGCTCACTCCCTTCTGAGATTGAGAATTTCAGGTGAAAAGATTGAAAGCAGCTTAACTGCAGCCCCTTATTTTTGGAAGCATTAGAAACAGCCACTCTGAGATTTCTCCTTTAAACTTGGTTGGAGATTCACAGACAGCTCTTGACTTTTGCATGGCCTTGTGAAAACATTGTAGCTCAGCCTCCTCCACCCTGACTTGTCATTTCTTCACTCCTCATTTCCTCACCCGACTTGCATCCAATTTCCTCCTCTCTTTCCTGATCTGCAGCCCGAAGCCCACAGAAATGGCCCGTGGAGCTAGACTCTCCCCAGCTCCTTCTTGCAGCAGCCTCCTTGGCCAGCTGGGCTCCAGGATGTGGCTCTCCTGCTCTGCTTCCTGCTGGCCAGAACACTGAAGGCAGTGTTTATCCATGGCACATTTTCAGCCATTCAAAATGAGCATTGCTGGTGTTTGGAACCTCATCATATTAGCTGTGAGGCTGGGCTGTGCATGCCAGGGTGTCTAGCAGCACACCCAGCCTGTGCCAACTAGATGCTGGCAGCCCTGTGTGGGAGAATTCATGTGGAGGCTCAGTGTGTTCCCTGAGTCTGGACACAGGCAGGGCCTCGGCTGAGAAGTATGGACCACCCTGAATAGGTGAGAGACACTGAGAACAGAGACTAGGCTCAGCCCACCCCCTGGTATTACGTCTGAGCTCCCCCACTCCCTCGTTGACAGCCTGGACCCACATGCTGCAGACCTAAAGAAGTGTTTGCTGGTTTCCAGAACCTGTTTTTCTGCAGTGCAGCAACCTTGCCCTCTAACTTAGAGACCCACTTTTTTTGTTAATGATCTGCTCAGCTCTTCACATATCCATTTTTAAAATAAAATAAAATAAAATAAAAACAAAGGAAAATTGGGGTCAGCTTTGTGGCATAGTATGCTAAGCTTTTGTTTATGGTGTCAGCATTCCACATGATTAGTGGTTCAAGTCCTAGACACACCACTTCCAATGCAGCTCCCTGCTAAAGTGCCTGGGAAAGCAGCAGAGGATGGCACAGTGCTTGGGCCTCTGCACCCATATGGATGACCTGGAAGAAGCTCCAGGCTCTTCACTTTGAACTGGACCAGCTCTGGCCATTGTAGCCATTCAGGGAATGAATCAGTGAATAGAAGACATCTGTCTCTTTCTACAACTCTGCCTTTCACATAAAAGTAAATAAATCTTTAAAAAAAAAAAAGAAAAAAAAGAAAAATCAACTTCAGGCCCATTTATTCAGTGTCCCTTGATTTTGAAACAGGCTGTATCATCAAAGATGAAAGTTGGCAGGTAGAGCATCTTTCTTGTGCAGGTTGGACCACAGGGCACAGGTCACAGGGACTTCAAACACCCCTGGCGCCACCCTCTGCATTCCTAGAACACATGCATCATCAGCAAAAGCCAGGGCTCAGATCCAGGACCAGACAGCTCAGGGTCTTCTCACAGCGCATCCTGGGCTCTGGAGAGCCTCCAGGCTCTTTTTTGGATGGCAGCATGTGGCCTCGGGCAGTAATTGGTCAGGGCTGTGGTTGCTCGTACAGCATATTCTACAGCATATTCTATATTCCCTCTGACCACTGCACTCAGGTGCTGGTTTTGACCTGACCCAGTGCCTGCTGTTGAAGCCATCTTGGATGTGAACCAGCAGATGGAAGATCTCTTTGGCTCTCCTTCCTTCTCTCTATGACTTTCAGAATAAATTAGTAAATCTTACATAAAAATAAATGAATAATATGGGGCCAGTGCAGTGGCTCAACAGGTTAAACTATGCCAATGGCATTGCATGTGGTCACTGGTTCGTATCTGGCCGTTCCACTTGCAATACAGCTCCCTGCTTATGAACTGGGAAAGCTGTGGAGAATGGCTCAAAGCCTTGGGCCCCTGCAATCACATGGGAGACCTGGTAGAAACTCTGGACTCCTGGATTCTGACAGACGCACTCTGGCACTGTAGCCAGTTGTGGAGTGAACCAGTGTGTGGAATACCTCTTTTTGTATCCCTCCTTCTCTCTGTAAATCTGCCTTTCAATGTTAAAATAAATATATATATAATACATCTTTAAAAATATAAATTTGTGATTGTGCAAAATCATGAATAGGCAGTGCACATAATCATAGCTGGTAGACCCAATAGCTCAGTCACCCATCTCCAAGGAAACCACGGAAACCACCTTCCAACCCTCTGCTTTGGGAGTCCTTCCCCTCCCCGTGGGCTTGGATTTATAAAGTCAAGAGGAGTTTTTGGCCTTAGGAGCTGAATTTAACTCTCAGAATAGGAGCTTGATTTTTGAGCTGGCTTTAGTGGCCCGAGCCTGTCAGAGCTCTTGACGACTCAGAAGGCGAGAAGGGAAGACTGAGTGATGTCAGGAGAGGAAGGAAGAGAGAAGAGAGCCGTGCTCTTTTACGGTCTAGCTTGAATGTCATGTGTACTGCCAAGTTTGCACTCAGAAGATGCTGGGTGGGTGAGGGGAGCTGTTGGCCAGGGCTAGTGAAGCTGAGGTGACCTGAATTCACCCTTACTACTGAACAGCCTGTTGGGGCAGAAGTAAGTCTTGCAGGCCTCTCTGGTTGGTGGGTCTTGGGGGTGTGGTAGAGCACGATTGGCCCAATGGATGGCACTGCAACCAGGCCCTACCCCTTCTGCTCTGGGCACTCAGAGAATCCAGGCCTGTTTTTGCTGATGCTTGTAATCTGAAAGTGCAGTCACAACTCATGACCATGACATGGAGTTCATGTTCCTCAGGGTTCCTGACTCATGTGCGGTGACAGGGGGCTTCCCCCTGGGTGGTGGTCGTGGGGCTGGGACCAGTGAGGCAGCTGGGGGAATGGGAGAGAACTCTATAACCCAGTGCCGTTGGAAGCCTCCACCTGATGTTCTCCAGAGCTCCCTGAGTGGATTCCTCTGTGTTGTGTGCTCCTCTCTATGTGTTTCTGTCTGTGTGTTCCTCTCTGTGCATTTCTTGTGGAGTGTTTTTCTCACTTAAAGGAGACAAGCTCACACTGGTAAGATTTCTCCATCTCTGATGCTTCCCCCACAGTGTCTCTCCCAGATGGTTCAGCTTATAACCTGCTTCAGGAATAGACATATTCCAGCTATGAGGAAAAGAAATTCACCATGCAGGACTGTAGGGCACCTGATTGTTAATACCCACTGCATGCAGGGTGCCTACCTATTGCTCACCTGTGCAGGCCTCCACAAGCTGGAGATGAGCCTGCCCGTTCGCTGGAGGGTGTATGGCAGCCTTTTAAGGCAGGGATGTTGGGCTCCCTATCATCCTAATTGAGATGACTCCCAAGGATTTCTGCTTCGTTTTGTGTAAGCCTTTGGCATGTAGGGTCCAGAGCCCTTACAACCATTCTGTCCCCCAGATCCTTGAATGTGAAATGAGGGGTTGAGATCCCAGATGACCTGCCTTGGGAGTCTTGCCCCTGATTCTTTGGGAGGGTCCCAGGGAGGGGCTGCACACTGGGGTGGTTTTATTTCACTTGGTCTTCTCCACAGCTCCCAACTATGACCAAAGCCAGTGACTGAATGAGAAATCCAAGCTGGGCCTGGACTTCCCCAATGTACGTGCAGGAGATGGTGTATTGGAGAGGCGGAGTGCAAGACTTCTCTGCGTCCACATCCTTCCCATGGTTAGAGGAGTAGGACCAGGGCCTGTGATCAACCACTGTCATCCATGGTTCTCTACAAGGCTTTTCCATGATGTTCCATGTCAAAGCTCACCAATCCTTGTATAGAGTACATATCTAGGGCCTGCCGTGGTCCAGGGGCAGAGAGTGCCAGGGCTTCTGTGTGCCCTTGCTTAGGGTAAAGGGTGCTGGGCACCTCAGAGCCCAGCTGACTTCCTTCCTCCCTTCCCAGCTGCTCTACCTGATTGACGGCACTTACAAGCTCATATACAGCAATGCCATCGTGTGCTACTTTCCCCGAAAGATCAACCTGTGTGAGTGGGGCTGGCTACAGCATGCAAGAAAGGACAGTGTCCATCCATGTGCGTGAATTTCTGGGAGTTAATTTCTGTCATAAGTGTTGTAGAGTGGGGTCTGTCACTGACCTCAGGTCCAACTCTGCAAGCTCATACCACCTGCCTGCTGGAATACAGTCTCCAACTATGAGGAAGAAATGCATGATGGGGCCCTTTCCTGGTCAGACCTCTGCTCAGCTGATGCTGATTGACAGAGTTACCCAGGGAGGCCACCCATTGCTCACCTGGGTAGGCCTCCTTAGCTGCAGCTGAGCCTGTACTTCCCTGGCCCCTGAGGGTGCAGTGTGGCCTCCCAAGGCAGGGCCTGGGAGGGGGTACTGGGAACCCGCGTTTCAGTATTGTGTCCAGAACCCTTACAATCATTCTTTTCCCAGACCTTGGATGTGAGACTGGGCATTCAGATCCCACATGCCTTGTCTCGGGGGTCTTGCCCATGACTCCCTGGGAGGGTCCAGGGAGAGACTACACACTGGGGAGATTTTGTTTCACCTTGGTCTTCTCCACAGCTCCCAACTATGACCAAACTCAGTGGCTGAGTGAGAAATTCAAGTTGGGCCTGTAACTCCCCAAGGAATGTACATTGGATGGGATGGCTGGGGAGGGGTATTGGGGTGGGGGATGCAAAGTGTCTCTGTATCCACATCCTTCCCAAGGTTAGAGGAGTAGGACCAAGACCTTGTGCTCAACCATTGTCATTCCTAGTTGACTGTGCTGCCTTTCATGTGGTTGTATGTCCCAACTCACTCATCCTTGTATAGTATGTTTACCCAGGCATGCCGTGGGCTAGGCACAGAGGGTACCAGGTCTCCTATGTGCCCTTGCTCAGGGTAAGGGTTTCTGCGTGCCTGGGAGCCCAGCTGACTTCCTTCCTCACTCCCAACCCCTAGCTGCCCACTTGATGAATGGGACTCAAGCTCACCCAGACTAAGCACAACCTCTGAGAGTGGGGTTGGTTGCTGGGCATGGGGCCGTGGCCATGGCTACCCTCTGGGCTTGGCTAGGGTGTAATGCTTTGGTCTCTGTCGTGTGGGCTACAGGTAGGGACACAGAATAGAAGATGTGGGTGGACATTTTTGAGAACCAGCTGATGGACACTACCAGTAACTTGTTGCAGTCTGCTTCAGGAGCCAGGAGTCCAATGGGTCTCCCATGTGGGTGCCGGATTCAAAGACTTTGTCCCAATCTCTGCTGCTTTCCCAGACCATTAGCAGGGAGTTGGGTCAGAAGTGGAAGTCCGCGGGACTCTATCCACATGGAAGACCTGAAAAAAGTTCCAAGCTTATGGTTTTGACTGATCTTTCTCAGGCAGTTGCAGTGATTTGGGCAGTGAACCCGCAGGTGGATGAGCTCACTGTCTCTGCATCTCTCCCGAAGAGTCTCTTTTTCAAGTGAAATCATAAAAAAAAAAGGGGGGGGGGGAAGGAAAGAAAAACTTTGCAGGCTCAGCAGACAGGGGAAGGGGGCTTGGAGAGCAGGTGGTGAAGGAACATATGGGACACGGAATGAGCTCACCTCATTGCTACTTGTCTGTCACCCAGGACCAATGTGTCTGATAAAAGCCTAGTATGTCACCATCTGGGCTTTAGTTTGAGGCATTGGTCCTGGGCTTTCAGGCTAGAGTCTTTCCTCTATCCCATTTTCCTACCATTCTCAGCTCCTTCTCAGCTCTGGCTCAAGTCCTGACTTGCTGCCTTGGAGATTTAAGAAGAGACAGCCTCGCTGTGGGAGAGAGAGGTTCTGGGGATTGTTACCCTGAGGCTGTTGGGGCAGGTGGCCCTGAGTCTCTTGGAATCCTTTGTCCACAACCTGGACCCTCTCTGTCCTGCTCAGAAGTTGCACAAAGCACAGCTGAGTGTTGTCCAGCCTGGTGCCTGGGGGCTGGGCTGGAGGTGAGATAGGTTAGAGACAGTGAGATGGGGCTCAGGCACCAGGTGGAGAAGGCAGCACTTCCTGCTCTCAGGGGGACTAATTAGGGCCTAGCTGGCCTTCCTTGCCTGTCTTACCTCATGGTATCTGAGTTCATTCGTTTTCTCAGAGTCACTGTGTTACAGGCACACAGGTAGTTAGGGGAGGTGCTAGGATCTGGCAGCTCAGCTGAACCCTTTGAAGGTGTGGGGGTCTGCGACGGACAGCCCCTGCCAAACCGCCGAGGAGTGCTGGACCACGGAGGTCCTTGAGGGCAGCTCTGGAGCATGCAGGTTTTGAACGCCACAGCATGAGATGTAGCAATGGAAGGGGAACAGATGTGAAGGAGAGTTGTTAGGCAATCAGAGCAGGACAGAGAGGAGAGACAAATTCCTGGCCAGAGAAGTTTATTTATTTATTTTTAATTTAAATCTATTTATTTATTTAATTAATTTATTCTTTTTATTGGAAAGTCAGATTTACAGAGAGGAGGAGAGACAGAAACGATGTTCCATTTACTGGTTACTCCCCAAGTGGTCGCAACAGCCAGAGCTGAGCTGATCCAAAGCCAGGAGGTTCTTCTGGGGCTCCCATGTTGGTGCAGGGTCCCAAGGCTTTGGGTCATCTTCTACTGCTTTCCCTGGCCACAAGCAGGGAGCTGGATGGGAAGTGGAGCAGCCAGGATATAAATCAGTGCCCATATGGGAACTCGGCAAATTCAAGGTAAAGACTTTAGCCACTAGGCTACTGCACCGAGCCTATACTTTAAATTTTTAAATGTATTTGTTTTTAAATGTCTGTTACATTGGTGAGGAGGCTGCAGACCCATGCAGATCTCTGGGTAGGAAGCTACTTGTGTAGCCTTGATTGTTCTTAGATGGTGTTGGCTTCTCGGCTCCGGGTGTGAGAAACCACTTGATTCTTTCTAGACGGCAGTCTATGTCTATTTCAGTATGTCCTTGGCCTTGGATGCTTGGTGGAAAATTTGGCCCAGAATGTTGTTCAACCAGCAGAGCAGGTTTACTAAAAAGGGAAAATAGACCTGAGCGGGGCTAACTAACAGCATGCACACAGACACACATGTGGCAGTCAGTTAGGGGTGGGGTTTATATAGCAAAAGCCAGCAGAGTGCCAGGAGAATGAGGGCAGTGCTGGCCTGACTTATGCCGGCCACCTCACTTTCCCTCTCCTCTGGGGGTCAAGGGTCTGGAATAAGTTGAGCTGGGTGAAGGAAAAGAAGGAGGGATTATAGGTGTTTTTAGAAGGTGGAGCAGAACAGTTCTCAGCGGGGCGGAGTTCAGGTCTCCTTCAGTCAGAGGCTGGGGTTAGGACAACAGCAGGGAAGAGCATTTCTGAGAACATCTCTGCAGGCAGGTGCAGAGTTCAGGTCTTGGACTGCAGTTGCAGTCTCCCATTGGGGAGGTGTCTCAAGACCTGGGAAGGGTCCGCTGCTGCAGGGTCTGGGGTCACATGAGCACAGAACTGGGACAAATCTAAACCTTATTTCCTCAAGAGCAAGCTCCCTGTTTGGGTATCTGTAGGTATGGTATTGCCTATAGCTGCACTTTTGGAAGTCAAATAGAAGTGACACAATAGGCTACATCGTTAAGAAATAAATGATTAATTAAGAAAGATAATACACAGTAAGATCAAAGCAGCCACACTTTCTCTAGTCAAATACAAAGTCAGGGCAGGGTGGGGGGAGGGGAGAGAAGATGGATGTAATGGGAGGGGTTATTAAGAAATAAGTAATGCAGTTAAAAAAGACACTGCTGGTAAGATCAAAGGGTAGGCAAACTAAATGCTTCTGAAACCTATATAAGGGAAATTAGTCAACCAAAGTTTATTAGATTTCAGTTTAAAAACATGAAATTATAAAAGAAAAAAGAAAAAAAAGTAATGGCTATCGCTACGTAAAAATAGACAAGAAAAATGCTTTATTTCATTTTGAGGGTTTTTTTGTTTGTTTGTTTGGTTGGTTTTGGTTTTGAAAGAATTACAAAGAGAGGAGAGAGATTTTTCCACGTGTTGGTTTAGTATGTGGATGGCTGCAGTGGTGGGCTGGGCCTGGCTGAAGCCAGGAGCTCCGTTTGGGTTCCCATATGGCTACATGGTCCATGTTCCACTGCTTTTCCCCGGCATATTAGCAGGGGGCTGGACACAAACCAGGCCCATACGTGATGCTGGCATGGCAGGCAGATGCAAGGGACTGAGGTAACCTCGATTCATGTCTCACATGAAAGAAGAATTTTCATGCAGACAAATCAGTAAGCAAAAGGGATTTATTAAGTCAGAAAGCCCCTGCTGCAGCTGTCAGGACAGGGACTCCAAGAAAGGGACACCCAAAAATCTGGTTGAAGTTGAGTCTTTTAAGCACAATTTTGAGGTGTAAGATTTAAAGAAGAAGAAAATGAAAAGCAGCTTACAGTGGATAGGGACACAAACTCAAAGGACTGAAATTTTAATTCTGTCTAGCTTGCTCAAAACAAAAAGTTTCGAGCAAAACGTGAGTGTGATGGTAACTTCTTTCCATTCTCATGAGAAGGTGAAAAACAGAAGGGTAGGATCACCGCTTCCTAGCTCCTCTCATGGGAAAACCAGATGTCTGGCAATGGGATTAGCAGGCTGCCTTTCTAAAAGGCTGTGTCTGGGCAGATGGCATCTTGTGCTCTTTTTAAATATATGTAAATTAATTTTTATTGGAAAGGCAGATTTACAGAGAGAAGGAGATACAGAGAGAAAAATCTTCTGTCCACTGGTTGACTCTCCAAGTGACCACAATGGCCAAAGCTGAGCCAATCCGAAGCCAAGGGCCAAGAACTTCTTCTGGGTCTCCCATATGGGTGCAGGGTCCCAAGGATCTGGACTATCTTCTGTTGATTCCCTGGGCCATAAACAGGGAGCTGGATGGGCAGTGGAGCAGCTATGACATGAATTGGCACCCATGTGGGATACTGGCATGTGCAAAGCATGGGCTTAGCCACTGGGCCATTGCACCAGATGCCATCTTGTGCTCTGTTAAAGAATACCCCCTTTTCTCATCCCACCTGGGGCCCAGCCCCATACCTATTAGTCCATCTAACTCCTTACACTACAACACAATCCCGTTCCTGGGCTCAAGGTTTTATACCACAGGAGGCAAGTTCCAGATCTAGAATGGATACACAGGCTTTTTTAAAAATGACTTTAGAAGCTTACAAAAGTGACCTTCAAAAAGTCAACAGAAAAATGAATGTTATGAAAGAAGCTGTGTCTGGATTTCAAAATATCTTAGTATCGAATTAAACAGACTGGCTTGTTACAACATGTGAAGCATTGAGAGAGATGCTGTACCTATTTGAAAATCCCTGTTAGAGCAGTCATGGCAGGTTAAGCCTCTCCTGGGGATTTGGGTACCTCAAATCAGAGTTATCCTGTGTGTTTTGTTTCAGATCCTGCTTCCTACTAAGGCATCTGGGCAGGCGGCAGCAGATGGCCCAAGTACCTGGGTCTCTGGGCCCTGTGTAAGTGACACAGATAGAGTTTCTGGTTACTGGCTTCAGCCTGGCCCAAACTCAGTTGTTGTGGTCATTTGGGGGATGAATAAAACAATGGAAATATGTTTCTCTCCTCGTTGTCTATTCCTCTACATTTCAAATAAACAAATAAATCTTTTTTTAAAAAGATTTATTTATTTTTATTACAAAGTCAGATATACAGAAAGGAGGAGAGATAGAGGAAGATCTTCTGTCCGATGATTCACTCCCCAAGTGAGCCGCAACGGCCGGTGCTGCGCCAATCCGAAGCCAGGAACCAGGAACCTCTTCTGGGTCTCCCACACAGGTGCAGGGTCCCAAAGCATTGGGCAGTCCTCAACTGCTTTCCCAGGCCACAAGCAGGGAGCTGGATGGGAAGTGGAGCTGCCAGGATTAGAACCGGCGCCCATATGGGATCCCAGGCGCGTTCAAGGCAAGGACTTTAGTCGCTAGGCCACGCTGCTGAGACCAACAAATAAATCTTTAAAAAGAATCTCTATTAGAGGAGCATGAAATCTGCTAAATTCAAGGTTAAGATAGACATCAAATTTGTAGTGAATTGTGGGTGAAATTACTGCTCCCTTACAAAATAAAATGTTTATGCATACAAATCAGTTTGCAAAGAAAGAGCTCATTGAAGAAGGAAGAGACCACACTGAAATGGAACTCGCTACTGCAGGACCACGGCAATTTGCAAGGGAAAACAATTCATCTTGTCTGTGTCCAGACTGCAAAAGACTGATGATTAACAGCAGAACCAATAGCCCTAACCCACAGCCTGCGTCAGAGGCATCTCAACTGGTCCAGTTTGCACAACCCTCCCTGAGAAATCAAAGTTGATCAAACCTGCTGCTCAGTGGGTGCCCAAACCAGTGTGCTCAGATCAGCTACAGATAAGAGCATAACTTTCACTGGAAACTTTCCACCGACAGGGTCAAGACCCTGCAGTATTTCTCCTCAGAATGATAGCAGGACATGAAAATGGCTTCAGCAGTGTAACCTCAAAGAGAAAGCACATCAAGCTCCTGGGAAGTGGTCCAGCCAAAACAAAAGCAGACCAGCCCTGGAGTGGAGTTCACGGCCATAGTTGTTTGGGATGCTTGAGGCATTTTGCTTGTTGCCTTTTTTGCCAGGTCAAAGGATGATAGTATCTGCATATTATGAGTACTTTGAGAAAATTAGCCAAAGTTTTTTTAGCAGAAAAATAGCCAGAAAAGGTTCGCCAGAGATTTCTTCTCCACCAAAAAACAATGTTCCTGCTGATTTCTTTCAGCAAACAAGCAGTATCATCTGCTCTATTGGTGTACACTCTTTAACTTGTGTGTCTTGAAGAAGGAAACCTTTATTGATAACAGACATACTTGCTACCCTCACAGGGTAACTCAAGATTTGGAAGTAGAGTGCCAGCAGAGCAAATCCCCATGGAGTCCACAACAATCCTTCCTGTATAAATACTGGTTATCTAGCCTGGTATAATGGCTCAACAGCTAAATTCTCACCTTGAAAGTATTGGGATCCTGTATGGGTCCTGGTTCAAGCCCTGACCGCTCCACTTCCCATCCAGCTTCTTGCTCATGGCCTGGGAAAGCAGTAGAGGATGGCCCAAAACCTTGAGCTCCTGCACCCATGTGGGAGACCCAGAAGCAGCTCTTAGCTCCTGGTTTTGGATTGGCTCAGCTCAGGCCATTGCAGCCTCTTGGGGAGTGAATCAGCAGATGGAAGCTCTTTCTCTCTGTATTACCTCTTCTGCATCTGATATGCCTTTCCAATAAAAATTTCTAGAAATATATTTAAAAATAAATAAATAAATGCTAGTTGTCATACTCCTTAGTCATCAAAGGTCTGGCTTTTCTCACCAACTTTACCTTCATGGGCAGCTCCAGCAACCCCCACACCCCGACTGAGGTACAATACCATCTAAAGGCCCTGTGGCCACCCCACATTGCCCACATTCCTTTGGTGCTCTTCTGACTTGAAGCATCTATTTTGGAAAAGACACAATAGGAGGTCAATCACAGTTCAAAAAGAACATCTGTGCTTAATATCATTGGAAACAGTGCAGCAGAGTTGAAAACTGCAATTGCCCATCGGTCTTCCAATACAACATGACCATTCCCTGGTTGATTCTATTTCTTTTCCTAGTAGTACTTGCAACATCCTTTAATTAAGTAAAGGACTTGTAGTACTTGTAACATTAATTAAGTAGTACTTAAACATCCTTTAATTCCTCTAGTCAAAAATTATAAAAGCGGTTAAAGAGATACATTTCCTATGCTCCAAAGAAATTGCAAAGACAGGCTAGCCTTTAAGGTCACAGTAACTATATTTAATTCTATAGCAATTTCAGCTTATACTCCCATCACTTTAATTAATTTTTAGAATACTTATCAAGCACTTTCCCAAAGGTTGTACTACATGTCTGGGCCAGATTCCGGGGTAATAGGCACAGAATAAGGTGTCCAGAAATAGCATGGGTTTAATTGTACTCTTGTGTATAAATTGTTAAAGGCCCACTTACCAAGATATGATCAACAATATTAACTCCCAAGCTCATATCAGTTGCAAAACTCATCTCACAGGGGCAAACAACAATGCCTCAAAGATTACAGAATTCTTAGTAGGGTGGTTGAGTGTCCATGCAAATGGAGTGAAACTGTGTCAAGGTGGTTGGAGAGACATCTGCCAGGCCTTGCCATT
Organism: Ochotona princeps; assembly: GCF_030435755.1. Classification (NCBI taxonomy): domain Eukaryota; kingdom Metazoa; phylum Chordata; class Mammalia; order Lagomorpha; family Ochotonidae; genus Ochotona; species Ochotona princeps. The sequence goes on from NC_080833.1 coordinate 93,008,364, forward strand.
CAGCTGGCAGCTCCTCACGGCCTTACCAAGAGGGGAGTTGTTCTCTTTATACCTCCATGTCATCCACACCCACTGCATGGACCCCAGTACCAGACTTTTGTTTGTTTTCAAATACAAACACATCCTAGATACTTGCCAGTGTCAGAATTCCTGGCTGACCCTCTAGGACCTCCCTGAACCTGAACTTTTACCCCAACTTCAAAAATGTCTACGTGAACTCTCCATTTTAAGAACAGGGCATTCCATTTCCCTGGGTCTTGCTTTCCAAGCAGAACACAGGAGAATCTTTAACATTTCCTTGAGGGCATCAAACATTCTCCTTCAAATCTCATTAGAATGCAGGCAGTCGAGTATGACTATGACTGCCTATTGTGTGTCAGGCTCGAAACAAACATGGAATTAAAAAACATCTATAAAAAACATAGTCCCTGCTTTCAGGTGACTCATAGTTTAGTGGGAGAAACAGACATCTAAGTATGTAATCAGAGTGTGTTCAGGGCCTATTCAAAAAAACAGTGAATCCACTGGGAACTAAAATTTGAAACTTTAATATTTAAATTCACCTGGGAGAGGAGGGGTAATGTTGGTCAGGATAAGGCAAACTTTAGTGGGCTTACTTCATTCTTTGCTCCCCATCTAGGGTGGTCCATCAGACACCCAGACTGATGGAGACTGGAACCTGGCACCTGTTCCTACTCATGGCCATTGGTCAGGGAAGTGAATTTGATAACTTAAGCTTCTGTCCAGAAAACATGTGATGATTTCTACACATGTGGAATTGGCCACAGTGAGTTACGAGGCTGCACTTCATTTCAATGAGGTTGTGAAGCTTTCTCAAAGGAAAAACAGTCAGAAAATCTAGTGACCCTCATCCATAATTTCCACCAGGGTTACCTGAAGTGTCTTCTACGTTTGGCAGGAGCCTGACCAAGGGGTTGGGGAATGCAAGAGGCAGTGAGAACAGCCCGAACCAGACTGTGACAATGTGAATGAAAACAAGGTGCTTTGGATTAACTGGTAGAGACACATTTATGTAACATTGATCTGTTCCAAGTGTTCTAGAAATACTGACTTGGTTCTCCTAATATCCTCATGGGGGACGATTCACTTATCAGAGAAGACATTGAGTCCAGGCCCTCATCCAGGGTTCAGCCTGTGCTGTTCCTAGGGAAGTCCCAGAGGTAGGCTATGCTCCAGGGCAGGGATGAGGACTCTTGCCAGTTGCAGCTGGACCCCAAGCAGAGGACTGATTAATGAGGGTTCCTTACAGGGGAGAGTTTGTTTTGTCTTGCTGAAGCCACAGAACTACGAACATTTCATGAGTAAATCTGCACGGTGGTAGGAAATTCACCTGCTAAACCCCAACTCTTTCCCACTCCCCCGCTACCCGGCTGAACTCCTCAAGTCACTCTGGAAGGGCACGGCTCATTTGCACCACCTGCCCTGTGGCTGAAGGATTAGGAACACGAGACTACTGCACCTCAGCCCTCCAGAAGCTGGCTTGAAAGGCAGCTCCATGTCCTGGCCTATCAGCTTCCCTCACTCCGCCCAGGGGATTAGAGGAACAACTCCATAGTGAATTGTCCTTCAGTAAAATACACAATTTCCTTCTGGGCTGGAAATACCTTAACCTGGTTGATCAACCTTCAACAATGAACATAAATGAGTTTCTTTAATCCCTTCAGGGAACTGATCTCCCAAACTTAACATGCCTATCACAAGTGTTTTTTTTTTTTTTTTTTTAAAGTGGTTCTTACTGAAGGTGCATGTAGGAACTCATCACTGGCTTGTTAATTCCTTAATATTTGTGTATCTCTGTGCTCATAGAATGACGGAGTGTCTCACCACACGCCCTCTACTGGCCTGGCACCTGCCCTTGCCTGAAGACAGTTATTACAGCTTTTTATGGGTTCATGCCAGAATGAGAGTTAGGGGATAATTAAGAGTGAGAGCCACCTTTCTTATGAAACGGATCTGGCTTTCTCTGCCTCCCATGCCAGTAAGGTCATTGGTTTTGGAGAACTGTTAAGTGGGTTTTCACTAACACACACAAAGCCTAGAAAAAGCGGAATATGTGATCTGCCTGTGGTCTGTCTGGAACTCAGGTGAAATCTGCTTCATCCGCACCTGTGCCTCATATACTCTCCCTGGCCATCGCTCACACTCTCTCAGGCTGTTCCCTGCCGCCATCTTCCTTTCTAGGGTCCTCTTCTCTGAGCACAACAGGACTGATGGTGTCCTTGTCTTCTGTCCTGTGGTTCCCTCATGGTGCCACCTCCTGTCACAACTCACTACTTGTCTCTCTCTCTCTCTGTAACTTTCAAATAAGATCTCCTTCTAGACTGCTGGCTATTTTTCCACCTGATCTCAGCAGCATCCATTTTCCCTGACATGCCTTACAGAATGTCTAACCCTCTCGCCTCAGGGAATTCATGGCAGTAGTCAGCGCTCTGCAGAGGCCTCAGCTTCCCGCCTCTGCGGCCAAGGCCTCCCATGCCCGAGAGACGCTTGGCACCTTACTGCCCATAGGAGTGACAATCCATCCCTTCCTGGAGAGGTCTTGGCCTCCAGCTCCCACGGTCCAGCTTCGAATCAGCGCTGTCCTGTTTTAGGCTGAAGGTCACTCAAGGCTTCCCTCTGCAAATGGAGAGGATAGCCAATGCTCTTTCTCATTTCTTTTTTTTTTTTTTAAAGATTTATTTATTTTATTACAAAGTCAGATATACAGAGAAGAGGAGAGACAGAGAGGAAGATCTTCCATCCGATGATTCACTCCCCAAGTGAGCCGCAACGGGCCGGTGCGCGCCAATCCGAAGCCGGGAACCTGGAACCTCTTCCGGGTCTCCCACGCGGGTGCAGTGTCCCAATGCATTGGGCCGTCCTCAACTGCTTTCCCAGGCCACAAGCAGGGAGCTGGATGGGAAGTGGAGCTGCCGGGATTAGAACTGGTGCCCGTATGGGATCCCGGGGCTTTCAAGGCGAGGACTTTAGTCGCTAGGCCACGCCGCCGGGCCCTCTTTCTCATTTCTTTTTAAAGATTTACTTATTTGAAAGGTCAGTGAGAGAGAAAAAGTATCTTCTATCTGCTGATTCACCTCCAAATGGCTTCCATCTGCTGCTTTCCCCAGGCACATTATCAGGGAGCTGGATCAAACTGAAATAGCAAGCACAAACCAGCACACATATGGGATGCCAACACTGCAAGCAGCGGCTTTACCTGCCTTGCCACAGCACCAGCTCCAATCTCCATGTGGCTGTTTCTCTTATATTTCATTTCTCTTAACATTACAACTTGATTTTAGGTGCTGGTACAGTGGTGTAGCACGCTAATTCTCCTCCCAGTGCCTGCTCCACTTCTGATCCAGCTCACTCCTTGCATTAATAATGGCCTGGGAAAGCAGTGGAGGATGGATCAAGTCCCTGGGTCCATGCTCTCATGTGGGAGACCTGGAAGAAACTCCTGGCCTTAAGTTCAGTTCAGCTTTAGCCATTGTGACCATTTAGGGAGTAAACCAGGAGGAGGTGAAGATCTCTCTTCCTCTCTTTTTCAAATAAGTAAATTTAAATTAAGTTTTGGTGTGTGCTTTTCTAAAAATGGATCAGCTAGGGCTGATGTAGGCCAAAGTCAAGAGCCTGATACTTCTTCCAGGCCTCTCATATGGGTGCAGAGACTCAAACTGGTACCCATGTGGGATTCTGGCATTGCAGGCAGAGGCTTAGCTTGAAATGCCACAACACCCACCCCAAACTTGATTTTTTTTCATACGAATATTGAACAAATACCTGAACATATTCTCCCAGCTTAACCCAGCTCCTTCTCCCACTTCCCTGGTCATGTCACCACTTCAGGCCCTTTGCTATGCGCTCACATGTGCAACAAATCCACACTTTAAGCACACAATGAGCATCTTCATGTGCGCTTCATTGGGTACTCAGGTGGCTTTTAGAACTGTTAGATCAGACTATGAGTTTCACAAGATACTGACAGCATATAAATAGCTATTTACAAATCCACTAGCAGGAAATGCCTACCACTTGCCAAGAACTGCCCACACTTAGAGCTGGAAACTTTTTGTTCACTGATAGAATGTTTGCTCGCTGTTCTAAATGTTTAGTTGTTTGGAAAACAAACATCTTTTAAACATTTTGGGGGGGCATCAGTATTTTTTTTTAGATTTATTTATTTTTATTGCAAAGTCAGATATAAAGAGATAAGGGGAGACAGAGAGAAAGATCTTCCGTCTGATGATTCACTCTCCAAGTGACTGCAACGGCTGGTACTGTGCTGATCCAAAGCCGGGAGCCAGGAGCTCTTCCGGGTCTCCCACGTGGGTACAGGGTCCCAAGGCTTTGGGCCGTCCTCGACTGCTTTCCCAGGCCACAAGCAGGGAACTGAATGGGAAGCGGGGTCGCCAGGACACAAACTGGCACCCATATGGGATCCCAGCATGTGCGAGGACTTTAGCCACTAAGCTACCAGGCCGGGCCCAACGTTGGCAACTTCTGATTCAGCTCCCTGGGATGAGGCAGCGGAGGATGACCAAAGTGCTTGGACCACCTCGCACCCACATCAGAGACCTGGATGAAACTCCTGGTGCCTGGCCTTAGCCTGGCCCAGCACTGGCTGTTGGGTTCATGTGCAGGAGTGAACCAGCAGATGGGAGACCCTCTTTCTCTGTAAGTCTACCTTTCAAATAAATAAGTCTGTAAAGAAACACCGCCTCTGTCACACTGAATTTCCATGTACACAGGTCTGTGGCTGAACTTTAGTTAGGCCAGAGCCATAGTACTGCAGCTGGACTCATCACCAGGTCTCACAGGGAAGCCAGTCCCACTCAGAAGCCCTGATGTTCAACTGCACACTCTGTTTCTAGTACCCACTCTCAAGGCTCAGCAGGACTTCCTGGCCCTTCTCGTCAACTGCTGAGGAAGAAGACGTCCATGAGGCAGATGCTGGTCATTATCCACACATCCTTATTCTCCTTGGGCGCAAGAGAAAGCCATGGACACCAGTAGTCTAAGTGCAGTTTATTGAAAAGAGCAGAGGGAATAGAGTACAGGCCCCTTAGAGACAGGTCCGAACCAAACAAGCAGTGCCAGCAGGCCTAATACTCAGCACACGCTTTTGTTGCCCCACTTGGCCATCTTGTTATTGATGGGCATCTTGAAGAAGCGGTCTGACTGCATGTAGGCTGCGATTTTCTCCAGAGCCTAATGGGAAAACACAGCAAACCTTGTAACGGCCCTAGCCCAGCCTGACGGCCTGGCCCCACACCTCCACATTCCTGTGCTGCCTGCCTCCACCTGCCCATTCCACACAGACAGTGCCTCAGGGGTAGGGAAACCAGGACTGGCCCAAGATTTACAAACTGCCCCAGTGGGTCTGCAGGGGCCCCGGGGCACACTTCCACAAGAAAAGTGTAACCAGAGAGCATCACCTCAAAACGGCACATGAAAGCCTTCAGGTTGGGAAATTCATCCAGGCATTTGGGCTCGAACATCCGGTTCTGATCCAAGACGTCGTAGGTGAGAAAATCCACGAAGGTGAGCTAGAAGCAGGACAACAGATGGTCAGATCTTGGGTGCTCTTTACCATTTGCAGACAGAACGAGGGCCTCTCTTCTCCCCACCTTTTCTCCTGCAAACCATGAGAATTTCCCCAGGAACAAGGAAAATTGTTTCAGTTGCCCAGGCAGCTGTTCCAGGTACTGAGGCTTCATTTTCTCCTGGGAAAAGACAGAGAGAGGTTAAAAAAAAGAGAGAGAGAGCAAAAGTAACTGTTAGCACCTTCACAGGATGGCTCTAGCGGTTCCCAGTTAATTACAGCACAGGCCAGGGATGGGCACTCGATAGTCCCTGCTCACTGGCTTTACCCAGGGGTGGTAGGATGGAAAGAAGGGGTCAGGAAAGCAAGAGGAGCTGACACCAGAAGAAAAGTGACACAAAATAAAGAAGGCTGGTTCTTATCTGGAGACGCCACGTTCAGCCAGCTCCGCACCGGACACTCACGTGGTCGGCATTGTAGCACACCCGCACCAGCTGCATACGGAAATCCATTATCTGGTTCTCCATGATATCCACGCGAATCTTCTCTTCTTCAGTTTCACCACCTGTAGGCCACATGACAACACATCCCAGTGTCTGGGAACAGGCACCGTTGGGTGCTCCAGCTGCACAGGTGGCCTGCTCTCCCTCCTGAGCCCTGCCCCAACTCACACATGTTATGTTTGCGAGCGATGTAGCGCAAGATGGCATTGCTCTGAGTGATCTTGTTCTTGCCATCCACGAGGTAGGGCAGCTGCAAGGGGAAAAGGACAGGCCACATGACCAACCGTCACCTCGCCTGCTCGTGAGCAGGAGAGAAAAGAATTCACAAGGAAGCAGAGAACAAGGTAGCAGCCAGTGCCACCCTGAGTCTGGACAAGTGCGTACAGATGTGCAGGCATGCAAGCCACAGAGCATTCCTTGGAATAAGGTTCTCAAACGCTTAAGGCCAATTACGTGTGTTTATGCAAGTACACATTTAAAGCAAAACTATTATATGAGGATACTTCTGAAAGTCTGTGGATTAATGGAAACACAAAATAAGTTCATTTTACTGCAAAAAAAAATCTTGAAATTCAAGCAAAATTTTTCACGACACATTTTGGCCTGGATTTCAACATTTCTGCATCAACATGAACTTCTCTTTTAATGTGAGCTATCCTCACAGTAAAGTGTGCTGCTTCGTGCATTCCATAGCAGGCCTATTAACTACCATGTTTTCAAAGTAGAGAATGGGAATAACTTTAAAGATACTCACAACACATTTAACGGACTATGAAAAGCCTTGATTTCTACTGGTGAGCATAGGAGGAGAGGTTAGCTTTTGTTAGTAGAAAGGAAAATGTTGATTTTATCTTCCCTTTCCAGTTCAAGGACCCCCTGAGCTTTACTGGTTTTGCACACAGCAAGCGCGACCAACCCGCTGGCGCCAGGATGGCAGCAGCTAGGAGGGACACAGTCAAGGCCTTCCTTCTCCTCCTCAAGCCACCTACATTAGGAAAATCCAGGTCTAGCTTGAATTTCACATCCAGCCACTGACTTCGATCATAATCGGGAGCTGTAAGAGAGAGAACCAAGTGGGGCCCAACCTCCTCACCACCTGGCCTAAACAAGTGCAAAATTTCAATGTGGCTGGTTTTCTCTACCTCAAATTCCCAGGTCCCTCCCAAGGCTTAACCATTTGGTGTCCGGGGTAAGCATTAACCCGGCCTAGCGCGATACCCCAGCTCCTGCACAACGGATGCAGACCTAGGGCGGGCCGCAGCACGGCTCCCGGGCCTGGCGTGGGGAGGCGGCGGTGTTCCCACCAGACCTTGGCCGGATGTGACTTCCTGGGCAGGAGACGATCTTTGGTTGGACAGGGTTGGGTAGAGAGGTAGGGAGAGCCGGCTCTAGGTGACCTTACCTTCCCCGCAGATGTACCGTTTCTCCTCGTAGCGAGAATCCGTGAACTCCAGCAGCAGGCGGATGGCGTGCGCCAGCTGCGGCGGGGAGACGGCCCGGGGTCGGCGCCTGCGCGGCGGCCACCGGCTCCCAACCCCCGCTCGCCAACGTCCCCCGGCCCAGGGCTGCCCAGACCCAGCATCCCGCCCCGGGCGGTCGTTAAGCGGTCCCAGAGCCCCGCCTCTTGCCGCTTCTCCCCGCTGGGCCCAAAGGTGCAAGAGGCGGGGCAGGGGCGCACCAAGCAGGCCGAGCGGCCAGGCCCAGGCTTCCTACGCCGCACTGCGAGGAAGGGGCCGCTGACCCCCAGCCCGGCCGTCCGGGGATGCACGGCTGGACGCTGACCCCCGGCCCTGGCCGCCTCCCTGCCGGAGGGGCGCGGCCGGACGGGGACGCTGCACTCACCCCGCGAATATCCCAGTAGCCAAGAACCATAGACGACTTGGTCGACATGGTGAGGACACCGCTTTGACGCTTCCAGGAAACGCGGCAGCCCCAACCCCCGGGCAGAAGGAATTTATAGTCGACGCAAGTGGGTGGGGCCAACGTGAGCTCCCTGTCCCCGCCCTGCCGGCCTCGCGCGCCCCTCCGCGCGCCCCCCGGGATACGCGCATGCGCCACTGGTGCCGGTCCTAGCGTTAGGGCCAGGCGACCCTTGGGAAACGCACCAGAGGGCAGGTGGATGGGACTTCGGAACTCCGCACTCCATCCATCTTCAAAGTGTCAGTCAGGGCGAGAAGTGCCCCCATACCTAGGCAGTAGGCACGCCATATGGCATGACCGGGAAAGAATGGCATTCATACCCTGTTCACTTCTTACCCAACAAGAAAATGGGATGGGATGAGAGGATTGGGGCGATCCCAGGGGCTGGGCAGGAGTAGGACTCTGCCTGCCAGTCGCTGTCTATGAGACGAGGGATAGGGTGGGGGTGGGGTTGAGAAGGACTGGGCAAGAGGAGGAGGAGGAGGAGGATTGGCCACCTGCAAATTACTTAAACCCATGAAACTGTGAGGTGGGAAGTGTGCATGGCAGGAGTCAGCCACCTAAGGATGGAGGGGACAGACGCTCGCGAGGGCTGCAGGGCGGAGGGAGGTGGAGGAGTAAGGTCACTGGGAAAGGATCAGCTGTGGACACTAGGAATGCAGAAAGGGCGGTGGGGGTGGGGAGACAGGCAGTCCTGCTGGAGTGTGCGGCATAGCAGGCGGGGAGGAGGACTGAGTGCACCTTTCAACCAGACAGGAGGAGTGTGGATGTTTTTCCTCTGGTGTGTATGGAAGTTTCTAGAGCTCCCCTGCCTGATAGAATGTGGACTACGCGTATATGGGACTTTTCTATTTCTTCTATTTCAGTGCAAGAAAGAAAGAAGGAAGAATTGATTCTCATGGAAATTTTTGTGTGGGTTGGTACAATTTCAGCATACAATAATATAAATTAGTGCTGAGATAGTTTCTGTTGTTTTGATAACTGTCTTCAAAACAAGTCCTGCTTGCTCAGGGGTCCCATGTGGCTGAAGGAGAGCACAGATGGGAGTGCTTTGCTGAGGTGCGTGATGCTGACAGACCCTGCATCTGGGAAGTTCATGCAGCTTCTTTGTGTACTGCAGATGGAAAGAGGAAAGAGACTGTCATTTCCACACATTCATCTACCCAACAGTCTGAGTGGACATGCCTGTTATGGGCAGGGCTGAGTTAGGTATTTGGAGTACAGAATTGAAATTCCTTACTCCAAGTTCCTACCCTCAGGACGCTTACATTCTAGCAGAAGCAGAAATAATTGGGTAGGGCCTGGGGCAGTGGCCCAACAGGCTAACCTGCAAGCACTGGCATTCCATAGGAGCACTGGTTTGTGTCCCAGCTGCTGCACTTCCAATCCAGCCCCCTGCTTGTGGCCTGGGAAAGCAATAGGGGACACCCCAAAGTGTTGGGACCCTATACCCATGTGGGAGAACTGGAAGAGGTTCCTGGCTCCTAGCTTGTGGCTTTGAATTGGCTCAGCTCTGACCATTGTGGCCATTTGGGGAGTGAACTAGTGGATGGAAAATCTTTCTTTCTGTCTCTCCTTCTCTCTGTAAATCTGCCTTTCCAATAAAAATAAATTTCAAAAAAAGAAGAAGAAAGAAAGGAATGAGTAAATAGGAAGTAAGCCAGGGGTCCCTGTCTTACAGAGAAAGGAATAAGAGAAGAGAGATACAGGAAGTTGGGGTGGGAGTACTTCAACAGGAAGGAGATGTGTGTGTTTAAGGAAGATGTACCTAGAAGGCCTCAAACAGATGCTAGCCTTTAAGAAAAGACCAGAAGGAGAGGGGGAATCAAGCCACACTGTTGCGGGATGGGGGTCCTGGCTGCAGGAGGCAGGGAGAGCTACAGGCAGAGCACTGCGCAGGGCCAGACCAGATGAGATCACCACGGGTGGGCATGAGACAGGGGTAGGGGCTGGGCTGCTGGGGCATAGCAGCATATATCAACATCCAGAGGTAGAAAGAACTGGCTCAGGGTCGAGGCGAGGAGAGACCTGGGAGACCACACAGAACTGTTTGGAAGAGGAGGGAATGAGCTGCGACATCTAGTGTGACCCAGTGGTCATGTAAGATGAAGACTGAAAATGACCATTGGAATTGAGCCACATGGGTGACCTGGACTAAGTAGGAGACTGGGGGAGGACCAGGCTTCTGAGTTTCCACAAGGGCCCATGAGAATGGAAAAGGAACACAGTGTGTCCAGAGAAAAGACTTTGTTGGCCTTGGGAGGTCCTTGGGAAGGCGGGGGAGTGGGGAGCTACCGGCAAAGTTACTGCCCAGCCTCTATGGCATGCGACCTAGGGCATGCTGAGCTCCCACTCCCCCAGCCTGGCAGTGGTGACTCACCATTGTTCATTAGTTCATCTGGAGCAAAAGCTGGGACTTTTTAAAATGGACATTTCAGTTAAAAAAAAAAAAAAAGAAAGAAAGTGAAAGAAGTGCAGAAGACATGGAACTAGATGAATGCTGACAGCCTAGGTGTCTCCTTCCCAGAAAACAAAAGGCCAGCATCAAGTTATGTGGAGGTACAAGAGGAACCTTGATGGAGCCCAGAGGACTCGCTGGGCAATGGCCTAGGAAAGCATAGGAAGAGAGCCCGAGTGCTTAGGTCCTTGCATCCTCATGGGAGACCCAGAGGAGGCTCCTGACACATGGCTTCATCCCAGCCCAGCGTTAGCCATTGCAGTCGTTTAGGGAGTGAACCAGCAGATGGAAGATCTCCCTCTTTCTCTCTCTGTGAATTATGCCTTCCAAGTAAAACAAAAACAAAGACAAAACAAAATGAAAAAGAAAGAGAAAAATGAAGAAAAACAAAACAAACAAACAAACAAAAAACAGAATGAATTGGGACCCAGGCAGTGGTAGGGCTTTGGACAAACTCAGCAAATAAAGACTTAAGAATCCTTAAGAGATTCTTGAATCCAAAAGTATTCCAGACCTCCTATGGAGATAATAAAAACGTATTAGTAGCTGCTGTTTTGTAGAGTTTAAGGCCGCATGCTAGAGCAAGAACAAAGAAACCACAAATCACGTAAACTCTTCTTTAAGAGTTTGAGAAAGTAGGGACTCAGGAGGTAGCACAAGGCCAGCTGGTGGCCTTGGGATCCTGGCTGCTTAGGCTCTGACACTAAAGAGAAGAAGCTGGGAGGGAACTCAGGGCTGGCTCACCCAGCAGGGGATGTGACCATGTACAGCCTGATGCCCCTGGCTCACTGGTTAGTGTTCTTCGGGATTGTCAGCCAGCACAGCTGATGTTAACCTGTGGCTGTGAGCCCCGGTGCTCTGAGCTGCCATGCCCTCAGCTGTGTTGGGTGCCTTGGAACATGCTGGGAGAAAACGCAACACAAGCAATGGGGAGTGGAGTAAGAGAGAGAGTTAGGGGACTTTGGACTCCAATTTTCAGTCCTGGTTCCGGACTGCAGGTGGCAGTGTGAATGGCCACTTGCATTCAAACTCTCTGCTAGCCCAAGAACTGTCAGGGTTGCTATTATTTTGTGCGCAGGGTCCCTGGCCTTCCTGTCTCCCCTGCCTTTGGCTACTGTTGACCAGGAAGAAGTTGCACAGGAGGCACATGACAGGCTTCAAGACGCTTTTATTGGAGGAGAAGAAGGAACAGACTCCTGACCAGCCTAGATGTGAGTGTGCCAGGCCGAGGGAAGAGGTAAAATAAATAGGTGGTAGCCAGGAAGGGCTTCCAACACAGCAAGAAGGGGGCACCTTTTGTGTCAACCTCGGGGCCTGCTCCTCCTCATGGCTGTATGAACTGGGGTATGCAATTGGCTGCAATATGGGGACCTGGAAGACAAACGTTCAGGGCTCTCAAGGGTTCGAATCTTCCATCTGGCATGGTCCTGGATCTTGAAGACATGTGTGCTGGTGCCTAAGGAGTTATCTAAGGGAAGAAGAAGATTCAGACGAGGCCGGTGCCAGGAGAGGGAGCCCCAGAGACTCAGGGCATGTCCAGGGGGATCCTAGGGCATCCTCACCCCCAGCGTTCTTCTGACCGCCTCCAGCCTGGCTTGGACTCTTGGGGCCTCCTGTGGACATAGCAGCTGTAGTTCCCCCTGCCGCAGGCGGAGCAGCTGGCCCCCTGTCAGTGAACCAAGGTTCCTCACCGTGCTGGGAACAAAACAGTAGAGCCCTTAGTGGGGTGGTGGGAGGAAGCGGGAGTTGAGCATTGACTGTGTGGGTTTGGAGAGCAGGGCTGCAAGGATAGCATCAGAATAGGGGACATGGACTTGGAGGAGCGGCACATGCTTTTCGGCCCTAACCCAGTGTCTAGAGTGCCAGGCTGGAAGGGAGAAAGTGTTCTGCTGGGAAGTGGGGCTGAGTGGCCAGCGGAGGATCCTCCAGGTTCACAGCCCTCCTCCGGGAACAGGCTACACATCTAAGGCAGCTTCCTAAGCACCCCTCTCCCATCCTCTGCTCAGCTAAAATATGCTAAAATACAGCACACAGGTCACATGGTCTGTCCTGGATCCTGGCTTCCTTGGTTATCATCTGAGTCCCTCACATAGGTGACCCCACCAGCACCTGCCAAGGCTGGCACTCACATGGTGGAGAAGTTCTCGGCCTGCAGCCAAGCTCTGACCTCATCTGGCCTTGAGCTGAGTCGAAGCATTGTTGCCTAGAAGTAGGAGGAGGCTGGAGTCAGGAGTCAGCTCATCTCACAGTCACCCCGGATTCCTCTCTGGGCTCCTATCAGTTCATACATCTCATTCCCCTGGCTTTGTGATCTAGTGGCAGGGGGTCCTGCCTTGTTCTAGGCTCAGATTAGGATTAGCTTGGTACCAGTAAGCAGGCACCAGTAATAGGGATCCGATCCACCCAGGCCTTGTCTCCACCACTCTTTATGGATCCCTCCTCATCCCTGCCTCTGTCTCAAAACCATGGTTTCTGGATAGTTTAGGATGGGTGATACCCGAGGGGGTGACTGGTTCCGGTCCCTGGAGGCCCCCGACTGCAGGGGCTCCAGGATGTTGCTGGGGACGTAGCCCGTCTCTTCTGCCTCATTCTTCACCAGCCACCACCGCTTGCTGTGGTCCAGAACCTGCCAAACATCATGGAGCATCAGTCACCCCAAGCCTCTGCCCAACTAGCCTCTCCTGCCCTGACCGCCCTCCTCCTTGTCTAAGCCACCCTCCTTGTTGGCCTAGACCACCACCCTAGACTACCTGTGGCTCCCACCACCCTCCACCTCTTTCTCCAAGCCCTAAGCCCAGACCTCACCTCCAGCACTTCCCCCTGGACCACAGTCAGCTCCCTTTGGTTCCTGGCTTCAAAATCATACAGGACTTTCATTTTCATGGTGGGCTTGGCAGGTGAGGGGCTGGGGGACTGGAAGCTGGGTGTGTCCTCTGGAGCAAAGTATGAGCTGCCCTCTAACCCAGGGCTTCCACCAGAAGAGACAGAGTCAGGAAGGGCTGCAGACATCCATCGACTCCCAGCCCCTAGCCCCTAGCCCCAGGAGCATCGGCTGTCTGCATCTGCTGCCTGAGCCCTGGTAGTGATTTCATGGTTTCTGTGGGGTCTGAGGACAGGTCAGTGTTAGACAGGGCTTGGGGTGGGGAAGTTCTGCAGACAGGAGGGGACTGAAATGTGGTTAACCTCTGTTGCCCTCTACTTTCAGTCATGGATTTCTGGAGCTATTTGCAGCAGTGGGGTTGTCTTCTGTTGAGTTCTGCTCTGAGCATTTGGTATGGGAACCTGGGGAACCCTGGGAGCCCGGGAGCATACATGGCAGGTCGAGGGTGTGTCTGCACATGCCCAGGGCTGGCTAAGAGAGCCTGGTGCTGGTTGGAGACCCGGCTGCTCCACTTCCAATTCAGCTCCCTGTTAATACTCCTGGGAAAGCAGTGGAGATGGCCCCAAGGCCCTGGGACCCCACACCCATGTGAGAGACTTGGAGGAGGCTCCTGGCTCCTAGCTTTGGACAGGTACAGCAGCCAATTGGGGAGTGAGCCAGTGGACAGAAGAACTCTCTCAGGCCCGGCGCGGTAGCCTAATGGTTGAAGTCCTCGCTTTGAACGCACTGGAAACCTATGGGTGGTGGTTCTAAGCCTGGCTGCTCCATTTCCTATCCTGCTCCCTGCTTGTGGCCTGGGAAAGCAGTTGAGGATTGCCCAAAGCCTTGGGACCTCTGTCCACGTGGGAGACCCAGAGGAAACTCCTGGCTTCTGGCTTTGGATCAGCTAAGCTCCGGCCATTGCAGCCACTTGGACAGTGAATCAGTGGATGGAAGATCTTTCTTTCTGTATCTCCTTCTGTCTGTATATCTGTCTTTCCAATAAAAGTAAATAAATTTTTCTTTTAAAGTATAATAAACACAATAGTTATTTAAAAAAGAAAAAAGACCTCTCAATTTGTAACTGCCTTTCAAATAAATTATATATATATAGACTATATAGAGAGAGACTATATATATATATATATATATATATATATATATATATAGTTTTGAAGAGCCAGCCAGCAGGGTATGAGGAGCAGACAACCAGAGATCCAAAGACTTAGACCCACCCTTCCCTCCCGGTGACCTGTGGTCCCTGTGGAGCCCAGAGCATACCGTAGGATGACAGAGTCCCGGCGTTCAAAGTGTTCCTGGAAGCGATAGAACAGAGAGTGAGCAAGAGCAGGAGGCAGCCCGCACAGAGGCAGGTTGCTATGCTAACAGCCCACAGCCCACAGCCCACAGCCCACAGCCCACAGCCTACTCCCTCCCCTGCTGCATGCTACCTGCTGCCCCACCTCCCCTGACAAATGCAGGCACCCACACAAACCCTCCCACTGCTTAGTCATCCCATGGCCATGGTTGAACTGGGAGGGCAGCAACTAGCCAGAGACCAGGGCTTTGCTTTGGTTGAGCTCCATGCTGAGTGCCCCTTACCTGTAAGGAGGGTTCTGGAAGCTGCCAGCCATCTGAGAACGTGGGTCGGTAGGGTTCTGGCTCCTTGCCTATCCAGTCAGCCCTGGAGGGAAAGGAGCAGATGAGTGGGGCTGTGTCTGCTGTGTCAGATGACAGGCCCAGCCTTGGGGATCTTCAGCCCATGGTGACAGAGCCCCCCTGAGCACCCAGCACAATCACACGGCAGCCCACAGCTGCGAATACACAAATTCCTTGGTGCAAGCCCCCTGGACCAGCCTCTCCTGTACCCACAGAGTGCAGACCTATGTCCTCCACAAGGTCACAATGGACATGTTATCTCCCTGATTGGGGGTTTGCTGTGCCAACCCCCTTGGGGTCTTGTGCAATATTTGTATACTCTCTTTCCTTGTAACTAAATGGAGGGTGGAACATCACCTCCTTGGCAGAGCTGCTCTGGTCCTTGTCCTCCCTCACCTCCTGACCCCGCGGTGTCCCCCAGGGCTATTTGATACTAAAGTGCCTGAAGCAAACAACTTCAAGTCTTTGCACTTCACAACCCCCATGCCCCTCTCCTGCTTAGCATGAGGCAGATGCCAGGGTGTCCCCATGGACACCCTGAGTCCAGCATAGCTGTGAGTGCCCATGAACCCCGACTGCCTTAGATGACTACGTGTGGGTAGCCCCTGAGGTTCTGGGCCTTGAACTGTGATATGAAGTGGCAGGTCCAAAACCCATGGGTTGCTTCATTTTGGTGAGTAGCCTGAGAAAGTGCCTCAAAATCCATTCTTCTGGGACTGGTGTTTGGCATTAGCAGGTAAAACCCCTCACTGCCCACAACACTGACATCTCATTTGGGTGCCTGTTGGAGTCCTGGCTGTTTCACTTCTGATCCAGCTCCCTGCTTCACTGCTTGGGAAAAGCAGCAGAAGATGGCCCAAGTGCTAGGGCTCCTGCAACCACATGGAAGACCTGGATGGAGTTCTTGGATTCTTATTGGGCCATGAAAAGGAGGGATCCCATGATAACTGCCATTTCGGGGATGAAACTTGAGGCCGTTAGGCTAAGTGAAACTAGTCAGAAAAAGGGGAACAGACATGGTCTGGGTCACTCGGAAGATGTAGCTGGGGGATTTCCACAGACAGAACCTAGATTAGAGGGTGCCAGGGGCTGTGGGTCCTGGGGATTCTCCTTTAATAGATACCAAATTTCTGCCTGTGATGATGAAAGAGTTCTGGAAATGGATAATGGCATTGGTCATCAACATTGTTGATGTACTTAGGGTCACTAACTCATGTGCTTAAGATGAAAAGAAGCACAAGTGGCTTGTGCACCTGCAGATGGCTCTGGGTTTGGTTTTGTTTTTTGAAAGATTTATTTATTTTCATTGGAAAGGCAGATATACAGAGAGAAGGAGTCACAGAAATGACCACGCCAGGAATCCCCTCCAGGTCTCCCATGCAGGTGCAGGGTCCCAAGGCCTTGGACTGTCCTTCACTGCTTTCTCAGACCACAAGCAGGGAGCTGGATCGGAACTGGAGCAGCCAGGATGTGAACCAGTGCATATGGGTTCTGGGCACATGCAAGGTGAGGATTTTTAGCCACAGGGCTATTGTGCTGGACCCTGGATGGTTTTGTTCTTAAAAGCCCCTTCTCTCTTGGCTTTTGTCCCTCAGCCCTTTGGATCCTAGTTTGAACCCTCTGTCTCTCTCTTTGCTTTACCACTTTTTCCTTCTGCCCTGCTACATGCGTTTCTGAGGCCATGGCCTCTTCTCTCAGGAAGCGATGCAGCAGATGGTGCTTGTTCCAGACACTCCCAGAGGGGTCTCTGCTAGAGCTGTTGCTCTAACCACCCCTCTTCTGCCCACAGCACCCCTCCCTGTGACCCCCGGAACCCAGAGGAATGTGGCAGTGTCACCTCAGCACAGTGTGCATAGCCTGCCTCGTGCCCTGCTCCCAGGACACCCAGCAGAGTGGCCGCTGGGCCCACCTGCCTGTCCCACAGTGGGCCCAGATCCTCCACCCCTGTCCCTCTTCTCTTAGCCCCCTGTCAATTGGTTGCTAACTCTCAGAGAACTGCTCCATCTGTGGCATGCCTGATGCCAGAGATTCTAATATTCTGAGCTGGACTGAGATCAAGTTTCCACTTTATCCTTGACAGGAGTGACAGGTAGCCACTTCTCCCTTCTCAGGAAGAAGTGCCCTCTTATCTAAGGCTCAAGGCCTTTTCTGAGGAGTTTGTGGCTGGTGATGGTATTTGAGGCTCGACTTGTACTACAACCTGGTGGATCGTGGGGCACATGTGGCTGTGAAGTCAACCCCAGCACTTTGCCATCTTTCTGCTTTGTGTCAGTGCAGGGCCTGGCTACCTCGACTGTCCTGCTTGATGTCCCGAGGCCCCTCACTGCCAACCCAGGCCAGACTTTGTCTTTACTCACCGGCTGGTGCTCCAAGCTGGGCCCAGCTCCTTCCAGAGCTTGCTCTCAGGTGGGCTCAGGCACGACTGCAGCAGGTTGATGGCTTTAGGGGTGAGGAGAGGTGAGGTCACTTGAGCCGCGAGGCCAGCCTCAGGGCACCGGGCCAGAATCTGGGGGAGATGAGGAGCGGTGGTGTTAGGGCCACGGCGAGTGGGTGAGGACCTGGGATCCACAGCTCACAAGGTTGCCTTGTCTCCTGCCAGCCTGCCATCTGCACCAGGCTGCAGCTCCTTCCCACCTGCTTGGGAGCCCTCATGTTCTGGGGGTCGATCCCAGCCCATTGGGTTTTGTGGGGAGGGCAAGGGGTATTGTGTACATCAAGGGCCATGCCTTGGGGTCATGGAAGAGGTTGTGGGGGGGGAGCACATGACAGGCCTGCAGTCTCCCTCTGCCTCTGCTGCCCACTCCTCTTCCAGTCTCCCCTTCTCCCCCTGTTTCCTTCCCACCTCCACCAGGTTCCCACTCCACTCACGGTTTCCAGAGCCTTGAAGAGGATGTGCACAAAGTCGGGGGCACTTGTCTCCTGCAACTCCAGGGCCAGCTTCGCCTGGGGACATGGGGCAGTGTGCCTGTCACTGCCTGCATCCCATGCCACCTTCACTAGGACCCTAGCATCTGTTTTGTCCTGGGCCTGGTTTGGGAGTCCCAAGATGGGCAGAAGCTGGAAGTGGAAAAGGCTTGGCATGGTCTCAGAGCTGCTCAGGAGGGAGCCACATACCAGCAGGTTGAAACTGAACTTGATCTTCTGGAAGCAGTCGATGTACTGTGCCTCTGTCAATTCTGTGGGAGACAGGGCAGAAGTGGGAAGGTCACACATCACCCTGTGAACCTCCCCCATACCCAGCCCATGCACTTGCCCCTAGGCTCTCACCCTCCTCATCCTTGTTGTTTTTCTTCTTCCCAAGCTTCTTCGTCTTCTTCTTACGGTCACTCCTGGCCTTGGCCTCATTCAGCTTCCCCATGAACAGCTCGATGTCGTTGAGGACATGATTCAGCACCTCCTGGGATCCCCAACAACCCATGACCTCAAGGGTGCCACCTAATGGCTCACCGCAGAATTCCCTTTCCCTCCACAAGTTCCAGTCTCTGTTTCAATCTGTGCCTCCTCCTGTCTCCCTCCTCAGCCCATAGCCTGCCCTGGTCATCATGGTGCCCTGGCCTGTGAGAGGGAGAGAGAGAAAGAGAGAAAGAGAGAGAGAGAGCGCGCTGGTGTCTTTGCCCCAGTCCCAAGACCAGGTATGGTTACCTCATCTCTCTCTGGATCCTCAGGGGATGGGGAGCGTCTTGGAGGAGACAGAGTGAAGGTACCAGGCTCTCGGGCACTGGGTCGCCGGAACAAGGGCTCAGGGGACGGGGGCCTGCCTGCAAGCGGAAGAAACAGGAAACCTGGAACATCTGCAATGTTTGATGGAAAGCTTCTCCTTCACCTGCCCCCCCTGTGCCCCAAACTTACTGTACTCTGGCGTCATTTGGCGGGGCTGTTCTGGAAGTGGTCCCCGCTCCAGAGGGGGTGGCTGCTGTACAGGGAGGGGCCTCTGCAGAGAGGACACCCTCCACCTGTCCTGGCCTGGGGGAAGGCTTTCAAATCGGGGTCTGCTGGGAACATAGTTTGGGGACATATCTTAGGCTCTTTCCACACGTCTGGCTCATAGCCTTTCTCCATTCTGATCTCCATATGGCCTGCCCTGGCACCCCTTGCCTCATGTGTCAGACATCCAGGGGCCTCTCAGCTCTCCTAGGGATCTCCAGGCACAATCTGGAGCCCTCTGCACCCTCATCTCTTCCCCTAGCTCCTCCCCAGTGTCAGGCCCAGGTTGGCTGAGCCACAGGCTCCTGGGTGCCCCAAGCTATGGGATCAGGGCTTGCCCTGCCCTCCCTCTCCCACCAACCAAACAAGGTCTGAGCTGTGCAGAGGCTGATTACCTTTGCTGTAGCTCCTCATCAATGGCATGCTGCACACTGATCTTCAGCCGCTCAGCCTGGAGGCAATGACAGTCAGACAGTGGTAGGCCCGTGTGTGTGTGTTAGCACACGTGTATGCCTGTGTGAGTCATTAAACCTTACCCCAGGCCACTCACCCCCATTTCCTGGCACTGGAAGAGCAGGGTGCAGCTGCCCCGTAGGCCCAGCTCCTGCACAGTGATGGACAGGATGGAGTTGTAGGAGCAGGTGTTGAGCGCCACGTCTATGTCCTTGATGCTGTCCAGGCGGTAAGAGTCCAGCTCCTCCTGGGCCAGGCAAAGATGTCAATGGTGAGACCATTAAGAGCCCAGTCTGGCTCCCGGGGACTCCTGACAGGGTTCCCCAAGTCCTCTGGTGGCCTGGGCTAGGGTGCCAGCAATTATGGCTCTGCCTCTGTTCCTGACCTGAGTGTATATGATGTACTATATTGAGAAGTGATGGCTGTTCTGTGGGGGCATGGAAGGTTGAGTTCATGGCCTTGTGTTTACTTTCTGATGCTTGGAGGGTGGGGTGGGATGGGGCTGACCTTGGTCTCAATGTCCAGCAGCTGGAGCCAGCCATCTCGGATCTGCAGGATCAAATCTTGGCTCCACACCCGGCCCTGCGCGTCCATCGCCTGCAGCTTCTGCAGGGCATCCTTGGGCTTCTGGACTCTTTGCGTGTCCAGCTTACATGTCATCAGGTGCTGGGGTGAGAGGAGGAGTCAGGACTGGGAGAAGGCTCAGAGAGGCCATGGATGGGGTCACAGTTGATGGGAGGGGGCGGGGAAGGCAGTAGAGGAGGAAGACGGATTCTGGGTCCCTTGGATATCAACAGCCCTTGGCTCCCAAGAAAGCAATCTCCCAAGACCCATACATGAGGGCCAGTGTAGAAGTGGCCAACCTGCAGAGGGGGTTTGTGAACCTGGGTACCGAGGGCTACACAAGAGGCTTGTATATCCTGGGAGAAGGGAACTCGTGGTTTATAACAATGCAGGCTGAGGGGTTGTAGATGAGGGTCCCCAGCAACAGATGTCATCCAACTCCTATGCATGGGGTGGGCACCTCCATGATTGACCTGGGCTTTCTTTGCTCCCACTGGGACCTCCCTTCTGCTAGCTTGGCCACCCTCCTCACTGGCATGGCGTTTCTGAATCCATACCTTTGCTCATGCTGTTGCCCACGTCCAGATCTCATTTTCACGTCTGCCAATGCCCCCTCCTGGCATCTCGGTCAGAGGAACCAGCTCCCCCCACGCCCTACTCCCCACCTTGGAGGTCCCAATGAGCTGAATGTTGCTGGGCCATTCCCGGCCAGCCTTTTCTTATCCACTCCCTTCTGGGAGGCCTGTCAGCACCCACTAAGGTTCCTTGTCGGAGGTGGGAGACACAGTTGCTGCCTTTCACCCCTCCAATCTCCCTACTACGCCCAGCCCCCTGCTCCTCTTCCTGTGCCTCACTGCCCACTCCCTCAGGATGTTTCCTGTACCTGTCTCCTCTTGCTCTTGTCTGCTCAGCTGAAATGCAGCTGTTGCCCAGCCCCTACCTGGCCCTGCAGCACAGCACTGCGTCTGCCAAGCCCGTGGAACTCCAGAACCTCACCTAACCTCTGTACTTCTCCATCAGAGCCATAACCTCTCAGTTGCCGGAAGCAAGAGGGGGAAGGGAATTGGCAGCCCATCCTAGCATTTCAGCTTGCCTCTTTGGAGCCTGTGCTGTTGTGCACTGGGAGCTTGCCGTGCCAGCCCCACCCTTCCAAGCTGAGCCATCCCTGCCACCCTGGAAGCTCAGGCCCAGACATTGCCCTCCCTGCCCATGGCTGCCTCCCTCCCACGACGCTGCTTCTGGGCACACAGCAACTCCCTGGGACTGCGTGCAGGAACGAGGCGGGAGCCATCAGGCAGGAATGGATGGGATGGTGCAGGTGCTTCCTGGGCCATCTCTGCTGCTTCCTCCATCCCCTAGCCTCCAGGCAGATTTGCTTGGTCAGCCCCAAGGTTCCCGCTCCCTGGCACTCCACTCAAGCCAGTTTGAGGCAGAGACCTGGGTAAGTTGGCTGTGTGTGGGCAGGGCGACGGGTACCTGGGAATATTTGGACCCAGTCAGATACTCACCTCCACCCTGTGCTGCACCAGAGTGGGCTCCGAGGTCAGGCTGTTTGAGTACTCCTTCCGATGTTCTGTGGGACACAGGTGGGAGAAGGCAAGTCAGGAGGGAGAGTCAGGGCAGGCACTCAGTGGGCTCCAGTGGGGAAGAGGCTGGGTGGGAGCTTACCATAGATGGTTCTGCTGCTGGGCCGGGACATGTTGATGTGGTGAGGACGACACCCTAGAACCTATGGCCAGAAGGAGAGAAAACCTTCAGAGCTTGGACAGGCACATGGCATGTGGTGGGTAGGTGGCTGCTGCTCCAATCCAGGCCTCTGTGACTGCCCCCTGCCCCAGCCCTGGCGCCAGGGGCATGAAACTCCACCCTAACTCATAGAGAGGGCCCGGATTCAGCCATCTTCCTTGCCACAGCGAGGATGCATGTCTACCCTCGGCTCAGTCCAGAAACCGGGAGGAAGCTGATGTCCGTGAGTTGGGGACCCTCACAGTATGTATGTATGTGAATGTATGTATGTGTGAGTGTGTCTTCTGGGCATGCACACACAGGAATACATGTATAGTGTGCACATGTATTTGTGTGTATCTGTGCACATGCATGTACATATTCGTGTGTATTGTTATTGTGTACACCTGTGTGCACACATGTGCCTTCAAGGCATTGCTCTGCAGGATCTGTCAGTGATTAGTTCTTCCCTGAATATCTGACTTGGTCACAGCCAACACTGTGTCTCTCCAACTCTTCTGCCCAGGGCACTTTCCAATCCTGGCTTACTGATCACCGCCTCGGAGAAGCCCTCCTTGACCAGTGCCACACTGAGCACAGAAAGCCGCCCTAATTTCATGCTCAAGCTCATTTACTGGTGGCTGACAGTTGTCACTGGAGCTGGTGTTGGGTGCTTGGCACCACATATCCACTTGTCAGCATCACACAGATCCCAGCTCTACTTAGTCGGTACTAAATGCTGTTTGGGAGGGTTTGATCCCCATTAACCCTATTCAGCTCTGGAAACAACCTCCCATGGTGGGCTCTGGTAGGAGCTGCACTTACAGGCTCCAAGAGGGTAGCAGGTCGGGGCCCAAAGTGAAGCCAGAGCAGATAATGGGCCATGACCTGGCCGGCCGCCCCCTCCCCTGCTTTCACCTTTGGCAAGTGCGCCTATGTCACGGCGCTGGACCCCCAAGGGCTCCAAAGCACAGACCTGTGGAAATGGAGCAGATCCCATCCAGTGCCTGTGTGTGTGTATCCATGGGGCAGGGGCGAACGTGCCCGTGTGCCCGTGAACAGAGTATTGGGTTGGTGGGTGTCTCCAGAACACCCTGGGCAAAGTGTCAGAGAGCAGCCCGCGCCTGATCACAGGGACTGTTAGGAAAAGAATGAGGGCCCTGATAAGATGAATCATTGGGGGACAGATGAATCACCGGAGACCAGGGATGAGGCACGTGGCAGAGGCAGCTGTGTCTGCATTCTGCCTGCTGGGAAAGAGGGAGCCTCTTCCTCTCGGATGGGAGGGAGCACGCCCAGGTTTTCCCCCACCCCCAGCTGTGACACCTCCTGCTTCTCCAGGCAGAAGGGAAAATCAGCTCCAGGCTGCTCAGCCTGGCTCCCTGCTACCCTCAATGCCCAGGTGGTCCATGCTGTGGCAACAGGTCAAGGTTGGGAAACAGCAGCTGTTGAAGATCCTGACCATAGGAGAGAGAGGGGCTGCCCTTGGGAGCAGGGGGCAGGGAGGGAAAACCGTGCCAACCCCACTACCCACCCTCCAAATGTGGGACCCTGAATTGAGGGTGAGAGTACCTAGACAGCTTTCTGTCCCCTGGCTCTGCTCCTAGCCCACTAACCAGCACCCCAAGCCCCTTTGTGGTAGATCCTCTGGCTTGGAAATCCACCAGCCCTGGGCTCCCCTGTGGTACCGGTGGTGGTGGCTCTGCTCTCCCGCTTGGGGGTCAGGCTCTTACCTGTGCCTATGTGGTCTGGTGGGTGGTCCTTGGAAGGACTGGTGGCGGCCAGCCCGCCAGCAGTGGCTTCTTCTGCCAGCGGCCCAGACAGTGCAGGTGGCCCAGCAGCTGTGGAGTGGCTGTGGAGGCAGCCACACCCGTGCTCTTTGGACCTTGCCGTGTACGAGGCCTCCCAGGCCACCACCCACCCAATAGCAAATTGGCTTGTGACATGACAGGGCCATTAGAATGGGTGCCCTGAGCTTAACCATCCGCTCCCCTTCTCAGATTCCTTTTCCGAGAGCTTCTGACTGTAGGTGGGGCCCCCTCTTGTCTGTCTGTCTTTTGGTTGCACCTCCTCTGAGGCCCTGGATCAGCACTGGGCACTGGGGGCAGAGGGAGAGAACAGCCTTGGCCCATAGGGTCTGGATTCAGAGCCCAGCATGGCTACTGGGCTGCAGAGAAGCCGCAGGTGCACTGTGTGGGCCCCGGGGGGTGGGGTCTGCGACAAAGCCCAGGAGATCTTGCCCCAGTCCCCACCTTCACTCCTGCCAACACAGCTAGCTGTGGCCTGGAATCCAGGAAGTGGATCCCAGGGACCAGCCTTCCTGGAATGCTGGGACTGGTGTGGGCCCCTGGGGAGTCTGGGGGTAGCTCAGAGGCCCAGTGGGGCCAGCTCCAAGCAGAGGCACTGTGGGCCTCTCCTGGTGTCTCAGCTCCAAGGCCTTACCTCAGCTTCTTGCCACCTCCAGCCCCAGCCCTGGCCCCATCAAGACCAAAGCCATGTTCCCCTTTCCTTCCCCTCAACTCCCAAACTCTAGCTTTTTGGTGCTCAGCTCAGCCTGGCTCCCGCCCACTCTGGCAGGCCAGGTCCTGTCCATGGGCCTCCCCGCTGAGTCACTGTGATCCCAGCAGACACTCCCACCAAGGAACTAAGGGTTGAGGGGGAGCTAGGATTTGAGGCATGGAGGGACCCACGTGCTGAACACAACCTGAGCTCCTTTCCTCCACTAGACAACCCAACCCCTCCCCCACTTCCTGTTCCTGTCTCGGCTAGGGCACCCTCCCCCATCCATCAGCCTCACCTCCTCAACACCTCTACCCAGACCCCCCACAAATCCTTTACCTTTGACCATGGCACAGTCCCTGGCCCATCTACCTCCACTCCTGTTGTTACCAATGGCCTTTCTCATTGCAGACACAGGATCTTTCTTAATGGAATTTTGAAAGACAGGGAGAGAAAGAGTGTGAGGGCTTCCACCCATTGACTTACTCCCTAATGGCTGCAACAGCTGGGGGTTGGACCAAGATAAATCCAGGAGCAGGACAATTCAATCTGGGTGTCCCACGTGGGTGACAGGAGCCCAAGTACAGTAACAGGGTGTGGAGTAGCAAGGAGCTGGAGTGAGGACTGGAGCTGGGACTGGCAGCAGGCCCGAGAAGCGACAATGGCATCGAGCAGTATCTCAGTCTTAGCACTGAACACTTGCGCTTCTTGATGGATGTTTGACCGCCTCTGCCCCAAAGCCATCACTGCGCCAGGTTAACACCCAAAGCCCCCTTGAGTGACAGGTAAGATTTTTCATGAGGTGTACTACTGCCTCTTAGTCCAGGCTTATCACCCCACTCCCTGTCCCTTGTACTTTACACTCGGCTTAGACAACCACCCAGGGTTCCTGAGTCCCTGGTTGGCGGCTGCTTTTTCTTCCTGTAGCACCCATGCTTGGAAACGCCCCCCCCCCACCCCGCCTCCTGATCCGAGGAAAACCCTGCCTGAGGCTGCTGGGCCTGATCCACAGTGGGTTCCTGGATGTGTGGCACACATGTGTCACACTGAGGGGCAAGTCCTCTCCCAGTGGGGTTCCCAGGAGCTGGCCGAGGTTGTGGGTTTAGGAAGGAGAAGGTCTGGTTTGTAAATCAACGCAATATGGCATCCCAGGTGCCAAGACTGACTGTTTTCTGCCTGGGGACATCCTCGCCGAGGTTATGCTGGCCAGCCCTGGAAGGGACCCTGGGATAGTGGGAGCAACAGTCTTAGACTGAGGGACTGAGGATAAACAGCATGACGGGTAGGTGGACATGGCCAGAGAAGGAGGAACGTGTGTGTGTGTGCATGTGTGTGTGTGTTGGGAGCACGTGATACAGGAAGTGTGTGTCTTTGCATGGGGTGTGACTGAGAGGTTGCTGGACATGCTATCAGTTACCAGGCTGCCAGCTGGTTCTCAGTGTATGAAGTCTGGGCTGCTGGAGTAGAGGTAGAGGACAGTGACAGACCCAGGGGCGCAGGTCAGGGGCTGAGTGGCCTGGCCCCAGAAGCAGGGCTAGGTTTCTTGGGAGCTCCAGGCCAGGCCCTGGCTTGTAGTGATGGACTCTCAGGGAAGGAAGTGCCAGAGGCAGGGGTGGCCTGGGCATCAGGGGTTCAGGCTGCCTGCGGCTCATGGACCTGGACCCAGGGAAGTGTCTAACATGAGCCTCTGGACTGCACGGACGAGCAAAGCCTGCACCTGACACAGGATCTCAGTGCCCCTGGCCAGGGGCTGACGCCAAGCCCTGGGCCTTTTGAGGAGGGAGGGGAGTCTTCCCGGACACTGCTGCCCCAACCCTTGATTCCTATGAGTGAGGCAAGGAGCAAACAGGAGAGCTAAGATCAAAAGAGCCCTGATGAGTGACTGGAGGGAAAGATGGTAGTGGGGATGGGAAAGCGTGTGGAGTATGTGGGAAGGGCCGACAAGGCAAGGAAGGACGCTAGTCCCTGGGGACAGAGCGGGGCCTGAGATAGGGTGGACAGAATCCAAAGCACACAGGGACCCCGGGCCATGGCCAGGACCCTAGCTTGTGTCCAAGGACAGAAAAAGACATTGAAGGATTTGAGCAGTAGAGTTGACAGGTTCTGAAGTTGTTACAGACATATCTCTCTAGCTTTGCTTGCTAGAATGGGGTGTGAAGAGAAGAGTGCCAACCTAGGAAGGCCACAGGCAGTTGCCATGGCAATCAGAAAGCCCACCTGGTCCCCATGATGGAGGGCAGTGAGGAGGCGCAGGTGGCAGGGAGGGGACATATTAGGGAGTAGGATGAGGACAGGAGGACTCCAGGAGGGCTCAGGGATGTAGTGTGGATGGACAGTTGGGAGGGACACGCTGACATCCACCAGTTGGGTGGCTGCAAGGCTCTGGCCTGGGAGCTTCTCTGGGTGTTCTGAAAGGCAGTCCCAGGAGAACAGCAGCTGGTGAGAGCAGGTGGACCAGACACTGGCTCCCTGGGGACTTTCACCTGCAGGAAAATGGTTACTCCCTTGCAGGTGCCACAACCCCAACCAGAGCCTGAGGACACACACTGGATGACACTTCCTGGAGTATGACCCAGGCCTGAACTCAGGGCCTTCAGCAACAAGAGCTGTGAGCTTGGAGACCTTGGGGGAAGAGGTGTGTGTGGGAAGACCCCTGACTTGGTGCATCATCAGTGTGTGTGTGTGTGTGTGTGTGTGTGTGTATGTGTGTGTGTGTTGATGCCAAGAGCAAGCCAGCCCTGGAACCGATGAGGCCCACGGCATGAGTAGATGTAGGCCCTGGGACAGTGTGTGTGAAGGTTTTGCTGGCTGTGAGAGAGCTGGTGGTGTGCGGGGGTGTGGGGGGATTAAGGGGAAGGGAAGACTTTGTTCAAATGTGTTGAGGGCGAACCCCACCAGTGCAGAGGCAGAGAAGGGAACTAGGCCACTTGCCCTTCAAGGCCAGCGCAGAGAAGGGGCTGGCTCCCAGGGGGAGGGGAAGGGGGAAGGTAGGCTTGACTTCTGGGGGCTGTGCTGAGGTCCCAGGGTGGATTCACCCAGGGTGGACCCAGGCGGCTCACACCTGCTCGCTCCTGCTCTCTCCAGCTCCACCCCAGCAGACAGAGCAGGGACGCCACTGGCGGAAGGCTGGTCCCCAGGTGATCTTAGCGGGCAGGGCCCAATTCTCACTCTGAATTCAAATGCCCCAGGGGAAGTTTAATCTACTGTGACAAGCCCAAGAGGCCCCTACAAAAGCTAGGTCCTTGTGAAGCAATCTGCCAGCAGTGTACTGCATGCTGGGGGCGGACCCAATGGGAGGGTCCTTCCTGTTGCAGCCACACCCATCCCACACCCTGTGTGTTCCAAACCGGCTTAGTTCGGTTCCCTACAGCGCACGGGTCTGTCCCCTGCTGAGTGCAGGCTTAAGTTTTCCTCGGCCTTCTCTGAAACACAACCTCAAGTAGTAAAGGGCTTCAGACTATCCCTCCTCCCGCCCCTTCCACTGTCGCACCTGAATTCCACCTCCCCAGCGCGGGGCTGCCGTGCTTGGAGGGAGCCATGGAGCTGAGGCTGGGGTGGGGTCTCAGACCCACCCACCTGTTTTCAATGCTCACTCTCATCTTTCAGTCTCCTCACCCGGAACTCAAAGCCAGCACTTAGATCTCTTAAAGTGACTGGGTGGATAGTAGCCTTTGTGTGTGAGGGGAGAAAGAAAACAAGTTGTAAAAATACAAAGTGGGTTGCATTATAACATGCTAAGCCTTGAGCTGCGACTTGGCCATCCCATCTGTGCTCAGGTTCAAGCCCCAGCAGCTCCACTTCGGAACAAGCTCCCTGCTAACGCACCTGGGAAAGCAGCCGAAGCTGCCCAAGTGCTCCCCTGAACCCACGTGGGAGACTCAGAAGAAGCTCTTGGCTCCTGACTTCAGCCTGGCCCAGCTTTGGCCATTGTGGCCATCTGAGGAGTGAACCAGTGGGTGGAAGGAAGATCTCTCTGCCTTTCTCATTCTATAACTCTGTCTTTCAAATAAATAGAATTTAAGAAAGAAAGGAAGGAAGGAAGGAAGGCAGGAAGGAAGCAAGCCAGCAAACACCGCATCTGTGCAGGGGCATGAGGAAGTGAGCCCGGAGTGTGGAGCAGCAGGTGCACCTGCTACGACTGTTGTTCTCTCACTGAGGGGATTTCCCTGCCCTGCACCACAGAGGCCAGAGGTCCCTTTCCCAGGTGTTGATAACATCCTGGCAAGGTTTTCAAAAGCCCTACTTCCGGAAATCTCCCCACAACTTCCCAGAAGAGGAGGAGGGGAGAAGCAACGCAGACGAACATTCAACATCCATAAAAACTCTGAACCCAGGGCAGCGTGGTGCTGCAGGCTAATCTTCTGTCCTGTGGGGCACCGGTGCAGGCCCTGGCTGTTCCACTTCCCATCTAGTTCCCTGCTGATGGCCTGGGAAAGCAGCAAGGATGGCCCAAGTCCCTGCACTAACCCTGCAGACCTGAAAGAAGGTCCTGGCTCCTGGATTCAGACCAGCTGCGTTCTGGTTGTTGCAGCTATTTGGAGAGTGAACCAGTGTGTGGCCTTCTCTTTTTATAAATTTGCCTTTAATGAAATAAATCTTAAAAACAAATAAACAAAAAACTGAGTGCAGACAAGGCTCTCAGCTGTTTCCCAAGATGGCCGCCTGGCCTATCAGGTGTATCCACCCCATGTTTCTTTTCATTAAACTTTGCACCTCGCCGACCACTGACTCACCTCTCTGTCCTTGTTGGAGATCCCCAGAGTGGCCAATCACCTGTGACAGCCTGATTTGGTCTCCACCTTATCGTCCCAGCAGCTGACGTCAGTCCCATGTTCTCAGCTCCCACCCACGTGCCTGTGTACCCCACAGCCTGGGATCCTGGAGCGAGTCTTCACAAGCCTGCTGCCCTCCTTCCTCTAGCTGCTCTGCCTCCCACCCTCATGCTGGTAGCGGTTCTGAGGGAGGAGCTGCCTGCATGCCCCTAGCACCTTGACCTGACAGGCGCTCTTACAGGAGAGAACCCTGACCTTAGCTGTGATTCTGAACGCATCTCATGGGGGAAGCTGGCTGGGGAGCAAAAGCAGGCTGTCTCTAAGGAGGGACACCCGACCTCAGGGAAGGGCCAGCTGGCCCATGCCGAGGGTGTGGGGCAGGTGGGGAGACTGAGGGAGCGGGGCTATTCCTGGTGTGGAAGCTAATGGCTTGCCCTGGCTTGGCTGCCTGCCCTATGTTTGGAGGGAGGGGGCATGGACCCACACAGCCCCTAGTCTCACACTCTCTGTTCCTGCCCTCTGCTCTGTGCCACTCCCCAGCCTCTACCAACTGCCAAGCTCCACTCAATGTGGCCATTCAAATTTATAGGACCAAAAAATAGCCAGCAAAGTTGACCACGCAGCATGCAATGAGAAAGGCAGGTTCCAAGACCCTAAAATGCTGTTAATGCTAAATACACATGCCCATCAGTAAGAAGAGTGAACTCAGGCAGATTGAAACAGAAAAGCACCTGCGAAGCTAATACGGTTCACATCTCAACAGAAACATGGACGTTGTGTGACTCGTGCGCTGGAAGAGGTTCACAATGTGACTTGAGGTAAAGAAAGCTTGCTGTTGGCTGAGCAGGAACGCTCACATTTGGTCCAGGAGAAGTTCTAATTGTGGGAATTCAGACAGAAATAATTCAGTGAGTCAAACTCAAACAGCCTGGCATGAGGAAGGAGGGACACTGGAAAGACCAACCGTGTTTGTCATCTGCAGGTGCAGGATGGGGAGGGGCTGATTTGTGATTGTCCTTTCTCTGTGCCTTTTTATATTTTCCAACTGCTTGACACAGAGCAGGTTGCACCCAACACAAAATGAAGGACAGTTGTTAAAGTAACAAAGTAAGACCAAGGAAGTGACTCCTCCTACAGGCTGGGACTCTATCCTGTCCAGGAGGGCCCATCCAAGGGGACCAGTGTGGAGAGAGGGGGTAGGAAGGCCAGTGGGAGGCTCAGCACCCACACTGTGTGCCACTGGGTCCCCTTGGTGGTCCCTGGGGCCCTGGATTGTGCCCCTGAGAAATCGCAGGCTCCCCTCTGAAGCCATCTGGGGTTTGGGCCTGGGCCAGGCCTTGCCCTGGGCAGCTTTGAGAAGTGCTGGCTTCTCGGAGCTCTAGGGAGGTGTGTGTGTGTGAGTGTGTGCACATATGCGTGTGCCTGCAGGGGGTGCACCTGAGTGTGTGCATGCCTACATAGGTACACCTGTGTGTGTGTGTGTGTGTGTATGTGTATACGGGGTGAACCTGTGTGCATGTGGAAGTGCAGCCTGCATGTGTGCGTGCCTGCATGGGGTACACCTGTGTGTGTGCTTGCACAAGGTGTATCTGTGTTATGTGGGAATGCAGCCTGCATGAGATGTTTTGTGTGTGGGTGTATATGTGTACTTCATGGAGTGCATGTGTGTATGTGTGCCTGCACACAGATGCATGCTAACACTGTTATGCTTGATTTTGAAATCCCCAGAAAATCATCAAGTCTGAAGTCGGTGCTAAGGCATAAAGCTAGTCTATTCAGGTTAGCCTAGGTCTCCCAGCCACCTCCCAGCCCAGTAGGGCTGGAGGGGGAGGGGCAGCCACAACCTAGGCTGCTGAAGGATCAGCAGAGAGGCCAAAAGAGGAGGAAAGTCCCCAGTTGAACAGCCCAGGGCTCTTATACATTTGAGGCTATTAATTATACAGTTATGATTTAGCAGGCTTCTATTAATGGGTTTGAAGCAAGCAACTTTCAAAAAGTACAAATCGATGAGCTATAGGGCGGTGGATCTTATCAAACACCAGGGACCTCCTTCCTGAGGAGTGGTCTGCCTACGTGACCTGCTAGGAGTCCTGCCGGGTGTCCCGTAGACTGTCAGGCCTGGAGTTCACACAGCCCCCAGCCAAGCCATTAAGGCAGGAATTACAAAAGACAGAAAACATCTAGGTTCTTCAACACAAAGCAGTCTCCAAGCCTCTCCTGTTTTCCTGATTTCCATACCACACATATCTTTCCATTGCCTCGCGAAAGTTTTTCCTTCTCTGCAGCGCTCCCTACTGTTGGACAAGGAGAGATCATTACCTCGCCCACAGCACAGGCCATCTGGGATGCATCACTTAGTAAAGAGGAAGGGGCTCAGGTGAGAAGCCTTGTGGGGACCCAGCTCTGGCTCTTTGCCATGCAGCTTTGCGACCCCGCTTCCCTGAGCTGCAGGTTCATTGCTCATCTGCGATGAAGGCTCACACAGGTCAAGTCGACATAGGCCGGGGAAGAGCTCCATGCCTTCGAAGATCCATGGGAAAAGGGAGTTAAAAGAGAACTTCGTTTTAACAATTTTTGAATCTCTGTTGTTTTTCTCAGAGCAAGCATTTTTTATGCACCTTTTGCACACATAGATACCAAACATCTTATTTTTGCACCAGAATTAACTGTTTACTCCGGTTTTCTGCGAACCCTTTCTGACCTCTGTCATCCTCCCCATTGCGGCCGGCTTCCCTACCAGCTCTACCAGCCCCAGCAATCCTGAAGGCCACCGTGATGCCCGGCAGGCTCCAGTGTAGTCCTTGGTGCCCAGGGTCCCAGAATCCGTGCACTGCCAGTCTCCCCAGCATTTCCTTAAAAATGTTTATTGAGTTTAAACCTATTGCGTATGTTTTACAGAGTGTGTGCGTCTGTCCACTGACTCATTCCCTAAATGCCTGCCTTGTTTGAGACTGGGCGAGGAGGGCCCAGGGACTCCTGTCTGGTTCTCCCATGGGGGTGGGCAGGGACCCGTGCGCTTGGGCCATGATCCACTGCCTCCCAGGATGTGCATGAGCAGGAAGCTGGAAGAGCCAGCAAAGCACAGAACCCAGGCAACCACAGCACCCACCCTGAGAGGTCAGCCCGGGAGGTCAGATCCAGCCCCGGTGGGAGTGGACGTCTCCCCAGGCCTGTGTCTGGGATCCAAGGCCTGCAGAAGCACTAGGCCTCCTCCATGCACAGTCCCTGCGCCCTCCTGCTGGCCATGTCCTGGACGGCAGTGACAAAGCACCTGCTGTGCAGCGAACTTTGTTTTTTGTTGCATGTTGCCTCCTGGACTGAAGGGGACCCAGGGGGAGTCCCACCCCCTATTTGCTGGGTCCCTGAAAGGGTGCCGCAGACAGGGAGCTAACCCAAGACAACCAGCTCCGTCCCTGGCCTACCCTGCCAGGCTCAGGCTTGCACCTCTGAAACGTGTCTCCCACATGCACTCTATTCCTATCTGGCTTGGAGCTCCCCATGTGAGCCAGAACCTCCAGGCTTAAATTAGTCTTAGAACCTGGTGTCCTCCTCCATGACACAGGGGCAAGCAGGGCCGCGGACACCGACTGTGTGTGCTGGCTGGACAGGGCACTGAGCAAATTGCCTGTCCCTGACACCGACCCCCTGACTTCGGCCAGCCCCAGGAACCTTGGCAGGCTGTCTGGGAAGGGCGCGCGCTCT
The DNA here is from genome assembly GCF_030435755.1 of Ochotona princeps. Taxonomy (NCBI): domain Eukaryota; kingdom Metazoa; phylum Chordata; class Mammalia; order Lagomorpha; family Ochotonidae; genus Ochotona; species Ochotona princeps. The sequence continues at coordinate 93,040,948 of NC_080833.1, forward strand.
CTCTGGTGGACATCAGGTGAATTGCAGCCCAGAAACAGGGTGCGGCCAAGGTGGGATTGCAGACCTGTCTGGGCCGAGGAGAGCTGGGCCAGCCTGGTGCTCTATGGGTAAGGAAGTGGAAGCCAAGGCAGGGAGGTGGCTTCCCTGGATGTCTTCTTTGAAATGTTCCCATGTGGCACCTTGCCTTGGCGAGCTCCTACACGGAGGGAGCCATGTTATTCAGTTCTACCAGATGTTAACTCCTCTTTGCTGCATCCCAGCTGGCTCTTGTGGCGTGACAGGAGCCAGGGTGGTTGGAAAGACACTATTAGACTGTGAGCTGGGTCGCCGGTCCCTTCCCACTCACCTGCCGCCCATTTGCCTATGGGTCTCCAGGCAGTGAGCCGCAGAACCCTGCCCAGGGAGGGCCTTCTTACTGGTGCCCAGCCCGTCCTTGGTCCAGAACAAGTTCTCCAGCTCAAGATGCCTACCTCGGTCTTTCCACACCTCTAGTCCAGTGTGTGGTCACCTCTTGTCACCTTTGTCCAAGGTCACTCAGACATGTAGAGCTCCCCATGTTCCAACTGAGTCAGCTTTCTGCACAGGCACCCCAACCTCACTGCTACTGCTACTCCACTCCTGCCTCTGTCCCCCCCTCAGTCTGTGGTCCGTCACCCACTGCCAGAGCCGAGCACCGAGTCCTGTATTTTTCTTCGTTAAAAAGTAAAATAAAGGGGGCCAGTATAGTGGCATAACAAGCTAGTCCTCCACCTGCAGCACCAGCATCCCATATGGGCCCTGGTTTGTGTCCTGGCTACTCCACTTCCCGTACAGCTATCTGCTTGTGGCCTGGGAAAGCAGTGGAGGGTGGCCCAAGACTCTAGTCCCCTGTATCCACATGGGAGACCCAGAAGAAGCTCCAGAGTCCTGGCTTTGGATCAGCTCAGCTCTGGCCATGCAGCTATTTGGGGAGCGAACCAGCAGATGGAAGACCTCTTTCTCCTTCTGTTTAACTCTGCTTTTTAAAACGTGTATTTATTTGAAAGCCAGAGGCAGAGAAAGAGAGAAAGGGGTGGAGGGACAGAAAGAGATTCACCCCCTCAAGTGACCACAACACTCAGGGCAGGGCCAGGTCAAAACCAGGAGCCTTGGTCTCCCCGGTGGGCTTCCTACATGGGTGGCAAGGGGCTAAGGACTTGGGACCATCTTCCTCTTGTCAGAAGTGACTCGAACATCAGTCCTGAAGACCTCAGCCATTTTGGACTCTACTATTTTAGATATCTGCTTCCCGTTTCCCAAGGCTTGCAACTTCTGCGATAATCAGTTGTCCACCAATGAGATGTAACCTCATGGAGTCTTATCTGAGAGCCCCACCCACCCATCTCTTGTGGCCCCTCATTGTAATCCCCACCCCCTAACCAGTAACGTGTGGCTTCGATAATCTCAGTCACCATTCCCTTGGGGCCCACCCACAGCCCCTCCGGACCAATTCCCCACGCCCCCACACCTTCTTCACTCACCTGGCTCTCCCATCCTCCTCCATCTTGACCCTTTCCCCTGGCAGCCCCCCATCCTGCCACCATGGAGGGAAGCATTGCGCTCCCCTCCATCCCCACTGCAGTTTCTACCCTGCTGGAATAAAGAACCTCCTAAGTACCCTGTTCCATCTGGTATTTTGGCTCGTGGTGAACTAATCATGAAGAGGACTTGGCTGCAGGAACTAGCTGCCTGTAAGAACTTAACTGCCTGTGAAAACAAACACCTCTGCTTTCCCAAGTGCTTTAGCAGGGAGCTGGATGTGAATTAGAGCAGCTGGGACTCAAACTGTTGTGCAGTGGGATCCAGCACTGCACATGCGTAGTGCTGGCCCTTGTTTTTCTCACTAGCCTTGCTAGAAAGTGCTTCTGGTTTTAGCCCTGAGGGATTACCGTCTGGCTGCCAGAGCCTCTGCCCTGACCCTGACTCCAACGCCTTCCCCTTCCTCTCAGGAAGATTTGGAAGATTCTCCCTTCCCACCTCACGCCACCTCTGCCCAATTCCAACCTGTACATGTCTTGTAGTTGTTGGGGTGGGGCTGGGTGCTTGGTGCCGCAGTTCCGTTCCTGCGTGGAATGTTTACGGCCCATTTCAAAGCCCCTGCCTGTTGAGTCCCAGCTCTGCTCCCGACTCAGATGTCCTGTGTGCTTGGCTGCATGTTGGGGCCCCAAGCGTGCTCTCGCCTGCCTCTCCCTGCCCGCCCAGTGACTCCTGGTAAGGGTCTCAGGACTGACCAGGGACCACATCGGGATCTCTGAGGGACCCTGCCAACTGCTTCAGGAGTCAACCCTCAGGCTGGCTTGGGGGAGGTGTGGCAAGGTGATCACTAAATATGCACCAACTGTGTACATTGCCTTGTGTGGAGACCCTGAGCCTGGATGTTCTCAAGTTGCAGAGGGAGCTCTGGTGGGCACAAGCCACAGCAGACATGACCGTGCCCCGGCCAAGGAGAGCTTAGAGGAGGAGTTGAGCAGGTGAGGACACTTGCGGCTGGGCTGTTGCTGAGAAGGCGATACTTAGACTGGGGCTGGAAGGAGAGAAAAAGTCAGGACAAGGCCCTGTGCAGAGGCTGTAGGTCAGGCCGCCCGGGTGAGGGTGTTCCCAGGACACAGAAAGCTGCTTCACCTGGGACTGGGGCTTTGCCAGGAAGTGGCAGGAAATCGGTTTGCAAACAAACAGCTGTTGGAACTTGGTTCTGGAGAGCTTTGCCAGGGTGCAGGACGTCAACTTAAACAGATGCGGTGGATTGATGGGGTACGCAAATTTCTGAGGCTGAGCTGCCTCTGGAAGTCTCCGCCGCAGCCCCTAGCCACCTGCTAAGGGACCATTCCTCACAGTGGCCAGCAGGGGGCAGGACTAAATCACAGTCCCTTAGCCCAGGACCATCCTACTGAAGAGTCAGAGCAGGTCCTCCTCTTCCCCAGCCGCGGGGCGGAGGGAATGGGGGGTGGCCCACTGGGAGTAGTGTGATCAGCTCGTGCCCCCATTCCTGGTTGGTCAGTGGAACTTGTGACCTTCCTTTGATTGGTCAGCCGTGTTGTGCCCTTTAAGGAGTTTGTGATGGACAGGTAGGCTCCTCTTGGTCCTGGGGTTCGTCCAGGCGGCTGAACCTGGAATCCTGTGCACAAGCCACCCAGGACAGCCCAGGCCACTAAGGGGCTTACTATTGAAGGAGTGAATGACCCCTAGAATCTTGTGACTAGAACCTTGTCAGGCCAGGCTCATCACTCCCTCTGCAGTGAATTCCTTTGGATAGAGAACAAGCAATGACGCCTTGGGCTAAGGGAGCCAGACACGAGGCTGGGGCCTGCTTCATGTTATGGGGGTTTGGTTTTGACAGCACCTCTTTTGCCCAGGGCTGGAAGAGGACAAGAACACAGGGCAGTCATAGCCCCTTAGAGGCGTGAGCACTGCTGCTGGCTGAGGGTCGCAGGGGTCTTGAGGGAGGTGATCCTGGTCGGGGGCTGGGAGGCTTGGAGCAGGGGGCGAGCTGCACGCATCAGAAGAAGCGGGAGGGACATGCAAAAGCACTGAGGCAGGCTCAGCTGCGAAGTGCTACCACTCACTACCCAGGTGCCTCCATGTCTACAGGCCCAGCATCCTTGGATTCAACCAAGCAAGCCTGGGGTTCATCGCAGCCTCTGAGAGCTGCTTCTACACTCCACATGTGTCATTGTTCCCTAGCAACTGCAGCATAACCACAGCTTGTGTAACATTTAAGTCTTTCAGTAGCTTTAGGTCTTTTAAGTCACCTAGCAATAATTCAACCATGAGGAGGCTATGCATGGCTTCTATGCAGATAAAGGACTTGAGCAACCACAGTTTCTGGCATCCAAAGGGGGCCTGAACCAATCCCCTCCTCCCACTGCCCACCCATCCTGAAGGACAACCCTCCACGCATTTTAATGACTAGTTGTTAGATGGAAGACATTTGCTGTAACACCTATTTTTACATTTTTATCTATTTGAAAAGCATAGCGGCACACACAGAGAGACATACTGCTATTGAGGCAGCCTCCATGGGTTGCTTCAATCCCAAAAAGCTTTGCAATAGCCAGGGATGACAACAGGGAGCGAGGCAGTCCAGCAGGGGCCCAAGCAATGGAACCAGCACCTGCTGCCTCCCAAGGTATGCATCCACAGGGACAGAGCCGGGACCCCAGGCACTGTGACATGGGCCGTGGCTGTTCCAATGAGGGTCCTCGCTGCTGCCCATCACATGACCGCATCACACTCCCTCCCACTGTTTCTGATTCTCACACAACCCTTTAAGGTGCTTTGGGTCCCGTGTGACAGAGGAACCCGTGAGTCGGGGAATAGCAGGGCAGATCTGGTGAGCCTGGCAGTGTGGCCCCTAGTGCCCTCACCCCCGCCCAGGCTGCAGTGGAAGAGTTGCTGGGAGAGGGAAGGGAGAGCAGCCGGGCCAGGGACGTCCCCTCCATCTGGGGACTTGGTGCTTGGTCTTCAGCGTCTCTGGCCTTCTGCTCAGCTGGCCCTCTGTCCCCATACCTTTCCTGTGGTTGTTCTTTTTTAGAGTTCTCCTGCAAACTCCATTCTCCCGGGTCAGATTCCCTGTGTGTGTGAGGGGAGGCGTGCACATCTTTTATTTTCTAGTTGTATAATTTTTTTTGATAATTTTTACATATTTGATTAGGGTGCAAAGGGTGAAGGGCTAGAGGAAAGTGGGTGAGACCATTGTTTTCACATTCTCTTCTTTCCTTCGTCTGGGAGAAAGGGGGAGAAAGGGGAGAAGCCACACCCAGCCTCCCAACCATTCCAGGCTCCCTGATGTGGGGCATGCTCCGAGGGTCCTGCTCAAGTGGTTTTGACAGTTCGACAGTTCTGTATTGTTGCCAGTCTTGCCACTCCAATCACAATGAAATCTCTGCAGACTCCACTGGCTGACAGTCCACCTTAGAGACTCCGCTTGCCCAGGTATTCACTGCCAACACTTGCCTGGGGTAGTTGGTCGATTTGTTCTGTCCTCCATCCTCTGCCATGGTACCAGGGTCCTCTGCAGGCTCCAGTGTAATACCAAATCCTCTGTGTGCTTCTGGATATGCTGTTCTCTGCTCTGTCTGAGCCACTGTGGAGGCCCAGCTCTGGCACATGCACTCTATGGTCAGACCACGGAACCGGCGTGCAGATCCGGCAGGCTGCTTGTCTGCGCTGCTGCCCCCCAGTCCGCAGTGGGCAGCCCACAGGAAGAACGCCAGCGGGCTCAGGGTTCCCAATGTGCTCACGGGAAGGAGGGAGGGCGTTCTAAGGGCACTCATGTAGCCCACTAAGGCCTCACCCCCTAATGCCAACACCTTGGGGGTTAGGATTTTAACATGAGTTTTTTTGTTTTGTTTTTGTTTTTGAAGGGGAAGGACACAACATTCAGATCCCTGACAGCAATCATCCAGCTCCTTCTAAACTAACGATACTCACCTTGCTAGGCATGTCTTTAAGAAATTAATCTTGGTGGCCTAGCGGCGAAAGTCTTCACCTTGCATACACAGGGATCCCATATCAGTGCCGGTTCTAATCCTGGCTGCTCCACTTCCCATTCAGCTCTCTGCTTGTGGCCTGGGAAAACAGTCCCAAGGACAGCCCTAAGCCTTGGGACCCTGCACCCGTGTGGGAGACCCGGAAGAGGCTCCTGGCTCCTGGCTTTGGATTGGCTCGACTTCAGTCATGGCAGTCACTTCAGGAGTGAATCATTGGACGGAAGATCTTCCTCTGTGTCTTTCCTCCCCTCTGTACATCTGACTTTCCAACAAAAATAAATAAATCTTAAAAAAAGTTAATCTTGGGCTAGTGCTGTGGTGTAGTAGGCTAAGCCCCTACCTACAGTGCTGGCACTATGCGTAATAGTGGAGGACGGCCCAAGGACTTAGGCCCCTGCACTCACATGGGAGAACTGGAGGAAGCTCTAGGCTCCTGGCTTCAAACCAGCTCAGTTCCAGCCATTGTGGTCATTTCCAACCAGCAGATGAAAGATCTTTCTTTGTGTCTCTTTTTCACTCTGCAACTCTGCCTTTCAAATAAAGACAACTTTAAAAATAATCAAACTAAAAATAAGTGAATGTATAAATTATAACAATGATAGTCATTCATATGCTAATAGGGAAGAACGTGCAGCTCTTCCCTGATCCAGCTTAGTCCCAAGGAAGCCACTCTTCCAAGCTTTAAAAAATATGATTATTATTTTACATGATACAGTTTTATAGGTATTGGTGTCCCTTCCTCCCCCGTTCCCTAGTTTGACTTCCTTGTGTGTCTCTGATCTGTGTAGATATGGGCCAGTCAGCGTACGTTAAGAAGTCCCCCAAAAAGAGAAACTAAAAAACAAGTTGATTTTGGTGCAAAATTTTAAAAATATTCATATATCATTTTTTCATAAAGCACATTTTCCATGAACTTTTTGAAGACTGCTTGCTTGCATGGATATTTTCAAAAGATGCATTTATTTTTATTTGAAAGGTGAGTCACAGAGAAGAGTGACAGTGATACTGCATCTGCTGGTTTAATCCGCAAATGAACACAGTGGTGAGCTGAGCCGGTCAGAAGCCGGGAGCCAGCAGCTTCCTCCAGGTCTCCCACGTGGGGCAGAGGCCCAAGCACTTGGGTCATCCTTTCTCCCCAGGAAATAAGCAGGGAGTTGGATGGAAAGTGGAGCAGCTGGGACACGCACCGGCATCCATATGCAATGTTGGCACCAGAGGCAGAGGCCTAGCCTACTACGCCATGGTGTGAGTTTTTTAATTGCGTTTTCTCCTTTTAAAGCACCGCTGTGTGTGGCTACAAGTCACTATGTGCACTTTTAACCGCGTCTGCGTGTGGGACTGTACTGTAGACTACAGACACAGTGTTTTCTCAGGGCTTTTTGTTCTACACGGCAACAGAACTTGGTCATCTTTGTATCTGGCTCCTGTCTGTAGATCTGCCCATTCGTTGTCACAACCGCGGAGTCCATTGGGAAGATGTGAGTGACCAGTTTCTTCTTTGAATTACAGTAACGCTGTTTTTTTTTTTCCCTAAAGTGATTTATTTATTTGAAAGGCAGCATGACAAAGAAGACAGAAATATTCCATCAACTGGTTTACTCCCCAAATGGCCACAATAGCCCCAACTGGGCCAGGCTGAGGCCAGGAGCCAGGTCCACCCTGGTCTCCCCTGTGGGTACAGGAGCCCAAATACTTGAACTATCCTTCGCTGCTTTCCCAGGCGCCTTCCCCAGGAACTAGATCAGAAGTGGAGCAGCTGGGCTGACAAGCAGCGCTTGGGATGGGATGCTGGCATCACGCGTGGCACTGTGGTGTCTGCCCCTCCCTGCAGTTTCTGCCCGTCTCAGCAGGCTGAACTCAGCTGCCAGCTCATTAGCCTCGGCTTAAAATCTGAATATTTGTTCCCAAGTAACCTTCGTAAAACCTAACAACTGAGTTCCATCAACAGTGAATGATAATTTCCATTTCCTTGTATGTTTAACCCACCTGGGTATTTCCAAGCTTTTAAATCTGTGCTAATTTAGGGGGCCGGCATTGTGGAGTAGCAAGTTAAACCAATGCCTGTAATGTCAGAATCCCATGTGGGCACTGGTTCATGTTGTAGCTGTTTCGTTTCTAATCCAGCTCCTTGCTAATGTCCTGGGAGAAAGTTGGGGAAGATGGCACAAATGCCCAGGGCCCCGCTGCCCAGGTGGGAGACCCAGATGACATGCCTGGCTTTGGTGTGGGCCAGGCTGACCATGTAGGGAGTGAACCAGTGAAGATAAGATCTGTCTGTCACTCATTTTTCTCTCTCTGTAGCTCTAACTTTCAAATCAATAAATAAACTTTTTAAAAAAGATTTATTTATTTTTATTGGAAAGTAAGATATACAGAGAGGAGGGGAGACAGAGAGGAAGATCTTCCATCCACTGATTCACTCCTGAAGTGACTGCAATGACAGGAGCTGAGCCAAGCCAGGAACCAGGAGCCAGGGGCCTCCTCTGGGTCTCCCACACAGGTGCAGGGTCCCAAGGCTTTGGGCCACCCTTGACTATCTTCCCAGGCCACAAGCAGGGAGTAGGATGGGAAGTGGAGCAGCCAGGATTAGAACTGGTGCCCATATGGAATCCTAGCGCATGCAAGGTGAAGACTTTAGCTACTAGGCCACCATGCTGCGCCCAATACACTTTTTTAATTTTAAAAAAAATCCTCTAGTTTAAAAATTGTATCTCATTAAAAGTTTTAAATCAAGGAGGAGTATCATTTCCTACACAGTGTCCCACTCTCACCTTATCCTCAATGGATGCCGGAAATCTGATAGTACTGAACCCTTTGTAAATTACATTAGTCAGGTGTGCATCATACACAAATTTAATGCCTTTTCTCTTTTTGCAAAATATTTCATTGTTTATTTGAAAATGAGAGTTACAGGGACAGAGAGAGAGAGAGCAAGAGAGGGAGAAAGAGAGAGTGAGAGAGATCTTTCATCTGCTGATTCGCTCTCCAGATGGCCGCCACAGCCAGGCCAAAGCCAGAAGGCAGGTGTGTCATCCAGGTCTCCCAGTGGGGTGGAAGGATTGTAAGCCCTTGGACCATCTTCTCCTGCTTTTGCAGGTGCATCAGTAGGGAGTTGGTTTGGAAGTGGAGTAGCTTGGACTTGAACTGGTAACCTAATGGATGCTGGCGCTACAGAAGGCAGCATTACCAGCTATGCCACAGCACCAGCCCCAAGCTTTTCTCTCTTGATGCAGCACTCCTTTTGCTTAGCGGCCATATCTTCTGCAGTTTGGGACATGACAGCAAAAACTAGCATGAACTTCTTTTTCCTTCTATATATCCTCAACAATGGAAGATTTATTCTTGGTAATCTCACCATGTGATTGATTCATTTTTTCTCTCCTGAAGTCCAGAGCTTTCAATCCATACTTACAATGAAGCATTTGATGACTTGGCATTCCCAAACAGCCAGCACTGTGGGATAGCTGCCAATCACTGTGGCAGCAGGAGCCGGCTGCCAATGATTCCCAGCGGAGTAGCATATACAGCGTGGACCCACTGGGCTGAGGGTGAGTCATGTCCCACACAGGACCCAGGGAGCAGTGTGGGATTTCATCACACAATTCAGCACAGCACACAACTTCAGGTTGATAAATTGTTTACTTCTGGAATTTTCCATTTAATATTTTTGGTTTGTGGTTGACCACTGGTAACTGAAACTATGGAAAGTGAAACCGCAGATAAAGGGGGACTACTGGATCTACTGGGTGCTTCTACTTCTTTCTTTTCTGCTTTTCTTTCCTTCTTTCTTTCTTCTTTCTTTCTTTCTTTCTTCTTTCTTTCTTTTTTGTTGTTGTTGTTGTTGTTGTTGCTGAGTCCATGTGGTAGGTCTTTGAAAGTTTTTTTTTTTAGCGGGAAGGGGAAGAATGGCATGATTCGTATTTTTCTCTTTAATCTGTAGGAGCTAGGTATGAAAGAGATGAGATAAAAACTTTGTCTCCCTCTCCACAAACTCCATGTTTGGAAAGATTTTGTTCAACACCAGTTGGGAAGCTGCGACTTGTCTCTCAGTCTGCCATCTGATTCATGTATACTTAACCCTCAACATGTTTATCTACACAGGATAGCCAGTGTTTCTGTCTGAGTTGATAAAATTCCAGTCCAACCAAAGCCTTGGTTGGAAATCTCGCTAATCCCAGAAACCTCAGCGTGGTTAAACACAGCATACCCACTGGCTTTCTGAGATGTGACGTCCAGGGGCGATGGACCCTCGAATGGAGTCAGAGCCTTGAACTTGGCTCCACTAGCCTGTGCATCCTTGTACCAGCCCTGTCTCCCACCCAGAGCCGGCAGTGTGGTCTGCCCCTGTGCAGCTGCGCACGCCTGGATGCGGAGAAGTCTGAGGGCTTGCCTACTCTCCGCTTGTTTATATGGCTTGAGGCCCTCTTCTGCTGCAAACAGAGGCGTGGACTTGGACTTGCTCCAGGCCAGGCGCAGTGGGACCGCTATGGGTGCTGAGGAAGAAGGTGAGAGGTGGGGGACAGGGACAGTCTCCCCACTGCCCTCTGGCTCTCCTGCTCATTTTTTCATGTTTGCATCCTTGGGACAATGCTCCCTGAGCTGGGTCATGCTCTGTGAACAGCAGTGTAGGTCTCAAGCAGCTTGGGAGTTGGTTTGTAGAGCTCCCAACTGGAGAGCGGATGCTGGGTGCCAAATGCGGGACTGTGTGGGGGCATGGTGGCTTGTGTGAGGACGGGGCTCCCTGGGCAGAAGCAGAGGCTTTTAGGCTTCTAGGCACCCACCCTACAGTCTACAGGGCCTTCACCAGAATAAAGCTGGTCCCTCCTACCGAGATGGGAAGGGCATGTGGGGGAAGATGGACACTGACAGACCAGGAGCCTGCCCCTCACTCCTGACTATGCGTGCCTGTGCAGCTGGCTGGCCAAGAAGCTTCCAGGTTGGTTTGTTTGTTTAAACCGAAGGCAAATCTTTTAAAAGGCTGGCACATTCCTGGGCGACTGACAGAGCAGGTGATGAATGGGGTTGGCAGCAGGAGTTGAGCACACTACAGCCCCAGACTTGTATGTCGCTCTGGGCTGGCACCTCTACTTACGTTAGAATGCCCCTCTCTTGCTTGGGGGTGGACAGATTCTCTAGCCTTTGCCCCCTCATTGTCTGGCAGCCTCTAGGGGCTGGCTTTGTGAGTCTGAGAACTTAGCCTTGGTTATATCCCAGGGACATAGGTCGTTGCCACTGAGGCTAGGAGGGCACACAGGCAGGGAAAGGCCCCAAGGCAGGCAGGCAGACTTGGGCCTGTGCCCAGGAAGAGTGTCTGGATGGCAAGGGACTTAGCCTGAGCTGTTTCATGAAAACAGGGCCAGGAAGTTAACAGGCCTATAGACAGTACCGCACGACACCATGCTGTCTCACTGGCGCTGTCAGCCTGGTCTGGGGGCCCACGTAGAACCTCCAAGGTTGAGGGAGAAAGAACCATCCCTTCTCCCCAGACTTTGATCTGGAAGAAAACAGCCTTGCTACACATCCAGCCATACCTTGACAATGAATTTAAATGGCACACCGTACACAGTGCAGCTCCACGGGACTTGAGCTCCTCTTTTCTCCATCCTGGCCTCCATAACCAGATTCAGGGGACCATGGTCCTGACATCTGAGATATGACAATGAAGAACGTGGCTTTGGGGCCCAATGCACAGCTGCTGAGCTGCCTGCTGCGCGGCCTGGGGTCCACTGAGATTCTGGAGTCACCCCGGGGAAATAGGGGAGGGTGACTCAATCTCTCTGCTTTCGCTCCTCCCCCAGGAGCTGTTTGTTGTGCCCACCTCTGGTTTTGAACTGCAACTGATGTTTTCTCCTCTGTGAAGTGTGATGGCTGGTTTCTGCCACTCACTGCCCAGCTCCATAGCCAATGCAGCGGCCTGGGCCCACCGAGTAAGCTTGGACCAGGCACTGAGAACTGGTGGGAGAAGCGTTGGCAAAGGCCAGGCACAGGAAGGAGGTGTGGGATTGAGTGATGGAGGTGCCCGAGGTAGTCTCTGGAGGATCTGTGTGCGTGTGAGGGTGATGGGTGTGAGGGACAGGAAACACGTGTTCCAGTTGCTCACTTTTGCTAGTGGGCTTGGTTGGGTCAGGGCCTGTCCAGCCTTTGTGGGGTCACAAAATCGAGACTTGTTCTTCTTCTTCTTCTTCTTCTTTTAAGTTCTTTGGCCATCAGTGCAATCAAGGGCTTCTACTTAGCTGTCCCTTCAAGGAAAAGGTTGAGGAGGGGCTAGGAGATCCTGTATGGGTACTAAGAGGGAGCCAGTACACAAGGGAGCAGAGACTGGCCAGCAGCTTTGGCCAAAGCCATGCTAACATCGCTGAAGTCCTGCCTCGTCCATGTGGGTCCAATATGGCTGTAGGCTCAGCACGCCCACCTCCCCTGATGCACCTGAGTGTTATTCCTTCATTATGCGCAAGATGTCTCCATGCAGAGACTTCGCGAACCTTTCCAGAGATCACCGAGCATGCAGAAACCCTGCCAACCCTGCCCCCGTTTGTATCTTCAGCCACCCCATAAAGAGGTGATGGAGGGTGCCCGCATATACGCAGGAATGGGTCCTACCGCTTTCATCCCTGTGAACAAACCCTGCTGTTATTCATATTCCAGATCTATGCCTTCTTCCACACTGGGCTAGGACCTTGGAATCAATCTAGTTGGAGAAAGTCCTGTGTCCCAGAGAGATAGCGTCAGAGACCGAGAGAGAGCATGCTGGGACTCTAGCACCCCCTTAGCCCCAAGCCTCATAGTGTTTAAGCACAGGGACCACACTTGCCTGGCTGTGGGTGTGAGTGCTGTGAGAGGCCTGTGAGAGGTCAGCCTGAAGCTGTACTGCCAAGGCAGCAGGAGACCAAGCTGCGCATCAGTGTGGGCCACACAGGGGGAACAGACACCATGGGCTGTGATCCAGCTTATCTGGAGAACCAGGCCAAGTGTGGTATGGCCAGTATTTGAAACAAGGGCGATGGGGACAGATCAGATAGCAATGTTCCTCCTGAGAGTCACAGGGCCCAGGCCATGGGGCTTGGCTGAGGAGTTTGGGCTATAGCCTGTGGCAGGGGTTCCCAAGCCCAGCTGTCTGTGGGTGGAGGGTAGAAGGTGAGAGAGTGGAGATGCTGCTACAGGAAGGCATGGCTCTGGGAGGCAGGTCTTGCTCCAAGTCCCAGCCATTGTCCCAGGCTTGAGGGCAGACCTAGTGTGATCTGTCACACAGTTGACTAAGAGAACTCAGGTGTCTAGCATTTTATGTGAGTCCTTGTAGCTTTTAATGTCAGCGACTAATTCAAATCCAACATATAATAAACAACTCAGACCATGCAGCGAAGACCTGAGATCTGGCTTAGGTGCACAGGTCACTGGTGTGTGGTCTCTGGGAGGCACCTGCTGGCTCTGGGTGGGAGGTGCCTAGGTCAGAACTTGCTCCTTGCATTGACATTCTGGGAATTGGCTACAAGGGATGGGAGAAACCTGAGCCAAGAGAGGCAGAGAGACCCCAGGCAAGAAACTACTGGAGAAAAACTCATTCTTCCTTCTTTGCTTGCCTCATGAATATTGGCTGAGCATGCGAGTGTCTGGCACTATTCTAGCCAGGTGCTATCGAGATACACATGACCTTGCCATTTGCCAGACCAAGAGCCATGTGAATGCTGCCCCTTCTTCCCAGGTATCCAGATCCTTCTCTGAGGCTACATTTCACATCCCAGGCCCTGCATCTGGTCTCCGCAGGGCCTTCTGCTATGCTCCACTGCCTCTTTGGGTGGTGGCCCCTACCCTGTCACATTCTGTCCTCTTCCTGCAGAGTTAATGCCACTGCCCCACTCAGCCCTGCCTCATACATTCCTCTAGCAGTACATGCATACAGGCAGGAGTGGAGCCCTGCTTATGGCCCTGAGCTAACACTAGGGAACGCCCATCCCCAGCTTGTGCCAACCCGGGAACCCCAGCTCCAAGATGCTCCCAGGAGAAAGGAGTAAGCCCAACCTGCCACAAACAGCAAAGCCAAGGTCCCAAAGGGTGATCCGCAGGAGCCTGTAAGGCCCGAGGGGTGTAGATACCCAACCCCTTCCCCTAGACATTTAACCTCACGGTCTCATGGAAGTCCCACATCAGCCCATTGAGTGCAGCTCTGCTGTTGTTCCATTTTATGGATGTGGATGCTGAGGTCAGAGAATTTGTTGCTCTCAGTTGCAGCACTTCTGATTTTGTTGACTGCAAAGTCCATGCTCTTTGTGGGACAGGGGAGCGCCTTTGGGTTTGGGGGACAGGCCAGTCTGAGGTGGTGATGAAGAGCTCATATGCCTCCTGCTCGCCCTTGTCTCCATGTTGGAGCAGGGCCATTTCAAGGTGGGCCATGGACAGCTGGGCACCGGCTGGACTTTCTGATCATTGTGTGTTGGGATCAAGCATGCCTCCTGGAGCAGGACCCTGCTGCTCTCCGCCTCCCTCTTGCTCCATAGCCACTCTTCTCTCTGGTTTGTGATGCTCTCTTTCTTTTATGAGGGTTTTTGGGGTGCAGCCTGAGGAAGACAGACACAGGCTGTGTCTGCAGGGGCTCAAGATAGGCAGGTGCAAAGAGGAGCATGTCGATAAGGTTGCTTAATGGCAGATGGGCGTTGGATCAGGAGCTGACCTGCAGAACTGGGACCTAAGCCAAAGAATGAGGTTTGGCTTACACAAAGCAGGGAAGGGGACCCCAGGGCATGAGTGGGTAGGACAAGTCCAAAACTGATGGTGGAAGCAGGGGTCCAAGGAGGCTTGGGAACCAACGGGACATGGCCTAGCTGATAGAACTCTGAAGGGTTTGGTGTGAGAAACTTGGGGACTTGACCAATTGACCCGGGTCTCTGGAGCTTCTCCTCCGTCCCCTTTGCCCTCTGTCCAGACAGGGCCCCACAGGGAGGGCTCAGCCCCTCCAGTGCCTGGGCAAGGGGCAGTTGATTGGAAGCAGATGCCTGCCCTCGGCGGGGCCCTGGCAGGGCTGGCTTGGCCGCGGTGGGCCTGGCTCCCCAGTGCCGACCTCAGGGCTGCACCGCTAGCATGTCCAGGCCGCAGACTCTCTGTCAGCAAAGCCGCATCCGTCCTGCAGGGAGACGGCCACTGTGGCTGCCCACACACCCCCAAGCAGCAATTTCCCTGCCACGGTGAGAAACCTCCTGCACTCCCGGGTCCCCTCCTCTGGCTGGGTCTGGCGCCCTGGCAGGGGGCACGGAGAGAGACCAGCTAGGTTCCTGGAAAGGCCCAAGGCCTGGGAGACATATGATTATTTGTCCCTGGCTCTTTGGCACACCTGTGCCAGTCTCATGCCCCGGGGAGGCCACCATCACGCTGTAAGCTACGTGCTGGGCTCTCTGCTCCGTGCCTTGGTTCCCTTGAATGCACTGAGTCCTCATTGTTCGCTCTGTGAGGGCCAATTCTACGGCAGGTGTGACTGAGGCTGGCAGGTGCAGAGCTGAGATCTGGCTCTGCATTTTCAGGCTCTGGGGGGGGGCTGCGACCCTAGGAGTTGGCCTCCTGCAGCAAGGCCTGGGCTGTTGCTGCTGTTCCTGGCACTTGCTCCTTGTGCTTGCTGCTTCTCAGGAAACCCAGACCTCGATGGCACCCAGATGGCCACAGGGGGGTGTCAGGGATGGCTCTAGACAAGGGTAACCTGAGCCTGGGACATAGGCAAGGCCCTGGACTGTGGGCAGTTACAGCCGGTGGGCACCTTTCACTGCTTCCAGGAACCAGCTCCCTTACACCCCTGTCTTTGTGTTCCTCAAGCCCCACTGAGCACCCACAGGTGCACAGCAGGGGGCAGGGGTCTCCTGTGTCTTCAGCATCACTAGTGCCCCTCTCCTGATGCTCCTTACTCCATGTGCCTGCAAAGCCCCTCCTAGCTCTTCCCCTGCAGGGCTGCCATGCCCTTCTTGCACATCTGTCTCCTTCCTCCCAGGCCTGGTTTTCCTTCCTTCGCCCAGGCCAGCACCTCTGGCTGATTCCTAATCTCTTCCAAAGTCACTCCTTGCTCTCAGTCCATCCATCAGTCATTCAACAAACATTCGCTGATACCTGCACACTAGCCAATTGAGAGCTTGGTCTCCTGAGGCAGATATCCAAGGACTCCGATGTGTAGCTCTATCACTTGCTGTTTCCTGGAATCCACATTTGGTGGCCTTGAGACTAAATGAATAAAAGCAGAGGCTCCACCTCTGGCTCCTGGCTTCAGCTTGACCTGCTCCCTGCTGTCAGGTTACTGAGAAGAGATGGTGTGTGTCCTCCCTTCCTCAAGGGGTTCTGGCGCAGGTGCATGAGTCCTGAGGTCACCATGGAGGAGGTGGCAGAGGTGTGTGGCTTCCTGGGGACTTTCAGACACAGAGTGGTGAGCCTGTTGGTGTTTTCAGATCTGGAAAGGAGAATTCGCCTCAGCCCCACCCAGCATGGACCCTTGGGGAAGGGATGGGGACTTGAGCACTCTGGAGCAGTCTGGGAATAATGGCCCCAGGAGTCCTGGGTGCCCAGGGCTGTGAGCATGGACCACCTGTGGGCACACATGGGTCGGTCATGGTGTCTGAGCAGAACTGATCAGATACTTACCTTCAGTCACCCATGGCCTTCACTGGGAGAACCCTGGGGCATGTGTCACCACGCTCTAATGGGCAGAAATCATCCAGCTTCCCGGTGCCCCTTGCAGTGAGAACCAGTCTGCATGCCAGCTCTCCCACCACAGGTGTGGGAATTGGGACCTCTGTCTGCCTCTTGCTTACGCACACAGGCCCTGGGGCTCTTGGGAGACTCCAAGGAAGAGGACGTTTCAAGGGGAAGGTGGAATCAGGCAGGCACAAATGACAGCGGAGAGAGAGCCCGAGAAACCCGCGGTGAGTGGCGTGTCGGGAGCAGAAACGAACCCCATGCACCTGACTGGCTGCACACCACAGCTGAACAGTCTCACACATGGGAAAGGGTTGGTGGTTGACCCTTGTGGCGGTGGGGCTGACCTGGGGCTCTGACCCAGCCTAAGGGAGAGCTTCATGCTGCATTTGCCCAGCCCAGGAACAGATGGAAATTCAAATGTGCAAGTGCATGACCTCTGGCGACCACACAATGCGCTTTGTAAGATTGAGAAGCCTAAGTCAAGGCCAGTGGCCACATATAGGACTGAACAGTTCTATGATTTTTTTTTTAGTTGTGTTTTTTTAAGATTTATTTATTTTTATTGCAAAGTCAGATATATAGAGAGAAGGAAAGTAGGAGAGGAAGATCTTCCATCCACTGATTCACTCCCCAAGTGGCCGCAACAGCTGGAGCTGAGCTGATCCAAAGCCAGGAGCCAGGAGCCTCCTCTAGGTCTCTCACACAGGTGTAGGCTCCCAAGGCTTTGGGTGGTCTTCGACAGCTTTCCCAGGCCACAAGCAGGGAGCTGGATGGGAAGCGAGGTTGCCAGGGTAACTGGCACCCATATGGGATCCCAGTGCATGCAAGGTGAGGACTTCAGCCATTAGGCTACTGCGCTGGGCCTTTAGTTGTTTTCAAAGAGTTATTTTACTTTATTTGGTACGCAGATGGGTGAGAGAAGGAGAGGATGAGAGAGATCTCCCACCCACTGATTCACTCCAGCGCTCCACCTAAGTCTCCCATGTAGGTGGCAGAGGCCCAAATTCTTGGACCCTTTTCTGCCTCACTTCCAGGTCCATTAGTAGGACTCAAATGGCGCTCCGATGTGGACTGGTGCAACACATATGAAAGTAACCGCTTAAACCACTGCACTGCAGCACCAGCTCTGGGGAGGTTTTAATTAAAATGACCGCGTCAGTCACACGCCTCAGATTTCTGTTTCGGCACTAAAATAACAGCTCCTCATGAACAAGGGCCGTGGTTTTTTTTTTTTTAAGAATTTATTTTTTTATTTTATTGGAAAGTCAGGTATACAGAGAGGAGGGGAGACAGAGAGGAAGATCTTGCATCCACTGATTCACTCCTGAAGTGACTGCAATGACAGGAGCTGAGCCAAGCCAGGAACCAGGAGCCAGGGGCCTCCTCTGGGTCTCCCACACAGGTGCAGGGTCCCAAGGCTTTGGGCCACCCTTGACTGTCTTCCCAGGCCACAAACAGGGAGCTGGATGGGAAGCGGGGCAGCTGAGATTAGAACTGGCACCCATATGGGATCCCAGTGCGTTCAAGGCGAGGACTTTAACCACTACGCTATCACGTCGTGTCCACAAGGGCTGTATTAACCTCTCAGATAGTTCAATTTCATGTTCGCAGCAAAGCAGGTATTTCTTTGTCCCAAGTTTACAGAAGAGGAAACCTCAGCACAGACAGACTAACAAGCCTTCCCAAAGGCACACAGCTAGCAGAAAGCCATGACCTGGGGTGACCACCCACACATCCCTTACCCACAAGCCCTGCAACCCCATAGCCCATCCTCCAGCCATGGCTGAGGTCTCCTGCATGTGCAGGGACCCCAGGAGACAGGGGTCTGCAGGCAGGAGGCCTGGAGGCCAGAGGCACGAGGTGTCTGCTACAGCAGCTGGATCTCATTACGGTGCTGACAGCAGTCTGTAGAACGCCTCCCTCACGTGGGCTGTGAAGGAACAGGGTGACCACAGCCAGTGAAGTGGGAGGCCCCTCAAGTTCCCACTGCCTGCCCGGTGACGTGCACAGGGCAGCTGCGTGGAGAGTGCAGGAAGCCTGGGGCCTGTGGTCGGCTGGCATTGCTCAGAGTTTCCTGGGCTGGGCTCTTCCCACAGGGCCCTGCCAGGCCTGTGCCCCCGTCCAGGACCCTTGTGTGTGCCATCTGGCTCTGAGAGATAAGCCCAAGTACTCAGAGGGGCTTGGAGTGCTGGGATGAACTGAGGCTTGGTGGAGCTTTGGAGAACTTGGTGATGGCTTGGAGTCTGACAGTCTCTGAGGACCAGCACCAGCCATCCAGACAGCAGGGATGGGACAGAAAACCCACGTTCTGATCTCAGAGCCAGCACTGACTGGAGCTGCCACCGGGAGTGGGTATCTCACCTCCCTGAAATCCCTGCTCTCACACACCTCATGAGGCTGTTGTTGCAAAGCCCTTGGCAAGTTGAAAATACTATGCTAGTGTTAGTGCCCCCAGCAGGGCCATGACCTGACCCTGGTCATGTCCCCAGTTGGTCTTCCTTCTGCTGAGAGGCTGGACTTGCAAGTTCCTATAGAAGCGGGCAAAGGCATTCCTGGTGGAGGACAGCCTGAGCCCAGGCAGAGTCAGGTGACACACGCATTTGCACACACACACATGCACCTTCACATATACACATGCATTTATGAACCCACACTCAGCACACACATGTACAAACACCTCTACATATACACATTCATGTGCCTACATGCACATATACATGTGTACTCACAAACCCACGTGTGTGTGCACACACTGCACACACAGACACATTTACCCACATATACATGCAAACATACCCTACACACATACATGTACATACACCAACAGACATACACGAATATGTGCATGTACTTTCATACATGCACACAACACATACATGTACATGAAATCAACATAATCCACACACATGCACATGCAATATGCATGCGTGCATGAATCTACACATGGGCATGAATACACAAGCACATGCATCCATGAATCCACACATATTCTCTCACATACACACAAAACCACACACATACATACACACATGTAAGCAGCACACAGAAACACATGCACATATGAACTCACACACATGTACACATGCACACTATGCAAGCATACACACTGCCAGGAGGAGTTCTAAACATACGCATATATTAATTCATTTACTTCTCTTTGGCTAGGAAGTAGACTTAGGCCTTCCCTGTATAACAAATGAGGCAACAAAGTCCCACACAGAGATCACACAACCAGAAGTGGCTGGGGAGCCAAGATTGCAACTTAGCTGTCTTGGATGACACACGAGTGGAGGCAGGGATGATGGGACAGGCAACAACAAGAGGGACTCCAGGTTCTGAGCCACGCATGCTTTGTCCACTGCTGCAAGACCCACACCTAGCGCAGTGCTGGACACACAGTAGGTGCTCAAAACATGCTGCTGAAACCTGTGAGTGGCAAAAGGTTGTTGTGTGGGACATTGGTACTTTCCATAATAACAGAGGCTGGAGTTGCAGGGTGGGGTCCAGCTTGGAAGCCTTCAGGCTGAGTTGGCTCTGCCAGGCTTTGCCAAGAGCAGCAGATCTTACTCAGCCCCCCATACCCACTGTAAGGGAATCCCACATGGGAAGGCAGGCATTTGAGATATTCCTTCAGGTCCTTCCATCTGTCCTGTCCCTTCTGGCCCTGGAAGGCAGCCTCAGTAATGACCTCTTTCCCCAGCAGGGTTTCAGTGGCTCCCAGCTCAGGGGGCTGGGCATGGGGATGGGGGGGCATGCAGAGGGACCTGTGGCGAGCGGCTACCAGCAGAGGCTGCTCAGAGACCAGCTGCGGCTGCCTGCTAGGGGACTGGTGAGAAAGGAAGCCGCGGTGCTCCGTGGCATTCAGACCCCAATAGGAATGTGGCCTTGGGCCAGGATCCCTCCAGGCAAGAAAGGATGACTCAGCAGAAACAGTGTCCTTGTCCCGGCAAAGCTGGAGCCAGCGCTGGGGGCTGGTGAATGAACAGTCCCTGGGTCCCAGCCTTCACCTCCCCCATCCCTGACTGCCCCCTCCTCCCCTGTCCCGCCTTAGAGGCTGTTCTCTGGAAGGGGCAAGAACTGGGCTCCTCCTCCAACTTCCTGATGCAGTTGGAAGCAGACTGGGACTGCTCATCAGCTCCAGCTCCCAGGGGTGCAAGTGATCCACCATGAGGTGGGAATCAGACAGTCCTCACCCCAGCCTGGCAGGGGCAGCTGATTGGCTGGCTCCATGAGAGTGGAGGGCAGCATCATGAGTGGCATAGAGAGCCAGCCCCCAGGCTCCAGCTCGGCACAGGGGAATTCCAGCCCCAGGGAGAGCCAATTGCAAGCACTTGGGCTCTCCTTGTTCTTTCTGCTCAGCTTTCAGGTCATGGGAAACGTCTGTTCCGGAAGTCTCTAAGGATCCGTGGAGATGGGACGAAGTAGGGGTGTGATAGTGGTCCTCCAACCAGCAGCACCAGCCTCCTGTCCCCGCAGCTCCCAGGTCCTCAGCAGAAGTGGATGGCAGTGATGGGTAGGAAAATGACAGCTTCGTGCTCATTGCGGTGGCTGTTGCTGGCACCTGCCAAGTGTTTCTAACCACTGTTCACTGCTGAGCCTCAGGTGTCTGTCACAACAGCCCTGGGAGGGAAGAAGATCAGGTCCCTACAGGTACTGCCCTTGCGCCGCCTTGCAGGATTAGTACGATCTGGCTCACCTAGAATAACCTGGGTAGTAAGCAACAGAGGAAGCGTCCAGACCTAGGGTCTTATATGTTAAGCTAGATACTGATCCCCTGGTTCTGCAACTTGGAGGATGAAAGGAGGGCAGAACTCCTGTGTCTGGGCTGACTGGTGATTGGGGGTCACCAGGACTGGTCCATGGAAACTCTGATCCCTTTCTAGGAAGCATTGCAACATCTTGCGGTTTCCTGCACAACACATCACAGGGTGTTTGGGTCTGCTGAGCAGCAAAGATCCTGGGATCCAGGGCCAGGAAACACAAGCCTGTCTCCTGATGGCTAACAGTGTGACCTTGACCCTCTACTGTGTCTCCCTGGGCCTTGCTTCCTGCACTGTATGTAGCACGGATGAGAGGAGGAGGACAACTGCTCTTCCTTGCTTGACAAAAATAAAATGCAAACATGGCCAAGAGTAAGCCAGATGCAAAGCAGGGGAGTGAGGGCCATGATGGGGGAAGTTGCCGAAGGCAGTGTTACTGCTGGAACGGCATCACTTTACCCGGGTCTCCAGGTCTGGAGGGAGGCTGGTAGAATCAGGATTGTGGGAAAACTAGTTTGCATTCATCCACCTGCCCACAGAGATCAATAAGGGGTGGGGATGACCCCAGGAGCTTTCAGGGAGCACAGATGGCTGCATCTTCCCAGCAGAGTCCCATGGACAAATGTTCTCAGACCAAGGACAGTAGGCTTCCTGGAAGTTACCTATGTGCTGGCTCCTGCTCTAACCTGGCCTCTGTTAGTGGATTGGCTCCTATTGCCCCAGAAACAAAGCATTAACGGAGGCAGTCACAAGTGGCCATGA
Source organism: Ochotona princeps (assembly GCF_030435755.1). Lineage (NCBI taxonomy): Eukaryota > Metazoa > Chordata > Mammalia > Lagomorpha > Ochotonidae > Ochotona > Ochotona princeps. The sequence continues at coordinate 93,062,642 of NC_080833.1, forward strand.
TAAACTACTCAATTATCACCACCCAACCCGTGAGTATGTGCCTAGGGAGGGTGGTTACAGCCATGTCAGAGTGAGTCACTGCCTGCAGCTCTAGGCGGCTAACATGGTGGTGGAGAATTTGGAGATCACAGATTTCAATGAAGCAAGCATATCTTGGTTAACTGGAGAGCCTCTGGAATTAGAAAGAAATAGGATCATGCCCCTTATAGCATCATCACAATCTCTCTTATTCTATTCTAAATGTTGTGGCAGATGTTTGGTGCCACCCGGAGTGATGACTGCTCCTACTTCCAGTATCCTGTTAATGCATGCTCTGGGAGGCAACAGATGATGGATCCAGGACTTGAGTCCCTGTCACCCACATGGGAGACCTGGGTTGAGTACCCAGCTCCTGGCTGCAATCTGGCCCAGTCTTGCCTATTGCAGGCCTTTAGGGAGCAACACTACAGATGAAGGCACACATGCGCGCTCTCTCTCTCTCTCTCTCTGCCTTTCACATAAATAAATTTTTTAAATGCCCTTGGTCAACCAGTAATTTACATAGGATGTGTATGGTTGGGCTACCTCCCACCTCAGCTCTTTAAAAGGATTGATCAATAACAGCAAATCCAGTTCTATTTGGGATGTTACTACAACTCTATTCTAGAACATCCTGTAGTGGTTATTTTGTGGAAACCTCACTTGGCTCAGCATCTCTTAGCAACAGGACTTTGAGGGCTAACGGTCGATGCAGTATCCCAGCAGGATGGTTGAGACCTGTGGCCACAGCAGCCAACCGAGCATACCCTCTGATTATGGGCTGAATTGTTTGAGGTCATCGCACGTCATGGGCACCCACTGTGGGCCAGGCTCGCTTTGTTTTATGTTTGGGAGCATTCACTAGTGTGACCACTGCACACCCAGGCCGGGGAGGGCCTTGGCAGTCACCATGGATCCTGGGGGCTGTCTCACCTGGTCTGCTCCTGGGTGCATGCCCCAGCATGTGTGTCCACTGGGAGGAAGCAGAGTGCGCAGAGGGGAAATGTGTTTCCCACTCTACAGGTGCCCCGTGTGTCCTCATACCCTACCACACGCAGGGCCATGGGCAAGGAAGGGGCATCTCAGACAAATGGTCTCATGGGGTTGGACCCCCAGAAATAGAGCTGGCCTCCACTTCAAGCTTGCCAGAGCCCACAGCCTCGATTTGTTCTTCCGTTTCCAACACCCACGCCTGTGACAGCAGCTGGGTCTTCACAGGATGTTTGGTCTCCATAAGGCTCTGCCCCAGAGTGGAGCACATGAGGGTCATTGTCATAGACCAGTTCACTGGGTCAAAGGCCACATCAACAGTGTATACATTTCGCGCAGCTCAGCTCAGAGAAGACAGCCAGTGTGCGGCCTGCCTGCTGTTAGGGCTTATTTACCAGGCTTTTTTTAATTCCAGTTCTTTTCTGGACTCTCACAGGACTCCATCTGTGTAGGGTGGAAAAACAAAAAATGTAAAGATTAATTTATTTTTATTTCAAAGGTAGACTTACTGAGAGAAGGGGAGACAAACACAGAGAGAGAGGGGAGGGGGAATTATCTTCCATCTGCTGGCTCACTCCCCAGATGGCCACCAGGGCCAGAACTGAGCTGATCTAAAACCAGTAGTGACAAGTTTCATCTGGGTCTCCTATGTGGATACAGTAACCCAAGCTTCTGGACCATCCTCTGGTACCCTCCCTGTCCATAAGCAGGAAGCCAAATCAGAAGTGAAGCAATGACCTTCTTGCAGCAGGAAGTCTGGGCAGTGTTCGGCCGTGGGGCTAGGGCGAAAGGAGCCCTCTGCAGTGTAGTGTCTGCGGGGATGCGCGAGCCTGGTTGGACCCCATGCTTGGGACTAAGGCCATGGTCGGGGCTGCCATGCGGTGAGTGAGTCCTGAGCTTTAGGGCAGCCAGCGCACCAAGTTGCGTGTGGCTCCACCTGCTGGCTGCCCAGTGGCAAGCTCTAGGGTTTTTTGAGTATGTAATTGCTGCCTAAAGACATCAATGGATAAAGCCAATGTGAGAGTAGGTGAGGAATAAATCCTGTGTGACTCCCAGCGACAGGGTCACTGAACTTGCTGGCAAGTGTGGGGACTGAGAACTAGCCATTCAGAGGGGAGAATCCGTATGATCTGTTTGGGTTAGATTGATTCACGAGCCCACCTGGGAGTCCTGTGATGGGCTGTTAGCATAGAACATTGCTGACTGCCACATGCCAGTTCACACGGCAGCTATGGCTGAGGGCCTGTCTGGCAGGGTTGGATCCCAGTACCTGACTGAGGATTGAAACAGGGGTGAGTCAAATTAGGAAGGATCATGACACCAACTAGCACATGAGAGAACCAGGTCCGGGGGGTAGATTCTGCAGGGGATAAATGGGCCCAACCCTGTGGAAGTACAAGTCCTGCTGGTTAGCTTAAGAGTTGGGGTGGTGATGGGCTGAACTATGAACGACTATGAAACACACCGACACTCATGGGTGCCTGGGCAGGTCCAGGCTGCAGCACCTGCAAGTGCATCCTACTACAGGGTATGAGGCAGGCTGGGTCACAACATCCTCCAGCTCATATAAAGGCCAAGATGCAGTGGCAGGCTATGCTGGGCAAGGAGCTAGCTCCTTCTGGAGCATGTGAGCTCTGGTTCAGGGAGTGGACCGAGTGGGGGAACCTGAGAACTTGGAAAACCTATTGGGGAGGTCACAGCTCCCGCTGGTGAGCATGTGTTTCAGGCCTGGGTGTTGGGCAGCTTGAGCAGGGTAACTCAGGCTGTGTGGGTTGGCTTTGGGGGGAGGGGGCGACCATGTAGGGCCGAGCCAACCTTACCTCACCAGCAAGAGCAAAACCAGGCTGGAACACAGATCAGGCTCAGTTAGGCTGTCACACATACCAGATTGCATGAGACTGGGAGGGAAGCAGACGAAGCAGCACCCGTCAGCGAGTGGTGGGACTTGGTTTAGGCTGGGTCAGGCCAGGCTACAGCATCCAAAGGCAAAGGTCATGACAAGTGAGGGACTAGGTCAAGCTGAGTTAAAGCAACCACTGTTATGTGCAAGATCTATAGTTGGAAACAAGCCTCGTTGGGGAGCTAAGGGGACGCCTTGGCTGGGTTGTGGTTCTCACTGGCAAGCACGGGACTGGAACGTGAGCCATGTTCTGGTCTGGATATGGCTGCAGCATACATTAGCATAAGTGTGGACTGGGGCTGAGTGCACCTGACTGGGCTAGACTCCAGCACCACTGGTGCTCGTGAGGACCAGGGTAGGTGTAGGATGGGCTAGGCTAGGTTTTTGCCCCTGATGAGCTGGGTATGAGCTGTGTCTGCATGTGGACCAGGCTAGACTGGGCTGTAACATCCAACAATAATAATCGGAATGGGTTGAAGGCTGGTCAGAAAAGGCCATTGTTCCTGCTAGATCAGAAGGTAGACTGAGTAGGCTGGCCCATGGACCCACTCGTGTGTGTGTGAGATCTGGCATTGGGAATGGTTCTGTTGGAGGAACCTAAGAAACTCCTCTGTTGGGACACAGTCCATGCAGGTGAGCGCAAGAACCATAGTCCATGCTGGAGCAGCCCAGACTAGGTCAGGGAATAATACCCAGCAGCATACATTTGGTGCAGGTTGGTGGCGAACCAGGCAGGGCCAGTTCACACCACCCACTGGTGAATCTGAGTGCCAGAATGGAGTGTGGGTCAGGCTGGGCCTGGTTGCAACACACACGAGTACATACTATGGTTTGGACTGGGTGCTGGCTGGGCTGGGCTAGGATTTAGCCTCCACCAACCTGAGCTGGAATTGGGGGTAGGCCAGGCTGGATCAGGCTACAGTACCTACTGTCAAAAGATGAGGTGAGACAGGCCATGTTAGACTGGGCCACGGTGCCCAACCAGCACACACAAGACACAGTGGGAAGAGAAGGGGTAAAGCTGATAGGGGAAATGTGGAGGGCCCCACTGCTGGACCACCACTCCCACTGGAGAGCTTGAGTTGGGATAGGGGCAGACCAGACTAGGCAGGGCTACAACACCTGTGGGCCTTATGTGAGCTAAATCAGGGAAAAGTCCGGCTGGGCTGACTGTTCCTACTAGTGCAGGCATAAATCAGAGTGGGTGAGGGTTGATCGGACTTTACCGCAGTATCAGCTGGCAGAGGCTGGCATTGGGGGATAATTCTGTCAAGCTAAATTGCAGAACCACCTGGAGAGTGCATGATCCAGGAGTGGGAGCATGATCCCAGTAGGGAAACAGTGGGCACCTTCCTCTTGGGTTACCACTCCCACAGGACAGCATGAAAACCAAGACTGGGGCAGACATGACTGGACAGAACAGCACCCATCAGCATGTGTGTGGACTGGATAGTGGGGCTGTTTGGGTTGAACTAGGCTTCAATGCCCATTGACATGTAGGAGAGCTGAATGGGATATGGGACAGACTGGACCAATCTGCTGTGCATTCTAGCAAGCATGGGATCCAGGGCAGGGGGTGGGCCTGGTGGGAGTTATTGAGAGTCGTTCTGACTAGGCTGCAGCTCCCACTGGTTTGCGTGAGGGTTGAGTGTGTGCTGGGCAGAATCAGGCAGGACTGCAACACCCATTGGTTCATGTAGAAAATGGGGCCAGAAACAGAACTGATCCAGCAATTGCAACCACCAGCATATGCATAAGCTGATTGGGGCGACGGACTGTGCTGGACCCTGTATTGACATGCGCACACAAGAATCAGGTCTGGAATCACCTCAGACAAAGTTTCTTTGGGGATCCATCCAACTGAACGGCTGATCTCTGAACCCCAACCTTGAAGAGAAGTGAAGGTTCCATGGTCTGACCATGGAGTGCAAGTGCCTCCTCAGAGGCTCAGATGGAAGAGTAGACAGCAAATCCAAGTGCACATGGAGGATATGGCAGTCCATTGGAACCTGCAGAGGACACCTGGTACCACAACAGGATTCAGGACAGAACAAATCGATATCTACCCCAGACGTGTGTTGGCAGTGAAAATCTGGGCTAACTGAGACTGTAACAAAGACTGTGTCAGCCAGTGGATTCTGGAGAGATTTCATCTTGTTTGAATGGTGAGATTGGCAGCAATTCAGAACTGTTGGACTGCCAAAACTACTTGAGCAAGACCCTCAGAGCATGTCCCACATTAGGAACCTGGGATTGGTGGAAGGCTGAGTGGGGCTTCTCCCTTTATCTCTCCTCTTACCCCAGATCTAGAAAAAAAAATTAATGATGTGGAAACAATGATCTTATCCACTTTCCTATATAGCCCTTGACCCTTTGTGCCCTAATCAACTATGTAAAAAATATAAAAATAAACTAATAAATAATTTTTTAAAAAAAGAAGTGAAGCAATTGGGACCAAAACCAGCACCCAAATTAGATGCTGGGAGTAGCAGGAGGAGGATTAGCCTTTTGAGGCACCACATCAGCCCCAAGAAAAGAAATTTAAAAATAGGTTCCCCTTCTGACTATGAGCCGGGCACTTGACTCCTATGCCGTTAGATGCTCCTGAGCACCTTAGGAAGGGGTAGGTGGTTGTTCCCTTTCAGATATCAAGAAATAGAGTGTCAGAATCCCTGGGTGACTTCCTTGAAGTCAAGAGCAAACAGATGACTGGTGTGGCAGCTGCAGGCCTGGCCCTGTCCTTCTCACACTCCTACTCATGAGCAGGTGGATCTCCTGAGAGACCCTTGAAGACAAGCCTTGGGGCTGGCCCCTCATCCCTGCTACCCCTTCCAAGCTCACACATCTGAAAGATTCACAGAAATAAGATATGTCTGTGCTCTGCTCTCCAGAGCTTGTGTCCACCCTGGCTCCGAGAATCACCCTTATTTTTTTTGAGGCTTATGTATTTTTATTGGAAAATCATTTATACATAGAGGAGGAGAGACAGAGAGGAAGATCTTTCATCCGCTGATTCATTCTCCAAGTGGCCGCAATGGCCAGAACTCAGCTGATCCGAAGCCAGGAGCTTCTTCCATGTCTCCCATATGGGTGCAGGGTTCTAAGGCTTTGGGCCGTCTTCTACTGCTTTTCCAGGCCACAAGCAGGGAGCTGGAATGGAAATGGACATCTCTATGGGATCCTGGAGCATGCAAGTGAGGCTTTAGCCATTGAGCCATTGTGCTGGGATCCCGAGGGTGTCCCTTGAACACCTCACCTCAGACCTTGCCCCTTTCTCTGCTCCTTGGCACTTTTTTCTTTCTTGGCACTTTTTGCTGGTGCCCCCACACTTCCTGCATAAGCGTTGACCTTGCCCGTGCTGTGTTGCAGTATTGCTCATGACCTGTGGTTTTGGGAATGAATGCAGCCATTGTCCCTCCACCCATGGGAATCTCACATAGTCCACGGAGCCCAGATGTCTGCTTTATAAGACACGAAGGGTGACACATTCAGAGACACCTGTTAACAGATCCAAAGCCATTTCCACACTCTGAGCTGTCTTTGAACTTGGCTGTGTCCATGTTTCCTCTGGCCATGACATCATCACTTACTCTTGGATGAGTCATATCTCACAGATTTTTTGTTCTTGACTCCTTTTCCTTGAGCTCTTCTCACCCCCAGACTCCTACAGTCACCTCCCAATCATCTCTCAGACTTAATCCCTACCCTATGTCTGCAGCTTCATCTCATGCAGGCTCTCTCAGCCCCCCGCAGGGGCTGTCTTCCCCCAGTCTGTTCCCCACCCAACTTTCAGTAGCTACTCTGATGTGAGCGGGCTACTGGAGTTGGTCCATGGAGCCTCATACACAGAGCTTGTGTTTGAAATCCTCAGCCCACATTGACTGACTTCTCCACCATCCCCTTTCCCATTTCCCAAACTCCTCTTCCCCTTCCTCATTCAGAGATTTTGCACTTGTTTCCCCCACCCCTTTGTGGTGCCAGAACATTCTGCCCTTTACCCTGCCTCTCATCCTACCTCACTTTGCCCTCATCTCTCGTCTCACAGCAACATCGTTTCTTTGGGATTATTGCTTCAAGGAGAGAAGGAAAAAGTACCCTCTACCCTCTGAAGGCTGGCTGGAGCATATGCATTTATTGTCAATGACTGAAGGGGAAAGATCATAGGAGTATGAGTACTCATTGACTTCAAGCTGTTCAGAAGCTAATACCCCTTTTTTCTTTTGCAGGGAAAGGGAGAATTGGTACTCATTTGGGGGGGACAGTAAATGACTTATAGAGAACTTCTGGGGGTTTGGAGGATATACTCTGGCCTGGAACATAGTGGGCTTGGCCCTCCAAACAGACAATGATTTGTCAATAACTTTCATTGGAATCACACTAGAGGACAAGGATGTGTGACTAGTCTGTCCGGGTGTGTTGACAGACTTCGGTCTTTCTTCCTATGATATGGGTTCAACTCACGGGCACTCCAGGAAGGACCCAAAGGTCATTTTCTTGTTTTATTGAGAGTCCAGGTTTCAAGTAGACCAGGGTTGACAGAGGAAGCCTCTTCCTGCATCTGCTGCTCTCAAAGACCCTGTATCTTAGAATAATCAGGAACAGGTGCTGGGCCGAGTGGTGATGGCGCCCACATCCCACACAAGGAACCCATGGTACCATGCTCAATTCTGGCTGCTGACTCCAGCTATCGGTCCCCTATGCATTCTACAATGCAGCGGTGACGGCTCATGTAATTGGATTCCTGCCAGCTGCATAGGCAATCTGGATTGAGTATCTCTTTCTTGGCATCCACCCCCTCACCCCAGGGCCATGGTGGATATTTTGGGGAAGGGATGATGAACTAGTGGGTGAGAGCTCTTTGTCTCTCATTAAAATAATGGTACTAACATAATCAGCCTACCCAGGGTGCCTTATTTGAGGATGAGAGACCTGGACCCGGCCACCTGCCATGTCTACCCAGTCTCAGTCAAACTCTGGATAGCATCAGGCAGCCTGTGGCCCATTAGGAGTGGAGAGAAATCTGCTGTTCTCCTCATCTGAGTATTTAATTCCATCTATTTTGCAGAGTAGAAAACATCAATAAATGTTCATGGAAAAGGATACCTCTCTCATTCTACAACCCAAATACAATCCAGATGGGCCAAAGAGTCAAAATAAAGCACCAGGAACAGACAGTTCACAGAAGATAAACACAAGCCCCCCAGGGGCGTGGTGAGACAAGTCCTGGAGGAGGTGGAGACAGGAACTCGCCTTTCAAATTCCGCATATCCATGCATTCTCGCAAGGTATTTAAGCTATTTTTAGAGGCAGGATTTGGCGTGTTTTCAGGATGTTCAAAGTCCAATATCCACGATCCAGAAACTCACTTCTAGGTATTTACTCTACAGATCCAAAGTATTCCCACAAGCAAGCAGAATTCCATGTCAAGAATTTCAATGCAGGTTTGTTTAAAACAGCAAAATGACTGGAAACCACCTAAATGTCCATTCACAGGAAAAACATCAAATGAAAGTAGAATCTCATGCAGCTGTTAGCAAGAACACAGTCAATGTGCTGGTATTCACAGTGGGGAACCAGCCGGGGATGCTGACAACTGGAAACCAGGGGCCAAGTGCGATTTCATGGATGTGACGAAAGAAGACAAGTTTAACATGTATACACATATAGATAGATAATAGATGGATAGACAAATGGAAAGTCAGGGAAACATAAATACTTGGAAGGATTTCTAGAGTTTTAGAAGTAATGATGTCAGGGGAGGGAGTTGGAGGAAGCAGCAGTCTTACTTTTAGCTGAACACCCTCCCTCAGTGTGTGGGTTGGTTGCTTATGAAGCATGAGTAACCCCTTGGGTGGGAGAATAGAATTCTAAGAAGTGACTCCCTTCAGCAAATGCCGCATAGGCTATAAGAAAGGCTGCAGGACCCTTTAGCTGCATTTATGATATCATGTTTCAAAAAGAAATCATGATGGTGAAAAATGGTTTTATGCTGGTTTATTCTGTCACCATTTAGAAAAAGATGGAATTGAAGCAAAAAGATATCTTGTGGGTTCAAGAGTGTGTAATGAAAGAGGAATTTTCAGAAAGTTCATGGAAAATACAGATTAGGAGAAAACTATGCCTGTTTGGTGAAAGATCTTGTATCCCAAAGATCTTTTTGAACACCATTCCCCATGTACTTTTTGAAGTCCCCTTATACAATTCTCTAGGTTTTCTTGAGTATTTGAAATAATTTTACATCTTCATAACAAGATTTCTTTAAAAAAAAAAACATGTTTGTTCAATGTAACACACTAAATTAAAAAGAAACCAGAATGGGGTGGGCATTTGGCTTAGTGCTGAAGTTGCCATGTAGGATGCTCATGTCCCACATGGCCATGTCTGCTTCAGCTGTCAGCTCTGCACCCAGTTTCCGCTTCCTGCTGATGTGCACCCTGAAGGCAGCAGGAGATGGCTCAAGGACTTGCTGCCCACGTGGGAGTCCTGGCTGGAATTCCTGGCCTCAGCCCAGCCCTGGCCATTGGAGGCATTTGCCTTTGAACTAAATATATACAAATTTGAAAAAGAAACATAGGAGAATGAGGGCAGTAAAATAAACTTTATATGCCTCACACTGCATGTGGCAGATGACTTTAACCGTAGTCTCCTTAAAGATGTGGGAGTGTGTGTTTCCCGTGGTCAGCTCCAGGATATGCACTTCGGGTGTAGAAATAAGAGATGCTTTGCTTAGAGAGCGCACGGTGCCCAATCCAAGGAGGCAAACTGCTAGTGCACTCTCTCTGGGCTGCAGGTGCGAGCTGGCAGGGCTCCAACAGGCAGCAGTAGAAGGAAGAGGCTTCCGCTTAGAGAGTTCCTAAGGGAGCCCCCGAGGCTGGCGACAGGGCTCTGGGCAGGGAGCTGCTCCCCGCAGGCCAGCTGACTCCAGTCCTCCTAGTACAGCCTGCCTTTCACTTAGAGCACTGAGGGAGAAGTGGTCTCCTGGCCACCGTCCAACTTGATCTCTTTGTGGGAGAAGCAGCAGGAGATGGGGTGGGGTGCTCCCCAGGCACTCACACCCTCTGCCTGACCCCCCTCCTTGTCTTAATGTGCTGCACCTGCACTTCTTTGATCAATTTTGGTTTTCTTTCTTTTGAAAAACACTGACCACAGCACCCTTCTCATTCTTCCCCTATGCAAACCCCTTCCTGTGAACTTGAGATGTGGGTGATGAGAAAGAAACGGCAAAGGGCTGTGGCTGTCACCAGGGGCCTTTGTTAGAGGCACTCAGGGAGGCTGGCCTGGTTTGGGGGTGTCCAGAGCAGGCCTGCTGCTTTCTAGTCATTGGGCTGCCCGGTTGACCCCAGGTGCCCACTGAATGCCTGTACAGAAGCGGAGCCTCATCCCGTGGGAGGCAAGCACAGTGCTGCCAGGCATCCTTCATGCTGGCTGCCCTCCATCCATCTCACTTGTTTCCTGGAAGCAGGCCCTGGCCTCCTCTGAATAGTGCCTGAAAGGCAAAGAGGTCAGGCTGGGTGAGAAGGTGGAGAGGGGTCTGTTGTCCCTGACCTGGGAAGGCTCCTGCGGCCCCTGAGCTACCCTCTGGTCCGTGTGATGTTCTACATTTGCCTATCCAGGGTTTCCGGGGCTGGCGCCTGCTTGCTCAATGGCCCTGCTTTTGTATCTTGCTGCTGAATCTTGGAAACCACACTCTGGCAGCCCGCCTAGGCTGGCCCCAGAACTTAAGGCTTGGACCCTTCAATGCATGCTCACTTTTCAAGTTTGGAGCAACCAAATGGTGAGTACACTGACCACGCCTCTTCCTCAGAGAAGGGAATGGCGGCCCCAGAAGGTGAAGGAACTTGTCCAGAGTCCCCCAGCAGGCAGGGGTGGTACCAGGCTCCATGTCTTCTAGTTGCCATTCTGCCTTCCACCTGTCCACGGGGCTCAATGGGAAGCTGCCCCAGCTCTGAGGGGGCAGCAGTGGTCAGTGCCCTTGTCTTCTGCCTTGCCCAAGGGGCAGGCAGAGAGGAGAGGGAGGGCAGAGCACCTGAGCCCTTCTGCAGCTTGCACAACCTGGCTGTATGCCTCCTCTGAGAATAACATCCCCTGAACCCGTCAGGCTCTGCCGTGCAGTGGGCAGCATTCATAGTCCAGGTCCTGCATCCTTTACTCCACTCTGTCTAGTCCTAGGCAGTGAATGGTCTCTTTACCGAATGTGCCTGTAATTGCCCAGTCCTGGTGAACTATGTTTGCTGCGTATACCCTGCCTGATCCACACCATGCACCTGACCCTGCTGCGTGGTCAGGTGGGACACCCTTTCCAATGTCTGCTTACACCTGGACCCCTCTCTGGGCACTCACGCCATGTCTGGTCACCTGCCCCTTCCTTGTGCTTCTGGGGAGGTTTAGAGGATGAGAGTATAGGAAATAGCCTTCTCCTACCAAAACCCCCATGGTGCATCCAAGGATTTTAGTGGGCTCCCAGGTCTTAGGTGTCACCTGGCATCCAAGGCCCTGGGACAAGGTACTTTGAAACATGCTGTAGGGGAACTTTACATCTGAGGGCAGGTCCTCTTCTCTGGGAACCGTGGCTGGTAGATCGCACTCACTTAACCACCCACTCACCTCAGTGCAGAGGGGCTGCCTCTGCACCTGACCCATGCTGAGAGGCCTGTGAGCCATTTCTCAGGGAGTTTGTCCCTGTTCCCTGGCAGCGGTAGGCTGCCATGGCTCCCAGAATATTCCCTCCTTCCCTGCTGTGCAGCCCACATCTTATCGGTAGCCTGTGGCACACACCTTCCACGGGGCTATCTGCAACCCAGAAGCAGCTCCATGTTTGAGCCATTCCCACCACAGATCTGCACCTGGCACAGAACCAGGCACACAGAAGGAGCTCACCAAACACCCAAGAGTCAGAAAAGTGGTATTGCAATCAATACTGCATAGCTCACTTGCCTTGTATGAAGGTGGCCTCAGCAAGAACAGCGATGTGTTGGGAAGATGAAGGCCTATGCACCTGCAGGGCCTGGAGACTGGGCTCTGGCTCCAAGCCTGTAAGGGTGGCAGGAGTCTTTTTCTCTAGGCTCTCCATCTGGAAGACGAGGATACTGCTTCCCTTCACTTTCACATTATACATTATCTAGAATGCGGAACTTGGCTTAAGATACACATTTGCGGTCCCATGGTTTCTGTAGGGTCGGGGTGCAGGCCTGGTTTCATAGAGTCTCCTGTAAGGCCACAGTCCAGGTACAAGCCAAGGCTGGGTTCTTATCTGCAGGTTCTGTGAGGGTAAATCCACATCCAGGTGGAGACAACTTTTTGGCAGAATTCATCTCCTTGTGGGTCAGCTGTTTGCTGGTGTTGCTGGGGGCAACTTTGGGTTTCTTGCAAGAGGGCCCTCTCCCAGGGCCCGGTCACATCAGAGCCACTTGCTTCCTGGACATCAGTGGGTAAGGAAGTGTCCAGTGCCAGTCTGCGAGCAGGACCAGGTCCCTTTGCTTAACACAGCACAACCACTGCCCTGGCACTCATCTATTGACTATGAGCAATCTACAACTCACAACCTGGGAGTCAAGACCAGCTGAACAGGGGCCCCCAAGAGTGAGTCCTCTGTGGTGCTACTGAGAACCTCAAAATGTAGAATGAAAGAAATCACAGAAACCCTGACTTGAGAAAAAAAATTTTTTTAAGAGTTATTTATTTTCATTACAAAGTCAGACATACAGAGAGCAGGAGAGACAGAGAGGAAGATCGCCCGTCCGATGATTCACTCCCCAAGTGAGTGTAATGGCCGGTGCTGCGCCGATCTGAAGCCAGGAACCAAGAACCTCTTCCGGGTCTCCTGCACGGGTGCAGGGTCCCAAAGCTTTGGGCCATCCTCAACTGCTTTCCCAGGCCACAAGCAGGGAGCTGGATGGGAAGTGGAGCTGCCGGGATTAGAACTGGCTCCCATATGGGATCCCGGGCGTTCGAAGCGAGGACCTTAGCCACTAGGCCATGCCGCCGAGCCCGAGAAATGTTTTGCAAGGCAGCGAGAAGCAGCTGCCTATTCTTTTGGCTCCGTGGCCCCTATTGGCAGGTGCCAAGCTGCTTCCATCATTTCACATCACTTGCCTGGATCTTAAAGATGGTAAAAATTTGCCATGTGCTGGCAACTCATAGGTCAGCCGGAGTCCTTCCTATTGTAATGAAAAGTTCTGGGAAGAGGAGGCTTGGATCTCACTGATCTTTCTTGCCTCTGATGCTTTAGCTCTTCTAGCACAGAGTGTCAGGTTTAGCTTGGCTGCTGCACCAGTGTTGAGCCACAACACCATCCAGAATGATTTAATTCTGTCCAGAGTTGCAGCCCAGCAGGCATGTAGTGGTTGGGGGTGGAGTGAGCGGAAGCAGGCAGGGGCTGAATGCACAAGTTTGGTGACAGAGTTGGGAGGGGTAGGAAGAACATTGGCAGGGCCCAGGGCCCAGGCCCGCCCTGGGAAGCCCCGTGGCCTCTGTTGTCATGTTTGCTTGCCTCCACCACAGGCTTTCTTCCATTCTCACTGTTCAGCTCTCCTCCCATCTCCAGGCAAGCTCTCCATGGCATTTGGGTGTTGTGAGCCCTGCCCTTTCCATTGGGAAAACACTGATTCTCAGAGATACAGATGCCTGAACTGGCCTGAGTTCTAGCCATGGGGTCAGCGCCTGTCTGGGCATGCAAGACGAGCAGCTTTTAAGCTTTTTATTTGTAAAATTTAGAGCATTGCTTATTTAGTTGAAAGGCAGTTATAGAAGCAAGAGAGAGAGAGAGAGAAAGAGAGAGAGAGAGAGAGAAAGATTTTCTATCTGCTGGTTCATTCTCCCAAAAGAGGCCAGAACTGTGCCCGACTGAAGCCATAAATTAGAGCTTTTTCCACATGGGTACAGGGGCCCAATCGCTTGGGACATCCTTTGCTGCTTTCTCAGACTCATTAACAGGGAGTTTGTTTGGAAGTGGAGCAGCCAGGACTCCAACCAATGACCTTATGAGATATCAGTGGTGGGTGATGGCTTAATTTGCTGTGCTACAGCACTGGCCCCTGAACTATTCATGCTATCGGGTTTAGCCCATCTGTTGAACGCAGGTGGATAAGTTGAAACCCAGAGATGGAGGGTGACCTCTGCCAGTCACACAACTTCTGGGTCATACTTCCCTCTCCCCCACAGCCCTCACATCCACCTCTGGGGGCCCATTGCTGTTGATGGCCATGCCTGCCTTGGCCCTCCCTGGCCCCATTCCTCATCCAAGACACTGTGACTCTCCATCCTTGGTTTCTGCCATGTCTGTACCTTTGCTTCTGACACTTTCTCTACTCTGGGTGCTGGTCCCACCTGTTGTTTCTGAACCAGCTGGGGAGGACCATTCAGTGGGGAGTCTTTCCTGGTCAGGAACTGCAATGGCTTGAGGCTGACACATCTGGGCAGATGTTATCCAACTGTGATATACAGAGAACAAACCTCAAGGCTCATTTTGCTCACTGCTGGAAAGGGTCATGCCCACGCTGAGCAACTGACTGGGAAGACCCCTCCCAGAAACAAGGAGCCCACCTTAGCTGAGGGTGTGACAGGGGGAGGGGACAGAGCTGGAGGCTTGTGTTGGGGCTGCCACAGGCCCCTCTGGGAGCTCACCCACTCTTCCCAGGTATAGAGTCCTGGAGTGTAGGGCCAGTAGCCCTGGGCCAGGGCTGTAGGAGCTTGTAAGTCTGTGAAGCATTTGTGAATGCCTCCCAGGGGATGATTTTCTGACCCCATCTGCTTTTCCTGAAGGCGTTTGTGGTCAACCCTCCCTAAGCCTGTCTGAAGCGTGGGAGCAAGAAGGGAAGCTGGCCTCCTGCCTTCCCTTCGCACCCAGAGGAGAGTGGGAGCCCATGGCCAGGGCTGCAAAAACCGGGTTGGGTCGCTGCATAGGGGACAGGAAGCCTGAGCCGGGGGCTATGCTGAGACTGACCTGGGAGGCAGCTGCTGGAGTTCTTGGATGGACTGGCATTACCCTGAAGTCCAGCGGGCTTCCAAGAAAACACTCTTAAAAATGGGCACAGGTCCAAGGGAAGAGCATCCTGCAGCCTGGCTCCATCCCTATCCCAAACGGGACATGTAGCAGGCATACAACCTTCCTGTCCCTACCCTCCCACCGAGTGTGTGCTATGGCTGTTGACCTCCAGATCTGGGATCCCAGCACACACACTTGGTCATGAAGAACCCACGCGAAGCACCACCCCATGACATTGCCACCTGTAGCCAAGTTTGGCATCATGAGGCACATAAGCAGTCATGTGTTCATAAGCCATGATACCTTATCATGCAAAATCATGCAGCACCCAGTGGGACAGAGCTACACACTCTCACCCCGCATCTGCACAGAAGCACACAGCTGGGCACCGTGATTCCGCAACACCCAGGGTCACACTCAGACAAGCACAGTCATGCCTTAGCACAGGGTGGCACAGTCACCATCAGTCACATGGAACTTGCATGGCGTTGGCAACCACTGCCCAGGTTGTGAGAGGTGCACAGAAGTTGGGGAGGGGCTGGAGCTTTGTTCATCCAAAGAGGGGCAGGTGTTGGTAAGGACCTGGCTGAAACCAAGCCAGGGACTGAGGAGTGGCTCAGATCATCAGACAGTTCATTTCCTGGTCCTTTCTGCCAGGCAGCAGAAGCAAGCCAATCTCTCCTGCGTCCCCTCTTTCTGCCTCCCCCACAGCCTCCCAGCCAAGCATTCCTGGGTCCTGATGCAGCCTCCACCAACCTCCTACACAACTTTGCTTTGGCCCCAGCTGGACTACTGGGAGGAAGCTTGGATCAGCCAGGATGGGAACGACAATGAGTCAGCAAGACTCGGCTCAAGGAATGCCAGGCAGGCTGGTGGCTGCAGGACCTGTGGTGGCCAGAGCTTCCAAGGGAGAAGGGGGTGCTGTGTGCACAAGAGGGATTGTGGAGCACGGGGTGGTTGGGGAGCAGCCCAGGTCAACCCTGTGCACCAGGCCTCTGCTCTAGAGGAAACTCCTGGGCAGCAGATGTGAAGTGATTTGACACCCCCACACGCCTTTCCTTTTTCCTCCCTCCCAGCTGAGTTGGGCTTCACTTCTTCCTCACCTGCCACAGGCCTCTGCTCCCTGTGGTCTCTGACTAGGCTTGGTCCAGGACAGCCCTGCAGGCCTGGACACACCCTGCCCCCCTCCACCGATGCCTGCATTCATCCAGTCCTTGCTGAGCAACTACCGCTCCAGGATGCATGACCGCACCTTTGAGTGAGGAAGGGCACATGAGAGAGGATTCTAGAGCAGGAGGTATACCAGTGCTTTGTGAGCCCTCCACTTCTTGCCCCTGCTGTGCCCCCTGCCCTGCCAGGCTCCTCCTGCCTGGGTCTCTTCCAGGGGAGGTATCAGTGGATGCCACTGCTAACAAGGGGGTTGCCTTTACTTCGGGCACTGGGGGAGAGTTATGCCTTCACATCCAAAGATCAATATTTTGAATGCCACATCTGGAAGAATTCTCTTTTTCAAGCTTTATTTGAAAGTCACCTGCTGGTTCAAGTTCCAGATAGTTGCATCAGCTGAGACTGAGCCAGGCTGAAACTAGAGGCCAGGAGCTTCGTCCAGATTCCCCAAGGACTTGCTCTGCTTTCCCAGGTGGGATGAGGGTCATCCCACCTCATGTCTATAATGGGATAAAATAACTCCAGACATGCAAAATATTAAAACCCAAAAAGAAACCAAAGGAGATATGTCAGGAAATGGAAATGACTTAGTACTCTTGGAGCTGGGAAGACCTTCCTACACAGAAACCAGAGAGGCTGATATAGTTAGATGCATAACATTTGTGAAGACCGGGACAACAAAAGCTCTATCTATAAAGGCAAAACACAAAGGACAAGGCAGGGAAAATATTTGCGACAGATAAAACAAAGGGTTTGTATCCATAAGCTACAAAGAGCTTTTACAATGCAAGAAGGAAAAAAAAATGTGGCAGAAAATAGACAAAGCCTATGAGCAAGTGATCCACAGAAGCAATATAACCAACATGTAAGTGTATGGAGATAGTTGTTTCTGTTTTATTGCAGGTGAGGTTTCTTTTTCTTTCTTCCTTTTTTTTTTTTTTTTTTTTTTTAGATGATGTTTACTTAGACAATCAAGGTGAGAAGGATTTAGGGATAGGGAGAAGTGGGTGTGATCATTGTTACCAAACTTTCTATTTCTTCTTCCCATTTTGGGAGTGGGGGTAAAGATAAGGGGATAGGCCATATCCTGCTCCCAACCATCCCAGTACCCCAGGATGGAGAATAGCCACCTGATATCAACTCAGACTTACAATGTGGCATGTATTTTGAGGGTTCTACCCAGGTGGATGTGATAGCTCCAAAATGCTGTCAATTTCTCAGATCTATGGATGAAGAATCCCTTCCAATGTCCAATGGCTGACCACAGTCGACCTCTTAGTCTCAATCTGCCCAGATATTTGCTGTCATAGTTTGTCTGGGTAGTTGTCCGTATGTTCTATTCTCTATTCTCTGCTATGGTATCCAATGTCCTCTGCAGGCCCCAATGGGCTGCCACAGCCTCTGTGTGTGCCATGGTCTGCATTCCAGCCTTTACACTGAGGAGGACCAGTTTTCCTAGGTGGGTTCATGGACCTGAGCCAGGCAACTTGGGCCAAGCAGGAACCTCCATCCTGGGGCTTACAGACCCGGCACCCACCACGCAGGTGAGCCCAGTGACTCAGGCCAGGAGGCTCAGGTCCCTCCAGACATCCCCTGCCTTCCCAAAGCTCATGGATCTAGCACCCACTGCGCAGGTGGGTCCAAGGGTCTGAGCCAGGAAACACAAGCCCCACCAGACTCCCTACCCCTGGGGCTCACAGATCTGACCCACCACACAGGTGGGCCCGAGGACCTGGACCAAGAGAACCAGGCCCTGTTGGATCTCCCATGCCTGGGGTTCATGGACCCAACACCCACAATGAACGAGGGCCCCAGGACCTGGGCCAGGAGACCCAGTCCCTTCCCAACCTCATTCCTCCCTTCCCCCCTGAGGGGCTCACAGACCCAGCAACCACCACACAGGATGACCCAAGGCCCCAAGCCATGCAACCTGGGACCTGCTGGATCCCCCCCCCCCCCCCCGAGGCTCATGGAATTGGCATGCACCACACTGGCGGGTGCAATGACCTGGGTAGGAGACCCAGGGCCCTCTGGAGCCCCCAATCCTGGGACTCATAGACCCAAAACCCACCATGCAGGTGGATCCCAGGACCTGGGCCAGGAGACTCAGGCCCCTCCCGAACCCCACCCGTGGGGCTCATGGATCTAGCACCCACTGCACAGCTAGGCCCAGCCCAGGGCCATGCAACCTAGGCCCCACCCCCACCCCCCCACTCCTGGGGCTCATGGATCCAGCACCTACCTTGCAGGTGGGCCAAAGGTCCCTCTATCCCTGAGGCTCATGGGCCTGGCATCCACTGCTCCCCTGAATGACATGGCTCATCTCTCTTCAGCATCCACCAGCAGGTGCTTCAGCTTAGTTCAATGCAACCTGCCCCCAATTCCAGCTTGTGCTGGTTGGTGCTGAAGCCCTCAGTCCTGGCTTGAGTGTGCACTGGCTGGTGTTGTGGCCTGACTCAGCCCCTCCCGCACTCTATCCTGGTTCTCGGATCTTCCAGTGGATGTTATGAACTGACCCAGCCTGGCCAACCCCCTAACCTGACTCACATGTATGCCGGTGGTACTGCAACCTGGTCTGGTTTGGGCTGCTCCTTGCCTTGGTGCTTGTGCTTATCTATGGGGACTGCAACCTGACAAGCTCCTCTATCTAGTCCCCTCCCAGTGGCAAATCTTGCACATACCAGTGGGTCCTTGGCCCAGGTTGACTTTGTCGACCTGTTGTCCTGGCGGAAACGATGTCCTTGCTCAATTGGCTCATTTTCTTTTTGGTTCTTACTGTTGTGTGTTGCACCCTAGCTACACCTAGTCCATGCCAAGACATAGCTCTCACATGGTTTAGTGGGAGCCAAGACCTAGCCCAACCCGTTCTACACTCACCCCGACTCTTACGAGAACAGTGGGTCCTAGAGTCTAGTCCAGTCTGGCCCTGCCGAGACCCAGGCCACACCTGTGTCGAGGGAGATTGCAGCCATGTTCATCTCAAGACAATGCAACAATTCTGGCTCTCATATTCATTGGTGGGAATTCCAGCTCAGCTGGGGCATCCCCTTAGCTCTCCAACCAGGCCTATTCTCAGCCACAGTTCTTGCATGTGCCAACAAAGATTGCTGTTTCACATGGATGAGCCCACATATTCCTCTGCAGATTCTGCCGCCAGATCTGATTTATCAACTTCATGGCCCAGCCTCACAGTACCTGTTCCCTTTTCTGATGCTTGCTAGTGAATGCCATGTTGTAGCTGTTCAGGTAGAATGCACTAGTCCATGAGAAGTCCCAGAGAAGTCATTCCTTACCTGGACATGAACCCTAAGATCCCTGTTCATTCCCACCTGTGCCATCTCCCAGACTCCCTATAACCTCACATCCCCAAGTTCCCAGAGTGCACTGCCAGGTGGCCCAAGGGCTTCCACACAACTGGGAGGGTCAGGCACTCGTACTTCAGTCCAGACTCACCTGAGCTCTACCCACAGCATGGCAGTGGTGGTCAAAGCCAGGGTTCTGAGTACGCCTGGATGGAGAAAATTCTCGGGCCTCAAACCCAGACTAGTTCAGGATTTGCCTACCTCATAGCAGTGGTATACTGAGCTAGGATCCCAAGCAACAAGCCTGGCCTGGCCCGATTCCCACAGCTGCAACCACGTAGCTGGAAGGGATAGACACTCACCTCAGCCTAGACTCATCCGAACTCCACCCTGGAGATAGGTTTTCCTTTCCCAGAATTTTAAAATTTCAAATCAAGGGGCTAATCCTGGCTACTCCTCCCCCTGCAAGCTCCGAGATCCCATATAAGCACTCATTTGTGCCTCCACTTCCCATCTAGCTCCCTGGTTGTGGCCTGGGAAAGCAGTGGAGGACAGCCCAAGTCCTCAGGACCTTGTACCCACGGGGGAGACCCAGAAGAGTCTCCTGGCTTCAAATAAGCTCAGCTCTAACTGTCACAATCATTTGGGGAGTTAATTGGATGGAAGATCTTTCTGTCTTTCCTTCTCTCTGTCTCCAATGCTAGAATCGCATGTGGGTGCTGGTTCAAGTCTCAGCTACTCCTCATCTGACCCAGCTCCCTGCTTATGGCCTGGGAAAACAGCAGAAGATGACCCAAGTACTTGGGCCTGTGTCACAACCATGGGAGACCCAGAAGAATCCCCTGGCTCCTGACTTTGGCCTGTCTTAGCCCTGGCCATTGCAGCCATTTGAGGAGTGAGCCAGCAGATGGAAGACCTCTCTCTCTCTCTCTCTCTCTCTCTCATCCTCAATCTGACTCTCCCACTCTGTCTGTAACTCTGCTTTCAAATAAGTAAACCATAAGGACACCCCTAGAGATGTCCGTTTCTCTGGTCCCCAGTCCAGTCTCTTCTTCCAAGATTCTTGCTGTCTGCTTGTACCCTGGGAGGCAGCAGCAGCAGCAGCTCAAGTAGTACCTCTGTGGAACAGTGTTGGGTTCCAGGTTCCCAGCTTTATCCTGGCCTAGTTTTGGCTATTGAAGACACATGGATGTGAGCCAACAGGGAGACAGTCTCTCTCCCTCTCACTCTTGCTCATTCACTTTCTTTCTTCCCTTTCAAATAAAAATGAATCGATGAATGAATAATTTTTAAAAAGATGATTGCTTAAGCTGGCATTGTGAATGTGTTAAGCCACCACATGTGGCACTGGCATCCCACATAGATGCTGGTTCATATCCTGACTGCTCCACTAACAATTCAGCTCCCTGCTATTGGCCTGGGAAAACAGCAGAGGATGGATGGCCCCTGCCACCTCTGTGAGAAACCTGAAAGAAATTCCTGGCTTTGGCCTGGTTCATCGTTGGCCATTGTGGCCATCTGGGGAGTGAAACAGCAGATAGAAGAACCCCTTCTCTATTTTTCCCTCTCTCTGTAACTCTTTCTTTCAAGTAAATAGCTAGATCTTTCTTTTTTTAAAAAAGATAAGTGCTTTAGTATTGATAAGATGTCAGTCTATGGGCATTTTCCTAAGCTATTGTATTGGAAGAATTAGGATAAATCTTTTTGTTGGAGGACAGTTTAGAAATATCTATAAAGGCACTCAGATGTTGAAAAATATGAAGAAAAAAGTTTTAATAAAAATTTTTACTTCTCAACATAGACTTCACCAAATACAAATGACTATTGTGAGCAATGATATCAAGCATTTACTCCATTCTGAACAACTGAGGCTCCTGGGAGTTTAACTTTGGCTACATAGTCTTTTTATGTTCTTCACTGAAGGGAAATGTGCATGCCCTTAAAGGATTTTTTCAAATTAGAAAACCCAAAAGATAGCAGATTGAGGCATGTCACAATGGTAAGATGGAAGCTCTCCCCAGGCTGAGGGGAAGACTGACTCTCTGTGGTGGTGGAGATTCTCTGATGAAACCCTCCGGGGTCTCCTGCAAAAGCCTAGGCTAACAGTCACCACACAGTCTCCTGAGAAGCACATGTTCTATCAACAGCAAAATGCCTCCCGCATTGCCAGGCTCTGGGTAGCCACTGCCCCGACGCTGGCCTCGGCTTCTTCTGTTCCACCTGCACTGCCTCCAGCTCTCAGAAGCCACTGCTGTAATTGATCATACTTGGTCCACGAGATCACATGGGGAAACCCTCAGCCTCATCTCAGCTTCTGCTGCGATTCTGACCAGGAGATGCTGCAGGGTCTTGATAACCCACAAAAGTCCTGCGGTTCCGTATCACAGATCTGGGAGCAACAGTTTCAGCACTCAGTAATTCCACCAAAGTTTGCCCCACTTTTAATCTCTTGGCACTGTCTAAGCCTAGTCAGTGGAGATGGTGTCTACTGGTAATCAATTACAACCTCTTCAATTAGACACGAGCAACATTAATTTTTTTCCTCATGAATTGATGTGGATAGTTAACTGCTGCAGGCCTCATCTTCAGCATTGTTTTATCCCTTAAACAACTTCTCTAATTGAGAGTTTTGTGACATTGTCCCCACAACCCTTTTGTTTTTTGTTTTTTTAAATTTAATTTTTGATGATGTTTGCATAGTTGATTAGGGTGGGAAGAGTTAAGGGTTAGAGGAAAATGGGTGAGACCATTGTTTCCAGATTTTTTTTCTGTCTTCCTGTATCTGAGGGAAGGACAGAGATAAGGGGAGAAACCACACCCAGCCTCCCAACTGCCCAGTAATCTTTTTGTGATGCATGGATGATTTTACTGTTTTCCCACCGAGCTTCGCCATAAATGGGATGTTTGTTCTTGCTTCTAGCAGAATTCATATTTTATGACAAGGGTTGTTTTCATTCTTTTTCGTTCAAAATTATTTTATTTATTCAAAAGGCAGAGTTACAGAGAGAAAAGCAGAAATGGGAAGAGAGGGACAGATCTTCCATCCACTGATTCACTCTCCCAAAATGTCCACAATGGCCTGGGCTAGGCCAGGAGAAAGCCGACCTAGAACTCCATGCATGTCTCCCACATGGTTGGTAAGAGACCAAGGATGGGCTCCACATTCCACTGTTTTCCCAGGCACATTAGCAGGAAGTTGGATCATAAGTAGAGCAGCCAAGATCAAAGTGGTGCTTATATGGGATGTTGGTGCTGCAGGTGGTGGCTTAACACACTTTGCCAAAGCACCAGCCTGGAAGATTCTTTTCAAATTGGTGCTTTACCTTTCTTAGTGTCCCATCCTGAATTCTATTCAGATATGTTATAAGAAGCTTGTATAAGTTTGTTTTGGTGCCAAAATATATATAAACCACTCAT
This sequence comes from Ochotona princeps, assembly GCF_030435755.1. NCBI lineage: Eukaryota > Metazoa > Chordata > Mammalia > Lagomorpha > Ochotonidae > Ochotona > Ochotona princeps. The sequence continues at coordinate 93,085,419 of NC_080833.1, forward strand.
GGTTTTTTCACAATGCACCTTTTCCATTAGTTTTTTTTTCTTTGAAAATTTATTTGCAAGTTAGAGTTTTATATAGAGAAGGAGAGATGGAAAGCGAGAGAGATCTTCCAACCATTGCTTCACAACCCAGATGTCCACAATGACCCTGGCTGATCCAGGGTAAAGCCATGAGCCTAGAGTTCCATTCAGGTCTCTCACAGGTAACAGCCAAAGACAGATTCTGTTTTCTGCTACTTTTCCAGGTACATTAGCAGGGAACTGGTTTAGACGTGGAGCAGCTGGGATCAAACTGGTGCCTTATGGAGTGCTGGTGTTGCAGGCAGTGGCTTTGGCCTGCTACACCACAGTGTTAGCCCCTCTACTAATTTATTAAGGCTCCCATGTTAAAGTTTGGAACATACAACCCATTTGAGGTAGGAATTCCATTTTGAAGGAATGATTCTGTTGAAAGAGTGTGTGCTCCCACACCAAGATGTCTGGGGAGTTGGTGAACACCTGCTCCTTCATACGGCTGCATTTTGGCTCTACTTGCTTGGCACGTGATACGTGGAGTTCACAGGGTCTGGAAGACCTGCTTATTTCTTTCTCAGCCTCTCCACCTCAAAAGGCTCTCAGAAATTCCTCATTTTCCCTTTCCCAACAATCCAAGCTCTGTTGGAAATTCCCTCTGACTTTGGGAAAGCCATTAGCGCGACAGCCCCATGGGGTGGCACGTGATCTGGGCTGGCTCTGTCCCAATGGTCCTCCCTGTCAGTGGTGGGTGTGTGACCCAAACAGCTCTGGGGATGATGTGCTTCAGCAGGTCTTCGGACGATCAGCACAGAGACGCACGGTTGCTTGCTTGCTTGCTTGCTTGCTTGCTTGCTTTTTTTCTTTCCTTCCTTAAATATTTATTTATTTATTTTTATTGGAAAGTCAGAACTACGGAGAAGTAGTAGTTCTAGTAGTAGAAGAAGTAGAGAGAAGTAGTAGAAGTAGAAGTAGAGAGAAAGATCTTCCACCCACTGATTCACCCCCCAAGTGGCAGCAATGGCCAAAGCTGAACCAAACCAAATTCAGGAACCAGGAGCTTCTTCTGGGTGCCTCATGCAGGTGCAGGGTCCCAAGGCTTTGGACGTACTCTACTGCTTTCCCAGGCCACAAGCAGGGAACTGGATGGGAAGCAAGGCCACCAGGATTAGAACTGGTGCCCATTTTAGATCCTGGTGTGTGCAAGGCAAGGACTTTAACCGTTAGGCTACCATTCCGGCCCAGAGATGTGTGTTTTCTTCCCATGTACAGATGTAGGACCTGTATCAGGGCTTTGCTTCTGAGGACAAAAATGACCCTAAAGACTAAGCAAGACTGAAGACAGAAGTAAACAAAGCCAGGCAATGAAGCTTACCAGTGTGTGAGCCCCTGGATAGGGCCACACCTGAGTCCCTCTTCACTCCTGGGATTTCCAGTGCAGGAGGAAACCCCACTCTGTGTTGTCTTAGCCTCTTAGAAGCGATGCTTGCTTGTCCTATGTACTCAAGGCTAGAGCCCCCACACCAAGGCCCTTGCAGACAGTCTGGGCTGTGTCCCAGTGAGGCTCTATCCCAGAGAACCAAGATATCTTTGTTATTCTTGGCCTTCCCAGCTGCTTATACCCCAAAGCTTGGCTGCTCTGGGGAGAGGCTGGAGTGGTGTGCGGAAGAGAGAGCAAATGCCTGGCCATCTTGATTAGCCTTCTGTAGCTACGTGGACATGCCAATTATCAATAAGTACCACACTGAGTTACCTCCTCATGTTTATTTCAGCTGAAAAACTATGAACACCCAAGTGTCCACCAACAGTGCCCCTGATCCTGGTCCATCTGCACAGAGGCCTGAAAGATGACGGCGGGATGCTCCGGCCATGGAACGTACTTGAAGTAAACAAGTTATGGGGAAAAAAAGCAGGTTGGAAGAGAGCACACACACTGTGATTCACTTTTGTGTGATAGAAAAGGATCTTATTAGGAAGGTTTCTTTCTACAACAATTAAAGCACCATTGTGAAGGACTAGAATTCTCAAGAGTTTGTATTTTATATTTTTTCTATTTCTTTATTGAATTTTTATAGTGGAATAAGAAATGTTTTTACTACTTTGGTCTCAGCTCCATTGTGTCACATTTCCATTTGTGGCAATGATTAAAGCTGTCCAGCCTGAGTGGACATCCAGTAGTCTCATCATGCCCAAGAAACTCCAGGACTGCCTGTTGGCAGGTCCATGCAGGGCAGCTCAAGGGCAGTTGGGACTCAGGGGACAGACCTATGCCTTCAGCTGCCCTGACCCTGGTGTGTGGGCCAGCTGAGAGATGTGACTGTGCCGAGCTCTGGGTGGTGACCTGCTGATTACCTTTGCTAGAGGAAGATGTCAGCTGGAGGGGTGGGCTCCAGGATCACCCCCAGATCTCCTGGGATCTGTGACTGGTGTCTTGTATGGAAATCAGGTAATGGCAATGTGACTGAGGATCTAGGGATGGGCAGACATGCTTGGATTATTCTGGTAGAACCAAAATGCAAAACCAACTGTGTTCTCCAAAGAGAGGTAGAACAGGAAGTGGCATGGATGGACAAGGGGAAGGCGATGGGATCCCTGAGGCCAAGGCTACAGGGAAGTGACCACAAACCAAGGAACGCTGGCAGACAGCACACGCTGGGAGGGCCAGGGGCACATAATCCCTGAGGCGTGCAGCTGCCTCACCTCTTGGTGGTGACCCAGGGACAGTGATCTTGGACATTGGACCTCTGTCTTTGGGAATTATGGGAGAATAAATGTGTCCTCAGATTCCTGCTGATGTGTTAGAGAGGCCAGGCAAAGGGAGGCTTGTGTGTCAGCTATTCCCAGTGCTTCCCAGTGCTGACTGGCCTTCCTCATTCTTATTGGCTCAGGCTGCGAAGAAAACGGGTAGACAGCTAAAGGAGCCTTGGTGCTTGTGAGGAGGGGGCACTAGGTCCTGCTGGAGTGGGAGTGGGGAGGGGTGTTGCCTAGCAACCACGAGGCTTGACCAGGTTCCCTACTGTGTCCTGGGTTTGCTGTGCATGCTTCAATTGTTAGAGTGCAAGAGCTATTAAAAAATTAATAAAAAACACACCAAGCTTGGCTCAGGATAACTTCCCCAGGTTCTAAAAATGGAATCTTATCCAGTAGTATCACTTCTTACTCTAACAATAGTAAACTCTCGCTCCCTTGTGCTCCATAGGTTTGCGTCTGACTCCAAGACAGGAACTGCTATTTTCGGCCATCTCGCCTGGGGTAACCCCTCGGTGAGCCATCCGCCTGTGACCAGGGATAGGCCCTCCACCCACAGGCCTCCCCTTGTCCTTCTTCACGGCTTTCTCCCCTGTGGGTCAGGCAGGCAGAAACCATGGCAATGGTGAGCCCATGACTGAGAGAGCTCTCACTAATGTGTGAGGCATCAGGCCCACACTCAGCCTCCTTGTGGCCGTTCCATAGGATGGGTCTTCTGGTGGGTGAGCAGTCCCCAACTCTCCTGAGGTCAGGGCTGTCGTGACCTGGGCAGGTCCCTTGAGGCAGCACATGCTGTACCCTAGCCACTTCCCTCTCTGCCTCTTGCCAGGCCAACTGTGAGCCTAAGCAGATTGGGTATTTGATGCTCTGGCTCTCTGGCATGGCCCTCTGACAGGTGCTTGAAGAGACCACTGGGCATGCCTCACCCTGAGCATGGATGGACCTGGTCCCAGCTGCTCAGGGCTGGAAAAGACCAAGAACATGGTAGCTGCCCAGAGGGGCAGGTGTTGCTTCTGCGAGGGCTATGGGAGTCTTGAGGAAGAAGATGATCCTTGGGGCAGGGCTTGGAACACAAGGTGAGCTATACCAGAAGGAGAAGCAGGAGAGACCGCCCCAGCAGAGGGCACATGCAAAGGCACTGAGGCAGGCACGGCTGGGAGTAGCTGTCACTACACAGCTGCCTCACAACCACAGGCCCTTGGACTCAAGGAACCATAGCCTGGGGTGCAGTGAGGCCTGCCTGTGCTGAGGGGCAGCTGTGTGCATTTTAATGATCACTCGTTATATGAAAGACTGAGCCCCTACTGTTGTTGCAGTCATTTAGAGAGCAAAGCAGGAGATGGAAGCTCTCTCTCTCTCTCTCTCTCTCTCTCTCTCTCTCTCTCTCTCTCTCTCTCTCGTGTGTGTGTGTGTGTGTGTGTGTGTGTATCACTCTGCCTTTCAAATAAATGTTTTACAAAGGCTTCAAAGCATTCATTGCAGGGTTATCGTCAAGTTTACAGAGACTTTACTCAAAGAGCTGCTGCTGGACAAGGTAACTCCCAGATCCTATGAAGTTCCTCCTCCCTGACCCCAGATGGGGCAGGAGGTCTGGGCGCTGGCATCCTTCAGGGAGAAAAGGAAGCCAACGGAAGGGTGGGCACACAGGCAGCTGGGCTGAACAGCCCTCACATTTTTTTTTTAAAGATTTATTCATTTTATTACAGCCAGATATACACAGAGGAGGAGAGACAGAGAGGAAGATCTTCCGTCCGATGATTCACTCCCCAAGTGAGCCGCAACGGGCCGGTGCGCGCCGAAGCCGGGAACCTGGAACCTCTTCCGGGTCTCCCACGCGGGTGCAGGGTCCCAATGCATTGGGCCATCCTCAACTGCTTTCCCAGGCCACAAGCAGGGAGCTGGATGGGAAGTGGAGCTGCTGGGATTAGAACCGGCGCCCATATGGGATCCCAGGGCTCTCAAGGTGAGGACTTTAGCCGCTAGGCCACGCCGCCGGGCCCAGCCCTCACATTTTTAACCCAGAAAACCCTACAGCTTCACGAAGCACACCAAAAGGGGCCAATGTCATAGCACAGCTGATTAAGCTACTGCTTGTGACACTGGCCTCCTGTGTGACTGCTCCACTTCCACCCCCAACTCCTTGCTAATATACCTGAAACCAGGAGAAGGATGGCCCAAGTACTTGGGTCACTGCCACCCATGTGGGAGACTCAGCTAGAGTTCCAAACCCCTAGCTTTGGCCTGGCCTAGTTCTAGCTATTGCAACCATTTGGCAAGTAAACCAGCAGATGGCAAATCTCTCTGTAATTCTACTTTTCAATCAAATTTGCATGTCCCAAGGCCACTCACACTCCCAGGCCCAGGTAGACTGGGTGGCTATGCTGCAGGAGGTCCTGCCACAATCCAGGCCCCAGTGTGTGCCTCTCACCTGCCATCTCCTGCCCAGAGACCAGAGCTCCAAGCTCAGGCCTCAGCTGGGTCTGCTGCTTCCACTCCTCTATTCTGAGGTCCCTGGAAGCCCCTTTGCTCAAAGAGGACTTGAGCAAGAAGAAGAAACAGTGTCCCTGCTGGGCCCCTGGAGGAGGCAATGGCTGCGATGGCTAGGTGTCCTCCTGCCAGTGCCTAGGAAGCCTGATCAGGCGATAAAATCTCTCAGGACAAGGGCTCACCATGTTGTCCCCATCATGTAACTATGGCTGGGTGCTATCCTGTGCAGTCTGACTCTGTTCTATCCTTTGAGGCCAGCTCTACAGCTGAGGTTCAGCTGGGTCTGAGCTCAAGACCTGAATTCCCACCCACCCAGGGACAGAGATATTCCCTGTTGACAAAGCCCAGTTGTATCTGCCCCTGGGGTCAGCGGAGCTGGGGGGCACCTGGTGTTATAGAGATCTTCTAGTTTCACATACACCCTGTATTCTGCCTCCAGCACACCTTACTTTGGGGGATGATGGGGGGTCCATGGTAGGGTTTAGAGTAAGGGGGAAAACATGGCAGTGCTTGCTTTAGCCAAAGTCCACCTTGGGCTGCAAGGGTGATGAGAGGTGCCAGTGGGTGGAGCAGGAAGTCTGTGATGAGTAGCTAGGGCCTGTGGTGCAATAGTTCTGGCCTGGGTCAGGCCACTCATCTTCTACTCAACTGCAGAATGCAGCAGGCATAAAGAGAGACATGTGGCCAGGGTGATTGTGGTGAGGAGACTGATGGGTCTCCTTTTGCACTGCTGAGTCAGTTGCCCGTGCCTGGGCCCAGCACTGCCAGCTTCCTGGGATTGGGAAAGGGAGTATGTGAAAGATGGGAGACTGGGGGAAAGGGGCAGCCCTGGGCAGGCTGCAGTTGGAAAGCTCCACTGGGCCTCAGTCACTGCCGCTACTTGTATCCAGGAAACATGGGTCTAGGAACCAATTCTCCACATGGAAGCAACCCCTGCAGTGTCAATGGCATCTAGTCTTGCTCTCTGCCCAACCCTCACCCTGTGGGCCTTAGTACCCAGGGGTGGCCTAGGGCAGAACTGGGAGGGAAGCACATTTGTGTTTTCTTCTGCTTGCTGCTGGCAGCTTTCACAGCCTCAGGATGCCTGGGGCACTCTTGGTCCTGATGCTTTGTCCAAGAGCTGTTCTCTTCTCCAGAGGGCAGCCTCCTCAGTGAACTCTGCTCTGCCCATGGACCCTCTGCCCATATAAATGTCAGATGAGACCAGCTTACCTTGGGCTTTGCCACAGGAGTGGAAGAGAGTGGGATATATAGCTCTCCCACCCTGCTGCTCCCCACAGCTACTGGGAAAGCCACGATTGGCTAGTGGGGGCTACTGGAGGTGTATTGGAACACAGTTCTGCACCTGTGAATTCAGATGACACACTGGGGCTGGCTCTGCAGAGGGGCAGCAGGGGGCGTTGGCTCTCAGCCTGAGACTTCAGGGCAGGACAGGCTGGCGCCATTGTCCTCACCAAACACAGGCCCCCAGAGGTCACAGTGTGAGTCATTGAGCCTGGCTTAGATGCTCCTCTGGCTCCATCTGAAGGCGGGGCAGGGGAGGAGAGGGACCCAGGACTGTCTCTGAGGGGGCAGGAGGAACAAGGACAGGACTGAGGGTGCAGGTGCCTCTGGGGTGAGTCCACTGGGCAGCCTGGAAACAAGGACCCAGGCAGGCAAGGATGATGACTCCATGAGCTGTCCCTTCCCTCAGTAAATCACTGAGAAGTGGGTGGAGCTATGGGTCAGTGAGTAATGGCCTCATGGGGGCGGCCAGAGAGGAGGAGGATGTGTGACCCTCAGTGGCTGGGAGACCAGTGAAGTCATCCTCCTGGCTGAGCTTCTCCAGCGTCTCAAGATGGCAGAGCCAGCCCCTGCTGAATTGCTCAAGAGCAGACTCTGAGCTTCACATATTCAATCAACCAACAGTCACCAGAGAGGAAAGGGATGGACACACTCAGGCCCAAATAGTTCATTGCCATCCAGCAGGTCAATGTCGCAGCCTGCAGAGGTTCAAGGGACAGGGTGGTGGTGGTGCAGAGAGGGTAGTGGGGGTGCAGAGGGAGGGCTTGTCTCTACTGGGTGGTAACAGCGAGGGCTGCACAGAGGAGGTGGCCAAGTGAGAATGGGAAAAGACACTGAGGGCAAAGGGCAGGTGTCATTCAAGAGCGGGGATCCCTGGTTGAGGCACAAAGGCCAACAGGCCTGCAGGGGCTGGTTGTGACTAACATAGCCTTTGTGGGGCTCATCGAATTGCTTGACAAGTAGGAGAGGATCTCATGCTAAGGCCAAGTATGAGGGGCCTGGAATCAGGCAAGCCTGGGTGTAAGTTTGGGTTCTACCACTTAGCAGCTGCCAAGCCTTAGCTCCTGCCCGTGTAACAGGATGGCCGTGAAGTAGGGGTTTCCTTATACATCAGAGGCGACAGTGCTTGGTGAGCTATGAGCAGTTTTGCACATTTGCAGCGTCCCGGGTAGCACCTCAGCAGCAGCCACTCCTCTGTTGACCTTTCAAGGCACCATTTCCTGGAGAGCAGCCACGGAGGTCATGGTCACCATCAGTCATTTCCGTGCAAACAGTTTGTTTTTGTTTTTGACATTTTCATGTGCTCTGTGTGGCCATGCAGGGTCCAAGGGCCTTTGTGGGGTTAGGATGGGAGGGGTTGAAGATTGCATCTTCCTCGAGAATGGATGGTGAGGCACGAGAGGGTGGGGCCCACATGTCCACAGCGGGACAGTCACACCAGGAGGATGCGGAGGACAAGAGAGAATGACCACAAAAAGAGAGGGGACCAGATGAACCCCTCGCCTTAGGGAGAAAGTCTGTGGCCTCCGCTTCCAGCCCATGGTTGTCTGCCTCTTGTTCTCAGCATCTTTAGCTTTGCAAGTGTCCAACGTGGTGGGGTGGCAGCAAAGAGGTGAAGAGAGCAGGGCTTCCCAGTGTACTACAAACTCAGTGTACTACTGCCACAATGGCACAGTGGCAGAGGTCACCCTGGCTCAGGAGGACCTTGGCACTGGGCCTGTACCCTGAACCCTCTCCAAGTCCCTCCATGGCTCCAGCATTCTTTGAGATGCCCCCATCAGCCACACCTCAGTGCCCAGTCAGGGACCTAGCCTCAGTGTGTACCCAGCAGGTGACATAAATTTGCCTGAATGGAACTCTTCCCTGGGCCCAGCCCTGCTCCATGCCCATGCTGATGGTCCCATCTCTTCTCACCTACACCTGTTCTTCCCTGTGGATCCTCCTGCAGATCTCTCCCAGAACTGCTGCCTCTGGGAAGTCTCCTAGGAGTACAGTCCCCCAGTGGGGTCGTTGTGTGCCTGGGAGGTCGGGCAGCTACTCCAGGCATGCACTTGCTCACTTCTGCCACCTGTTTAGTCACTGTTTTTCCCTCCTCGCATGTCTCTCAGTGAAGTCACCAAGGACAGACAAGCCTCCAAGCAGCATCGCTCACAGAACCCTGCCAAGAAGGCAGATGCAGAGTGGGTATGTAGCTTTCTGGAGGTCACTAATAAAGTGGCAGAGCCAGCGTTCAGACCTGGGTAGGCTAGCTGCAGGCCCCAGAGAGTAGCCTTCAGGTCCACCAAGACCTCCTTTCTGGCCAGGAGGCCCCACACTGTCTTAGCATTGGGGTACCCTCTGTTCCTCCCAACCATCAGGGTTCCAGACCCGGTGACCTGTGTGCCATCAGTTCTTTGCCAGAGGCTGGGGTGCCCGCAGGCTGCTAAGCCCTGGTCCCCTGCCCTAGGCTGAGGCTGTGCTCTGGGCCAGGAGGCCTGAGGGGTGTCAAGCATGCCAAATATGCAAGGTCGCTGGACAAACCAGAAATACATTCACAAGCCTTACCCCTTTATAAAATATCCATGGGAATAGCCAGCTGGTGTCAAACCCATGGTTACAGAATAGAAAACTGAAGGAGTGGAAGAACGAAACTTCTTTTGAATCCATTGCTTCAAAAGCAGCTGCAAACGGAGGTTATGGCATTTCCCCTTTCCTTCCATTTTAGATGAATAAATCAATCATTGGATTCTCCCAAGGGGCAACACTAGTCATTTCTGTTTACATACAGGGTCAGAGCCAAGTCTGTCGCCTTACCCCTGCAAGGTACCTCTTTCATGGCACCCTCCTTTTGTGTTTTCTGAGCATTATCCCAAGCTATCTTCATGCCACACCCCAGGTCCCACCACAGCTTCCGGGGCCGTTTGCTCTGCTGCCAGCTTCTCTTATCTCCTCCCACCTTCCAGAGGCTTCTTGGAAGGCCAACATGATTTTTCTATTCTGATGGGCCCTAAATGGGTCCATGCTGAACCCATGAGATAAGACAGGAAACAGAAATGGGAAGTAAAATTACGGGAAAGAGAACTGGCCATTTTTTTTATTATTATTCACTGATGATATAATTGCATACCTAGAAAGCCCAAGAGATTTCACTAACAGGCAAATATAACTCATAAGAGTGGTTAGCTGGCGGAGCAGTAACAGCCAACACTTGAGGACACAGCCCCACTGATTGTCCCACAGGCCTTTCTGAGGTCCCCTAGGTGGGTGCTGTCCTTCTTTCAAAGACAAGGAAGCCAGGACACAGATAAGAGAGGTGACCTGGCTAGAATTTTGGCGGTTTGATCTGAATGCCGACTTCTCAACGCTTCTATTTATGTATAACTGTCCTGTGAGTGTGTGTGCCGGCAGGGCCTTGTGACCATGCTTATTACGAGGGAAAGACATGTCTGCACAGCCATCAGAGGAGTTGGTATTTCCTGCCACTATGCCTCACTTCGTCACCTGTGTCCCACTGCAGCTGTGCAGCTGCCCAGAGTCTCGTAGAACCACAGAGCTGCTCCCAAAGTCAGCAGCAGATTTTGGCCCTGAAGACACTGGCAGCAGAGGTCATCCTAGCTGGGACCTGGGGCCAGCAGAAAGAAATGCTACAAGGTCCCTACCCAGCGTGGTGAACACGTGTTCTCCATGCAGCCAGCTCGGCTAGCTGAACGACTCCCCCACCCCACCCCCCAAAGGAATCCAGATCACAAGCTGGAGTCTTCTCGAAGTCACAGCTCCTCGCCAGGTGGCCTTTGGAAGGTACTTGTGTCGTTTGACCAAAAACACAGGGTGCCCTAATTCAATGATTCATGCAGTTTTGGCTTCTTTTCTATGAGGAAAAGGTAAATACCATTTGTTACAATGTATTGAATTCCTTGAAAGGCAGAGTAGAGTGATAGAAAAGGAAGGAAGCACAAACTGAGATTGAGATCATTCATCCTTCGCTTCACTCAAATGTTCACAATGACCAGGGCTGGCAAAGCTGAAGTCAGGAGCCAGGAGCCAAGAATCTACCCAGGTCTCCGACATGGGTGGCAGCCGGCCCAAGCACTTGGGCCATCCGCTGCTGCCTTTTCAGGCATGTTGGTGGGGAGCCAGATCGGAAGTGGAGCGTCCGGAACTTGAACCAGTGCCCCTCCTTGCAGTCATGCCGGCCAGCTGAGAGCTGAGCTCTGGCCTCTCCATCTCTGCAGGTGGTGTCATTGCAGATGGCTGGTAGAAGGCATGGATGAGCTGTCTTCTACATGGGAAATGTGTTGTTATGAAAAAAAATATATGCAAGGACTTCAGGGGTTTTCTGCATCCAAATAAGCTTATCTTTGAACTTCATGCTTCCACAAATATTGTCAAGTCTCCTTCCATTCTTATTCATCTTTCCTTCATTGTCTGGCAAAGTCTCCAAGAAGAATGCCTGATTTCTTCTATCCTCTAATCATTTCAGTGGAACTGAAACAGCACCCTGAAGGCTATAGGGTGGTGCTCACGAGCTGGCCAACTGCAGCCTGAGAACCTCTGTCAAGAGCACCACACAGGAAGCACAGGCTTACGGGCCTCCCTGGGCTGCTCACTAAATGAAGGCAGGTAGCTTGGGTAACTTGAGGAAACACTCAGAACCCAGCCTGCCAGAAACAAGGTACTCATCCAAATCTCTCTGCAAAAACATCCTGATCCAGCTCCTAGTCTGTGGTATGAAGTTGCATGGCTGTTCCATATGTGAAAGCTTGCAGGAGACCGTCACGTTGCTTCATTGTGCGAGTATTCGTCTTTGCTCAGGAATGTGTATATTTTATGGGAGGGTAAAGCTTGGAGCCCAGGGATGCTAATTTGGCCGGCTAGGGAGTTTCCTGTGCACAAGGAAGTCCCCCGAGGGGGCAGGGGGGTTTTCTGGGAACATCCCCATAATCCCATACCTTGGCTCTGGCTGCTGCCTCCAAGCTGGAGGCTGGCTGGGTTCACGCGGACTCCTACTGAGCTTCGGGGTGGAGCCTGTCTCCTGGGAATGGAGCCCCCTGGGGTTGCACAGGGAGCTCCCGGCTGTGCTGCCAGCCATGCTCTACACTCAGACCCGAGAACAGACAGCCAGGCAGTGGTGCTGTGGGAAGCAGCTGTGACCTGCACACTGCCCTGGGAAGGCACAGAGATTTTGGATTTCTCTGCTTTCCTGTCAGACACTTTACTCCTGATAGTGCTGAAAGCCAATCATAGCTTAAGACTCCCAGCTTCAAGAAGCGGGGTCGTTTGCCCAGGTCACACAGCTCTGAAATTAGTTCTGCCACCCAAGTTCTATTAGATGGTGTTATCTCCAAATAACAACCTAACAACCTAATGCTTTCCAACTTCTATTTTAAATTGTGGTAAAACAAGCAAACACCGCACACACATACACCATAAAATTTCCTGTCTTACCATTTCCAGTGTAAGATGGGCACCAGACAGAGTTCCTGGCTCTGGCCTGGCCCAGCTCTGGTCACTGTAGGCATTTGGAGAGTGGACCAGCAGATGGAAGATCTCTATCTATTTTTCTCACTCTCCTCTCTGTCATTCTGCTTTTCAAATAAATAAAATAAATCCTTTTTAAAAATAGCACTGCAGGGGGCTGTGCTGCAGTGTTGCAGCTAAAGTCACCAACACCTGTAACTCCAGCAGCCTTTATGGTTGCCAGTTCTTGTCTCAGCTGCTCAACTTCTGATCCAGCTCCCTGCTAATGGTCTGGGAAATCCATGGAAGAAGGTCAAAGTGCTTGGCTCTGCACTCACTTGGGAAACCTCAAAGAAGCTCCTGGATTCTGGAGCTTCTTCCCAGCTCTGGCTGTGTGATCATTTAGGGAGGGAACCAGTGATGGAAGATATCTCTCTTTCTCTCTCTCTCTCTCTCTCTCTCTCTCCCTTTCTCTGTAACTCTTCCTTTTCTTATCTGTGTGTGTTTGTAATTTGCATATATATATATTATATATAAAATCTGCAGTGCAAACGAATGAGATGCATCATCTGTTACAGCAAAGACACATGCGAATATGTGTACATATGCATATAAAGGCATAGTCAGATATATTGTGTTTATCTGCCCCTATTGAGGATGGACCCAGACATAACCTGCCTTTAGGATCATATCAGAGCAAATCAGCTGGGTTTTTTTAGGAGAGATATTTTATTTATCTGAAAGGTAGCATCACAAAATACAAAAAGATCCTTCATTTGCTGGTTTACTCCCTAAATGGTTGCAATGGACAGAGCTGGGTGAATCTGAAGCCAGGAGCTCTGGGCATTGTGGCCACTTGGGGAGTGAATCAGCAGATGGAAGATCTTTCTCTCCATCTCTCCAACTCTCTGTGTATCTGCCTTTCCAATAAAAATAAATAAATCTTTTTTTTTTTTTGAAGTTCATGGAAAAATAGAACTTACAGATAATGTGAAGGCAGGCAGTTGACCTAGGTGTTAAAAGCAAGTGGGGTGGGGGCCAGGGTTAGTGGTACAGCAGATAAAGCTGCTGCCTGTGATGGTACCAGTTGGTGTCCCAGCTGCTTCACTTCCAATCCAGCTCCTTGCAGGGAAGCTAATGTGCCTAGGAAAAAAACAGCAGAAGATGGTTCAAGTGCTTGGACCCCTGCCACCCACATGGGAGACCTGAATAAAGCTTCTGGCTCCTGGCCCAGTGCTAGATATTACAGCCACCTGGGGAATGAATCAACAGGTGGAAGATCTCTTTCTATCGTTCTCTCTCTAACTTTGACTTTCAAACTAAAGAAATAAATCTTTAAGCAAAAAATCCAGATGGGATACCTATATCTCATATTAAACTGCTGGATTAGAGCCCAGCTTTGTCCTGATCCCAGCTTCCTGCTCATGTACACCCGGGGAGGAAGCGGTGATGTGGCTCAAGAACTTGGGTCCCTGCCATCCATGTGGGAAAATGGAATGGAATTCCTAGCTCCTGGCTTTGACCGGGTCCAGATCCAGACATCTCAGGCAACTGGGGAGTGAACATTGCATGGGATCTCTGCCTTTGTCCGTCTGTCTCCCTGTGTCTCAACAAAAAGCAATAATTTAACAAATGATAAAGTGCATTTCCCACCAACATTTCCAAGCTGCCTCATACCCAACTAGGACAAACGGTCCAAAAAACAAGGTTTCACTTCACTCCACTTGATGCACTTACATTTTCCAGGCCAGTGGCCCCGGGAGGTACCAGAACCTCTTGCCGTCAGCTGGAGAGGTAATAAGCACAGAAGGAAGAGTAAGATTTACTATGTGCATGGATTTCTACCTCCTTAGCCAACAGGGAGATGCAACCCGAAGCCACAATGAGGCACCACTTCCCACCCAGTAGTGCAGCCACAATCAGGACAACACGATAGAATTAACGAGGAGGTAGAGAAATTGGAACGCACACACACTCCTGGTGGGTGTGTAAAGCAGTGTGGCTTCTGTAGAAAAGTCTGATAGAGGATTGCCACTGTGGTGTAGTACATGAAGTCTCTGCCTGAAGTGCTGGCATCCCATAGGAGCACCAATATATGTCCCAGCTGCTCTACTTCCAATCCAGCTCCCTACTTATGGCCCGGAAAAACTGCTGAAGACAGTCCAAGTCCTTGGATCCCTACACCCAAATAGGAGACCTGGAAGAAGCTCCTGCTTCCTGGCTTCAGCTTGGCTCAGCCCTGGCAGTTGCAGTCATCTGGGTAGCAAATGGAATATTCCTTCTCTCTCTCTCTCCTCCCTCCTGCCTCTCTCTCTCTTTCTCTCCCTGACATTTGAATAGATAAATAAATCCCATTTTTAAAAGTGAGTGAATAGGGCCCGGCGGCATGGCCTAGCGGCTAAAATCCTTGCCTTGAACGCCCCGGGATCCCATATGGACGCCGGTTCTGATCCCGGCAGCTCCACTTCCCATCCAGCTCCCTGCTTGTGGCCTGGGAAAGCAGTTGAGGACGGCCCAAGGCTTTGGGACCCTGCACCCGCGTGGGAGACCCGGAGGAGATTCCTGGTTCCCAGCTTCGGATCGGCGCGTACCGGCCCGTTGCGGCTCACTTGGGGAGTGAAACATCGGACGGAAGATCTTCCTCTCTATCTCTCCTCCTCTCTGTATATCTGACTTTGGAATAAAAAAGATAAATAAATCTTTAAAAAAAAAAAGTGAATGAATAGTGTAGCTAAAATGCTAACAAGGAAGAGCGAGTGTTTTAGAGACTTACTGCAATTTGACATTTCTGTGATATGTAGGGGCATGTTCCTCTTGCTAGTAATTCACTTTGTTTCCTTATACTTCATGGAAGTCCTGCAATGGACAGAATGTAAAACTAAAACAAAAAAAAAGGAAAGAAAGAAAACTGAGAAAAGCTGGTCTTCTACCACAGCTCAAAAAAAAAAAAACAAAAACAAAAACAAAAACAAAACAAAAAACAAAAAAAAAACCCAAACGTTCTAATCTTCAGAAACCAATTTGATTTCATGATTTACTAATGGGTCTTAATCTATAGTTTAATAAAAAAAAAAAAAAAACACAGCCAGCCCCTCTCACCCATAGGCTTCAACCCACAGAAGCACATTGGCTTCCAGAGTGTCAATCAGCCGTAGAAAGCAGCTAGGTCTGTGCTGGACATATGCAGATATCGTCCATTGTTTCTTAAACAATATACTGCAATAGCTGTTGATGTAATGCTGGCACTATATGAAGTGATTTCAGTCATCTCTAGATGTAAAACACGTACGACGGACGTAACAGCATTTTATTTAAGAGACTCGAGCATCCAGGGTTTTTGGTGTCCTGGTAGAGAGGGATTGAAAACAATCACATCAAAGGAGGAAAGCAGCGTCCTGCACACAGTGCCTCAGCACACAGGATCTGCTGACCTCAGCCAACCAGCAGTGGCGAGCGGTGCTTTGGGACTGACTAACCCTGTGGTCTGACTTGCCCACTGCTCCTGCCCATCCTGATCACCCACCATATGTTCCCATAGAGAGTCTCCACTCCATTCATACCCAATACACATCTTCCAGAACCTGCTGCACCAGCTCAGAGTTCAGTGAGTACCATGGTAGAGAAGAAGACACTTCTGTGCCATCTACATGGAAAACATCACATTATTCTCCAAGCTGCAGGCAGACATCATTTTCTCTGAGCCAGCACCTGCTTCCTCTTCGTTCCTTCCCACTTCCTGTCCATAAAGGGAATAGTTACAGAACAGGGCCACCACATGCTGGCCACTGGTGGAAGTCCTATATGTAGTCCTATATGTTTTTATTTAAAAAACAGATCAGGGACCTGGTGTGGTAGCCAAGCAGCTAAAGTCCTCTCCTTGCATTTGCCAGTATCCCATATGGGCACCAGTTTGTGTCCCATTCAGTTCCTTGTTTGTGGCATGGGAAAGCAGTCAAGGATGGTCCAAAGACTTGGGACCCTGCGCCCACGTGGGAGACCTGGAAGAGGCTCCTGATTCCTGGCTTTGGATCAGCTCAGTTCTGGCCATTGTGGCCACTTAGGGAATGAATCATCTGATGGAAGATCTTCCTGTCTCCCCAACTCTCTGTATATCTGACTTTCCAATGAAAATAAATAAGTCTAAAAAAAAAATTAAAGACAGAGCAATCAGAGGGGGAGCGATGAAAGAGAGAGGTGAGAAATCTTCCATCTGTCAATTTACTCTCCAAATACCCACAACAGCCTGACTAGGCCAAGTTGACGCCGCAGGCCTGGGGGCCATCCAAGTCTCCCATGTGGTTAACAGAGGCTCAGTACTTAGACCATAATTTATCTCCCAAGTGCTTTAGTAGAGTTGTTGGGACTCAAGCCAGGGGCTCTGATCTGCTATATAGGCATCCCAAGAAGCTTAACCCAGTGCACCCCAGTCTTCACCCTGTTTTTTATGATAACCTGAATATTTGTTGTCAGCCATGATAAACAGATCCTGTGCATGTCACAGTTTCTACCTGTACCTGCCCCATCACTGGCATCACTGGGTTGTATTCCCCAGTGTGATGATACTGGTTTCCTGGATGCTTCTACGTCTTCCACTTCTTCACCCTCCATCCAAGCATCCACACTGTCTTCTCTTTTTTCATTCCCACCACAGTAATGTGCACAGTACTTCATTTCCAGGCTTCTTCAGTGAGCGAAATTCTTCCTTTATACTGTGGCTCTCGGGGGCAAAATGTTTCTAATCACGGAACTCAAAGGAGAACCCTTCTTTCTTCTACTTGTCCTATTATTTTTATGTCAGGCTGAATCCAAGGTGTATTCCATTTATGATACACAGTATTATGCTCATCTCTTTGCCTACACACATTCATTTTCTCTTTCTCTGTTTCTTCACCCTCCTCTCTCAGGCACTTGATGATTCAGCAATATTAAAGTAAAACGTGGGTCGTTAGTACAACAGGTAAATCATCACTTGGGATACCTGCATCCCACATTGAAATGCCTGGATCCAAACCCTCACTCTATTTCCCATCCAGTTTCCTGCTAATGCATATTTTGGGAGGCAACATATGGTGATTCAAATACCTGCGTTCCTGACACTCATTCTTGGCTCTTGCTCTTTCCTGACTTTGGTCAGGTCCCGCCCTAGCTGTTGTGTTATTTATGGGGGTGAACCAGCAGATGGAAGATCTCTCTTGTGCATGTCAATTTATCTCTCTCTCTCTCTCACATCTCTGCTTTTCAAATAAAATGAAAATATATATATATATATATATATATATATATATATTTTAATGTGAAAGATAAAATTGCCTCTGGTTTGGAATGAACAGTATAAATAAATCAAGGGCAACAGGTGCAAGCACAACCTTGAGATGATTTAGAAAAGTGAAGAACAGCAGATGAAGCCAAACCTCATCTGGTCAAGGCTTCGCACGGAATGGCAGTGACTTGCTTTTCATTTATAACTAGTTGTCAGTCCTTTTGGCAAGCTAAGTTCTCTTTTCTGGATACGTTTGCTGCAATAAGCCAATATACCAGCACAGCAAGGTACCTAGGAGATCTTTTATTCCAGCAGGGTAGGGACAGGAATGGAAGCAGAAGGAGAAAGAGGAAAGGTGACTTCTGCTATGGTGGTAGAATGGGGTGCTGCAAGTAGGGAGACATGACGAAGGACAAGGGAAGGGCTGAGTGGGGAAGGGGCAGCTCGAGAAGGGGCACACACATGCAGGCATTGTGCCCGATTTGTGCCTTTGGATGGGTGTCACAGGGCCGTGAGGGATTGGTGGATAGGATTGTCAGAGTCATAGGGCATTGGTAGGTGGGCAGAGATTAGGGAAAGGGACCGGGAGGGATTAATGGGTGGGGCTGACTATATCGCTTTCCATCCAACTCACTGCTAATGCATTTGGGAAAGCAGTAGATGATGGTGTAAATGCATGGGCCTCCTACACCTACATGGGGGATCTGGATGAAGCTCTGGGCTCCTGACTCCTGGCCCAGCCCCAGCAGCTGTGGGTATTTGGGGAGTGAACCTGTGGACAAAAGATTTTTATCTGTCTCTCCATCTCTATCTCTCTATAATCTGTATTTGAAATAACAATTTTAAAAGAGATGGATTCAGAAACTTTAGATTAAAATATGTATGTATTGTGTCTAAGAGAGAGATTTTTTTAAAAAATGTAGCTGTGCAAAGTAAAGCAAAACAATTGATGGTTTAAGAGTGCATCATTTTCTCTCACCACAAAGTAAAAATTAGTAGAAGGTGCTGCTTGATCTAAGGATGTGAAAATGCTGCCCGGAAGCAATTTGTAGAGAGCCTTCCCATGTGCCTGTGCAGAGGCACCCCACCCCCACTCCCATGCTAGGCAACAGTCAAGTCATCTCTGTCTCCTTCCCTCCCAGCAAATTCCTCCCTTGGTAGCCCCTGGTTGCCGTTCCTGCCAGGGATGCTCCAATGGAGCCAACTCATCTCAGAGAGACTCTCATAACCTTGAGTCTGATAAAGGGGATTAAGGTGTTGATGTCTTTCCTCCCAGTTGGTGCTCAATTCCTTTGTATTCCATTGAAGTTCATGGACTCTGATTTCAATCCCAAGAATTCCTCCTGAGTCATAAAATCTAAAACACGAAACAACTTGTGGAAATTCAAAGAACTTTTACCTTTTCCTTACAGATGACGGTGAATCATGTAGAAATGGCTCAGTTGAGCAGATTTAAAGCAGGAATCTACATCCTTAGCCTGAGCCTGAGTCTCACCCAGTGACAGCTTCACCTCCATTCACCCACTCTCCCTCCACTAAGCTGTGAGCTCCTTGAGAACACAGATGATGCTTGGATTATTCTGCCTCCAGTGCCCTGCGCAGCCAGGCTCCTAGGAGAAGCTCAATGGAAAGGAATGAAGAAGAGACTGGAGGGACAAAGGATGGGTGGACTCACAGTGGAATGCATGCACAGGTGTATGGCTCTGTGGCCAGGAGATGCCACATTCATGACACTGTGACCCTGTGACACAGTTGTTAGCTACTTACCTATGAGCGACCCTGGTGACCTAAATGTTTGCTGGGCTATTCTGACTTTGAGAATAAGAATGGAATTAAGATCTTCACTCTGGGCCGGTCAGCATGGCCTAGCAGCTAAAGTCCTCGCCTTGAACGCCCCGGGATCCCATATGGACGCCGGTTCTAATCCCGGCAGCTCCACTTCCCATCCAGCTCCCTGCTTGTGGCCTGGGAAAGCAGTTGAGGACGGCCCAAGGCTTTGGGACCCTGCACCCGCGTGGGAGACCCGGAAGAGGTTCCAGGTTCCCGGTTTCGGATCGGCACAGCACCGGCCGTTGCGGCTCACTTGGGAAGTGAATCATCGGACGGGCGATCTTCCTCTCTGTCTCTCCTCCTCTTTGTATATCTGACTTTGTAGTAAGATAAATAAATCTTTAAAAAAAAAAAAGATCTTCACTCAAATTGCCTTTTCTTAATACCTTTAGCAAATGGCCTTTTCTTGATACCTTTTATTTGGCTTTGATTTTTCAGTGGTGACATGTTTAAAATGGACACAACTGGCATCCCTTTAAGGATCCTGACCAAGGCTTTAGCTACAGAGACTGACTAAAAGTAAGTAATTCTTGGGCTTGTTTCTCTGCCATGGTGTAGCTCAGTGCAGTACAAGGCCCAGTATTCAACCAGCCAGTTCTAATTAGCAGAATATTCTTCACAGTGCCAAGCTGAATTTTTCTGAGTGGGAATTCCACCTGTGGCTTTGGCTTTCACTTCTTGAAGTAACACAGGATAAGATCCTTCTAGAAAACCTTGGGTCTCTCTTTCCTTTCAAGAGGCACTCCATCTCCTGGCATTCTCTGGGAGGTGCTTTCTCCTTCCCTCTTCTTTCTGTGTTCACCTGATCACTTTGCAAATAAAACTTCTCTCTCTGCAACTAATTTCCAGCTTTTTATTTCTATACTAAGCTGAGGAAAGAACCCACCAAGCTTTCCTGGTAACATATAGGAACTTCCTTTTTGTAAATCCAACATTATTTCAAAAGGAAAAAAAAAAAGATTCAACTTCAAAAAGTAGTCATTCAGATTTACATTGAACTTAGCTAAGCTAGAACTATAGTTTCCAGAATTGGTTTCTCTGTATCACTTGGATTAGCTGTTGGCCACAAGAGACACAGGTGTGAGGTTTGGCAGGAAGGAAGGAAGGAATGTTGTGAAGACCCCTGCGAGGGAGGGAGTGCTGTGGAGACCCTCTGTGGAAACCACCTTGGTTGTGGTTTCTCTGTGGGTTTACCCTGCTGGGGCAGGTCATGGCCATGCTCGCAGCTCCTGCCTCTTCTACTTCCACTTCCCAGCCTCTTCTCCTTAGTCACACTTAGCTCTTTCTGTGAGGAAGGGCATCATTTGGAAGGAATGAAGTCCTGAGTTTGTTCGTGCCATGGTTAATTACAGATTGAAGCCATTTTTCTGGAATCTGCCTTGCTCTTGTCACCGATGTACCCACTGTGGGACTTTTGCTGTATATCAGTTAGTCACCTAGTTGTTCCAGTGAACATTCTGATGACTTATATCCATATCACTCTGAATTATCAGCAAGAAGCTTGAAGAATGAGTTGGTCATGATGAGTACATCTATATCAATCTGGACTGAAATGTGCTGAAGTAACCAAGTCATCTTGCTGTTTCCTTTTGAGTGACCCCCAAATGTAAATCTCTAGGAACTTTCCCTCATGACTTGTTCTCAATCCTGGCTCTCCAGTCTTTTCTTGGAATCAGCCTTCAGAACCTGAAGGATTAACTTTACATGTCTGTCTTGATAAAATCTCATCTTGAGGCTGAGGATCAATCATTCAAGCTGTCTTGATTAATCTGAATGTGAGATCTGACATCTCTCCTAAGACTATTTCCTGTCAACTCTATGTTCCCTATGCATTTCAGAAGAACATAATCAAAGTCCTATCCAATTTTCCAATGAGTCAGTATTACTCTGTCAATCCAAATGGATGCTAAGACCTCTGAAAACCCTTACATGTGGTCTACCATCGCATGGTTGCTTCTTTGGCTTGTTCACAATTGTAAGCTGTAGCCAATTCAGCATTTCCTTGGTTCAGCAGAACAGATGAGATAGCTGTGTAATAACCTATGACTAATATAACTTGTCCTACCTGTTTTAGATTCAAATAAGCTCTTTGTCAGATGGATCTTTAAGTGTTTCGGGTCCAAATAAATGCAATTCTAGGACTGCCATATAAAATGGCACAAACATGGTTTAGAAGGATGGAAAGCTGTTCCCTCGCAGCTCAGGAGGCAAGTGCTCTGGAAAGGAGGTGGGCAGGGTCATTTCTTCTGGAAACTCTAAGAGGGAGACTGTTCCTTTCCTCCTCCTGGCACAGGGTGGATGCTGATAATCCTTGGTGTTCATTGACCTTCAGCTGAATCCATGCTATCCCTGCTTCCATGGCTACTCAGTCTTCTTGCCTTCTTACCAGTCTTCTCTTCTTATGGGGATTAATTGATTGAGATTCAGGGATCAACCTAATGCAGGAAGACCTCAATGAGTGACATTTGTAAAGGCACTACTCTCCCCAAAAAAAGTCACATTCTGGGATTCCAAGAGTAGCTACTCAGCCCTGGACACCAAACATGCCAAATCTTTTTTCCACCTGCTCATGGCTTTGCAGTTTTTGGACACTGCTTGGCCATTCTCTTTCTTTGCTACTGCTGCTGCTGCCGCTGCTGCCTTCTGTACCACCACCACAGCTAGCAGGCCCCAACCAGCTCCTACTGCATCAATGCCAGGAGCCCAGGTGAGTCTTAACTAAGTCTCAGCGCAGAATGCACTGCACAGCTGTTATACACAAATCCTCTTTTGCCAGAACAGATGGGCTGGGAGACAGTCAGATGACCATTGCAAGCTTCCTCTCCCCATCTGGTTAATTTCCCCCCAAGGATGAGGGGCTCTTGGTCATTTCCATGGGACCCATCCGTGGATTCAGGAGAGGCCATGTTAGCCCATCAGAGATTTCGTAAGACTTAGCCTCCAATGAGAGGGATCAATTATGGCACCTTTCCTCCGAGAAGGCTCCTAGTCTTTGTATAAATCTGCCCCCATTGCTTCCAGCAGCCAGTTCTTCAGACCAAAGGAACAACTTTGTTCAGCAACCCTTGACAGAAGGAATGTGTGGTTATATCCTATTCTTATGATAATGGTGTCCACATTAAAATAAAGGATGGAGATCGGTTGCAAGATTGTGTCTGGAACAAAGTTTCCTTACTGGAGGAGACTGGCTGCCCCCATCATGCTGGCTGGCAACTTATGAATGGGAGCTCACTGAGGCAGAAAGATAAGAAATTCCACTTTCCAGGCATTTGGTCACTAACTAGTGTGTCCTGTGAATGAATTCCAAGTTTGGAAGTCAGAGGTCGTTTAATTCACCCCATTTGCACATTCTTTTCTTTGCGAAAGCTGACAGGCATTTCACACTTCCCTGACTCTTGGCCTCTTTCCCAACCTTCGCAGAAATCATGGATGGCAGCTGCGCCATGCTCTCCAGCTCTCCCAGACTCCCATGGATGGTGGTGTGCCATGTTCTCCTGGAACCCGGATGTCATCGGGCTGAGCGGAGCTGGGGCAGGAGGCAGCAGGCGGCTGAGGACCCGGGCAGCTTGGGCCCTCTCTGCCCTGATCTGCACTTGGTGCTTTACTATAGCTGGCGCTCATACTTTCTGTCTCAGCCGCGCTTCTGGTGCTTCCTGAAGGGTGAGGCGATGCCTTATCGTCTTCACCTCCTCCACACAGTGTGCGGCCTGCCTCTTCCTTGTTGTTTTTCTTGCTCCAAATAATTTTCCAAACAGTGCTTCTGTGGTTTCTGTCGTTTGTCAAAGCCCAGCTCAGTTACATGTCGGCCTTCCTCACGCTAGTCCTCCTGGGCTGAGCTGCTTCCTGGCATCTATTCCTGGCCCTCTGCCCCCTCCCACTGCTAAACATGCTCTTTGAAATTCTGCACCTCACCCTGTATTCCAATAGTTTCTTTTTTCTCCCCCTTTCCCCTGCCCCAATCCACTCTCCTTCCCAAGGAGGTTGTTAGTTTATTCCGTGAATTATAAATATCTGTGGTGCCCCTACTATAGGAATATAGCTCCAAAAGTTTGTAGAATATGAAGTTAAAAGATAAGTTTATGTTTGCACACACACACACACACACACACACATACACACACACACACACACACAAGGTTTGAAATCCAAGCATTCAAAGATTCTTCCAAAAAGTATGTGGAAATTGCATATTATAAAATTGTGCATGGGTTTCAAAATGTTTTGCAACAAAATATTCCATTTTTCTGTGAGCTGTTTGAAGTACCCTGGTATTCTAGGTACAGCATTAGGCACTACTGATATACTAGGGACAAAACCAGGTGTGATGTTGTCTCTTATAGACTTAAAGAAACAAGTATTACTCAGATAATGACACAAGCAGATACAACATTAGGGCTAGCTAGGATAACCATGAAAAAAAAAATCACACTCTAAGAATTCATGAAGGTGTTGATTTTTTCTCTCTTATATCTAGCTAATGAGATAAAGCTGAAAGATGAGTAAAGGTAGGGTCAATATGGCTGTGGGACTCTCATTTCACAACACTGAGTGCCTCATTCCAGCTTCCAATCCAGCTTCCTGTTAATGTGCCCGGTGGGCGCTGGATGATGGCCTGTGTGCTTAGGCCGCTGCCACCCTCATGGGACACCTGCATGGAACTTGGACTCCTGATTTCTGCCTGGGTCAGTCCCAGCTGTTGTAGGCATTTGGGCAGTGAGTCAGGGTGTGTATGTGGCTTTCTTTCCCTCTCTCACTCTGTATTTTGGATGTATAAATAAATGGATTTTTTTTTTTAGAAAGAGGAGAAGATTTATGGAGAGAAGATAATAGAACAATCAAAAATGGTCAAAAAATCACTTCAAAATAAAAAAAAATTAAAATGAGTAAAATATCTGCACTGAAGCCTAATCAAAGGAGGCATACATAAGCCAGGGAAAAGGTGCTCTACTTGACAGGTATCAGGAAATCAGAGATTGGAGCCATGGTGCAGACCCAATAAAATAGCTAAAATCCAAAATGCTGACAGTATCAAATAGTTGGAAGGATTTAGAGCAGCAGGAATTTTCATTTCTAGTCAATGGGAATGCAAAATGGTGCAGTCACTGTGGAAAGCAGTGCAATGATTCCTATAAAAATATTCTCATCATGATAGATGACCATACTCCTTTCTATGTACCTAAAGGAGTTGAAAGCATGTCCACACACAAACATGCACACAGGTATTGGTAGCAGCCTTATTTATAATTGCCAAAACCTTGGAAGCAGCCAGTCAAGATTCTCTTCAAGAATGTGGTATGTGGTATGTTTAGACAGTGTGATATTACTCAGATGAAAAGAAAATGAGCTATCTAGGCATGAGGCTATAGAGGCATCTTTAAAGCATATTGCATCTTTAAAGCACATTGCTGTGTGAGAGGCCAGTTTAAAAAGGTTACACACTGTGTGATTCCAATGATGTAACCTTCAAGAAAAAGCACAATTAAGGGAGAGTTAACATGAGCAGAGATTGCCATGGGATTGGGGGATAGCAAATACAAACAACTGAAGCCAATGAATTTCTATAGCAGTGAAACTCTTTCATAGGCTACTGTGAGGGTGGGTACCTGTCAACCGACAGATACCTACATTCAAAGAACATACAACAGAAAGAGTGAATTGTCACATGAACTAGGGACTCTGGGTGACAATATATGTCAATTTTGATTCATTGGTTGCCTTTTTCTATTTTCGATGTACTTATTTATTTGAAAGGCAGAGTTACCAGAAGAGGGGGAGAGAGAAAGCGAATTCTTCCTTCTGTTGAGTCATTCTCCAAGTGAATCACCAGCTGGGGCTGAGCCAGATGAAAGCCAGGAACCTGGATCTCCATCTGGGTCTCCCATGCAGGTAGCAGGGGACCAAGTCTTTTCCCCAAACAGATTAGTAGGAAGTCAGATCAAAAGTGGAGCAACCAGGACCAGAACTAGAACTCATACAGGATGCTGGTGTCACAGGTTGGCAGTTTAACCAGCAAAACTGGTCTGGTTCATTGATTGTAATGAATATATCACGCAGACTAGGAATGTTAATGGTATGGGAGGCTGTGTGTTGAGAAGTACAGGTAGGAGTGGGACAGCATACATAGAATTTCTTGTACTTTCCACTCTGCATTGTTGTACATTTGAGATTGTTCTAGAAAATAAAGTTTACTGATTAAAAAAATAAGTAGATAAATAAATAAAAACTGGATGGGGAATCAGGGAGAAAAGATTTCCAGAAAGAGATTAGCACATAGCAAAGTTCTATAGTTCAGACAAGCTCAGTGAATATGTAAAACTGAAAGATGACTGCTGTGGGTGGCATAGAAAGAGTAGGAAAGAACTTGTTGGGACTGGAGAAACAGGTGGAACCTAGATTCCACAGGGTCTGCTGGGCTGTGAAAGCTGGTTGTCTTCATTCTAAAAGGAATGGAAAGCCATTGTGTGGTTTTAGGGTTTAGGGGTAGGATGGAGATGGAGGGGGTTTGATCAGGTTTGCATTTCAGGACAATCATCCCAGCCACCCCATGGAGTAGAGCAGGCACTGGAATTCTGAAAGGGTCTGGATGTGGGCCAGTCAGAAGGGAAGCCAAAGTTATAGCTCGGGTGAAGAATGAAAGTAGCCTGAGTGAGAGTGGGTGATGAGTAGATGGGAAGAAAGAGCAAGGAAGTTTAGGAGTGACTTTGGACAAAGCCCAAAGATGAATGAAAAAGGAAAAGCAAAAGAGGGAGGAGTTGAGCCCGTTGCCACAATTTACAATAGTATAATTACAATAGTATAATGAAGGTTTATTTCTTGGAAATTTCACCACATTCTCAACTTGTTGAAATTTTCTTTCCATGGCCTAGTTACTTTCATATCCTAGCCCTAATCTGGCATGTGCTTTAAGAGTTGGACTTAAGTTCTCCAACACAAAACCTTCTTGAGTCATCTCCAGGATGAGTGACTGCGTGACTTATACAGCTGTGGCTGTGCAAGAGGGGTTGGTTCCAGGATCTTGGCCAGTATCAAAATCCTTGGGTACTGAAGTCTCACCCCTTACATAAAATAGCTCAATACTGCATCTTACCTGTGTATATTCTCCCTATACTTTGAACCAGCTCTAGATAACTTGTAACACCTAATACAATGTATCTGCTAGTTACATAACTGCTTTCCCATCCTGCTTCAGGAATAAGCACTCTGGGGAAAAGTCTTTGCATCTTCAGTATAGATCAAGTTGTTTCAAATATTTCCAACCTACAGTCAGTTGATCCATGGACACAAAACCTGAGGCCACCGGTGTAGTTCTTTGCATTGTTTTGAGTCCATCGCTAGCTCATTGAATCTTCCCAGGGTCCGGCTGGGGTAGAGCAGTTTTCATCCTCATTTTGCAGATAGGGAAAGGAAAACACAGTTCTAACTCTGAAGTCCATGCTCTTGGTCATTATTCTAATGACCTTTCCATACAGTTTTTGCACAGGAATTTCCCAAGTAGTTCTAGAAGTAACATCCTGTTGCCTCTCACATCTCAAAAGCAGAGCTTAGGAATCTTTACATGCACGGGAAGAAACAAAAGGAAAGAGCAAAGTTGACCTCCAGGACAATCTAAAATCAGAGTTGGAGAAGACACAGAGTAAGAGAAACAGAAAGAGACCTGAAATGGCTGCAGGAGACCACAATAGCCACAGTGTGAAAAGCAATTTGTCTCAAGAATGGATGATGTTTCGCTCACAGTCAGAAGGTACTTGCTAACCTGCTGGGTGGCATGAAAAAGCAGAAGATGGACAACTGACCCTTAAAACAGGAGGCTAACCACTTGAATAACCAGAAGAGTTTGGTGAAGACCAAGGCCTGTGTGGGCTATAGCTGGACACTGCCTGGTGCCAGGCCACCAGAGCATACAGGTTGTATGCAGATCCTGATGCCAGGCTTGCGGAATCTCTCATTTGGGGTTGTTCCAATGCATCTGCAGCTTTAAAAACTTCTCAAGTGATTCTGATCTGGGTTCTTGATGAAGACAGCTGGTCCAAAATCACCCAGTTGCTGCTTGTCAGGGATCTCCAGGTGCCTACCAAATAAGAGCGATGTCCCCAGCCACAGAAGTCAACCTGGAAGGTCAGGACTGATACATCCAGCAGGGTTAACTGTGCTCATTAGGCAGAGATAATCTGGCATCCTCTTTAGAGCAGAGAAGGAGACCAAGGAAAGTGATTCTGCCCACCAAGGAAAGCCTGGGTCCCACATACACTTCCCTTTGCCAAAAGTGTGGGATTTGACCACACACGTTTAGTTGCTGAATCACAACTTCTGGACCAAGTGTGGGTATTATTGGAATGAGCACAGAAGAAACAGGGATTAAACAATTCAGACTGCATTTTTGTCAGTTACCATTATCTTAACAATTCCTGCCTTAGTGTGGAAGAAAAAACCTTGCCCTTCTTCCTTTCCTTCTCCCAGAACACTCAGGAAAGGAAAAAAAAAGAAAGGAAAGGACGTTGCAGGGGACTGGCAGTTCTACAACAAATACAACAAAGCTATAACACAAGGAAAGAAAAATTAAGATAAACATGGGATCCAGGGTAATCAGTACCTTAAACAGGGATGCTGGAGAGAGGGGAGCTTGTGCATGGGTGGAATATGGGAGTAGCCCTATAGTTAGGAAAGCTTTCATCCTGGGTGTTAGATTTGTGGGTGTTTATTCCATTATCAACACAATTAACTAACCAAATAAATACACAGAAGTCCCCATGCCTGGACTAATGAGAGTGTGTCATGAAACAAGGATTATGACCCCTACGACTCAATGAACCTAAGGCCTCACTTTATGATAGATTAAGAGGTACGAAGAAAGGAGGAAAATCATCTGTACACAAGCTCACCATGCAAGTCATCATTATTCACACTTTCCTTCCCAGATCTTCTTGTAAATTTATCTTGTACATAGTTGAAGTAAGGCTATAACATGATTATAACATGTAACATGATTCTATCCTCCTTTATTGTAATATTGTCATATGTAATATGAGTCTATCTTCCTTTATTATAATAGCATCATACATAATATGAGTCTATCCTCTTAAAAAATAGATCTTTTAAAAGCCATTTTAGCTCACAACAAAATTGGATGGAAACTATTGATATTCCTTGTAAATATAGAGTCTATACATTTTCATTTCACTAAAAGCTTCTCATAAACATAATTTTTTTACTGTCAATTTAGTATTTCCTTATATGGGTATAATATGTTTGCTTAGACTGTGCTCTAAGGAGGTTTTGATTTTCCAGTGATGAACATTTTAGCGCATGACTCACCTCCCACCCCCACATACACACATTTAGTACTATTTATTTAGGACAGATTATTAGATGAACAAATATAAACCTTGAAAAAGATTTATTTATTTGAAAGTCAGAGCCACAGAGAGAGAGGGGGAATGAGAGAGAGAATTTCCACTCACTGGTTCATTCCCCAGATGGCCACAACAGCCAAAGTTGAGCCTGACTGATGCCAGGAGCTGAGCGTTCCTTCTGGGTCTCCCATGCAGGTACCAGTGGCCCAAACACTTGGACAACTTCTAATGTTTTTCCTTGGCCTTTACCTTTAGATGGAAAGGTGATCTGGGATGATCTAGAAGGGCACACAAGTTCCTTACACGCGGAAAAAGAGACAGAAGAGAACCCTTGAGACTGCCCTCCATGAATGACTCCACCCCAAAGTTGTTGGTTTTGAAGATGGAAGAAAGGAGCATACATCACAGAATTTAAGCTTCTAGAAGCCAGAAAAGGCCAAGGAATGAATTTCTCCAGAAAGGAATCTGTCTGTCAACATGTTGGTCTCAATCCAGCGAGACCCAAGGCCCACCTCAGACTGCAGAGCTGTAGGAGAATGAATTTGCATTGGGTTCAGCTGCTTCATTGAGTGGCTTTGGTCATTCATTATCAGCAAGAGAAAAACAACACATCAGTATTTGGGTTCTTTTTAAACTTTTTTCATTTCATTTTGTCCCAATGGCATTTTATTTTCATTTTCAGTTGCATTTCTTTGATTTGGAGACATAGCCTCCCTACCCAGAAAGTGCTCAGAAAAATTCCCTCCTTGCCTCCTTCTAAACATGTGATCCTAGTGCAGCCACAGTACTGAGTCAAAAACAAAAAACCACTCTGCCTTTCTCTGGAATTCAGCCATCAGAGACTGGCCCAGTGTGGGGGGAGGAATGAGTTCTGCCATCTGCATCTGTCTGGCTGACAGGAGGACCCCCATGTGCTGAGGGACACTATGGTGACGTGGGGCAGGTCTCAGGGTTTTGATTACTTACTGAGGTCAGCTACATCTCTGTCTCCTTCTGGTCACGTGGCCCTTCTACTGAATGCCTCTTTCTCCAAAAGTAGCTTGAGCTATGTCTCTATCCCTCACCACTGAAAGAAACTTAATGCAGAAAGTGGAACTCCAACTGAGGACATGGAGCCTCAAATGGCTTAAATAGGGTTCATGAGGATGAGAGAGGAGGCTGAGAGCATTGCCGGATTGTAGGCTGGGAAAATGGTCTGCCCTGGTTATGCAGTATCAAGGCAGAGTGTACAGTGTTTTCCAGCGTCTCTGTGGGCCACTTAACTTTCTTCTTTAGGAGACTTGGCATGAAGATATCAGGAACACAGACTGTGTCAGGGATTTCCTGTAGCCTTTGGTAGGACAGTGTGAGAGGGAATGGCGAGATCCGAAAGTCTGCGGCACTAAAGCTGTGATTGCTCAACCGCTGAGGTGGTTATTTTGTAAACTTTCCTGATGATAAGGATCGCTTGGGATTATTGTGAAAACTATAGATGCTGGAGCACCTCCCCTAGAGATTTAGCAGCCCTGGGTGGGATTGGGAATCCAATTATTTGCTTTCGCCAAATTCCGAGAACTGTCATCCCACAAGTCAGGAGACTGTCCTGAGGTAATCCCCAGCTACCTGGAGCAGCAGGAAGCTGAGCGGAACCTCATCAGCAAGGGCCATGCTCACAAGAGAACCTGTGGAAAATGAGCAAAGGGAATACTCCCAACCAGCAAAACCTGGAGAGCCTGCCTGGCTAGCTCAGGGACTTGCCATTTGCCAAAGACTCAGGGATGTTCTCCAACCACAACCCTGGCGTGCCCATCCCTAGCCAGCTGCATGCGGCTTCCATGCTGGGTCAGTGTCTGTTACATGCTGCTTCCTTTTCTCCCATTTGGAATGGTAGCATTTCTAATGGTTGCCCTAATTCCCACCAGCATCATATATATGGTGGTTAGCATAATCACATGGCCAGTGAGGGGAATGCTACACATGAGGAGCCCCAAGAAGACTTGACCAGAGAAACAGAAACTCAGGAATCCTGAATTTGGACTTGCTGTCAAATGACCATTGTCCATAATGCTTGCTTTTCTTTTTCTTTCTTTCTTTCTTTCTTTCTTTCTTTCTTTCTTTCTTTCTTTCTTTCTTTCTTTCTTTCTTTCTCTCTCTCTCTCTCTCTTTCTTTCTTTCTTTCTTTTAGGATTCATTTATCTTTATTGCAACATCAAATATACAGAAAGAGGAGGAAAGACAGAGAGGAAGATCTTCCATCAGTTGATCCATTGATCTACTCCCCAAGTGGCCACAATGACTGGAGCTGAGCCGATCCGAAGCCAGGTGCCAGGAGCTTCTTCCGGGTCTCCCACGCAGGTGCAGGGTCCCAAGGCTTTGGGCATCCTTGACTGCTTTCCCAGGTCACAAGCAGGGAGCTGGATGGGAAGCGGGGCAGCCAGGATTAGAATCAGCACCCGTATGGGATCCTGGCACATTCAAGGCAAGGACTTTAGCCACTAGGTTACCACACTGAGCCCCATAACGCTTTTCTTGAGCAGCACTTCTGTTTATGCCATAAGTCACTCATTTCTTTTCTCCCCAAATACTTCTTTGGCTTGTCATATCCTAGGGAGTACATGCTTTCTATGTGTTAACTCCTTTTTCCTTCCTAAAACACAACTAAATCCAGTTTGCAGATGAGAAGACACAGGGCAATCTGCCCAAGAGTGGGTCGCTACTTAGTCACGGAGGCAAGACTCAAGCACCAGCAGCTTGACTGCAGAACCCGAGTCCTCAGCCATCACTCAAAGCTGTTTCGCCAATGAAAGAAATAAAAATAAAACCCTGTCGCCCCATTTCAAAGGAAGACAAACATCTTCGTGGATCAGAAACAGGAAAACTAATATGAGGAGAGACTGCCAACCAAAGCAATCGGCAGGAGGGAGAGTCCCTCCCCAGGAAAAGAAAATAGTAGAGCAAGAAGAAAATGGTTGTAAAGTCAGTGTAGTTCAAATCATCCAAAGATACAGGAGAAAATGAACAAGCATAAGTGGATTTGAAAGAGGGATCGCTAGAACTCCTGGATGTGAAAAGCCCAGTAATTTGAACAGAGGGGGGAAGTGCTGGACCAAACATAGCTAAAAAAAATAATTAGTGCTTTGAAAGATAGACCTGAGGAATTCAACCAGAACACAGCACAGGGGGTTAAAATAAGTTATGAAAGGGTAATTATGAGAAACGGATGTGGTGGGGAAGCTGAGGGGGCTCCCTCTAAGAGGAGGCTCAAAGGACAGGATTAGGGGAATGGTGAAGATGGAAAGGCCCAGGCATAGGAATCCTGCAGGCTGCTCCCACAGTAGGCCCACCAAATGTTGATTAGAATAAAGAAGTCCATCTCCACATGTGCTTTTCTAAACCTGCATACGATCAAGAATAAACAAGGAAAGCTTAACAGCTCTCAAATTTAAAAAAATTATAATAAGAGAGAGATTTGCCATATGAGAGAGTCTGGACTTGAAGTAGGATGCAACAACTGGATAAGCCTTGAATTATATCCCACTGAGAGACACCAGTCTGCATTAAATGAAGGGAGGGCATGTAGAGGAACTAATGGGATGGGCAAAGACATGTGGATATACTGGGAACCCAGGATATAGTCCTGGTTTTGCAGGCCTGGAAGGATACTCCTAAGCCATGCTCTTTCTGACTCTAACCACGTAATGTATACATATGCACCATTTTCTTTCTAAATCCTTCCTCCAGACACTTTCCTCAAGGAAGGTCACCTGACTTAAGGGAGCCAGTTGAAAATAGCTCACCTCCAGGTAATGCATTGGGTCAGCAGACGTCTTGCCCTGAGATTCTCCATCTGGAGACTAAAGACAGAAGGTTTGGACAGCTCTGCATGAGGCCAAGTGAAGAGGTCTCTCAAAAACTAAGCTTCCAGGCTGGTCTATGGCCCAGTAGCTTAAGCTGCCGCTTATGACCCTGGCATCTGTCATGGACACTAGTTTGAAACCCTAACTCTAACCCTACACATGAGGGGGTGAAGAAATCCGAGAATACAGACTTAACATTTTTAGTTAATCTGTTTTTGTCTTAGAGACATAGAAATCTTCCCATTCACTGATTCCTTCCTCAGATGCTTACAGCAGCCAGAACTGTGCCAGGTCAAAGTCAGACACCTGGAACTCCATCAGGGTCCCCCGTGTGAATGACAGGTACCCAAGTATATGAACCACCATGGTGACCTCCAGGGGTATGCGTTAGCACCTGGATCAGAAGCAGGCACCTGGACTCGACAGGCAGATGTCCACAGGGGCGTCTATCTGCAAAGGCCTTCTTGAAAAACAAAACAAGCCACACCAACGAAATATTTTAAAACATAAATATGTAGCAATGTGGGGTGTCGCTGGACATATAATGTTCAATAAGAAAGGATATTAAATATATATGTGTGTGTGAGGTTTCAATTTCATTAAAACTATGAGTGGAATTCCATTGTTCAGAACTGGAGATGCTTTTTCTCTTCTGCCTTTATTCTCCAATGCATAGGCCACGGCCATGGTGCTTCTCTTCTGAGACCCAGGTTGAAACATGAGGAAGTGACACGGCTGTTTGGAACTTTTCTGAGTTCCACATATGGGTGCACTTGAAAAGGTTTATGGAAATGGAATTAAGAAAATTTAATTTGATGCGAAATGTCTGATGTTTATGCACAGTGTTTTCTTAACGTTTCCGTGAACTTTCTGAAGACCGGTTACATGTGTGAATTTTGAAAATTTTCACACCAAAATAAACTCTTTTAACTATTTTCTATGAACTTTTGAAGTGCACTCCCACACAGAACTATGTGTAGTATGATTTTTAGCATCCTCACATTATGCCCATGACCATACAGGGTCCCTTGTTGCCATGTCTACTTGCCATGACATTTACAATGACACAAGCCACCCTTAACACATCCAGTGTTTATCACCATGGATATCATTTGCAGGATTTTACTGTACAAGGGTGCCTGAAAAAGTTGGTGGGAATGGAGACTGGAGTTTGGGGCCACAGTTAATGTGTCATTTTGGCATACTCACATCCCATACCAGAGTGCCTGGGTTCCAGTCCCAACTCTGACACCCTAGGAAGTGACAGATGAGGGCCCAAGTACACAGGTTCCTGCTACTCATGTAGGAGTCCTGGACTGAGCTCCCAGCTCCTGGCTTTCACCAGGCCCCGCCTGAGCTGTTCGAAGCATTTCAGGAGTGAATCAGCAGATAGTAGATCTCTCTCTCTCCCTGTCTGTATCTCTCTCTCTGCCTTTTATATACATTTTACAAAGTTGTGGAGAATAGAATCAAAAAGTAAATTTATTTTTGATGTAAACCTATACAGATGGGCACTCTCTGACTTACTTCACCAAGCCTTATTCTTGACCATTTAGATAATGTGCCATTTTCCCCTGCTGCAAGTAATGCTATGGCTAACATCTTGGGACTCTCTTCTCTATGCCAGCTGGGCCCTGAAGAATTATGAACCAAAAAGATTCCTCCTTTCCTTTCTCTCCTAGGTAGAGCAGAGCACACATTTACAGAACTAGCTAGACTGGAGCATAATGTGTTAAGAGCTGTATCCAAAAAGAAGAGATGGCTTTTCTTTCTTTCTTTCTATTTCTATCTTTCTCTTTCTTTCTATTTCTTTCTCTCTATCTCTTTCTCTTTCTTTCTTTCTCTCTATCTCTTTCTCTTTCTTTCTTTCATTCATTCTTTTTTTTTTTTTTTAATAATCTTTCCTTAATGATTAGGGCCCAAAGGATAAAGGGCTAGAGGAAAGTGGGTAAAACCATTGTTTCCACATTCTCTTTTTTTCCTTCCTGTACCTGGGGGTAGGGGGAAGATAAAAGGAGAAGCCACATCCTGTCTCCCAAACATCCCAGGGTCCCCGATGTGGAATATGCTCTGAGGGCACTGCTCAAGTGATTTTGAGAGTTCAACAGTTCTGAATTGTTGCCAATCTTGCCACTGCAAGCACGATGAAATCTCTCCAGAATCCACTGACTGACGTAATCCACCTTAGAGTCACCATTTGCCTAGATTTTCACTGCCAGCACTTGGCAGGGGTAGTTGATCAACTGAACCAGTCTGCTGTACATATTGACAAGCATGGCAACCAGAGCAGGGGTGGGCCTGATGGGAGTTATCGCGAGTCACCCCAGCTAGGATGCAGCTCCCACTGGTTTACATGGCCAAGTGTTTGGTGGATGAGACCGGGCTGGGCTACAACACCTATTGGTTTGTGTAGAGGACAAGGCTGGAGACAGAACTGACCTAGCAACTGCAACCACCAGTGTGCATGTAACCTGATTGGGATGACAGACTGTGCTGGATCCAGTATTGGCATGGACACACAAGAATCAGGTCTGGGATCACCTCAAATGAGGTATCTTTGGAGATTCCCCAACTGAACCACTGGACTCAGAACTCCATTCATGGAGAACGTGGAGTGCTTGTGTCAGGCTGAGCCTCCTCAATGGCTTAGACGAAAACAGTGGAGAGCATAGCCAGTTGCACATTGCAGGCCCCGGTCTCCCAAGGATTAACTCCACAGCTTAGCTTGTTTCTCAGAGCATAACAGGATTGGTAATTTTGGCCTGATACATCTAGCCTTACTGGCTTAACCGCAAGTTCCTGCTTCCTATTTGTCAAGTTATCTGCCAAGGGATTGGATAAAACTCAAGGGATTTAGGGTGGCCACTAGAGGATTGGATAAACACTGGGAGGAACTCAAGGGATTTAGGGTGGCCACTACTGGGAGGAACTAGAGGATTTAGGGTGGCCCCTTGAGGACTGGATAAACACTGGGAGGAGCTAGGGAGAGAATAAAAGAAAGCCTGGAGTTGCAATAAAGATCAATCTATCATCAATCTATCATCGATCGGCATTCTGTGTACTGCGTGTTGCCTTGTGTTGTCTCTCTGCGTATTGTCTTTTGTGTAACCCTAGTCCCTCCGCTCGGCTCGGGGTACGTGGCGACGCGGGCGTTGCCAACAGCACATGGAAGATATGACGGTACATTAGAACCTGCAGAGGACACCTGGTTCCATAACAGAGGATGGAGGAGTTAGCTTTCTTCCTCTTTTTCAAAGATGTATTTAATTTAACAGGTAGATTTTCTGCTGCCTTCCCAGGCACTTTAGCAAGGAGTTGTATGGGAAGTGAGGCACCTGGGACTCAAATCAGTGCTCATACGGATACCAGCATCGTGGGCAACTATACCACAATGCCAGCCCCAAGATATGGATTTCAATCCAGCCAGGGAGCAGCCTAGAGGAAGGGACCTTTGAGTCAGCCTCCTCAGGCAGAGAGCTGAGGGGACAGAGCTCATCTCTTTGGAAACCACACAAAGCCTGTCTCGGTGACTCCTCCTGCAATTCCCGAGAGCTGGGAAAGCAGCTCTTGGCATCCGAGCATCCAGGGCCCTCCTGGGAATGCAGCAGCTCACACCCAGGGCAAGCATAGTCTCTGCCCACTGCCCACTGCTCGCTGCTCCAGCTCCATCCAAATCAACCCCACCCGCTGTCAGGGCCTCTGTGTTGGGAGGAGGGGAAGGATCTTGCCAGTACCCAGCCTCCTCTCACCCCCCACCCTCCCTGGGAGCAGGGCCCAGGGGCTGCTCCTTGACAACCCCGAGCCTTGTGGCAGGCCCAAGGATCCCATTCCACAGTTCCCTGTGGCTCCCGCACCTCCTGCCAAACCCCAGCTCCTGGGGTCAAAGGAATGTTGAGCAATCTCTGGAATTTTTCCGCCGGCAACAAGTACTTTCGAATTCCGTCCAGGCCTCCCTGAGTAGGGCATGGTGCCTGCAGCCTGGAGCAGGAGCCTGCAGCGCCAGCCTCTTCCTGAGCATTGGGGGGACGCAGAGGGACTTTTCAGTGTTTGTTTTTTCCTCCTGCTGGCAGGGCCGTGGGACGTTATTACAGTGAGGTCATGGGGCCCTGCCCTGCCGCCTCCAAAGCACGGCTGAGAAGCCTGCCTGCTGCAGTGGGGGCGTGCACATGGGCCTGTGTGCAGGGGAACCCATAGAGTCACAAGTTCTGGGGGACTACACTGAGCCCAGGCTGCATCCTTGAGGCCTGCTTCATCACGGCCAAGTCTCATCTCCCATTTGAAGCCTGGCCTTGACCTAGAGCTCCAAGGCAGCTTCCGGGGCAGAAGCTGTGCAGGGATACAGGAGTGCAGTTTCGACTTGCTGGAAATCAACAGTGTCGTATAACTTCTGGAATTGTTCTTGAGACTCCCCTCCACAAAATTAAAGTCCCTGATTGCACATTCTCACAGCCTCTAGGCCTCTCTTTACAACATGCCTGGCCCCCTCACAAATAATAAAGCCCCTTTCATTTGTCTAGTGTCTGGGGCCGCTGTACTCAGCACACAGTAGGGGCTTTATGCCCAGTAAAGTTGCTGGACACAATATCAGGATTCTGTACCCCATGACTCTCATGCAGGCCATGAGCTGCTCAGGGGTTTGCACCTGACTTGGTGGGATCTCCCAATGGGTCTGTACTTCAGATTGCAGTTTCCCTCCAAGGTCTAGCTCCCCAAGGGTCCCTACCTCATCTACAACCAAGTCAGTGGGAAGCCAAAAGATCACTGCTGAACTTGACACAAAGCTGCCTTTGTGGTCTGAATATGAGCCCTCAGCAAGGGGGACCTGAACCAGTTGGGGTGAGCTTTGCAGGGGCCAGCTGGGTCACCCTGCTGCCCCCTGGCTCTCGTGCAAGCCCAACTCCACCTGCCTGCCTCCTCTTTGTCTCTGGTGGGTCTGATCACACCTATAACTTCATCAGCATCCTTCCTGGTCCTTCCAGGCTGAAGCATGGCCTGTGTCATTCCCGAACAGGAAACTGGCCCAGAGATGTAACCTTCTCCAGGTCATGATCAGGAAAACAGCAGAGGGAAGCCCCTGCTGCAGAGGCAGGAGGGAGGGGATGGGAGGTAGAGAACAGGTGGGAGGTCGGAGCTTGGTGCTTACCGAGTCAAGCCAGACCTCTAAAGCAAGAATCTAGCCACCTCAGAAGTTTCCAGAATCAAGATAGAGCCTGCAACATGGGAGGACTGGATCAGAAAGCTGCACTTGGTGAGCCAGGCTGTTTTTGTAATTCTGTGCTGTGTGTTCATTTCCCTGTCATTAATCCCTTAGTAGGAAATGTTAAAAACTCCAGTGGCCTCAACTGGGCAGAGTGGCTTCAAAGGAACGGGGCTAAGGCTGTGCTTGATAAAGAGGCTGGTGCCCCACTGGGGTACAGGGTAGGCTCACCAAGGAAGGGGGTCCAGGTACCAGGAAAGGCACTTGGAGCCCAGCAGAAGCTAATCGTAGAAAAGGGGTTTCTCCCATTAAAAGGAGGCAGTCTTCACCACCTAATAGGATTGTTAGGAGATTGTGTCACTCAGACAGCAAGTATTTGTTGAGCTCTAGGTGCCTGGGATACTTCAAGGAACAAAACAGAGATGAAGTCAGTTGGCTACATGGTGAGCCAGAAGACGATGGGAGCCATGGGAAAAGGCTGGTCATGCGGGGGCTCAGGGTTAGGGCAGCATTAACTGTTGTGGGCAAGGTGGAACTCCCAGTGGAGGGGAGCTTGAGTGATGTGGGTATCAAGGATCACACATGTACCCCAGGCCCGGGCAGCTGGTGCCCTGCACATGGAGGATGAGAGAAATCAGGGAGGCTGGGACAGAAGCAAAGACCAGAGCTGGCAGCAGAGGTGTAGCAGCTGGTCAGTGGGGACAAGTCTAGGTCACCTTTCTGGCCACTGCCTGGGCTTGGGCAGATAAAGTAGGGAGCCATGGAGGGTTGAGTGTCTTTGGTTGCTGTATTGAAAAAACAAAACAAACAAAAAAAAACAAAAAACAAAAAGAAGGAACAGAGGGAGATGGGCTGGGAAACAACTTCAATAGCCCATGATGGGGGATGCTGGCGGGGGTGAGCGCAGCCCAATAAGAGATGCTGAGAAGAGGCGCTGGACAGCAGGAGGCACAACAGAGGCTGGTGCTATGGCACAGCAGTGAAGTTTTCACCTGCCATGCCATCATCCCACGTGGATGCCGGCTCAAGACTCAGCTTCTCCACTTCCCATTCAGCTCTCTGCTAATGGGCCTGGGAAAGCAGCAGAAGATGGTCTAAGTGCTTGAGCCCCTGTACTGATGTGGGAGACCTGGAAGAAGCTCCTGGCTCCTGGCTTTGTTGTAGCCATGTGGGAAGTGAACTAGTGAAACAAAAATTTCTGTCTCTCTTTTTCTGTAGCTCTGCCGTTCACATTAG
Source organism: Ochotona princeps (assembly GCF_030435755.1). NCBI lineage: Eukaryota > Metazoa > Chordata > Mammalia > Lagomorpha > Ochotonidae > Ochotona > Ochotona princeps. The sequence goes on from NC_080833.1 coordinate 93,124,092, forward strand.
TAAATAAATAAATCTTTCTCTTTAAATAAAGGAGAAAGGAGACTTAACAGGACCTGCCATGGATTCTCAAGTGAGATGTGGGAGAGAGCAGTCAAGGATGACTCCGAGATTTTGTCAGGAACTGCTGGAGGGAGGCAGTGGCCATGACCTCAAATTATGTATGTATTATAGTTACCGACCACCAACTGTCGCTCCATCAGCTCCACTTGGCTGCTTTGTACCCTGATCCTATCCAATCCTCACAACCCCAGGAGGTAGGACTTAGTTGCCTCAGGCCAGAGAAAGTCACTCCTGGTCATAATCACTAGGCATGAAGGTGGCAGAGCTCAGGTGCCCCAGGCTGATCTAACCACACATGGCCAACTTGCACAGTGGCCTCTAGAACCTGGTTGCGCTTCTGGCCACCTTGCCCCTCCTTCCTTGCAGGCTCCTGCATGTCACTCTCTTCTCTGGGTCCTCCGGCAGCTCAGAGCCCAACCCACAGTCCCCTGGCCCGCTGTTTCACCTCTAGTGGAACATCTTGCTGGCACATTTTCAAGTTTCTTATTTGGATACCTGACATGAGGTTGGAGCTGGAGAGGCATAGGGTGTTTGGGGACTTCTGTGGCTTTGAGCAGATGAGTAGTTTGTGAATCAGGAGTTGACAGGTGGAAGGAAATACTGGAAGGCTCCACAGCTGTAGCCCTGAGGTGGGGGGCTTCTGACTTTTCTTTTAAGGTTGATTTATTTATTTATTTAGAAGGCAGAGGGAAAAGGAGAGATGGTGAGAGAAGGATAGAGAGATATCTTCTATCCTCTGGTTCACTCCCAAACGGCCACAATAGTAGGATAAGAGCCAGTCCAAAGCCAAGAACCAGGAACCTCTTTTCAGGTTTCCCACCTGGGTGCAAGAGCTCAAGGACTTGGGTTATCCTTTCCCAGGCTATTATCAGGGAGCTGGATTGGAAGTGGAGCAGCCAGGACTGGAACTGGTGCCCATGTGAGATGCTGGCACTAAAAGTGGAAGCTTAGCTTACTAGGCCACAGTGCCAGCCCCAAAAGGTCTTTTACCTTCTAGACCTCCCTATTGCTAGGGTACAGACAAAACACAGGCATCATGAATTTGAAACTGATATCATTCAGATAAGGGGGATAGCGTGTGGGGGTGTAGGAAGAATGGCATTTCCAAACTCATTGTGACTGCAGAGGTCTGATGTCACCTCCACAGCCCAGGGACATCTAATCTCTTTTTAAATTTTTAGGGGACCACAACAAAGAGATCAGAGTGATTCTCTCTGCCAGAACCTCTCTGCTGAAGCTTTTTGTTTTTTTTCATAAATGATTTTTAGCTTAAAAATGGTTTATTTTATTGGAAAGGTGGATTTACAGAGGGAAGGAGATACAGAAAGAAAGATCTTTTATTCACAAATTCCCTCCACAAATGGCAGCAATGGCTAGAATTGAGCTAATCCGAAGCCAGGAGCCAAGAGCTTCATCTGGGTCTCCCATGCAGGTGCAGGGTCCCAAGACGTTGGGCCATCCTCCATTGGTTTCCAGGCAGCAAGCAGGGAGCTGGATGGGAAGTGGAGCAGCTAGGACATGAATTGGCACCCTTATGGGATGCTGGTGCATGCAATTCTAGGATTTAGTCATTAGGCTATCACACCTGGCCTCCATGCTGAAGTTTTAATACCACATGCCAAGTGCTGACTTAGCAGTGAGCCCAAAGCAGGGGCTCCTGGGTGGACTTTGGGGTTTGGGACCCAGTTGTGCTAAGGAGTTGGGGACACAAACTCTGCCCCTCCCCTCCGTCAGGGGCACCTCTCTGAAGCCCAAGGGAGGGAGGCATTAAGCCCTGAAAAGCACTCACTGTGCTCAGCACACTCACACACCCTTCCTGCTGCATCCCTCATGACTGGGGGTAGGGTGAAACTGGAGGCCAGAAATGTGTCAGCTGAGGATATCATTCCCGGCTGAGACCACACCACTGCCCAGCCTCTGTCCGGCTTTCTCCCTCCAGGGACCCCGCCTCCTTGAGTCTCCCTACCAGGCCTGGGGTGTGGGAAGCCTGTGAGGGTGGAAAGGGAGGACTCTTTCTGATTGTGCTGTCCCTCTGGGCAGAAGGCAGACAAGGGCTGACTATGTGGGCAGCACCCCTCCCCTTAGGAGGTGTCCAGTGGCTGTAGGGTTGCCCCACCGTGGGTCCCTATTTGCCCCACCCTGCCCTAGGTCCCTCAGCGAGCTCCACACCTGAATGTCTCCCCTCTATCCAGGCCCTAGGGAGCTGCTCCTGGCAAGGGTAGGCACCTACTGGATGGGCCCTGCAGAAACAGTGTTTATCCCCCACAAGGCAGGCAACTGCTAGGGAATAGCTGTTGGAACCCAGAGAAGGATCCTTGGCATTGAACCTGCCCCCTGACTTTGTCAAAAACACAGGAGACTTGATCTCCTGGGCACGAGATTCCAGGGCCGCAGGAGGCCTGTTCATAGGTGCCTGGAGGCCCAAAGTCCCTCCCTACACTCACAGCTGCTGACCAGCATGATTGCTGAGCCTCTGGTTTGGGACTTGGGTGAGGATGAGGCTACCAAGCTGGGATCAGGTGTTCAAGGGGAGAGAGACACACAGATTGAGTGTGCACCTGTCGGGCTGCTGACTCCACATTGGTCCACAGTGGGGAGCTATTGGAGAGAGCAGGCAGATTCGCACACAAGGCTGGCTGGCCCCGGTGGAGGCCAGAGATGGAGCCCAAGAGGGGCGGGGCAGGCACACAGACAGCCTCTGTTGGCCTAGGGGCAGGAGAACAGTGGCCAATGCTATGTTAGCAAATAAACAGCCCCAGGCTGAGTGCAAACAGCCTATCTTTGTCCTGGTTGGTGTGCTGATGTGGCTTGTACAGCCCCCACCCGCACCCCCAGCTAGGCTGCTGTTCTCCTTGGCCGAGGCAGCCTTGGGACCTGGACAAAAGGCGTGCCCATGAAGCCCAGGCCCAGGATACCTAGTCTCAAGAAGATCTGAGGCTGCTGCAGGTGTGAACCCTCTGGTCCAGGGGCAAGGGGCAGGACCCTGCCTCCAAACCAGCAAGTGCTCAGAGCTCTCCTGCAGGATGCCACTGCTCTGTGCCAGGCCCAGGCAGAATCCTAGGCCATCGGGACAACAGGGTGTGCAAGAGAAAGAGCCCAAAGCCAAGGGGGTGTGGTGACTCTTCCCCTGTCAGGCAGAGGGTGAGGAGCTAGACTGGCTGTCTCTAGAGTCTCCTCTTCCCATTTGCTGAATGGGTCCCTCCTCGACCCTGGCCTACCCAGGCAAGCCAGGCTGGGCTGCACAGAGCCAAGTCCACACATGTGGTGCTTATCAGGCAGGCGCGGCCTCGTTTGCTGGTTCACAGAGTTTCGCAATGAACCTGTGCTCTGTCTGCCCCGACGACACAGCCTGTGAACTATAGGGGAGCTGGGGCCCTCCCTGGCTGTGTTTTCCCTGCTGCCCAGGACCCTGTCTCACACTCAGGGTACAGTCCAGACCTGCAAGTCCATGCTCAGGCAAGAGAGAAAACACATGGGGGCCCAAAGGGAAAACAGTACCAGGGAACTGAGTTGGGGCTGGGACAGCCAGGCTCTGATTCTAGGGGCCTATGCTATTGCAGGATGCAGCACACAGAAACACATAAATCAGACCCAACTTAGAACCGTTGAACAGCAAACCACGAGCCAACAAACCCTTGGGGGATGGGCCGTCTTATCCATGGGCAGATATCCTGTCTTATTTCCTGTCTTTCCTGCAACCAATACAGTCAGGCCCCTGCCTGCCCACCAGGGAGTAGGGCCAGCAGTACACAGACTGCAAAAGCTTTCTACTGAAACAGGGCTTCCACAAGGCCTTGGCGACATCCCAACTCCAGTCCAGGATTTACAGCTCTCAGGACACGCGCCCAACTGACCCCCCAACTCAGAGGCCATCACCGCCAGCACCTTAAATCTACTGACTGACAGATGGACAGCTAGGCTGTCCACATGTGGGGCAGCTGGTGCACGTGGCTCAGGGAACCAATGGTACATAGCAGGAAATCGCTGGGAACGGTTTGGCAAAGGGTGGAGTCCCCTCAATAGGGCCAGTTCCCAGGGCAGATTTTTGGGTTCTTGCCTCGGGACCTTCACACATTCCCCCACAGCTGTAACTTCCCCATTTCCTCTCACCCACCCCCATGCTACTCCCCGATTTTGAAACTGACTTCTAAAGAACCAGCCCTGACTCTGCCCCAGCTCTTGATGGTCAGCCCCCGCAACCTGCCATGTGGGCCTCTGAGCCAGAGTCTGACCCTCCCATCTTCCCTGCATTGCTCAGCAAACCCTCCTGTGTCTGGCTCCAGGTCACGTTGGTGGGAGGAGCTGGGCCTTGCTGCCCACTGGCTCCCAGTCCCATGAGGCCCACCCGCATGAACTCCACCTCCCCAGGCAGAGCCTGGGTTGCACCACCGACAGAAAGGCTCGTTAGCCATCTGTTTTATCATTTTGTTTGTAGCAGTGTGATTCCTAATATCGAAAAAGTTTAGAAACAAACCAAATGACCCTCAAAAGACATTACCTTTAACAAGTTCAGGGTGGGAGGAAGCTTCTTTTTAAATAATTCTTGGTTTGTTTTTTTTTTTAAGTGAACACGTAGATTGCATGTCTTTATCGGGTACAGAGTGGCATTCAAGGCATGGATCCAGTGTGTGATGATGAATCTTCTTTTAAAAACATGTATTTATTTTGGAAGGACCAGCACAGAACTTCCACCTACCGGTTCACTCCCCAAATGCCTACAACAGCCAGAGCTGGGTCAGGCCAAAGCCAGGAGCCAGGAACTTCATCCATACCTCCCCACAGGGGGCAGGAATGTGGCCACTTGAGTCATCATCTGCCACGACTCAGAGTGTGCATTAGCAGGTGGAATTACAAGTGGGGTCAGGGCTCTGATGTGGAATGCAGACATCCTAACCAGCTGCTTAACTGCTAGGCAAAATGCCCACCTACAAAAATCCTTCCTTTTAAAAATAATAATGATGATGATGATGGATTTTATTAAGTAAGGTAACATAGTATTATAAGATAAAGACAAAGGAAAATGGTTACTATAAGGAGACAAATGAACCCATCCATCATTTCACTCCCTACCTCAAGGCAAGAGCAGCTGCAATCTACTCATTTAGCAAAAATCCTAACTACAACACCTGGCATGTTACTGGTAGGCTTCTGGGGAGTTGGACGTTAGCCCAGCTTCTTAAGGAATCTGGGCTTGAAAGACTTAACAGGTGGAGAAGAAGGAGAGATGTTCCAAAGGGGAAATCGCTTGAGTCAAGGCAGAAGGCTGCAGCCCAGTGCACCGCCCATGTGACCTCTCTCTCCAGCAGCTGGCCCTGGCAGATGTGGGTAATCCATGGTAGCAGCAACTCTCGCCTGCTCAGACACAGACTCCTCCTCTTCCCACCATCAATCAATTCCTACAGGACCAAGTAGCTCTTCTGGTCCTGCAGGTTGGAAAGGCCTAAGAAATGGATCTGGCTGGAGCAGACAGTGTGTGCCATGGAAGAGCGCAGGAGAAGGTGAACTCCTTGAGCTGCAGGCTGCCACCAAGCATTTCATTCTCATTTGCATGGAAGGCAACAGGCTAGAGACACCTTGGATGTGCTCATCATCCAAGGTCAGCAGGAGTGACAGACAGAGGGGTCAGGACACGAGTCCCTAACCCCTTATCCCCAGGTCACTGGTGGAGCCAGATGTCCAGCAGCCCCTGAGAGTCTTCTGGAAGATCTGGAGTTGGCCTCACGATGTTTTCTGAGCCCTCTCTTCCCTTCAAACCACCCATCTCCTCTTTCGCCAAGCTCCTCTTCCTTGGGTGCCAAAAGCCCATGAAGGCACAGAGGACTAGTGTCAGGCAGGGCACACGCTCGGGTCCACTGGAGCCTCTAAGGGACAGAATAAGCAGATCCCTCCCACCTCTACCCTCCCAAAGCAAGCTCGGCCCCAGCCACCAGCCTACCCTGGAGACCCCAGTGAAGGAGTCCATTTCCCTCCCTCCCTGCACCAAATTCCAACTCAAGGGAGCCAGTGCATAATTTTGAGCATGGGAGTGTTAACATTAAAAAAAAAAAAACTGTAATATTCACATAAATCTGCTTGTGTCCCTCTAGGAAAAAATGTCTCTTGGTGGGACATTCTTGGCTCAGTAGAAAGAGGGTTCCCAAGTCTGAAGGCTCTAGGGGACAGAGTTTCTATTGGAGGGGTCTCCACGACTGAGTTGGGATGCAAGAAAGAAGGAGATCAAATCCCTTGGGGGCTCCCCGAAGGTGTCAGAAGCAGAGGAAAGCAGCTGCATAGCAGCTGCATAGCAGTAGGAGCTAGAGATGCCCCCCAACCTTCACATCTTCCCCTTCTGAGGTTGGTTCACGGCTCCCCTGGATGCATGTTCTAGCCCCAAAGGAAATGTAAGTAAAGTGTGTTAGAGGCTTGTCCTGGCCAATGAACTGAAGTGGAGAGCTGGGGAGACTGTGCCCCTGTCTGGAAACAGGTTCTGGGGGATTAGAACAAGGCCAGGTAGAGGCCAGCTTCAGGCAGAAGCAGCAGGTAACAGTAAGAAGGGCACAGAATGTGCAGCCCACAGAAGGCTTCTCAGGATAAGTGGGGTGGGTGGGAGTCCAGGGAGCTCTTGGACTCAGAAGGGCTGCAGTGAGCAGAAGCAGGGCCGGGACACTCCTGATCAACGCTAAGGGCCACCTCCCATGCCTTCCTCATCATTGTTCCAGGTTCTGGAAACCAGACACTTAAGCCATCAATGTGCTGGGGTAGAATTGACTTGTTCCCTCTTCTAACTATCCTACGGTCAGAAATAATTCTGCCCCTGGTAGACATGGACGGGAGGGGATAGCATTCCCCCTGCCCACAGAAGGGCCACCAGAGTGAGCTGATAGAACCAAAAACATGACCTAATGTTGCTTTTCAGAAGTCACCCGTGACGTCCAGTTTTCCAACCCCAGTAGCCACTGCTCAGCACCCCCGCTCCCCTTTCTGGGGCAGCTGACTATTGCTCAACCTTTGCTTCTTCAAAAGTTACCCCCTCGGCTTCCGGGATTTGCACCTTCGTGGTTCTCCCTCTCTCATTCTAGTTCCTCTTTCTTCATTTCCTGGGTAGTTTACTCCTATTTTCCAGCCCTTTAAACAAGGTGTCTCTAAAGTTGGGTCACTGGTCACTTCTCCTTGGACATCCCCATGGTCTCCCTGGGGTAGTCTCACCATGCAGACAACTCTGGTGGCAACTGACTGATGGTGATTTGAGTCCTGGTCTGTGCTTCCATCCTCTAGCAGCCAGCTGTGAAGGTACTCCTGAACACTCTCCACGATTACCCAAGCTCAGCACATCCACTGTTGAGGGGGTTTCCCTGGGGCATGGGAGACCCATGCTGGAGGCCACAGCTCTTTAGCTGGCCCAAAGGGTAAAGCTGTATCTTTGCTTCCGCTCCCCTGGATCAGACCCACAGCCATCCTGCTGGAGACTGCCAGTCCTCCCTATGGCCTCTGGCTACTCTACACTTGGCTCTCTCACACAGACATGCAGGGTGGCTCTGGAGGGCCGAGTTGCTGGGATTGCACATAGAGGACTGGAATGTCCCACCTGGGGACCTGGTAATGTGTGAACTCTAAATCCATCTAGGAGCCTTTCCAGTTCTGGGATCTGTTTGGTGTGGGGGGTCTCAGAGGAAGACAAAAGGATCCCTCCAAAGTGAATGGGGAGAAGTTGGTTTCTTGTGCATCCTTGCAATATGAATTGACTATGAATTGAATATGAATCCTTGTCTGTGGCATAGACTGTGCTAGGGACAGAGAATACAATGAATGGGACAGACCAGAAAGTAGAAAGACCCTGTTGTCCTGGAGATTGTGGTGGAACAGGGCACCAGGCAGTGATTAGGACACTAGAAGGGGAGAGGAGTACTCGATGGGAAGAAAGCAACTGAGCGGAAGCAATGGATAGGGGGAGCTGAGACCTAAACATGAGAGGGAAAGGAAAAGAATGTTCCAGGTAGAGGGAATGGCTCATGAGAAGGAGGACACATATAGACTTGGCTGGTTCAAGGAGCTGAGAGAAGCATGGCATTCAGGGAGGGGAGATGTAACTTCCAGACAGGAGGGTGAGGCAGACAAGCAAAGATGGCATTCCATATGACACAGGGGGCCGTGCTAAGGATTTTGTGTTTCAGAATGCAAACCAGTAGCAGACATGACAATATAGGAATTTAAATCAGGTCATATGGGCTGCTGGGTGGTGATCACATCCTTGGGGCCAGCAAGGAGTCTGGGACAGGCAAAGGATGGGGATGGGGTGGCTGTCCCTGGGACATTGCTGTCTCTTGAAGGGTATTTAGGAGGATTCAAGAGCTAAAGAACAAAACATAAAAGAGGCCTGTTTATTTCATTTTTTTCTTTTTAAAGATCTATTTATTTTTACTTGAAAATCAGAGTAATAGAGGGAGAGATAGAGATCTTCCATCTGCTGGTTCACTCTCCAGATGGCTGTAACAGCTGGAGTTGACTTAATCTGAAGCCAGAAGCTTCTTCCAAGTATCCCACATGAGCAAGGCCCAAGAACTTGAGCTATTCTTCACTGCTTTCTCAGACCATAAGCAGGGAGCTAAATTGGAAGTAGAGCAGCAAGGACTAGAACTAGTGCCCTATTAGATGCCAGTGCCACGGGTGGAAGATTAGCTTGCTATGCCACTACACAGGTCCTTATTTCACCTCTCTAACCAGTGGATCACTGAAACCCAGAAGTACCCAGGACATCATCCTACTGGGAAATACTTCGTTGGGGGCAGACTTTGGCCTACCAGTTGGGATGCCTGCCACCCAGATCAAACTGCTGTGGTTTGAGTCCCAGCCTTACTCCCAATTCTGGAGTCCTGCTAATGCTCACCCTGGGAGGCAGCAGGTGTTGGTTGAAGTATTTGAGTCCCTGCCTCCCATCTGGGAGACTTTGAAGGAGTGCTCAGTTCCTGGCTTTGGCCTGGCCTGGCCCTGGTTATTGCAGCATTTAGGGAGTGAACCAGTAGTGAATGGGTGTGCTCTGTCTCTCAGATACATGAAGTAAATAAATACAAACTAAAAATAAATATTTGTTGCTTCTCTTAAATCCCAATGTAACTGAACATCCTGTGTTTTTATTTGCTGGCTCTGACCATCTAACAGCAATTGGATGCTTGCACTGCAGCTCCAAAGAGAGGCCTTGAACACTGTCGACACACAGAGGCATCTGAAGCCTCAGGGTCAGTAAGTGGCACAGACAAGGCCCGGGACAGTGTCTCATTAACTCCAATTTTAGGGTCTGGGTAGAGGAAGGAAAACAGGAAAGTGTCACGGGAGATAGGGGTAGTAGAAAGAAGAAATGACCACAGTGGAAAAAAAATCACACCCTTGAGGGTTCCCACATGCACTGAGTCTACAGGGAAGGTCATGAGTGGGCCTGGTGACCACAGTTTGTTTACTTGTGATGGAAGCAAAAAACACATCACAGGAAGCTGAGGAGTATTCGGGGATGTCTGAGATGTTTTCCATAGGAAGGAGGGGTGGTAGCTGGAGGAATAGGCAGGACCAAGAGGGTGGGGGAGGGGCGCTGATTTAACAGACTTGAATGTGTTTAAATGTTGATGGGGAGAGGGGAGTTGAGAGGGTGAAGTTGCAGATGAAGAAGAGAAGGGGCAGGCAAGTCTCTGGGACGGTAGCAAGGGCTGAATCCAAAAGATTAAATGGCAAGATCAGAGAGGAGATTCAGGGTATCATGTGGAAGCAGAGAGGAAGGGTGTCAACAGATGGGTAACTTTCTGCCTCAAGACTCTGACTTTATCTTACAAAAAGAAAAAAAAAATGGATTGTAGCGTGTAATGTGGTATAACAGGCTAAACTTCCACCTGTGACACCAACATCCCATATGGGTCCCGGTTCCAGTCCCGCTGCTCCGCTTGTGATTCAGCTCCTTGCCAATGGTCTTTCTTTTTTATTTTATTTTTTTTTAAGATTTATTTATTTTTCATTACAAAGTCAGATATACAGAGAGGAGAGACAGAGGGAAGATCTTCCGTCCGATGCTTCACTCCCCAAGTGAGCCGCAATGAGCCGGTGCTGTGCCGATCCGAAGCCGGGAACCAGGAACCTCTTCTGGGTCTCCCACGCGGGTGCAGGGTCCCAATGCATTGGGCCGTCCTCGACTGCTTTCCCAGGCCACAAGCAGGGAGCTGGATGGGAAGTGGAGCTGCCGGGACTAGAACCGGCGCCCATATGGGATCCCGGGGCGTTCAAGGCGAGGACTTTAGCCGCTAGGCCACGCCGCCGGGCCCTTGCCAATGGTCTTGGAAAGCAGTGGAGGATAGTTGAAGTCCTTGGGCCCCTGCACCTGTGTGGGAAACACAGAAGAAACTCCTGGCTTCTGTCTTCAGACATATCTCTGTCTGTTGTGGCCATTTGAGGAGTGAACCAGAGGATGGAAGATTCTCTCTCTCTCTCTCTCTCTCTCTCTCTCTCTCTCTCTCTCCCTCTCTCTTTCTCCAAGACTTTCAGGCAAAATAAATAACAAAACACATTTTAAAGGATTTATTTATTTATGTATTAGAAAGGTACAGTTACAAAAAGAGGGAGAAACAAGAAAGAAATCTCCCATTTGCTCATTCATCCCCAAATGGCCTAGACAGGTCAAAGCCAGAAGCCTGGAACTCCATTTAATGTCTTCCACATGGGTGGCAGGGGTCTAAGCACTAGGACCACCTCCTGTTTCCCTCCCAGGTTCGTTAGCAAGGAGCTGAATCAGAAGCAAAGTAGCCAGGACTCGAAGGGGTGCTCTTATGGAATGCCAGCCTTGCAGGCAGCAGCTTAATTCACATGCTACAACACCAGCCCTGTTTCTTCATCTTTGCAGGGAGAGGTGGTAACATCTGTTATGAACTGAGTGGAAATAAATGTGTTGAAGATTTAAGGACAGAAGATAAGGCTTATCAAGGCAGCCACAGAGACGATCAAACAGATGCGGACAAAGAAAAGCATGGTAGGCACACAGACACAGTGGCTCCAGCAAAGTTTGGAGGTCTCAGCAGGGGTACATCAAGTCAGCTAGCTGGTGTGACCTTCAGCAGTAGAAATCACCTTCTGTGTATGGATCAGACAAGAATGACTGGCTCATCCACAGTTGGAGGGCTGCCCAAGGATGCTGCAAAATGGAATTTATGATCTAGGAGAGAATGAATGAAATTCTGGATTATGCAAGCTAAGTATAAGGGGGAGGGGGCATCGTGAAAGAAGGCGGTTACGTCACAGGGAGAACTAGCAGGGTGAGTGGGCAGGTGCACCATGGGGTCAGAGGGTAGTACAAGCGCAGTGATTGAGTGAAGTAACTGAGCAGATCTAGAATGATGCCAGAATCAGTCATTTCAAAGGTGGGGGAGTTCTGGAAGGTATTAAATTTAAGAAGAGGTGATATAAGTGGGTGACCAAGACACAGTGGGATAGATGGGAACATCTAGCAACTGAGGGGTTAGGGAGTGGGCTAGACCACTTACACAGATGCTGAAGTCATACCTGATGATGGCAGGGCCTCCTCCGTGCCCTCTGCAACATCTCCTGGATACGTCTCCCTGTTTGGCAACCACTGAGTTGTCCTGGCAGTGGTGGGCACAGGGGAGGAAGTGGTAAGTAAGGCTGGGCAGAACTGGGAGGTGATGATTCTGTCCCATCATAGAAGGCAATTTAGGTCTGTGGGTATACTGCGAGTACAAGGGATTCCTTTGACAACTCATTATCACACGGTGCTGCACGGGTCTAGGAAAACCTTCCCAGTCACTTCCTCTTTTCCCTGCTGCTGCACGAGCCTCATAACCTTTCCCCTCCCCTCCAACCACCCACCCAGCAGCTTGCCCCACCACCCTACTCTGATTCATGTCATTATCATCTGTCTCCTAATGCTACAACTGCTTCTTGACTGAATTCTCTGCCTGCCCCACCCCAACTTTCCCTAGCTTCTCCTTCCCAGGAAGAGGCAGGCAGAGGTCAAGGAGTGGAGTCTCCAAGTGATGCAAGCTCCAGAGAAAACCTTCACACAGCCCTCAGCATTGTCTTCGCCATCCTGAAATCCTGCTTGGCTTCCCCAGCTCCCTTCTCTAAGGTTTTTTTTACGAGAATCTGTGTGTGCACAGAGCACAGCCCCGGCTCCTCAGCCTGGCCTTCAGGACCACCCCCTCCTCATCCCATTCTCTCACATACATCCCCCTGGACTATGGCTGTGCCATGGTGGCTGTGACCAACCTTATGCTGTCTTAAATCTGGGCCTTCATCTCACTGTCCCCTCAGCCTGAAATGCCCTTGTATTTCTTAAGAGTCCGCGCAGAGCTCAGCTACAGTCAATACTTTCCCTCCTGGTGCTTTCTCCAGGCCTCTTTTTTTTTAAATGAGTCACCCCCTCTGCTCCCACATAGCCTCAGAGTCATCAAACCACCTGCCTTCTGGGGATGCAGTCACAGGAGCTCAGCTCCAGCATCAACACAGAGGTGCACATGCTGAGGGCAGGGCTGGCCGCTGGCTGGCTGGCTGGCTGGCAGGCAGTGAGTCCCAGCACTTACCGGAGCACACTGTGAGGAGGGAAGGACAGTACCTTGACGAGGGTCAGGGAAGACCTTGGCAAGGAAGATGGAGAGAGACTGGAGGGAGGAGCTGCCTGGCTTTTTAGGTAATCTGCAGTTTGTGGGTCTCTCTCCAGCTATAGGCTGAACCCCTGGGTTCAGGGCAGTGTTTTCCTTGTCTCAGTGGCTCCGTGCACCAGCCCAGAGCCTGGCATGAGGCAGGCATGGTCAGCAAAGCACAGGCAGTGATGTTGGGATGAGCCTGGGGGTTCCCGTGTCTCTTTCATTCTCTTTTGCTCCTCCCTTCCAGGGCCTGCACCGAGGCCTAACAGCATCCACACTTGCTGACATGACTTAAAAGAAACTTCCTTGGAAGTAGCAGGTGCTCTAGGGACCCATGAGTAAACAATCGGCCTTGGACATGCCTCAGCCCAGACAAGTGCTCAGATGCATGTGATTGCTGTCTAGCCCCAGAAACCAGCAAGTCAACTGGACTGCCAGCTCTCTGCCCTCTGGCATAGCCCGGCAGTCAGTCATTCTCTGCTCACAATCAAGGGCAAGGGCAGGGACTGCCAATGGAAGCTGCTGGATTCAGCAGTCACAGTGTCAGTCCATGAACTGCCCACCTTGAAGAGGAGAGGGGGCACCTGTTCCCTCAGTGAGGCACTGGAAAAACAGCTCTATGAATTGGGAAGAAAAGCATGTGCAGCTATGTGTAGGACTCAGGGTTTCTTGAATGGGGTCGCTCTTCCCCAGCCCTCACCCCGATTGATTTGTGTGGAGAGAGGGTAGGGGGTGGGAGGGGAAGGCAATTGGTATGTGGAGGGCTGAAGACTACAAGGTGACAGCTGGAAAGTGTCCTGGATTCCTGAGCTGAGGAAAATCCCCCCCAGGAAGTGGGGAATTCCCAGACTTGGGGGGGAGGGGCAGTGGAGCGGAAAGGGGAAGGGAAAGGTTGCCAAGGGTCCTAGAGCTTCCGGACCAAAAATTCCAGAGGGAGGTGGGGCCATGCTTGCTCCTGGAGGTGGAAGTGGGCTATGTGGCAGTGCCCCCCTTGGAGGTTCAGGATGTCCAGTGCTTAGACCTCCACCAGGCCTGACCTGTTTCAGGCCTGGGCAGAAGGTCAAAGCCATTTCCCTCCCTCTGGGCTGTTCCTCCACTTTCCCAGGTTCCTGCCTCTGCTTTCTCTCATCTTCCCACCTAGACTAGAAACATAGGAAGCTGGGCCTACACTGGCCCTTCTCTTGGGAGTCCTCGGAGTGCTGTGCTGTGTGTGAGGGGATCCTGGGGTCCAACCTGGGCTTTTCTGCTGAGCTCACTGCCTGCAACACCAGTTGTGGCCCTGGCTCTGACCCTGACCCTGGCCCTGGCCGGTTATTCAGGGGCTCTGAGCTTGTACGTTGGGGCTGCCCCTCTACAAAGCCATGTGTGTTTGGGTTATTTGCAAATTTTGTTTTGGAAATGGTTATGCACTGATTTCCATGACCCACCAACCAGGACAGGTGCCTTGTACTGGACACAATTCTACGTTTGTGGCAGCACAAACTCATACCGCCAGCCTCCTACAGCTGACACTGCCGAGAGGGCGATGAACCAGGACAAATGAGCAGATATGTAAGCACACAGTAGAGAACAAGTCCATTTCCCGTCACGCAGTACAATAAAGCCAGAGAGAGCAACAGAAGCTAGCTGCTCTGTCTGAGGATGCTCAAGAAAACCAGCTGTGTTCAGGGCCAAGTGACAACTGGAGGAACAGTGAGAGCTGATTCCCTGAGGTGAGGGCTGGCTTGGCTTAGAACCGGCAAGGACCCAGGATGCCAGAGTACAGTGAGCCAGGCCAGTCTAGATTGGTTGAAGTGAGGGAAGAAGGCAGGGCCAGATCCCCTAGGGACTTGTTTCTCTGTTGAGGAGGTTTGGATTTAACTCCAAGTCATGGCTTTGAGCAGAAGAATGACAAGATCTCACTGATGCTTAAAATTTTCTTATTTATTTGAAAGACAGAGTGACAGAGAGAGAGATCTTCCATCCCCTGATTCACTCCCTGAATGACCACACAATAGCCAAGACTGAGCCAGGCAGAAGCGAGGAGCCAAGAGCTTCTCCTGGGTCTCCCATATGGATGCAGGGGACCAAACACTCAGACCACTCTCTGCTACCTTTCCCAGGCACATTAGCAGGGAGCAGTGTGGACCTGACCCAACACCCTCGCTCTACCATCTCAGAGCTTAGAATGCAGTGTCTAGCTCCTTCCCTCCTCATGGGGTTTGCTGCTCCAGGGTCTGGAGTTGGTCCCCTGCACTTCAGAAACCTGCGATTGGTGGCCTGCCTTTAAGAGCTTTCCAGACAGGCCTCTGGGAGTTGTGCCACTCTAACTCTCTTCTTGCCCTTGGACACCTCAACATTTCATCATCACTACCTGGGGCTCCTGTGCAATGTGCAGCATACACTTGTCAACTATGTAGGTAATAGGATCACCTGCTGGCAGTTCTTTCTCTCCTGCCCCGGGCTGCTCCTCTCTCCTGCCTTGAGGGTGTAGGAGCTGGGGTGACTGGCTTCTTGGCCATCTCTGAGTGTAGGTCAGCTCCCTAGGGAGTCAGATGCTCCCCATTGCAGCACCTTCCAGGTGAAGGTGAGTCAAATAGGCTGCATCCCCATCCTGAGAAACATCCCACTGTAGTGCTTGAGACAGAAAAACACAGAGCACTTTATAATGTGATGTGGGCAAGTGACACATGCTAAGATAAATTCAGAAGCCAGGTAAGCAGAATGTGTGTGGGGGGGGGGGGAGCGGAGTGGGGGGGAGAGAGTGCGATGGAGAGGGGGAGTGCTAAGCACAACTGGGGAGAATAGAAGTGGCTGGAGCAGTGTGGGGGCAGGTCACAGATGCTTCTCTCAGGTTCAGCATCTTCCAGGCCTTCTCCAGCTAGAAGAGGCCCTTGGGGCCGGGGCCGGGGGGCACGGGGGCATCACATGGCCTCCCACTGGCAGGCTGTGAGCAGCCATGACTCTTTCCCCTCTCCCTGTCCCCAAACCCCACCCTATACCCCACCCCCCACACCTACCCGCCCCCTCCAGCCAGGCACTCACTGTCCCCTCTAAGACATTTCTGGAATCTGGCTCTGCTCCCTCTGCGTGAGGTCCTCACTCCTGTCTTGAGGGCCCCAGCCCAAGTATCTCAATGTGCTCACATCTGAGAACTCTCTGGTTGGAAGAGTTACAGGCAGCACCTCCAGGGGCATCTGGGAGAGCTGGATGGGCCTCTGGGGAAAAGGGAAAGCGCAAATTCCCCCAGCTCAAGGGTGACATGCATCTAGGGACCACCCATCTGTCCTTCCCACAGATTTTTCTACACACACACACACGCACACACACCCATCCCAGGTCTCACAGCCAGTGGCTGGAAAGTGGCTTTGGAGCCCAGATCCTGGGTCCCTCCTCTTTGCCTCAGTTCCCCACCTCCGATTGGCTCAAGCCACTGGTTTCTAGCAGGTCTCTCAACCTGCAGGTTGCCTCTTCCTCCAGTCTGTGGTCTATACTCCTGTCACTCTGGAATTTTGTTTAAATATTTATTTACTTATTTGTAAGGTAGAGAGGGAGAAAGAGAGATCTTCCATCGCTGATTGACCCTTTCCAAATAGCCACATAATAGCCAAAGGAGAGCCAGGCAGAAATCAGGAGCCAGGAGCTTCTTGTGGGTCTCCCACATGATGCAGGGAACCAAATGCTCATACCATTCTCCACTGCTTTTCCAGGCCTGTGAACAAG
Organism: Ochotona princeps; assembly: GCF_030435755.1. NCBI lineage: Eukaryota > Metazoa > Chordata > Mammalia > Lagomorpha > Ochotonidae > Ochotona > Ochotona princeps. The sequence continues at coordinate 93,140,465 of NC_080833.1, forward strand.
CAGTTAGATGGGAAGTGGAGCAGCCCAGACTTGAACCTGAGCCCATGTGAGATGCCAGAGTTGCAGGTGGCAGGTTAACCAGGTGTATTGCAATACTGGTCCCCACTCTAGACTGCAAAGCTGCCCACTGTGAGCCTCTACTGTAACTTCTCATGGTCACTGGGTAACTCCATTTCTCGCCATTTCTCACATCCTCAACTCCACAAGCTATGACCAATTTTCAGTTCCTAGCATGCACTCTTACCTCAAGCCTTTCTGCCTTCAGCTTCCTCTGCCTCATTGCCTACCTAACTCTTATTCATTCCTCTGGAAATGAGCAGAGGTGTCACTTCCCCCAGCTGCCTTCTTTGAATCCCTCAAGGCTGGACAAGATGCTCCCCACAGCACCCCAAGTCGCCTGGCTACACTCTGTGCCTTCTACACACCCGACACACTCACAAGTGCCTGTCTCGTGATGAGTAGAAACCTCAGCTCATTCAGGGCCCAACACAAAAGGAAGGCTCCATGTACATTTTTGTTTTAATCTACAGACTTTATTTAACAAAAGTAACAGGTAGGGGGTCAATGCTATGGCATATCTTCAATGTCAACATCCCATATGGGTGCTTGTTAGAGACTTGGCTGCTCTGCTTTTAGTACAGCTCCCTGCTAATGTGCTTGGGAAAGTAGCAGAGAGTGTCCCAAATGCTTGGATCCCTGCATCCACCTAGAAAACCCAAATAAAGTTCCTGGTTTCAGCCTGGCCCAGCTCTGGGCACTGTGGCCATTTAAGGAGTAAACTAGCAAATGAAAATGAAAGCTCTCTGTAACTCTGCCTTTCAAATAAACAGATAAATTTTAAACTAAAAGATCAATGGTAAAGACACAGGTAATTCCATTAAGAGAAAAAGTGACTAAGGAAAATTTTATCTTGAAAATTTTGCAGTAACCTACTTGATCTATTCCTGTACAGAATATGACTAATGCAAGGTGTGAATAAACGCATGACATTTTTCAAACATCCCTTGAAAGCCACCTTAGACACATACGTATATTATATCTGAAAAGAAGTTAGCCATCTCCAGATACAGTTCATCTGTATCTCTTGGATACAGTTCATTCTGCTTATCTTTGGATGAGCATGTTTAAAAGCAGAATATGCAGCTCTGACTCAGTAATCATGTGGGAACCCCAAGCCAGGACTCTGGACTCCCAGTCAGCTCCCTTCCTCCATAGGTAGCAGATGGCTTTAGGGTGCTTATCTGGTGGGTTCTTGGGGTCCATGACATGTCAGTACTCTCGGAGCTCATCCAAGTACTTGTCTGAGTCATATGGCTTCTTGTGGGCCACCTTGCTGCCACGCAGTGAACATGGAGATACTAGAGTGTGAAGAGCAGGTGCAGTAGTCACACATCCACATCTGGCCAAGGATGTGACTTGACTGAAACCAGCCCCAATACACGGTGGGCGCATGGTTGGAAGCCATGAGAGTGGACATGGGATTGAAGAAATGGTGCTTGCTCACTATAGGGAGTAGTGGAGAGGAGGCAAGGCACAGCTGAAAACATGGACATGGCCACAGATGCTCTGTCACATGCAGGAGCCCAGGATGCTGGCTCACCTGGAGCAGAGAGCACGCCAAGCTTGCAGGGCCATGGAAGTAACAGCGGTGGAGAGATAGGCACATGGACTTTATTCTAGACACATAGCAGGAAATCATGGCCACCATGGGTCATGATCAAAGCCATATTTGTAGGCTTCCTGCTAGTTTAGCTGTGGGTTGAAGAGCAGAAGGTCGGGAGGGAAGGGTAGAAAGGGGATTTGGAGAGCACCCCATTCTGGAGGTTCAACCAGGAACCCATCCCTGAGGCTGTCTTCCACATTGAGACCCCATCAAGCCACAAGCCTTGGCAACCTCGGACTGGGGAAGGCAGGCTATATACTGCTTCCCCTTCACACGGCACAGTGCTGGTGATTGACTGCAAGGATCAGCTTCCAGCAGAAAGTCATTGTTGACAGGAAGAGGGATAGGACTTTCCCTTCCGTAGCCGGGTTTCCTGGGTACCAAGATAACAACACAGGACAACAGAGAGAAGGGAGGGAAGGAGTCTCATGTATGGGCTGGAGCACACACCACAACCACTGCCCTCCAGGGACTCACCATGCCACATGCCAGCCAGCCTGACAAGGCCGGAGGCCACTGAGTCAGGCAGCCCTGGGAACTCTCGTACAGCTGTCTGAGGGGTTGTGCAGGACACAGAGGAGGGGGATGTGCCATTCTAGATCCAGTCTCCCTATGCAGGTGGGAGTGAGAGGCACACAGCAACCAGAGAAGATTCGGAGGCATATGTTCCAAAGGTATGTAGGGGCATTGGAGTTGGGCACACAATCCTGCAAGGCTTCATAAGGATGTAAGAATGGAAGGAGGGGCAAGAACGCTACCGACCCCCTCCCCCCCGCCCAGGGAAAACCTAAAAAAAAGAGGCTGGCTTGGAGAGCTGTCTCTTGAACATGAAACTGGCAAGAGTGAACCCACTGAGGGGGCAACCTTGACAGGTGAGCACCAGGTCTAAAAACAAGGAGTTTAGAACAGGTTTCCTAAAAGAGCACAACATCAGGGGCATGGTCTACCTGGGCCAGCCATCCCCCAGAATTCTATGTGTGTTACATGTTCAACCCCCAGGTGCCAGGTGCCAGACCTGGGGGTGTGGAAGAGAAGGAACTTGGAGCATCTGCAACATCCAGAATCCTCAGGGCATACAGAGTTAATCAACAAAGAGTTTATGGACCCTTAACTCAGAAGACAAAAGAACGAAATTTTCAAATACTGTCCTATGCCAGGGTCAGGGTTTGGCAATGGCACCTGGAGAGCTCACTCTGTCCCCTGTGTATGGAGTCTTCCCCTTCTATGGCAGAGAAGGAAGCAGAGTCCAGCCCCTCTTAATCACCTGCTGGAGGGCAGGAAGGAGACACCTCCTATTGAAGGTAGCAGTGACTTAGCAAGCTTAGAACTCAGGGTGGGACGTGAAGAGCAGATGTATTGCCATGTCAAGGGTTGGGACACTGAGCCATCAGCAGTGGGGCTCTAGAATGAGGACCAGGCTGTTGACAGGAAGAGGGATAGGACTGGGTTGTAGCCCAGGAGAGGAAGGTCAGGAGGATGGGGAGGATACCAACATCGTGCAGATTTAACTGCCACCTGTGAAGCTGGCATCCCCAAGAGTATGATGGCCCAAGTCCCTGGCCTCCTGTTGCCCATGGGGAAGACCTGGATGTAATCCCTGACTTTTGACTTCAACCATACCCAGTCCCAACTCTTGTGACCCTGTGAGGGAGTGAATCAATGAATGATAGATCCCTTTCTTTCTCTGCTTCTTCCTCTCTGTCTGTCACTGCGCCTTTCAAATAAACAATGTATCTTGTTTGAAAAAAAAGAGTGTGGGGAGAAGCACCCCCCTCTCCCAGCCTTGCATGGCAAGATCCCAAGGAACGTGATTTTTTCCCTTGTGTCCCATCCTTATTCCTCCTCCCTCTGCTCACCCCCATGCTCCTGGCCACCCAATGTGGCAGACATTGTCACCGGCGCTGCTGATCCATGGAAGAGGACCCCGTCTTAACTCACAGAGTCCACGACATGCCCCCGAGGCCAAGGCAGCAGAGGTGCAGCAAGTGTGTCAGGGGCTACCCAGTTGGTAAGCACCAAAGGTTGGAGCTGAAGCCAGGCAGTCTTGCTCCAGGTCCACGCTCCTGGCTGGCTGTCTTTCTACGAAGGAGCAAGAGAAGAGAGGGAGAGCTGTGTTATTTATCGTGCTGTGGTTGTAACCTGGAAAGTAAAAAAGGGGGGGAAAGCAAAGACACCAAGGCAGCTGGGAGACCTGCAGAACCCTTAGGATTCTGTCAGTTTCTGAGGCTTGGCCTGACTCACAGCCCCAGAGTTCTGGACCAGGAGCCCACCCCTACACACAAAGAAACCCCACCATCCCTATACCTGCAACTGGAGTGTAGACAACTCTCCACCTTGGACTTGAGACTCCCAGCATTTTCCTTTGCCCTTTTGACCCCTGCTACAGCTACCTGAAGGGTCCGGGGGGACAGGCGTCATGATGCAGTGGGTTAGGAGCCTCTGGCTCCCAGGGGCTCCACTGTTTGGACACAGCTGACAGCCTTGATTTTGCTGCCTCCCTCTGCTGCAGCAATCTCCACTTAGCTCAGAGGGCAAACTGGAATCAGGGTGAACAGCCGCGTGGGAAAGCACAGCCTCCCCACCCCCAACACGAGGTCTCCTGGGAGTGCAGGAAATGCCTTCTCACTGAGAGAAAATGCATTGTGCAGGCCCATGAGGCTGGCCATGTTGAGTGGTCCCTTTGAGTGAGTCCTGGAGGAGGCATGCTGGCCACTGCTTCCAGCCCCAAGCTTCTGGCCTTTGCAGGCTGTTCTAACGCTGTCCTGAGTGCAGTTGCATTTGTCATCATCGTTTTGGCTCACGCCAAGGCCGCAAGGCAGGAGAGGGTACTTCTGTCCCTAGCAGAGAGGTTGCATAGTTTACCCATGGTCACACAGTGTCACCAGGTGCCTGCTCTATGGCCATATTCTTTGCTGCTGGAGTGACCTCCTGACAGCTCACTGGGACACCTGATCAGAGACAGGGTGATCCTATTATCACCTTGGCCTAGCTAAGTATTCAGTGGGTCTCAACCTAGGCACAGATCCAGTCTGTGTGGGGCATTGGGATACCACAGTCATACCCTGGAGGAGATTCCCCAACTAGTGGAGAAAGGGGCCTGAAGGGAGTGAGCTGGGAGATGAAAATGGACCATGACAGGGCATCAGGTGGTGGTGGAGTTCTGGGTTGGATGCAACCATGCTAGTTGGGAGATGAGGTCTGCTTGGAGGAGGTGGCACTGAAAGGGTCTTGAGAGGGGCTCTCTGCACAAGGAGGAGGTAGGATATTGCCTCCAGGACACAGCCTCTGCCCACTGGGCCAGCTTCCTTTCTCATGAGGAGCCAGCCAGCCAGGTGAGGCCTCAGCACAGCTGGGAGTGCTCACTGTTGGACTGTTCTGCCTCCGGCAAGCCATGGCAGGACTGCAGAGACCCAGAGAAAGGAAAGGCCCATGCATGCTGCAGATCCTGGCTGCACACGGGTTCTTGGAGCTTGTGGGGAGCCCAAGTCAACCCCTGGGTTCTGCCTTCACCTGAGCCCAGCAACAGAATGAGTTCTGTCCAGCAGCAGCAGCTATAGCTTCCTGTCACAACTCATGACCACCTCCTTCAGGGGAAAGCAGAGGGCCCCTGGCAAGTGTGTAACAGCACCCAGTGCTGAGAGAAGCATTAGTGGGACAGCTAGGATCTTGGATTAAGAAATAGGGATGAGAGGACAAGTATTAAAGCTTAAGCTAAGCCTATGCCTGCAGAACCAACATCCCATATCGACCCATACTGGTTCGAGTTCTAACTATTCCACTTCTGATCCAGCTCCCTGCTAATACACTTAGGAATGCAGCAGAGAGAGGATGGCCTTAGTCACTGGTTCCCTGCATCCTTGTGGGAGACCCAGAAGAAGCTTCTGGCTCCTGGCCTTGTATCAGCCCAGGTCTGGCACTGGAGCCCTTTTGGTAGTGAACTAATGGATGGAAGATCTCTTTTTCTCACTCTGTCTCTCCTTCTAATTCTGTAAATCTGCCTTTCAAATAAAATTTAAAATAAGCCTTGAAGAAGGCAGAAAGGCAGGAAGGAAGGGAGAGCCTTGTGGCACAGCAAGTAATCTTGCTGCATGTAGTGCCAACATGCATAAGGGCTGGAGGAAGGCCAAGGAATGCACACACGGAGCAGGACACAAGCACTGGACAGATCCAGAAACCAAAGTCGCATAGGGTCAGAAAAAGCAGATAGCACTCCCACTGAGAGCAGCACGAAGGGCTTCCTGGGATTAGGGCATCACAGATGGACCCTGAACATAAGCAGGATTCCAGAAAGCAGACCTGGCAGGCTGGGGAAGGATAACTGACCAGGCTAAGACTGCAAAAGCTGGTGGGGGGCAGAACCATGCAATCTGGCCCCCGCTTGTCTTTGCTGCATGCTCGGGGCTCAAGGATTGCTCATCCTGCTCTGTCCCTTCCCTGTTTTCCCTCCACACAACTTACACATCACCTCCATTTCTCTCAGCAATGCATAGTGTTCTGAGCCCTTTTCCTTCCCCTCCCCTTCCCATCCCTTCCCTCCTGGACCTCAGCCCCAACTGTCTCCAGATTCCATCTCTGTACCTGCTGAGCCTCCTTCTCAGGCCACTTCCCTTTGGCTGATCAATATGTTTGGATCGAGAGAATCAAGATGGCGGAATAGGGTAAGGACACGTTTATGCGGACAGAAAAACATTTAATCAGGATGAAGCAGAGAAATAGGAAAATAGGAAGGGACAGAACAACAGCAGAGGGGTACCTGGAGACTGACAGACACAGGAAAGCAGCAGACACAACGGTGTGGTGTTGCAGAGACTGATACTCCAGCACGGCCATCTAAACTCCAACAGCATCTGGGATGCCACCAGCAACCAGGTGGGAAGGGACTTACACGGGGAGCTCGGGTGGTGAACCCAGACAAAGAACTGTCCATTCTGCTGGTCCGTTTGATTTGACCAGGAGCAGAGACAGAGCAGCAGATCTCAGATGGGCAGTGCGAGAACAGAGTGGATTTCACAGCCAAGTCAGCCCCTTAGAGCTGAATTGGGCGCCATTTTGCAAAAGGAGAAAAGGGCAAGGGAAGGGACGGAGCATGCGCTGAGCCAGGAGTGAGCTCATTTCTGTCTCAGTGAACTGCAACGACGTGGCATTCTACGGATTCCACCCAGGACAGGTCTGGGCAGCCCTCGGATCTGACGGCCAGCACATCAAGAACTGTAGTGGTTGTACATCAGGTGCCACTTTGTGCACTGTGGCAATAGCTTTGGGACTGCAGGGGACAATAGTGAACTGCGCATGTGCTGATCTCGCGAGAACTTGCTGAGGTCCGTGATTGCACTGGTCGCACAGGAAAATAATACTGACTGAGGCAGCGTACCAGCCAAAATAGGTCCGTGTGGCACCCAGACCTAAAGTCCAACAGGTTCCCGCAAGATCAGCGCCACCAACAACCTAATTATATAGGACACCTGGTGTCTCCAATCCTGCGACCTGCTCCAACTGAAGTGGGAGAAAGGTTGCAGAGACAACAGTGCAGCCTCAGCACGGTATCACAGGAGGTGGTGAGTGGTGAGCCAAGAGCTGGGTCTGTGGAGACCACGGTGGAAATCTGACATAAGAACCCAGACCTGGAACTCGCTGGAGGTTGTGGCACAAGTGGCTGCAAGGAAAAAGTTGTGTACCAACCGCAATAAGTAAAATCGCATTGTAGACCTGTGGGTGACAAAGCTTAGAAACCTGCCCCAAGGAATTCAAGACTCTGCTAACCAGAAGTACAATGAACAAGAGCAAAAGAAGAGACAAAGGCACAGTGAATATTACCAAAGACTCCCCTGCAAAGGAGCAAAACCCTATGCCAACCTCAGAGTTATTGAGGAAGACATAGAGAAAATGGGGCACACAGAATCCATAAGACTCATTTTAAAGATTCTGATCAACAATGAGAAGCTCATGCAAGTGTTCAAAGAATTTAAGGAAGTAATAAAGCAAATCAAGACTGATATATCAGAAATTAAGAACACAGTAGAGCATATTAAGAGTACAGTGGAGAGTCTCCAAAATAGAATGAAGCAAGCAGAAGGAAGAATCTCAGAATTGGAAGGTATTTCCTGTCATCAGGGGGAAGCAAACAAAAAGCTGGAAGCAGAGCTGGATCAGGCCAAAAAAGTATTCAAGAATTGAAAGACACTGTTAAGAGGCCCAATATAAGAGTTATGGGAGTCCCAGAAGGTGCAGAAAGAGAAGCTGAGTTTGCAAATATATTTAATGAAATAATAAAGGAAAATTTCCCTAATCTGGAGAAAGAATTGGGAAACAAGATCCAGGAGGGGCACAGAACTCCCAACAGGCTTGATCAAAAGCGATCTTCACCACGACATATGATCATCAAGCTCTCTTCAATCGAACATAAGGAAAAGATCCTTAAATGTGCACGTGAAAAAAAATCAATTGACATATAAAGGAATGCCAATTAAGCTCACAGGAGATCTCTCACAGGAAACTCTACAGGCCAGAAGAGAATGGAGTGACATATTCCAGATTCTAAAAGAAAAAAATTGTCGGCCTAGGATAACATATCCAGCAAAGCTTTCTTTTGTCTTTGAAAATGAAATAAATTTCTTCCACAGTAAAGAAAAGTTCAAAGAATTTGCCTCTTCCAAACCTGCCCTACAAATTATACTTCAAGATGTTCTTTTGACAGAAAAGAGGAATAGCACCTGCCAAAACCAAAGGCAAATGTGAAGAACATCCCAGTAAAATGACAAAGAAGACTAAACCAATGAACAACCCATTCCTAAAATGACAGGACCAAAGTAACACCCATGTATATTAAACTCTGAATGCTAATTGGTTAAGCTCAATCCAACGTCATAGATTAGTAGAATGGATTTAAAAACAAAACCCATCTGCTTATTGTCTGGAGGAGACACACTTCAACAAAGATCAGTGGAAACTATATCACATGGGTTTTGTTGTTTTCTGTTGTTTTCATCTCTTCAAAACACTTCCTTCTGATTAAATCATTCAATGACTCATAGATCATGAAGTGGCATCATTTTCTTCAAGAAGGTTCTTGATTTTCATTTCTTCAGCTACACATTAGTCATTTAATAGCATGTTATTCAACTTCTTGATGTTGTTAATTTATTTTCCTTCCAGATGTTGATTTTGTTTTGTGGCTCTTCATTTAGGGGGATGTATAGTAGCTGTGTAATGGAGACTGTCATATCTAGCAATATGTCATTTAACTTCAGGCATTGTAAATTTCTATTTTTCTTTCTATTGTTGATTTTGTATCATGACTTTTCATTTAAGGGGATGTTCAGTAGCTGTGTAATGGAAACTGTCATATCTAGTAACTTGTCATTTAACTTCATGGCATTGTAAATTTCTTTCTATTGCTGATTTTGAATCATGACTTTTCATTTAATGAGATGTACAGTAGCTGCGAAATTGAGACTAACATTCAGATGTGAGGATATAGTGTGGTATGCGTTTCTGCTTCCAGACAAAGATGGACTTATAATGAAACTGTTTACTATATCTTGACAATAGGATTCTGGACTCTCTGCCAGTGTCTATGCCTGCAATGATGGACATATGACTGAGTATTAAGAACTAAATGTTAGTAATGATATAGAGGAACTGGGGGGGGGAGGGAACTGGGGAGGGGATAAGGGAATATGAAACTGTATTATAAAATAATAACAATAATAATAAAGTGTATTAAAAAATATGTATGGATCTCCCATGGCTTCATCGGCTGCTGCATGTCCCGAAGGCCAGTCCATCTAGCTCCATCAGTGCCTCACTGGGTCTGGGGACTATAGGGACCTTGTAAGGGCCAGCAGACACCAGCTGAGTGGGGCTGGGCTGCCCTCTCCCTTCTCCCCATCTGCTGGTCCTCCTCTCCATCTCTGATCCAACTGCCCAGAGCCCACCACATCAATGCTACTCTCCTGTCTTGACCTTTGTGCAGGCTGCTAGTCCTCTCTGGAATATTCCTTCCCACTTCTGTACCAGCTGCACTCTTGTCCTCCAAGCAGCTGGAAGGTCACCTCCTCCAGAAAGGTCTCCTGGCTCTCCTCCAACTCCTAATATCTCTACCAGTGCCCATCCAACACTGTTGCAGGGTGTGGGTACAGTATGTTTACAAACTTGAGTTCCCTGTGAGACTGTGAACTGCTATTAGAAAGGATGCATTGGGTCTGTGGTATAAGTTTGTGTACCCAGGGCCTGCCAAAAGGGCAGGCACTCAGTAAGTGTTCATTGAAGGAACAAGTCAAGAGATGCATATCCGGTCTCCCATCTGCAAAAGATGAAACTTCCCAAGTGTATACAGCATCCCAGATGAGCCCACAATGCAGGGTCCCCCAACCAGCCCAGCTCAAAGAAATACCCCCCTTTCAGTTGGCTTTAAAAAGTAAGCTAATGAGGCATCAGGCTAATCATCCACCCTGTGGCACCAACATATGGGAACGTAGCAGCAGGTTTGTGTCCCGGCTGATTCACATCCAGTCCAGCTCCCTGCTTATGGCCTAGGAATGTAGTAAAGAATGGCTCAAGTCCCTGTACCTGTGTGGAAGACCTGGAGGAAGCTCCTGGCTCCTGGCTTTGGATGGGCTCAGCTCTGGCCCTTTTCCCCATTTGGGAGTATAAACCAGTAGATGAAAGATCTCTCTCTGTCTCTTTTCTTCTCTCTCTGTAAAATCTGTCTTTAAAACTAGAAATAAATCTTTTTAAATTAGCATTTAAATAAATAAAATATTAACAAGTAGGCTTTGTGTTCCTTGATTTTCTTGGTCAATTTTAAGGAAAAACTAAGTAGTGACTTCTCTGGTTGTGTCCTGAAAATATCTTTGCTGGGATTCACAGCTTTATTCACCATAAAATAACTGTGGCATGACACTCTCTCGTTTCCAAATTGAACGTCCAGTTTGATGAAACAGCCTTGATAAGCCTCAGGGGAAGCACATATCTGACCCGGGGGGACAGGATGGGGTGGGGTGAAGGGAACTAAGAGTGGGGTTGGGGATGGGGGGATAACAGGAGGTGGGACTGGAGGGGAGGCTATGCTACCTCTGCAAGAAAGGACCCCTTGCCAGGCTGAGTTCCCAATAATTCAGGGCATGGTGGCCAGAGCCAGGGATCCAACAGGCTCAAGCAGTTGGTACATGCTGAATGAATGTGGCCAGCCCAGAGAGCTGCAGCTGAGCAAGCCCAGAGCATGATGAGCCTGATCTGTAGCCATGCTAGGCTTCTACTGGACACACCAACACCAGCATTTGGCTGATGAGTCATGGCTAACAGTCACCAGGCCCTGCTCAGAAGCAAGGACTCAATTAGGTCCACTAGGAACAACTTTTTCTTCTTCTTCTTTCTTCTTCTTCTTCTTCTTCTTCTTCTTCTTCTTCTTCTTCTTCTTCTTCTTCTTCTTCTTCTTCTTCTTCTTCCTCCTCCTCCTCTTCTTCTAATCTTTTTTGAAAGGCAGAGCTCTAAAGCTAGGCAGAAAGCAAAAATGAAGAAAGCTCACATCCTCCGACTTACTCGCCCAATTTTTTGAGATGGCCAGGGCTGGACGAGAGCCAGTAGGGTCCTAGCCAGGGTCCAAAAACTCCCACGTGGGTTGGAGGAACTCAACCACTTGAGCCATCACTGCTGCTTCCCGAGGTCTGCATTAGCAGCTGGATACAGGAGCTAAAGGCAGCCATCAAACTCAGGCAGTTGTCCTACCTATTAGGCCAAGCACCTGCCCATGCATGGACTTCGACAGCACTCTGAGACGGTAGTACCAGCCTCACTTAGCAGACAAGAGACTCCAACAGGTCCCAACATGGCATCATCTCCCCTGGACGTGGGAAGCAGTAGCAAATCTGGGCTCTGAACACAGATTTGCAGTGACAATCAACGCTGGCACAGGTTGTCCAGGATTATGCAGGACTTTCTTGTCGCATCTAACTGGACCCACCACTGGTAATGCCAAGCCAACAATGTAACACTCTCCGTTTTACAGAGGAGGAAAGGGAGGGGCCATGCAGCTTCATCACAGGTTCCTGCTAGTAGACGGTTTAAAGTCTAGGATCCGATGATGGAGAAATCTTGTATTTCTGCTGAGACACCACAGTGAGACCCTGGCTGGGCACTCCACAGCTTCTGGCTCAGAGCTGACCCCCGATGTGCTGGATAAGACATTGAATACCTGGATCAGACTTCTCAGTGACAGGCCCCCAAGAGCTCTCATGTGCCTGCCTGGCACTGTCTGGCTTCTGCCCCTGAGATCTGTCCCAGGGAAGAGAGCCCAGAGTGGCCAGCAGCTCTGGGGGCCAGCAGCCCAGAATCTGGAAACAAGGTGGGTGGAGAGCTAGGCCCAGGCTCGGACAAAAGGAGTTTTTTCTGATGAGTGGCCTGAAGGTTGGCTGTGGCTTATGTGGGCCAGTGTGGTGATGGCAGGGAGGAAGCTCCTAGGGTTCCATAGCCAGAAGTGCGAACACAGTCCCTGGCACCTATCTCGGTTCCAAGAGCCAGCCACGCTGACACACTCCCGGTCCCCAGAGGAGGGGCTGTCCCTGTGATGACAGGGTTTGGAAGGGGCTTTCCTGAGTGGAGCTAACCTTGGCCATTTTCCACACCTACCCCTGGTTCTTCCTGGCTACAGCCTGACCTGAGAAGCGTTCACATGGCCACTCTAGAGCCTTCTTTAAAAAAGATTATATATTTGAAAAATAGAGAGAGAGATTTTCAATCTGCTGGTTCACTCTCCAAATGGCCATAATAGTCAGGGACAGGCCAGGCTGAAGCCAGGAGCCTGGTGCTTCAGCCAGGTCTCCCATGTGGACACAGGGGCATGAAAACTTTAGCCATCCTCTGCTCTTTTCCCAGGTACATAAGCAGGGAGCTGGATTGGAAGTGGAGCAGCCAGGACTCAAACCTGAGCTCACAGGGAATCCTGGTGTCACAAGAAACAACTTAATCTGCCATGGCTGCAGTCCCTGGAGCCTTCCTTTCATGGAGCTGGGAATGGCAGCAGCAAGACAACAGGTACTGCACCCTCTCGACCTCATCAGCCCATAGCAATGACACCTCTGCCCCTTCTGCAGCACACTGTGTATTCTAGGCACAGAATGAGCTGGTGGCAGAACTGGGATCTCAACTCAGTGGTCCTGATGCCACAGAGCTGACACTGCTCAGCCACATTCCATTGTTCATCTGGGATGCTGCCATTGTCCTCTCTCTGGGGACAAGGGCTGGCTGCAGCCGTGAGAAGGGAACGGCCCACAGGATGCAGTGACCTCCCCATGCCTCCACTCCCCTTACACAGGGCAACATTGCAGAGATGCCCCTTGCCACCCATGCTCATGCTCTGTGCCTCTCCCTGCCCCACCCAGCCTGAGGTCCCCACAAGAACACCTCCTCATGGGTCTCCCGCTGCTGCTGAGCCAACTGACACAGAGAGAACCAGAGCAAGGCAAAGCCTCCCAACCCAGGAGGTGAAATGGATGGGGGAGGGCTAGTCTCCCTGCCTGAACTCCTGCCACACCATGTTTTTCCTCTGTTTCACGTTTCTAGCTTTTGCCATATGACTTCGGAAAGCAAGGGACACTGGGTCCCCAGGGCTCCGAGACTATTTCTCCTTCACCACACTCCCTGCTTAGTCCTTTGACGTGTCCTTGCCTGGCAGGCTGTGATCTGGGAGGCATACAATTCTACTGATTGTGAACAAGTACAGGTCAAACACATTTAAAATGCTGGTCATATGTCCAAAGGACTGTAGGTAGCAAAAGTCTCCCTCCCCACCCCTCCAACCCTGTCTCTCCCCACTCCCGTCCCTCCCTACTCCCAGGTCACTTTGCCTGGATTGCTCTGAGCCACAAGGGCCCACAGCTAAGAAGGGGACCTGGGGCGGGGCTCTAGGTACCAGCAGACACATGCCCCTCCTTTCTGCTTCTCTTGTTTCAATGCAGTTTGGGAACTTGCATTCTAGAGGCATGCTCACTGAGAAGTTGTGGCTATAAAGGAACAGAGACAACACTTGGAAAACCAAATTTCACTGTGGATACATTTCTTATTTTTCTGGGTTAGATTTGTGCAAGAAGTGCATGAAACTCAGCCCTGCCCAGGTCTAGGAGTCAAAGCCCAGTCTGGCACTGGCAGGAAGTCCGAGGCAGGAGAAGCAGCTGAGTCACTGATACAGGCTGGCTTGGTTACATGAACAGCAGAATCCTGAAGCTGGCAGTTGCTGCAGCTGTGGGATCAGGCCAAGGAGTGGGTTCAACACACATTGATAGTTTCCCAAAGTACTAAATATTTCAAAAAGGTTATGAAAAATGGAATTGAAAGATAAGTGGGGATGGCAGTGTGGCATAGTGCGTAAAGCCATTGCCTGCAACACTGACCTCTCATATGAGCATCATTTTGAGTCTTGGATGCTCCACTTCTGATCCAACTCCGGCTTAATGTGCCTGAAAAAGCACCAGAAGATGGCTCAGGTATTAAAGCCTCTGCACCTATGTGAGAGACCAAATTGAAGCTCTAGATTCCTGATGGGCACTTAATGATCATTGCAGCCATTTGCGGAGTGAACCAGTAGATGGATGACCTCTCTCTGTCCCTGTTTCTGTAATTCTATTTTTCCATCAAGTGATATCTTTAAACATACTAATAAGAAGAGAGGCTAATTTGGGGGCAAATTTACGTCCATGTAGAGTTTTTTTTCACTATACACATTTTCAGGAACTGAAAATCCCTTTTGGGAGTTGACCAAGCACCAAGCACTGACGCTCTGGAAATTGGCAGGTTGGGATCCATTATTCCTAATTAATGAATAGGAAAAACTCAATCCAATAATCCCTCCTGAACGGCAACTCTGCCAGCCTTGGAGCCAATCACCCCTAAGGAAAGGAGAGAAGACACAACCAAAAGGGCAGCCCATGGTGTAAAAGCCCCAGGCAGGCAGGATGGGAGACAGGTGTCCAGGATCTGTCTCCTGCACCCTGGCCTGCTTAGTCAGTGGTCTCGGCATATGCTAGCCCTCACAGGCCTGGTGTGTTTATTAAACAGCCATGGGGCTACTTTGGTCAATGAAAGAAAAATGAAGAGAGAGGGGAAGGAAGGAAGGAAGGAAGGCAGGAAGGAGAGAGGGAGGGAGGGAAGTGGGAGGAAGAAATAAAAGAAAGAATGGAGGGAGGAAGAGAGAGAAAGAAAGGGAGGAAGAGAGAAGGAAAGAAAGAGAAAGGAAGAAAAGAAGGAATGAAGAGAGGACGAGAAAGAAAGAGAGAAAGAAAGAAAGAAAGAGAAATAGAAACAGGGGGAAGAAGAAAAGAGAAACCGGAATGAAAGAGATTGAGAGCAGATGTGTGTGTGTGTGTGTAGAGAGAGAGAGAGAACCAGCTGCCCAGCCTTTGTGCTAGGAGTTACTTTCCTAGAAAAACTGGCTGTCAAATCATTTCAAGGAAATGACATTTTTGACAACCAACAAACCAGGCTTTCCTCCCACTTCCTGCCATCCATCTTCATCTCTCTCTTCAGTCCACCTTCCCTCTTCTCTTGGTTCGTTCCTCCCACACTCCTTCCTGCCCTCCCCAGCAGTCAGCTGAGCTTATTGATGATGCCTCATTAGGAAATCCACAGAAGCCCAAATTGCCAATGGTTCCAAATACTTTCACACCTCCCCCAGGACCTGGCTCCAGACATGACTGCAGTGGTAGTCACAGAAGGATAGCAGCTGACCTCCCCAGGGGTGGGAGTGGGGACAGGGGGAGGAGGAGCATGTGGAGTTAAGATCCTCTCACTCTTGACATCTCCACCCCAGACTTGGCTGATTTCTGTGTGACTCTGGAGGAGGCTCAGCCTGCCTGTGCCTCCCTTCCCTTTTGTGAGATGATATGGAGTGATGGGCATCCATCTGCTGGCTTGCATGGACATGAAGCACTAAGGACCCATATGCAGATGATCATCATCCTGCTGGTTTGGCACGGGGAGCCAACCCAGCCAAGCAGAGATGGCCCCTCTGGCATGCCATCAGCACCTATGGCCACCATTCCTCATGCCTGGTGCTAAAACCTGTCTAAAGCCAAGCAGATTCAACCATCTCTCTTTTGACGTGAGCAGATAAGACGGCCGCAAGTCCCCCTGGAGTCCTGGTCATCATTCCAAAAGGCCACAGCCTTTACTCCAAGGAACACCTGAAACTAAACATGGCCCACATCGTCTGTGTCAACCCATAGTCTCACAACCACTCCCTGGGGAATGTCTTGTCGTGACTGTGGTACAAATGAGGAAAGGTTACAAAAGTTCAGGGACTGGTCTAAAGTCACACAGCAAATGTGTGGCCAAGCTGGGGCTGAAATCTGGTCTTCGCATCCCTTTCCCCAAGTTCACAGCTCCATTGTAGTATCACAGCTGGAAAGGGATAATAGCAGCACTTACTACCTGCAGACTCTGGGCTAACTACCCTCAGGTCCTGTCTCACTCAGGCGTTACAACACCTGGATGAGACAGGGCAATCCACATCATCCTGTTTTCTAGACAACTGAGGCGGAGAAAGGCTTCTCCCAAGCCAGCAGCAAATGGCAATGTCAAGGTCAAATGGCTTGTTTAAGTGGTGGGTCCAGGCTCCAGGCTGGGGGAAGTAAAGGATTCCAGCAGGAATGAGGACCACAAGGAATTCGCCTGCCCTCTTCCAGAAGCAGAGCTGACTTCTAACGCTGGCCTCAGTAAGCCTGAGGCAGGGCTAGAGCAGTGGAAGCAAGTAAATGTGCCTGGCTCCTCAACACATCTACAGGCTTATCTTTCCATGTTACTTCCTCTACTCTCTTATCAACCTGAAGAACTGTGTGTCAACATGTTGCCTTCAGTTATTATTGCACAGGGACTACTTGAAAGAACTTTCCTTTGGTGCAGGGCTGGGGGAGGAGGGGCGGTTGTAAACCTTGGACCTCTTCCCTCTGGCTGGGTGTTTCTCTGCTCCAGGCCTCACAAGCCCATGTAAACAGGGATAATGTCAGGTGGCCCAGTGTTAGATGCCCCTCACCCTCAATCCAGCACAGCCCCTAGCTCAGAGCAGATTCTCACATACCTTCACTAAATGAACAAGTTACCCTCTAACAGCCTCACTTAGCTCAACCACCATTACCTGGGTACCTTCTAGGTGTGAACACTGTTGATTCAGAGGTGAGCAGGCATGGTGCCTGCAAGAAGTTGAGTCCAGGGTGGAGGCAGAAGAAAAGCATTCATGCTGCTTTTCATGTGTTAAAGAAGCGTGTGCAGCAAGAATGACAGACAAACATGTGCCAGGGCCATTGCAGGGGAGGAATGAGCCACAGCTGAAGGAAACACCAGAAGAAAAATCATTGAGCTGTGTGGGGAGTTGCAGAAGGCTCTTGTGGGAGGAAGAGATGTGGTTTCAGCTCTTGGGGGTGAAGCGTTTGCCCTAAACACAAGCGGGGAAAGAAGCAGTCCAAGCAGAGGGACCCTGGGAGCAAAGGCCTCCAGGTGTACAAGTATTCCAGGGGTGCAGCAAGGGTGTCTCAGGGCAAGAGAACCCCACCCAGGCCAGGTCATACAGCAAGTATTTCCCTGGGGTGTGAGGGGGGAGGCGACCCCACAGAGGCTGAAATGCACTGAATCAGAGCGGACCCAAGGGAAAGAAGGCTCCCAACGCCATTATTACAACCAGCAGGCTTCTGTGATCAGACTTGACTCACGTTCCTTCACTCATGTAAAAA
Source organism: Ochotona princeps (assembly GCF_030435755.1). Taxonomy (NCBI): domain Eukaryota; kingdom Metazoa; phylum Chordata; class Mammalia; order Lagomorpha; family Ochotonidae; genus Ochotona; species Ochotona princeps. Next base: position 93,157,844 of record NC_080833.1, read on the forward strand.
CAAAAGATGACCAATCATCTCCACCAATGCATTTTCAAAATCGCCAGTGCACAAAATCTAAGAGCCCCCCCCGACCCCGCACTGGCTTTACCAACCCCAGCTGGGTTGGGCTGCCAGGAGAGAGCATGGGCACCAGCCAGTATTTACATCATCTGTGGATCAAGTGCTTGGAGTGCCCTCTGGCATCCAGGGACCGAGTCTGGCAGCTCCTGGTCACAGGGTTCAGCCACTCCCCTGTTGGGCAGGTAGCTAGCTTCCCTGCTCCTAGACAGGAGCCTAGAGAGGCTGGGCAGGCTGCGAGGGGTAGGTGAGGTTACATGGAAAGGATGGGACTTGCCTGCAAAGCCACTGGCTTCTCCGGCTCTATGGGCTCCCCGGGCACCATGCCGGGCTGCAGCTAGCGGCAGCGAGACGGCAGTCTTCCGCGGGCTCGTTCTCCCTCCCAAACGCCTGTCTCTTGCTCTCAGTCCATTTCCTGCTCCGACTGAGGCTTTTTTCCAGGCCTAAAGGGAAAGTCCCTTGGGACAAGCATTGACAAAAGGAGCACAGCATCTCCTCGGCGCGCAGAGCTCAGCAGGAAAGTCTCCGTCCCGCCGCTGCCGAGGGCGCGAAGAAGGGCGGGGTGGGAGGGCGGCGGAGCCCGCGGAGGGGAGCGCCGAGGAGAAGAGAGGGCCACTGGGAAGCCGAGAGAGCTAGCAAGAGAACGAGCGGGCGACTAGCCGGCGGGCTGGGGGAGGGGAGGCGATTCAGTGGGCCTCGGGAGTGTGTGCGCCTGTGTCCGTGTGTGTGCGTGTGCATGTGTGTGTGTGTGTGTGTGTGTGTGTGTTTCTGGCGCCTGTCCAAGGTGATTTCCCATAAACCACATGCCCTGCGAGCCTGCCGTTTAAAAGGCTGTGCCGAGGGCTGGCCAGAGACGTTCGGCCCGAGGAAAGTGAAAGTTCGCCTGGGTCTGTTCGGCGCCGCCACCGCTCTCTGTAGCCCGAACAGCGACGCGGCCCTCGGCCCGGGAGCCTACTGCGCAGCGGCCGGCGAGAGAAGGAGCGCGCGAGAGAGTGAGGGCGGCCACCGCGCCCGACCGGGACCCAGCTGCCCGTATGACCGCGCGGGGCGCCGCCGGGCGCTGCCCTCCCATGGTAAGCAGCGACCAAGACGCGGGGCTCGGCCAGGCAGGGGCGTGGGTTGCTCGGAGGCCAAAGCGTGGGGCGCACGGGCTGTCCAGGCGCAACGACCCCTTTTGCGCACGCACGGACTGCGCCGGATCCTCGGCGACCCTGCAGCTGCTGCCACTGCTTGCAGCGCTTTCCCGGGAGAAAGAAGGCTATCGGACCCCATTGCGCGGAGGGGAACGCTGAGCCAGCCACAGGCAGGAGACAGGAGTTTGCAGCCAGGGGTGGAGGCCGCATATCTGCCCGACACCCTGCTTCTCTCCAAGCAGAATGCTGGTACGTCCAGTCTGGCGTCTCCCGCACTGGACCCCTCCTTCGGGCCACACACGTGCTTGCTGGTCTAGCTGGAGAGGAGCTCTTCTGGAGGGGGACAGTTCAGCGGCCATCCCACTGGCAGGGGGGAAGGATATGGGCAAGACTCTACTTGTTCTGCCCCCACATGCAAGAGGCTGTTGGAGACTTTGAGTGGCTGCTGGGGTTAAGAGGACAGGCTCCAAGGTCCTCTGCGGCTATCCCTGGATCTCATTTTTGGCATGCTCTGGTTGGAGTAACTGGGGCGATGCTGGGCTTCAGGTTGGTGGAGAGAAGGTGGAAAGGAGTTTAGTTTTGTGGAATCCGGACAGCTTAGGGGACCCACTGCCCAATAGTGGCAGTGGCTGCCCCGGTACCTGGCAAACAAGGGGTTGGCATCCCTCAAGTACTGGCTTCTGAAGAATCCTGGAGGATGGCAGTGGGAAAGGAGAAGCCTGGCAGAAAAGAGCAGAAAAAATAAATTTTTTTGCAGGGCAAAGAAGAGTGGTGCAAGTGGATGCAAGGAGTGGCGGGTTTGATATGGGGGAGTAGAGTGGATCTCCAGGGGAGGAAGCAGCTGATGGAAGGAGAAGGTGGTGTTGAGAGAGACAGGGAGAAGGAATGGGCTGTGAGCAAGGAGGTGAAGATAAGGGACTGGAGATGAGTGTGTGAGGAGAGAGGAAGAAAATTCAGGAGGAAAGAGAAGGGGGCTAGGGTTAGACAAGGAGGCAGCCCAAGGATCAGATCTTGGCAAGTTCCCCCAGAGCCCTTGTTGAAGGGGGCGTTGGAGTAGGCTGGTGGCTGACTAGGATAGGCAGCCGGGCTGAGCCAGCATCCAAGCATTCTTCTGAGCCCTGCAACAGAGAGTCCCTTCCCGGGGCTGTTCCCAGGGCTGCTGGGTGGGAGGAAGAACTTAGCAGAGTCTGCCCAGCCAGATGCAGGCTAGAGTGTTAACCCTCGGGTGCCCAACCGGAGCTTTCTTCAAGATAGAACCGGGTCATTACCCAGGAGCAAGGTCAGCCTCCTGTGTGGTGGCTGTGCAAAGCCCCCAGAGGTGGCTTCCATGCCAAGTGCTGCCACACCTGATCTCACACCATATGCATGTCTGGAGGGGAGACTGTCTTCCTGGCATTGCCTGCCCTAGCTGGTTCTTCCTTCATTAGGGCCTCCCAGCTTTAAACACAGGCGACTTGGGGCAGACTCCTTCTGTGTGGCCAGTTTCCTCCAACAAGTTCTCAATCTGGGGTTCCCTAGGGGATACCTCCTCAGTTGTTCCAGAGCCGGAGGTCCCCTCTCCTCTCCCCGCCCCACCCCGCCACCACCACCGTGACTCCTCTGCCCCTTGTCAGCAGTCTCTGTGCCCAGGCTGGGCCAGACCCTCTCCCCACCATCCCTGCCAGAGCTGTCTCTTCTCCCTGGAAAGAGCTGCCAAAGATCTGGGCTTTTGGTTAGGTGTAAATCAGCACGCTGTTGTTGACTTCCCTAGTCTCTCTGGGTTTTTCCAATGTGCTACTTATTTGTAGTGTTTGTCTCATCGCCTGGATTGTTGAGGCAAAGCCCAGAGCCCAGGGAGGTGCCAGCTTTGAACCCACTCTGCCAACTTTTCCCTGAATCTGTGGGCATCAGTTGCCAGGAGGTACAGGAGTAGCCTAAGCAGCAACTCGTAGCTAAGCAAAGCAAGTGCCTCTAGCCTGGGATGGAAGGACTCCCTAGAATCAGGGAGAAGCATGGCTGAGAGACATTGATGAGCAAGAAGGAGGGGTATGGGGAGGGGAAAGGCAAGGTGTTAGGAACCAGTCCAGTCATTTGGGGACTGACCACCTGCTGGGCCAGATGGGAGTGCAGAATGGGGGGCAAATTTCTATGCCGCTCTGACCCAGATGGCTGGCTACAGAAGCTGCTGGGACTGCCCCTAGGAAGGTGCCCACCAGGAATGGCTCTGAGTCTCTAATGTATCAGCTGGGCTCCAGGAGAGCTCTAGCATGAGCCAAGTTCCCAGTGAAACTAAGTTGGGTCCCCTGGTTTTGTCTAATAGCAGAGCCAGGTCTGTGTGGTTTCCGGTGACAGGAAAGGCTCGATTGGGGCACGTGTGTCTGGCTTGCAGTTGTGAAGCCTTGTGCATGAGTGTGAACTTCACGGTGCTACTTGGCTTGGTGCTGATGTTACACAGACAGAGGCATGGTTATGAAATGAGAGCAACCCCTGCCGTCAGGGAGCTTCCTGGGCAGATAGAGTGTAGCCTAGCAGACATACCACCCTTGTCACCATGAGGAGGTCAGGCTGCCTGGGGCTCATAGGGACAGGTGGCTTGGCAAAGGTGATATTTAGGTTGTCATAACTGGAGAGTGAGTTTGTGCTATGGCTTCTAGGAAATCTTAGGAAAATTGTTGGAGTACAGGGCAAGGGAAGAAGAATACTACATCCTAGGGTATGGGGCGAAGTTTATGGCATTGCAGGTTCCAGGCATCTGCTTTTTGACCTTCCACAGGGGACAAGGGTGTCTGGGGAAAGAGGGAGCCAAGGAGAAATGACGTCTTCTCTGCCACAGACATGGCTGGGCCCCTGTATGCTGCTGGTCTGTCTCCTGGTGAGCAGGAGTGTTACCGAAGAGGTGCCAGAAGTCTGTAGCCACATGATCGCCAGTGGACACCTGCAGTCGCTGCAGCAGCTGGTGAGTGGCCAGCCAAGCCTCAGCCTACCTCCTCCTGCTGCAGAAGCTGAAGCGGGAGTCAGGGAGCAGGGTCAGAGAGAGGGTGGGCAGGGCACAGGGCTGTCCAAGAAGTGACTGGTAGCTCCCAACCAGCTGCACCATGTCTTCTCCCCGTCACTCTTCAAAGGGAGGGATTCCAGCGTCCTCCAGCCTACAAGCCTTTCTGTCTCCCCTGTGGCAGCACATGGGGTGGGTGGGCTTACATTGCCCAACTATGTCCATTGTGCCCCCTGAGAAAGTTCCAAAGCCAGCTGTCCTAGGGGGATGCCTCCTCTGGGAAACCAGCCCAGTGTGCCTGCATGTCCAGATGTCCTGGACTCACAGATAGGCTACCAGCCTGACACCAGAGGCCTCACCCAGATGTGCAAAGGGGAGGCTCCTGCCTCACTATCAGCCCTCATCCCTCACAATGCTGACCAGGTCTCTAGATTCTATTCAGGTCAGCAACCCCAGACCCAGTCTGGCCAGGCAGAATCAGGTTGTTGTCATTGGCTGCTGTCCTTCTCAGAGGGGAAGCTAGCCTCCTGGCCAGCCAGGCAAGGTGGGATGGTACATGCTGAAGCCAGCACCAGGCCTCCGAGTGTGGGGCCAGTGAACTTGGCCTCTGGCTTCTCTCAGCTGTGTACTTCTTTTGCCTGAAGCCACTGCAATAATTTGAGATAGACCAGCAGCCTTGACATTCTCTGAGGCTCTAAACACAGAACCACGGATTGTAGGACTGATGGGGACCTTAAGGGTGTATAGTCCCAGCACCTATAGATCCTGAATCCCTGGAGATTGTTTAGTCTCTGTTATGACAAGGTGCACACTACTTCCCAAGGAAGACTAGATCCTCTATTCTGCAGTACAAAGTTCCTCCTGCCATACAAAGTTCCCCCTCCCTGCATCAAGCTTATGTCTGGGAGGTAGAAGGAGCAGCTGGTCTTTGTTGTTTTGCAGCTCTGCCATAGGCATGTGGAAGACCCACAGCTTCCTCTAGCCTTGGCTCAGTCTTACCAGGGCAGGTGGATGAAGCTCACATCTTGGTCTACCTAGAAACTGGTTCCCTGTTCTGAAGCTGTGTTGACTGAGCCTTGGACACCCTGAAACTACTGGCCTGTTCTCTCTTGCAGATCGACAGCCAGATGGAGACGTCATGCCAGATTGCCTTTGAGTTTGTAGACCGGGAGCAGTTGGTAAGTGATAACTATCTGTGAGGCTTGTGTGTACCAGGTGGGGTGCAGTGCACATGGCGACATGCAGGCCACAGCATGTCCTAGAGCTGAGGAAGGTGAGGATGAGAGGGCCCCTAGGTGTTCAACTCTAGGGTGCCAGTTGCTGGGACTCGGGTTCCCTGCCATTCCCATTGAGTGCTTACCAGGTGCCAGGCACTTTTCCAATAGAGACCATGTGACACCAGTGTGTGGTCCACAAATGCTGGTATTGTTTGCTATTCATGATGTGGTTATGGGAGCGTAGCTGGTAGGTGGACGAGGCCCAGTTGGAACCCCTAGCAGGGCAGCTCTGGGGCCTGTGACTCCCCTTCCACATCACACCCTTTTTTGAGGTTGACACATCCATCTACCAGAGAAGTCCAGCCCTTCTTCCTACCCCACATGAAGCCAGATCCTAGGTTTGGACCCCCAATCTGACCTTCTTGCTTCCAGTACACCCCAATTCTTGCCACTAGGCGGAGCCCTCTGAAGCCCCAACTTGCTTCACTTTGCTCCAACCTTCACTTCGCTCCCCAGAAGGGTAGGGCCCTAAAGGCTTTGTGGCCTGGTATTTCTGCCACATTGTCTAAATCTTTCTGACTTTCCGTCTCTGCACAGGCTCTTCCTGACACCTGCCATGCCTTTCCATCTGTCCCATGAGCCCCTGGTTCCACATCTATTCAGCTTGAATCTCCCATGCAAATGAGTCCCGAAGCCTAGAATCTGTTCCCTCTTACCCAGGGCCCCAACATACCTCTGTTCCAGCTGAAACTGGGCTCATCATCCAAAGCCCAGCCTGGGTTGTATGCCCTCCCTCCCTCTCTCTCTTCTTGAGGAGCCCCCATTAGGAACCTGCTGGGCCATGCACTGGGGATCCAGGACTAAAACAGAACCCACCATCTCTTTAAGGAGACAAACCCTGGGGTTGTTCTCTGCGCCATGAGGAAGCCTTTGGTACCCCTGTGTCCTGGAGGGTTTGAGAAGGTCACGTAGCCAAAGCATGTGAAGGAAGCAGCAGGGTAGGAGGTGGGGGGTCCTCTGGAGACCACAGCCCTTCTGCGCTTCTACTGTGATGGAAAGTTTCAATTCCAGAAATCCCAAGGCATCCCTAGCTGGAATCCATGTTCCAGTTACTCTAGACCAGAGAGAACCAAGTGAGGGCAGTGTCCTCCTTATTCCTAAGGGGACATACTGTCTCTGTCTGCCTGGAAAGAGGGGCCATCTGAGCCAGCTGAGGGGATGAGTATCCCCAGTGTGTGCCCCCACCCCAAGACCTGAGTTTCCAGTTTTCATTGCAGGAGGAGGATTCCGTGTGCTACCTAAAGAAGGCTTTCTTTCTGGTGCAAGATATCATGGAGGACACCCTGCGTTTTAAGGATAGCACACCCAATGCCAAGGCCATCCAGGAGCTACAGGAACTCTCACTGAGGCTCAAAAGCTGCTATACCCAGGACTATGAAGAGAACAACAAGGTAGGTTGGGCCTGGGTCTCGAACACAGATCACAGGGCAGAGGGTGACCATGCTCACTGTCATCAGTCACACTCCTCCACCTGGACTCCGCCTGGACTTAAGCAGGAAGGGGGTTGTGGTAGGCCTTGACACCGTCCTTGTGATCAAGTAACATGGGACTCCCACCCTCCTGGAGTTTGTGGTCAGTTGTGGAACAACATCCTATTAGTATCATTCTGATCCCCAGGGGCAGCTGGTTCATCCAACAATCACTGACTGAGTGTCTGTGGTATACCAGACTCAGTTCTAGACACTGAGGAATAGGTGCACCAAACAGACAACACATCCAGGGAGCTCGCATTTGGGGGCGATGGCTAGGGTATCAGCCAAGCAATGTAAGACAGTGCACTGTGTACAATGGGATGAGTAGAATCAGAGGGGGAGCTGACGGAGCTCAGTGAGTGACCCACGAATGAGAACCAAAGGACCCTGGGAGAAAAGCTCCAAATGAGGTGAGGGAGGAGAAGAAGACACAGGGATAACTTCTGGCTAGAAAATGTCCATTTGAACTTCTGAGATGAGAGCTAGAAAGCAACAAGGCTGGAAGAGCATTTCAGAACATTCAGAAAAGGAGCTGCAATACATAAGGTCCTTACATGAATGGGAAGGTGCCCGTTCAGGAACCTAAAGTGGGTTCCTGGCCGAGCCTTCAAGGCATGAAGGGTATGGAGGAGAGAAGGAAGAAGCTGGACCATTCAGGGTCTCAAAGATGTGGGATTTTTGTCTCCAAGTCAAGGGAAACAGTGGCAAATAGGTGAGTGACCCCATCTCTATAGTGTGGTCACTGCTATATGGAGAATGGACTGGAGGGAGTCACAGCTCAGCTCAGCGTGATGCACAAAGGCAGGAGCAGCTGGCTGGGCTGCCCTGGGCTAGGGCCCGAGCCAATAGGACTTGATGCACACAGTAGGAGTGCAGAGCCTCAGCCCTGGAGAGGGAAGAGGCCCAACTGGTTCTTGTCTTGAGCACCTGGCTATTTCGGTGATGCTGAAACAGGGCCATGAGTGGGCAGAGCAGGTTTTGAGAAAGGAGCAAGAGGTAAATGTTTGTGGAGAAGCCGGGTAGGCTGGCTGAGCAGGCAGCTTCAGGTATTGCTGAGTGTGCCCAGTGATATGCAGAGAGGAGATCTGTGGTGCTGGCTGGAGTGTGAAGCCGCAAGACTGCACGTGAGCACTTCAAAAGTTCATAGAAATGCAATTAAAAGATAAGGTTGGAGTGTTTGGCACTGCCGCTAAGGTACTCATGTGCTATATTCAGAGCACTTGAGTTTGAGTCCCAGCCCTGCTCCCAATTCCAGCTTACTGCTAATGTGTATCCTGCGAGGTAGGAGGGATGGCTCAATTAGTTGGATCCCTGCCACCCACATGAAGATAGGGTTGTGTTTTGGGCTCCCAGTATAGGCCTGGCCCAGCCTTAGGCATTGTGGGCTTCTCGGGACTGAACCAGCAGATAGGAGGGCTTTCTCTCTGCATTTCTACCTCTCAAATAAATTTAGGGGAAGATGAAGAAAAGTTTATTTGGCTGGAAAAGAAAAGAGAAGAAAAAAGAAGAAAAGAAAAAAGAAAAGAGAAGGGAAGGAAAGGAATCCAATGTGTAGTTTTTCATTAAAAAGCTCATAGAAAACGTATGTCATAGAGGCTGGCTGTGTCACCATGAGTTCAGCTGCCACTAAGGATACCAGCATCTCATGTCAGAGTGCTGCTGCAGGTTCCGGCTACTCTGCTTCTTACCCAGATTCCTGCTAAGTTCCCTGCAAAGGCAGACAAAGATGGCCCGTGTATTTGGGCCCTGCTACCCATGGGGGAGATCAGGGTGGAGTTGCTGGCTTTGGCCTGGTCCGGTTTTGGCTATTGCCATCATTGGAGAGTGGGCCAGCATATGGAGATTTTCTCTCCCTCCTTCTCTCTTTCTGCTATTCTGCCTTTCAAATAAATAAATAACCTTTAAAAATAAAAAAGAAAGTACTTCTCATGAAAAACTATATATATATTTAAATATCTTATGTGCCACAATAAACTTAACCTTTTAATTCCAGTTTTCATCAATTTTTCCTAATAGTATTGCCTGCTATGGGGATAGAGACCTGAACCTCACCGCCCTCCCAGCATTTAGAGGTCAGACAGAAGAAGGCGTGACCCACCAATGTGAAGCAGCAACCTGGGAGGTACAGGCAGCTCTCCCGCATGAAATCGGGTAGACCAGCCAGGCCAGGACTGATGTGTGTCAGTTATAGTTGCAATGTGAAGGCTGTTGCTGGAGGCCAAGCAAGGTAAATGCCAGGAGAGCCAGTGGAGGAATTTGGCTCTACGAAGGGACCAAACAAGACAGACGTAGCTGGAGGAAGTGTGCTGTTGAGGGGGAAGAAACTGTAACATGAGAGATACCAAAACTGCAGCTTTCCAACAGTAAAGCAGTTAAGAAAAATGCTTAATCAGAGAGGTATGAAACCCAAAGTTTACAACTTGCTCAAAATGCGGAGTGCCAAGACATAACCCTGTAGGCAGCCTGATTGGCGGGATTTGAGGCTAAGCCTAGGAATCTGAGCTTGAAGAAGCCGCCTCTCCCAACTCATGATTGTGATGTAAGGTCCTTGGACTCACTTGGGAAAGCAGCTGTTGAACTCAAATCTGGTATGAAACTGAGTGAGGGGTGGGCTCCAGGAGAGGCTCCTAGAAAGTGGGGGTGGGACAGGGGACTCCTGAGGGGGCAAAGCAGGGCCTTCAGTCAGCACATGCCTCTATGGTCTGAAGCATGAGGTACAAATGAGAGCAATCAGCTCTGGAGCACAGGGACAAGGGTTGCCTCTCTTTTATCATCTATCTATCTATTTATTTATTTGGAAATCAGGATTACAGAGAGGGAGAGAGAGACATCCTCCATCTGCTATTTCTCATCCCAAATGGAGACAATGAATCCAGGCAGAATCCAGGAGTCAATAATTTCATCCAGAGTTCCCATGTGGGTACAGAGGCCCAAGCACTTGGGCCATCCAGCCCTGCTTTCCCAGGCACATTAGCAGGGAGCTGAATCAAAAGTGGAGCAGCCAGGACTTGAACCAGCTGGAACTTGTACCAGTGGCCATATGGGATGCTGGCACAGTTGGTGGCTTCACCCATTACAACACAGGACAGGAGCGCTGAGGGGCAGTTCCTGGCTGTGAGTGCAGGGCTAGTCCTCTCACTCCTACATTTACTTGGCATCTATTAAAGATCCACTGCACACAGGCCAGAGTGACATGGCAATTCCCTCAAGCTCTGCACAGCCTAGTATTCCCACCCTTGTGTTAACAGAGTGTCCACATGCCCGGAGGACCTGCCCACCCCCCAACAATGCTTCTGATGTTCAGCACCTGCCCTGTGAAGGACAGTTCTTGTGGCCAGCAGCGCCTGTGCTGACCCAACTCTGGGTGCAGCTCTTACCACGTTCCACCTAGATGGAAGTACTGCGTGCATTCCCACCTGCTTGTTGACCTGCAATACTTCATGTTCTTTCCTGCCCCAGATCTTTGCAAACCAAGTCCTTAGTGCCTGGGCCATTCTCTCTCGAACCCCTCCCCTGGTGAATGCTTGCTCCTCCTTCACTTGACTCCCAAGGGAAATTCTCCACGAAAGTTCACCTTTGTCTCCCTGGTCACACACCATCAGATCATTCAGCAATCTTTTGTAGGACTAACTCGTCATATTGGAACAGGGTCTTTAATGCCAATTCCTCTGCTGAATTTCAGGCCTAAACAGACCAGGAACCCCCTTCCCCTCTCACTTCATCCATTGCGTGCTTTCAGGTCGTTAGCATTTGCCTGGCATATAAATGTATGTTTAGTGATTCCAAAAGCAAATTACAATCTCAGGCTTGGTTCTGCTGCAGACCAGAGGCCTGGGAAGAGAGGAAGACAGGTGTGAGAGAGGACAGGAGCATTTGACAAATGAAGTAAGCATAGAGCCCACTATCATGCTCAGCCAGGGGTCCCTGATCTGCTTCCAGGCCTGTGTCCGAACTTTCTATGAGACCCCGCTCCAGTTGCTAGAGAAGATCAAGAATGTCTTTAATGAAACCAAGAATCTCCTGAAAGACAACTGGAATATTTTCAGCAAGAACTGCAATAAGAGCTTTGCTAAGTGCTCCAGCCAAGGTAAGCACAGGAGGGGTTGCTGGATGGGCAGAGGAGATGGGGGAGATGTAGGCAAGGAGATTGGAAGGTGAGATAGCGATACTGCACTGGACAGATCCCCCTGAGAGGCAGCCTGGTTGCTACTCGTGTTCCTGTGTGTGTAGACGTGCTTATTTTGTGTGCATATGTGGCTTTATGTACCTCGACGTCCTGGGCACATGTCTTTTTTGACATGTGTGTGCATGCACACTTACCTATGCCTGCATGTGGGAGCATCAAGAAGGCACATGCCAGTGGCTGTGAGATCAAAGAGTGAAAAAGGGGTCCCTCCTCAGATCCTGTTGGCACGAAAGTGTCCCATCATGGGCCCTGCAAGGCTGACTGAACATCCGGGGGCTCTGTGGAAAGAGTAGATCCTTGCTCCAGGAGTCCTTCTATGAATCATCAATGTACTCTGGCTCCAGAAGTCCCCAAGAAGCCTTGGGTGTCCCCTAAGTGGCCAAGACTGGATTTGAAGTCTGAACATCAGTCAAACCTTCCCAGTGCTGCCTCGGCTGTATACGTGTGCACCTTACGTGTCCTCGTCTCCACGTCCTGTGTCACATGTGCCCTCCTACACTCAACCTTGCTCCCCCAGGCTGGGGTTCAGGCCCTGCAACCTACCAACTACCAGGTCCAGTCTTGTTGTGTCAATGCCAAGGCCTCAAACTTTGGCCATGTTCCAAACCCAGCCTATTCTTGTCTGTGGCTGTGCTGTGTGGCTGGCTCCAGCCTGTGCATGGGGGCTTGAGGGTGTCTAGTCCGGGAAGGCTGGCCTGGCTGCTGCTCACTCTGGTTTGGGCTCTGTCCAGCAGGCATCCCAAAACCAGCTGCCTCTGGTCCATCTCACACCAACCCCGGCTGTGCGCTTAAGCCCTGCTCTCTGTTCTTGCTTTGGAGGACCTGCAGATTGCACCTTCCCTGCCTGAGCCTAGTATCATGAGCACCTGCTCCAGCCCCATCCTCTCCATGGCCCACCAAATTGAGATTGCAGGGGAGGGGACCCCTCATTCCATGTCTCCCCTCTCCACCCGCTCAGGGAAAGCTGAACTGGAGGCTGGTGACTCTATCTCCTCCCCGTCTTTCTCTCTCCCTGTCTCTATGGTTCTTGCAGATGTGGTGACCAAGCCTGATTGCAACTGCCTGTACCCCAAAGCCACCCCTAGCAGTGACCTGGCCTCCCCTCGTCAGCCCCTTCCCCCCTCCACAGTCCCCATGGCTGGCTTGACCTCGGCAGACTCTGAGGAGACACAGGGTGGCTCTCTCTTACCCGGCGAGCAGGCCCTTGGAGCAGTGGACCCAGGCAGTGCCAAGCAGCGACCACCCAGGAGCACCTGCCAGAGCCTGGAGTCACCAGAGTCCACTGTAGTGGAGGACAGACCCCCAAGCCACTCCTCAAAGCCTCACCCTGCCACCGGGGACCTCACTCCTGAGGGACAGATCATTCTGGACTCTGCCATGAAGACTCTCTGGGCCCTGGAAGAGGCTTCCGGAGAGGCTGATGAGGGCCGTGCTCCAGGGCCAGAAGAAAACAGCATCCAGGCCACCGGGCCGAGCAACCTACTGACAACATCCTCAATGCTTCCTGTACCAGCAAAGGATGAAGAACTGAAGGCAGCAATGCACACCTCCCCAGCCAGGCAGGGCTCAGTGAGGCCCACCGACCAGCCTCAGAGTCATAGCCCTGAGAAGACCCAGCAGCTACCAGCTCTGCCCCCTGTCCGCCAGGAGCCAGCTGCTCCTGGAACCTTGTCACAACGCCCCCTCAGCTTCAGCAAACCCTCTGCTCAGCCCTGGCTTCCCAGGATCCGCCCCTGGGCCGGCCTGCCACTCCGCAGGCAGCTGGAGGTCAGAAGGAGCACCAGGGATCGGAGGAGTCCCGTGGAGCTGGACGGTGCAGAGCGTGCACATAAGGGGGCCGCCTGGGGCCCCAGCCGTCTTAACTCCCTTCCTTTGACTGACACAGGCAGTGAGAGGCAGCCCACAGGAACCTCCAAACCCCAGCTCCCGGACTTTGCCTTCCATCTGCTGGTGCCTAGCATCATCTTGGTCTTGCTGGCCGTTGGGGGCCTCCTGTTCTACAAGTGGAGGTGGCAGGTAAGAGCCCCAACAGAGGGAGGGGTCCTCTGGTGGGAGGGGGTGGAGGAGAAGAGGCAGGGCCAGGCAGGGCCTGGTGCACCATAGCTTGGGTTTGGCTTGGGTTCAGCTTGGGTTCTTCAGGGCTAAGAGATGTGGGGCGAAGGATGGGAGGTGGAAATGAAAGTTGTTTCCAGAATTAGGAAGGCCCAGACTGGTGAGCTTGGGCAGGGGCTGGGGCAGAAGGGAGGGGAGAGAAGGTTGTTGTGCCAACAGCTGGATAAGAGGGGAGGTGAAGGAGGAACATGATGCTTGTCCTCTGGGAGCTTGACAATGCTAGAGTGAGAAGATGTGAAGGATATGGCCTGTGTGGGAGAGGGGACATCAGCAGGCAGGCGCTAGGATTCCCCACCCCCCCTTCAAGCTGACCCTCAAGCTACTGGGTGGTTGGGAGAACTCTTGGCAGCTCTCTCCTTAACACATGGGGCAACACTGGCTGCGGCTGGAGCACCAGCCCCTTCTCCTCCCCCGTCTTCCACCCAGCAACTCAGCCTGCTCTCTCCTGTCCCCAGAGCCATGGAGAGCCTCCATCCTCAGCAGAATGTCCCCTGGAGCGGCCTGAAGGCAGGTGAGAACTGGGGATGGGACTCTGGGACGTGCTGTGGGCTGGCTTGGAATCCCTGGCCTCTCTAGATGATTGGTGGGAGAGTGTCTCCCACCTGCTCTGAGAAATTGGGACTGTGGTCCTGTGGAAGGGTGTTGGAGAAGAGGGAGGTTTCTCCTTTTGCCTAGATACCTGGGCTTTCCCCTAGGATCTTCCTAGAGTTCACCTGCACTGGGTGTTTGATGTTTGAGAGAGCTAAGGCACTTGTGTGGAACAGGACAGGCTTAGGGGAGCCCCCTCCCTGTCCTGCTCTTCCTGAAATCTTATGCTAGCCCTGTGCTTCTCCTGCAGCCCCCTAACCCAGGAGGAGGACAGACAGCTGGAACTGTCCGTGTAGATGGACACTTTTACAGGTAAGCATCTGATTCCCTCTCTTTCCATCCCCTCAAAATGAGCTCTACCTGTTGGTAACACGGTCAACTCTCCCAAAGCCCAATTCCTTGCATGTCTCCCCTTTCTCCTCTCCCTAGGCCATCCACCTGCAGGTCCATCTTACCATCTCTTTGCCAGGCTGGCTCTGGCTATCTTGGCATTGAGTGTCTTGGCTAACCAGCACACTCAATCCCAGAGTGACCAAAATCCTCTTCTTCCAGTCAAGGCTTTAATAAGGCCTTCAGCACCCAGGGAATTTTCAGTAACTATGTGGCCAACCACTTCTAACTCGGCATCCTTAATGTGACTTCCCAGCCACTCCAGTAGTTGCACTTTTTGGGAGCTTGCTCCCCATCCCTCTCTTCTTTTAGAATCATGCTACCATAGAACCTTAGTCCTGGATAGACTTTCAGAAGTCATTTGACCCAGTGTCCCACTCCAAAGGGGGCCCAGCCCTCTCTCTACATTCCCAGCAGAAAGTCAGCCAGTTAACTCCTGCACATTGCCAAGTCCTAAGCAAGCCCCCTACTAGCCAAGGTGCACACCCATCTTCAGGCAATCCTGGAAGACAGGCCTTCCTCCCAGGAGGCCACACAGGCCGCCCCATCTGTCCTGCACTCACGAAGCCCTGAGATATTCAGTCTGCCTTCCAAATCTCCAGAATTCTCCATGCTAAACATGGTCAAGTCCCTCAGACATTCCTTATATAATGTAGTGTTCAGAGTTCATCACACTTGTTTGTCAGTGTCCCTCTAATTAGGGCACCCAGTCTTAGACACGGTCCTACAGGTGTGGCTGGGCCAGCTCAGAGCACAGTAACTGGTACAGCATTCTTTTGTCTGTGCCTACTGAACAGCATTAGCTATCTCGAGCTGCAATGTGTTCTTATCACCTGCTGAGCTTATGATCTGTTTCATTTCCCCATAACCCTCCCACCCCACCCTCACCCCCGGCAAGCCGTGCTTATCTTGCACTTGCCTAGCACTTAGGCAGCTTCACTTTTCTCACCCAAATGCAGGAGTTTCTTACTCACCCCTGTTAAGACCATCATATTGGCTGTGTCCATCAACCAAGCTGATTGAAATAGCTTTCATTTCCAACCCCGTTGTCTTCACAGCCCTCCCCTATATGTTGACAAGTGCATCTGATGCCAGTGACCGTGCTGTCGATAAAGACCCAACCCCTCATTGACCCTTGGCCCTGGCTCCCCAGTCCCTGACAGCCCACCTCCAGATCCTTTCTGTCTGCCACATGGGTTCCTTTCTGTTATTTTGTATCCAGTTAATACTATATCGGTGTACATATACCTGGATATCATTTTTACATATTTGAAAGTCTTTTTTTTTAAGATTTATTCATTTTTATTACAAAGTCAGATATACAGAGAGGAGGAGAGACAGAGAGGAAGATCTTCCATCCGATGATTCACTCCCCAAGTGAGCCGCAACGAGCCGGTGCGCCAATCCGAAGCCAGGAACCTGGAACCTCTTCCGGGTCTCCCACACGGGTGCAGTGTCCCAATGCATTGGGCCGTCCTCAACTGCTTTCCCAGGCCACAAGCAGGGAGCTGGATGGGAAGTGGAGCTGCCGGGATTAGAACTGGCGCCCATATGGGATCCTGGGACGTTCAAGGCGAGGACTTTAGCCGCTAGGCCATGCCGCCGGGCCCCATATTTGAAAGTCTTATTCTACATGTGGGCATGTAGACTGCTCCTGGGAAAACTATTAACCCTCAGGGCAGGACCCTACTCTGCTTTCCTGTACTGCTTCTGTCTTGCTAGGCTCCAGTAGAGAGAGGGCATTGTCATACCTGCCAGAAACAAGCACATGTTGACCTACTGGCTATAGGGCTTACTTGCCAAGTGACCCTGACCAGCAGTCTCTGGCCATTTGCCAAACCAATTATGCAGCTAACTAATTGACTAATGGCTGACCAGCTGGTTGGGCGACTGCCCACCTAATCAACCAATGAGCTGGTAGCTAGCTAGTTGTTAACTGGTGAGCTGATTGGCTGGCTAACTTGCTGGCTGACTGCCTGGTTCATTTGCTAAGTGGCTGCCTGTCCAGCTAGCCTGGGGTGACCCTTCAAGCTTCCAGTCACACCGCTTGGCAGATGTAAGCGAGTGCCTTAGAGTCTTCCCATATGCAAGGTGACAGGTCGAGGGACCCCCTGGACAGATGAGGGGGGTTGTCTGGCACATACTGATAACCAGGGAAGCCTGGCACTGGGGAACTGAGGATCCATTTTGTCAGAGAGTGGGCTCGGATGAGTGAGTGTGTTAGCAGGGGACATTGGCAGGGTAGTGAGAGTGGTCCAGGCCCCCTATGAGTCTCTAGCCCTTCTCCCACCCCCTCTACATGGCCACGCTCATGTTCCTACTGCTGGATCTCAGGGCCCAGTCCAAGCTTTTCTTTTTTTCCTATTTCCCCCTTCAAGATGTCACTTGCAGAGGCAGCCCAAGGCAAGGGGCCACATCTAGACCCTCCTCAACCGCATCCCAAGGTCACAGCTCCCAGACACTTTCAGGAGTCTTAAGTGCCAGCCCTCAGGCTGATGCTGCTCCAATGAGAGGGAGATCTGCAGGCAGAGCAACTGAGAGGGCCCGTCAGGACCCCCTGCAAACACAGACACCAGCACCTCAGCCCCAAGGAGCCAGTAGGCAGGATGGCAGGCTGGAGCTTGCCCACTTGGTGCTCCCACCCGCTAGTGCCCTGGAAGGCCTGTGGCCTGGCTCTACCCTGTTTGGCTCAGAGCCAGTCAATGGTTCACCCCTCTCTTCCCTTCAGAGCATGGGAATGGGCTGGGAGCCAGAGGCTGTGGCCCCATCTCTGCTCCTTAGCTGTCCATGGGCTTGTCCAGTGAGGCCTATGGATTGCGGGGAGGGAGGCTTCACACAGGGTCCAAAGTCAAACTGCTGGATAGAGTCCAGGGGATTTCTTGCTCTGGGAACAAAGCATTCTGAGCATGCCGGGCAGGGGGATGAGGATGGGGGCAGGGTAGGGAGAGGGCAGGGCTCTGACTCCCAGGGGTGTGCAGGAGGCAGGGCCCTCGACAATTTGGGAGGAGGCGGAGGAGGCTGAGTAGCTCGGGGGTCGGCGTGCCACATGGCAGGACCCCTAGACTTTCCCAGGCTAGTCCAAGTTCCTGGACTTTCAGTAGCCTCTGGTTGACCATCTGTGATGCCCACTGGCCGAGTGGGGTAGGACTAGGAAGATAAAGACTTCATTGCCAAAGTGAACAGGCATCACTCTGGGGTCATCTCTCCTTGTCTGACCCACTCCCATCCCTGCTCAGACCACCCGCTGTGGTCCCTGGCTCCCCAAGAAGGGAGAGGAGGTGAGGCCAATCTGCCCAGAGGCTTGGGCTACTGCCAGGGAAAGCCACCGGCCTGGTCCCTCTGTGGTGTCTGGGGTGGCCAAGAAAGTGAGGGAGGGTAGGAGGAAGCCCACAGGAACACCCACCTCCTCGCCTGTGTCCTCAGGGACCCCTGCCCCGAGGCTGACAGGCCTTATCTTCTCTCCCCTACAGCTGGGCACCGGGACAGCCTGTCCAAGAGAGGAGATGCCACGGGGCCACTCACCACCACCCCTCCCTGGCCTCCTTCCTGGGAACATGGCCTGCCCACCGCCAGACCTCCGGCTAACCAGAACCAGACCAACGCAGCCAGGCTGGGGTCCCTCCACCTCGACCCTCAGAGCCTCAACCAACCAAGCGAGGGCAGGAGGATGCCACTCCCACCTCTAACCCTGAGCAAGTGCCGGAGGACACCCTGTCCCCCTCCCCTGCTGCCACTGACCCTGTGCTCCGCTATTTATTGTGGGCCCTGGAGGCTCCCCTCGTGCACTTGAGGACAGCTGGCGAGCCCAGCTCGGGACCCTCATCCCCTTGGGAGTTACGCCCTCCTCCTCTAGCTTCCTTCCCACGGCCCCGTGTCCTGGGGGAGCCCAGGACAGGCACGGAAGACAGCAAGAGCCCCGCACCCATAGACCTGTCTGGCATCCAGGGATCCCCGCATCGGGGACAGGCAGGGAGCTGCCTCTGGAGAGAAGAGCCAGTGACTCGCAGGGTGGGGCTGATATCGGCCTGATTTTCCCGTCACTCACGGTGTGCAACACAAGAGACGGGAAGAGGAGGCCACTGGCTGCTGGCTGGGTCGGCCCAAGGGTCTACACCCTCTGCTGACCTCAATGTCCTTTGCTGGTTGCCAGGCAGAGGGGAGAGGCCACCCCTGCCCTCAGGACCTGCCTGATCTGGCTCACAATGCCATGAAGAGGACTGGGCCCTGGCCTCCACCCTCCTGCCCTGCAGTCCGTACCAGGCCAAGGTTCTGGTCATGAAGGAAGCCACTGCACTGTGAATACCCACCCCTGCCTGCTGATCAGCCTGCCCAGCGTCCCGCCATCGGCATCCCTCCGTCCTCCCTCCCACTGCTCCACTTTCTCCCCGGTTTCTGGCACTGAGCTGGCCTCAGCTGCTGACGGAGCGAGCCCTCCTGTCTCCCCCAGGCCCTGACCCTCTCCTGACTTGGCCTTTGACTCCCCCAGGGTGGGGTGGGGCGGGGTGGGGTGGGGAGGACTGCCTGGGCCACCGGCCAGAGCCGGTCTCAAGGCTGTGTTGTTTGTCCAGGTTTCTGCATCTTGCACTTTGACATTCCCGAGAGGGAAGTGACTCGGGGAAGGGAGAGAGAGAGGGGAGGACAGAGGCAGAGGGGCCGCCGTGCCGGCCTGGGGTGAGCTCCGACTGAAATTGGGTCTTTGCAATACAGGTATGCTCCTGAGGCTGGGAGAGGGGCCTTCACCCCGGACCCCCATCCCACCCCAGCCCAGTCTCCTTGCCCTGCTGTCAGCAGGTACCTGGGGCTGAGCAGGTCGTCTCTGGCAGGAGCGTCACTCCTGCTCCACCTGCTGGCTCTCAGCTCCCTGCCTGTCCTCTTCCTGCTCCTCTTTCTCCCTGACCCTGGTTGGCAGTGATGCCCTCCAACCCTCACATCCCATCCCACCTCACCTCTGGCCAGGCAGGAAGTTGCAGGACCGGGACATGCAAGTGCCTGGTCCCAGCTCTGTTCTGAGGGCCTCCACTTCCTAGCCAGCCTGTGGCTGGGGTCCTGAGACTGGGCAGCAAGGGAGAGGGCTATGTGCTGGCCCTTAGTCCCTTGGTGCTGGTGTGCCCTTTCTCCCTGGGCCATAGCAGGTCCTCAACTGAAAGACCCTTGTTGGCCACTGCGTTCAGCGGCCTTCCCCGCCTGCCTGAGAAAGTGGGTCTGCTGGCCCCAACCCCTGCCCTAAGGCTGACAGACAGCTGAAAGCAGGGCCTGGAGAACTTTCCTATAGGGCTCATCCCTCTCTAGTCACAACTCTAGATTCCATAGTAGAAAGAGTGCATCTAAAAATGGAAGGAAGGAAATAAAACAGAAACCAAGAAGGCATTTCTCTCCCACCCTTCCACCTTCAATGTAAAGTATTTTAAGAGTCAAAAAAAAAAAAAAAAAAAAAGAAAGAAAAAAAAAGAAATCCAACTCATTGCAGAAGCTCTTGGTGAGCGCCAGAGGGGCCTCCCTGAGCCCCTGACGGTGTCTCCCCCGATTCCCTGCACAGGAAAACCTTTCTTTTCTCTCTAGGAAAGCCGAAAGGGCATACTCGCTCACGTACTGTGAGGTCTCGTTTTTATACTTGGAAGTGGTGAATTATTTTATATAAAGTCATTTAAATGTCTATTTAAAAAATAGGAAGCTGCTTATATATTTAATAATAAAAGAAATGCACAAGCTGCCATGTGTGGGTCATGTTGCTTTATGGGGTGTAAGTGGCAAGTGCAGGGTGGTCCCCAGCTCCAGCAGCTTCCTCCTCAGAGATTTCCTGAGGGAAGAGAGAGTTCTCTTCCAAGCTCTAGTCTTGTCACCCAAACCTCCGGTATTACTCTTGTCACAGTACACTTCATCTGCGTGATCAGTTTTACAGGAAAACTGTTTGGAAAAGGGGTCACACCTCAGCCTGGCGGGGACCCTGCAGTAGCTCAGCCTAGCCCAGCCTGGAAAAATGGCTGGTTGGGCTCTATCCAAGGGCCCCCGTGGTCCAGGAAGAAAACCCAGCTATGGTCATGTCCAGGTCTGAACAGGACTTGGAGGTAAAAGAACATGTGGCCCCCACTGGGAAGTGGACAAGGCCCGCAGTGTGTGTAAGGGCTGACCCTCCTGGAAGAACTGGACAGGAAACCAAGCAGGTGGCCATCAGTGGAAGGCTGGCACCCAAGGCCCAGGATCACTCAGAAACAGGTCTCAGGCAAAGCGGTAGCAAGAGGGTGTGGTGGATGATTGTTTGGACCAGTGTGGTTCTCAAACCTGGCTTACCAGAGAATCACCTGGCTAGCTTCCCAAAATACTGCTACTCAAACCCCCACCCAAGGTCAGCGGTGTCTGGATCTCATGGGTGTGGCCCAGAGACCATGCATCAGATCACATTCAAAGTCATCACAGGTATCTAGGTTCCCAGCATGGGGAGTCAGTTTCAGTTTAACTTTGTTATGCAGTGAACTTGTTAAGATGCAACAATGTGAATGCACACTTCCTCCACCTCCCTGGTCACATTTCAGGGACTGCATGACCACAGGTAGCTTCCACAGTGGACAACACAGACACACTGCATCTGCCTCATCATAGCAAGTCTACTGGACAGCCCTGGGCTCCTGGACCAAGAGTGTAGGGCAGGACTGGCACTGAGCAAACATTACTAGGAGCTCTCAAGTGTGCAGGTGCCTGCATCCTGACTGGTTTCTGCCTCACTACTGTGCCCTTCATCATTAGGCAAACGGACAAGAGAGACCCTTTCCCCAAATGGCCGCAATGGTTGGGGCTGGGCCAGACCAAAGCCAGGAGCCAATAATTCCATCCAAGTCTCTCATGCAGGTGGCAGGGGCTCAGGGTCCAGTGCTTGGGCCACCTTCTGCTGTTTTCCCTAGGTATATCAGCAGGGAGTTGGATTGGAAATGGAGCAGCAGAAACTTGAAGGGTGCTCTGAGAAGACATGCTGGCATCGCAAGTGACAGCTTAACTTGCTGCACCACAATATCCTGAAACCTCATCTTTCTCCCATTCTATCAAAAGCTCCTCAGAAAAGATTTTTGAAGAAACCTTATGCAACCCTTGAGTCCCAGCTTGTAAGAGTCTCTGAGGAGCCTTCCCAATTCGATGCAGGCCCTGGCACAGTCTCTTTCTGTCCTGGGCTCCTACAGACGTAGAGTCAGCAGATAGGTTGGAGTCTGCTCAGTGAGTGTCTGCTGCTCTGAGCTGTGGGAAGTGGCAGGGAGAGGGCTACATCCCTCCTTATATCCCAGGGCACAGAAGGGTCTTGCATGTGTAACAGACGTGGAAACCCAACACACATGAAGAAAGGTGAGCTCATGCAGACTGGGGCCAAAGGGATCAACATCTAGTAACTGCACTTTGAGGATCTTCTTCATCTTCCCAGCTTCTGATGGAGACAGAGCTAGGCTGAGGCTCCCTCACCCCTAAGACTCCACCCTGATGAAACTATTGTGGATGAGCTGGGTTTTTTTTTAATATGTATTTATTTTTATTTGAAAAGCAGATTTATAAAAAGAGGAGAGGCAGAGAAAGATTTTTCATCTGCTGGTTCCACTTCCAATCCAACTCCCCTGAATGCTCACAATGGCTAGAGCTGAAACAATCCAAACGCAGGAGACAGGAGCTTCTCCCAGGTCTCTCATATGGGAGTAGGGTCCTAAAGACTCAGGCCATCTTCTGCTGCTTTCCCAGGCCATAAGCAGGGAGCTGGATGGGAAGTGGAACAGCTGAGACAAAAACTGGTGTCCATACGGGATATGGGCACTTGAAGGTGAAATATTAGCCTGTTGAGCTACAGCACGGGCCCCTCCTCCTCCTCTTCTTCTTTTAAAAAACTATTCACCTTTTTTTTTTTTTTAATTTCAAAAATAGTTTCAGAGAGGAAGGGGAGACAGAGAGAATCTCTTATCCACTGGTTCACTCCCCAAATGGCTGCAAACCTGGGCTGGTTTGAAGCACTTGAGCCATCCTCAGCTACTTTCCCAGATACCTTAGCAGGGAGCTGGATTGAAAGTGGAACAGCCAGGACTTGAACCAGCTACCATAGGGAATGCTGGCACTACAGGCAGAGGCTTCGTGTGCTATACCACAGCTCTGGCCCCTGAAAGGTGTCTTTCAAAATCTTTACAGAAGGCTAGAGAGACAAGGAGGATAGGTAACAAAACAAAATCCTCCCCTTTGCCTGCCTTTCCTGAAGGTCCAAAAAGGTCAGAAATCCCTAGCAGCAGGCCAAACCCAGGTTGCAGGGATGCCTGGCAGGTGTCAATCCTCAGCGGACAACGGAGGTCCTTGACTTAACCGTCCTGCTGCTTGGCTCTGCAGTCTCCATTAAGCAGCTAACCTCTCTGAGCTGTGTTCTCCCCCTGCTCCATGAATTACTTTTTCCTGGGATTGGAGTAAAGTGACAGAGCCACTGGCAATCCTTGAGATCCAGAATGGTACTTTCTTTCTTTTTCTTTTTCTTTTTTTAGGTTTGTTTTATTTGTATCGGAAAGGCAGGTACATAAAGAGGAAGAGAGACAGAGAGGAAGATCTTCCATTTGTTGATTCACTCCCCAAGTGGCCGCAACAGCCAGAGCTGAGCCAATCTGAACCCAGGAGCCAGGAGCTTCTTCCGGGTATCCTAAATGGGTGCAGGTTACCAAGGCTTTGGGCCATCCTTGACTGTTTTCGCAGCCCACAAGCAGGGAGCTGGATGGTTAGCAGGGCCTCTGGATCTTGAACTGGTTGCTCATATGGGATCCCGGCACATGCAAGGCGAGGACTTTAGCCACTACGGTACCGTGCCAGGCCCCCAGGACGGTACTTTCTGATGTTGTCTCTGCCAGCTGTGCCCTACAGTGTCCAGATCAGACATAATACCTGCTTCAGGCAAGCTCTGGGGAGCTAGGAGGATGTTTGCCAGACCCAGAAGGTGACCAGTGAGGGCTTACTGCGAGGGTGAGAATTCAGGTATCTTGTAACTCAAGGATGTCTGGCTGGAGGGCTTGCAGTGGGTGCCCATTCACAGGCAAAGGTCAAGAACTCTGGCTGGGAGTGTAGAAGCAGAGGGATCCAGCCAAACCTCAAACCTCTATCCGGCCAGAGGCAGGAGAGTGAATCAGCAGGCACAAGGAAGAAGCTGAGGTTAACCCCATGCAGACTGTGGGTCATGGCAAGGAAGAGGATGCAGTAGGGACTCAGGGCGGGGGACGGGCAGGATGGGGGACATATTCCTGGGCAGGCAGGAGCTGAGGACCCCTAGAACAAAGTGTTCAAGTCATTCAGGGGTGGGCAATGGCCACACAGCCTTGGATAAATGAGACCGCATTTCCCAGGATCCCTTTTGCCACAACAGCACTTCTGTCCCGTGGTTTTCCCCTCCGGTTTCTGGAAAGCGGTGGCCAGGCTCTGTTGGCCTGGATGCTGGGACTGCTGAGGGAGCAGGGTGGGCCATGCCGGCCTGGATGACCCCATGGAAAAGTGGCTGAACCACAGCAAGCCCCACTCTGTCCCTGCCAGCACAGGCAATGGCCACAGGTAACCCAGTTCTTACTCTACGAGCACAGGTTGACCCATGTGGCTCTGTCTAGCATCCCTCTACACCTAGCTCCATGCCAGGAAGACTGTGAGTCAGAAGAGGTTAGGATAGAGGAGGCTAAAGAAGGCAGTTGAGTTCTTGGCTGTGGTCTAGCTGAGAGTCCTTAGTCAGATCTCAATGTCCCAGCCATACTGTGGGTTAGACTCTTTATGTATGTGGCCATAGTGAAATCTGTAAAACCAGGAACCTCATCTTCATTCACTCATTAGAATCAGTGGAGGTGACAGCTGTAAAGTGGGAATAGAGAGACTCAGGCGCAGCGAGAGCTGACACTAGGGGATCCACCATCAGGACACAGGACTGGGCAGTCCCTTGGGAAGATTCAGACAGAGGAAGCCAGAGAAGGGTCAGGCAGTGAGGCATGGTCCATTCTTCCTCCTTTCAAAACAAGACCCAATGGAGTGATTGATCATGTCCTCGAACTGTGGGAAATGCTTTATAAACATGTGTCTTCAAGACTGACATTGTGGCACAGTAAGTTAAGCCACTACCTACAGTACCAGGGTTCTATATGGCTGCTGGTTTGGGTCCTGGTTGCTCCTCTTCTGATCCAGCATCTGGGAAAGCAGCAGAGGATGATGTAAGTTCTTGGTCCCCTGCTACCCAGATGGAGGAAGATCCTGGCTCCTGACTTTAGCCTGGTCATTGTGACTATTCTCCCCAGAAACAGCCCATGATCTAGGTGTTAATACCCCCATCTCCAGATGCAGAAATCGAGGCTCACACTCGGTGGAGGTCACAGCAGCTGGTAGGTAGCAAGTCTGGATCCGAACTCATTTCTGGCTGTTTTCAAGTCAACATCACAGAATCTCCTTCATTTAACAAATGCTTATACAAATGGACAGCTGGAGGCCTGTCTGGAAGATCGCCGTCGCCCTTCTGCTTCCCTTAGAAGGACTGTGGTCTGGAATGGATGAGTGGTGCCTACGGCCGACACCTGCTGCTGCCCTAATTCCACTTGGAAGGGAAGGAAATTTTCTCCTTTGGATTGCTGATGGTTGGGGCTTCTCTTGGTGGTGACTAGCCCCTCTCTCTCTCCTGGTCTCAGGTCCTTTGTGGACCACGTGTTTTTTTCTCCACTCCCTGCACCCCCAGGCACCTGCTCTGGCCCTGGTTGTATTGACAGAAGTGATCTCTGGCCAGCAATCACTCTAGTTGACAATGGCTTTGGCATCCTTCCTTCATCTGATCCTTACTTTCTTGGATGTGGTAGCTCTACATGTGTCCAGGCTTGCACTGGGGTTGCACGGGCAAGGCTAGATCAGGATCCAGTGAGACATCTGCACATTCAACGTGCTCTGCTGCTTGAAGAAAACAAGCAAAGGCTGGGGAAGAGGGGACAGGAGCAGAGCCCTCTCCTTGCCTGCCGCACTTCAGGGAGGTTGCAAGAAGCACCAATGTCAGGGTGCTCTGGGGCTGCTCAGTCCAAGCTGATCTGGAAATGAGCTTTCACCCACTTGCATCAGGCCCTTCGACTGCCCCCTCTCCCAAAGAACTTCAGATCAGGTGGTAATTTAGCCTGCATTCTGTGCTATGTCCAGGATATTTCTTTCTTTTGTTAATAGCAGCAACAATAATAAATCCTATGGCAAGAAAGAAATCTAATGTGCGGAATTGCTGCATTACATTCATGGTAGCATTAATGTGCATTAGTCAGTGTTCATCAGCAAGTTCACCACAACGTACGTAAGGAAACCCTAAGGAAACTAGAAAGAGTTCCTGAGGGAGCCCAAATACTGGACTTACTAGACAAAAGCTTTAGGTATGTAAAATATGCTCAAAGACTAAATGAAAACACATTTAAAGAATTAAAGGAAAATATGACAGACAGGAGTATCAGTAAGCATGAATTATTTTGAATGATTCAAATAGAGGCAGGCGCTGCAATTAAGTTGCTGCCTTGGACACCCACATTCTGGATCAAAGTATCTGGCTTTGCTCTGATCCAGCTTCCTGTTAGTGCACACCCTAAGAAGCAAACGTCCTGGTTCAAGTGCATGGGTCCCTGTCACCCATAAGGGAAACCTAGATCAAATTTCAGACTCCTGGTTCCAGCCTGTCCCAGACCTAGTTTTTGTGGCCATTTGGAGAATGAACCAGCAAGTAAGAGTTCTCTCGTGTGTGTGTGTTCGACTCTGCCTTTCAAATAAAAATTAAATCACAACTTTTAAAACTCACTTTATTTTTTTAAATTTGATTTTTTATTATATTTTTGACAATCTTTACATAGTTAATTAGGGAAAAAAGGTTCAAGGGCTATAGGGAAGAGATAAGACTATTATTTCCATATTGTTTCCTTCATGTATCTGAGGTAAACGGGGATATTGAGGGAGAAGCCCCACCTAGTTTCCCACTCACCCCAAGTCCCAGATGTGGGGCATGCTCTGAGATACTTGCTCAAGTGGTTTTGATAGTTCACCAGTCATGAATCGCTGCCAGTCTTGCCACTCCAAGCACGATGAGGTCGTTGAAGAATCCACTGATTGATATAGTCCATCATAGAGTCTCCATTTGCCCAGTTTTTCACTACCAACTTTAAGCTGAGGTGGTTGATTGACTTGTTCTGTCTTCTGTCTTTTCTTGGCTATGGTTCTGAGTCCATCATTTCTATTGGGGAGATCCCCAAAGAAACTTTGAGGTGTTCCCAGACCAGATTCTTGTATGTTCTAGCAAGCACAGGGCACGGCACAGTCCATCGCCCCAATCAGCTGGTGGTTGCAATTGCTGGGTTGGTTCTGTTCTCAGCCCCGACTTCTACTGGAACCAATGGGTGTTGCAGTCCAGCCTGGTTCTGCCCACATAAACCAGTGGGAGCTGCAGCCTAGTCGGAGCAACCCACAATAACCCCCACCAGGCCCACCCCTACCCTGGTTTGCCAGTATGTGTAGCAGACTAGTCCAATCTGTCCCACATCCCATTCAGCTCTCGTACATGTCGATGGGTATTGAGCTTAGTTCTATCTAACCAGCTCAACTATCCAGCCCTCATGGCTGTTGTTGAGTGCCTCTCTGTCTAGCCACCCCAACCCCTGTCCTAGTTTTTGTGCCCTCCTGTGGCAGTGGTAACCCAAGAAGGAGGAGCCCACTATTTCCCTCCCAGGCCTCTCCCACGCCCGGATTATGCACTCTCCAGGTGGTTCTGTGGTTTAACTTAACAGAACTAGCCCCCAGTGCCAGCTTCTGCCAGCTGATGCTGTGGCTAAGCCCAAACAACCCTCATCCACTTTAATTTTTGTTTGCACTAGTGGGAACAATCAGCCTAGCCTGGCTTTTCCCTGATCTAGTCCACATGAGGCTCACAGGTGTTGTAGCCCTGCCTAGTCTGGTCTGCCCCCATCCCAGCCCACACTATCCAGTGGGAGTAGCTGTCCGGCAAGGGGACCCCTCCCTTATTCCCCCTGCCAGCTCTGCCCCCTCCTTCCTGGTTCTCACGCGTGTACTGGTTGGGTGCTGCAGTCACATCCAGTATAGGCAGCCTTACCTTGGCATTCCATATTGTGCACTGGTTTTTGTCACAACCAAACCTGGCTCGACCCACACCCTGTTCTGGTGCTCGGATTTGCCAGTGGATGACATGAACTGATTCAGCCTGGTCTGCCCCCGACTCATGCCAAATGTATGCCAGTGGGAAACTTTCCATGGCCTGTTCTGGGCTGATTCCTATCATGCTTCTTGCGCTAACCTGCAGGGACTGTGTCCTGCCAGAGGAGTTGCTCAGGCTCCTCCATCAGAACCCCTCCCAATGCCAGATTTTGCACAAACCAGGGGTCCATGAGCCAGACCTACTCAGTTCACCTCCTGTCCTAGCAGGAACAGTGACTTTTCTTGACTGACTTTCAACCTAACCTGTCTCTTGCTGTTGGATGTTTCAGCCTAGCCATGGCTTGTCCATACCCACATAAGGCTCACATATGGCTCAGCAGGGGTTGAGACCTGGCCTAGTCCATCCCACATCTCCCCTGGTCCTCCAGGACACCAGACGGTGTTGGGGCCTGATCCGGCCTGGTGCATCCAGTCCCAGTCCACACTGGTGCCAAGGGAGACTACAACTGTTTCCTGATCAGAACGCAGCCCCCATTCCAGCACATGCGCCCTTTGGTGGGAACCTCAACCCAGTTAGGCTGTCCCCTTAGCTCCTCAACCGGGCCTGTTCCCAGCCATAGTTCACACGCATGCCAGTGGTTGCTTTGACTCAGCTTAGCTCTGCCCCTCACCTGTCCCGGCCTCTGCCTTAGACACTGTGGCTTAGCGTCCCTGGCTCACACAGACCAGTAGGTGCAAGCGCCTATCTCGGCATGACCTGTGCTCCATGCTGGTTTCTACTTTTGCTTGTGGGATAAGGTTTGCTCGGTCCTGCCCAGTACATCCCGTTCCATTACCAATTCGCACATTAGTCAACTGTTGGAGCTAATTTGCCCAGCTTGTTCGACCCCCAGGTCTGGACCGCATGTTCACCAGCGGGTGCTATGACTCGCCAGGGGCGTTTCCCAAGTTCCTCCACTTGATCCACTCCCCAACCCAGTTCTCATACATGCCAATGGGTTTTACCAGTGCCCGGCACAGTCTGGCCTTCCATTTGGCTGTGTATGAGCTGGTGAACGTTGCAGCCTGGCCCACCCCACACCCTATTCAGGATGCACATTAGGGTGCTGCTGCCTTGACCAGTCCAGACTGTTGTGGGTTCCTTTACAAGCTCCTTGGTCACACCTAGCTTAGTCCATCACCACTCAAACTCTTGAGCTAACTAGTGGGGCTAGAACTTCCACAGGTTGTGGATCACACATCCCCCACAGAATCTACCCCCAGATATGGTTCTCGAGTGCTAGTTAATGTCATGGCCCTGCCTAATGTGACCTGTCTGCTGATCCATCATCATGTCAGGTAATAGGATATCCTGCTAGACAAGCCCCGAGCCTTAGCTTTTGCATGAACTGGTGTTCGGTGCTCAGCATTGTTAAGTGATTACAAGTTCTTCAAAGGAAGAGTTACTGTCATTGGAAATCTTAAAGATTGACTTACATCCCAGAAACACTGTGGGTTCAACCTGGAACTACCTAAGCAGCGATTCAAAGAACCAAAAACCCAGAGATCCCTGTCCCGGTGGCCAGCAGGTGGAGCCTGGTGCCAAATGGCGTGCTGGCCGCCCGGGGACAGCTCACCACGTGCACATGGTGGCTGGTGTGTGGGATCCAGGCATGAGATGACCCGTCCTGAGGCCCACCAGCAGCCGGGATGCTGCAGGAAGTTTAAACCCCCAGGCCCAAGGTCGCGCCCCTCCGCAATCCCATTCACCGTCCAACGAGGGCGGTGGGTGGGCCTTGGACCTACCCAGTCACAGAGACTTCCCCCCTCAGTGTACTCACCCCAAAGGGAGCAGTCCCCAGAGCCCAGGCAGGCCCAGGGACAGCTCACCACATGCACATGGTGGCTGGTGTGTGGGATCCACACATGAGATGCCCCATCCTGGGGCCCACCAGAAAACCCACTTTATTAAAAAAAAAAATAATAAGATAAAATGAACTGAATAGAAACTGTTAATTAAAAAGTACAGTTACTAAAATGAGTAAGAGGGACACAGCAGCAGGCTTCATCAGCCAGGAAAAAAAAATTGTGAACTTGGAAGTAAGTCAAATGAGATTATCCAGCCCGAGAAGCAGATAACGGGCGGGGGGAGGAACACCAGAGTTATAGAGGTGGGGGAATTCATCTCACCTATCAATCTTTATGTAATGATTATCTAAGAGAGAAAGTAATATCACATGCACACGTACACACACAGGAATGAATCACATGTAGAACATTTCCAAATTTCTGTACAGTGTTACTCTGCACATGCAAGAAGTTCAAGATAGCCCAAGTTAGATAAGGGCAAGAGAGACACACACTTACCCATACAACAACCAAACTTTCAAAGAGAGACCCTTGAAGGCACCAAAAGAGAAGTGACTCACCCAGTGCAAACCTCCAGAGACTGACTGTTGATTCTTCATCACAAACCACAGAGGCTAGAAGACAGGAGGCTGGCATTCTCCAAGCACTTCAGGACAAACAAGCCATCAATCAGAAACTCCACATCCAGCAAAACTACCCTGCAGGAACAGGGATGGAGGCATGCCCAGATCCATGAAAGCTGAAAGTACTAAGCAGATCTAACCTACAAGAAACATAAGAGCTGCAGACCCATGAGTGGCACAGTAAGTTAACCTCACATCAGGGACCCTGGCATCCCGTACGGGCACTGGTCACATCCTGGCTGCTCCACTTCCAATTCAGCTCCCTGCTAATGTACCTGAGCAGGTAGTGGAGGATGGCCCAAGAACTGAGTCCCCTGCCACAGGGTGGCTTCAGCCTGGCCCAGCTGCAGCCATCACAACCATTTGAGGAGTGAAGCTGTGGGTGGAATACTTCTCTCTCTCTTCATTTCAAATAAATAAATAAATTTCTAAAAAAAATAAAAGCGCTAGTTCATTTCCCAAGACAATCACTAGGAAAACCATTCCAAGGCACACATGATAAAAGAAACAAAAAAAGAATTTTCAAATGGTGAAGCAGTTTTCTCTGAAACCCTACTTGTCAGCAATCAGTGAAAAACAGCACCTTAGCTCCTGGGACAGAAGGCAGGGTAGGGAGAGTACATAGTCCTCCTTGCTCCTGCACCCCACACTCTATGCATCACTTAAAATGAACACCCTTTGTCCCCTAGTAATTTGAGCACCAGGCCAGATGGTAGCAGGGCCCTCTTTCCACCACCTCGCAAGGCGGGCTGGGTGATGTTTGCCTTGGAAGGGAGGACTCTGAGGCTCAGGCGGGTTAGGCAAGCAACCCGAGGACACCCAGTGGGACTATGCAAGGCCTGCGTGACCCAGAGCGCTGTCAGGCCCACAGCTCAGCTGGGCACCAGGCCATCAGAGCCGCTGGCCTCCTGGCCTTGGCTCCTTGACCAATCTTGAACTTAGAGCACATTTCACACAGGTCAGCAAGCTGATGGGACGGGGAGGTGAAGGGCCTGGGTATGTCACTTGGCCTCTATGAGTCTGACCAACCAACACTGATTTTTGAGGTTATTTGAATAAGGGTCCAGACATTACTCACCAGATGTTTGAATAACGGTCCACATGTCTCTTCAGTCTGTCTTCTCCGTAGGCTTCCTCCCTCGTCTCTTCCCTTCATCCACCCCAGCAGTTTATACATAAAAAACAAGCAAGCAAGCAAGGAAGCAAGCAAACAAACCAATAAAAAAAAAAAAAAAAAAAACTAGTTTCCTGGAATCTGGATTTTGTTGACTTGGGCCCCATATACTCACAGACCAAAAAAAAAAAGCCTTATTTATTTGAAAGGCAGGACTATAGAAGAGAGAGACAGAGCAAGATTGATCTTGCATCTGCTGATTCACTTTCCAAATGGTCCCAAAGGCCATCAATGGGCAAGACCAAAGCCAGGGGCCTGAAACTTTATCCAGGTCTTTAACACGGGAAGCAGGTGCCCAAATGTTCTTGGGTCATCTTCAGCTGCCTTTCCAGGTGTATCAGCAGGAAGCTGGACGGCAAGAGGAGCAGCTAGGTCTCAAACCCCTGCCCACAAGGGATGCTGGCATCATAAATGGACTGCTTCACCTGCCACAGCATCCACTACACCTGGCTTTTGTCACCTGGTTTTCCGTAAATGGCAAGTTGGATCAGGAGAGTTAAATTCTGATTCAGTTTTTTATAATGTCATTGTGTACTTGAGGACTGATTGTCCCTTTTTCCACCTTGCGATTTTCAAAGCTCTATCTATGTGAAAAGCAGAAAGATGGAGAGAGAAAGGGATCAGAGAGAAAGCTGCTAATTCATTCCTCAAACGCCCACAACAGCCACAAATGGTTGATAGGGACCCAGGTCTTTGGGTTATATCATCAGCTGCCTCGCAGATGCATTAGCAAGGAGCTGAATGGGAAGCAGAGCAGCTTGAACTTGCACTGTGCTTTGATGTGAGATATGGGCATTGCAAGCAGCGGCCTAGCCCATGGCACCACAACACCTCCCATTCCTCATGATATTTTTGTCTTTAAAACTTGGAAGCAGCTTAAACTGGGAGCGTAAGTATTTAATGCTGGTTGATTACAGTGGGATTTTTATGCAGCCATTACTGATTAGAGTTTTCAAGAGATGTTGAATGAGATAGGGGAATGCTTATCATTTAATGTTAAGGAAAAGACAGGATAAAAAATGCCTATGATGTACCTTATGTATTATAGCTAGAAAAAAAAAAGATGAGAAAGTACTGCTAATAGCAAGGAAAGATAGCTGCATTAACAGAGGCTGGAATTAGGGACAATGTCTTTTCTTCCTTTATTCACTCCATATTTTTCATTTTTTTTAAGATTTAAAGTCAGAGATACAGAGAGGGAAAGAGCAAGAGAGAGAGAGAGAGAGAGAGAGAGAGAGGAAGTCCTTCACTCCCCAGCTGTCCTCAACAGCCAGAGCTGGGCACAAAGCCAGGAGCCAGGATTACTTCTGAGTCTCCCACATGGGTGCAGGGCCCCAAGCACTTGGACCATCACCTGCTACTTCCCAGACTACTTCTGATCCAGACTGGCCATTGGAAATGGAAATGGAGGAGCCAGAACAAGAACCTGCCCTCATATGGGATGCCGGCGCTGCAAGTGGAGGATTAGCTTGCTGTGTCACCATGCTGGCCCCTATAATTTTCATTTTTTAAAATATCTTTATAGTATTTTCACAGTGAGAAAAAATATTTTGTAAATCTGCTATTTCTCAACATGAGGCTTGGATTTTTCTGAAGTCACCCACAGGACCTTGAGTCAAGATTTAAACATACTAAGTGACTGGTCAGTTGCTGACTGGTCATGGGATGTCTTTGAATGGTCATTTCAGTCACAGAAAACAATCTGCCAGTCAAGGCAGCCTAGCACAAGTAGAGATTAGTACATCAGAAAGGTCAGGAGATGCCAGTGCTGTGGCATTGCGGGTTAAGTTGCTGATTTTGGTACCAGTATCCCATATGGACACCAGTTTCAGTTCTGGCTGCTCCTCTTTGAATCCAGATCCCTGCTAATGCATCTGGGAAAGCACCAGAAGATGGCCCCGTGCTTGGGCCCTGCTACCACAGGGGAGACACAGAGTAAGCACCTGGCTCCCAGCTCCCAACTCAGTTCTGGCCATTGCAAATATCTGGGAAGTTGACCAGAAGATGGAAGATCTCTCTCTCTGCCTCTCTCCATAGTTTTACTTTGCAGATCAATAAATAAATCTTAAATAAGGAAAGGCCAGAAAGATCAGAGCCCTGGAAGCAGCTGGCCTGGCCAGAGGGCATGAGCCTTTAAAAAGCCCAGCCTTCTCTATGGACACACCACCCTGAGGATGCCCAATCTTGGAAGCTAAGCAGGATTGGGCCTGGTTTGTACTTGGATGGGAGAAAGCTCAGGCTGTATGCCCAGGGGCTCTCACACAAAGCCACAAGGGTGGACAGGACACTGAGGCAGTTACAAGTAACTCCCACAGTGCCAGCTTAGTGCAGAGGCCTAGCACCCAAGCACACAGCTCCCTCCCCTGAAACAACATGGCCCGGCTGAATGCTTGACATGCATTGTGGAACTGAGATTTCCATTTCTGATCTCCACCTATTCTCCCTGTCTAGGTTAACTTAGAACAGTGCCCAAAGAAAGGTAGTTATCACTTAGTAATCTAGAAGAAAAGACGGTTAAATTTCAGGAATTCTGGCTCTGACAATTATCACTGGTGATGGGTTTCCTCTCAAGTCCACAGACCATCAGTACTATTCTAAGCAGAGTCTCGGTTTTGTTTCTCCATTCATGAGCAGTTGTTTAACCACTCATCCCCCACACATCCCATCTGACAGCAACAGTGACGTCACAGATGTAGATTGTACTCACGCAGTTCAACCCCTGGGGAAGCCACAAATCACTAGGGCAGCCCTTCAATCAGCAACTCTCTTCTGTGGGGCTCTCACTTTCCTTGTAATGGAGGATTTGTTTAAAAACTTTTAGTTTTCTATTTGTAAAAGTAGAGGCGGGGCCAGCATTGTGGCACAGCGACTAAGCAGCTGCCTGCAATGCCAACATCCGACATGGGAAAGCAGCAGCAGATGATCCAAGGACATGGGAAGCCAGGATTGAGTGCCAGGCTGTTTCAGGAGAGAACCAGAGAATTGGAAAATCTCTCTAACTAAAAGGTTTTGAAAACCTTTTTTAAAACAAAAACAAAAAAGTAGTACTGCAGTTGTTTAAGCTGCTGCTTAGGGATACTAGCATCCGTCTCAGAGCACTAGTTTGAATTCCCACTGTGTTGCTTCCTCTCCAACTTCTCACTAATGTGCACCCTGGGAGGTGGCAGGTGGTAGCTTAAGTACTTGAGTCCTTGCCACCCACGTGGGAGACTTGAATGGAGTTTCTGGCTTCTGGCTTCAGCCTGTCCCAGCTCCAGCTGTTTCAGGCATTTGGGGAGTTGAACCTACAGACAGACAGATCTCTTTCTCCCTCCCTCATTCTGTCATTCTGACTTTCAAATAAACGAGTGAATATTTTTTAAAGTGAGTACAGCTGATTATGGGTAAAGATGAAAACACGGAAAGACGTAACTAAGCCAATACAAATCACTTCTTTAAAAAAAAAATCTTTTCTGCTATGATTATTAAAGATGTATTTATTCATCTGAAAGAGTTACACAGAGAGAAAAGGAGAGACGGAGAGATCCTCATTCCCCTGGTTCATGCCCTAGTTGGCTGCGCCGGCCTGGGCTGGGCCTGTCCCAAGGAGGGGCCTCTTCCAGGTCTCCCACATGGATAGCAGGGGCCTACGGACTTGGACTTCTTCATTGTTTCTCCAGGTACATTGAGGAGTGGAACATTTGGTACCCAAAGCAGCACCCACTACAAATTACTCTTAATTCCACCAGTCAGATAATAACTGTCAACATTCTGGCATATTTCTATGCAGTATTTTAAGAGTATGATTTCTGCTTTTACATAAGTGAAATCATAATGTACTTATGCTTTATTTTTATTTCTTTATGTCATAATCATAAAGATTTTCCCATATCATTATAAGTCTGTTAGATATATTTTCATTCTTTTATATTTTTCTGAAATAGTTGATTAACTCATCAACTATTACTGCTGAGCTTCTACTATAAACAATACAGGTCAGGTGAATCAGTCACATAGTCCAAGACATGGACTGTGACAACATTTCTGTCCATAAAGGAATGAAAGATATTAATGTTCAAAGCCTTCAGACTAGGTCAGGAAGGACAGAATGCCCACATGTCTGGATCGAGGTAGAAACCATGAAGTTCTGGACATCACATTTGCTAGGTCAAAAATTAGATCACGGATCTGACCAAGACGATCCTGAGTAAGTCACTTAACCTCTCTCTGCCTCAGTTTCCTCATCTGCTGAGTGAGCATGATATGAGGACCTACATCTGAACTGCCCTGGAACATGGCATTAAGTTATTTGGGAAACACAAAGGCATTTCAGAAGTTGTTGCTGGCTTATCAAAATATTTGCATTTCTAATATAGTCTAATGTAACGACAGTGGGGCAAATTCCTTGAAATCTAAACTGTATTGGGAAATACAGAAGAAAAAAAATTCACCTCTACTTAGAGAAAATGAAATGGAGAGATAGAAAAAAAGACAGGAGAGAGTACCCCAAGCCAATAAGCAGGGAAAAACATTCCAGGAGAGCTTTAGAATGGGCTTTAGACTCTCCCCTGAAAGCCCTAACTCTTCGGTTTCAAAGTTGAGATAATTGGGGTGAGGAACTTCAAGAAATATCACCTCCACCCTACCCTCCACTCCAGGGCCCGCCCACCACCTGCCCACTTCAGTTGACCTCCTTGGAGTTGCAAGGAAGCAAGGGAAAGACAAGATGAGGACAGCATCCAAAACAATGATTTCCCTCTTCGTGTTTTAACCAAGAACTTAACCCTGAAGCAGGAGTTTGGTTCCAGGACAAATATTCTACAGCGACGTCTCAGCACTATGTAATTTGATATGGGAATATCAGCAGAGAGCCAAATAGAACATACTTTAGACGGCTTTCGGCTTTTTGGCTCATAATGATGGATCATCTCTCCTGGAGACTACTCTCTTCATCCTTTGCATAGTTTGACAATGAGCAAATTTGTCATTAATTTTTTTTTTTAACTTAAGCAGTATTTTTTAAAGGAAAAAGTCCAGACTTTAACTCAGGGCCTGGTATTTAAAGAGCACTGACAGGAAAAGGAGCATGAAGGAACTGATCAGCTGCTCTCACGGACCGACACAGGGAAGCCCAGGAGAGAATCTCACAATAAAAAGCACTTTAATGCCAGTACTACAGTGTAGTAGGCTAAGCCTCTGCCTGCAGCATTGACATCTCCTATGGGTGCCAGTTCAAGCCTTCGCTGCTCCATTTCAAATCCAGCTCCTTGCTTAGGGCCAGGGAAAGCAGTAGAGTATGGCTCAGGTCCTTGGGCCCCGTACCCAAGTGGGGGACTTGGAAAAAACTCCTGGCTCATGATTTGAGATCAACTCAGCTCAGCTATAGTCACTGTACCCATTTGGGGAGTGAACCAGCAGACAGAAGATCAACCTCTTGCTCTGTCTCTCCTCTCTGTAACTCTGCTTTTCAAATAAAAACAAAATAGATCTTAAAAAATAAATAAACAAAAAACATTTATGGGAATGGGTGTTTAACTGGAAGGTAAGACAACTGTATCCCTCAACAGAACTTCTGGGTTTCACTCCTGACTTCAGCTTCTTGCTAATTCACACCCTGGGAGACAGGGTGATGGCTCAAATAACATGTGCTTACACCTGTGTGGGATACCTGGATTGAGCAACCCGTGGGAACTCTCCATTTCTTGGCTGCTCAAGTATCAAGAAAGAAAAAAGGAAGGGGGAAGGAAGGAAGGAAGGAAGGGTAGGCAGGTTTGGTCCCTCTGGGACACTGAGATGCCATTTCCTTGCCTTCCCCAGCCCCTAGAAGCTCCCTGAATTGTATGGCTTGTGCCCCTCCCTCCATCTTCATAGCCCATTACTCCAATTGCTACTTTCATCACCATCATCATGTCACCTTCGTCTCTTTAGGGGTCAAATCCCCCCTTGGGTCCCTCCTAGAAGGTCTCCTGGGATTCACTGAGGGAACGGCTGGATAAAGATCACACTTAGAGGTGCCAGGGATCCGGGTCTGGATATCTCTAGGAGGCATTGTGTTGTCTACCACAAATGCCATCATACTTACAATTCAGCTTTTACTTGTTTATCTCCATGTATCTCTAGATTAGGAGTAACTTAAGGGCAAGGACTATTCTTTACTTACCTCCACAGTGAGTCTTCAGAAAGTTTGTGGAAGGGACCAAGGTTGTGTCACAGGAGGTTAAGCTGTACTTAACCTCAGTGCTGCCTGCAGTACTACATGAGCACTGGTTGGAGACATGGTTGCTCCACTTCAGATCTAATACCTTGCTAATGTGCCTGGGGAAACAGCAGAAGATGGCCCAAATGTTCTCAAGTGGGTGACCCTTTTCACCCAAATGGGAGACCCAAATGAAATGCCTAGCCTTGCCCTAACATGGGACTCAAGCTCACAGACTGAATATCTGTGTGTGTGAGTGTGTGTGTGTGTGTGTCCCTCTCTATAACTCTTCATTTCAAATAAATAAAACCAAAAACCAAACAAGTTCATGGAAAATGTGCATTATGAGAAACTATGCATGGATTTCCATTGTGTTTGACCCAACTAAAATTTTAGTTCCAGGCAATTCACAATGGCATTCCACCTACTGCTGCTTATCATCATTGTGTGAAGAAACAACCCCCTGTCTTTGGACTCCTATTGCTTCTGCCTGAAAGGCCATCACAACACAACGTTCCAAACAATGCTCAACCTAGTAAGCCTTGAAATGAGTGTCCACCTTTGGTAAAATTCTTTTGGAGACCTACAGGTGAAAGCTACACAGCAAAGCTTCCTAAAAACCCCCAGAACTACCTCTTCCACTCTGTCTACCCTCCCCCTTGACTCAGCCATCCCACTTGCCTACCAGCCACTGCTCCACTCAGCCAAATGTGCTTTGTTCCCAGGGAAAGTGCACGAGCATCAGGATTTAATTTTGACACTATCCACTTCCAGCCAATAAACTAGCATTTACCAGGCACAAAAAGAAAAGAAAAACCACCACTCTCCACTTCCTAAATTCCTGGGTGTGCTTTGGCTCTGTCTTCCTCGTAGTGGGGTCTGCAAAGCACCCACAGTCTAGTGATTCCACACGGGACCAGCGCTTCCTCACTAGAAGCAACTGAACAGGAGCCGCCAGCTGCCAGGGTGAGGGGAGATGCCTGCTGGCTGCCCGGTCTCAGGGTTATCTCTGCTGTGAATGCTCTAAATATCTTCCTCTTCCTTCTCTCAGATAAACAGTCAGCAGTGTGGCAAAGTGAGTTGGGGAAAAAAACCTCAACTGGTTCAGTACCTCGGCAATAAACTCCTGAACTTTGGAGCTGCTCAAGCCTTTTCTGCTCCTTGCCTCTTGCTGCAAGGCCATGCTGCTCTGAGTGGCATGGATAAAGAGTTCCAGGTCAGAAATACTATTTGCTTTGGCCTGTCTAATCCCCAGCAACGCTGGGTAGTAGGTGCCACTCAATTGCTTGTTGGTTCACATTTATCCCTTGGGAAATTGAACCAGAGCAAGCTACAGTGACTTACCCAAGGTCACTGCTAATAAACAGTAGAGTCAGAATTCAAATCTTGGCAGCCTGGCACAAAGAAGGGCAAAAGACCTTTTCCTATTGACCTGGACTGTGACTAGGGCACTTCACCTGGCCCCGTGTTCTATTTAGGATCTTACAGGACCCCTGTGTCACATGCAGTGGGGTGTGGGGGCTGAAGGTTCATGTGACACTTGCCAATATTATCTCTGGCATTTGCCGACCCTCAAGGCCGGCCTCTCCTGTTGCTTCTGAGGGCTCCTACCCAAAAAGTCCGCTAGCTTGCAGAAGTAGAAGCTACCCACACCACCCTCTGTGGCAGCCAGCCTTTCAGGTACCCTCTTCACCTCCGGTGCAGGACAAGTATCACCTGATGGCCAGGTTAGTGGCATCCAGAAGAACAAGTGAAATCCTAGACTCAAGCTCCAACCTCTCCAAGGGGATTCTTAAACCTTTCAGCCTGCAGGTCTGGCAGACTCCTACCTAAAAGGTGATCTTTTACGTTGTACAATACAACGTTCCGCACAGCGCACTGTCCCAGGTTAAAATTCTTATCCCAAGGAGAGATCACATTTCAACCTCAATGTTTCAGATAGCAGCCCTGCTGTGTCGACATTCGTGTTCCCTCACATGAAGAAATATTTCCCCATTGTCATTTTTTAGTGATCCAACATGTTACTGGAAATTCCTCTAGTATTTGGTGTTTGAATCGTTTCCAATTTTTTGCTCTCCTGCACTGGATGAAACAAATTAATATTTTTGTTTGCTTAATTTTTGGTTTATTTACTTCCTTGTAGATGAATTTCCTAACCTAGAATGAATAGTCCAGAAGATATGAATATTTTTACAGCTTTTGATACACATCATTTTATCGTTTATTTAAGAGATTGCACAAACCTAAGTTGTTGCCACTAACTTATAAGTTCCCATGTGCATTTCTGTTGACATGGGCTTAATCATTTTTATTTGGTTATTCCCAGTGTCATAGCTCTAGAAAGATACCTTAAAGCAGTTTAGATATGCTGCTTTTTATTGTCTTCAAGACTGATTATTTTTCCATGTGATGATTATAATATTTATTTGAGAGTAATGTACTCATCTCCTTTGGCAACATCTCCAGACATAAACCATTCCTATCAGTTGCTTGGGATAAACTTCAGCATTAATCATATTTTTCTACATGTATGTATCATTTATTCCTGTAGCTTTATTGTATATGTATCAATTGTAAATTTCAGGATAACCTATATAGTCTTTTTTTTTTCTAAGATTTATTCATTTTATTACAGCCAGATATACAGAGAGGAGGAAAGACAGAGAGGGAGATCTTCCTTCTGATGATTCACTCCTCAAGTGAGCCGCAACGGGCCGATGCGTGCCGATCCGAAGCCGATGCCGGGAACCTCGAACCTCTTCCGGGTCTCCCACGCGGGTGCAGTGTCCCAATGCACTGGGCCGTCCTCAACTGCTTTCCCAGGCCACAAGCAGGGAGCTGGATGGGAAGTGGAGCTGCCGGGATTAGAACCGGCGCCCATATGGGATCCCGGTGCGTTCAAGGCGAGGACTTTAGCCGCTAGGTCACGCCACTGGGCCCTTAGTCTTACATTCATATTTCTCTGTTTCTTCTTAATCATATTGTTCATTTCTTCAGTAGAGAGACATTTATGAACCCTTCAGACATGAGTAAATTGGGCTATTTTTTCACATTTTGAAAAATTCTCACATAGATTTTGCTCTATGCCTCTGTAACAAATAATTAAATATAATGTGATCTGTTATCTTTCTGCCTTATGGTATTGCTTCTACTTTGATGTAAATTGAGTTTACAAAAAAAGGACAGCTATGCCATTGGAATTTCTTTTTTTTTTAAGATTTATTTATTTTTCATTACAAAGTCAGATATACAGAGAAAAGGAGAGACAGAGAGGAAGATCTTCCATCCGATGATTCACTCCCCAAGTGAGCGCAACGGCCGGTATGGCGCCGATCCGAAGCCAGGAACCAGGAACCTCTTCCAGGTCTCCCACATGGGTGCAGGGTCCCAAAGCATTTGGGCTGTCCTTGACTGCTTTCCCAGGCCACAAGCAGGGAGCTGGATGGGAAGTGGAGCTGTCGGGATTAGAACCGGCGCCCATATGGGATCCCGGTGCGTTCAAGGTGAGGACTTTAGCCGCTAGGCCACGCCACCGGGCCCGCTGGTGGAATTTCTATTTTGCTTTATTTCATTCATTCATTTCATTCATTCAACAAATACATGTGAAGCTCCTATATATAGTGTGGTAGGCAATGATCCAGTGCTAAGGGTACAACTACAACAAGGAGAGGTGGAGGGACAATTGTGACAAATAACAACAGGTAAGAGAGAGTGACAAAGAGCCTAGCATAGGCATAAAAATTAAATCTTTCTTTTTTTAACATTTATTTATTCTTATTGAAAAAGCAGATTTACAGAGAAGAGGAGAGACAGAGAGAAAGATCTTTCATCTGCTGGTTCACTCCCCCAAATGACTGCAACAGCCTGAGCTGAACCAAACCAAAGCCAGGAGCCAGGAGCCTCATCCGGGTCTCCTACTCAGATGCAAGGTCCCAAGGTTTTGGGACATCCTCTACTGTTTCTCCAGGCCACAAGCAGGGAGCTGGAAGGGAAGTGGAGCAGCTGGGACATGAACTGGCACCCCTATGGGATGCTGGTGCATGCAAGGTGGGGACTTTAGCCACTAGGCTATTGCACCGGATCCAAAAATTTAACCTTTCAAGGGAACCTCAGGGAAAGGACAACATTTAAGCAAAGGCCTGAAGGAGAGGAAAGAACAGCCTCCTGTATGTGGAGGAAGTGGCACCAGACTAGTTTAACAGCAACCTGTATCGAAGGTGGAGCAGGATGCCACAATGGCTGCAGGAGAGTGAGGGACAGAAGAGATGCTGACGGGAAGGCAAGGAGCAGATCATGTAGGACAGGGTGGAGCAGGGTAGAAGCCTTTGGAGGTGGCTAAGGCAAGTGAAAAGCAAGCTCTGACTTCCAAGCTGACTAAGGCAACACTGGTTGTGATGCTGAAACAAGTGGGGCAAAGCAAGAGCAGAGGCAGGCCAACCCGCCAGAAGGCCTTCAACAATGGTACAGGATTTGGCTAAGGAGGAGAGGCACTACAAGTGTAAACTGAAGGTCTATTTTTTTAACAGCTTGATTTTAGCCTTTTAAATATTCATTTATTTTTTATGGAAAGGTAGATTTATAGAGAAAAGGAGAAACAGAAAGAAAATTCTTTCATCTGCTGCTTCAGTCCCTAAATGGCTGAACTGACCTGAAGCCAGGAGCCAGGAACAACTTCTCGGCTTCCGGGGCCCGGTGGCGTGGCCTAGCGGCTAAAGTCCTCACCTTAAATGCACTGGGTTCCCATATGGGCGCCGGTTCTAATCCCGACAGCTCCACTTCCCATCCAGCTCCCTGCTTGTGGCCT
Organism: Ochotona princeps; assembly: GCF_030435755.1. Lineage (NCBI taxonomy): Eukaryota > Metazoa > Chordata > Mammalia > Lagomorpha > Ochotonidae > Ochotona > Ochotona princeps. The sequence goes on from NC_080833.1 coordinate 93,199,800, forward strand.
GGGAAAGCAGTCGAGGATGGCCCAAATGCTTTGGGACCCTGCACCCGTGTGGGAGACCTGGAAGAGGTTCGAGGTTCCTGGCTTCGGATCGGCGCCATACCGGCCGTTGCGCTCACTTGGGGAGTGAATCATCGGATGGAAGATCTTCCTCTCTGTCTCTCCTTCTCTCTGTATATCCGACTTTCCACAAAAATGAATAAATCTTAAAAAAAAAAAAAAAAACCAACTTCTCGGCTTCCCACATGGATGCAGAGTCCCAAAGATTTGGGTCATCCTCCTCTGCTTTCCCAGGCCACAGCAGGGTGTTGGATGGAAAGTAGATCAGTCAGGACACAAACCAGCTCCCACATGAGATTTGGGCATTTGCAATGGGAGGATTAGCCATTTGAGCCACATGTGCAGGGCCCGAGGGTCTATTTCTGACCTCTCATAGGGTATGTGGGGAGTAAAAGGAAGTGGGTCAAGAACGCCTGCAGTTACTTTGACTACACACTGGGAGCACAGTCTTGCTGCTTACTGGGATGGAACCATCTGTGGGGGGAACAGTTTAGAGCTTGCAGCTCATCCTGTTGCACTTCAAATGCTTTACCAAATGGAGATGTCAGGTTAATCTTTTTTCCTATTCTGAGACCTAAAATGTTGATAAGTGCACTTTCTTCTTCTTCTTCTTCTTCTTTTTTTTTTTTGGTATGTTTTTAAATGCTGTGTGTGTGTGGGGGGGTGTCCTGATTTCTTTTCCTATTTTCTAAAATGGATATCTATTATTAATCTCCTAATTATTTTGTAACCCTTACACTAGCATTACATTACATCTATTCATTTTTAAACACAGTCACCTTTTATTCTTTTCCAATATCTTTGTTTTTCCAATATTTTTCCTGTTATGATTTAATCATTTTCTTGAAATAAGTCTTGTGGCCCAAGGAAAATCCTCAAACAAACTTATTTTTGGTTCACGGTTAGAGTTGGAATCTTTTTTATTTTATGCTTTTATTCATATGCAGCTATATTTCACTGACAGATAATTACTCTATGTGGGATTTTTTTTGGCTCAATCTTTGCTGAATTCATTTATTATTGATAGTAATTTAAGGGATGCTTTTCTTGGAACATTCAGGTTTGTAATCATGGCAATGGGAGTGCCCTTTTTCATCCTTGTATTTTTATGTCTTTCCCTAATCGCTGTTACCAGCACTTCTAATGGCGTGTTGAGAATGGCAATAGAGGGACCTCCAGTTGTGCTTTCGAGGAGAGCAACTCTCACATCTGCAGAGTGAGCTGAAGTTTCTGATCAACTGTGTGGTTTCTTGTATTTGAGACTAGCAATCTCCGCATCTCATGCAAAGACTTACTAAGGAATGACTTTATGTCTCTGCTCCTTTCTATAAGTCTGCCTTTCCAACTTAAAAACATTTAAAAATAAACAAGGAATAACTATTCAACATTATTGACCACTTTTTCAACAGTGGTTATAATATGTTTATTTGCTTTAAAATTGCCTTTCCATTTATAATTTAATTTCCCCATTTCCTCTCTTTTAGAAAAGAAAATCAGTGAGCACAGTGCCAAGGAATCTAACCATAATTGCATTTTTCCCTCAGTCTTTGCATGTCTTTGTTATTATGTCACTTGGAAATTAAAACTTGAGAATTGTTAGACATCCATTGCTCAATGAATGTTATCACCCTTCCTGTTTGTGACTATATCATCTACTTTATGAGATACCATGTTTTTTTTATAGACTCATGACCTAATTTGGAACACTTCCATTACTTCAATCTTTTTTATATAAAATCTGGTGGATTTAATTATTTCTGTTATAGCTAATATGTAGCTATATTTTTTTATTTTTTAGAATATTTATTTATTTTTATTTGAAAGATTTACAAAGAGATTTACAAAGAGAAGGAAAGACAGAAATCTTCCATCCACTGATTCACTCCCCAACTATATGTAATGGCCATAGCTGAGCTAATCTGAAGACAGGAGCCAGGAGCTTCTTCTGGGTCTCTCACATGGGTACAGGGGCCTAAGGACTTGTTAGCCTCTTCTGCTTTCCAAGGTCACAAATAGGTAGCTGGATTGGAAGTGGAGCAGCCAGGATTTGAAACGGTGCTCATATGCAGGCGAAGATTTCACTTAGTTCATGGTGCAGGTCTCAATATTTGTTTTCTAACTTCACTTTATGGTTGGACCCTGGGGAAATACATCACCTTGACACCCAGTCGAGGAGAGATAAGATCTGTCACTGCCCCTTGTGTGTCTCTGTATTGCACCATTCTTGACTCTGCTGTTTCCTTTAGTCCTACAGAGAAACAGAAGCAGGACCTAGCATCATGGCAATATTTAGAAAGTCTGGAATCCTTTGGGGATTCTAGTTTTTCAGCTAGGACCTGACAAATACTTGCATGCCATGCATATTTTCTGCCTACTGTGGCTTATTTACATGGGGTGACAAATCCAGGAAATGACTGTGATTGTCTTCATTTTGTAGACTCTGAGACTCATGGAGGCTAAATGGCTTGTCCACGTTTTACATATAGGAGGTGGTGGAACCATACCTCAAAGATTGTTAACTATCACATAGCCAGTTGGCCACGATTTATGATTAGTGGTTCATGAGTCACGGCTCCTGGCTCATGGTTCATGACTCATGAACACTGCCCAGAGGCAATGTTCTGATGATACTTTCTCCCAAGGGGTTTTCTGCCTAGATTTCTTTGTCCCTGGCAGTAATCTTTGCCTCCATAGACTCTGCTAACAAAGAGGATTTAGAAAAGCAGGGACTTCATCCTGGGAGCGGACAATGGTATATTTTGGATAATCAGTATTGTCTTCAAGGCTAACAAATTCCTGCCTTCCATTCTAGAGGGTCCACCCTAAGGATATGAACATGTGTTTTTGCTCAAAAAATTGTCTAGAGAAGGATTCATCATAGTTTTATTCATGTAATTCACATCTGTAAACAACTCAAATGTTCATCAGTGGTTTACTGGTTTGACAAAATGTGGGACATCCACACAGCAGAACACTACAACACACAGTAACACAAATGACTGACAAAATCATTAAGCAGGGCTCAGAAACTGGAGACAAGGAGTGGAACACAGAAGTTTATTTTGCTAGCAAGAAGAAAAAAAAACCCTTTTTTATTTTGCTTAATGTACGTTTCAGATCATTACATATCAGTATGTTTTTTAAATAAAAATTCTCTTTATTTCTTTAATTTCATTTCATGTAGTTAAAATAGCTACACAATTATCCCTTTATGACTGTACCATGTTGACTGAGCTCAACTCTAGTTGATGGGGCACTAGATTATTTCTAATCGTTTTACAACAAACAATGAACACAAAATTGCCAGGCCAAAAAGTATGCAAATATTTTATTTGTAAAGACATTGCTAACCCAATGCTCACAGAAGTTAATTTCTATGTATATTTCTACACTGAGTGTATGTGGAAATATCTAGTTTCCTATACATTGGCTAATATGGCATGTTACAAAGCTGCTCAGCTGGATAAATGGAAAGGTAAATAATGCTATAATTTTATTTTAATTTTTTAAAGAATTGTTTATTTTGGACCCGCCATGGTAGCTTAGCGATAAAGGTCCTCACCTTGCATGTGTTGGGATTTCATATGGGCACCAGTTGGTGGCCCAACAGTCCTGCTTTCCATTCAGCTCCCTGCTTGTAGCCTAGGAGGACAACTGGGGACAGACCAACACTTTGGGACCCTGAGCCTGCTTGGGAGACCTGGAGGAGGCTCCTGTCTCCTGGCTTTGAATTGGTTCATCTCAGGCTGTTGCAGCCACTTGGAAAGTGAATCAGCAGACAGGATCTTCCTCTCTGTGTATCTGTCTTTCCAATAAAAATAAATAACCATCCAAGGGTCCCCGTTGTAAGGCATGCTTCAAGGGTCCTGCTTAAATGGTTTTGATAGTTCAACAGTTCTGAGTTGCTGTTGATCTTGCCACTCCAATCATGATGAAATCTCCAGAATCCACTGGCTGACATAGTCCACCCTGGAGTCTCCTCTGGCCCAGGTATTCACTGCCAATGCTTGGCTGGAGTAGTTGATTGATTTGTTCTGTCCTCCATCCTCTGTTATGGTACCAGGTGTCCTCTGCAGGCTCCAGCATACTGCCAAATCCTCCATGTGCATCTGGATATGTTGTCCACTGCTCCATCTAAGTTACTGGGGAGACCCAGCTCTGACACATACACTCCACATTCAGGCCACAGAACCTCCAATTCTCTCCATGGTTGGGGTTCTGAGTCCAACAATTCAACTGGGGGGATCCTCCAAAGAAACCTTATCTGAGGTAATCCTAGACCTGATTCTTGGGTGTGCTTGCAATACAGGGTCCAGCACAGTCTGTTGCCTAAATTAGCCTATGCACATGCTGGTAGTTTCAATTGCTGAGTCAGTTCTATCTCAAGCCCTCTTTTCTACACAAAGCAATGGGTGCTGCAGCCCAGCTTGATCCTGTTCACCACACACTTGGCCTTCACATAAACCAGTGGGAGCTGCAGCCTAGTCAGAGTGGCCTGCAATAGCCCCCATCGGGTCCAACCTCTGCCCTAGTTTCCATACTTGCCAGTATGTACAGCTGACTGGTTCAGTCTGTCCAATGTCCCATTCAGCTCTCCTACGTGTCAATGGGCATTGAAGCCAAGTTCAACCCAATAGCCCCACTATCCAGACCACACACATGGTGGCGGGTGTCAATCTCTGTCTAGCCATGCCTGCCCCTAGTCCTGGTTCTTATGCTCACCAGTGGGAGTGGTAAGCCAAGAGGGAGGTACCCACTGTTCCCCTAATGGGTCCACTCCCACTCCTGGATCTTGCACTCTCCACTTGGTTCTGCAGTTTAGCTTGACAGAATTTGCCCCCAGTGCTAGTATCTGCCAGCTGATGCTGCAGCAAAGCCCAACCAATCCACACCCACTCTGCTTATGCATGCACCAGTAGGCATAGTCAGCCCAACCTGGCTTTCCCTTGATCCAGCTCACATGCAGGCCAACAGGTATTGTAGCCCTGCCCAGCCTGGTCTGCCACCGATCCCAGCTCTCACTCTCACCAATGGGAGTAGTGGCCCAGCAGAGGAGCCCTCACAGCCCCTCTACTAGATTCATCGCCTTTCCTTTCATCCCCCATTTCACATGTGTTGGTTGGGAACTGCAGCCCAGTCTGGCATGGCCCACCTCACCTCAACATTTGCCAGTAGGAGCTGAGGTCTGGCCCATTTGGGCCCACCCCCAGTTCCAGTTCATGCTGGTGGGGGCTACAGCCTAGCCCAGCCCAGCCAGTCCCCAGTCCCAGCCCTGATGTAAACTGGCAGGTATTGTGGCCCAACTAAGCATGACCCACACCCCATTCTGGTTCTCAGTTTTGCCAATGAGTGATATGAAGTGGTGCAACCTGGCTTGCCCCAGACCTGAGCCAAATGTATGCCGGTAAGTGCCATAACCTGGCCTGGTCAGGCCTTCTCCCTGTCTTGGTTCTTGTGCTCACCTGCAGGGACTGTGTCCTGACAGAAGTATTCCCCAAACTCCTCCACCAGAACCTGTCCCAATGCCAGATCTCGTGCACCTGGTATGTACATGGGCCAGCCCTACTTGACTCACCTCCTGTCCTAGCAGGAACAGTGGCCTTTCTTGACCGGCCCTCATCTATTGTGGTTCTTACTGTTGGGTGCTACAGCTCAGCCAAACCTGGTCCACACCCAGACATAGCTCACATGTGGCACAGCAGGGGCAAAGACCTAGCCCAGCCCATCCTACACACACACTGGGTCTCATGAACACCAGTGAGTGCTGGAGTCTAGCCCAGTCTGGTGCACCCAGACCCAGTCTACACCCATGCCGAGGGATACTGCAGCCATATCCAGACCAGATCACAGCCCCTACTCAGGCCTTCACGTGCACCAGAGGGAACCACAACCCAGTCAGGGCATCCCTTTTGCTCTCAACCAGGCCTGTTCCCAGCCACAGATCTTGCATGTGCCAGTGGTTGTTCTGACCTGGTTTGGCATAGCCCCTCCCCTGTCTTGCCCTTTGCCTTTAGATGCTGCATCCTGTCCTGACCCAGCTGGTCCCCAGTCCCAACTCTCACTGGTGGGTGTTATAACCTGGCCTTGCTCAGTCTCCTTTTCCTGATTCATGTAAACCAATAGGTGTGATAGCCTAGCCCAGCATGACGTGCACTCAAGCCTGGTTTCTGAACTTGCCAATGGGCAAGTTTTGCTTAGCCCTGCCCAGTTTTCCCCCTTCCAAAACCAACCCACACACTTGCCAACAGATGCCCAACACCCAGGCCTGGACCATGTGCACACTAGCAAGAACTACGACCCACTTGGGGAATTTCCCAAGTTCCCCTCCTCAGCATACTCCCAAACCCAGATCACATGCATGCCAGCAGGTGCTAGGCCCTTACCTGGCATAGCCTGCCCTACTCCATTCCAGCCTTTGTATGAGCTGGTAGATGTTGCAGCCCGGCCCAGTCCACCCTACATCATGTTTTAGGATGCACGTGTAGGTGCTGTAGCCTGGACCTGACCAGACTGTTCCCAGCCCCAGTACCTGTGAATGTTGGCAGGCTCCATGGTCACACCTAGCTCAGCCCATTACCATCCCAACTCTGAAGCTAACCAATGGGACTTTAATTCCTCAGGGTTGGGCCCACATATCCCCCACAGAATCCACCCCCGGACCCGATTCTCTTGGATGCTGGTTAGTGTCATGGCCCAGCCTAATGTGGCCCATCCCTGTTCTAACACTCACTGGCAAATACTGGGATCTAGCCCTGCCAAACAGGGCCCCAGCCCTAGCTTTCATATGGGCTGGCATGTGGTGGTCAGCAATGTTCCATGCTAACAAGCCCAGCTCAGGTCTCCCATGTGAGCTTGTTCATCAGTCTTTCACCTCCAACCACCAGGTCTCAATCCCTTTACTTACCTGCAAGTACAGTGGCCTTGTCGTTGGGAGTCCCTCAGGAGTCACCCCTTACCTGCAAGATACTCCCATGGCAGTCTTCCCTACCCCATATCCCCTTGTTCCTTTTCCTAATCTATCCACAGTCCTTATGCTCAAGAGTGCATGGTTTCAGCCTTCAGAAGGCCAGTGGGTGGTGTGGTGGCCCAGTGCTCTGCTGCCCACCACAGTTCCAAGCTCCTGGTATATTGCTGGCCAGGTGCTTTACCTCTCCACACACCCAAGATCCAGGACCATTGAAGTTCTCCAGACTTGATCTCCCAGCACACCAAAGCAGTGTGCTGACCTGGGGCTCTCCCCTCCCCCTCTCCTTACCTCACCCAGGACCAAGTACATGGGGAAATTTCCAGATTTGCTCCACCTGCCTGGAGGTGAGCTCCCAAGTCCCCACATGTGCACCAGCCCTCCCCTTACCCAATCCCACATCCTCAGGCCCCCATGAGCCACCTCCTGCCCCACCAGCCAGCAAGCTGGCACTGGAGAATGGCAGTGGGTGGCCCATAAATCTTTGTTTTAAAAAGTGTTTACTTTTATTTGAAAGGTAGATTTACAGACAGAAGGAGATACATAGAGAGAGGTCTTCCAGCTGTTGGTTCACTTCCCAAATAGCCACAATAGGCTGGAGCTAAGTCCATCTGAAGTCAGGAGCCAGGAGCTTCTTCCAGTTAATGGGTCCAAGACCATAAGCAGAGACCTGAATCAGAAGTGGAACTATTGGGACACGGACTGGCACCTATATGGTTGCTGGCTCTACAGGCAGAAGATTAGCCTGATATGCCATGGTGCCAGCCCCTATAATTTTATTTTGTGTGCTTTTTACTATGAATGAGACTAAACATATGTTCACATTTTTTAGATTTACTTTTATTTAAAAGGCTAATTTACAGAAAAGAAAGATACAGAAAAAGAGAGAAAAAGATCTTCCATCCACTGGTTTAGTCTCCAAATGGCCACAACTGTCAGAGTTGGGTCGATTCAAAACCAGGAACCAGGAGCTTCTTCTAGGTCTCTCACGTGACTGCAAGGGCCCAAGGACTCAGACTAGGCTACACTGCCTTCCCAGTCCACTAGCAGACAGCTGGATTAGAAGTGAAGCCACTGGGATTCGAACTGGTGTCACAGGTGCCGACATAGCACCAGCCCCATATGATCACATTTTAAAATCATTTACATTGACAGTTGCTTGTTTTGTGAACTTTTATCTGTCCACTTTACTATAGGAGATTGGATCATTTCCACATTGTGCTCTAGGCACAAGTTACCTAGGAAACAAAGATTACATACTAATGCTTTAATGGGGCAACAAACCCCCAGATGAGTGAAAGGGAAAAAAAATGAAAGTGAAGCCCAAAAGGAGGGAACTCAAATACAGGGTGGTGCATTTAAAAAGCTGGCCATAGCTTCCTAAGAAAACAGTGTTGTTCAGTTCAGCAATTATTAGGGTAGGGTTAGTGATGAAGGAGTTGAAGGCAATCTGCCCCAAGATATGCTGAACTAATATGCTGATTAAGATTTTAAAGATCTTGGCGAGATCAGATTCTCTGACCTGATCTTTCCTCCATAGAGCAGATTTCTTTCCGAAGAATGCCTTCTCTCCACAAAGACAAAATAGTTGTTACTTGGGGCTTGGTGCTGCCAATAATAATCCTAAACCCAAATCAATAAACTCATCGAGATAACCCTTGTCTTCCACTCATTTCCCACCCACCCATGTGACCCCATGACTCCACTAGAATTTACCACCCTGAGCCCATATTCCTTTGTCCTGTCATTTATTCACAAATTCATCGTTTCTTGCCAAAAAGTATGTAATAGTACCTTGCCTTCATTCCTGGCTTTGGGTCTTCACACATAGTGAAGGTCCCATGTACACATTAAACTCACAGAATTAGCAAACTTTATCTTGTTGAGCTGTCTTGTGTTGGTTTAGGTCCTAAACCCAACCAAACATCTCTCTTTAGAACCAAGATGGGTACAGGTGATTACCAGTGTCTTGTACAGCAGGCAAGAGCAGGTTTTACCAGTCAGTTCCCTCCCACCTGCTGGTTCTCCTCAGGGACAGGGCATGGACTGCCCTGTACCTCTGGGTTGTGTAACCCAGCACAGCTGATGGGGGAACCAGGTGCCATGTCCCACGGCAGGGTACTTCATCCGAGTCTAGAGCCAGGAAACTGCCACAGTGGCCTGGCCCAGCCCTCTTACCGGTTCAGAGCAAGACAGATAGCAGTGTTAGGGGTCAAACAGAGGGGCAGCAGTCAAGAATGCCATTGAGCAAGCCTCTGATGTCCTGGACGGGCAGGTCAATGCCCACAGTTCTGAAGGGACTGAGAGTGGATGGCATTAGACACCATAACACATTGTGTCAGAATTCTTCTTGCTTCTAGTACCCTACCACTGCATTCTTTGACTGCAATATCTCTGATCCACCTGGGTTTTATTTTGGTATTTAGAGGATCCAATCTTTTTTTTTTTTCCACGTGGCCACACAGTGGTTCCTGACATGAAAGGCCATCATTATTGTGCATTAATTCTACTTATCTTTGAAGACTTAATGAACCTGCTTTCCTCTCCTGGGTCTAACATTTACTATGGGAGGAGAGTTGCACACTGCAGAGGTAGACTTCGTCCTGTGCTCTTGTCTATTCTATAGAGGGCGACTGTGGTCACATAGCAGGCAGTTCAACCATTGCTAATAATTCACTTTCATAAACTATAGCCAAAGTTCTATCTCCTTAATTTCACCAAGATGCAGCCAGTTGTGAAGCTGTCACCCCATCCTGATGGATCGCGGTTTGAATTATAGTTTCTTTCCCTGGAGAGTGCTGTCAAATATACTGCCGTTTTAGATGTGCTATTTTTACTTGGCATGGTCTGTGGAATATCCTCAAAAGTAATTAAAGTGCCAAGAAAACAGCAAGACAGGGATGAACAGGAAAAAGCAACAGCAAACGTGGTTAAAAGAAATTGGACCTCCAGAAAAAAAGAAAAAAAAAACCATTTGCCCTACACAGTTAACCATTTCCTCATGCACTGAGTCATTTTCCCTCCCCATCCCTATCACTATCGCTTATGCAGCCTTCTGGCACAGCCCTAATACAATACTTAAAATTTATTTAATGACTAATGAGACAGAGAAACATAGAGAAAAAGAGAGCAAGTACCCATCCTCCGATGCAAGAGCCTGGGTTGAGATCAAAGCTGGCAGCTTGGGCCTCAATCCAGGTCTTCCCCATGCGTCAACAGGAACCCAACTATTTGCACCAACACTGCTGTGTTCCAGGGATTGCCCGGGCATTAAGCTGAAGTCTGCAGCCAGGACTAAGGCACGCTGACATGGAGGTGTGGATGTCCCATCTGACTACTTAATTACTAAGCTAGTCACCTGTCCACCCCCAAAACAATTTCAATGATAATTAATTATTGATAGTCCATCCTTCCTGGATAGACTGTCAAGTTGCTCAGGGACTTAGATCCAAGGAGAACATACTTGTGTTTGACCCCGGGATTTGTATGGAGCCTGAAAAAGAGTAGTTGTATGAAACATATTTTTAAAACAAAGGCAGCAGAGCCTGGTGGCGTGGCCTAGCAGCTAAAGTCCTCACCTTGAACGCACCGGGATCCCATATGGGCGCCGGTTCTAATCCCGGCAGCTCCGCTTCCCATCCAGCTCCCTGCTTGTGGCCTGGGAAAGCAGAAGAGGAAGCCCAAAGCTTTGGGACCCTGCACCTGCGTGGGATACCTGGAAGAAGTTCCTGGTTCCTGGCATCGGCATCGGATTGGCGCAGCACCGGCCTGTTGCAGCTCACTTGGGGAGTGAGACATCGGATGGAAGATCTTCCTCTCTGTCTCTCCTCCTCTCTGTATATCCGGCTTTCCAATAACAATAAAATCTTAAAAAAAAAAAAAAAGGCAGCAAAGAGCATGAAAATCAATCAGCCCAATTAAAAGCCTTTAAAAGCCTTATGTGAGACTGTCATTTCTTCCTTAAATCTCACCTGGACTCTTTGGATCCACCGTTGATCACCAACTTCCTCTCTTACCCATTCACGTACCTCTCCTCTCCTAAGAGTGGGAACTCTTGTAAGACACAGCCTTGTTTGAATCACTCTTATGTCCTGTGCACCTAATATGCACTCCACAAACATTTGCAGAGTGAATGACTGACTGAATTACAGCTAACAGAGGCAGATCATTAGAAAAGGTCTGAAAACAGTCAATGGAGAGTTAGTACAGGGTTATTTCAATAAGTTTGTGGAAAATTTAATTAGAAGGGAATGCGAGTTTTCCATGAACCTTTAGAACATCTTTGTATATCTTTGAATGTGTATCTTTGAACGAACTTGTATATCTGGTCAGAAAAGGGACACTCAAGCTAGGTCTTCTCAGAGAAGAAAATATAGTTAAGTGAGAAGGTGGCGTGCTTTGGAGTAGGAAGACCTGTGTTCCAATTCCAATTTTGAAATTTTTAGGGGCCAGGCTCTTAGAGCTTCTGTTTCCTTCTCTGTGAGGTGGAAACAGTTGGGACTGGTGATGATGTCTGAAAGTTCCAGCTTGGGGCATGGCATTTATCCAGCAGCCTGCTGTTGCCATTACTATTATTTGCAATTACTATGGTTACTATGGTTAACAGGTGTGGAGAAAACACAGGGGAAGAAAATTGTTAAACAGTTTATGTAGCTTTGGAGGAGGTGGTTTGGGCATGGAATAGAGTGTGGGAGACCTCCAGGGAGAGTCATGGTGATAGTAACCCTCAAATACTGAGCACCCACTCTGTCAGGTCTTCCACAGCATCATTCCATTTCATCTTTACAACACCCCCTTGACAGCAGCAGGGCTACCCTAATTGCCAAAGCGAGCAAAGTGAACTGCAGAGAATGACTCTGAGTTACAAGGTCACAGAGCTGATAAGCTCCAGGGTTCCTGGCTTAACTTTTTCCTCTTTCTGAATAGCCCATGGACTGAGTATATTCTTGGAATAAAACTTAAAAGAGGCCTGTCAAGAACCTAGAGATGAATTAGCTACGTTACATGTAATAGTCATCTCCCTACACCTATTGCCTTTACACATAGCATTATGAACAACCGAGGTTGTGTTGGACTAAGTGGACTGTATAGGGTGTGGGGAGCTGGTCTTTGGGGACAAATATCTGCCTCTATGCCTTCCGCAGCAGAAAGTTACCAATTGTTTTTTTAAAATCTGCCTAATTTTAGGGGACTGCCCTGGGTCTGGTTTATCACATACATACTTTTATGGGTCTGCAACCCACATCAGATGTTTGCCTTAGCATACCATACATTCTCAGCACGTGGGGCATGGAGACGCACCCAGGCTGGGCTGCCCGCAAAGCTTCATTTGGCTGTGGCTTCTTTAACTCCTCCGGTTCCCAGGCTCACCCTGGTCAAAGACCTCTGTTTAGCATCATGTGGGAATTGTCTTCTCTCCTCCAGCCAGATGATGTTAAATGTGCACGGACCCCCACCATCCCCAGTAACTTTCAGGGTGCTTTAGAAGGACTCAAGGAGTGCACCTAATTTCAAAGGTTAACTGAATGAGATGAGTTTCACAATAATACCTCCCCATGACAGCGTGTCGGTGTCATGTGGCATCAATATTCAGGAGACACTGACAGGTTGTGTTTTGTACCTGCATTCCCTGTTGTGAGTCCTGCTGGGAATAAACACGGGAAGGGCAGACAGCCCAGCTAAGAACAGCTTCTCTGTGAGAGCTTTTCTAAAGGACACCATCTACTTACACAACGATATTTACCCAGCAAAGCCAGAACAGGAAGGGCATTCCGGAGTGAAAGTTGTTTGAACAAAGCTAAAAAGGAGGAGAAGCCAGAGCAGGGGATTAAGAAGGTTTGTTTGGGGCACAGTGAGTAGGGAACGTAAGAGATACATGTAAAAGGTGGGAGAGAAACAAGGAAGGTTTTAGATGCTTGGCAAAGAAGTCTGAGCTTATTTCAACAGGCAAGATGGGTCAAGGGAAGACGTTGAAAGATACCAAGATGATCAGATAGGGGTGCCCAGCATTCACCATCTCCTCCATGGAAGAAAAGCAAACACATTGGAACTCAGCAAGGGAGGCCTGGGAACACTGCAGAACCCTTCCCAGAATGGAAGAAAGTGCTCCTACAGCCTCAGACTCTACGCCCTGCCACCTGAGGATGGGAGGAATTCCTACTGCAGGGGACTGGGAAAGTGGGCAGGAGGAGCTCCAGCAACCCTAGTTCCCAGATGCTGAATGCTGGGAAGGAAGGAACCAGTCTTCACAGGCGTGAAGTCCATGAAGAGGCGTCTTCTGTTATCTGCTGGAACACACAACTGCAGCCTTGCTTCCCAGAAGGAGTTTGCCTTGTCTCTCCTCCCCAGCTCCAGCCCACCCTCATCCCCACCTGGAGCCCAGGCTAGAGTAATGTGACACCATCTTGAGAAAGAAGGTGCTGACAGAATCCACAATGCCCTTGAGGACAAAAGTCCCTGAGTACCAAATTCCAAACCACAGACATTTCACCATGCTAGCACAAAGGACATGCAGCCTTGCAAACCTGTCCAAACCCAGCAGAAAGCATAGTCCCCATCCCCTTAGCCCAAGTACTGTCCTGCACTACACAGGCAGGTCAGTACAGCAGGGGGTCCTGCCCCCGGGATTCTTGAAGCTGGGGCACTTGCTTCATTAGAAATGGGGACTCCCCTTCCACCATCCCTTTCTCCCCACACCTCGTGAGGCACTGGGCACTGCTGCCAGGACCTGTACACCACTTTCAGAAGTGAGAACGAGCCCATCAAGTTCCAGCCACTACAATCATCAGTTAGAGTGGATTGATCTGTAGAAAGGCCACAGTACACCATCTGGCTTGAACCAGAGCCTAGCTGGCTTTCAAACCAACAGCCCAAGACACATCCACAAGAAAGAACCTTTTAGCATAAAAGCTACCTTCAAAAGTGATAGATGGGCCCGGCGCGATGGCACAGCGCTTAAGGGCCTCTCCTTGAATGCCTGGAATCCCATATGGGCACTGGTTCTAAGCCCAGCAGCCCCGCTTCCCATCCAGCTCCCTGCCTGTGGCCTGGGAATGCAGTCCAGGACGATCCAAGACTTTGGGACCCTGCACCCAAGTGAAAGAACTGGAGGAGGCTCCTGGCTTCAGATTGGCTCAGCTCCAGCCATTGCTGCCACTTGGGGAGTGAACCATTGGACGGAAGATCTTCCTCTCTGTCTCTCCTCTCTGTATATCTGCCTTTCCAATAAAAATAAATAAATCTTTTAAAAAAAGTGATAGACAACTAACCTGTCAGGTGCATGAAACATATGGGGACATAAGCAGGACAAAAACACAAGATAGCATTTTGCTTCCAAAATAACACAGCAGTTCTTTAGTCACAGACTCTACAATTCTGCTTTGAAAAAAATAAGTAAATCTTAAAAGAAAAACCTGAAACTTGCTTTATGTTATGTTCTAGATTATATACCACAAACTGATAAAAAGAGCATATATAATATACATATTGGTTGAGTCTTTTGTAAATGTCTGTTACCTCTATTTTTTATCTGGATGCTATATAAATATTTTTTTTAAGATTTTATTATTATTGGAAAGCCGGATATACAGAGAGGAGGAGAGACAGAGAGGAAGATCTTCCATCCGATGTTTCACTCCCCAAGTGAGCCGCAACGGGCCGGTGCTGCGCCAATCCGATGCCGGGACCCTGGAACCTCTTCCAGGTCTCCCACGCAGGTGCAGGGTCCCAAAGCTTTGGGCCGTCCTCGACTGCTTTCCCAGGCCACAAGCAGGGAGCTGGATGGGAAGTGGAGCTGCCAGGATTAGAACTGGCGCCCATATGGGATCCCGGGGCTTTCAAGGTGAGGACTTTAGCCGCTAGGCCACGCTGCTGGGCGCTATATAAATATTTTTATAAGGATTTATGTATTTCTTTCCTTTAGAAAGACAGATATGCAGAGAGGAGGAGAGACAGAGAGGAAGATCCTCCTTCCAAAGGTTCACTCCCCAAGTGGCCGCAATGGCTGGAGCTCAGCCAATCCGAAGCCAGGAACCAGGTGCTCTTCCAGGTCTCCCACGCGGGTGCAGGGTCCCAAGGCTTTGGGTGGTCCTCGACTGCTTTCCCAGGCCACAAGCAGGGAGCTGGAACAGAAGTGGAGCACCTGGGACATGAATTGGTGTCTGCATGGAATGCTGGTGCTGCAGGTGGAGGCTTAGCTTACTATGCCATGGAGCTGGCCCCTATCTGGAAACACAATGCTTACAAATACAAAACCTACAGAACATAGCAAAAGTAATTTATAACAATAAGCATCTACATAAAAATGAAATAGACAACCTAAGCATGCATATCAAGGACCTAGAAAAGCATAAATCAAACCAAAATCAGTAGAAGAAAATAATAACAAAGATCAAAACAGAAATTTAAAAAATTGAGTTGAGAATTTTAAAAATACAGAAGACTGAGGCCAGTGCAATGGCATATCAAGCCAAGCCTAAAACTGTCATGCTGGTATCCATACAGATGCTACTTTGTGTCCCGGATGCTCCACTACCAACCCAGTTCTTTGCTCATGGCCTGGGAAAGCAGAAGAAGAGGGCCCAAGTTCTTGGGCCCCTGTACCCATGCCAGAGACCGGAAGATCCTGGTTCCCAGCTTTAGACTGGTCCAGCTCTAATCATTGTAGCTACTGGGAAGTGAACCAACAAGTAGAAGATTCCCTCTCTCTCTTTCTCTCTCCTTCTCCTCCTCTCTCTGTAACTCTGCCTTTCCAAATAAATACATATTCTTTAAAAAGAAAAACATGTAAAAGATCAACAAAATAGCTAAGTTTTAAAATATTTGTTTATTTTTATTGGAAAGGCAGATTTACAGAGAGAAAGATCTTTCATCCACTGATTCACTCTCCAAATGGCCCCAACAGCTGGAGCTAAACTGCTCAGAAGCGAGGAGCAAGGAACTTCTCCAGGGTCTCCCATGTGGGTTCAGGGTCCAAAGCATTTGGGCCATTCTCTAATGCTTTCCCAGGCCACAGGCAGAAAACTGGATCAGAAGTAGAGCAGCTGGGTCACAAACCAACAACCATATGGGATGCCAGAACTTACAGGCAGAGGATTAGCTTGTTGGGCCAACTGTGCCAACCCAAATGGCTAGTTTAAAAAAAAAAGATTAGCAAAATTTACAAATATTTAGTTAGAATAACCAAGAAGAAACAAAATATAAATAATTAAAATCATAAGTGAAAAGGGAGACATTACAATGGATATCAACAACACAAAGGATCTTAGGAATTTTTATAAACAATTATTTGCAAATAAACTGAAAGGCTTAGAAATGGACAAATTTGTGGGAATGCATATTCTACTAAAATTGAACTATAAAGACAACTAAAAAGCCTGAGCAAACCAATAACAAATAATAAATCAATTTTAAAATTAATTTAAAAGTCTCCCAAAAAAGAAAAGCCCAAGAGCCCAATGCAATGGCTAAAATGGCTAATCTTCCCCCTTCAAGCACCAAGATCTCATATGGATACCGGTCCCAGCTGCTCCACTTCCCAACCAGTTCCCTGCTTGCGGTCTGGGAAAGCAGTGGAGGATGACCCCAAGCTTGGGATGCTGCACCTACATAGGAGTCCTGAACGACTCTCTTGGCTTTTGACTCCAGGCTCCTGGCTTCAGATTAGCTTGACTCCAGCCATTGCAGCCATTTGGGGAGTTAGCCAGCCAATGGAAGATGTTCCTCCATGTCTGTCCTCTTCTTTGTAAATCTGCCTTTCTAATAAAAATAAATAAATCTAAAAAAAACCAAAAAACAGTCCAAGATGAGATGACTTTGCTGCTGAATTCTTCCAAACTTTTAAGGAAGAAGTACCCAGTTTTTCCAAAATTTTCCAAAAACTAGCAAGGATAAGAACTCTTCCAAGCTCATTCTTCAAAGCCAGAATTAACCTCGTAACAAAACCACACAAAGGCAGCAAAAAAAAGAGAAATTTATAGAGTAATATCCCTGATGAACATCGATGCAAAAATTCCCAAATAGCAAATCAAATCTAAAAATACCAAGATGAAGTGGGATTTATTTTAGGGATACAAAGATGATTTAACCTACACAAATAAATAAATATAGCACATCAAGAAAACAGGATAAAGGGTAAGAATATTATCATCTCAGTAGATGCGTAAAAAATCATTCTATAAAATTCAAGATCCTTTCATAGTAAAAACCTTGAACAAATAACCTAAGAAAGGAATATATCTCCACATAATACAGGCTACATATGGCAAACCCACAGCAGCATCACACTAAATGGCAAAAAGGTGAAAACACCATTGCTGCTCTTTATTTAACATAATACTGAAAGTTTTAGTCAGAGCAATTAGTCAAAAGATAGGAATAAAAGGCACATGAATAAAAAAAAGGGAAGTCAAATTATTTCTGATTCCAGATTACATGATTTTATATATAGATCAATCTTATTCCACCAAAAGACTTTAAGAAATTGATAAACAAATTCTATTTATCAGGATATAATTTTTTTTACATTTTATTATTATTATTATTTTATGATACAGTTCTATAGGCTCCTGGCATTCCCTTATCCCCTCCCTAATCCCCCCCACACACACACCGAGTTCCTCTATATCATTACTAAAATGTAGTTCTTCATACACAATCATATGTCCATCATTGAGGGCATGGACAATGGCAGAGTCCAGCATCCTATTGTCAAGATATAGTAAACAGTTTCATTGTAAGTCCATCTTTGGGAATAGAAATGCATACTACATTGTATCCTCACATCTGGATGTTAGTCTCCATTTTACAGCTACTGTACATCCCCTAAAATGAAAAATCATAAAACAAAATCAACAATAGAAAGAAAAATAGAAATTTACAATGCCATGAAGCTAAATCTGCCTAGATATGACAGTCTCCATACATCCCCTTAAATGAAAACCCACAAAACAAAATCAACATCAGAAAGAAAACAGAAATTAACAACACCATGAAGTTAACATGCTACTAAATGACTAACATGTAGCTGAAGAAATGAAAATCAAGAACCTTCTTGAAGAAAATGATGCTACTGTATGATCTACGAGTCATTGAATGATTTAATCAGAAGAAAGTGTTTTGAAGAGATGAAACTAACAGAAAACAACAAAACCCATGTGAAACAGTTTCCGCTGAATTTTGTTGATAGTTTGTCTCTTCTAGACAAAAAATAGATGTTGTTTTGTTTTTAAATCCAGTCTACTAATCTATGACATTCAATTGAGCTTAAGCCATTTACATTCAGAGTTTAATATGTATGGGTGGTACTTTGGTCCTGTCATTTTAGGAATGGGTTGTTCATTGGTTTAGTTTTGTGTTGTCATTTCATTGGGATGTTCTTCCCATTTGCCTTTGGTTTTGGCAGGTGCTATTCCTCTTCTCTGTCAAAAGAACATCTTGAAGTATCATTTGTAGGGCAGATTTGGAAGAGGCAAATTCTTTGAACTTTTCTTTACTGTGGAAGAATTTATTTCATTTTGAAAGACAAAAGAAAGCTTTGCTGGATATGTTATCCTAGGCCGACAATTTTTTTCTTTTAGAATCTGGAATATGTCACTCCATTCTCTTCTGGCCTGTAGAGTTTCCTGTGAGAGATCTCCTGTGAGTTTGATTGGGATTCCTTTATATGTCAACTGGTTTTTTTCACATGCACATTTAAGGATCTTTTCCTTATGTTCAAATGAAGGGAGCTTGATGATCATGTGTCGTGGTGAAGATCACTTTTGATCAAGCCTGTTGGGAGTTCTGTGCCCCTCCTGGATCTTGTTTCCCAATTCTTTCTCCAGATTAGGGAAATTTTCCTTTATTATTTCATTAAACATATTTGCAAACTCAGCTTCTCTTTCTGCACCTTCTGGGACTCCCATAACTCTTATATTGGGCCTCTTGATAGTGTCTTTCAATTCTTGAATACTTTTTTGGCCTGATCCAGCTCTGCTTCCTGCTTTTTGTTTGCTTCCCCCTGATGACAGGAAATATCTTCCAGTTCTGAGATTCTTTCTTCTGCTTGCTTCATTCTATTTTGGAGACTCTCCATTGTACTTTTAATTTGCTCTACTGTGTTCTTAATTTCTGATATATCAGCCTTGATTTGCTTTATTGCTTCCTTAAATTCTTTGAACTCTTGTATGTATTTCTCATTGTTGACCAGAAGCTTTAAAATGAGTCTTATGAATTCTGTATGCCCCATTTTCTCAATATCTTCCTCAGTTAACTCTGAGGTTGGCATAGGGTTTTGTTCCTTTGCAGAGGAGTTTTGGGTAATCTTCATTGTGCCTTTGTCTCTTCTTTTGCTCTTGGTCATTGCACTTCTGATTAGCAGAGTCTTCTCCTTGGGGCAGGTTTCTAAGCTTTGTCTCTCACAGGTCTACAATGCGATTTTACTTGTTGCAGTTGGTACACAACTTTTATTTGCAGCCACTTGTGCCACAACCTCCAGCGAGTTCCAGGTCTGGGTTCTTATGTTAGATTTCCACCGTGGTCTCCACAGCCCCAGCTCCTGTCTCACCAATCTCCACCTCCTGTGATACCGTGCTGAGGCTGCACCATTGTCTCTGAAACTTTTATCCCACCAGGATTAGAGAGACACCAGGTGTCCTACATAATTAGGTTATTGGTGGCGCTGATTTTGTCAGAACCTGTTGGACATTAGGTCTGGGTGCCACACGGACCTATTTTGACCTGTATGATGCCACAGTAGGTATTATTTTCCTGTGGGACCAGTGCAATCCATGGAACTCAGTGAGTTCTTGTGAGCTCAGCACATGCACAGCTCACTGTTGTCCCCTGCAGTCCTAAAGCGTTTGCCACAATGTACAAAATGGCGCCCAACATACCACTACTAGAGTTCTTGATCTGCTGCCTATCAGGTCTTAGGGCTACCCAGACCTGTCTTGGGTGGAACCTGTAGAATACCACATCGCTGCAGTTCACTGAGTCAGAAATGAGTTCACTCCCGGCTCAGTGTATGCTCAGACCTTTCCCTTGCCTTTGCCTCCTTACGCAAAATGGTGCCCAATTTGGCTCTAGGGGGCTGACTGGGCTGTGAAATCCACCCTGTTCCCGCACTGCCCATCTGGGACCTGCTGCTCTGTCTCTGCTCCTCGTCAAGTCAAACAGACGAGCAGGACAGACAGTTCTTTGTCTGGGCTCACCTCCCAAGCTCCCAGTAAAAGTCCCTTCCCACCTGATTGCTGCTGGAGTTCTGGCTGCTGGTGGAGTTCAGATCACCATTAGCTGAATGGTGCAGGAGTATCAGTCACTGCAACACCACACCATTGTGTCTGCTGCTTTCCTGTGTCTGTGAGTCTCCAGGTACCCCTCTGCTGTTGTTCTGTCCTCTCCTATTTCCTGGAATGTGTCCTCTCTGCTTCATCCTGATTAAATGTTTTTCTGTCCATTTAAACATGTCCTTACCCTATTCCGCCATCTTGATTCTCCAGGTTATAAAATTAAAATTCCAAAACTCAGTAGTAAACTCATGTCTGACTTACTGAGAAAAAAGTAATAACAGCAATCTCATTTACAATAGCTTGAAAAATACATGTAGGAATAAACTGAACAAAGAATGCGAGTGGTCTCTACAATGAAAATTATAAATGTTGATGAAAAATTGAAATGCGCACAGAAAAAAAATAGAGCTGCCATGTTTACAGATTGGAAGCATCAATATTATTAAAATTATCCATACCATCCAAAGTATTTTACAGATTCAGTACAGTTCCATCAAAACACCAATGATATTCTTTACAGAGATAGAAGGGGAAAAATGCTAGAATTAACATGAAAGGAAAAAAAGATTATAAATAGCCAAAATATGTTGCACAGAAAGCACAAAGAAGAATCACACCTGATTTCAAGACATACTATAGAGCTATCATGACTAAAACAGCATGATACTGGCATAAAACAGACACAAAGACCAATGAACAGAATACGAGTTCTAGAAATAAACACATGCATCTGTAGCCAACTTTTTTACAAAGGCACCAAGATATACCCTGGAGAAAGCACAACCTTTCAGCGAATTGTTCTGAGAGAACTGGACACCATCCACAGAGGACTGCCCCTGGCATGCCCCTCACACCCACTCTAAACAACAGCTCATTCAAAATGGACCAAAGACCGCAATGTAAAAACATCAAATTACAAAACTACTGGAGGAAAACACAAGGAAAGCACTTTAAGACATTCAGGGTGGGGAATCTTTTTTTCTGCCAAGAACTATTTGTATATTTATAACATCATTTGGGGACCATACATAATTATCAACTTAAAAATTAGGCTGCTATCAAGTTATTAAATTTTGAGTCTGGCTTGAGGTTCCGTTAGCAGGGCAAAACAGAATGACTTTGTGAGCTTTATACAGTTCATGAATCTGACATGCCCCACCCCTGGAAGGCAATGAATTTTTGGATAAGACCCAGAACACAGGCAGCAAAAGCAAAAATAGACAAGTGAGATTATCCTAAACTCAGAAGAGCCTACACAACAAAGGAAACAATCAACAGTGTGAAAAGACAAGTGACTGAATGGGAGCGAATATTTGCAAACTACTCATCTGACAAAGGATTAATCATCAAAATATATAAGGAACTCAGTAGAACTCAACAACAACAGAAAGACAAACAACCCAGTTAAGAAAAGGGCAGAGAGGTGTTTGATGCAGTGGTTAGGATACCATGTGGGACATTAAGAAGACCTAGATTTGTGTTCCGGTTTTGCCTCCAAATCCAGCATTGTCTCAATGTGCAGCCTGGATGGTTATATCTGAGTGGTTGGATCCTTAAATCACTCATGGATATTTATTAAAAATAAATTAACTTTTTAAAAAGAGAGGGCAAGCTGCTGGCATTGTGGCATAGTGAATAAAGCTGTTGCCTACAATGCTGGCATCCCAAATGGGTGCCAGTTTGTGTCCTGGCTACTCCACTTTCAATCTGGCTCTTTCTAATAGCCTGAGAAAAGCAGCAGAACATGGGCCAAATGTTTCATCCGTGACATCCATTTGGGTGACCCGAATGAAACTCTTGATTTTGGTCCAGTGCTAAATATTGAGCAATCTGGAAAATCAAACAGTGGATGGAAGCTCTCTCTCTCCTTCTCTGTAACTCTGACTTCCAAAATAGACAAATGATTTTTTTTAATGTTTAAAAAAAAGAAATGGGCAAAAGATCTGAATAGATATTTCTCAAAAGAACAAATACAAATGGCCAAAAAACATATGAAAAATTCTCAATATCATTAGTCATCAGAAAAACGCAAATCAAAACCATAAGGATAATAATTCTCACCCAAGTTAGAATGGTTCTTATCAAAAGAACAAAAAAAATAACAAATTCTGGAAAGGATATGAGAAAAGGGAATCTTCTATACTATCAATGGGAATGTAATTTTGTACAACCATTATGAATAACAGTCTGAAATTTGCTCAAAAAAACACACTTAAAACAGAGGCAAGTATTGTAATGTAACATATAAGCCACCTCTTGGCATGTTTACATTCCATATTAGAGTGCCTGGGACCGGGCCCAGCGGCGTGGCCTAGCGGCTAAAGTCCTCACCTTGAAAGCCCCGGGATCCCATATGGGCGCCGGTTCTAATCCTGGCAGCTCCACTTCCCATCCAGCTCCCTGCTTGTGGCCTGGGAAAGCAGTTGAGGACGGCCCAAAGCTTTGGGACCCTGCACCCGTGTGGGAGACCTGGAGGAGGTTCCTGGTCCCGGCATCGGATTGGCGCAGCACCGGCCCGTTGCGGCTCACTTGGGGAGTGAAACATCGGATGGAAGATCTTCCTCTCTGTCTCTCCTCCTCTCTGTATATCCGGCTTTCCAATTAAAAAAAAAAAAAAAAAAAGAGTGCCTGGGACCATCTTGCCTCCAATTCCCATCCAACTTCTGTGTTAATTCCTCTAGCAGCAATAGATAGCTCAAGTCCTTGATTCCTGGCTACCCACACACCTAAATGGGATTCCGGATCCTGGCTTAGGTCTAGTTCGGTTTCCTATCTATCTCTCTATCTCTCTCTATCTATCTACATATATATACATACATATATATATATACATATACATGTGCATTCATTGCTAGGTCTTTCAAGTAAATCCTGATAAAGCATTTTTTAAAAATAAAAATCCTAAAGTCAGATCCACCATATAATTCAGTTATCCCCCTTCTGGGTATTTATTCAAAGGAAACAAAGTCAGCATATCAAAGAGACACCTGCATTCCCATGTTTACCACAGCCCAATTCCCAACAAAAATTATATGAAATCCGCCAAGAGGCTCACTGATAGATAAGTGGATTTTAAAAATAGGGTATACATATACAAGGAAATATTATTCAGACATAAAAAGGAAAGAAATCCCATCATTTACAGCAAATGGGTAGAACTCAATGATATTATGTAAAATAAGTCAGACACAGAAAGGCAAGTACTATATATTCTGTCTCATATACTGAAACTGAAATAAGTTTATCTGATGCAAAATAGTGATTACTGAAGACTGAGAAGGGTCGGAAGAAGGAATGGAGGGATGTTAGATAACAGATACCAATACAGACAAAAGAATTCTGACGTTCTACAGTACAGTGGGGGTGACTGTAATTCACAACTCTTCATGCAGTTTGTGAAAAACTGAAAGAAGGGAGTTCAAAGGATCCAAACATGAAGAACGATAAAGATGTGTAAATGGTGATTACCCCATTCTGTCGGGACACTACACACACGTGCTGAAACTTTACATTGCACCCTATAAAAATGAACAGATGTTACATTAATAAAAAATGTTAGTTATGTACTAATAAAAGTTTTAAATAAAAGTTTTGAGCAAGTGATAGAAATAATCAAAGTTATCACTGGAAAAATTAATTTGCTAGCAAAGCCTGGATTGAACTGAGATAAGGAATAATCATACAAAACAACCATAAATAATTGAGCACTTATTATGTACCCAGCAACACGCCAAGCTCTTAACATGCATGTCTCAATTATATAAAGTAATGCAGAACACATTTATGATCTGTGCCTGGCCTATGGTGCTGTCCAACCCCCACAATCACTCTGCAGGTTGAATCCAATTTTTAAATAACCTTAATGTTACAGACAATGCCAGAGATTCAAAGAGGTTAAGTATTTCTACCCAAGGTCAAACAGCTCTAAGTGGTAGATCCGGGATTTAATCTCCGGCTGGTTTGACCCCAAAGCTGACTTTTAATGCAGGGAGATGTTGGGAAGGAATTGCAAAACCCTGACAAGTGGTGATGAGTGAGGGGAAGGACCAAGAGAGAAGAAAAGAAAATGGATGTACACAAAACACTATAGATACATAAGATACATAGCATGGCAACTGATCAACTTTAGATGGAGAGATCAGTTACAGACGACTTAAGGTTTCAAGCCTGGGTGAACTACACAAAGGTGGCAATATATCAACAGTCAAGAACACAGAGGCAAAATAAGTACAGCAATTCTGTATGTGATGATGAGTGGGATGTTTTGAAAGCACAACCAAGAAGAAACATATTGCAAATATTGAGGGGAATTGCCTATTCCTTCCACTGTATTCCTTGTTCAAAATGATCCCTTATTCTTTCTCTTTCAATTTTATATATAGTGGTATGATATATGTAAATGGCCTGGCTATTAGCCTAGCTAAATTCTTGCCTTGTATGTACTGGGATCCCATATGGATGCCGGTTCATATCCTGGATGCTTCATTTCCCTTCCAGTTCCCTGCTTGTGGCCTGGAAGAGCAGTTGAGGCAGCCCAATGCCTTGGGGCCCTGTGCCCATGTGGGAGACCCAGAGGAAGCTCCCGGATCCTGGCTTCACACCAGCTCAGCTCTGGTCGTTGGGGCCACATGGGGAGTGAACCAGCAGATGGAAGACCTTTCTGTCTCTCCTTCTCTCTATAAAAATCTGATTTCCCAATAAAAATAAAAATAAATAAACTTTTTTAAAAAGATTTATTTATTTTATTACAAAGTCAGATATACAGAGAGGAGGAGAGACAGAGAGGAAGAGCTTCCGTCCAATGATTCACTCCGCAACGGCCAGTGTGCGCCGATCCGATGCCGGGAACCAGGAACCTCTTCCAGGTCTCCCATCTGGGTGCTGGGTCCCAAGGCACTGGGCCATCCTCGACTGCCTTCCCAGGCCACAAGCAGGGAGCTGGATGGGAAGTGGAGCTGCCAGGATTAGAACTGGCGCCCATATGGAATACCAAGGCGTTCGAGGCAAGGACCTTAGCCACTAGGCCACGCCACCGGGCCCAATAAACTTTTTTTAAAAAGATACATAGCACATTTGTCATTTGAACTATTTCAAAGGTATTTTACTTGTCTTAATTTTTTTAAAAATGTTATTTTGTTGTTTACTTAAAAGGCAGAGTAATAGAGAGAGGAGGTGATAGAGATAAGAGAGATAAGAGATAAGAAAGAGAAGTCTTCCAGGCTAGACCAGGCCAAAACCAGGAGCCAGAAGCTTCTTCCTATTCTCCCACTCAGGTGCAGAAGCTCAAGCGCCTGGGCCATCCTCTACTGTCTCTCTGGGTGCACGAGCAGGGTGCTAGATCAGAAGTACAGTAGCCATCTGGGATGTTAGCACAGCAGGCAGGGGCTCAACATGGCACACCACAACACCAGCCCCATATTTTACTGTTTTAATAAACACGAAGTTGACTGCCATTTTCTTAGCCAACATAAAAGAGGTTGGAAGTCATCACTCTACCTTAGCAACGAAAAACATAAACAAAGTGATACACCAACAACTGTTCTTAGGGTCATCAGAGAAGTGATGTCACAGTACAAAATCATTGCCCCCAAAACCAGAGAGACAGATACAGAGATTCACAGCTCAACAGAGCAGAGGCCCACGCACTGAAACCGAGGTAGGGACAAGCACATGGGTGGAAGAACCCAGTCTGTGATTGATGAGCTGCAGGAAGCTTGGTGTGGACAAGCCTAAGAGATAAAAGCTGCATGGGCTCTAGTCATTACTGTGAGTTTTAGATCCAGGAGTTCTGCCAGGTTCTCACAGTAGCCATCAGAGAAAATCCCCCCTCATTGTTCTTGGGATAAGCAACCATTTTGCAAGATTCCAGAACATTCTGTTTGTTCTAATGTCTGCCATTAGAGAAATATTACATGAGAGCCTAACCTAACAGGAGGTAATCAGAGCTGAAGCAGCCTTGAAAATTGAAAAATCCAGCCCCTGTCCACTGAGCCATCTGTGCCACCTGGGCATGACAGTAGTCTAAAGGTTGGGTGCTGAGAAATACTCAGCAATTCACAGGCCAGGGCAACAAGCTCAATCAAAACCTGGGGCCTAACCACACAAAATGCTACAGAATGAGCATGTGTCCGCCCACCACATCTTATCTCCACCCAACATAAGCTCTGTTTGCCAGAGTTCCTTTCACCCAGTACATTGTGTCTGGCTTACAACAAGAAAACTGCACGACACACTAAAAGGCATTTAAAAAGATAAACCCGCACTTTTAAAAGACAGTACAAGCATCAGAAACAAGATTCAGATATAGCAGGGATGTTGGGATTACTGGGCTGAGACTTTGCAAGAGAACTCCAAAGCATAAAGTAGACAGCAAGTAAGAACAGATGTGTAACATAAACAGGGAGACAGAGATTCCAAGAAAGAATTTTAAAAATGCTAAAGGTCAAAAACCTCTCTAACAAAAAAAAAAAGAAGAATGCAAATACTAACTACCCTAATTTGCTCATCAAGCATTGAACACATGTGTGGAATTATCACATTGTACCCTACAAACACGTATAATTAAAATAATTATTTTTTTTTAGTGAAGACTGCTTTTGAATGGCTTTTTCATAGACTGAATGTGGCTGAAGAATCTCTGAGACTGAGCATATGTTGGTAGACACTTTCGTAGATGGAAAAAAAGAGGAAAATACCAAAAAACTAAGAAACTACGAAAGGTATAAAATGTTCATAGTAGGGCTGCTTTAAGGAGAGCAGAGACAGACACAAGAGAAATACTTGCAGTAGTAATAACTGCAGACATATTGAGGATGCAAAGTGAGAGACAATATTGGTGAGAGCAGGGCTGGAGTGAGCAGGAAGACCTGTTGGAACCATGGGGTAGAGCCTGTGCATTCTAACCGGGATCGCAGGGACATCCAATTCCAATCCATTGGGCTGCAACATCTATGTGAGCAACAGAGAGAAGCAGGTCACAAACTGAATGGGAAGGGCCCTCTGGCTATTACAGACCACTCTCAAGTACATAAACCATCCTGGCTCCTCCTCTGTCGCCTCTGGCTGTTCCTAGGAGCCAGCTCATGCTATCCAGGAGTCACGTGGAAGGTGGCAGTGGTGGGTGCCTCCTAAAAGTGGAACTGGTGGCATGGTGGAAATGGAAGTGGAAGTGGAAACCCTGCCCCACCACTCCTTGAGGTCAGCGCCCTACAGATGATTATCATGGGCCACACATCTCCAGGGAGGAGAAGCTCCTCCGGCAGCCTGATTCTAGAGCTCTTCATAGAGACAGAAGGTGAGAGAGAGCCTCGTCTCCAGAGCAAAACCAGAAGCCAGCCAGCTCCTCCTCCAGATCCCCCTGGTCTCCGAGGTCATCGAGGTCATCGAGAAAGAAGATCGGTTTGCAAGAGAATTGATGTCTAGGAAATAACTTTACGTATAGAAAATTTGAGTTTTATTTAGGCTTCATAAGCTTGCTGCATTTTTAAAATGTTTTAGCAAATGTGTTTTCTCTTGGAAGAGTGACACAGGAGATGTAATTCTCTACGGTTTGAAATGAATCGTGGGAAGCATGTCATACTAAGGATTGTTACTTTCTGTTAATTTGCTGTGAACTTTAGCCTAGCATGGACTAACAACGTCTAAATCCTGTCCAGTTAAATAAAGTATGCTGTTTTAATACTGGAGTGGGAAAAACTATAAAAAATTGCACTAAAATGAACTTTTTTTTCCATAGCTGCTATATAGTGTATATCTATGCATGAGCAAGTAGTCTTGAAACCTGCTTGAGGCAAAAGAGCAGGTAAAAACAAAACTATACTGATAAACTAGATCAGAAACTTTTGAAACACCCAGCTCGTCTTACCCTGACCACAGGGTACTTCATTGATATAGAATCTGGTAAGGTTCAAGGAAATTTGCCTTCACTTAGGTCTTAAGTAGTTTATGTGAGTACTATATACACTAAATAACTGTAGCCAGGGTTGTAGCATCGCGGGATGATGCTGCCATCCTATTTGGGCACCATGTCATGACCCAGTCACTACAATTCCCTATGCAGCTTCCTACTCATGACCTGGGAAAAGCAGCAGAAAATGGACTAAGTGTCTGGGCCCCTGCCACCCTCTTGGAAGACCTGCCAGGTTCTCACAGGTCTTATCTTCTGGCTGTGACTTGATCCAGCCCTGACTACTGTGGCCAATGGATAGAAGATCTCTCTTTAACTCTGACTTTCAAATAAAATAATTAAATATTTAATTATATACATATATATATAAAAGAATATATAGCCATTTGTGACACACTTTGTTGGCAAATTTGAAAATTCAAGAAATACCAATGTGCTGCCAGTTTAAGGGGGACATGATAGAGCCCAACTTTTGAGTCACTGGGCAAGATTCTTTTTTTCCATGCTGTCATTTGTAATATGTTTTTGTGAGACTCCTTGGGATTAAAGTTTTGGTTACCAAGAGAAATGACTGATAATTTTTCCCAAATAAATGACCCAGGAAGC
Organism: Ochotona princeps; assembly: GCF_030435755.1. NCBI lineage: Eukaryota > Metazoa > Chordata > Mammalia > Lagomorpha > Ochotonidae > Ochotona > Ochotona princeps. Next base: position 93,228,601 of record NC_080833.1, read on the forward strand.
TGAGAGAACGCTAAGCAGGATAAATGAAAAACAATAATGAAAAAAAAAAAAACCAAAAACCTACTCCTAGGCATCTCATGATCACACTGTAGAAAATCAAAGCCAAGGAAAAACCACCAGGAAGAAGTCAGACAGAGCTGGGGAGCTCACCTACAGCGCAGCAAAGAAAGGAGCCACCATCGACTTCTCAGAAGTCATGCAAGCGTGAAGCAAATACAGCCCGATAAAGTGCCAGCAGAACAAAACCACAGACCAGGATTCTGAGAAAGTACTCTTCAAGGGTAAATAAGAAAAAGATTTCTCAAACAAAAACAGTGAGTGTGATGTTTACCCTGCTAGAAATATTTAAAGAATTCCTCCAAAACAAACAAAAAAAATGAAAATTGTGTAAGTCAGAAACTTGGAACATCATGTAAGGAAAGGAAGACTACTGGAGAAGGATTAATTGATGGTAAAATAAAGACTTAATTTTCCTTAACTGATCTAACATAACAATTTATTCAAAATGGGGATAGCGGCACTCCATTCTACTGTGTATGCCATGGTGTGCAAATGTGGGTCTGAGGATAAGTGAAATGAATGGCAGTGATGATTCAAGAGCTGGTGGGAGGAATAAGGAATATTCTTGTTTTATCATAAGTTAATTTTAGTCTAGTGTTACTTGAAAGTGAACATGGGTTAGATGTAAATGTATATTCAGCAAATAGTGCAACCACAAAAAAAGAGGTGTTTTTAAGTGTAATAGATATGCTGTAGGGGGGCGGATGGAATCATGTAAAAATGAAAAAATGTTCAGTTAAAGCCACGAAAGATAGAAGAAAAATGGAAGGAAAAAAACAGGGAAAAAAACTATCACATGTGATGCTGGCATGTGAGTGCCAGTACAAGTCCTGGCTGCTTGCTTTCCAATTCAGCTCCCCACTAATGGGCCTAGGAAAACAACAGAAGATGGTGTGAGTCCTTGGGCCTCCCACCCACATGGGAGGCCAGCATGGCTTTACAGTCTCCCTGCTTTCACCTGACCCGGGGTTTCAGCCATTTGGAGCGTGAAGCACCAGGAAAGAGTTTCTCCCACTCTCTTTGTAATGTCACCTTTCAAATAAACAAACTGTGTTTCAAAAAAAGAGACAGAAAAAGCATAAAGAACAGAAAATAGTAGAAACCATATAGTATATATTATCCAGTTACATCAATAGTACTTTAAATCTTAGTGGTTTAATATAATAATTAAAAGTTTGTGAGAGCAAATCCAAAAAGACCTGGAGCAGGCATGTAGCCTTAGTGGTTAAGATGCGCACATCCCACACTGGAGCGCCTAAATTAAATGCCCGATTGCTGCTGCTGACTCTGGCTTTCCACCAATGTAGACCCAGAGAGGCAGTGGTGATCACTCTGGTTTCTGGCGTTCACTTGGTTGCATCCACTTGGGTGACCTGTATTTCAATTATCAGCTCCTAGCTCTGGCTTTGACCCACTTCAGACTGCTGTGGGATTTTTTTTTTAAAAGATTCATTTCTTTTTATTTGAAAGCAGATCTACAGAGAGGAGACACAGAGGGAGAAAGATCTTCCATCTGCTGGTTCACTCTCCAAATAGCTGCAATGACCGCAACTGAGCTTATCTTACGCCAGGAGCCAGGTGCTCTTCTGGATCTCCCACATGGGCGCAGGAACCCAAAGGACATGGGCCATCCTCTGCTGCTTTCCCACAAGCAGAAAGTTGGATCAGAAGTGAAACAACCAGAATTAGAACTGGTGGGCCCAGCACCATGATCTAGCAGCTAAAGTCCTTGCCTTGAATGCACCAGGATCCCACATAGGCGCAGGTTCTAATCCCTGCAGTCCCACTTCCCATCCAGCTCCCTGCTTGTGACCTGGGAAAGCAGTCAAGGACCCTGCACCCGTGTGGGAGATCCGAAAGAGCTCCTGGTTCCCAGCTTTGGATCGGCGCAGCACTGGCCTTTGCGGTCACTTGGAGAGTGAATTATTGGACAGGAGATATTTCTCTCTGTCTCTCCTCCTGTACATATATATCTTATTTTGCAATAAAAATAAAAAGTCTTTAAAAAAAACTGGTGCCTATATGGCATGCTGGCACTACAACAGGCAGATGATTATCCTATTGAGCCACCATGTCAGCCTATTTGTAAGAATCTGAAAAGTAAACTAGCAAACTGAAGATCTCTCTCCTCTCCTTCTCTCTCTCTCTCTCTCTTTCTCTCTCTCTCTCTCTCTCTCTCTCTGTATGATGTGATTCTGTCCAAGATACAAGGTTAACACACCAAAGTCAACTGCTTTCCTATTTTCCAGCAATGAACAAATGTATTCGAAATAAATAACATTTATATTAGTACTTCTCAAAATGAAATGCTTACAAATAAATCAAAAAAAAAATACAAGAGTCACATGAGGGAAAACACAAAACTGATGAAAGAAATCAAAGAACTGAGGCCAGCACTGTGGTGCCTGCTACCCCAGCATTCAACATTGTTGCTCCAAAGCTCCACTTTCCATCCAGTTTCCTGCTATTGTGTCTGGGACGGCAGAAGAAGATGATCCAAGCACTTCAGTCCCTATCCCCCATGTGTGAGACCTAGAGAAAAGTTTCAGGTCCTGGATGCATCTTGATCAGTCCCAGCCATTGTATCCATTTGAGGAGTAAACTAGCTAACAGAAGATCACTTTAGGTCTGTCTATCTCTTCCCTCTCTGTCAATCTGCCTTTCAAATAAAAATAAAATAAATCTTACAAATAAAGAAAATTGAAGAACTAAATAAATTGAGAAATATTCCATATCCATAAATAGAAGACTCACTCTTGTCCAGATATGTTTCCTCAACTTAATCTAGAGATACAAGAAAATCCCAATCACAATTCAAACAAGTTAGGAAGTAAAATAACAGAAGGAAGATTTCTCTTTCTCTCTCTGTGCTCTCTCTCTCTCTGTCCTCCTCATTTTCTTTCTGTAACTATGCCTTTCAAATAAATACATAAATAAATCTTGTTTTATAATTTACTATAAAACTGTGGCTGTTAACACAGTATGGTGTCAGTAAATGAATATGCAAATAGATTAATGAAACAAAGTAGACAGCTCAGATGTACAGACCTGGCTATAAAACACAAAACCATGCAACTCTTAGAAGACAATGCAGGGGAAAGTGAAGACCTTGGGTATGGCATTTAGCTTTCAGATATAACACCAAAGGCATGACCTGTGAAAGAAATGTTGATAAGTTAGACTACACTAAATAAAAACTTCTGTTCCATGAAAGACACTGTCAAGAGACTGGAAGAAGAGGAATGTAGAACAGTGTGGGTGCTGGAGTAAATGGAAAACACAACAGTTCCCATAAAAAAAACAAACCTGAAAATAGAATTACCACATAACCTGCCAGTTATACTCCTGAGAGCACACCAAAAAGAATGAAAAGCAGATGCTCAACCAGATATGTGTACATATCCATGTTGATAGCGTTATTCACAACAGTTAAAACCTAGAAGCAAAAAAGAAAAAAACAGTACATGTATGTATATGTATATATATACCTTTACATATGAAGTGAATGCAGTAAAATGTTTAAAAACATGAAATTAAAAATAAAATAGAATAAAAGGGACCATCAACAGATGGGTGGATAAGCAAAATGCTATGTCTCCATACAATGTCTTTCTTTCAAAGAAAGAATGCTTTGGCATACACCATGATTGAACGTTGAAATAGGCTCCAGAAAAGCGAAGAGCACATGATTCTACTTCATAAATTAAATGCTTAGTGGAGCCAAGTCCATGGAGACAAAGAGGAAAATAGTGAGTGGTTACCAAGGGCTGGAGGCAGGGGAAGGAAATGGGGAATTATTTTTAATGAGTATGAAGTTTTAGTTTTTGCAAAACGAAAGAGGCTGTGGAGACAAATGGTGGTGATGGTTGCATAATAATGTGAGTACATTTAATACTTTTGAACTCTACATTTTAAAATGATTAAGATGATAGCTTTTGTGTGGTTGTAATAAAAAAATATTTCTTTAAAAATGTGAAGACCAAGTGGAGAAAATATTGCGAAAGATATATCTGAGGAGCAAGATGGTGGCTGAGTGAGTGCCGACATGTAGTCTCCCCACACAGACAATAGTATGGGCTGCTATTCACTTGCCAATCTACCCTTGTAAGTAATGACAAAGCCAGACGGGAGACCACAGTACCTGATTTTGTATAATAAAAAAGAGTCATTGAAGAAGGTTGGAAATTACCCATGTACCCTCTCTCCCAACATAAAGGGAGAGATCTCCTGGTTGGAGGAGAGAAAAGAAACTGGTAAGCATTAGTATTCGGCTTAGCATCAGGCCGGTGAAACCCACTATCTCCCGTGGGGCAGTGGCTAGTGAGCACGAGATGGACATTGCAAAGCACAGAAACACACGGAAGCTTTATGGAGAAGGGAAGAAAGTGCCCAGTGTCTGCTGGTGCCAGTTCTCCAGATCAACCCTGAGCCAAGAGGGAGACAGATTTTGCTCAATAGTGGAAAAGGAAGCAAGAAGCCCCTGGAAATTTCCTGCTTTTGCCACAAACACCAGATGGATCCACTGCTGGAGAACCTAGAGGATCTTCCAGGCCTTGAGCGCGGTCTGGCATCTGCCAGGCTACACCACTGCATTACCCCAGAGAAAAACTCCAGCCTGAGTTGCACCCTCCCTGCCCCAGGCTCTCCTTGCATGCAGCCATCTTGGAATTCTATCTATTCCAAGTCATGAAGCAGAACTCACAGCAGGGCTGGTGACCATCCATGTGAGCCAGCCAGGAGGCTCACCCAGCCTTCCACCAGGAAGGTCCTGGGCAGCACCCTGTGAGTGGCTGGATCTGCAGAGACCCCCATAAAGAGTTAGGTAGCTCTGCACACCCTCCCACTACCTCCAGAGCAGTCAGGTGATGCCTTGCATACACATTCAGCCCCCCCCCCCCCCGGGGAAGCAAGTGGAGGGTGATTCCTTAGCAGCTCAGCTCACAGGGGCCCCAAGGAAGTAACTGGGTGGTTCTGTCCATCTGCCCATGAGCCCAAGAAGCAGTTGAACAGCCTATTCTTAAAAGCTTCTCCTATGGAGGCCCTGAGAGGCTGATGCTTGGCCCCACTCAGGCACCCTCCTCCTACGGAAGTAGCTGGGTAGACTTTCCCGAGCAGGTTGTCCCTGGAGGCCTTGTGCAATTACCCAAGACATACATGAAATGGAGCAGTTCCTGTACATCCCTCAGAGACATGACAGGCACTCCACCCTGCTACTGAGCATGCTGTACTATACCCACTCAGGCCCTCAGCATGGCTCTGCCTTTACATGACAACACAAAACACAACACAACAGAAAACAGACAAGCACCTTCTACCCACAGGTAGGTGCACTGCACCAGAGCTACCAGCAAGCCAGCCCCACCCAACAGGACTGCATTCCAATTGGCAGTCTCCACCTCTGAGATATCCACAGATATCACCAGCACTGATTACAGCAGAAGACACCACACAGACACTACGCCAAAGTGTTCATATGAAACCAAAGCCATATCCAGTGAGCAGCTAAGGACACACGGCCAGAAGAAATGCCAACCTGTGAGAGCATCTGAACCACTAGATGCACACAAACCAACCAAAGAATTCAAGAAATGACACTTAAAATACAGTTGAGAGTTTCAGCAACAGAATCAAACAAGCAGAAGAAAGAATTTTTGAGCTTAAGTCTTTTGAAATAACATAGTTAAGAGACTGGCGTGACATAAGAGGTTAAGTTACTGTTTGCAACACTGGCATCCTAGATGGGTGCTAGTTTAAGTCTTGGCTGCTCTATTTCTGATACAGTTCCATACTAATGCACCTGGGAAAGCAGCAAAAATTAGCCCAAGTCCTTGGGCCTCTGCATCCATGTGGAAAATCCAGATAGAGTTCTAGGCCCCTGGCTTTGGCCTAGCTCAGACCCAACTGTTGTGATCATTTGGGAAGTGACAAACTAGCAGGTGGAAAATCTCTCTCTCTCTCTTTCTCTCTTTCTTTCCATCTATCTTCCTCCTTCCCTGTCTTTGTAATTCTGTCTTTCAAATAAAAGCAAGTGGGTTTTTTTTTCCAAAATAAAAAGAAATAATTCAATCAACAAAAAGATTTAAAATAACCAAGAAAGCCCTCAAGACTGACAGGACACCATTAAGCAAGCAAACATTTGCACTGTGAATGTTCCAAAAGGAGAGGAGGAAGGAAAAAATACAGAAAATGTGCTTAGTGAGATAATTGATGGAAACTTTGCAAATCTTGGAAAAAATATAAATATTGAGGTCCAGGAAGCCCAAAGAGTTCCTAGGAGATTTGCTTAAAAAATATATTTCCTAAGGTGAATTTTAGTCAAATTTCAAAATATATATGACAAAGACAGAATTCTAAAAACAGCAAGGAAAAAGCATCAAGTTACTTACAAGGGCATTCCCAGTAGGCTAATAGTATAAAAATAACTTGGCTGAACCCTTGCAGACCAGCAGAGAACAGGATGAAAAACATTCCATCTTGGAAGAAAGAAATTGCTAACAATGAACACTATTTCCAAAAAAAGCTTAAAAAGTTGTCATTCAGAAATGAAGCAGAAACAAAAGCTTGCAATGACAAGCAAAAACAAAAAAAAAGGCAAATAAAAACTGAATGAAAGTGTGTTTACCAAACAGGCCCTTGGAAAAGGGCTTATGGGAGTCCCATAGCAGAAGTATGAGGATAGTAACTGCCATTATGAAAATAGGCAGAAGTACAAATCTCAACAGTATAGTGGACTCACAAAAAAGAAGAAAAATGTAATTACTCACATTTCACTTTTGCTTTTCCTGAATTTGATGTCTGTATTTAGGGGTTTTTTGTCTCACCTGTATCAGTTAGGACTGTGGTTCTATACTCCTTTTCTTACATTCACTGGGTTTTGACATTAGGGTCAAGTAAGTCTGTTAAAATCAGTTAAAAAGTATTTGATTCTTGCCTATTTTCTGAAAGAACATATTATGCCATTATATCATCTTTAAATGTTAGAATTCACCGATGAAACTATATAGAACTTGAGTTACCTCTAGGGAAACATTTTTTAAATTGATTTCATTTCTTAAAAATTTTTTTCTTTCGGGGCCTGTTCAACGGCTCAATTAGCTAATCCTCCATTTGAAGCTCCCTGCTTATGGACTGGCAAAGCAGTGGTGGATGGACCAGGGCCTTGGGACTCTGCACCTACATGGGAAATCCAGAGGGGACTCTCGGCTCCTAGCTTTGGATCAGTTCAGCTCTAGCCATGGCAGCCATTTGGAGAGTGAACCAGGGGGTGGGAAATATCTCTGTCTCTCCTTTTGTCTCTCTGTGAACATGATTATCCAATAAAAAAAATCAATATTTGTTAATTTTTTTATTTTGATGTAGGTTATCTGAATTTGTGCTTTTTGGAACGATATGTATATTTCATGCAAGTTGCCAAAGATTGTTTAACTCCCTAAAAAAAGTAAAAATTGACCCGCCTTATGATCCAACAAGCCCATCACTGGGTGCGTATTCAAAGGAAGTGAAAGCACTCCAGATTTACTGCAGAGCTGTTTACAATATCTGAGAGACTTGACCAACCTAAAATGGATAAAGAAAATGGGGCCTTTGGTGTATCTTACTCTCTCCTTTCAAGAGGCACCCCACCACCTGGCTTTCTCTTGGGAAGTGCTTTCCCCTTCCCTATTCTTTCCCTGCTCACCTGATCCCTTCACAAATAAACTTTTCTGTCTGCAAAAACAAAAAAAAGAAAAAAGAAAAAAGAAAATGGGGTATATATACATGGTGGAATATTATGCTGCCTTTAAAAAGGTTGATATCCTATCATTTGCAACAACATAGGTGGATCTAGAGGATATTATGTTAGGGGAAATAAACCAAACACAGAAAATAAAAGTACTGACACACGTGTGTAAAATAAGAAAGTAGAAGAGCGGTGACTAGAGGGTGTGAGGGGGAGAGAAGAAGTGGAGACAGGTTAGTCGGTGGGCACAATATTGTCGTGAGCAAAGTTTTTTTATGATGATGTTTACATAATTGAGAAGGATACATGCTGATGTGGACCACTGATTAGGGTGGGAAGGGACAAGGAATAGGGAAAAGTGGATGAGACCATTGTTTTCCATTTTGTTTTTCTTCTTCCTTTACTGGGGGAAGGGGAGAAGATGCATGAAGCATCTTAATGGCATCACTACCTGGGGATGGGGAATGGCCACTCAGCATCATCCCAGGGTCCCTGAAGTGGAGCATGTTCCAAGGGTTCTGCTCAAGTGGTTTCGATACTTCTGAAATATCATTGATTTCATTGCTCCAAGGATAAGGAAATCCTTCCAAGGTCCATCAGCTGATGGAGTTCACCGTAGAATCTCCATTCACCCGAATACTTGCTATCAATGCTTGGCTGGGAGAGTTGTCCAATTTGTTCTGCTCTTCATCCCCTATGGTGCTAGATGTCCTCTCTAGGACCCAATGGGCTGCTATATTCCCCATGTGCATCTGGGCATGCCATCCATTGCATCCACCATCTTCAGCAACTGAAGAAGCCTGGTTTTGACACACACTCCAGAATCAGATAATAGATCCTGTGATTCTCCCAATGGTTGAAGTTCTGAATTCAGCATTTCAGTTAGGGGGATCTCCAAAGAAACCTCATCTGAGGTGACCCCAGACCTGACTCCTGTTTGTGCTAGCCAGTACAGGGTCTGGCTCAGTCTGTCACCACATCAACCTACACACACTGGTGGTTGCAGGTGCTGGGTCAGTTCTGTCCCCAGCCCCATTTCTTATGCAAACCAATGGATGCTGTGGCCCAGCTCATCCCTGTCCACCACACACTCAGCCCTCATAAGCACTAGTGGGAACTGCAACCCAGTCACAGCAACCCCCCAAAACCCCCGCCAGGCCCACCCCCATCCCTGGTTCCTGTGCCCAACGATATGTACAGCAGACTTGTCTGGTCTGTCGCACATCCTATTCAGCTTTTGCACACACCCATGGGTGCTACAGCCTAGCTCAGCCCAACTGACCTCACTAACCAGCCCACACTTACGCTGGCGGATGCTAGCCCTGGTTATCATGCTCACCTGTGGGAGTTGCAGCCTATCATAGAGATGCCCACAGTTTCTCTTCTAGGGCCACTCCCATCCCTGAATCTTGCACTTTCCAGGTGGTTCTGCAGTCTAGCTTGAAAGAACCTGCCCCCATTCCTAGCATTTGCCAGCTGATACTGTGGTAAAGTCCAATCAATCTGCACTTACTCTGGCTCACGCATTCACCAGTGGATACAGTTGCTTAGCCCAACCTGACTATACCTTCCACCCAGCTAATATGCCAGCCAACGAGTATTGTAACCCTGACTATCCTGGTTCCACTCTGAGACTCCTCCCAGTTCTCACACTCACCCGCAGGAGCAGTGGTTCAGCAGAGAAATCTTCGCTGCCCCCCACTGGGCTCAATAGCCTGGGTCTTATGTGTGCTGATGGGAGCTGCAGCACAGTCTGGTTCATCCCACATCACTTTGGCATTTGCCAACGGGTGCTATAGCCTAGCCCAGCCTGCACTGCGCCCAATACCAGCCCTAATGTGAATTGGCTGGTGCTGCAGCCAACCCACCCTGTCCTACACCCAGTCCTGGTTCTCACATCTGCTGGTGGGCATTATGAATTGGCCCAGCCTGGCCCACTCCTAGACTTGACCCACATATATGCTGGCAGGTACTATAACCTGGCCTGGTCTGGCTTCTCACAGCCTTGACAGTCCCCCATGCTCCTCTATCACACCCATGCCGATTCTTACTACTGGGTGCTACAATACAACCACATCTGGTCCACCCCCAGACCCAGTTCTCGTGTGCTTCAGCAGGTGCCAAGACCTAGCCCAACCCATCCTACATCCACCCTGGCTCTCACAAACACCAGTGGGTGCTGGAGCCTAGCCCAGTCTGGCACACCCCAAACTAAGTCCTCGCCCATGCTGAGGTATATTGTAGTCATGTCCAGCCCAGTTCCCCACCCCTATTCTAGCCCTTGTGCTCACCAGTAGGAACCACAACCCAGTCAGGGTATCCCTTTAGCTCCTCAACCAGCCTGTTTCCAGCCACAGATCTTGTGTGTCTATAGTTGCTCTGACCCAGCCCAGCACTGCCCATCTCCCACCTTGCCATCAGATGCTGCAACCTGTCCTGGCCTACCTCCAGACCCAATTCTCACTGGTGGGTGCTGAAACCAGTCTGTTCCTATCCCCACCTTTCATGCAAACCAGTAGGTATGACAGCCTAGCCCAGCATGGCCCGCACTCAATCCTGACTCCTGCACAGGCCAGTGGGCTAACGTTTGGCACAGCCCTGCCTGGTCTGTCACCCTGAGAACCAACTCACACACTTGCTGACAAGTGGAGCTGCCTTGCCTGGCCTAGCCAACACCCAGGCCTGAATCACATGCTCACCAGTGGGAGCTATGGCCCACCAGGGGAGTTCCCCAAATTCCCCCACCAGATCCACTCCCAGACCCAAATCTCACATATGCCAGAAGGTGCTAGACCCTTACCTGGCATAATTTCCCTCCTCTGTCTCAGCTTTTGTGTGAGATGGTGGCTATTGTGGCCCGGCCTGGCCCACACCCTATTCCTGGCTGCATCTATGGGTGCTGCAGCCTAGACCAGTGTGGCCTGTTCTCAACCCCAGCACCCATGAGTGTCTTGGGATTCCATGATCATGCCTACTTCAGCCCATCACCACTCCCAGCTCTTGAGCAAACCTGTGGACACTGCAGTTCCACAGAGGTGAACCCATATAACCCCCACATAATCTGCCCCCAGACTTGGTTCTCTCATGTTCTGGTTAGTGTCATGGCCCAGTCTAATGTTACCCATCCCCTGTTCCAACACTAGCTGAGGGACTGTGATCCAACCCTGACAGATAGACCCCCAGCCCTAATTTATTGTGTGCCAGTGCATAGTGGTTGGCAGTGATAAATGCTAACAGTTCAGGTCTCTCATGTGGGCAGGTGCATTGGTTTGACACAGAAAAGTCCTTGAGCTTCCCTCCTCCAAACTGCTCCACCACAACGCCGTTGCTTACCCGCAAGTACAATGGCCTTATCAGCGGAAGTCCCTCAGACGTCATTCCTCACCTACAACGTACTCCCTCAGCAATCCCCCCTCATACACATTCCCATACCCCCTTCCCTGAGTAATCCACATTTCCTTGAGCCCAGGATCACATGGATTCCCTAGCCTGGTCTTCCCAAGCCCAGTCTTCCAATGGACTGGAGCTATGCCCGTCCAACAGGAACCCAATCTCCTGGCACATGTGCTGATCCAGGACCCTATCCCTCCACCTACCCACTCAAGACCCAAGCATGTTCACAGTTCCCTAAGCCCAGTCCACCAGCACACCACACCAGCACACTAACCTAGGACTCTCCCCACTCCACCCACCACCCAGGATCAAGCACACCAGGAAATCCCCAGGCTCACTTCACCTGCCTAGGGGCGAACCCCCATAACCCGCATGCCCCTGCCAGTGTCATCCTCCAGGCACACTGCAGCCCACACCCCCAGATCCCCACAAACCTGCTCATGCTGGTGCAGCACAAGTAGTTCCAATGTCCTGTTGCACAGAATGGTGATTAATGTTAACACTGACGTACATTTCAAGAGTCACAAGAGAAAAATTTTAATGGTCTCACCACAAAGATCTGATAAATTTTGAGGTGATGGATATGTTAATTAGTCTAATCTATTCATTATATAATGTATACATGCACTGATATATCACATTTGATTCCACAGATATGTATGAGTATGTGTCAATCAAAGATAAAATAATGGGGCCAGCACTGTGCTGCAATAAGCTATGTCTCCACCTGCAGTGCTGATGTCCCATATGGGCACTGGCTCAAGTCCCAACTGTTCCACTTCTGATTGACTGTCTGCCAATGTATTTGGGAAAACAGTGGAGGACTTCCCAAATGCTTGGACTTCTTGGACCCCTGCACCCACATGAGAGACCTGAAAGAAGCTCCTGGTTCCTGGTTTTGGATCAGCTCAGCTCCTGCCATTGCGACAACTTGGGGAGTAAACCAATGGTTGAAAGAGCTCTGCGTTTCTCCTTCCTCTCTGTAACTCTGCCTTCCAAATAAACATGAATCTTTTTTAAAAAAATACAATGAAACCACAAAGTTACATTTTTTTAAGACTTATTTATTTTTATTGGAAAGGCAGATATACAGAGAGGAGGAAAGACAGAGAGGAAGATCTTCTGTCTGATGATTCACTTCCCAAGTGACCGCAACAGCTGGAGCTGAGCCAATCCAAGCCAGGAGCTCTTCCAGGTCTCCCACGCGGGTGCAGGGTCCCAAAGCCTTGGGCCGTCCTCGACTGCTTTCCCAGGCCACAAGCAGGGAGCTGGATGGAAAGCAGAGCCGCCGGGATTAGAACTGGCGCCCATATGGGATCCCAGGCGTGCAAGGCGAGGACTCTAACCACTATGTTATCATGCCGGGCCCACAAAGTTAAATTTTAAAAGAACATAACTGATACAGTACTATTATCCAAAATTATCAAAGAATTATTAAAACTGAACAATAAGCCACATGATTTGAAAAAAGTAGGTAAAAGACCTGTGCAGTCACCTCATCAAAGATATACAAATGACAAACATGCACATAAGAACATGCTCAACATTATAGGGCATCAGGGAATTTTAAACTAAAATAGATACTAAAATAGATACCACTGAATACCTATTAGAATAGGCAAAATGCCAGCACCGTGGCATAGTAGGTTATGCCACTGTGGTGTGAGCATCCCATATGTATGTTCAAGACTCGACTACTCCACTTCCAATTCAGCTCCCTGGTTATGTTTGCGAAAGCAGTGGAGGATGGTTCAAGCCCTTGGGCCCCTGCACCCATATGGGAAGAAGTTCCTGGCTCCCAGCTTTGACCCAACCCAGTTCTGAACATTGAGGCCATTTGGGAAGTGAAACAGTGACAGGCGATCTTTCTCTGTTTCATCTATTTTCTGTAACTCTCCCTTTCAAATAAAGACAAATCTCTGAAAAAAAAAAATAGAATGGGTAAAATCAAGAAAACAGATAAGGGCAAGAGTGGGAGAAGATACTCTACAACAGAAATTCTCCTTTACTGCAGGTGGAATGCAAACCAGAATTCAATTGGAAATGAACTTAGTAATTTTTTTTTACAAAACTAAACATACTTTTACACCATATGATCCACAGTTGCACTCCTTGGTATTTTCCCACAGGAGCTGAAAACTTACGTCCACACAGAACGTGCATATGGGTGTTTATACAAGTTTTACTTATGGTTGCCAAAATTTAGAGACAACCAAGATGTTATTTAGTACATAAATGGGTAAATGGTGGTGCATTTAGACAATGGATTGTCATTCAGAGCTTAAAAAAAAAAAAGAAAAAAAACTCAGCCCATGAAAAGATGTAGAATGCATTTGAATACATAATACTAAGTGAAAGAAGCCAATGTGGAAATACCACATTCTGTATAATCCCCATTTACTCACCCTATGGAAAAGTAAAACTATGGAGGCCATAAAAGAATTGATCTTTAGGCCATGGGTGATAGGTATGGGAGTGATGAATTGATGAAGTTCAGAGAATTTTTAGCGCAATGAAACTATTGCACTTGACATACAGTGGACTTGTGCCACTGTGCATTTATGAAAACCCACAGAATGTATAATACCAACAGTGGATCTTTTGGGCTGATGTGTGTGGGATGATGAATTAAGCTGCTCTTGCAACCCTAACATCTCGTGTCAGATCACCAGTTCAAGCCCCTGTAACTCCGCCTTCAACCCATGTTCCTGCTAATGTGCCTAGGAAGGTAGTGGAAGACAGCCCAAGTACTTGGATCCCAGCCACCCGTGTGGGAGGCTCAGACAGACTTCCTGGTCCCTAGCTTCAGCTTTTGTTGAGTGCAGCAGATGGAAGATCTCTGGTGCTCGCTTTACCCCTCGCTTTACCCTCTCACCACCACTGCTCTGCCTTCCAAATAAACAATCCTAAAACAAAATGAGTGATCTCTAATACAAACTCTGAACTTCGGGTGATAATGATGTGTCTATGCAGGTTCATCGATTTGGACAAAAGTGCCACTTCAGATAAGCATATCTCAGTAGAGAAAACTGTGTAAGCGTGGGAGCAGAGAACATATGAGAAATTCCTGTACCTTCTGTGAAATTTCTCTGTAGACCAAAACTGCTCTAAAACATTAACATGAGGCTAAAATGACATGTGTGTGTATCACTCTATAGACTTCAGCACATATGTAGGTTTCTGTGGTCACCACCATCACAATCAGGAAGTAGAACAGTTCCATTACCCCGAAAACTGTATGGCATATAACTTACATGTTTTAAGATTCACTTATTTCTGTTTGAAATGTAGATTTACAAAGAGAGAGAGAGAGAATCTTCTACCCACTGGTTTATACTCCAGGTGGCTGCAACCAGGGCAAGCAGAACTGGGCCAGGCTGAAACCAGGAGCCTGGAGCTTCTTCTGGGTCTCCCACATGGGTGCAGGGGTTTAGGCTCTTGGGCCATCTTCTACTTTCCTAGGTGCGTTTGCAGGGATCTGGATCAGAAGTGGAGTAGCCAGGTCTCAAACAGGTGCTACTATGGGATGCCAGCATTAAACGCAGAGGCCTAGCCCATTATGCTACAGCATTAGCCCCAGCATGTAACATTATAAGGCTTGCTTCTTTTTCATCCCCCTTAGTGAACTTGAGATTCCTCAAAGTTGTTTCATACATCAGGAGTTCCTTTGTGATTCCTTGAAGGAACCACAGCTTACCCACTTACTTGGTGAAAAACATTTGTGTGGGTTCAGTGTTTGACTCTTGTGACTAGATAGAGCTTTTACAAATATTCCTGTACAGATTTCTGTATAAAATAAATTTTCTATTTTCTAAGATAATTAGCTACAACTTCTGGATCATATAATAATTTAATGTCTCATTTGAAAGAAATTCATAAACCTTTCCAGAGCAGTTGTATCATTTTACATACCCTTCAACAATGTGAGCCTCAATGTATGACAGCATCCTCACTGGCATTTAATATTATCAGTATTTTACTCTAGTCATTTTAACATGTGTGTCGTCATATTGCCCTGAAATTTTAATTTTTGCTGTCCTAATGGATTTCCTAATTTGTGATTTCCTAATGATGTTGAATAGCTTTGTTTGCTTGTATATCCTCATGAGTACTAAGCCTTTTAATCATTTTTATTGGATTACTTGCTTTCTAATTGTCAAGTTTTGAAACTTCTTAATGTATTCTGAGTTCCTTTGTTGGACATATTATTTGCAAGTATTTTCTCTTGGTCTACACATTTTTCCTTCCTCTTAATTTTTTATTTGTTGGCAGCATTTAACTTTGATGAAGTTTAACATATTTTTTTTTTCTGGATTATGCTTTTCTTGTCATGAGTTAAAACTCTGCCTGATCATAAGTCAGTAAGACTTTTTTTCTTACAAAAGTTTTACAGTTTTATATTTAAATTCATAATCCATTCTGAGTTACTTTTATAGATGGTGTGGGGCTTTAGGTTTAACCAAAAGGATTTGTTGAAAAGACAATCCTTTCTCCAGTGAACTGTCTTTGCACCTTTGTAAAACATCAATTGGTCATAATTGTGGTTCTCTTAAATGTATTCTTCTCCGAAATTGCTTTAGCTATTTTAGTTTCATTGCACTTTTACATAAACTTTCGACTTAGCTTGTTTATGCTACTAGAAATCTGTGAGGGTTTGATTGGAATTGAGTTACTTTTATTTATCAGATTGGAGAGAATCTAATCTATGTTAAATTTGTTAATCCCTGGACATGGTTTATTTCTTCATTAATTTAGGTCTTCTTTCATAAGTTTTATAGTTTTAAGAATGCAGACCCTACACATACTTGCAGAGACTTGTATCTAAATTTTTGTTATTTGCTTTTATAAATGTTACTGGTTTCCAATTTCTACTACTAGTATATGGAAATATGATTGACTTTATATGTTGACTTCATATCCTTCAATTTTGAGAAACCCACTTACTAAAGTGTGTGTGTGTGTGTGTGTGTGTGTGCGTGTATGAGACAGAGCTTGAAAGAGAGAATTATTTGAGCTTTCCCACAAAGAAAATCATGCCATCTTTGAATAGGGGCAATCTTCCTTTCCAATTTGTATGCCTTTTATCTAAAAAAAAATGTAAAAGCACAAATGGATGTCAGATTTTACCTAATGCTTTTCATTCATCGGCTTCTATATCCATGGTTTTTCTCCTTTAAAGGGAAAATATGGAATTTACATTAATTAATTTTAATTGAACAACTTTCGCATTCCCTTGGAGAACTCCCACTTGGGCATGGTGTATTACTCTTTTTTTTTCCATGTTGATGGACTAGATTTTCTGATATTCTGTTGAGGACTTTCAAGTCCGTATTCCTGAGAGATAATTAGTGTATAATTTTCTTTCCTTGTAAGGTCCTTTTTTGTTGGTTGGTTCTGATATAATGATACTATCAATGAAACAATTCTTGAAAAAATAGATAACTTCAGAAATGTCAAGGATCCTGGAAACAACCCATAAAAGACACTTTCTGGATTCTGCATTTTAGCATTTGCTGGTCTGTGAACTGGTTTTAACTTTGTTTATCCTTTTGCTTTTACATCCAAAAATACAGATGGTCATCACGTTATTTTCGGCAATAACTGACTTGTAAGCTCAGTGTCTGACACTTTGCAGTGATTTATGTAACAAAGTTTACATTTTCCAAAGTCTGTATCTCCAACTTCATTTTTTTTTTTTTTTGCTTTTGCTTTGCAGCCACACCCCAAATGAGATAATCTACTAATGGGGTCAACCCAGACTCCTGTGCAATACCCCGCTTTGTAGATTTCCAAGGAGCTTCAGGCACTGGTTTCTTTTCATCCATAAAGGAACTCACCATTCAAGTGGCCTCAGGCCTGCAGGCTAGTGTGATGTTGGGTTGACTGCTCATCTGAGGTACAGAGCTGACAGCTGGAGCTGGTCAAAGTGGGGAGAAGGTGATACTTCTATCAGGCAGCCCTTTCCAAGTGGTAGGAGGAACAGATGCAAAGTTAATGCTTCATTTGTCTTGTTCCATTCTCAAAGATACAACATTTAAATTTTCCTCTGTATTCAATGGATCCAGTCCTAACATGAAATGATGTCAATAAAAAAAGATAGGACATAAGTGTCTTAAAATTCCTAGATGGGCTTTATATACTAAATGTTGCATGCATCAATTCATTTAATCCTGACAAAAGTCCCAATAGGGTGAGTGCCAATACTACTGTGATTTGCTAGGAGATTATCCATACAGAGGGTTGCAGGCCATGTGGAAAGTGTTATACATGCAACTTAAAAATTTACATATGAAAATACCATGTGGAGGTGAGGTTCCCCATCCTAAGCCTAGAGTGAGGGAGTGAGTTAGGAAATTGGGGATTTTCACTTTTGTTGCACATCCATCGATGTGTTTCAGTTTTCTTTTTAAAAAGTTTGCAGTTTTAAAATTATCCGGAATTAAAGATTTCTTCCAACTACTCACCAGAGAAGTAATAAACATTTGCTGAAAATTTGGAAGTGATCTATAACCTCATCATACAGAGAAAATACACATTGTGATATTTACCTTCATTTCTGGTTTTTTTGGTATATGTGGTTTTATGTTTCCCAAAAATCAACACTGTAACACTGTTTAAAATACTGTTGTTTTCCAGGGAACAGCATTTTTACTTTATATGATTCAATATTTTTGCCCGGCTGCACGGTGTGGCCTTGTAAAATGGCACCAGGTTTTCAGCTACCTTTTGCTGAACTTTTCATTTGCTATTGCAAGTACAACAGAACGACTAATTGAACATTTAATGGGGCAAAACAACCTGATTGAGAAATCAACCCTATCTGGTTTTCTTGGCTGTGGACTCTTCAGGAAAGAATGTGAAGTATTTTCCCCACATCCTCCCAAGAGGGTTGCCAGGGCTTGTACTCTGGGAGTTCAAAGTTGGGAGGTGGACTTTCCTGGGGAAAGTGGAGGTAGCCTTACCTGTAAGCAGAGGCTTCTAGCAGCTTCCATGGGAGGCAGGGGGAGATCACAGATCTCCACCAGTGGAAGAAGATCAGATCCCACTGGGACACCCTACCCTGATGCCAGAAATGGTAAAACCCAGGGAGGAGGTGCGTACTGGGAAAAAAAACCACTAATGGCCAGCTGCTAAAGAGACTACGGTGAAGGGGCAGCATGCCAGTCTGCCTGCAGTAGTCGTCTCCTACTGCCAGGGAGGCCCAGGAACTGTGGGAGCTCTCTGAGTTACAACCAGCTGCCCCAATCTGTACGATGAAATCCTTTGTTTGCTTGTTGGGGGACTTTTGTTTTGTTTAACTTTTGGTTAAAATGCAATGAGCCGGAGGAGGAAGCCATAACAGTTATATCAGACTTTTCACCAACCGTGGAGAGGGTTTGGGACCAGAGTCAAATAAATTTGGAGGCACACACACACACACACACACACACACACACTAGCATTTCTTCCCCGTCTAAGCACTATACAAGCATTTATTCCTTGTTTGTGTGCAACACCATGAGCCACATCCATGTGGCTAAATCTCCATGTGCATCATGAGCCCTGGCTGTTCACTTCAGATGTCTCTGGTCCCCTAAGGGAACTCCTCAAGCTTTGTTCAGACAGCCAGTACTACAGATCAAGCCCTGTGGATTAAGGGACTTGCGCTAAGCCAAGACAGATAAAGGCAGAGAACCTGGCTCTCACCCTTGTTCTCTTGCAGATGAACCTCGAGGCTCCAGGCTCCTTTACCCTTCTGTGCCTGACCTGCAGAACAGAGGACAGCCAGCACACCTCACACATCCACGGATACTGCAAACAACCCCACATCCCACCAGATGCTCCAGTCACACCAGATTGGTGCTCATGTTGCAAAACACACCCCGAATCTCACGCCTCTGTGTGCTTGTTCTTGCTATTCCCCCCATGGAGAATGAGTGCCCTTCATTTTTGCCTGTTGAAATCCTACCTTATCTGGGCAATAGGCATTTGGCCTGATGCTTATAACTCTTGTTATGAAGTTTGCTTCCCATATTGAGGTGCCAGTTTGGATACCCTGCCCTGATTCCAGCTTCCTGGAGGCAGCAACGGCAGCTCTAGTAATTGAGTTTTTGCCACCCACATGAGAGACCCAGCTTGAGTTCCTGGCTCCCAGCTGCAGGCCAGCTCATTCCCATTGTTGTGATCAGCGGATGGGGAGTATGCATGCTCTCTGACAAATTCTTTAAGATTCAACGCAAATAACTCTTCTTTAGCAGGCTGCTCCCTGCCTTCCACTGCCTGCCTCTCGCTTCTTCCACAGACACGCTATGCTCTTGACTCCAGTCATTTGCACATATTTTTGCAAATTCCCTGGAGGCAGAGGCTAGGCCTCATTCATCTCAGCTCACCACTACCTCTCTACCGCCCCAGCCAACCTCCATGGGTCCCAGCTCAGGATTCTATGACTTAAGAGTGCAGCCAAATGTTTGTGGAACTAAAATTGGGACCTGGGCCTGGGCTTAGATGGAGTTCCAGGCTATTTCAAGCCTTGAAATGGGTGAAGTATAGGTGGAGAATGCTGGGGCTGGGAGACCGAAGTCCTGAGCAGGAATGTGGGTGGGGGTTTGCTGCCTGGAACAGCCTGGCTTCCCCCAGCCCCATGCCCCCTGGTCTAGCCCCTGCAGCAGCAGCAGAGATATTCTGTGTCCCACAACTCCCTCCTGTCAACCCGTTAAGCCTTCAGGGCCCTCTCTGTACCCACTTCCTCCCCTAGCACCTGTGAAGAGGGCAAAGTCAGGAGATGTGTGCAGGAAGTGGCCAAAGGGGCTTTGAGGAAAGACCAAGGTCAAAGCTCCTGGTCTCCAGCTTGAGCCCCACTCTTGCTCTGGGTCTCACATGCTGACCCTTTGTCGGGACTCTGTTTGGAGTGTAGAAGTGGCATGAGCTCACGCTGGAGGCTGCAAGCTGTGTCCTCACCACTACAGAATGGGACAAATGTGGAGGGTGGGGGCCAGAGAGGTTAACTCTTTCTCCAGGGAACTCTTTTCCCATGGTGGAGCCTTCAGCCCTCAAAAGGTGGCCAAGGCGGCACCCCTGGGTGTCACAAGGTAAGAAGGGGAGTTGGGAGAGTCAGCCAGAGGCATGAGGGGCAGTACTGGGAGTGTGCATTGGCCGTGGGGAGGGCCGGGAGGGTGAAATGGTTAATGGCTTTTTGAAAAACAGGGAGAGTCCCTCCTCCAGGGGCCCAGCTGGCTGCAAAGACAGGAGCAGAGGCTCCAAGACTGATGCAATGGGGCCCGCCCTGTGCACCAGAGAGGGTAAGGAAGGCTCCCACCCAGCAGCAGCTTCCACACCACCAGTGACCATCGCTCTCCCTCCTCTAGTTCCAACAAATCAGCCACAGGGTGGGGCCTTTGGGGTGCAAGGGACAAATGCTGATGCCTGAGCTTTGGGAAACTGCAGCCTGGCTGTCCCCATCTACTCCCAGTGCTTTTCTGTCAAGGCAACCCTTTGGGCTCCCTCCAGCCAGCGGGCAACTTGAAGGAGCACCACCAAGGCAACGACATCAATTCGAATTCCAGGACCCTTTCGGCTTCTAGTCCTAAGGGTGAGTGTCAGGCAGGGGGTTGCAAGGATAGTGCCCTGAGAGGCAGACAGTGGCCCACTGCAGTCCCTGATCCCAGCAAGCTGGCACCACCCGCCTCCCTGGAGCCACTATCACATGAGAAGGTGTCACGCAGGCAGAATAGCACCCCAGAAGCTTCTAAGCGCCTCAGGGCAGCTGCAAGGGTTGGTGTTTTGGGCTCTGGACAGACTGCTCTCCACTACACTCTGGGATCTGACATGGTCTCAGGAATGGGGAGGCTCAGCACAGCAGGTGCTCCTGAGATGAACTTCAGGGTGGGGCCGGGGGACAGGCCTGGAGGAGCAGGCTCCTCAGAGATGCAGGTCTGCTCACCAACTTCTGCTACTGACCGCAAGCTCCGCAAGGATAGGAACTATGTCTGTCTTTTCTCCCGGGAGATCCCTGGCACTGAGTACAGCTCCTGACACAAGACTGATGCTTGATAAAATAACTGAGCAGACAGAGGCTCAAGTCCAAGGCCAGTTTCACAAGGTCTGCTGTTTTGGTAAGCTGCTTACCCCTCCCTCTGCTCCCCGTACCCCCACACAGGAAAAATACACAAAATACCATCTGAACAGATTCCTTGAACATCAATTGCAGTTACCGGATGATTCCCTAGTCTTCTCTTTCATGGACTGTAGCTTGGGAAATGGATCTGTGATCTGGCAGGGGAGAAAAAAAAAGCATTGAAAGGGGCCTAGCATTGTGGCACAATGTGCTAAGCTGTGCTTACAATGCCAGCATCCCATACAGGCCCATTACAGGTCTGGCTATTCCACTTCTGATCCAGCTTCCTGCTGATGTGCCTGAGAGCAGCAGATGGGCTTTTTCATCCACATGCGAGATCCAGATGGAGTTCTAGGCTCCCGGCTTGGGCCTGGCCCAGACCAGCTGTGTTGAACCATTCGGGGAGTGAGCCATTGGATGGATGATCTCTCTCTCTCTCTCTCTCTCCTGCTATCTCTGTCACTCTGTCTTTCAAATAAAGCGAATAATTTTTATTTTATTTTAAATAACATTGGAGGAAATCTTGAAGGGCTTCTGGGTACCCCAGACTCAGGCTGGGCCTGCGAAGCAGCAATTATTAACAGATGGGGAAATTTCAACCCTCTTTTTCAAGGAAGCACAACGCAAGCACAGACAAGCACTCCCCACCAGCGATGACAGCCCTTTATTCCTACCCTTCTGGGAAGTGAAACACAGATACAAGTCCAAATTCCTGACACTTGCTCCTTTCCCCTCCATGGCTCACACCTTATGGACTTGCATTTGCACAATCTTTGTGGCACATTTAAAGTTCTTTCGCATTTCTAATCGGACGGATTAGGTCATCACAAGCCCAGATGGAGAATGAGAAAGAGAGAAGTTCGGCATTGCCCTGGATCCAGGAGTTGAGTTAGTGGCACAGGAAAGAGCTGAGCCCACATTTCCATCCCCCAGATCTCCAACTTCACCTCAGCCTTCCCAGGTACCAGCCATCCTGAGATCCAGGCAGAAGATCCCAGATCCCCCGTGGTCAGAAGGTCCTTTATCCCAGTCCTTGCTGGCACCCAGGAAAACTGGCACCTCTGCCCACTCTTTTACTCCATTCTTCTGGCAGGCCCTGGGACTGTGACCCAACTTGGGCCATTTTGCTTCAAAGCTGTCTCTTAATTCCCCAAACCCTCCAGACTCTATGTATGTTGCCTTGTTAGAAACAACTCAAATGCCCAACCATAGGAAAACAATTAAGCAGACTGAGAATTCAATCTAGTGGAGTGCTTGAGCAACGCAGACAACACATGGACAACTAATCTCAGGGGCCCAGCAGCGTGGCCTAGCGGCTAAAGTCCTCTCCTTGAAAGCCCCAGGATCCCATATGTACGCCGGTTCTAATCACAGCAGCCCTGCTTCCCATCCAGCTTCCTGCTTGTGGCCTGGGAAAGCAGTCGAGGACAGCTCAAAGCTTTGGGACCCTGCACCCGCGTGGGAGACCTGGAAGAGGTTCGAGGTTCTCGGCTTCAGATCGGCGCAGCACCGGCTGTTGTGTTCACTTGGGGAGTGAATCAACAGACAGAAGATCTTCCTCTCTGTCTCTCCTCCTCTCTGTATATCTGACTTTGTAATAAAAATAAATAAATCTTGTTAGGAGCCACAGACTTATGGGCCTTAGACTTGGCCTACCTGACAGCCTGTTGAATTGCAAAAGCCTGCAAGCAGGGCTACAGCAAGCAGGATATTAGGCCAAAACATCCTCTGTAGAGCAAGCAGAATAGAAACTCCACCCTTGTTCCTGTTCAAATAATTAGTTCCTCCCCTGTTTCAATATAGCTGATTAGTTCCTTCCCTGCTTCAGTGAAGATAATTACTCCCAGGAAACCCCTCCCTTTCTCCCCCTCCCCTAGAGAAGTAGGTATATATATGAGGAGAAAAAATAAAGAGAGAGGCACTGTTTTCCACCAAGTAGGAGTGTCGGTGTGTTTCTTGGGCCAGCAGCCCGGCATTCCCAGTCCACCCTCAGGGTTTGAGCATTGTGTCCTGCAGGTTGGGACAAAATCTTAAAAAAAAAAAAGAGATTTGTTTCTTTGTAATCAGGTGATTTGAATAAAGCAGAGCACAGAAGGCCACATACCTCCTGATCACAGGTGTATAAAACCGAGCTTCTACAAAGACAGCAGGGCTGGAAATGACCTTAAACGGATCAAAAGACAGGATTCTATTTTAACTTCATGGGTTTTCTTTCCATAATGTTAAAAAAATAACAGTAAATACTATAACATAAATAATAAGAGGGATCTTCAAAAAGTTTCTGGAAACATGCATTATCCTTTAACTTCATTTTCTAAGAACTTTTTTTGTTCAAAAAAAAAGGTTCACTTATTTGAAAGACAACATGAAGAGAAGGTGAGGCAGAGGGTAAGAACACTAGTTTACTAGCATCTCTAGTAGTAACTAGCACTCGTTCTGCTAGTTTACTCACCATGTGGCTGCAATGGCTAGGGCTGGGGCAGGCCAAAGCCAGGAGCCAGGAGCTCCAGCCAGGTCTCCTACACAGGTGGCAGGAACTCAACTCCATGGGCCATCATTGGCTCTCTTCTCCGGGCACACTAGAAGGGAGCTGGATGGGAAGTGGAGCAGCTGGAACCATAGCTGACACTCTGAAAAGAGATATTGGTGCCAGAAGCAGTTGCTTATCTACTGCACCACATGGCCCCGTGACAATTTCTTGAGGCTCCCCTATATTAAAGAATAGGCAAAGGGAGGGTCTACTGTGGTAGCCTAGTGGCTAAGGTCTTTGCCTTGCACGCACCAGGATGCCATATGGGTGCAGTTTATATCCCAGTGGCCCTACCTCCCATCCAGTTCCCTGCTTGCGGTCTGGGAAAGCAGTCGAGGATGGACTAGGGCCTTGGGACCCTGTACCCGCATGGGAAACCTAGAAGAGGCTCTGGGCTCCTGGCTTCAGATTGGCGCAGCTCCAGCAGTTGAGGCTGCTTGGGGAGTGAATCACCTGATGGAAGATCTTCCTCTCTGTCTCTCCTCCTCTCTGTATATCTGACTTTCCAATTTAAAAATAATAATAATAAAAATAAATCTTAATGAAAAAAAAGAACAAGCAAAGGGAGAGCCAAAGAAGGAGGGAGGGTTTCCCTGCAGGGATTGAAAGAAAGAACAGGGAAGAAGCCAAGGCCAGAAGCAGGGAATAGGGGAGACTGGGATGCCTGAGGAGTCCCAGAGGTCCTGGTGGCAGCCCTGTCCCTGAGGCTCCCTCGGAGCTCCGGGTGGCACGTTATCCATCTGCAGCAGTGGTCACATGCCCCTCACTGCCATTACCCTCTGCCAGATCTGAGCACCAGGGCAGGTCCAGGATGTCCACCCTGGAAAGCTGCCACAGGCACCTGCTCCTGCAGCCCTGCTGTAATCGAGCTCTGGTATTTCCCCGCACTTCTCCCTATGGAGGGTGATGACAAGGCCTGGGTGGTGAGAGGTCAAAGGCCCACAGGGCCAGCATAGCATCCCTGGTCAGCGGGGGGGAAAGGGCAGTGTGAGGCTGGGAGGGTGCCACCCCTGCTCCCCCGGGACTTGGGAACAGTGCCCTCCACAGAAATACTAAACTTAACCCTTACCTTGGAAGCTCCTCCACGCACCTGCTCCTTCCTCAGTGCAGTGGAGGTCCCCACCGTCCACGCATAGCACCACTCCACAGGATCTGGCTTCTTTGGCTTTGGCACTGACTGGGCTCCATGCTACTCCTTCTGCAACTCCTACCCCAGCCACACCATGCACTGGGACAGCTCCTGAACATGCCCTGCCTCTCTCAGGCTTTGGCTCTGGCCTTGAAGCACTTCCCTCCCTCGTCCAGCTGTTCCCATGTCCAGACTCAGCCCCAGGCCCACTGCCCTTCGTGGCCATGTCCCTCATGCCCACCCTCTTGCTGGCAGCAAGCAGCACTCCATCTCATGGCTTTCTGACATTGTCAGCACTCAGTAGTTCACAAATGAAAGAACAAGGAAATGAATGTGGCCACAGAAGGTTAAATCATTGCCTGTGATTCCAGTGTCTCATATTGGTGCCAGTTTAAGTCCTGGCCACACCACTTCTTTTCTTTTTTTTTTTTTTCAAGATTTATTTATTCTTATTGGAAAGTCATATATACAGAGAGGAGAGACACAGAGGGAGATCTTCCTTCCGATGATTCACTCCCCAGGTGACCGCAACAGCCGGTGCTGAGCCAATCCAAAGACAGGATCCAGGAACTTCTTCCAGGTCTCCCACGTGAGTGCAGGGTCCCAAGGCCTTGGGCCATCCTCGACTGCTCTCCCAGGCCAAAAGCAGGGAACTGGATGGGAAGCGGGGCTGCCGGGATTAGAACCGATGCCCATATGGGATTCCGGACATGCAAGGCAAGGACTTTAGCCACTACACTATCGTGCCGGGGCCTGGCCACTCCACTTCTGATCCAGCTCCCTGCTAATGTGCCTGGGAGTGTAGCAAAGGATCGCCCAAATGCTTAGGCCCCTGTGCCCATGTGGGAGACCCAGACAGAGTTTCAGGCTCCTGGCTTCAGTCTGGCCCAGATGCAGCCATTGCAGTTATTTGAGGAGTGAACCAGCAGCTGGAAGATCTTTTTCTTTCTCTGCCTTTCAAATACATAAAATAAATCTTAAAAAAGAAAAAAGAAACAAACATGGAGGGTACAGTTTGCATTGACACAGAGTAAGTCAGATGAGCTTACGTGTGCTACACCAATGGCATGCATCTCTGGGGGCAGCTTCTCCCAACCCATGTCTACCCTCAGGCCACTCCTTTGCTGAGCAGGGGCCCCTCTGCCCTCCAGCCCTTTGAGACAATCCCCCTTCTCAAATAATTACACACACACCTGGGCCCCTCTCTCTTACACACACAGCTCTAGATGGTTCAGTATATCGCCTGTACGTGAACCTGCTGGTGCAGGAGGTGAGCCTACCAGTAGAAGCACCGAGGCAAGTTGGGGGTAGGAGGGATGAGGATAAATTATTTCTTGGCACCCATGAGAGGCACTCCTCTCAGGTGCTGTGTGAGGTCACCTTGGATTGGACAAGGCAGGGGAGTGGCACGCATTGTGCAGTTTCTCCCGGCCCTGCCACTGTCTGCTTCTGCGCCTGAGTGAGCTCTTTGATCTCCAGACCACACACCATGGGCACGCAGTGGCAGGCAGGAGGAGACGGCAGCCACCCATGTGCTCTGTAAGGGCAGATTTCTGGCCGTGCCTCTGGCTCTAGGTCCTGGTTGACAAGAACCACAGAGGCCTATTCTCCCCACCAAGGCAGGGCTTCTGCCTTCTAATCTAAGGATTCCCAGCTGCCCTGGGGGAGCTCTCCAGCTTGCCCCCTGGGCCAGCTACAAAAGGAAACAGAATCTTACCTCCTGGTTCCCCTCTTGGCACAAGCTGCTCCCCTCCAGGCCAGCCTTGCCTTTGCCACACTTGGCAGCAACAACCGCAGCAATAGCCAATGCTGTGAGCTTAGTACTCAGACAGACCTCTTCCTCTCAGTGCAGGAAGGGAAAGAGGCTGAGTTTCCATCTGCAGGGAGCTCAGATGATCAACTGCACAGCAGAACCAGTGAACAGGACACTTGGAGGATTTGTTTTCAATTCCTTCCTGTCCATTCAAAGAAAATGACATGGGGGGTGGGGCAGAGAGAAAGGGAGGAAGAGATCTTTCATCTGCTGGTTCACTCCCCAAATGTCTGCAATATCCAGGGTTGGGCCAGGTGGATACCAAGAACCTGAGCCCCCCATATGGGTGGCAGGGATTCAGGTAGGCATGTCATCACCTGCTACCTCCTAAGCACATTATCAGGAAGATGAATGAAAAAAACACAGCGTAGCCAGGGCTTGAACCAGGCACTCCAATACGGGTGTCCAAAGTGGCAGCTTAACTTGCTGTGCCACAACACCCACCCTGATTAACACAAGTTTTAAAAATCAGGTCCAGCCTAGCAGCTCCAATGTGCACATCCTACATCAGAGCAATTGAGCTCATTTCCCCATTCCAGCCTCCTACTAACGCAGACCCTCGGAGACAACAGAGGATGACTCCAGTGTTGGAGTCCTGCCACTCACAGGCAAAGCCTGGACTGGCTTCCTAGTTTCTGGCTTTAGTCTGGGCCCAGGCCGGGCTGTGGAGAACATCTGGAAAGTGAACCAGTGGATGGGATCAGTGTGTGTGTGTGTGTGTGTGTGTATAAGTAATAAATATTTAATTTTTAAAAAAAGAAGTTCCGAGGGCAGGTATTGTGGCATAGCATTTAAGCTGCCACCTGCAATACTGGCATCCCCTGTGGCTGCTATAGTTCAAGTCCTGGTTACTCCACTTCCAATCCAGCTCCCTGCGAAAGGCCTGGGAAAGCAACAGAAGATGGCCTCTAGTACTTGGACTCCTGCACCCACATGGGAGGCCTGGGTGAAGTTCCCAACTCCTGGCCTCAGCCTGGCCCAGCGCTGGCCATTGTGGTTACCTGGGGAGTAAACCAGCACATCCTAACTTCTCTCTAACTCTTTCAAACAAGTAAATAACTATTTTTTTTTTACTAAAAGTCCAAAGATAGACATATGTATACTCTTTTAAAAAACAGTAAGTTATCTCAAGCCACAGTTTCTGCTCAAGGCTTTGGCGTTTTCACACCTGATCCCAGTGAATCCTGCCTCGGGTCGTTAGCAGGCCCTTCTGATCCCTGGGTTCTGGCAAGGGCTCAGGCCAAACAAACCCTCTCGGTGGCAGCCACTGTGACCTGTAGGAGCAGCCAGCCCCAAGCAGACCACATGTGACTCCTGGGCCTGGCTAGCACCTGCCGGCTGCATCCCGTATCTAGAACACAGCCCTCTACCCGTCTGCTACAGTAATGCCCCTGAGAAGGAAATGTGTTCTGGAACGGGGTGGACTACAGAACCCAGCAGTTCAAGACCAGGCTCTGCATCACCTACCTCCTTCCAGGCTCTGCCCGAGGCCTCCTTCATCGGACTCCCTCACCAGGCTGGATCACTGCAAGGTGGCTTCTCTGGCCAGACTGCCTGAGTCCTACTTGCAAGCACAAAAAAGTGGGGGAAATGCCTTTCAAAAAGCACAGCTCTTGTTCAAGAGTTGCTGGATCTGCAGGCTTGAGGAGCAACGGAAGGAGCAGATCTGAACTACCCAAGGCCCTGGAGAGAACACAGCTCCCCAGAGTCAATCAGGGGGACAGGACTGGAGTCACAGGAGGAGCTCGGATGCATGGCCAGGAGGCATGGGAGGTTTGGGGGGCGGCCAGCGGCTGTGGCCATTGAGAAATCCTGGGTGCAAGACAGCCAAAGCAACTTCTCTGAACACTTCATAAATGTGATTCTGAAGTGTTCGCAGTATGACATAACTGTCCCCTGTGAGCCACAAAGCCCCAGTAAAGGCTCTGCCTTGCTCTCCTGTGGCTGGGAAGTGGAGGGTGGAGGGGTGGAAGGGCAGCGGCGGATAGAGGGAGGAGCTGCAGGGACATTCAGAGCTAAGGAAGCAGTCACAAGACCAGAAAAGTGAAGACAGTTCCTGAACCAGCAGAATCCCAGAGCCCCCAGGAGCCCCAGCAATTCACAGAAGGCCAAGGGGAGGGCACTGGACTTTCCACAGGACACACAACCAATGTCGTTGTCACCTCAAAGGACAGGCAACCTCCGCTGACAGGCAGGCCTTGCCTCTCCAAAACATAAAACGCATCACATGCATCTTTGATACCCAGGGTCTGCGCATAGGGACTCCAGCTGATAAAGGGTGTGAGGATCCAAGATGCCCGCGGTGGCGAGCGCCTCCCTCTGCCTCCTGCTCACCAAACTGCCCCATCCGGTCCTGTCCCAGCAATGGCTCTTTGGGCTGAAGGTCTTGTATACAGGCAAGGCCCAGGGGGAAGAGGGTGATGAAACAAGCTACTGAGGGTGGTGCAGCCACCAGACCGCACATTGAGTCCTTTCTGCCCTCTGTGAGGTCAAACGCAAACCCTGAACTCCCATGAGGAGGGGTTTCTAGTCAAAAGGGCCTGGGGCAGGGACTGCGGGTGCAAGCATGCTGTCTCCGGGGCTGGAATCTTCTAGCAAAGGCCGTGAGAGGTGTCCTGCGAGGCTCTGCTCTTGGCTCCAAAGCATCTCTGCTTCGGCACCTCTGCGGCCTCGCCAAGGAACCCTGTAACCCAAAGACCCTCCGAGGAAGCACGGCACCCTCGCAGCCACACGCGCCACTCACAGGGCTCATGGCGCCACCTGGCGGCGCAAAATGTTCGCCTTAGCTTGGGATCTCCGACCCACCCGTGGGAAAAAAATGAGGACGACTTGGGAGGCCCAGCCCAGCGTGGTGACGTCAAGGAAGAAGGACGTTTCCTCCCGCCTCTTCCCGGTCCCCAGAGCTGCCAGTACTTGACGTGGCGTCGCCGCCCTCTACCCTTACTTTGCGTGCGTGTTTGCGTGCGGCGGAGGTGGCGGCGCGGGCAGGTCGGAGCTCCGCGCTGGTGCTTGTGCGAGGGCTGGTGCTGCTGCCGTTGCTGCCGTGGCCGCCGTCGCTCTGCGGCTTGGCGAGCTGCTGAGCCGAGGAGGCGCCGGCCGCAGCACCTCGGCTGCCGGCGCGGCTCGGCGCGGGGCCCGGCGGGAGGGTGGGCGCCTCGCGCGGGCGGGCGTGAGCGCAGGAGGCGGGGGCGGCGGGGCGGCCGCAGGCCGGGGCCGGCCCGGGGATGTCTGTGCCTGACGCGATGCCGCTGCCCGGGGTCGGGGAGGAGCTGAAGCAGGCCAAGGAGATCGAGGACGCCGAGAAGTATTCCTTCATGGCCACCGTCACCAAGGCGCCCAAGAAGGTGGGTGACGACGAGGGCCACGGGCTGCGGCCTCGCGGAGGGGGCGCGAGCCGGCAGGGCCCGGGGTGGTGCTGGTGGGGTACGGCTGGTTGACACCTCAGGGGCCTGGGTTAGGTTTGGTTTGGGACGATCGGGGACAGCGGAGGGAAGGGGAGAAGCAGCCGGGCAGCCGCCTCAGGCCTCACCCTGGCTGGAGAGACCGCCCCCGACCTCGCTTTGCTTCCTTTGTCCCTCGGCCCTAGTCCTCCGGGACCCTCTGGAGACCCCATTAGAACCAGGCGTTTAAATGGGCGGCTTTGACTTGGGTGAGGTAGGACCTGGAAGATGAGAGTGGGAGGGAACGAACCTGCTCAGCCCAGCGGGGAGTGGGAGAGGAGGGAGGTACCGAAGTCTCCCCCTCAGGTAGATTGGCAGAGCTTCTGGGGGGAGCGAATCTTTGGGATTGGGCTGCGTGGAGCTGTCGCCGCACCGGGCTTGTCACCTGCCGTCTCCAGCGGCTGGGACGTAGGTAGCTCGTTGCTGCTGACAGCAAGCGTTGGCAGGGGTGCTGCTGCTGGAGCGCAGCATCCCTGGAGGAGCTCGGGTGCGGCGGGTGGGTGGGTGGGTATGAACGATGGCTCATTCTTGGTTGCTGTCTCGGTCCCTGGAGCCGGGGGCTGAGCACGGAGGCCACCCTGTTGCTTTCTGTTGTACTAGCTGTCACCTTTGGAGGTGCCAGTCTGACTTGGCCCTCCACGGGTAGCATGGGATCCCAAGGGCTTCCTAACCATTGCCTGCCGAGCGCGGCCTGACTTTCCACATACCTGGCACACACGCAGTTAACAGCCGAGCCAGGAACCTTTGGCAGGAGGTGACCTTCCCGAAGCCCAGGTAAACACTTCCTGCTTGTGTGCAAGCAGAGTGTTTCAAGGCTGTCTCTGCCTGTGCTGTGGAACCGGGTGCAGGCCTGTAAAAGCCACACACTGCAAGGTTTGCAGTTGTCTGAACTCTTGAGGCCCCTGCACTTGGATAGCAAATCTGTCCTCACTGGGAGAGATAGCTGTCTTCTCTCTTTGGAGAGTCGGCCTGCGCATGCAGTCCCACGAACCGCAAAGTTGAAAAGACAAGTCGTGATTGTGTGCCGTCAGTTTGCTCTTGCACCAGTCTGTAGCTATAGGGTCTTAGCCAGATCATGGCCCTTGACTGTGAGTCAGGGGAGCCTTGGTGTTCTGGGCTCTCGGCTGAACCGCCTGCTTTGTAATCTGGACACGCCTGCAAAGATGCAGGTGCAGCCCTTAAAAGCGGAGTGCGTAAGGGCTGTGCCCCGAGTTAGGACAAAGGGGAAGGCCCATATACCTCCATTCCCGGGCTTCGTCCTCCAGCCGGGGCTAACTCTTGTTGGGCTAGCTGCTTCAGAACATCCCGGATGGGTGTTTGCCTCTCTTCTCTTGAGCCTCACTCTGTGCCTGGCACACAGGAGGCACTCAAATGCCTGTTGCCCACCTGGGTAGCTAGTACCTGGAGTGTCTGTGTGGCTGCCTGTCAGGAGTGAACACTTGTTTTCTCTGTATTGTGGTCAGACCAAGGGCTAATGGCTGGCTAACAGAAGCAGTGTCTGCCAGGAATGGGGGGGGCAGTGGGAAGACCTTGGGGTGAGTTGCCATTTGCTGGTCTGTGTGCCTGGTGGTTCTTATTCATCTTGTTGGCTCTGAGCATTGGTGCTCAGCGTTTATGCAGCCCTTTGTCCCAAAGTATTTTCCCGGGGCCTGATGACCCTTCCCCTATGACGATAAAAGGCATTTATTTAGTTAAAAGATTGGTTGCAGGCTCGTCAAGGTCACCGAGCAAGTCCTGGGTGGTGTATTTCTCAGAACTGCAGCTGAATAGGACGTTTGAAGTCACTTTTGTACCTCTGCCATGTGTGGATAATGTGTGAAAGCATGAGGAACAGCCGAGGGGACAAGCAGCTTGGCCCGGGACTCAACGGGGGGAGGAATGGGCCTGCTGGATTAGGACCGTCCTTTACCTGGGACGACCCCAGCCTGGCTCTTGACCAAGAAATCCTTGGGTCAGGCGAAGCGCTGAGGTCCCTGGGGAGCTGAGGCCAGTCTAGGTGCCAGAGGATATAGGTTACTGCAGGGTGACCTTCCTGGTCCTTAGATCAGATCCCGGTCTAACTTTTGGAGGACGCTTTTTTTTTTACTCTTTGTGTGCCGAACAGTGCGGTAAATGGCCGTCCATTACAAGCATACATATCTGGGCTCTACAACTATAATCCTTCTCCTTTTGGGGTCTACCGTCTCACAGTGCCATATGTGTCATAGGGCTTGCTAGTAGGGAACAGGAGTTGAGATGTCTGGGTACGAAGAAGCCGGCTACATGGGTACCACCTCAAGTGAATTGATTTGTCTTCCTCAGTTTCCTCTGCCCACAGGGGAAGACAGGGGCATATTGGGAAATAAGATAGTGAAAAATAAATGTTAGAAGGGAGTCTCCGAGTATGTTTTTACAAGTAGGAAGTCAGAACTGTGGGAGGGGACAGTGGTGGCTCTGAGGGCTTAGGCAGCTGGTTGATGAGGCTCATCTCCCGTGCAGCCGGGGTCAGTCTCCTTGGCAGTACAGAGTCCTAAAGGGCGTTCTCCCAGACCAGTGTTGCCGGCTGTCATAAGGCTGGCTCACGATGCACTGGTGACTCCGCATGATGTGGTTGGGAAGGTGGCAGGGGGGCACAGGAAACCTTCGATTGTGAGGGTCGGTGTGCGTCGTGCCATAGCTGAGGAAGATCCTTAACTGAAGGCCAGTGGGAACTGAATCAGTCATGGAGTTGCCAGCAAACACTGGCTCCTTATCCCTCTTTCTTGGCTACTTTGTAATGCGGAGGGGGAGGTGTCCTTGCGGCTCCAGGAATGGACCTTGTGTCCAGTAGGCTGTCTGCTCATAGACTGAGTCCAAATGTCCACCTTGGTCACCAAGCCTGCTCCTCTGGAAGGCCGCCATTTGGAACACCCACCGTTTTCTGAACATTGGGCTGGGGGAAGTGGGAACACTTTTCTGAATGACAGATTAGGCCTGGGATGTTTGCCCTTGGGCCTTTTCTGCCGGCAAAATACAGAGAAGAAATTACTCTTGTGTGTAAAAATATTCCCCGCTTGAATAAAGCATATGTAGCGCACACTCACCCGGAGTCAGCTGAGACTAAGAAATACTCTGAGTGTAGCTGCACATGCACCCTGTTGGTATGGCAACCAGATAGATAGGAGCAGTGCCGAGGGCCCTTTTTCTCACAGCCACTTCCTGGTTTACTTAGAGAATTTGCACTAATGTTTCTAAGAATCACTGAGAACCAATCTTCTCTCCTGTGTGGCGGTGATTAGCTCAGAGCAGGAAATGGGTGTAAGAGAACGCTCTTTGGATTTCTCGGCAGGTATTGACCTTTCTTAGATTGGTTGAGCTGATTACACACTGGTTTCCAAATCATGTTCTTTCACGTCTCTTTAGACGTTGAGCTGGTGGTAGAGAAATCTATTATCTAGATCCTTCGCTGGCAAGATTACAGCTCTGTGCTTTTTGCTTCATCAAGAGGATGCCATGTGACTCCAGAGTGTCTTTTCCTGTGTAATAATCTGGTGAATTTGTAAGGGTTAGGTTGACGCGTAGAATCACCTAGAATTTCAGTTAGTTGTAACTGCTGGTAGGTTTACTGTGCTACCTCAGGCAGTGAATGACCTGTATACAGTTACTCTCATGCCCTTTGTTGTTGCTTAAAGGAACTGGTTAGTAAGGGAAAACCATGTGTGCCTACTTTTCAAAGCTTGGGACTGTGAATATTACATTTCTGTAAAGAACGACTCCCCTTATGCTGAACACGTGCGTCAGGCTGAGTCAGAACTGAGCGGTCGTTGGACCACACCTGACTGAGCTCAGTCAGAAGCATCCCCGTGACTGGCTGCGGACCAGATGTTTGCATGCGGTACTTCTCTGGCCTGGGGTGTGAGAATGCAGAGCTGGGCAGCGTCTTACCGTGTGCTTTCCTTCAGCCTCTTACAGACACTGTCTGCACCTCCTGTAAGGTCAGCAGGTAATGAAATTTCTATAAAATCAGAATCACCATTGCTCTTCTGGTTTCCATGTTTGCCTTTGACTCACTGAAGTAGTTCTCTGTCTCATGTTGCTTAGCTGTTACATAAGGTCTTATTAACTTCCCCATTTTGTTCTTACAACTCAAGTTCACTTTCAGTTTCTACAATCTGATAGCTGAATGACCTTGGATAAATTATTTATGTGGGCCTCCTTTTATTCCCTGTAAAACAGGGAATGATGATAGTTGAGAGAATTTGCCATTTACTGAGTGTTTATTCCTTTATACCTAGAGTGACCATATGTCCTAGTTTGCCTAGTACAGTTCTGGTTTGTACCTGTACTCCCAGTGTGCTGTCCACTGACGGCCACGCTGTACAGCTCCCAGGTTAATGCACTCACCCTATTTATAATGCTCTGGATGATGTGACACAAAAGGTCAAATAGGAGCCCCATTTTGAGATGTTGTTTTTAAAAGATTGTTTAAGGACCTGGCTCGGTGGCCTAGTGGCTAAAGTCCTCTTCTTGAATGCACTGGGATCCCATATGGGCATCAGTTCTAATCCCAGCAGCCCGGCTTCCTGTCCAGCTCCCTGCTTGTGGCCTGGGAAAGCAGTCAAAGATGGCCCAAAGGCCTGGGACCCTGCACCTGCATGGGAGACCCAGAGGAGGTTCTCGGTTCCTGACTTGGATCAGCGCAGCACCGGCCGTTGAGCTCACTTGGGGAGTGAATCATCGGATGGAAGATCTTCCTCTCTGTCCTCCTCTCTGTATATCTGCCTTTCCAATAAAAATAAATAAATGATTTTTTTAAAAATATTATTTGATAGAATTACACAGAGAAGGGAAGAAACAAAAAGAGATCTTATATCTGCTGTTTTCACTCTCCAAATGGCTGCAGTGGTTGGCGCTGAGCCAGGGCAGAATGAGGAGCTTCTCCTGGGTCTCCTGTAGGGAGGAGAGGCAGGGGCACAAGCATTTGTGCCATCTTCAGCTGCTTTTCTGATGCATATGAGCAGGGAGCTGGCTCGGAAGTGGAGCAGCCAGGTCTGTAACCTTCCCTGCCACCCTACAACACAGGCCCCAAGATATTCTTAAAGAGCAAAGTCAAAGGTGCTTGTGTTGGAATGTTTCAATAGGAAAATCATTTTCCCTAATGTAAGTTTCCGACGTGTAACTTACTCCTGTTGAGCACTGTAAATTACCAGTTTCTTAGCAGGAACTGTGGACAAGGAGATATCTTAGAGCTTGTGGTGGGAGTGGGATGTGCTCTACTGCACCTGTCCCCCCATGAAACCTCCCCAACACGTGATGTAGTCGGAGAATGTGGTGTTTGTCAGATACTGAGCTAAGCGGACTCCAGTTAGTCCTCAGGCTATAGAAGACTTTGTGGGGGGTGGGGTAGGGGGGTTTTTCTCAAAATAGAATCCTTGAATGATATGAAATATCCAAGAACTCTTCTGAACTGGGAGTTTAGCGTTTCCTAGCCGACCCCTTCCCTCCCCTTTGTGCTCTGAATAGCCTGTCCTTGATGGTTTATGACTGATAGTCTCCTGCAGAAATGAGCACCTTTGCTCCACAGCAGTTACAGAATCGTGGAGACTAGGACTGTTTTCATTTTTTGTTTTTCTGTCTTCAGTTTAGTAAGGTTCAGCCTGGTGGCTTGGTCTCGGAATGGTGCAGTGATTGGGACTTCATAGCAGTATGCAGTGGGGCTTTAACATTTACCACACACTGAAGACATAAAGAACAAAGTGTAATGAACTACTGGTGAAGAGTAGTATTTGCAGCGCTAGAGACTAGAAAGACTTGGAGGCACAAATATAGGAATATCCAGGCATGCCCTTGCCTTACCACAAAAGCCCCAATGCCTCAGCTGGCAGGCCTGTGAGCTTAACCTGCAGAGCTAATGGGCTCGCCCTGTTCTCCACTGCCAGTCTAAGCCAGTTCACCTCATCGGAAATGGACACTGTGTACTCAGCTGTGTGATGGAAATGAGGCTTACTAAGCAAGAGGGGCCTGGAACTGCTCACTGTTCCATGCTGTTCATCTTGGACCTGCTTCAAGCTTCGTGCTTTACAGTCCCAAGAACTGCCCAGGAACAGCATGCCTGCTGCTTGTTTTTCTCTCCCCTCCTGGACTTGCAAGTGTCCTATAGCA
The DNA here is from genome assembly GCF_030435755.1 of Ochotona princeps. NCBI lineage: Eukaryota > Metazoa > Chordata > Mammalia > Lagomorpha > Ochotonidae > Ochotona > Ochotona princeps. The sequence continues at coordinate 93,264,899 of NC_080833.1, forward strand.
TCAGCAACTCCCACTAAGCCTTCGTGCTCAAGACACCAGTATTGATCTGAGTTGGATCACAGCCTGGTGGTAGCCAGCTGTTGAATTCACGAGTAGCAGGGTGCCAGGGCTGGAGGCTTGGAGGAGATGTGTGTGTGTGATCTTACACATAAGGCAAGGGTTGGCAGCACATCCAGGGCCTCTTTCTTGTGCCTGCCAGTGAGGCCTGTGGAGGCCAGCCCCCAGGGCTGGGACCGTAGACCCCCCTGAATGAAACAGTTCATTCTGTGTTTGCAGCATTGGCAAGTTTTGTTTTGTTTTGTTTTGTTTTAATGCCCCGACTTTCCCATATACTTGTTCAAGGTGACTCTTTGGGGCTTGGGCTTCCATGGGTGTAGATGGGAATTGCTTTATCCTTTTTCCCCAGGACTGGCTTGACCTCAACTCAAAGCTTTGGGACTGTGACCTATTTCCATTCGGGTCCCTGGAGCCTACCTATCAGAAAGCCTCACTTCACTGACTCAGATGTGCCCCACTCTGGCAGCCCTACTGTCTGCTCCTCAGAGGCTTTAAGGAACCTTCAGCTGGGCTCTCCAGGACTGTGACCGTTCATTTTGGAGCGGTAGATAGGAGGCTTTCGCCTTGGGTTTTCTAAATGCACACGCCCGTCTGATTGCAGGAGTTTGCAGACAGACAGACCTGCCTGAAAAGTTGAAACAGGCCTCTCGCAGCCTCTGGGAAGGCATGCCCGTTAAGCTGCTGGATGAGACACCAGCACAATCGTTCATAAGCTTTGAAGTTTCAGATCCCTTGAGGAATGTTAGGAAAGTCATGGTTCTTCCCTCGGGAAAATTCAGGGGCATAAAAATGTGCAGATGCTTTGGGAGGGCTTACAGGACTGCCCCAAACTCACCCTTGGACTTTGGGAGAAAAGCTATCATCTAGAAGGTCAGCTCTGCGCCACATACCCTCTCCAGGAACTGCTAAGCCTGCAGTTTGTCCTGTGAGCCTATTGGTGGTTGTCACTCCCTGCTCCTGGAGACACCACAGCTTCCCAAATGACTTATTATAAATGTCCTGAGGGTCCAACTCAGGAACTTAACAGACTTAAACCAACATTTCAGCACCTTCGGGGATTTTTGTGTGCTGCCAAGTTCCAGAGCTGATTCCCATTGGAGTGTTCAGAATTGGGAGTTCCACATCCCAGATCAAATAGCAAATCTGAACAGAGCAGTTTGCCTCCCTGTGTATCTCAGAATTGGTTTGATATCAGTGTGCAACTTATCAAACTATGATACCTGACTTGCCATCATTTAATTCCTCTAGATGAATCATGTTGAGGGTAAGGACCACGTCTCGTGCAAATGCATGGGCATAGTTCCTGGCATAGGATACTGCCAGGATACAGCTGATTAAATAATGTAAGATGATTGATCACCCCAGGAGAAAGTAAGTTGGATTCACATGTTAGCTTTGACTCATTTTTCCTGTCAGGTTGGTTGTTTTTCTAGCTTAGAACCCTCCCACCTGGCTTGAGTAAGGAAGTGCCAGGAGCTGCAGATGAGGAAATGGTGAAACTTTCCAACAGTTTAGAAAATGCTGGGGCTACCACAGTCTCTCCTCTCTGTAAAATCTGTCTTTCAAATTAAAATAGAGAGAGAAGGAAAGGAAGGAAGGAGAAGTGCCAGCAATAGGAGCTAAGAGCTGAGACTGAATACGTGGCCTCCAGGTTCTTAGCCCAGTAACCTGGGAACACAAGGCAATGACGATAGGGAAGGTAATTTGAATTTGTCATCATCAAAACAAGCAGGTTGTAAGCCCTTAGCATTAGAAATTCTGTCCAGAATAAAATTGGGGTTCTAGTTCACACATGGTCTTAAGGAGTTAGGGAGTTGGGGTTTGGAAGTCAATTGTGTGTGGAACAGTTTCATTTTGAACTGTAAGTTGGGACTCCACAAGTAACAACCATTTTGACTGGTGGTGCTGAGCAAACTCCTGGTTCCTGTTCCACAGCCCTGACTACCCCTTGTGAGCCAGAAGTTGACCTTGATGCTCAAAAGCTCCATGTACCCTTGCTCTTTAAAACACACCTTCTTTAGAATTACAGTCTTCTGGGAACTGAGCCAGTGCTTGACCTAGTATGGAGCTCCAGCTCTGTTTAGCACTGAATTTTGGATGCGTTACTTCCTTAAAACACATGATTTAGGCAAGCTTTAGAGAGAAGGGACATCTTGAGAATTTTGCTACTAACTGGAGTAGGTGCTTTGTAGAGGTGGCAGATGTGTTGAAGTGTAAGTTCTTACAGTAAGAACTCGGTTCTTCTCAGTGGCCAGGGTGAGCATCTCATTCAATACATGAGTATTTGGTGCCCAGCTTTTGAGCGGGCTTCTTAACTTCCAGGGGAGTAGCCCAGCCGGCTGGTCCTGCTGGGGACTAGATGAATTGGGAATGTTAATTATGCTCATCAATACAGTGGCCTTGGTAACAGACTTGTAGCTGCTGTAGAATCTGTTTATTTCAGATCCATAGCAGAAAGAGACCAAGTGGATTTGGGGACATGGTGTTCTCAGTGTAATAAGCTGTATTGTGAGTCCAAGGAAAATGCATCCTGCAGGGGCTGACCCATGGCATCCTTTGCTAGGATTTCTCAAAGGAAAACATTACACGGGAGGGGGGAGCGGTAGTTCTTTTCATGTTTGCCAATTGAGAATGAACCAAGGTTGGCAAAGGCTTGGTTCTTAGTGAAGGCATTGTGGGGTCAAGGACATTGACCTTTCATAAAAGTTAGCTCGAGAGGACCTATTGGAGAAGCACCTTATTGCCTAACCTTGTTTATGCAATTAGGAGTATAGAGTTGTTACCTTTCTCAGCCTTCGGGTCCAGGAGCAGGAGCCCCTCCTGTTTGGGGAGGAAAGGGTCACAGTTTTGCACATTCTTTTCTGACTCCGCAGGGAAGGGATTAGCTGAGTGCTGGGCCTGTTTGGAATGAGAGCACTTTGGCAATTTTTCCTACATTTGATGAAAACATTGTAAGAGTACGTCTAGCCTCTCAGACAACCTCCTTGTAATGGTCTCCTAACCCTGCGTTGTGTATACTGACTAGTTGAGGTGGAGTTAAAGGTAGATTACCAGTTTCTGTGACTCATTTGTTTTAGCTCTGACAGAGGCATAGCTAATCCATTTGTTCCCTGTGTTTCTTGAGTGTCTTTATAGAGAGCCTGGTAAACAGTATGCTGTGTTTGCTTTTTCAGGCTCTGCTTGGATTGTGTCTCAACACAGTGTTTCTCAGAGTAGGGTGTGATGGAAGGGGTAGGCCACATAAGGAGCCTTGCTTAAGAACCATAGATCTGCTTAATCAGAATAGCTGAAAGGCTTAGTCTAGAGTGGACAGGGGCAGGTAGAGGATGGGCTGGCATCTGAAGTAGCTTTCCAGAGCAACTTGAAAGAGCTCAGATTGATAAGCACTCTTTTTAAGTTATGTAGTAGGGTTTCCTCAAAGGGTTCGGAAATCAGATGTTGGGCTGATAATGCAATTAGCCACCTGTTGGATAATTTTGATCGTGGACAAAAGCCAAGTAGTCTGCCTTTATTCTCGTTGCTAAGATGCTCAGAGCAAGCCATCCCCAAAAATCAGGTAACCTTGTCAGCTTGGGAGTGAGCACCGTTTGTGTCCCAGGACCTGTGCAGTCAGGATATGTCAGCAAACGAAGATTCAGACCCCATGAAAACAACTACAGCTAGTTCAGAAATCTCAGGTCAGAATAGAAGAGCTTCCCTGACATACTAATTTATTTTATGAATTTCTGGGACTGAGGGTGATATTAAACTTGGTAAGATCATTAGAGAATATTTTAGTGAAATTCTGTATTCAAAGAAGCCATAGGAAGTCTTAGAAGAGGTTGACTGTGTTGCTGAGGTTGACAGTTGCTGATGCAATAAAGGCTAAAGAAGGGGGAATAGGAAAGGGCAGAAGTTAAGACAGTTGACTGAGCTGGTGAGCCACATAGCTGGAGAGGGCTACTGTCGGAGTCTCCCAAAAATGTCTTTGCAATCATGAAAGGTTCTGTCAGGATCACTGTGCTACCAGCCAGGACCCAGAATTGTGAAGAGGGAGGGCAGGTGAGGGTTTGGTTTATTCAGTCCTGTGTTGATATGTCTGTCCCAGAAGATCGGTATTTGACTTGAAAGAGTGACCAGGTGGTAGGTACAGTTTACAGCGTGAACTGCCGAGACATGGATGGGATTTTGTTTGGGGCCCAGGGAAAAAGAATCATGCTTAGAGCACAGTAAGCGTGCAGGTTGGTGCAAATTCTGCTTTTCCCTTTCAGCAACCTGACTCTGTACAGCCACAGGCCAAGATCTCCCCCAGGGGACTCTTTACCAGGGGTATTCTTGTTTTCTCCTCTGATATCTCAGAGGAATCTTTACGCACATTGGAAGATTGCTGAGTAAGGACTGTCATGGAGGCCTTCCATGCTACACTAACACAGGGCCAAATCTCATCAAAGAGCAAGGTCCCCAAGCCCTCCCCAGAGGAGTCAGGGGGCTTTGTGTTCTCCAACATATGGGGAAACCATTTTGCTGTGAAACCTTGAATTAGCATCTCATCGTTTGATCAGTGCTGCATTAACGCTCAGGCTGCCCACTAGAAGGGGATATAATCTCACACACCAATTATTTTCATTCTCTTCCCCTCATCTTCCTCTCAAGTTTATTTACTTAGGAGACAGAGTTTCACGCTGCTGGTTCACTCCCCAAATGGCCAGAATGGCTGGGGCAGTGCTGGGCCACAGCAGGAGCTGGGAGGCCAACCCACATCTCCGTCGTGGCAGGAGCAGTTAGCTGAGCTAGCCCCGCTGGCTCCTTGGGTCTGCAGTGCAGGAAGCTAGAGTCCAGAGCCCAGGTCCAGATCAAACTGGGCATTCCATGCAAGATACAGCTGTCCTGACTGCTAGGCCAATGCCTGCCCTCGACTTTTTAAAAGAAGCCTTCTAAAATGACCACGCAAAGGTAAAAATAAATTGTGTAAATGACCAAAAGAATTTCAGACGCTGCTTTCTGGCTCTGTATACATCTGTCTTGCAGTTATATTGAGATTTTGAAACTATGTAGCTAAAATCTACAGTTCAGTTTTTGGAAAAAAATCTGTTCTTAAACCATATATGGAAGTTTTTTATACATTCAGTGAGTACTTATTTTGTTTTTTACAGTTCCTTCAGTGTAATTAAAGTGGAACTGACTAGTAAAAGTTGTATTTATTCAAGGTATACAGTGTGGTATGAAATGAGTACTACAGTCAGGCAAATTAACATCTTCATCACCTCACGGTTACTTTTTTGGGGTATGTGGTGAGAATACTTACTACTTACTCTCAGCAAATGTCCCATATCTGGAACATAATTATTAACTGTGATCACTGTGCTGTACTTTTGCTGTCTAAAGCTTCCTCATCTTATACCCTTTGAACACCTCTCCATCTCTCTCACCCTTTAACCCCTATTCTATACTGTGAGTTTGACTTTTTCAGATTCTGTGTAAGTAGATCATTTAATTGAATAGTTTAAACAATCTTCATAGTAATCACCGTTCAGCTAACTTGAGTCCTGATTGGTTCAATAAAACTTGTAGTCTTACAAAAATTTTCTTGTCATGATAGAGTCAGAGAGGTGAGAATGCATCAGTGAAAAAAGTTTATCTTTAAAAGGAAAATAGGGTCCAGCACAGTAGCCTAGTGGCTAAAGTCCTCGCCTTGCACGCACTGGGATCTCATATGGGCACCAGTTTTAATCCTGGCGACCCCACTTTCCATCCAACTCCCTGCTTGTGGCCTAGGAGAGCAGTCGAGAACGGCCCAAAGACTTAGAATCCTGCAGCCACGTGGGAGGCCCAGAGGAGGCCCTGGGCTCCTGGCTTCGGATCAGCTCCGCTCTGGCTGTTGCCTCTGCTTGGGGAGTGAAGCATCGGAGGGAAGATCTTCCTCTCTGTATATCTGACTTTCCAATAAAAATAAATAAATCTTTAAAAAATAAAAAGAATAGAACATGAGCTCCTTTTCTTTTGTGTTGGGAAAGCTCACCTTCACTCAGGTCTTCAGTCATGAGAACCAAGGTGACTTGAAACAGGTGCTTTTTTGAGTGGCAGACCACCTAGCAAAATGCTTTTGACTTTTAGATGATGGGAAGGGTTAGTGTGAAAGCAAAGTCCCCACACATTTAAAATATATTATCTGTTGCATGTTTCAAAAGATGTGGTAATTTATACACATGAACAGCAAAAAAAAAAATTATTGATTTTAACCATGTCAAAATGAAAATATCCTTGTATAGGGACCACTGTTACAGTGTAGTGGGCAAAGCTGTTGCCTGCAATGCTGGTTTCCCATATGGATGTGGACTCAAGTCCCAGGTGCTCCACTTCTGATCAGTGTCATCTGCTAATAACCTGGGAAAAGCAGCCAGAGATGACTAGCTTCTGACTTCCTCCCAACCCAGCACTGGCTTTGTGACCCTCTTGGAGGAGTGAACTAGCAAATGAAAAAAATCGATCTCTTTTTCTGTCTCTTCCCCCACCCCTGCCCTTTATAACTCTGACTTTCAAAGTAAGTAAATCTTTAAAGAAAGAAAAGCCCATTTATATACACAGGTGGATTAGATGCAAATAGGAAATACTGAGTTCATTTCTTTTGCCCAAGTGACGACAATGGGGTTATGTTGCCATACCTTCTTCTCCTGCCAACCTCATCTCTAAAAGACGGTGGAAGTAAGTATTAGAACTGAACTTGTTGCTTAGCAGTGTTTACACTTCTCTGGTCCCTCACTCTTTCCAAGGCTAAGGAGCAACCTCTTCATAGCAATTCAGTGGTGACTTTAATTTGTTGATTTTCTTATTTGAGAAACAGAGCTCCCATCTGCTGAGTCATTTCCTAAATATTAGCAGTAGGACACACCAGGTAAAGCCAGGGGCCAGGGGCACAATCCAGGCTTGCCTCATGGGTGGTGGAAACCCAACTGCTTCAGTTAGCACCTGCTATACCTTAGCTGAAAGATTGTGTCAGGAACGGGCCGAGCCTTGAGCCCAGGCCCTTGGACATGGATGTGAGCATCCCAGGTGAAAACTTTTCCTTTCAGTGCCTCCTCGCTGCTCCCAGCATTAACTGAGATTTGGGAAGCTGAAGGATTCTTTTTCCTCTGAAAGGCTCACAGATGTCCAGGTGTTGTTCTGAGCCTCTCAGGAGGCTTGAATGCAACGCGAGACTATTCTGTAAACTGACCCATTGAAGATACCGGAGAAAGTGGCTGGGTGCCAAAGAGGAAAAACTGTGCTGAGCCTGAGGGTGTGTGTTTCTGCCTTTTAGTCTGTGTTGGTAGCAAATGGCCTTAAGCAAGTCACTTCCCCCACCCCTCCTTCTGTCTTCTCCGTGAAATGTAGATGCAGCACTGGTGGGATTCCAGAAATTTTTAAGATGTAAGTGCTCTGTAAACTGAAAACCCCCAGTGTTTGTTGAGGTAGATCACTTAAACCAGAAAGGTCTAGACATCTAGGTACTGGATCTGGGAGTTTACTGTACTGGGAAGTGTGGATTTCAAGCTACTTTTCTCAGTTACCTGTATAAGATGCATCATGTGCTGAGGCTGGTTCTTGATTGGTCAAGAACTAACCAAAAATGCTTTGAAAAATATGTAGGTGGATGATGTTCTGGCAGTATTATTTGTCGATAAAGTTTGCCAAGTAACTTCCTGTACAAAACTTAATCTTGTCTTTTGGTTTTCTGTGCAGTGTAAAGCACAAAATCTTTATATTTGTGCCTTTGTGCACTGTGCTGCGAATGGCTCTTGAGAAAGTCGTAAATCAGGAGAGCCCAAACTTCTGTGTTCCAATCTGGGAGATAGAGAGGGTGGAGACTGTATGTAGGCAAGAGCAGTGGGTCCCTCTTACTTTTAAATAGCCCCCAGCAGGAACTTAGGCAAGAGTTCTTTTCACCAGTTTCTTACAGGACATCCAAGACAGGCATGGCAACCATCCGGGCACAGGCCATATAAGGCCCACAGAATCATTCTGTGTGGCCCTGGCTAGACAACCCACAAGTGGGACTGGAAATGTAATAAATATGTGGCAGGCTAATTTTTAAGTTGACACTTTTAATATGGCCCATCAATGATGTTATAAAATATCCAAATGGCCCTTGCCAGAAAAAGGATTCCCCAATCCTGATCTTAAGGTCCTGATTTTATACGGAGACTTTTGTCTAAAATCAAATACATATATCTCAGATTCAGATTAGAAAATGAAGAACATGGCAAATATTTCTTCTTTGGAATGAAATATTATTTATATCTTTAAAATGGTTTGATATCACTGATTGGTAGATTCTATGTATTTTGTCTCTATGTCTTACATGGAGGCCTGTTTGTGTTTTTAAGACCTGTGAAGCTAAAATAAACTGTAACTGATCTTTGAACGGATTTCACTTTGTTCTTTAATCTGAACCTGTGCAGTCTTAACTACAGAATAGATTCTGAAGGGTCCCATTGACCTGCCCATGTTTGGAAACAATAATTGCTATTGCAAGGTGACCATTTAACATTAGGTCATTAAAGTCAGATTAATTTTATTCAATGTCTAATTTTGGGGGTACTGATGTGGCAGAGCCAGTCTGGTTTCTGTCTCCTTAAACTTTGTTGGATGTTAGCATGGGGTCAGCTGCTTCCTGGAATCCACTGAAGGTTCTGCTGCTGCCCAGGTACACTTAGCAAGGGTTTGTCATTTTTTTCCCCTGTGGTTAGATATAGCCTAGCCTTCCTGAATGCTAAGCTGACATCTAGCCACTCCTAAAAATAGGTGAATTTGATTTGAATTCATGAAAGGTAATGGCTTACAACCTAATCGGAGCTAAACTTCGAAGTGAAAGAAAAAGAATTTTTCTGCCTCATAACTTACCTTCCTTCTCGCTGGGCTAAGAAAAGTGCACACGTGGCATTGTCTTCTAAAATGCATGAGGCCCATCTTTCTTCTTTTTTTTTAAATTTTTTTTATTTTTATTTTTTTTATTTTGCATTATGTGACAGTTTCATAGGCTCTGGGGTTCCCCCCACCCCTCCCCATGCCCCTCCCCCACGGTGGACCCCCCACCCCGTTGCATCGTTACAGTTCAAATTCAATCAAGATTCTTCCCCTGCAAACAGATGCCAAGCATATAGTCCAGCTGCTCATTGTCCAGATGGATTGAACAGCTTCTTGGGGAGACTATTTAGCTGCGATCAACCCCTAGTGGTTTTAATATTTCTTTAGTTATGAATCACTGCTAGTCTCGCCTCTCCCAGCTCGATGAGGTCGTTGTAGAGTTCACTGGTTGACACTGTCCATTGTAGAGTCTACATTCGCCCAGTTTTCGCTGCCAACATATATCCGGGATGGTTGATTGACCCATTCCGTCCTCCGTCTTATCTTGGCTAGCGTTCTGAGTCCAGCTGGTCATCGCCACAATCAGTTTGTAGGTGCAATTCCTGGGCTGATTTTGTTTTCGGACTGGAGTTGCTCTGGAACCAGTGGGTGTTGCAGACTAGGTTGGTTTTGCCCAGTACGTACTCTGCACTTGTATCAACCAGTGGGGGCTGGAGCCTAGTTGGGGCGACCCATCTTCCTTCTAAAGCAGGCTGCTGATCGCTTGCTTTTGGTGTCACAGTTTCTTGTTTTAGCATTTATGTTAAGAGTAATGTCTGTAAACAATTGACAGGTTTTCATCTCCTCAGATTTTTTTTTTTTTTTCAGCAGAACTTGCAGTAAGGTTTTTCAGTTAACAACTGCCTGTGAACTTCATCAAGGTTGGCTTTAGAGTGAACTGCAAGAGAAGGCTAATAATTTACTGTGGAAGTGAATGGTACAACCCAGATGGTAAAGCCACCGCTTGGGACACCCGCATCCCATACTGAAGTGCCTGGTTCAAGTCCTGGCTACTTCAGCTTCCTGCTAGTGTGCCTGGAGGGCTGCAGAGGATGACCTAGGTATACCTGGCACCTGCTACCCACACAAGATGACCTGGATCTAATTCCTAACTCCTGACTTTACAGTGGTCCAACCCCACTGTCATGGACATTTGAGGAGTAAACCAGTGGATGAAAGATACCTCTCTTTGTCTCTCTGTCTTTCAAATATTTTTTTAAAGATTTATTTATTTTTATTGGGAAGTCAGATATACAGAGAAGAAGAGAGCCAGAGAGGAAGATCTTCCATCCATTGATTCACTCCCCAAGTGACCACAATGGCCAGAGCTGAACCAATCCGAAGCCAGGAGCCTGGAGCCTCCTCTGAATCTCCCACATGTGTAGGATTCCAAGTCTTTGGCCCATCCTCGACTGCTTTCCCAGACCACAAGCAAGGAGCTGGATGGGAAGCGGGACAACCAGGACACGAACCAGTGCCTATGTGAAATCCTGGCAGGTTCAAGGTGAGGATTTTAACCAGTAGGATGCCATGCCAGGCACTCACACCATTTTATATTTGTTTATGGTATATAAAAATCAACAGGTTTTGACTGTATAGAGAGACTGAGCCAAGTTAACTTGACTTGTAGCTAATTATTATTTTTTAAGATTTATTCGTTTTTATTGGAAAATCAGATTTACAAAGAGAAGGAGGAGAGAAGGATCCCTGGCTGCAGTGGCTGGATCTGAACTGATTCAAAGCCAGAAGCCAAGAGCCTCCTGTGGGTCTCCCATGTGGGTGCAGGGTCCCAAGGCTTTAGGCCATCCTATAATACTCGCCCAGGCCACAAGCAGGGAGCTAGAAGGGAAGTGGAGCAATGGGATACGGACTGGGTATGAACTGGCGTCTATATGGAATCCCAGCGCATGCAAGGTGAGGATTTAGCTACTAGGCTATTGCATCAGGCCGTGTAACTAATTATTATTTTAAAAAATTAATTTTTTGAGAGGCCATCATGCTGGCACAGCAACTAACCCTCCACTTGCAGAACCGGCATCCCATCTGGGTGCTTGTTTGTGTCCCAGCTGTTCCATTTCTTATCTAGCTTCCTGTTGCAGCCTAGGAAAGCAGCTCATGCACCTACAAAGGAAACCCAAAAGAAGCTCCAGTATCCTGCTTCATTCAAGTTCAGCTCCAGTCATTGAAGAAATTTGGGGAGTGAACCAGTAGAAGGAAAATCTCTCTTTTTTCCTGTTTCTCCTTTTCTCTCTATAGAAAAATTACCTTTGAAGTAAAAGTTTAAAAAATTATTTCAGGGCCCAGTGCAGTAGCCTAGCGGCTAAAGTCTTCACCTTGTACATGCTGGGATTCCATAGGGGTGCCAGTTCTAACCCCAGGGACCCCGCTTCCCATTCAGCTCCATGCTTGTAGCCTGGGAAAGCAGTCGAGAACGGCCCAAAGCCCTGGGACCCTGGCTCCTGGCTTCAGATTGGCTCAGCTCCAGCCATTGCAGCCATTTGGGGAGTGAATCATTAGATGAAAGATCTTCTTTGTCTCTCATCTTCTCTGTATATCTGACTTTCCAATAAAAATAAATAAATCTTTTTTAAAAATTTTTTTTGAAATTGTGTGAAAATGAAAAAAAGGTACAAACTATTTTGAATATACTACCTTTCGAGTATTAAAGGAAAAATAAGAATGTATATATATATTTGCTTCTGCCCTTTCCTACAAAAAAAGAAAAGCAACAAATGGCTACACTACAGATGGGAAGGAAGGAGCAGAGTGTCAAGCACAGGAACATAAGTGAGGCAGTGGAACTTTGAGACCTGTAGATTTTATAGTCAGAAATAAAGATTAGGGTGTTTTGTTTTTTTTTAAAGGTAGATTTACAGAGAGAAAAATCTGTCCCCTGGTTCACTACCCAAGTGGCTGCAAAGGCCAGAGTTGAGCTGATCTGAAGCCAAGGGCCAGGAGCTTCTTTCAGGTCTCTCATGTAGGTGCAGGGAGCTGAATGGGAAGTGAAACAGCCAGAACACAAACTGGTACCCATATGGGATTCTGGCGTGAGCAAGATGAGGATTTAGTCATTCAACCATTGCACCAGGCCCTATAGTCAGAAATAAACAAAATAAAAAGTAGAGCCTTAAAATTGTTCATAAGCACAGATGAGTATCATCCAAGAAGCCTTGTTAATATTTGTAATTGATTATACACATGACTAAAAAGGTTATGCATCCCATGTTAAATATATCCTAAGAATTTCCATGAAATGTTTTGATACTTCCCTCAGTACATTATACTTAACAATAATGTTGGTCTTTGCATTTTGAAACAGTTTTATGTTATAGAATAAATTAAGTAAGTAGATATCGTTATTAGAAAATAAAGTTTTGACATGAGAAAAGAGATACAAGTTAGAAAATTAAGGTTTTTTTTTAAGAAGTTAGTAAAACTTAAAGTAGAAATATCAGTACAAACTTAGGTGTTAAACACAATGATTTTTTTTTCTCTCTATGTAAAAAAGCTAAAAGTAAAGACCCCTCTAAAAGCAGTTAGGACACACTTGGTACTCAGATAATAATTTCTAAATCCATGACCCATTGAAAGATTTAAGGGCTTATTTGAGACGTGACTGATACCATTTGGAGAAAAGAAAGAATAAGGTTTACCTGGTACGTGTTTTGTTATAAAACTGGGAAGAAGAACCTGCCTTGGGCGCCGCAGGTTAGGATTCCAGGCGAGTATCCCGTCCAGCGCAGGTTTAAATCGCTACTGCTGCACTTGTGATTCAGCTCCGTGCTAACCCACCTGGGAAAGCAGCAAAGGAAGGCCTAAGTTCTTGGGCTCCTGCTCTGGTCTGGGAGACCTGGATTAAATTCTAAATTCCTGGTTTCCACCTTGCCCACCCTGGCCGCTTGGAGAATGAACTGGGCATCTTTTCTTTGACTCTCCCTCTAACCCTGCCTTTCAGATAAATAAAGCTTTATTTTTTTTTTAAGATTTATTTATTTTTATTACAAAGTCAGATATACAGAGAGGAGGAGAGATAGAGAGGAAGGTCTTCCATCCAATGATTCATTCCCCAAGTGAGCGCATTGGCCGGTGCTGTGCCGATCCGGAGCCAGGAGCCAGGAACCTCCTCCAGGTCTCACATGCAGGTGCAGGGTCCCAAAGCATTTGGGCCATCCTCGACTGCTTTCCCAGGCCACAAGCAGGGAGCTGGATGGGAAGTGGAGCTGCCGGGATTAGAACCGGCGCACATATGGGATCCTGGCGCGTTCAAGGCGAGGACTTTAGCTGCTAGGCCCAGCTTTAATTTTTGTTGTTGTTGTTTTTTATTCTAAAATGGAATCTTGTCAGAAGGATGGAGGAGTCAACTTGAAGGCAATTCCACTTACCAGGCTTGGGTTAGTTTGAGCATTTGTGTACTGAATGTGTAATTGAGTGTGACATATTGAGTAAAAATATGAATGCCAGACTATAAAGAGAGTGTGATAATGCTTATATTTATGAAAAATTGCAGCTAAAAAATGTGGACAGAATAGTAGAAAAACATGGTTATGATGTTATAACTGCCCTTCCCTAGTAGAATTGGTTCAGGGAAGGATTAGTCACAGACGATAAAGTCAGTAGGGAACAAGATACTCAGATAACAATGTGTGGCACCTAACAGAACAATCTTTACTTGCGAAAGACAAAATGTACCTTTCAAAGGGAGGGGTTGCTGGTCTCACTTTAACCGCAGATGCATAACCAGCATCAGTAATAGTGGAACCACGGGATGTCATGGGCCTCCCAGATTGAAGTATACCGTGTCACCTGTGAATCAACCCCACTGAAGTTTTAATCTCTTTATATTCACATTAAACTTCCAAGTTACAGGCAAGAAACCATCAGAGAAGTTCAGAGTGTGGGAGGTTTTATAAGACAGTTGATTTGGATTCCCAAGGAAAGTTGCTGAGGGAGAGGGGAGTGGTAATACAAAGCACAAGGACTGCTCTCCAGCAGAGAGCCTAGGGGAAGCCAACAGTCAGAGGCGTGTTGTGGACTTTGGTTCCCTCTGGAGTTGAAAGGGTGGGGGAGGCTGTTGGATCCACAGCTATAAGAAATGTTCTTGAGAAGGTTGGGTGGCATTTGAATATAATCTAGATATTGATGGTATAAAATTATTGTTGATTTTTTAAAGGATTTATTTTATTTTTATCAGAAAGTCAGATATACAGAGAGGAGGAGAGCCAGAGAGGAAGATCTTCCATCCAGTGGTTTATTCCCCAAGTGGCCACATTGGCCGCAGCTGAGCCAATCTGAAGCCAGGAACCTCTTCCAGGTCTCAGACACATGTGCAGGGTCCCCAGGCCCTGAGTGCTTTTCCAGGTCACAAACAGGGAGCTAGATGGGAATCGGGGCCACTGGATTAGAACCAGCACCTATGTGGGATCCCAGCATGTGCAAGGCTAGGACTTTAGCCACTAGGCTACTATGCCGGGCCCTGTTGATATTCTTCGATGTGGTAATGTCAGTGAGGTGCTATAGGAGAAAAACTTCATTCTCAGAAGACACATGCTGAAAAATTAGGGAAATTTCATTGTTTGCAGACTTTTTTTTTTCTTGTAGGACCATGTGAAAGTATGTTTGTGTGTTTGTATATACAATAAAAGAAACCTAGTATGGGCAATGGGAAGATTCAGTCTAGGTGGAAAGTACGTAAGTCTTCATTGTACTGTTTTTGGTTTTGTTTTTGTTTTTTGTTAAGTGTTCTGTGTTGAAAATGACTGGAACAAAGTTGGGAAAATAAGTAGAAAGTACAACAGTGATAACAGTGAGGGGAGATCTTAAACAACAAAGACCAAAACCTAGACTCAGTGACAATTCAGTGTTGGAAGAAACTAAGGCTAGCTGGCACGTTTCTGTAGAATACAGGTATGTGATGTAGTTTTCCTCATAGAGGTCTTCCACATCTTTAGTAAGGCTTATTCCCAGGTGTTTCATTTTCTTTGTTATTTTGAAGAATACCATGCTGGTTGGTTCTTCTTCAGCTTTGGACTTATTTGTGTACACTATGGCTGTTGATTTTTGTTCATTTATGAAGACTTCAAAAAGTGGAGAAACATACCATGTTTCTGGATGGGCAAAGTCAATATTATCGGAATGTCCATATTACCAAAAGCAATATATACATTCAACATGATTCCAGCCAAAACACCAAGATCATTCTTCATAGAGCTGGAAAAAATGATACAAAGGTTCATCTGAAAACACACACACAAAAATAGCCAGAACCATCCTAAAGAATAAGAACCTAATTAGAGGGATTCCACACCTTCAGACGTATTACTGGGCGGTAGTTACCAAAATAGCCTGGTACTGGCACAGAAATAAAGAAGACCAGTGGAGTAGAATAGAAACATCAGAAGGGAACCCACACGTGTACAGCCATCTAATCTTCTACAGGAAAACAGAAAACAGTCCAGGGGGGAAAAGGAAGGTCTCTTCAGTAAATACTGTTTGGACAATTGGTTAATAGCCTGCAGAAATAAGAAGCAAGACCCACACCTTTCACCATACACAAAAATCAAATCTAAATGGATAAAAGACTGAAACCTACATCCAGAAACCATCAAACTTTTAGGAGAAAAAGTTGGAAACACTCTGCAAGATATAGGTGTAGGCAGACTTCTTAGAAAAATCATCAAAATCAAAGGAAGTCAAGACCAAAATAAACAAATGGAACTACATTAAGCTAAAAAGCTTTTGTACAACAAAGGAAACAATCAAGAAAGTAAAAAAGCAACCAACAGAATGGGAGAAGATCTTTGCACACTCCACAGGAGACAAGGGGCTAATTTCCTAAATATACAAAGAACTCCGGAACAACCATAACAACAAAATAAACAAACCAATCAAGAAATGGGCAGTCACGTTTCAAAGGAACAAATCCAAATGGCTAATAGGTATGTGAAAATAATGCTCAAACTCCCTGGCAATAAGGGAAATTCAAATAAAAACATCACTGAGATACCATTTACCTCCAGTAAGCTTGGCCCACACACAGAAAATTACTGACACCATCTGCTGGCGAGGATGCGAGGATGAGGGAACCCTGCTCCACTGCTGGTGGGGTTGCAGGCTGGTATAACCACTATGGAAATCAGTATGGAAAATACTCAGGCAACTGAAGATCCACCTAACCATATGGCCCAACAATACCATTTCTGGGAATATATACAAAAGACCCTGCTACATGAGAAACCAACATGCAACCCTATGTTCATAGCACAATCAATAGTTGCAAAAACATGGAAGCAACCGAACCTAAGTGCCCATCAAGAGGACTGGATGATGAAACTGTGGTTCATTGGGCCTGGCATGGTGGCCTAGCAGCTAAAGTCCTTGTATTAAAAGCGTCAGGATCCCATATGGGCACCGGTTCTAAACCTGGCTGCCCCACTTCCCATCCAATTCCCTGCTTGTGGCCTGGGAAAGCAGTCGAGGGACCTTGGGACCCTGCACCTGCATGTGAGACCTGGAAGAAGTTCCTGGATCCTGGCTTTGGATTGGCTCAGCACCGGCCATTGCACTCACTTGGGGAGTGAATCATCGGACAGAAGATCTTCCTCTCTGTCTCTCCTCCTCTCTGTATATCTGACTTTATGATTAAAAAAAAAAAAAGAGAGAGAGTACTTAAAAAAATAGAAAAAAAGAAACTGTGGATCATCTATTCTATGGACTACACTCAGCTATTAATAAAAATGAAATACATTTGTTTGTGAACAAATGGGCACAACTGGAGACCATTATGCTAAGGGAAATGAGCCAATCCCAAAAGGTCAGATATCATATGTTTGCCTTAATATAAGATACTATGATATCAACTCTAAAAATTGTACCTGTGAGTCTTATCTTACTGCACTTTGTAGTTGTTTGTACCACACGTAATAAAATCTTATGATGTGACCTGTAATGTAATCTTGTGATCACTTGAGATTGTCAGTGTCCTTTTTATCAGTGTTATTACTGCTATCTATGGATAATGGTGATCTAGTCCTTATTCTACTCCCTTTAGAGCCACACGGGTCATGTGCTAACATTTATTTCTACAGGAAGATGTTGGACTCTGTTTTGTACCACCCTAGTTTCACATCAATACCTTTGTTACAAGTTTGATAGCATCATAGAGATGAAGATCCACTTTTTTCTTTCTCTTAACCTGTGGTGCACTGTACCTAAGGGGGATGTATGATGGAAATGCAGTGGAAATAAACTATGTCCATAGGTAGAAACCGAGAGAAGTATGTCCCCTTGCATGCAGTGTGAGGATGGACTCACAGAGAAATGGCAGTCTCCTGCATTGTTGGGAGACACCTGAAGTGGCAGCATGATGGACTTGTAAAAATTCACAAAAGACTCTGTTGTAAACTGGAGGGGAGAACAGGAGAGTGTGAGGGGAGACCACAGTGCCTATTAAACTGTGTCATAAAATAAAGAATAAAAATTAATAGTAAAATAAAAATAAATTTAAAAAAAGAATATGGGTAGTGGGATTTTAGTGAGGGAAGCATGGTCAGGACGGGTCTGGTGAGGAAACAAGCAGGCGTTGAAGCAGTTAGGGGATGTGTGTCATATTCTGTTGTAGTAAACTGTTTTTTTTTTTTTTTTTTTTCAGGATTAGAATGCCCTTCTCTGTCCAGATTAGTGAATTTTCCTGATTTTATTTGGCATTTGGAGTCCTGGATCACTCTTGACCAGGGTACTTTGGGAGGTGCATGTTTTGCCTCATGAAAAGAGAGGGAGTAATTGATAAGGGTGAAGCCAATCCTTTTTTTTTCTTTTTTTTTAATTTATTTGGATGATGTTTACATAGTTGATCAGGGTTGGAAGGGTCAAAGGTCAGAGGAAAATGGGCAGGATCATTGTTTACACATTTTCTTCTTTCTGTATCTGGGAGAGGGGAGTATGCAGTGGGAGAGACCACGCCCAGCCTCCCCAGTACCTGATGTCATCCCAAGATCCCAGTTGTGGAATGTGTTCTGAGGGTTCCACTCAGGCACTTTCAGTAGTTCTGAGATGGTGTTGATATTACCGCCCCAAGGATGAGGGAATCCTCCCAAGGTGAATTAGTTGACATAGTCCACCTCAGGCGTCTCCATTTATTCGCCCAGAAGTTTGGTGTCAAGTTCACTGACAAGTGTCAAGTTGATCAATTTGTTCTGTCCTTCTTCCTCTGCAAAGCAGTGGGTGCTGCAGCCCAGCCTAACCCCGCCCACCACACACCTGGGCCTCACGTACACCAGGGGGAGCTGAAACCCAGTCAGAGCAACCCCCAGTAGCCTCCACTGGACTGGCCCCCAACCCTGGTTTCTGTGCCTGCCAGCATGTGAAGTGGACTGATCCAGTCTGTCCTACATCCCATTCAACTCTCGTACACATCATTGGGCATTGAAGCCTAACTCAGTCCAACTGACTCCACCCTATAGCCCACACTCGTGCCAGTGGGTGCCACCGCCTGTCTAGCCAGGCCCGCCTCCCCCAGTCCTGGTTCTCATGTTCACCTGTGAGAGTTGCAGCCCATCAGAAAGTCTCACTTTCTTCCCAATGGACCCACTCTGTGCTCCAGATCTTGCACACTCCAGGTGGTTCTGCAGTCTAGCTCGACAGGACTTGCCCCCAGTCCCAGAACTTGCCAACTGATGCTGTGGCAAAGCCCAACCAGCCTGCCTTATTCTGGCTCATGCCTGTACCAGTAGATACAATCAGTTAACCCAGCCTGGCTCTCCCCCTAACCCAAATCACATGCAGGCTAACAGGTGTTGTAGCCCTGCCCCGCTTTGTCTGCTCCCAGTCCCACTTCATGCTCACCAGCAGGAGCAGTATCCCAGCAGGGGACTCCCCACTACCCACTACTCCCCTACCAGGCTCTCACCTCCTCCCATCTCATGTGTGTTGGTGAGTACTCTGATCCAGTCTGGTATGGGCCATCTCATTTGCCAATGGGTGCTGTAGCCTGGCCCAGCCTGGTCTGTCCCCATTCCAGCTTGTGCTGGTGGGTGCTGCTGCCCAACCCAGCACAGTCAGCCTCCAGTTGGTAAAGCCGATCTTTGGAAATATCTTCTCAAGCTGTTTCTTGTTTAAAGTGACTCATTAGCATGGTAAGAGGACTTGCCTTACCCCTTCCTCCAGTATTTGCAAAAACTTGATTATATTCTCATTTTGAAGGGGGCATTTTTTCAGTTGTGGACTTGGAGAACAGGGGTGTGTCTATATGTATGTGTGGGTGTCATGCATGTGCAGACCTGGGTGTAGTATATCCTTTTTTTTTTTAAGAGATTTTTACTACAAAGTCAGATATACAGAGGAGAGACAGAGAGGAAGATCTTCCGTCCGATGATTCACTCCCCAGGTGAGCACAATGGCCAGTGCTGTGCCTATCCGAACCCAGGAACCTGGAACCTCTTCCAGGTCTCCCACGCGGGTGCAGGGTCCCAAAGCATTGGGCCTTCCTCGACTGCTTTCCCAGGCCACAAGCAGGGAGCTGGATGGGAAGTGGAGCTGCCGGGATTAGAACTGACGCCCATATGGGATCCCAGGGCGTTCAAGGCGAGGACTTTAGCCGCTAGGCCACGCTGCCGGGCCCCTGTTACTGTTGAGATACAGGAAAGGGTGGAGGGAGGGAGGGAGATGTGTGCTATCATTAGTCAGCCTGTTTACCCCCACCCTCCCAAAAACTCAGATCCTGTCTGGGGAGAGTGAGAACTGCAGAAACTTGAGACCAGGGAGGAGAGGAGGGTGCAGCCAAGGAGCTTGTGTGTCTTGATGACTGTTTCTTTGGATTCATCTAAGTAAGTGTCAAGGTGTTGCTGTTGCCGAAGCTGGCTGTGATGTCCCCTTCCTTTCCTGTGGAACAGGAGTGGGGTTAGAGCAGATAGAATCTACAGAAGGAAGGAACAAATTAGCCGGATTGTGTGTGAAAGAAGCAATTAGAAAAGAGATAGGAATCCTGAAAGAGATTCTAGCATATTATTGTAGTAACTTCCCTTATTAAAATTTCTAGTTTCTGATAATCACTATTCCCCCCATTGTTAGGTAGTAACTCAGAAGTATGTTGAACACAGCTTATTATTTTTTTTTAATTATTGGAGAGATGATTAGATAAAGAAAAAGATCCCATCATCCCCAATGCCCACAACAGCTGAGTGTGTGCCAAAGCTGGGAGCCAGGAATGGAACGCAATTCAAGTGTTCCCTTTGAGTGTCAGGAACCTGCTGCCTTAAGCCGCCATTGTTGCCTCGCAGGGTCTGCACTTGCAGGGAGCTGGCTAGAGTCTGGAGCCAGAGCTGTTGGGGAGGATTTATGTACAGATTTGAAAGGATCATGTGGAAGATCTACAGCACTCAACAGATATCTGGCAAATGTGTGGATTAATAGGATGCACTGTGAAGATTGTCCTAATCACCACCCCCTTAGGATCCTGAGGGGATCTTCGTGGCTTTCAATTCTGGTACTAGAGCTAGAACACAAAATGGGATGTGACTTAGGAAGCAACATGGGAATGTATAGGCCATGTGTTTGTGGAAGCAGTTTCCACTGGTTAAACATCTATCAGTTTCAGTTAAACTAGTAACACAATTTCTGTTCTCTCAAGGCTTTTAACTTTATTGGATTGCCTGTTAATGCTTTGTTCTTTTAAGTTCTATACAACAGTTCTTTCAGCTCACTCTGTCACTAGACAAAAGCCACCAGACTTCCAATAAGATGGACTGTAGTCCAAAGTGTTTATTCAGTAGTTTTTCTTTACCATTCTCAGTTTCCAAAGGAAAAAGTCAGCCATCTTATCTACTAAGCTGTTTGAAGAAGTGCTTTTAAAATAGCTAGTTCAACTGGCCTGATATTTAATTGGGTTTGTAAGACATGGTAAATAGACTTCTGTATTTGGATGTGCTATTTGAAGAGTGGGTCAGTCTGACCTTTAGCCTTTCTCGGATGTGCTGGGAATGAACACTAGTGTGCTTGTTTAGTTGAGGGTATGGCTGTTCATGGGGTGGTGTATGCACAAGCACACAATGGTTCTTTACAATAAGATTTTTTTTACTTTAAGATGCTTTTTGTACTTCAACCACCTAGTTATCTCCTCTCGCCTCACTTCCCCATCCTACAGTGTATTTAGGTCTAGTATTCCTTGTCAGTCTGGATTTGTAGGAATACTGATGCTTGCTGACCTTCACGTACAACATAAAAGCAGGCAGTGCTCCTAGAGATACTTCACCAAGGGAAAAACAGAGCTGCTAGCTGTGAAAGCAGCCAGCGGAGCCAAGTGGCCGAGCAGCTATGGTCTACAGCAGCAGTGGCGGTACTGTGCTTGGGCTGGGAGACAAGGCTAGGTTATCAGCTGTCTGTGTGAGAAGTCAAAGAGCTGCACGCATAGGTAGTTCCCCATCCATGTCGCTGCTCGGGTTAACATTCTGCCTGTTTAAAATAAAGACCATGGTGATTATTTGAGAGTTGGATTGGTAGGGGCATGGCACCGGTTAGTCAGCTACATGTAACACAGCCTAAAATATTTTTAGATGGGAAAGATTTTGCTAATTTTTAGGCACCTGATGAGCTTTATTATGAGGAGAGATTATAACAATTAATTCAGATCTTAGGTTACTCAGGAGACATATTTCTGTCTGGCCACAGCTTGCTCGTATGCTTCTCCCTTTCTCTCTCTCATTCTCTCTTTCTCTTATCTAACAAACTGTAAATGTTATTACAGTTCCTCCCTTCACTTCCCATAGGCGGTGTCTGGGAACATGCCCGGAACCTTCTGAAGGAAAGATGAGCAGAGCAGGGACTTCTGACAGCCATGAGAGCAGAGTAGCTTCCAAACAGACTGCCAAGGCCAGCAGCTGGGCAGCTGGTGGAGGGAGGGCAGATTCTGGGCTGCGTATAAAGCTCTGAATGGTGTCTTGACCGTGCAGGTTGTGTTGAAAATCATGACCTGGGTAGTGCTTGAATCCCTTCAGTAATTGTTTGCCAGCTGCAAAAGGCATCTCAGTGTACAGTGGGAAGTCCTGTTCGAAGGGCAAATGCTAGCATGTAGTCACTTCACTCAGTTGGGTTATTTGTCTGTTTTTTGAAAGGTAGTTGTATTTTAGATATTTAAGATATTGAAAATTAAGTTTCAGGCCTGGCACAGTAGCCTAGTACCTAAAGTTTTCGGCTTGCATGCACCAGGATGTCATATGGGTGCTGGTTCTAATCCTGGTGGCCCCGCTTCCCTTCCAGCTCCCTGTTTGTGGCCTGGGAAAGCAGTCTAGGACGGCCCAGAGCCTTGGGACACTTCACCCACATGGGAGATCCAGAGGAGGCTCCTGGCTCCTGGCTTTAGATAGGCTCAGCTCTGGCTGTTGCAGCCACTTGCAGAGTGAATCAGTGGACAGAATATCTTTCTATCTGTCCTTCTCCCTGCAAATCTGGCTTTCCCACACACAAAAAAATAAATATGTATATATTTTTAATTAAGTTACACCCTCAAACTTAAAAGACTACTTTGGAAGCACAAAATGCATTTGAGTTCTGGTGTGTATGGTTTGGTATTATCTGTTTATCTCTGAAGCTTGATCGGACCATACAGAAAGGAGTTTGAAAGTTTCCCATATTCTGCAGGAATGTAGTAGATGCCTTCTTAGGAGTGTGAGCCTGGGCCAGATGTCAGGGATTTGTAACCCCACCCCCTTGCTTCCCTGCCTTCAGGGTCTGTTGTTAGACTTATAAAGGCTGTGGACCCTGCCCTTCCTTAACTTGGAGTAGCCTGAAGAATACATGCTTCCCCCCAACCCTTGGATGTTGAATCAAGCCAAGTTTTTAATAGAAGTATACCCAAGTTTATCTCAGGTCTGCTGTGACCAATACTAAATGGCTCTTGGTGTAAACCATACTAGATGGAAGAGTGAGAGCACAGATCTGTGTTCTCTTGATGACTGCTTCATTACCTGTATTCTAAGTCTTCAGTCTGCTCTTATCAGCTGCCTGTGATGAGGTTGAACTATGAATGTGTGTGTGTATGTGGCTAAAGATTTATTTATTTTTATTTGAAAGGTCATGTTAGGAGAGCCAGATCTTTCATTTACTGGTTCACCCCCGCCCCCAAATGACCACAACAGCCAGAGCTGAGCTAATGTAAAGCCAGCTTTTTCTGGGTCTCCCACATGGGTGCAGGGCCATCTTCCCGTTGTTTTCCTAGGCCATTAGAAGAGATCTAGAAATGGAGTATCCAGGACTTGAACAGACCAGGTGCCCATGTGGGATGTAGGTGTCCCAGGCAGAGGCCTTCTATGCTACAGTGCTGCTGCCAGCCCTAGGCCCGGCCTTCTTTCCTTCCTTCTTTCCTTCCTTCTTTCCTTCCTTCCTTCCTTCCTTCCTTCCTTTCTTCCTTCCTTCCTTCCTTTCTCTCTCTTTTTAATATTGAAAGAGATGGAGGGTCGAGGTATGGAGGAAAGTGGATGGGACAAATGTTTCCATTTTTTTTCTCCTGTGACCACAGCTGTTGGGGGCGGCAGGTGAGGGGATGCAACTCCTTGCTGTCAGCACGTGGGGATTGGGAGCAGTCATTTGATGACACCTTAGAGAACCTGATGTGGGAAAGAATGTTCCGAGGATGACAT
Organism: Ochotona princeps; assembly: GCF_030435755.1. Lineage (NCBI taxonomy): Eukaryota > Metazoa > Chordata > Mammalia > Lagomorpha > Ochotonidae > Ochotona > Ochotona princeps. The sequence goes on from NC_080833.1 coordinate 93,288,445, forward strand.
TTGAGTGGTTTTGATAGTTCTGAGATGTCTTCAGCTTCATTCCCATATCTGTTGGCTGATTAAGTCCACCTTAGTGCATCCACAGGCCCAGGAACGTTCTGCACAGCTTGTCCAGAAGAGTGATCCAACCTGTTTTGTTTTCCATCCTCTGACTAGACACTTGACATCATCTGCTGGTCTAGATGAACTACCTGTCATGTCTCCCATGTGTATCTGGGCATGCTGTTCACCTCACAGTTAGCACCTGAGGAGGGCCAGTCTCGAAACATGTACTCCAAGGTTGAGTCAGTATATTGTGATTTTTCCTGTGGGCAGGGTTTGGGTCCAGTCATTTAGTTGGGGAGTGCCCTAAGAAACCTTGTCTGGGGTGACCTCAGACTTGACTCATGTGTGCCAGCTGGTACAGGGTGAGGTTGAATCTGTCACCTATATCAGCCAGTGCACATAGTGGTAGATGCTGCTGCCTAGTCAGTTTCACTGTGGCCTCTTCTCTCACATGAACTAATGGGTCCTTTGGCCTAGCCAGGGCAACCCCCAGTAACTTCCACCAGCCCCCCAACCCAAGTTCTAGTTAATTTAATTCAAGGGAGTTTTTAATACAGTTTACCAAGTTATTATTTCTCTCTTTCTCACAAATTAGACCCAAATATCTAGAGTTTGAGTGTGTGTGTGTGTGTGTGTGTGTGTGTGTGTGTTTGAATTTCTCATTTATTAGTGCTTTTGATATTTAAATTCTTCATTAGGTACAGAAAGTTCTAGAGATACTAAATTGGCTGTGTAAAGTATGGACATACTGTTGGGCTCTAAAAATTGGCACCCTGGTGCCTATCACATATTTCTAGACATCTCTTCAGAATTCTTTCAAAGAGCAAGAACTTTGTCAGCTTTAGCCTAAGACTGTACTACAGGAGGATATTCTGGAGGGAAAAAAGCTGCCATGAAGTTATATCGTTTCTTTTTCCTTTTTTTTTTAAAGATATATTTATTTTTGTTGGAAAGGCAGATCAGATTTACAGAGAGGAGAGAAAGATCTTCCTTCTGCTGGTTCACTCCCCAAGTCGTCACAAAGGCCAGAGTTGAGCCAATCCAAAACCAGGATCTAGGAGCTTCTTCTGGGTCTCCATGTGGGTGCAGGATTCCAAGGCTTTGGTACATTCTCCACTGCTTTTCTGGGCCATAATCAGGGAGCTGGAAGGGAAGTGGAGCAGCCAGGACATGGTCCAGCACCCGGTGGAATCCCAGCATTCACAAGGTGAGGATTTTGCCACTGAGCCAGATTCCAGTTATATCTTAGTTAAGTCAACCATGCTCCACTGAAATCCTGCTGAAATAACTGGGGCAGGAGGAGCTGGGGAGTTGCGTTGCCCTCATCCTTGATAGGCTATGTGCTGCGTAACATTGGCTTTTAAGAAAGACCGTGTAAAGCCTTTAAAAGCAGTAGAGGATGGCGCACAATCTTGGGACTGTGTACCTGTGTGGGAGACCCATAGGAGGTTCCTGACTCGTAGCACCAGTCACCTTTTCTCCTGCCGTTGCATCCACTTGGAGAGTGAATCAGCAGATGGAAGATCCTTCTCTATATATATCTGCTTTTTTTTTTAAGATTTATTTTATTTTTATTGGAAAGTCAGATATACAGAGAGGAGATACAGAGACGAAGATCTTCCCTCCGATGATTCATTCCCCAAGTGACTGCAACAGCCGGTGCTGAGCCAATCCAAAGTCAGAATCCAGGAACTTCTTCCAGGTCTCTCAAGCAGGTGCAGGGTCCCAAGGCTTTGGACCATCCTCTATTGCTTTCCCAGGCCACAAGCAGGGAGCTGGATGGGAAGTAGAGCTGCCGGGTTTAGAACCGGCGCCCATATGGGATCCTGGCGCGTTCAAGACAAGGACTTTAGCCACTAGGCCCCGCCGCCGGGCCCTATATATCTGCTTTTACAGTAGAAATAAATAAATCTGTTTTTTTTTTTTAAAGTATAGCGTTTCATAGGCTCCCGTTGTTACAAGTTTTCAACTCTTTGTCTTTCTATAGCAAATCCAGTTTGCTGATGACATGCAGGAGTTCACCAAGTTCCCTACCAAGACTGGCCGAAGGTCTCTGTCTCGCTCCATCTCACAGTCCTCCACTGACAGCTACAGTTCAGGTAGGTGTGGGCTTCCCATCTTCTGGGATCACTTCTGCCTATTCCATAGCCAGTGCTTTTGTCCTGTGTGTGAAAGCACCTCATGTCAGGGACTCCCAGGTGTGGAAAGCTATTGATCAGTGGTTGAGTGATGGTTATTCCTGATGTCAGCTTAAGTCTTTCTTTCCCTGATCATCTCGGTGTGTGGTCTGTGAGCAGTGCCCAGTTGGTAGTGCTGGGCCAATTCCCATTCCCACACTGATGCCATCCACATTTCAGAACAAGAGAATCAATGGTGTTTGGCTGACAGAACTGGCCTTGAAAAGGAAATGTATAAAGCAACTTGATTTCCTGGTTAGAAATACACCCTGCCACCTATCTGTCTTATCTGCCAAGTGGCCTGCCAAATGGCATGAGTTGTAGCAATAAATATTAATGTTTTGCCTTCTTTTATTTACTTGGTTACTATTTATGCTGAAGTATTCCTTTCTGCTAATCTGTGTTCTGGGAAAGATTGAAACCATGATAAACAAGGAGACCTCAGCCCTGCTTCGTCTTGTTAGTTCCCCTTCATATCTTGCTTATCTGTAAGTAACATCTTTCTGGCTTGAACTGTGCCTTTCACATTCATACAGGGGATGTTAGAAAATGAACATGGAAGATGATAAATAACTTTGGGAACAGAGTGCAGGAGGAAACATTAGGGGCATCTAGTCCAACCCCTTACTGTTCAACTGAAAGTTGTTGTTACCTAAGAGGCTTGCCCAGGGTCCCAGATTGCTATTCATGTTAGCAAAGAGATTGAAGAACTGGGCCTGAGGTATGAGGAATGTTAAAGACAGGAACACACAGTGTTTCTGTTCCTCTTGGTAACAAGGTATAGACCAAATAGGCAGACAAGGCAGTAATTGTATAGAGTTATTATTCAATACCAAAATCTACAGATGTATGGATGCACTGTGATCATCAGTGTGCAAGAAACAGCTCCAAACAGAATGGCCATCGTAAACTACAAGGTGTCTTAGAGTGAAAGATAAAAGAGGTTTGGGTGGTAGGCAGGCTAATTGGAGCTCAGAAAGAAGGAAGGTTCATTTTGAAGGTTAAGCTAGAAGAGGAAGAAAAATGTGGTAAGTCAAAAAGACTGCAAAGAAGTCTTCAAAATTATAGTGGCCATGTCACAAGGACCTGTGGGAGCGTTGAAGAAAGCTTAATGGTGTACTTCCATGCTCCCAGAAAAGACAACCCTTAGTGGTCTCCTATATGAACTTAGCAGGAGTCCATGAGAGACTGGCAGAAACAGTGGTGATGAAAGGACTCAATTCAGAGAGGAAAGTTATTTTTGAGAGGTGAGGCACAGATGTTGTTTATCTTCTTGCATATCTCTCTGAAGGATGTTTTTAATTTTTTCTAGTAAAGATTTGTTTATTTTGTATTGGAAGGGCAGATATACAGAGAGGAGGAGAGACAGGAAGATCTTCCACAGGGCTGCCAGAATATGAACCGGTGTCCGTATGGGATCCCGGCACATGCAAGGAAAGGAACTTTAGCCACTAGGGTACCATGCTGGGTCTGGATGTTTTTTATTCTTATGGAAAGCTGCTTTTTTTAAAGTTGAATGCTTAGACTTCCCCAGGGCTGGCAATAGGAGCAGAGCTGCTTGCCTTCGGTATCATGTCTTCCCTTCTCTATGTTCCATGATGTGAAATCTGTGTGTTCATCTGATCACTTTCATGTTTTCAGCACTTCTCAGATGGGGTCCCCTGGCCCAAACTACCTGCAGTGCCTGCAAATTTGTTAGAAATGCTAATTCAGGGGAAACTGTAGGGCCCAGAAGTCTGTGGTAACAAACCTTCCAAGTGATTGTGAAAGGTGTTTAAGTTGAAGAACCAGTGATCTGTAGAAACAGCATTTCCTTTCTCCCCTGCAGACTTTGCTCTCCAGCTTTTTGCCAGTTCTGGTTCCAGTTCAGATTGGAACCAAGTTGACGCTGTTGTCTAGGCTCCCTTGGGTGGTACAGGATTAGGACCAATGGATCAGCGTGGCTCCTTAGACAGTAATGGCAAAGTAGCATTAGGGTAGATAAAAGAACTGCAGCACTAAAAGATGCACCAGTTTCTTCATACTTTCTTCAGTCCCTAGAGGAGCAGAAGTGAGAGTGACTGAAAAGGTACCATCAGACTGATTACTTAACTTGGGAGGACTGCCCCCTGTGGAGTTGGGGCCATTGAGCATTTCTAGCCTCACTTCTTTCTTTCCTGGCTCCAGCTGCATCCTACACAGACAGCTCTGATGATGAGGTTTCCCCACGGGAGAAACAGCAGACCAACTCGAAGGGCAGCAGCAACTTCTGTGTGAAGAACATCAAGCAGGCGGAATTCGGACGCCGAGAGATTGAGATTGCGGAGCAAGGTAAAGCAAGGCGGTGGGCGTAGGAGCAGAAGTACCGTCTGTCTTCACCTCCCCCCTTCCCAGCCGCTGGTCCTCAGAATCTGCAGACAGCTGAAGGCTTGAATGCCAGCCTGAAAGCACCCTGGGAAAAGACATCCAGAAACACTCCCTCTGTGTGGAGCTTGAATCTCTGGGCTCTTGTTCTTGTTCCTCCCTTCTTCCTATTCTCTGCATGTGGTAATTACACACAGAGTAGTTTGTTTCCTCCCTGGTGACAGCATATTCAGAAATCTACCCTGCAAGGTCAACAAGTTCCGGATCCCTACTGTTGTGGGGCCCAACTGTAGCTACAGTCACAGAGACCTAGATTCCCCAGAAGCACTGGCTGCTGTTGGCAGGGATTGAAGCTGAGGATGTGGTGGCCTGGTGTGGTCCCGAGCACCCCCTGCTGGAGCAGAGGGAAAGTCACATTCAGATGTGGACTTCTCACTCCCGCCCCATTCCTCATAGGATCGGTTTATGCTTTGACTGTTGCCACGTGGAAGGCATATTTTATGCTGAGAGGGAGTAGAGAGACCAAACAGATGGACAGGGGAGGGTAAAGTAGCACAGAAAAAAACTGAGGGTCGTGTCTCAAGTCTGATGGTTGTGTGTATGAGTCCGTTAGCCAGAGCCACAACCACTTTCCATTCCTCCCAGATGCATGGTGAGACTCGCTCTCTGTTTTGGTCACATGTGAGAGTTTGCTTCATTCTCCAGTCAGTTCCTTGCATGTAAAGCTGAAGGAGTAAAGGAAGAGAGACATTCTAAGTGGCACATGACACCTGTTCACTGGCACTGTGCTGCTGAAGCTGCCTGTCATGAGGGCATGCTTAGTGTTCTCTGCCTCATCTCACCCTATCTCAGCAGATCCAGAGCAGCCCTAGATGTTGCCGGGGCAGGAGCTGATGATGTTGCTAGAGTGCGGACCTAGCTCAAATCCTCTGTTCTTTCACAGACATGTCTGCTCTGATTTCACTCAGGAAACGTGCTCAGGGGGAGAAGCCCTTGGCTGGTGCTAAAATAGTGGGCTGTACGCACATCACGGCCCAGACAGCGGTGAGTTTCATAGAAGAGATGGCATTCAGCCTGATGGGGGAGGAAAGAAACCAATGTATTTGATTTACTTGCTTTTTCTTCCGCATCTAGCCAACCTCAGAAGGTTATTAGGTAGGACCTTCCTGTTACAGAATAAGGAGGTTTTCTAACTGTCTAAGTAAAGCAATTTTTAGAAAACTAACTTACGAAAGATCTAGATTGGCAAAAATCTGATTATAAAAATGCTGTTCGGTAAATCTTGTTAAGGTAAATCTTCAGTACCATTATGTCACCTGACTGGGTCACCCTTCTGTAACTCTGATGTGTCCCTGGTTGCTGTAACGTTTTGGATACTGCTCTCCTAACTGAGGTTTGCTCCCCACCACTGCATAGCCCCCCTCTTCCTCACCCTGTCTTCCTGAACATCTACACAGGTGTTGATTGAGACGCTCTGTGCCTTGGGAGCTCAGTGCCGCTGGTCTGCTTGCAACATCTACTCAACTCAGAATGAAGTAGCTGCGGCCCTGGCAGAGGCTGGTAAGTTTGGCCAGTTTCACCAGCTTTGCTTCAAAATAATTACCTAAACATCAATTTTATGCATCAGAATTATCTCTATATGACATTCATGCTCTAGGGTTGTAGGATTGGGAGGAAAAGAAGAAAACAGGAAGACACCGGATAATAAAGGCTCTATACGTGTGATGCAATGTAGTCATTAGCAGTGGTCTTTTGAAAAGAACAGTATGATGTGAGGAAATGCCTGTTTTTGTTTTTAAGATTTATGTATTTATTTATTTATTTGAAAGTTAGAATTACAGAGAGGGAGAGATAGAGAGAGATTTCCATCCTGTGGTTCACTACCCAGGTGACTGCAACAGTCAAGGTTGGGCCAGGGTGAAGCCAGGAGCCAACAGCTTCTTCCAGGTCTTCCAGAGGGGTAGCAGGGATCCAAGCACTTACACCATCATCTGTTGCTTTTTTAGGCCACTAGCAGGGAGCTGGATCAGAAGTGGAGCAACCATAAACTGGCACTCATATGGGATGCCAACATCACAGGAGGTGGCTTTATGCACTGGGTCATAACTCTGGCCCCATATGCCCAGTTCTAATGTTAAGCTATATGTGCTATTAAGTATGAGCACCACTGAGCTCCTTTCACTGTGAGAGAACACTGGTAAGAAATGCCTCACTGGGCCTGGCGCAATGGCTAAATCCTCACCTTACAAGTGCTGGGATCCCATATGCCTTTCCAGTAAAAAATAAATAAATCATTTTTAAAAATACCTTACAGCTGGCTCATTAGATTATTTGGTATTTATTATTGCATTGAAAATGAATGGATTTAAGCAAAAGCTTTTTAAGTTGATGTACATTTGTTTTGAATACCTCCAGTTGTGCTAACATCCTCAGAAGGCAAGTTACAATACTTCTGTTTTTCTTGTTCTTTTCTAATAAGTATTTATTGCAGAAAATTTAGAAAGTTCAAAAAAGGGAAAAAAAAAGAACTGTAACCCACAAAGAAGATATTTGAGATTTTGCCTTTTTTTCTTGCTAAACAGTGATAAAATGAATCTTGGCATATACAGTTTTATAACATATGTGTAAGTTTTCAGAAGCAGCTCTTGATATCACTAAAACCTTTTATTAGCATCGTTTGCAGTACTCATTCCTGCATCCCTGGGACTGGACCTCGCCACTTTCCTAATGGTTGAGCGTTGAGTTGCATCGGGATGTTTGCTAATATAAATAAGCTCCAGTGAACAATTTCACATTGAGTTCCCCTCATCTTACCTCCGCCGTATACAGTTCTAAGTCTAGAACTGGCCCAAAGAGACTAACATTTTAAGGTTCTACAGTATTTTTTTTTTTTTTTAATAAAGGCCCTTCATTTCTTCAGGTATTCTATAAGTACAGGTTTTTTGATTGTTTTGTGGTGAGTTTGTTTGTTTTTGTTTTTTTTCCAAAATCTTCCTGACACCGCTTCTTTTTATCTCCCTCAGCATCTCAGAAGGTGACAGACTTGTAGGGCATTCAGCAAGGGAGGGATTGGCTGATTTATTCTGTTTCTCTAGGAGTCGCAGTGTTTGCTTGGAAAGGCGAGTCGGAAGATGACTTCTGGTGGTGCATTGACCGCTGCGTGAACATGGATGGGTGGCAGGCCAACATGGTAATGACGTATATCCATCCTACTCTTCTGACAACAGATGCATTTCCTTTCTTCCCCTCAAAGCATGGTACCCTAAATGTGTTCTGAGTGTTTGCTCTTAGGCACTGATGTTAAAGCATATATAACTGATACCTGTTCCAAATGGGTCTGAGTATTGAAAGGTGGGGGAAGGGTAAAACTAGCTGAACACATGGCTCAATACTGCAGAACAATCTAAAAGTCAGTGATGTGGTTCCATTGAAGTAGGATTCTGATTTCTTTCCTTCCTGGCCCAGCTCTCCCTTTTGCATTCAAAGGGGCTGTATTCCGAGACTCTAAACTGAAATATGAGTCTTTGTTAGGCTAATAGTCTTCACTGTAGCCTGGAACAAACCTAGGAATCCTTTTAACCATTTTATACCAACAAATTAACTGTATTCCCCTGTCTAAGCCTACTCTGAGACACTCCAAGGAGTGCTCTTGCAAACATACAGAGCGCTCTGACTAGTGCAGAAAATGGGTTCACAGTTCCCCCCAGCTCTAGCAGCCTGAATGCCCATAGAAGTCTTCTGGCTGTTCTGTAGATCCTGGATGATGGGGGAGACTTAACCCACTGGGTTTATAAGAAGTATCCAAACGTGTTTAAGAAGATCCGAGGCATTGTGGAAGAGAGCGTGACTGGTGTTCACAGGTAACAGATTCTGGAGTAGCTGCCCTTGTGTCCTTGCCTCAGCAAGTTGTTCTGGTGTTGGTTAGGCTGCCAGGGCTGTGTTTCAGGCTCATAATTAAACGGGAGTCTCTTAATTAGCAAACACTTTGGAGTTGATACTTTTGAAAAGTCAAGGTGACCCTAGAAGAGCTTATTTCAGGTTCTAGTTTATAACTTTCTCTCTACCATTTACTCCATTGTAGATTCTGAATGATTCTCAGCCAGTGTTTGTGGGGGGAGGTAGGGAGATTTAACGTAATTTGGAAAACTGTATTCAATATTAACATTTTATATATGAAATATGGAAAAATGCTCTTGTAAAACTATACATTATACACACTACAAAAAATATAACTGGGCCAAATATTCTTGGCTCATCTGAATAACTGAAAGTTAACTGAAAAAGTGATTCTCAGGAATGTCATTGTACACATTTGTCACATGCATACACACACACAGAGATTCATGTCAGAATCAATGATTATCAGAAGTAGGCAAGGGTTTTTAAAGATTGAGAGATGCTGATCTGAGAAAATAACATCGCAATTATGGAAAAGAAAATAAAGATCTTCATTGGGGAGACTTTGTTTTTCCTTCCCATAAATGGGTGGGAGGATAAGAGAAAGACAAGAAGTGAGGAGGGATGGTAAGGAGATCATCCTATTCACTGTTGTCCCCAGGCAGTAAGTAAGTCTAAGACAGCATGAATCTTACAGAGAATTAAATTGTTTCCCTGAGTTGTGTTGTACCAGCTAACTTGCATTTTGTTTGTTTTTGTGGCCTCTTCTCCCCATAGGCTATATCAGCTCTCCAAAGCTGGGAAGCTCTGTGTTCCAGCCATGAATGTCAACGATTCTGTTACCAAACAGAAGTTTGATAACTTGTACTGCTGCCGAGAATCCATTCTGGATGGGTAGGTTGACATACATGCATAGCGCAGTTAAAGGAAATACTTTGGGGTTGGGCCGCACAATTGGTCTGATACCACCATAGTTATGTCCTTGCTCCTCCATCGGCATTGAAAATTGGCTAGAGGGAAAAAAAAAAAAAGATTTACTGAAGAAGTACATTCCATCTAAGTTCAGCCAGCTCCCACCTAGAAGTTCTCCTGGGCATTGCCCTGCACTTTTCCCCTTGTGCAGGGGGACTGAGTTTGAGCTAATAATGTTTGAGTTGAGCCCTTGTCTGTTTCCACAGCCTGAAGAGGACCACAGATGTGATGTTTGGTGGGAAACAAGTGGTGGTGTGTGGCTATGGTGAGGTAAATAGCTGGGCCTCAGCATCTCTGTCTTTAGTTGGATTTAGTTGGATTTAGTAGAAATGGGGTGAAGAAGTCTGTTATTCAGGAGTCCATTGTTCACATTTATGATGGAGGCACACATGACTTTGAGTTTTCCAAGTTTGTCTTGTTCAGTAAGACAGCAACTTAACGCCTTCTGCCCTATCCCCGCCATTACAACAGCCTCATAAAAGACTTAAGTGAATGTGTAGACTTTGAGCCCTGCAAATGACATGCAGTGGGATAAAGGGTGAAAGTGGAGTATCTCCAAACCAGCTTATACAAAATTGTACTGACTTCAGCATGGACCAGTGAACATTTGTGAGCTGCTAGGCTGTCCTTGAGTAAATGCATAACTCAACTGACAGTCATAGAGTTTTTCAGGAACAAGAAATTACTCTTACTTGATCTTGTTTCTCTGATGAAAACACTTCTGTCCCAAGCTCCAGTCCTTGCTGCTAAATTACCTCCCTGAGATTCATGGCAGCGTAATCTGGGTCTCTTCTTGGGCTTGGTGCTCCCCTGCAGGGCCCTAACGGATCCTTGATGGTTTCAGAAAGGTTAATTCTCGTCTCCCACAGACCTTGTCCTGCCCAGTAGCCACACATTCGTGGCTCTGACATGGCATCCTTTGTTCTGTTCTGCAGGTGGGGAAGGGTTGCTGCGCCGCTCTCAAGGCCCTTGGAGCGATTGTCTACATCACAGAAATCGACCCCATCTGTGCCCTGCAGGCCTGGTAAGAGCAGAGTGGGGATAGTATTAGATTTGCTCCAGGTGCTTTATGTGACTTAGGGTTTGTGATTGATTATATGAATCCTTTTTCTTTCTACAGGATAAGAAGGCTAAGATTGCCCTGCTCCTTTTACTCTTATCCTGAGACCCTCCCAGAGCCTCTTGGCATGTCCGCTTCCTTAGGTGCCGGGTGGGATTCTTGGAGGCCAGTGCGTAGAGCTCAGCGCTGCCTGCCACTTGACACCCTGTGAGGCAGCTCTGCACCTGACTTCAGAATGGCTTTGCTGTTGTCTGTGTGGAGACTAACTTCTTCGCACTGCCTTCCTGCTCTGCTCATGGTGTTCCCCTTTTCTTTCAGCATGGATGGATTCAGGGTGGTGAAGCTAAATGAAGTCATCCGACAAGTTGACGTTGTAATAACTTGTACAGGTAGGTTTGTTGATGTCCGTGGAAGACTTTTAACTCATGAGCTAAATCTTAAAAGGGAGCTGATTGGGTCCTATGCAGTGGCTCAACTGTCTAATCCTCTGGCTGCCAATGCTGGCATCCCATATGGGCACCAATTTGTAACCCGGTTACTTCACTTCCCATCTAGCTCCCTGCTTATGGCCTGGGAAAACAAAGGAAGATGGCACAAAGCCTTAAGACCCTGCACCCATGAGGGAGATCTGGATGAAGCTCTTAGCTCCTGGCTTCAGATCAGTTCAGCTCCAGCTTTTGGAGCCATTTGGGGAGTGACTAGTAGATGGAAGATCTTTTTCTCTGTAAATCTGCCTTTCCAATAAATAAATCTATTTTTTTTTTAATTGAGCTTTCATCACAGCAGAAGAGACATGCGCTCAATATACTTTCTCACATCAGTAAACTATCAGAACTCTAGTGGCTTTTAGAGTAGTCTTCCCTGTAGGGCTTTTATATTGATTGGTGTTAAAGCCAGATAATCAGGATGGGTGAGATGCCTATGCATCCCTTACCAGAATACTTAGGTTCAGTACCCAGCTTGAGTTCCCAGTTCTAGCTACCTGGGAGAGGACAGTAATGTTCAAAGCCATTGAGGTCATGCCCAGCCCTGGCCATTGGAAGCATTTAGGGAGTGAAACAGCAAATGGGAGAAGCATTCAATCCCTGCATCTCTCTTTTCCTCCACCACCATCTCCTCCCTTCCCTTCCTCCTTCTGCCTCAATTTAAAAAGAAAAATGTAGGCAAATCATTGAGCCCAAGGAGCTATTAAGCAATTCTTCACTGGAATGCACACGCGCTCTTAAATGCTAGGAAACCTTTCTCGTGTTCTGGATGGAAGCCAGTTGGTGCCTTTATTGCCCAACACCTCTCTACTAGCAACCCATCTTTATGTTTAGGAAATAAAAATGTGGTAACACGGGAGCACCTGGATCGCATGAAAAACAGTTGCATCGTCTGCAATATGGGCCACTCCAACACTGAAATCGATGTGGTAAGGCTTCTCGTGTTTGTTGGAAGCCTTTCTCCTCCTTCGTTTATGGCCACAGTCATCTGTGCTGTCTTCTTTTCAGACCAGCCTCCGCACTCCTGAGCTGACATGGGAGCGAGTGCGTTCCCAGGTAGACCATGTCATCTGGCCAGATGGCAAGCGCGTCGTCCTCCTGGCAGAGGTATGCACATAGAAAGAGCAATACAAAGAGTGTGATTGAAGCTGTATTAGAGACAAGAGGCAGGGGAAAATGTTGAGCCTGTCTTCCCCAAATTCTGGTTTTCTCATACAGGTATATTTGTCAAATGGGCTGCTTCCCAAAGTAGAATCACTCAAAAGAAAATTACTTGTGGGTCAGGCCTTTGGCCCCAGGCAATTGAGATATTAAGATGCCCACATCCCATATCAAAGGCCTGGGTTTGATACCCAACTTTAGCTCTTAACTCTCAATTTCCTACTAATGGGGACCCTAGGATATGACAGGTGGTGGCTCAAGTGTCCCTGCCATCCAGTGAGTAACTTGGATTGAATTCCTGGCTCCAGGCTTTGTTCTTTCCCAGTCATGGCCATTGCAGACATTTGGAGAATAAATGAACAGATGGAAGCATGTTTGTTCTCTTTCTATATCTCTGCCTCTCAAATAAATAAATGAAAAAATTTTAAATATGTATGTATATATGTGTATGCACACACATACCCTTTCTTTACGAAGTGTATACTATTGCCTGACCACAGCTGATTCTTTGAGCCTTCAGACTCAAATTGATTGATGAAATAGTATAAAAACTCGGGGTCTTGTTGTGGAGCTATAAATCTTTCAGTTGAGTCTGAAAGAGTATAAATCCTTATAATTTGACTTGTATGCTGTTGGAATCTGAGACCAAAAGTAAAAGTTCACCCCAAGACTTTTTCTTACTTTTCCAGGGTCGTCTTCTCAATTTGAGCTGCTCCACAGTTCCCACCTTTGTTCTGTCCATCACAGCTACAACACAGGTACATGACAAACATCTGCTTATCGTACACGGTGATTTATGAAGCAGACAAGAGAGTGTGCCAGGCTGCTCTCAACCTAAACTTTGCCCATGTTATAGTTTGTTGAGACTTCAGGTTTCTTGAATAGAAAGAGTCATTAGTCAGTGTTTGTGTCCCATTGAGTTGGCTATTTAGTTAAGAATATAGTGCTCCAGCTTAGTTGTGATTATTTTGTTCATTGGTCAAGAACTAAACAAAATACCAGCAAATCTTCTTGTGATGTGTACTGGCCTTTATTAGAGTTGTAGGTGCTAATCGCTGGAATACTTACCTCATGTTCTGTCAAACCTGGTTTTGTTTAATCACATCCCTGTCTAAGAAGTGTTTCTGTATTTTTCTGGCACTTTTCTCTCCTTAGGCTTTGGCACTGATAGAACTCTATAATGCACCCGAGGGTCGATACAAACAAGATGTATACCTGCTTCCTAAGAAAATGGGTAAGTGAAAAATAGGACAGAGCTACATCGATCCCCAGACAGCTGTGTTATTTGGTGGAGTGAGCATCACCAGATACACTGGGTTCCCAGTCAGGATTCTGGTTCTTGTTGTAGTGCTTACAGATTGTCTGGCCTCAATACGAGTCCTGATATGTGCGAGCCTGTTGCTGAATCAGTAAAGTGAGAATAATACATTCATTGCAGAAGCATAGGAATGAAAACAGTGCAGAACACAGTGGGTTAGAGTGGGTGTTCAGGAAGTTCATTGAACTTCTCATTGCAACCAAGTGCAACCTAGGGCCAAAATGAAAGAAACAGAGACCACACATAAGTTTTCTTCTCCATCCTCTGTATAATTGTGCAAACTGCCTGCTACCCCACTTTCTGTCATCCCAGAGGACACTGTACGGTACGTCATCTCCCATCCTTTAACTTTTAACTGAAAAAAGTTGGGGGAGAAAACCTCCTTTTCTCCAACAGGTTACCTCAGATTGATTTTTAAAAATCATATTCATAAAAATCAGGGAAGCTTATCTTTAGAAAAGTAATAGCTGTGTGCCAGATTTGCATGATCCTGAAATCCATGTCAGTGGATATTGTCTGAATGTTAGTGACACAAGGCTCTCCTGAGCTTACTCGTGTTCACCTTTGACTATACTTTTTGTCTAGTTAAAGAGGAAAGTGGGGGTGATATATAACTTGTTGACCACAGAGGAAAAGCCAAAAGCTTTGCTGGAAAAGACTAAGGAGACATAAATGCACCTCTTTCTGTCACCTTGATAAGTGACTTTGTAAAGGTACTTAGAGAAATACCCTGCCAAAAATACAGGTTTGAGTTTGGGTATTTTTGTTTTTATGTTTGTTTTTCTAAACTAGTGAATAGTTCAAGTTGTATATCCTTTCAGTTATTTAGTCATTATCCTCTTTCTCAGAAAACTTCAAATAAAAATGGTGGGGTGAGTGCAGGTAATACCCTGAGAAGCGTGTTTGAAAAGGAGTCTGCTTCCACCACTTTGCCTTCCTAGATGAGTACGTTGCCAGCTTGCACCTGCCATCATTTGATGCCCACTTGACAGAGCTGACAGATGACCAAGCAAAATATCTGGGACTCAACAAAAACGGGCCATTCAAACCCAACTACTACAGGTAACTTGGGGGAAAGTGAATGAAAACCCCTTCCCCCCTAAAACTAAGTCTAGCAAGACTAAACTGACTTTATTAAATGAAGATCAAATAGTTTCCTGAGGTTTTACAACTTGAGGCTCACCCCTAGAGAAGCTAATCCACTTGGTCTGGAATAGGACCTAGGCAAGGTTAAGGTAAAAGCTCTCCACACTATTCTATCCCATAACCGTGGTGGAAAACCACAGACTTAACACTATCAGAGGGCAGGAGGTACACCCTGACTGCCCTTAGCAGACACCCTGTGGAAGACCAGGAAAGAACGATGCCCTGGAGAATAACTATAGGGATCCCCAGGCCGCGCCCGAGAGGGAGCCTGCCAAAGTTGTGCAGTTCCTGATCCTGGTATTAGAGTTCTCATGGGAAAGCCTTCAGTGTTAACCAATCAATCTCTTTCCTTTACAGATACTAATGGACCATATTGCCAACAACCTGTCCACATGAACCATACAACTTTCTGAAAGAAATATTTTTTAAGATAACTCATTTTATTCTTATTCCTTTACTCTCGATTTTTTTTCTATAACTTCATCCTTGTTTTTTCATCTCATCATCCAAGTTCTGCAGACCGCACAGGAACTTGCTTCATGGCTCTTTAGATGAAACTGGGGTTCAGGGTTCCTCACCCTAGTTACTCAAGAAAGATTTTATTCTCCCATTCTCAGAAGGGTGGTCCTTCCTTGACCACTCCTGGGGACGTCAGTCTTAATTAGGTACCTTATTAACAGGAAATACTAAGGTACTTTGTATGTGGAACAATCTGCAATGTCTAAATTGCCTTAAAAGAGCCCGTTTCTTAGCTGCTGAAATCAATGCTCTTTCTCTTCCTCAAAGGAGCAGGGATGGCACCTACCAGCCAGGTAGGTTAGATGTAGATGGTGCATGTTCATTTCCCTTTAGAAGTCCCAAGCCTCATTTCCTGTGTAAAGGCAGTATGTCTGGTTCCAAGATGTGTTACTAGTGAGTGTTGCTTGTCGAGATCCAGTAAGCACACCGGGATTTATAGTATAACCATTCCATCCCTCCTACCACTTTCTCATTTATCTAGTTCTTAACTAGAGTGCATCCTGTTAAGTTAAATTTTGTCCCCTAGCATTTATTTGTGTTATATTAAAAATAATAATAAGGAAAATTCTTAGTGTTAATACTGAGAAACTACTTGGGTGGTTAGTTGTTACCAATTTCTGTTTTGAATCTTTGGAGACAAGAGTGCAGAGTTGAGTCTAGAGAAATGCTAGTCTCAAACTTGAAGCCCCTCTGTTCCTAGCCCATAGTGCATAGCATCAGTGAACTGGAGCCATAACAGCAACTTCTCTCAGCTCTGCCCCGTACAGCTTATGCTGAAAGCAAATTTCTTGAGCCATTACTCAATATAAAGCACTGAGCTTTATCTTTAGGATTTACCCTTTAAGAGCAAATTTCTGGTCCGCTGTGCTTCTGTAACCTAAAAATATTTTAAGGGAGGTAGGTGTGGATGAAAAAAATGATAGACTGGGTCAAGGTAAGAGAATTCTATAGCTCTGTGTAATTTGGGACTGTAAACCATGTATAATGTGAGCTTTATAGAAGTGGTACCATTTTTGGTCAACTCACACCATAAAAAGTGTGGAAAACAAAGACAGTCGCGGAATCTCCTGGCTCATGTTCCAGAAGAGTCTTCAGTAGCGCTCTCCAGTATCAGAGAGCCATGTTCCCGTGCCATGCGCCCTGCTTACCAGCATTTCTGCATGGTCCAATGAGCTTTAAATATAAGCATTATCTGGAATTTAAATCCTCAACATGTTCTAGCTTGTGATCCTTCCAAGCTGGGTCATATTTTAGTGCTAGACAGTAGAAATTTCACTTCTCTTTCCAGTGATCAGAAAACCAGACATTAAAAACAGGACTATGTGAAAGGAAAGCCAACCCTGCCACTTGCCAGCAGGGGACAGTTATCTTGCCAAAATATTTTTCCCTTCCCTTTCCCATTTCTCCCCCTCCAGTCCCTTCTCAATCCTGGCTGATGTGACCATGCTTTCCTCTCTGTTGATGTGAACAGTTGAAACGCTTTTTCTTAGGGCACTTAACCAGCCAATCAGAATACACATTCATTAGGGGAGGTAACCTGGCCGACAGTGTAGCCATCACATCAGTTTTGCTGGAACGAGGGGGCCCGGTGCCAGCTGTCCTCTGGCCTGCCCCTAGTCCCCTGTCTACTACCCTGTCCATAGGAATAGTAGGTAAGGGCTCCATCTCCATCTCTGTCAGGCCATGTAACAAAGAACACTGTGGAAAATGTCTGGCATCAGAGGGAGCATGTGGAGAGCAACTTGGGAGGAACAAGTTCATTTTATATCAAATGATTTTTAATGGATGCAATATTAATCCTTGCAGATGAGCAATAATCATTAAAGTCAATTAAAATGATGAAACCTTATTGATAGTTTGTGTCGTTCTTGGTTGACCAACAAAAAAAAAAATCATGAAATCCTGTTTTTTTGGAGGGGGACAATTGTAGGTCAACAGTACTGAACAGAGATTTGTTGGGGATCTAATATGCAGAGACTGGATTCAGTTATTCAGAAAAATAGCTGTATATGCCAACTATGTACCAAACAGTGGACCTCAGCACTGTCTCTCTTAACTTTCTTCAAGAAGTAGAGTTGGCAGTCCAGCAGATAGCCTAGTGACTAAATCCTCACCTTACATGCACCTGGATCCCATATGGGCACCAGTTCATATCCTGGTGGCTCCACTTCCCTTCCAGCTCCCTGCTTGTGGCCTGGGAAAGCAGTCGAGGATGGCCCAAAGCCTGGGACCATGCATCCACTTGGGAGACATGGAAGAAGCTCTTGGCTCTGGCTTTGGATCAGCTCAGCTCTGGCCATTGAGGCCACTTGGGGAGTGAACCAGCAGAAGGAAAATCTTTCTGTCTCTCCTCTCTATATATGTGACTTTCCAATAAAAATATATATCTTTTTTTTTTAAAGGAGACTTGCTAATGAAGCTTAAGGGATCACATCTACCAGGCCATCAGTAGGGAGCTGGATGGGACATGAACCAGCACCCATACGGATCCATCTGGAAAGTTGTCTCTATACCTTCTGACATAGCAGTGTATCCACTCTAGTCTATTCCTGCTATTTCAACCAAAATACCCAAGACAGTATTCTGTAAAGAACTGAGATGTATTTCTCAGCAGTCAGGGATCTGGGAAGTACAAGCTGAAGACCTGGAAGAAGCTCCTGGCTCTGAGCTTTAAGCTGGCCTGTCTCTCCCTCTTTCTGTAACTCTAACTTCCAAGTAAAATAGACAAATATATTTTTAAAATATTGAATTGATTTTAATTGGAAAGGTAAATCAGATTTATAAAGACAGATTTTTTTTAAAGACTTATTTTTTTTTTTATTGCAAAGATATATACAGAGAGGAGGAGAGACAGAGAGGAAGACCTTCCATCTGATGATTCATTCCCCAAGCGGCCGCAACAGCTGGAGCTGAACCAATCCGAACCCAGGAGCCAGAACCTTCTTCCAGGTCTCAGACACGGGTGCAGGGTCCCAAGGCTTTGGGCTGTCCTTGACTATTTTCCCAGGCCACAAGCAGGGAGCTGGATGGGAAACAGGGCTGCTGGGATTAGAACAGGTGCCCATATGGGATCCCGGAGCATTGAAGGTGAGGACTTTAGCCACTAGGCCACTGTGCCAGGCCCAACAGAAAAATCTCCTATCCACTGGTTCACTCCCCAAATGGTCACAACAGCCAGAGCTGAGCCAATCCGAAGCCAGGAGCTGCTTCTGGGCTTCCCATGTAGATGCAGGGTCCAAAGGCTTGGGGCCATCCTCCACTGCCTTCCCAGGCCACAAATCAGCACCTATATGGAATTCCAGCACTTACAAGATGAGGATTTAGCTATTGAGCAGTCAGACTGGACCCAAACAGATCTTAAACAAAAAAGGTAGAGAGACTGAGATCCTCTGTCAGTTGACCAGATGCCTTTCACAAGCATCGGTGCTTGCCTCAGTGTATCACACCACTGCCTGCAATGCACGTGGCGCTTCTCAGAGTGCCCATTGAAGTCCTGGCTGGCCCATTTCCAGTTTGGTGCCCAGCTAATGTGCCTGGGAAAGTAGCAGTAGATGATCTGCTGAGGTAACCATTTGGGAAGAGAACCAGCTGGATGGAAGATCTCTATCCTCTGTTGAAGACGGTCTCAAATAAATCTTTAAAAATAAATAAATAAGTGCAACAGTTCAGGCTGGAGCAGGCCAAAGCCAGCAGCAGGGAGCATTCCATGCAAGTCTCCCGTGTAGGTAGCAGGGGCACAAGTATGGAAGCCGTCACTGTAGCCACCCAGAGTGCATGTCGGCAAGGAGCTGAACAGAGTAGAGCCAGTACTCTGTTTGCCTACCACATTCTTAGAGAACATCCAACCCACCCACAAGGGTTCTCCCCTCGTGACTTCCTCATCCCAAAGGCCCCTACCTCCTAATACTTCTTTATGTTAGTGATTTCACTTTCACCTGATTCATTTCAGGGACGATACTCAGATCACAGCATTCTGCCACCTGACTCCCAAACTTAATGTCCTTGCATACCAAATATGTATTTTCATCCCAGTAACCCCAAATCTTGTCTTTTGAGAGACTTCTCCCTTCTAATGGCTCACTCAGCAAATGCCCACAATGACTGCCACAGGGTCAGGGTCAAAGCCAGGGACTGGGAACACAGGGTGACAGGAACCCAATTACCCATCACTTTTGTCTTAGGGTCTGCTTTAGTCTGGAGGTGGGGCTCAAGCTCAGCTACACTGATGGGGCATGTGGGTGTCAATCTAAACTAAAATGCTCTTTTTCGTCTCCCTGATCTTTTTTTTTCTAAGATTTTATTATTATTAGAAAGCCGGATATAGAGAGAGGAGGAGAGACAGAGAGGAAGATCTTCCATCCGTTGTTTCACTCCCCCAGTGAGCCGCAACGGGCCGATGCGCACCGATCCGATGCCGGGAACCTGGAACCTCTTACTGGGTCTCCCATGCGGGTGCAGGGTCCCAAAGCTTTGGGCCGTCCTCGACTGCTTTCCCAGGCCACAAGCAGGGAGCTGGATGGGAAGTGGAGCTGCTGGGACTAGAATCAGCGCCCATATGGGATCCCGGGGCGTTCAAGGTGAGGACTTTAGCCGCTAGGCCACGCCGCCGGGCCCTCCCTGATTCTTTTTAAAGATTAATTTATATATTTGAAAGGCAGAGTTAGGGACAGATTTTCCAATCTCATAGCACACTGCCCAAATGGACCACAACAACCAGGGCTGAGCCAGACAGGCCAGGTAGCTGGATATTCCATGTGGATAGCAGGGGTCCAAGTATGCAAACCATCTTCTGCCACCTTCCCAGGGATGTTAGTAGGGAGTTGGATCCAAAGAGGAGCAGCTGGACTTGAGCCTGTTCTCATGGGTTAATAGCATTCTAGGCAGCAGCTTCAGCACTGGTCACAACCATCCCCAGATTCTTAACTCCTTCCAGCACCAACTCAGGAGTTGAAAGTCCAGGGTCTCCTAAATCACTGCCTGCAAGTACACGAGGTCCGTCCTGAGACAAACACCTGTGAAGTTGTCTCAAGTTAGCTGCTTCCAGAGTACAACAATGGAATAGACATGGGCTACACAATCCCATTCCGAAACAGAAAGAACAGTAACAGTTCCCAAACAAATCCAAAAAGTCAGCAAGACAAACTTTTTAAATATTCAGGTTCTAGAATAATCTTTGACCTCATTTTGCCTTCCAGGTACACTAGATTAGGGTTTTGCCCTAATGCTGTGGTAAGTACCTTCTTACACGTTGGAATCTTTAAATTTATAAAAATGTAGAAGAGAGTGTGAAAGAGATCCTCTGTTCAATAGTTCAGTCCTCAGATGGCCGCAATGACTGGGGCTAAGCCAGGCCAAAAGCAGGAGCTTCTTCCCAATCATCCATGTGGGTGTAAGAGCCCAAGAACTTGGGCCATCTTCTGCCATTTTCCCAGGTACATTGACAGGAAGCTGGATGAGAAGTGGAGCAAAGGCTGGCAGCATGGCATAGTAACTTAAGTCTCCGCCTGAGGTGCCTACATGGGATCCCAGTGCTTGCAAAGTGAAGATTTAGCTATTGAGCCACCGCACCAGGTCTGATGAGTTTGTCTTGAGAAGGAACCACAGGCACCAAACCAGATAGGGCTGTTTCAGATAGTGCGCATAAATTGATGGCAGCCTCATGATGTAGAAAGCCAAACCCTCTAATTGTGATGTTAAATCCTGAAGCAAACGTGGAATGCATGTGATATATTCAGTAACTCAGGGCATGCACACCTGCTCCCTTAGGAAAATGTTTGATCCTTCCTATACTGTCCCCAAAATAACCCCTGGAAGCAAGCCCTAGAAACAACTTGACTTTGTAGGCATCCTGAGTTTGATTGTGAGGCAACCTTGCTTCTTGCTTCTTGGCTTGCCCAACCCAAATATATTCCTGCCTGTTTAACTGCTACAACTCACGTCATTGTCTGCTTTTGTCCACTGGCCTATTGTTAGAGTAGAGCCCTTTGGTTTTTCTGTCCAATTGCAGTCACAATGTTTCCTTTTTTCTAATTGCTTCCCACACACTAACAAACATGGTCTCCACAATAACCCCTTGAAGTGGGGATGACTGCTACCCCTGTTTTTACACTACTTGACCCAGCCTATTCAAACATCTGGTAAATTGGTGGAATTGGAATGGATCTGGGCAGGATCGTCTCCAGGATTCGTGCTTGGCAGTAGATGATATTGCCTCCAGAAAACAGCCTCAAACCAGGGACCTGGTGATGCCTAGAGTACGTTATATGCCAGTCACCAGTGGTGTTCGTTAAAAATACAAATTTCTGGGCTCTATTCCATACCTGCTAAAACTCTCAAGGCCACGAGGAAATGGATTCAGGAAGTCAAGTCTGCCTCCAGTGTTAGAGTGCACTCGGTGGGCAGCTGGATGGAGTTCAGCTGTCTTACTCTCCTTTTCCTCTTTCCTGAGTTGCCCTAAGGCTGCTGCCCCTGGTTCTCATATCTCAGCGAAGATCCTCAGAACAGAAGAAATTTGATGGGGGCATGAAGATCCAACTGAACCCTTGTGCTCTTGATTTCAGTATTGTTAAATTTTACAAGATCTTGGGCCTGCTGCGATGGCCTAGCGGCTAAAGTCCTCACCTTGAGCACTCAGGGATCCCATGTGAGCGAGGTTCTTAATCCCGGTAGCTCCACTTCCCATCCAGCTTCTTGCTTGTGGCCTGGGAAAGCAGTCAAGGACAGCCCAAAGCCTTGGGACCCAGCACCCACATGGGAGACCTGGAGGAAGTTCCTGGCTCCTGGGTTCGGATTGGCGCAGCACTGGACATTGTGGCCGCTTGGGGAGTGAATCATCGGAGGGAAGATCTTCCTCTCTGTCTCTCCTCCTCTCTGTATATCTCTGACTTTGCAATAAAAGTAAATAAATCTTTAAAAAAATTTGCAAGTTCTCTTATGATGGACCAGATCTGTGGCATAGCAAGTTAAGCTTTCACTTGCAACACTAGCATCCCATAGGAACACCTCTTCAAGACCCCCGCTGCTCCACTTCTGACCCAACTCCCTGATAATGCACCTGGGAAAGCAGCAGAAGATGGCCCAAATGCTTGCAGTCCTTTTCCCTTGTGAGAGACCTGGAAGAAGCTCCTGGCTGCTGCTTCTAACTGGCTCAACTCCAGCCATTGCAGTCATTTGGGGAGTGAACCAGCAGATGCAAGATCTCTGTCTCTCCCTATGACTCTCCATTCTCTGTGATTCTGCCTTTCAAGTAAATAAATTCTTTTTTTTAAAGATTTATTCATTTTATTACAGGCAGATATACACAGAGGAGGAGAGACAGGGAGGAAGATCTTCCGTCTGATGATTCACTCCCCAAGTGAGCCGCAACGGGCCGATGCGCACCGATCCGAAGCCGGGAACCTGGAACCTCTTCCGGGTCTCCCACGCAGGTACAGTGTCCAATGCATTGGGCCGTCCTCAACTGCTTTCCCAGGCCACAAGCAGGGAGCTGGATGGGAAGTGGAGCTGCCGGGACTAGAATCGGGGCCCATATGGGATCCCGGGGCGTTCAAGGCGAGGACTTTAGCCGCTAGGCCACGCCGCCGGGCCCCAAGTAAATAAATTCTTAAAAATAAGTTCTGTTATGAGAATGGCATGTGGCACGAGGTAAGCTTGCCCTGCACCTCCAGCATGCCATGAGTGCTAGTTCCAGTCCAACTCCTTGCTAATGCATCTGGGATGATTCTAGAAGGAACAGAAGATGACCCAAGGTCTTGGTCTCCTGCACTGTTGTGGAAGACTTGGGTGGAGTTCCAGGCTCCTGACTTCCAGCCCAACCCTTACTATTATCACCATTTGGGAAGTGAACAACAAATATAATATTGCATGTGTGTGTGTGTACACACTTTCTATCTATAACTGTGCCTTTCAAATAAATATATTTTCAGAAAAAAAACTCTTGCATCATTTATTACTAATTCTGTTATTTCTGATTATGAAAACCAAACATAGGGCCCATCCTTTCTCTGAGAGGGTTCTCCTGCCCTTGCTTTTGTCTTTATCCAGGGAAGTTATGCTGAAGGGCCACTTAGAAGCAGAGTGGTGAGCTTGCTATGAGACAGGAACTCCCTTTGCTATTGCTGCCAGCTGAGGGCAGCCTGCTGAGGGCTGGAGCTCTCACCTCATTGCTCCCTTCCAGGCCAGCTTGTCAGCCTGCATTCCCTTCAGACAGCAGCTCTGTTCTCTTCTGATTTCTTCCTCAAGACCAAATGAAGCTATCAGTCATCAACCCAGAGGGGAGGACACTGTTAAAATTGTATTTGCATCTGGGCCCGGTGCGATGGCGTAATGGTTAAAGTCCTCACTTTGCACGTGCCAGGATCCTATATGGCGCCGGTTCTAATCCCGGCAGCTCCTGCTTCCCATCCAGCTCCTTGCTTGTGGCCTGGGAGAGCAGTTGAGGACAGCCCAAAGCCTTGGGACCCTGCACCTGAATGGGAGACCCGGAAGAGCTCCTGGCTCCTGGCTTCAGATTGGCTCAGCTCCAGCTGTTGCGGCTGCTTGGGGAATGAATCATCGGATGGAAAGGTCTTCCTTCCATCTGTCTCTCATCTGTGTATATCTGCCTTTCCAATATAAATAAATAAATCTTTTTTAAAAATTGTATTTGCATCTGCATGGTCTTCCCTGAAATCAAGCCAGCAGATGAAGACATATCTGTTAAGGTGTCTCCTGCACAGGGCCTTGCCCCCTCACCTACTCCTATTTTCAGCGTGCTTGCCCCAGTGGTCGCAAGAACGCTGCTAAGTCAGGTTTGTGAGATCACTGCCTCTACGCCTACACACACCTTTGATCTAGAATCACTCTGGTCTGCCTTCATCCAGAATCATGTGAAGGTGTGTCCCCAGCCTTGATGCCTCTCTAAGGTCCCAGCCATACCCCCACTGTCTCACTGGGACAGTCCTGAAGCCTCTCATGGCAGCACCGAGCCAAGTCCTCCTCCAGTTCTAACAAGTGTCAGCCTAACTTTTCC
The DNA here is from genome assembly GCF_030435755.1 of Ochotona princeps. NCBI lineage: Eukaryota > Metazoa > Chordata > Mammalia > Lagomorpha > Ochotonidae > Ochotona > Ochotona princeps. Next base: position 93,312,578 of record NC_080833.1, read on the forward strand.
TTGAGTAGAGGCATCCGGCTCAGCCATCGCTCTAGACTCCTGACCCTCAGAACCTGTCAGGTCAGTGTGCCTGGTTTTAAACCTCTGAGGGTTGCAGTAATGTGTTACCAAAGCAGCTTATATATGGTGGTTGGGTGCTGGGTCCAGGGGGCACTGCCAGGCTTCCCTCTCCAGGACCGGCACACTCTTGCACTGCTGGGAGTTGTCAGCTAAGTACTGGCTACTGCCTTGGGAAAAGAGAACTACCTTATTTAAACCTCAGCTCCCTCTGCAGGGATGGCCCAGCCCCTGGGTCAGCTCCAGAGCCTGTTGGGACTGTGTCACAATTAATTTCCCCTTCCCTCCAAGCCTGCTTCCTTCACCCTTTGTAGGGGGCATCACCAGGTACAAATTCACATATGGATATAACTTGGCCCCAAAGCCAGCTTTCTGGCAGGACTGCCTAACACAGGAGATGGATTTGAACAAAAGCTCAGTTTCTCTAATTGGAGGCATGGGATCTCTCTCATTTTATAGATGAGACAGAGGAAAGCAGGAGCACACAATATGCTTCTGCATCTCCGGGACTCCAAAGTGTTGCCATTTGAATAGCTGTTTTCTTCAGAAGTCTCTTAGGCTGGGGACACTGCATCAGTCAGAAAAGATTTTCACACAGGCTCAGATGATTTTTTTTTATTTACTTATTTTTATTGGAAAGACAGATTTATAGAGACAAAGGGAGACAGAGCTTCCACCTGCTGGTTCACTCCCCAAAGGGCCTCAACAGCTGCAGCTGAGACAATCCTAAGCCAGGAGCCAGGAGCTGCCTCCAGGCCTTCCACATTGGTGCAGGGTCCCAAGGCTTTGGACCATCCTCTGCAGCTTTCTCATGCCACAAGCAAGAAGCTGGAAGGGAAGTGGAGCAGCCCAGACACAAACTGGTGCCCATATGGGATGCTCGTAGGTGAAGGATTAGCCTATTGAGCCATCGCGTTGGCCCTGCCCCTTCTCTTAAAAAAAACCAGTGTTTATTTGAAAGGCAAAGTTGGAGAGGAGTGAGATCTTCCATCTGCTGATCCACTTTCCAGATATCCACAACCACTGGGTCAGTGCCAGGCCAAAGGCAGAAACCAGCAATTCCTCTTAGGTTTCTCACATGGTGAGAGGGAATTTAAGCCGTCTGCTGCTTCTCCCAGGCACGTTAGCAGGGGGCCATATCAGAAGTAGAGCAGCTAGAACTTGAACCAGTGTCCATATGGGGTGCTGGCATCACCACAGGCAGTGCTTAACTTGCTAGCCTCCATGTTCCACGTTTTTTTCCTCTTAAAGATTTATTTTTATTTGAAAGGCAAATTTACAGTAAGAAGGAGAGAAAGATTCATCCACTGGTTCACTCCCCAAACGGCCACAATGGCCAGAGCTGAGCCAATCAGAAACCAGGAACCAGGAGTCTCCTCCAGGTCTCTTACATGGGTACAGGGGCTTGAGCCATCCTCTGCTGCTTTCCAGGCCAGGAGTAAGGAGCTGGAAGTGGAGTAGCTGGGACTAGAATCAGTGCCCATATGTGATGCTGGTGCAGCAAGGCAGAGGATTAGCCTATTTCAGCCAATGTGATGCCCCCTCTGGCCCTTTTCACCTTTTTTTTTTTTTAAGATTTATTTATTTTTATTGGAAAAGCAGATATATAGAGACAAGGAAATACAAAGATTTTCCGTTTGTGGCTCACTCCCCAAGTGGCTACAGTGGCCGAAGCTGAGCCGATCCAAAGCCAGGAGCTTCTTCTGGGTCTTCCACGCAAGTTCACGGTCCCAAGGCTTCAGGCTATTCTCTACTGTTTTCCTGGGCCATAAGCAGGGAGCTGGATGGGAAGTGGAGCAGCCAGGACACAAACCAGCACGTGCAAGGTAAGGACTTTAGCTACTAGGCTAACGTGCTGGGGCCCCTTTTCACCTTCTAATCCCTTGCAATTACTCTAGTTTTCTTCTCTTTGATCAATCTTTGTTCAAGATTCTGAGTCCTTTGTCTGGCAAGGCCCGAACTTGGGCTCTGCTCCCTGTCCTTGTTGAATCTTGTTTGAGCAGAATCCTGCAAAACACTTGACCCTTGATGTCTGCCTACTCTCGATGTTTCAGGTCTCTTGCATGCTGCCAGCAGTCATCCACTGAGTCAGAAACCTTACCCTGGTGTTTCCTGTTAGCAATTTCCTGTGTGTGGTTCCCCACCCTACTCCTTGGCTGTGAATCTCCACTGCAAGACGGGGTTGCTGGTGGCCGCTCTACCTACCTGCTGCTGTGTGGGAAAAAAATAAATAAATAAAGTCCGCCCTGGTATGTTTAAATGCTATGAATACCGTTTTCTCTAACGTTTCTCCACCTTATTTCTCTAATATCGCCTTTGTTTACTGTTTGGGAGTGCAGAAATTCTAGTTGTCCTCGTTTCTAATCCACTGCTTAACCACCTGTCCTGCTGTGCTTGACTTAATTTTGTTATTCATTGGTTTAGTACGTTTACCCACACTGAGTGCAAAACTCCATGGAAAGGCTGTAATTCATCTTGTTCCTTACAATACTCCCTAAGCTTTGATCAGAGCTAGCCCAGTGACACGTGTAAAGTTATGCTAAAAGACGTTATGCTGGCTTCAGGAAACAAAGGAAACCTCAAAGAGAATGACAGCGAGGTAGACCTGGAAAGAGATTCGGCCGGAAGAAATCTCGCGAGGTGTCGGACAGACAAGATGGCGTCTCACACTTGCCGCCACACTCAATATGGCCAACAGAAAGTTCCCAGAGGAAGTCACGCGAGATTTGCATCCCGGGTGTTCGTGAATTGAGACGGGGGTGTGGAGCAGCCAAGATGGAGCCGGCAGCCGGTGCCCCGGGCCCGCTGATTGTGAACAACAAGCAGCCGCAGCCACCGCCACCTCCTCCGCCGGCAGCTGCGCAGCCTACCGCCGGGGCACCGCGGACGGGCGGAGGCCTCCTGCCCGGAGGCAAGGCCCGCGAGTTCAACCGCAACCAGCGTAAAGACTCGGAGGTCAGGAGCTGGAGGGGGCGAGGCTCGGACCCGGCGGGCGGCGGCTGGGGGCCCCGGCCGCTGTTGGGGCTGAGCCGGGCTGCCCGGAGGGCCCGGCCGGGTGGAACCGGGGAGCTGTCACTCTACAGCCGGAGGGGTGGGAAGCGAGGTGTGAAGAGGCTCCGGTGGCCGGTGCCCGCTCCGCGGGGAAGAACCAGTGGCCTCGGGTCCTGGGCCGGAGGACGGCGGTCGTGGGCTCCGCGGAGCGCGGCTTCCAGCGGGAGGGCGCTTGGAAAGCGAACGGAGCTAGTGACCATCCAGCGCCGCCCAGGCTAGGGGATCCCACCGGCTTGCCTTGGACCTTAGGCGGTGCGGGGTCAAGCGGTGGGCTGTCATTGCTCCGTGTGCCCGGCGTGCCCGGTGCTGTGGAAGATCAGAGATGACCGGTCTCATACGAGCTGGTGTTGGTGTTGGTGTGCGTGTGTGCAGGGTGTCTCAGCCTTCCCTCCCGCGGAGCAGCTGACTCTGCCCCTCACCCCACATAAAGGCATTCCTCCCACCACTGCTTCCCTTGGCAGAATTCATGAATGAAGACACCTGTGGCAGCGTTGTAGGGCTTCTTCAGCGCGTGCAGAGCACTCACTCAGCGCGCTCCCTCACCTGAGGCAACCCGGAGCTACGCAGCCGGTGGTGACTCCGGTGCCCAAGCACAGCGTCCCAGCGGTTCCATACCACCCCTCCTGGACGCTGTCTTTTAGGCGGACGGAGTCAGCTCCTCTCCATCTTCATGTCTGAACTGTTTGGAAAAGCCCAGGGCACCGCTGTTGCGTGGCTTAGAGTTGGAACGTCACTGAGGACGGCTCAGTGATTTTTCTGGTGTGGGGAGGACTGTGAGAGAGTGGTGGGAGTGAACCCATCAGCCAGGATTAGTTGAATAAATAGCCTTGAATGCACTTTAATTTATCTTACTAGCCTTTAATTTCCTGGTAGACTGAACACACAGGAGGCTGGTGGGATGACTGCATCAGGTGGGAGGCTGTCTACAGCTAAGTGTACCTTAAGGTACACTTGCAGTCTTCCTCCCCGAGTGAAGGCAATTGGGGGCTGGATCAATGCCGGAAGGATGAGTACCCTGATCTCTGCCAGGAGCCCCTACTGTATGCTACCTAATTTTGATCTCTTTTTAAAAACCTTCAAGGTGACCTTGTGTCATCCTCATTCTAGAAATGAAGAGACTGGAACTAGCCTTGTGGCATAGCAGATAACACTGCTGATCCCTGTCGCAGTGGCTCCAGTACTGATCCATTTCCCTGCTACTGTGCCTGAGAACGCAGCGGAGGATGGCCCAAATGCCTGGGTTCCTGCTAGCCATGTGGGAGACCTGGAGGAAGCTCCTGGCTTCAGCCTGCCCAGCTCTGGCTCTTGCTGCTGTTTGGGGAGTGATGGATGGCACATGAATGACCTCTTTCTCGCTGTGTCCTTCCTTCTCTGTAACTCTTGACTTTCAAATGAAGAAGTAAATCTTAAAAAAAATTGATGCTTAGTAACTTGTAAAAGTGTACATTGTGTTGTCTCAGAAGGAAACCTCTTTTTCTTGGTTGTGTTTTTTACTTTCCCTTCCCAAGTAGATTTACTGAAGCTTTAGGACTCTTAACCATCGGGTTCTTCATCACCTCTCTCCTAGTGTGAGGCCTCCAGGATGGGGTGTGATACATGGTCACCTGTTTCCAACAGGGAGAAAATTTTCTTTGTCACATTCTCTTGTGTGGGAGGTGAGCCCATCTGTGTGGCCACTGCCTTCTCTCTCAGCTCTCAAGGAAATTTGAGACATGGACAGACGATTGGTAGTTTCAATGCTCAAATTCTCCCAAGCTGTTGGGAGCCCACTGACTCTCTGGGTTCTGGAATCGTAGCACTCTGTGGAACAGTGTCTCCCTGCCCTACATGCTTGGAGGCTTTGCATTCATTCATTCAGTGAGGACTTGAATATAAACCATTGATCCATTTACTTGCTCTTGTCAGGAGTGCCCTGAGAGTCATTTTGAAATCATTGCCGGGCAAGGTGCACAGACTTCAGGCTTCCAAGGGACTTGCCATCTCAAGAAAAGGTAGAAACTGAACAACATGGTGGTGTAATTACAAGTTCCAGGCGCTCCAGGAGGAGAGCGGAGCTAGCCTAGGAGGCGAAGTGTGGCAATGAAACATCAAGCAAGTGGAGGCGGTGGTTGACTGACACACTGGGAGCGTTTCTGTTTCTTCCCTTGGAAAATATGCAGAATGACGGCCCCCATGACGCTGTCTCCTTTCGTCAGCAGGGCTATTCCGAGTCTCCAGACCTGGAGTTTGAGTATGCGGATACAGACAAATGGGCCGCAGAGCTCTCAGGTAAAGCACGGTCCCTTGTGGTAGTTGGGGGATGCTCTTCTCCCTGTTGGTCTTCAAGGACATTAAGAATGAGTATCATTTCTGAATTCATGTTTTACTTTAGTCCTATCAATGGTACACACCATACATATGTGTGAACAGCATTTTAGTTCAAGCCTTATGTACTTTAAAGCTAGGTTGTTTTCTTTCTCTTCTCTCTCTTAAGATTTATTTCTTTCCTTTTCCTTCTTGGTTTTTTTTTTTGTTTTTTTTTTTTTTTTTTTTTTTTTTGAAAGAATTCCATAGAGAAAGAGAAAGCAGAAGAGATCTTTTGTCTACTATTCACTTTCCAAATGACCACGTTGGCTAGGGTTAGGCCAGGTCAAAGCCAGCACTCCATCTGGGTCTGCCACATGGGTACCTGGAGCCCAAGCACTTGGGCCATCTTTCTCTACTTTCCAGGCACATTAGCAGGAAGCTGGATTGAAAGAAGAGTAACCAAGACATGGACCATCTTTGCTGGCAGTGGCTTGACTCACTAGGTTGCAATGTCAACCCCTGTTCTTTACTTTTCTGAAACATTTCTGTGTGGTTAGCTCAGTTAGCTAGGACCCAGTTCCAAAGTGGACATAGTGATGTTCCTTAGCCATATACTGTTCCCAACAGTGGCCCAACAGGTAGCAGTGTGTTGTGGGGGATGATAACAGCCATGCCTGCATATCTGCCTTTGCCACAACCACTCCTGTGTGGCATGAATTCAGTGTGAGCTGCTCCTGTGGCCTCCATAAGCTCGGGTCTGTTGGGGAGCTAGCTCGTGGAAGAGAGTTTGAACATGAGGGTCACTCCTGGCATGGCGTGCTAGAAGGATGCTCATCTAATGCAAATGCCTGCCCTGATGCTTCATTGGCATTCTGAGTATCAACCGTAAGATGAATTAGAGCACCAGAATCCTTTGAGTGATTAGCACCAGCTGAGAGCCACCAGATGCAGGGACTGGAGTGGTCCTGGGTGCCCCTGTGGAAGTCGATGAGGCCCTGCTGCTAATAAAACTTTGTTCTTGCCAGAGCTTTACAGCTACACGGAAGGACCAGAATTCCTGATGAATCGAAAATGCTTTGAGGAAGACTTTAGGATACATGGTGAGATGATTTCCTGGTGCTGTCATGTGCATCCAAGAGCTACGGGGTTCCTCTGAGTCATTTGGGTGACCTCAGTCATCCTGGAATGCCCAGAGAAACCTGTTGGACCATGTTGTCCAAGTCCAGGTGCAGCATTTAGAGGAGGCTTTGGGATGTTTGGTGATAGGCTTTCAGAATGTGAACACTGGGGGGAAAGTGTTGTGATGGGAATTGCACCAAAAATACTAGTGATTAGGTCAGGAAGATCAAATTCATACAACAGCAGTATGCACCTGCTGCGCCCAAAGAGGCACGCATCCTTCTGCTTCTCTGGCACTCCTGGATGCAGTGGATTAATACTAGGGGGGCTCTTCCATTGTGAGCATTCTTCCAAGCTCAGATGTAACTGTTGTCTTGCCCTGAAGTGACAGACAAGAAGTGGACTGAGCTGGACACCAACCAGCACCGTACCCATGCCATGAGGCTCCTGGATGGCTTGGAAGTCACTGCCAGGGAGAAGAGACTCAAGGTGGCTCGAGCCATTCTCTATGTTGCCCAAGGTAAAGAGCGGGCTTCCCCACCGCCAGCGTTTCTGCCTGTGGCATCTCCTGTCAGATATGGGGAAGGGCTCAGTGAGCTCTGACTACCCTGTGCTTGCAGGCACCTTTGGTGAGTGCAGCTCGGAGGCAGAGGTGCAGTTCTGGATGCGCTACAACATCTTTTTGCTCCTGGAGGTGGGCACGTTCAATGCTTTGGTGGAGCTTCTGAACATGGAAATAGAGTGAGCACTTCCGAGGGGCTCGAGTAGGGAGGGGAGGGCAGGGGGCTAAGGGTCTCAAGTCAGGCTCTGTTCTGGCCACCTGGGGAAGAGCAACAGGAGGTTGCTGCCTACATCTTCAGGACCATGGCTGGGTGACTGCACCTGCCTTGTGCTAGAGCTTTTAAATCAGGTAGTATCTGAGCTTCCTAGGTCTAAGCTACCTCTCTGAGGAAGCCTTGCATTTGAACTCTGCTTCTGCTGATTCTGTTTGGTTTGGCCTGCAGTTTTGCCTTCAGCAGGAGGCCAGACACAAATGTAACACATGGGCTCAACTTCAGCCTTCTCTAGCACGTGTTACTTGCTTGGTAGGAGGGCCAGCTGTGCTTGTCCGAGGAAAGCATCAGTGATAAAAGCTGAGAACACTCATTGAGTGCCTTGTGAATGACACAGTTCCCAATTTAGAGGAGGAAATGGAGGCACAGAGAAGTTAAGCACTTTACCCAGGGGCACACAGTAAGTATTAGAGCCAGGAATCAAACCATTGCAATCTGGTACAGGGCCTAAGGTTTTTAAATTTTTGTTTTTTATTTATGTATTTATCTGAAATGCAAGCTACGGAGAGAGAGAGAGAGAGATAAACAATTTATCCACTGGTTCGCTCCCCAAATGGCTGCAATGGCTTGAACTGCGCTAGTTCAAAGACAGGAGCCGGGAGTTTCCTTTAGGTCTGCCATGTGAGTTCAGGGGCCTAAGCACTTGGGCCATCTTCCATTGCTTCCCCAGGTACATTAAGTAGGGAGCTGGATCTGAAGTGGAATAGTCAGGACTTGAACCAGCACCCATGTAGGATGCCAGCATCTGAGGCAGCGGGTTGTATCCACTGTACCACATTACTGGACCCAAGCCTGACTTTTTCCCCACTGTGCCCCATGGCCTCTTGTGCAGTCTAAGCACATGTCACAGCCCTTTGTTCCCCTGCTGGGTGGGACTTGCTGAGGGCATTACTGGACCTCTCCAGGCAAAGATGCTGACTCTCGAGTCTCTCCTGCAGCAACAGTGCCGCATGCAGCAGTGCAGTGAGGAAGCCCGCCATCTCCCTGGCTGACAGCACAGATCTGAGGTAAGCAGGCATCAGGCTTGGGCTCTTGGAGCTGCAGCTTGTGTGTGTGTGTGCCTTCTGCACACTCAGACCTGCTGGTGTGATTGGCTCAGTGTGAGTTGTCGCTGTCCCGCAGCGATGGACTTGGTGCACGGAGCCGATAATAACACGCGTGGACCCCTGACTGATGGTCAAAAGCCGAGGTTTATTAGTAGCATCAGACTTTATACTCTGAGGGTCATATAGGATAAGGGAGGAAGTGCTGAGCTTATCAACAAAACCATTAATGCTTGTTTGGAACTCCTTTTGTCTTGTATATTCCACCAGGTGTTCTCATATACATATGCAGATGATATCCAATAAGGTATACAAAAGGTAGCCATTTGGTTATTCTCCTCCAAATATTATCCAACCAACTGTAGTCCTGTGCTCACTGACCTTTTCGGGTCACAATGTCCTCCTACAAATCCCCCTTCTGTGTTTTGTAAAATTAGGCCTGAATGATGTATGTAGGGGAAACATGCTCTTGGGAGAGCAGAAAAATCGGGAGAAACAATATTATTTAACCAAAAGCAGAGTGGCACAGGAACAGTGTAAAGACCAACATTGACATACATAGCAGCTGAGTTCAAGCATAACATCAAAGTTCTTTACAGTTACATCTTGTTTAGCATTAACAGTTTTAAATTAATAAAAGCTTTTCAGGGAGATTCTTAACCCAATTTAAATTTTGCAGTTTATAGAGGTTAAGCACAGTTTTGCATTTAACAATTGAAGAATAGAAAAGTTTTAGGTAGGTGAGCAGGGAAATCCCCAACAACTTAGTGAGTGAGGAAGAATTTAACTCTACATGGGACTCACAAGCAACCCTGATGGTTGGTGTAAGAGAGGGCTGGGAGCCAAGGCTGGAACTAGTTAAGAACTAGAGGAAGCTCCTCCTACAATCCTTTTCTCTCTGAGTGCCTCCCGGGGCTCCTGGCTTAAGTTCCCAGGTCACCAGACCCTATGAGCAGGGTACTGGGCTGCTTCAATCCCTTGTGAGAAATCCAATAGGAAAGGACTGACCTCAGAGTTCTCGGCCTCCAAGGGCACTCATCTTCCTTGTGATCTCCTTGGCAGTCGGGATACGGTTCTCGATGTCCTTGATGAGGCAGATATCCACTGCTTCTGCAGCGAAAGCACATGGGAGGCCTCCGGGGGTCTCCGGGACTAGGATAGAGGGCTCCTCTTATCCTCCTGCTCCACCCTGAGATCCCCCTTGCTCTATACACACAACCTCCTTTAAGAGGGTGTCAGAGTCGTCCTTGGATGCCACCACAAATTTCTATGGCTTTTCTAATGTCTAAGGTCATTAAAATCTATAAATAACAAGTTACACTTAAAGTCTTCCTCAAACATTCTAAGAAGGTGGAGAATTTCTCTGCACTCCTGACCTGTAGTAGAACCAGAGGAATATTAAACAAATTTAGCTTTTCAGTTCTTAGAGGCAGCTCCACTGGGGGTCCCATCTTCTCCAGGGGCAGCGTTGAGTTCAAGGGAATTGCAGCACTTTCGAGGTCAGATGAGCCAGTTTTGAGGATCCATCAGGAAATTCTAGGGACAAGAGCATAACCTTTCCCACGGATTATTAGTGTTTATCAAATGCATCATAATGTCAAGGACAGTTGCGCTTGATGCACCAATCTCTTAGGATCCCTCACGTCACCCGGTGTTGGAAGGGTTCTGGCCTCCTCCTCCTCCTCCAATGTCTCCTTGATGGAGATGGATCTTTCAGAATGAAGTCGCGAATTTGTCTTACTGCAGGCGCTTCCTCCGCTGAATGGAGTCCAGGGCTTTACATTACCAGCTGGCACCCACACAGGCTGCAGCTCAGTTTCTGGAAAAACACAAACAAACCCTCTTCCCACAGTTAGCAAGGGATCAGGATCTCTCCACTTGTGAGTGGCTGGGTCCCTCCATCAAACCAAAGGCATTTGTGTTGGGCCTGCAAGCAGCCTCTAGTGACGCAGAGCTGGTGCTCACCAGGAGACAAAATCTGAACAAAATTTAAGGTGAGTAAGACCAAATTAATGCATTTACAGGGGTAGCATATTCCCCCCTCTGCTTTTAAAGCATAACTTTAACATCTTTGTGATTTTACAATCCTATCAGAAAGCTCTGGGCATGGCTGCAGGTTGCCACAGCCCCAAGGCAACCTGCTCTTGATAAACAAACAGCAACACATGATAACAATTTGAAACAACTTTTTACAAAGGACAAAATGTTAAGACACACATGTATGCGCGCACACACACAGACACACACACACACTTTTGGAGACTTGAAAATATTATTCTCAACCAAGCTTAGTAGTAGTGTTCACCAAAAACCAGTAAGTGAAACCATTAAGTCAATAGTTTTGAACTGAGAAACTCAGACAAAAACATTGATCATGCTATGAAATCCCTCCATCAATCTAAAATTGCAAATTTCAGTCTTCCCAGCAATACAGCCATGCTAAGAATACATAATTAGCAACACAAACTAAAATTAAACCTTCACAACTCCATGGATGTATATAACGTTTTGACACAATAAAATTTTACTCCATTTGTTATTTGGCAATAATCTTAGTATAATCCAATAGCCTGGTCAACTGTCTCCACAAAACGGGAGATAGATCCGTTGGCATTCTTGAGGCCTCGTAAGAATACCAAGGGAATCCCTAGGATTTGAAACCTTTGAATTCTTAAATGCTTTTTTAAGGATAGCTAAAAATATCTGAAACAAGATTTGTTGTTGACATTAGCATAACACATGATAGATTACAATTGGTTATTGATGCGAGATCATCACTCAAATATCTTTAAAACAAATACAAAACCTTGACACATTAAAGGCAGTGAGAGATTTGATAACCAGCCAAAAACACAAGAATTACATTAATACATGCAATTAATACATGCAAACACTTTGTAGACAATGAATATCACATTAACTTATACCTTGAAATAATCAAATAGTGTTCGAGTTCAATTTTATACCAAATTATTTATGATAAAATTTCACATTTTTATTAAATGTCCCCCCAAAAAACCCTCAGGATTTACAAAAGCCTAGTATCTTCTTTGAATTCCAAGCTCCCAAAAGTTGCAATGGATATACAGATGAAGTCAGTTTGCTAAACATCTACCACAACAAAAGACCTTGAAATTGGTGATTATTGTGAAAGCTAGCCATCAAACTGAAGGCCAGCTTCCTCAGCATTATAAGATATTCCAAAAGACATGCGGTTACAACTTGGGTACATTAACAAACAAAACAGCAAACATTCACTTTATAATGATATAATGACATCACCCAAACACTCCTTAAAGCAAGAACATCGCTTTTGTTAATTTTAAACAATGAGAACGCAATGAGGCAGTGAACATAAAAATTAACTTAATATAAAGACTTGTACTTAAAAATTAGTATACATGATTAAGCAATGCTGTATAGGAAAAAGCACTATATGAATAACATGCATACACCACAACTGATTGGAATTTCAGCCTCCAGGATTTATACTTGCAGGGTGAGGAGCACAGGTGGGGCAATGAGACAGTGGCAGTTTTAAGTTTGTAGCTTCTCTGCAGATTCCCATTTTGTAAACCTGTGAATGTTTGGGACCTGGGGCTGGCCCCTCCCAGAGTCTTCTGGCCACAGGCATCTGCCATCACGGTCAAATTTGGATTTACATTCTTTTTTCCAGTGTTGGCACTTAGGACATATTCCAGGGGAGTGACTGTTAAAAGTATCCGCAGGGTATTTTTGAGTTGAAGGAAGCATTCGGCAATCTTTTCTAAGGTGTCCTGGCTTGCCACAATTAAAACATTTAGCCTTCATTTGTTTTTGAATAGCAAAAGTTTCAAGTGCTGCTAGGCGGGCACGGTGCTTAAATGTCCCTATGTTGCGACAGGCTTTCAAGTAACCCAGAAGATCCTCTCTTTCTTTTATAGGACGAATAACAGCCTGGCAGTCCTCATTCGCATTATCAAAGGCCAGTTGCTTTAACAACAATTTCCTAGTGCCTTCTCCCTTAACTTGTTTTTCTATAGAGTCTGTCAAACGTCTTACAAAATCAGCATAAGATTCTCTGGCTCCTTGAATGACTTTTGTATAACTGCCTGCAAATTCAGACCCAGTCTCAATTTTCTCCCATGCCCACAATGCTACGTCTCGTATATGCATGAGCGCAGCTTGAGGTAGCTGTATCTGTTGCTCTGTAGTAACCCACTGTCCATCTCCAACCAACATATCATAAGTCAGTTGTCCTCCACCAGGGAGTTGCCGACCTGATGCTCCTAAGGTTCGCAGTTTTTCCTTAGCCATATCGCTTCTCCACATTTTCCATTGTAAATATTGAGAAGGAGAAAACCCTATTTTTGCTATTACTTCAAAATCATAAGGAATCCAGTTTGCTCCCTGGCTCCAGCCATTTAAATATTCCCACACATAAGAAGAAGTAGGTCCGTAGGACACGCAAGCCTTTTTAAAAGCTATGATGGCATTAACATCTAGGCTTTCATAGGTAGGTTGGTTATTTTCTTGACTAAGTATGATTGGAAAAAGCAATCGGAATTCATGAGGTCTCCGGGGAACATCAGTCATTTGGAAACATTTTTGATCAGATTTAAGAGCAAGACGGCATGGGCTGATATTTAACTGTTGCTTTATCCCAGCCTCATTTACCTCACTAGAGAAATCCTGTGGTTTAACACTGAAAATTTTCTTTTTCTTAGTTCTGATTTCATCTTCAGTCACATTGTGGTAACATCTTCCAAGCTTTCTTTTCCTAATTTCCACATCTGTAGTATAAGGCCTTTCTCTTTTAGCTGCATTACAGTGGCATCTCCTCGTGGGAGGGTCTCTCACACATTCTTTCTCATCTTCATCTGTAGTAGAAGCCATTTCTTTCCTAGCCACATTACGGTGGCGTCTCCCGTTAGGGAAATCTCTCACGGGCTCCTCTTTGCTGTCCTCCTCATCTGTACTATGAGGCGTTTCTTTTTTAGCCATATTACAGCGTCCTTTCCTGTTAGGTGGGCCTCTTAAGGATTCCCTTTCTCTTTCTTCCTTGTTCGTACTATGAAACACTTCTTTTTTAGCTACATTCTGGGGGTGTCTCCCCTTAGAGGAATTTCTTGCAGATTCCCCTTCTAAAATTATAATAATAGCTCTAATTAAAGCCGATATAATCCAAAAACTAACTTGAATATCTTCTATCCTTCCGACCTTTTCACCATTTTTCTGAGTAAAATTCTTAAGTCCAGTTTCTAGTGTCCATTCATCTGGAGACCAAGGATTATATTCACTAACAAGCTCTAAATAAGAATGCAATTGCTGCCTAGTTATCTTCGTTCCACTTTTCACTAAAAAATTCTGCATAAGAGAGATAAAAGACTGTGCCCTACACTGGTTCTGGCCCATTGTCCCACTCACCACTTTCTGTGGGGGTCTCCGCTGCACTTTCTCTTCTTCTTTCAAGTCCCCGTTCAGGCGCCAGTTGTCGCTGTCCCGCAGCGATGGACTTGGTGCACGGAGCCGATAATAACACGCGTGGACCCCTGACTGATGGTCAAAAGCCGAGGTTTATTAGTAGCATCAGACTTTATACTCTGAGGGTCATATAGGATAAGGGAGGAAGTGCTGAGCTTATCAACAAAACCATTAATGCTTGTTTGGAACTCCTTTTGTCTTGTATATTCCACCAGGTGTTCTCATATACATATGCAGATGATATCCAATAAGGTATACAAAAGGTAGCCATTTGGTTATTCTCCTCCAAATATTATCCAACCAACTGTAGTCCTGTGCTCACTGACCTTTTCGGGTCACAATGTCCTCCTACAGTGAGTGACTGACTAGGAGGCCCTGCCTGAGGACCCCGCCTCAGTGGGCTCTGGGTTGAGACTCCACAGGAAACCTAGGGTCCAGGCACTTTATGGAGCTGAAGTGAGGTGTGGGCCTGCTGCTGAGGAATTGTTCCGGGGGTGTTTGGTATTCTTGGGCTCCCCCTTTGCTGTTGGCCCAGCTTGAGCCCCATCTGTGTGGCTGAGCCTGGTGGCTTCATCATGTGTCATGGGTGCAGCTGCCCAACAGTAGGTCGCATTTCTATCTGTGGGGTTGGAGTATGTCTCTGTGAATCTAGAGAGTGTTCAGGCGGGGGGTTGTCGTGTTCCTGATGCAGTTAGAGTTCCTGAGTGTCTCCGGTGCTGGCCTGAACTCAGTCTTTGTCCTCACTGCGAGTGTCCTGTTTTGCCCTAGTGGCTCACTCCCGTTTCTAGGTTTTCTGTCTTGTCCGGAAGCCTGGGGCAGTCATGGCTTTTGGCCATTCCTGTTCATGGTCATTCATTGAATAAGCACCTGCTTTGAGTGAGCACTTTGTTAGCCACTGGAGATACAAAGCGGAGTAAGGTCTTGTCCCTGCCAGCAAGAAATGAAACACCGGCAGGGGAGAAAGAAGCACCACTGGGCTCCACGGACCTTTGGCTTCTCACCTTTCTGTTCTCAATTTCCCTGGAATCTGCTCCTGTGAGCTGGCATGTGAGGAAGCCAGGGCTGCTTCCTCGAGTGCCCATTCCTGCTCCTTTGTGAACTGGCTCTTGTCCTCAGGGTCCTGCTCAACATCATGTACCTGATTGTGGAGACCGTGCACCAGGAGTGTGAGGGTGACAAGGCAGAGTGGAGGACCATGCGGCAGACCTTCAGGGCAGAACTGGGTAGGACCTTGGGCTCCTTCTGGGAACTGAATCTGGGAGGCTTCCTGGGGGTCCTGGGTGCTGTGTATGTGCTGCCTGTGGTGCATCAGACTTCTTTGTGTCACCTCTGCCCCAGGCTCCCCGCTGTACAACAATGAGCCGTTTGCCATCATGCTGTTTGGGATGGTGACCAAATTTTGCAGTGGCCATGCCCCTCATTTCCCAATGAAGAAAGTTCTCCTGCTTCTGTGGAAGACAGTGTTGGTGAGCACCTGCTTGGAGGGGAACTTGGGCACTGGGAGGCAAGGCAGGAAGGTGCCTGACTTTGGAAGCTTGACTCATGTGAACCATGGCTAAAAAAGTATTGAAAAAGAGTCTAAAAGGAGATATCAGAACAATTGGTATCCCCAGGAGGACTTGACCTTTGCTTCAGACTGGATTGTTGGCTCCCTATTGTGGGCAGCTATTGTGTCAGTCACCTGGAGTTTGTAGGGTGATTTGAGTTAGAGCTGAGGTAATGGGGGACCCTTTGTCAGATCCACATGTAGGGGGCTGCCCTCCATTTCCCTCACAGTATGATATGACACCTGTCTCTAGCTTGAGGACCCGAGGTGAGCTTGCCAGAACCCTGCTTGGAGGGCCCTATTAGCCCCAGCAGACTCAGGCCAGGTCTCCAGGGGGAGCTAGCTTAGCTGAGGCTATTGCTGTCCCTAGAACTCCCCTGCCCTCCTTTGCAGTCGGCCAGTAGAGGCCAAGGTTCAATGAGATTGGGGCCTCCTTCATCATTCCCGCTTTTCTCTTGACCACCTGTCCTGTGGGGTTCTCTAGGCCTTACTGACGGCAGAGCAAAGCTGAGTCACTCAGGTGGAGGGATTTAGCTGCCAGCAACTGCCATGCATGGCCAAGATTTTGGCTTCCAGAGAGATGTTCAGAGAGAAAGCTGTTTGTTTGTTTGTTTTTTAATTTGCTTATTTATTTAAAAAGTAGATAAGGGGTTAGAGAAGTGGTGGATACAGAAGGAGATCTACTGCTGCTTCGCTTCCCCAAATAGCTACAACAACTGAGGTTGGGTCAGGTGGAAGCATCTGAGTCTCCCACCTGGGCACAGGAGCCCAGGCACATGGACCATCCTCCACTGCTTTCCCAGGTGCTTTATCAGGGAACTGAATTGCAAAGGAGCAGCTGGGACCCGAATCGGGGCCCATATGGGATGCAAGTACTATGGGCAGCAGCTTAACTGCATGCCCCAGCACTGGCCCCGTTGTGGTGGTTTTTAGCTTGAGTTGCCAGTCATGTGCTTCCTGTTGGCTCTGAAAGCCTGACATGCATGAGAACTGAAACACGAGCCTCACTGGCTGCTCTGGCAACTGGTTGGGGTGGGCTCTTCAGGCTGCCTTTTTTATGTGGGCAGAGTATATTGTGTGCCCGCATTTTACTCTTTCCTCTCTCCTCCACACCCACACCCTCCACTGGTGTCACTAAATTCCTCGGAGTTGACACTAGTTCCTTGTGTAGAGGTTGTGTGAGTCATGATGGCCCTTGTTTATTGAGTGGCAGGCAAGGAGCTGCCATTGGTTTTTCCCTCCCTGTATGCCTGTGACAGTGTAGTAGAGCCAGGCTCAAACTGGGAACCAGGAACTCTAATCTGGGTCTCCCGCAGAGGTGGCTGGGACCCAAGAACTAGAGTCAGTCCTGCTGCCTCCCAGGGTGTGCACTAGCAGGGACCTAGAGTTGGGGCAGAGCTGGGACTCAGACCCAGGCATTGCCGTGTGGGATGTGGGTGTCTCAGGCAGCATCCTAAGCACTAGGCCAGACGCTGAAAGCCTGGTGCTTTTGAGTCTGCCACAGTGCCTGGGCACCTGTGAACACACTGATACCCAGCTCCGGGCCCTGTCTGCGATGCAGTGCACACTGGGTGGCTTTGAAGAGCTACAGAGCATGAAGGCTGAGAAGCGCGCGCTCCTGGGCCTGCCCCCGCTGCCGGAAGACAGCATCAAGGTGATCCGCAACATGAGGGCTGCCTCTCCGCCAGCATCCGCCTCTGATCTGATTGAGCAGCAGCAGAAGAGGGGCCGCCGTGAGCACAAGGTGAGGGTGACCGAGGGCCCCAGGACTCCCAAGGGGTCTCAGGTGCACACACGGATACAGCAGGTGCTATACACACTCACACACATGGATACAGCAAGGCTGCACACACAGACACAGTAGGCCTTATACACACTCATACACACAGATACAACAGACCTACACACACACATGCTGGCATGCAGACACAGCAGGCTCTAGGGCAGCAGGGCTGCTGAGGTCTTGGATGAACAAGTGGAAGGAATGGCTGCTCAGAGGGCCGCTCTGAGTGCAGCCCCAGGCCATGCCCAGAGAGCACCCAGCTGTGGCACTGTTCAGGGATCGGAACAGGAGGGCTTCTGTCATTTGGTGCCACCTCAACTCTGGCTTTCCACCGTTCTTGCCCTGTACCCAAACACCTGTCAGTATTCTGCCCACTCAGGCCACATTCCTGGTCTCTGTCTCAGCCTGACGCTCATCATCTCCTCCTGTTTGTAGGCCCTGATAAAGCAGGACAACTTAGATGCCTTCAATGAACGGGACCCCTACAAGGCCGATGACTCCCGAGAAGAGGAGGAGGAGAATGACGATGACAACAGTCTGGAGGGAGAGACCTTTCCCTTGGAGCGGGATGAGGTGATGCCTCCCCCACTGCAGCACCCCCAGACTGACAGGCTCACCTGCCCCAAGGGGCTCCCCTGGGCCCCCAAGGTCAGGTGAGTTCAGACCTCTGTCACACTTTGTCTGAAAGCCAGATCCCATTCCCTCTTCTCCCCCTCTACCACACACACACACACACAACTCCTTGAGGGATTCACTGTGACCTGGGCAGGGTTGGGGACAAATTTGTTATTCCTGGCACAGAAAATCAGGCCACTGATCCAAATAAATTATAGAAAACATGAAATTAAAATTTTTCCTCTTTTATGCAGAACCGTTGTGGGAGGTATATGCAGAGTTGCTATGTGTCCTATGTTTTCTTAACTGTGATACTAAAATCTTCACCTTGCTTTGGCAGAGAGAAGGACATTGAGATGTTCCTCGAGTCTAGCCGCAGCAAATTCATAGGTTACACTCTAGGCAGGTGAGTGGGACTGCAGTTCTTGAGAAGGTCACGGTCTTTCTGTGCACTGTTGGTGTTGGGGACCCTAGCGAACACAGAGCCTTCTTTCTTCTCTAGTGACACGAGCACCATAGTAGGGCTGCCCAGGCCAATCCACGAAAGCATCAAGACTCTGAAACAGGTAAGCGGCTTTGGGTGAGCTCTTGGCCTGGCTTGGTACCAGGTAAGTAAAGTGACACCGACCTGCAGGCAGTAGCCTTCTGGAGTCTGCTACCTACCTGAGAACCTGGGCTGTAGACAGGGGTGTGTTGCAGAATACCTCAGAAAGCACTTTTCAATTCATAGTTGAGCTTTTGTTGGGGAACCTAGGTATGTGGGGAAGGGGGTTTATTAAAGATCAGGCCAACAGAGGGCAGGTGGAGTTCTTTGTGAAGAGCCCGGCATGCAGCCCTGCTCTTTACTTGCCCAGGGTCTCGGGCACTGGAGATAGAGGAGGAACTGGGGGGAACTGCAGTGCCCTCTTCACCGCTGAGAGAGCAATTGGGGAACGAGGCTGAGGCGGGAACCAGAGAACACAGGTGGTGAGCAGGCGGATTCTGAAAAGGGTGATGGGCTAAGGCAGTCCTGTTCCTCCACCCCTGCTCTCCAGTCCAGGTAGGGCCCAGGAGTGGTCTGCAGGTGACCACCTGCCATGCGGGATGGGCTCCCAAGGCAGGGCGTGGCATGGAGGAGGCCCTACTGATGTATTTTCAAGATATAGTTTTACAGGCTGTTGTACTAGCTGGGCCCTGGGCAGCTAAACATTTTGAGATCTTAGGCTTGCTTCTAATAGCTCTTGTCATGCCACTAAAGTTGTGGGGTAAGCCCCATGCCCTCTTTGAGTCTGCTTTTTGCTCATCATCTTCAGGCTTCTCATCATGGCTGGCAAAATAGATTAGTGTCTACTTAGAAGGCTATTTTGATTAAGGTTCAAATTAGAGCTCTTTAGGGTGACTGAGCCCCCCTCTCTGGAGGAGTGTGTTTGAAGGAACAATGTGGGAGTCTTTGCCAGGATGTGGGGCGTTCGGCCGGAGAACGGGGGCTATCTTCCCTGCTTCTCGTCTCTCTCCAGCACAAGTACACATCCATTGCTGAGGTCCAGGCGCAGATGGAAGAGGAGTACCTCCGTTCGCCTCTCTCAGGGGTGAGTGGGATGCCTTTGACAGCCCCCAGCTGTCCCAGACACTCTAAGGGGCCTCCACCTCAGAGCTGCCCCAAGGTGGCACGTCCAGCTGGCTGCGTGAGCTGTGCAGGGGTTAAGAGCACAGACCCAGTCCCAGCCCCGCTACTTATTAACGGGTGGTGACCTGCTAATAATTACTTACTGACTCCTGGTCGAATCTCTGTGTCTTGATTTCTCGCTTATGAGATTCACAGCAGTAACATGGTACCTCCAAAGACTTGTAATAAGAATCAAGTGAGTTCCTGCAAGCAGTGGCCCTGGCACATTCCAAGTGTGGAGGGTTTGCTGTGGCTATCGTGAGTTCTTCCACATTGATGCTTGCAGATTCTTCTTTAGCCAACAAGAAGCTGGCCCAGGGGAATGCAGTGTAGACTGGGGCTTTGACTTTGTACCCACTGTGTTTAAGGGAGAAGAGGAGGTTGAACAGGTCCCTGCAGAAACTCTCTACCAAGGCCTGCTCCCCAGCCTGCCTCAGTACATGGTGAGTGCCGGGGCTGAGACCCATCTTGGTGGCCTCATGGGTGCCTGCAGTGGGAGCTGTCGCTAGACTTCCCCTGAGTGCTGCGGCTCCCGGCTCGGGGCTCTCTTGGAAGTGTGGCTGAGTTGTCTGTGCTTCCAGATCGCCCTTCTGAAGATCCTGCTGGCTGCAGCCCCCACCTCGAAAGCCAAAACCGACTCAATCAACATCCTCGCCGATGTCCTTCCTGAAGAGATGCCGTTAGTGTCGCACCAGTGGTGTAGGGTTGGTGGGCAGAGTGCCAGGGGTCTCCATCGGTTAGGGAGCCTGACTCAAGAGGAAACATGCTGGCTGGTGAGGTTGCTTGGTGCACTGGGCCTGGATTCTAGTGTACACTTTGCCCCGGGTGACCTCTTGAGACAAAGGGGAAAACAGGTTCCTCCTCTGAAAAATGAGCGGCGCTTTCAGACATGCGCCACGGCTGCACCCCTAAAGCTGTGTGTGGGGTCAGCCTCTGGACTGTTTGCCTGCAGCAGCTGAGCTGGACTTTCCAGAAGGGCACTGGCAGGTGTCTCAGGGTGACAGAGAAATGCTTAGAAATTCTTCCTCCCTAGGCCTTGTCTGTGTCTGTGCCAGGACAAATTGAGATTGTGTTCTCCTTTGAGAAGGACAGGCCTTGCCCTCGTCTCCTGCCAGCAGCACCTGGCCTTGAGCCCAGCACCTGGCTGGCCGAGGCCATGGAGTGTGGTAGTGGTAGCCAGGGGAGGGCAGAGCCAGGCATTGACTGACACACTAAGACGAGGGTCATGGAATGTCAAGCAAGCATCATGGTCCTTGGAAAACCTGGAGTCAAATACTGTATTTCTTCTTAGAAAAACTTCTAGTGCGAAGTCGTAAAAGACTATGTAATTTGGTGCTAGCTAAATTAATCTGACTTCAAGATCTTTTTTTCCCATGACATGAAATCTCTCAATGTACTGGTATTCCACAGAGCATGCTTTGGGGGACACAAGTTAGTGGCAGAGCTTAGGAGAAATCTTGGAAAGTTGAAGGTCATTTTGGAGGAGAAGCAGAGAAACAGGCTAGGCTGTATTTGGGAGCTTCATGGGGAAGAAGTAAGTTGTGTTGAGGTAGGTAGTACGGGAGGAGCTTGGGCTTGACCTTGCTGCCTGTGGGCAAGGTGGTACAGTGAAGCCTTTGCCCAGAGAGGCTCTGCTGGGGGTACATGGAAAGAAGGCGCTGCCCATGCTGGCGGCTCATCTGGGCAATTGTGTTTCCAGCACCACAGTGTTGCAGAGCATGAAGCTGGGGGTGGACGTGAACCGCCACAAAGAGGTTATTGTGAAGGCCATTTCTGCTGTGTTACTGCTGCTGCTCAAGCACTTTAAGCTGAACCATGTCTACCAGGTACCTGCAGGACCTTTCTTCCTGTTCCCTGGGCTGAGACCTCAGGCAGCCTTGGAAGCAAAGCCCTTGCCTTGGAAACTGCATGACTGGGCAGGAGGATTTTAACACCTGGTCTTCCAGCCACAGCCCTTCATCCTCACAGGAAAGAGGATGTGGTCTCAAGGACCGCACCTTTTTCTCTTGGTTGTAGTTTGAATACATGGCCCAGCACCTGGTGTTTGCCAACTGCATCCCTTTGATCCTGAAGTTCTTCAATCAAAACATCATGTCCTACATCACTGCCAAAAATAGGTGATGAGGACAGGGGTACGGGGTTGGGGTCGGGAGGCCAGACAGCAGGGCTCCCAGCTGCATTCTCCTATTGTGTCCACTCTGCAGCACCTGTGAGCCAGCATGCTGCTAGGCATTGGGTCAGAGAGATGGAGGCTTACCTGGTCCTGCCTGTGGAGAGCTCATATCTGACAGGTGACTCAGTCTGTGTCCAGGCAGCAGCTGCCTCAGGACTGCACATGCACTGTGGGGCTCTGCATGCAGACTCCTGCCCCTCCACTCCAAGCCAGCTGTCTGTGAGCTCGACTACCTGTCAGCGTGAGAGCCCACAGGCTAAGCAGCCAAGCAGGACTGGGCATAAGTCAGTACCAGCCCCAAATTTATTGTCATGGGGAAACTACAGGAGGATTTGTACCCCTAGCTTGGTTATTGCAGGCGCGTCTCTGACCGCAGGGGGTTTTCTTGGAGTAGATACTTCCTCACCTTGCAGCTGGAAGGATTGGGGCCAAACAGACAGGGAGCTGCCTGCTTCCGCTCTCAAGGCAAGGAAGGAAACCAGAAGCCAGCTCAGTCTGAGCTGCCCACAGACCCCATCCTCTGCTAATGGCAGGCTCTTGGCTTCTCTCTCCCTCTGCAGCATTTCGGTCCTGGACTACCCTCACTGTGTGGTGCACGAGCTACCAGAGCTGACGGCGGAGAGTCTGGTAAGTGGCTAGCCTCTCCCTCTCCCTGGGGCATGAGGGGCATGAGGCACGAGGAAAGCCTGCCTCGCTCCGCCCAGGGCTAGTGGTATCTTCACAGAGGGCTCACATTTGCACAGCTGGCTTCATAGGCTTTGTGAGGGCATAGAAGGGGAGCTGGAGGTTGGGGTGGGGGGAAGAGTTTGTAGGAATTAGGGAGTGTGGTACCCAGAGCTATGCTAGTGGAGTTGCCTCCCTCACCCCACACTGGCCTTCCTGGCACCTTAGCATGTTTCCTGCAGGAAGTCCTTTTGAACTGGCATGCCCTTGGGCTGCCCCAAGAGGATGGTTCCCACTAGAGCTGTGGTGTGTGCCAGGGCCTTTGGGAAACTGGGGCACCCTACAGCCGGGAAGGTTGTGATGGTTGCTGGGTCTGCCCTGCAGGAAGCAGGTGACAACAACCAGTTTTGCTGGAGGAACCTCTTTTCTTGTATCAATCTGCTTCGCATCTTGAACAAGCTGACTAAATGGAAGCACTCAAGGACAATGGTGAGTCATGTTCACACAGCAGGCCTGGAACTCTGAGAAAGGAGAGGGCTGTGCCTCACACCTCCCATTTGCCCTGGGAGCAGGGAGTCCCTGAGGGGACTTGCTGCTGTCTTTCCCTCTTGACTGGGGAGCTGCTTCTGGTTCATGGCCAGGTTAGACTGGCAGCTGAAGAGGCTCCATCCTGTAGTGGAGCGATGTGTGCTCCCAGAGGCCTTTGCGTCTGTCTTTGTGTTGACTGGTAACATGGGCAGGGCTCTGGGTGTCCTTGACCCTGGGTCCATGGATGCCTTTGGAATGGATTGGTCCTGCGTGTGTGCAGCGTAGCGTGGCTGGCATAGAAATTCATAGCTTGCTTCAGACTCCAAAGTGACCATGATTAGGGTATGCCACCATGTGGTTGGCCTGGAACTCTAGGTTTCAGACTTTAGGTTGCACATGTCAGGAGTTCCCTGGGGTGCATGTGGCCCCATGTGTAGCTGTGCGGGGTTGAACAGCTGTGGCTGGTGGCGCACCCAGCACCGTCCTCAGTGGTGTTCCTCACCCATGCGCCTTTGCAGATGCTGGTGGTGTTCAAGTCGGCGCCCATCCTGAAGCGGGCCCTGAAGGTGAAGCAGGCCATGATGCAGCTGTACGTGCTGAAGCTGCTCAAGGTGCAGACCAAGTACCTGGGGCGGCAGTGGCGCAAAAGCAACATGAAGACCATGTCGGCCATCTACCAGAAGGTGCGCCACCGGCTCAACGACGACTGGGCGTACGGCAACGGTGAGGCTGCACATGAAGCAGGGTGCGGGTGAGGCGCGTGCGGAGAGGTGGCATCTTTCGCTCCCGGCCTGTGGTGCCCAGGGCCTGTCTGCCATCAGCTTCCTGAGGCCTCTCCACCAGGTCACTGCTTTTCTAGAAATTGTCATCGCATTCCAGCCCCCTACATCCATCTTAATTCTAGCCACAAGACTTACAGCTTGTGCTTCCCTCTGGGCCTCTGACTAGGCCCTGGTGGTCTTTCCAGCAAGCTGACCCTGTGTGCCGGCTCCCAGAGGAAAATCCTGCTTGCTTCCTGTTTCCATGAGAACCAGGGTCAGACCCTAAGCAAGGAGTCACTGCCTTCACTCTCCCTGTCTGTACCTAACCCAGCTTCCCGTTTGGCCTCATTACCTGCCACAGGCAGCCCAGCCGCCCTCCCAGTCAGGGCTCCAGACACAGGCCACACACCCGGTGGATGAGAGATAACTCACAGTAAACTGACAAGACTAGCAAGCCTTAGTGTGTCAGCAGCCACTTCTGGCTTCTGCATATCCTGTTCCACCCCCGCTGCGTTCCTGCCCACCCCGGCTGCCCCGTGTCTGCACGTTACTGTACTGTGCCAGTTGCTGCAGTGGCACCATGGCTGCTTGACTGTGGCTGCACACCTAGTGCCTGGGATTTTGTGTGCGCCCACGGTGGCACAGAGTACTAGTCAGGGAGTGGAAAGAGAAGGAGTACATATGGGGCTCTCCGGCTTCTGCCTGTGACCCCCGAGTGTCGGCGGAGCTCCCCTCAGGGCAGTGCCCTGGGTGCTGGCACTGCCTCTCGTATGCAAGGCTCTTGCCTGCAGGAGGACTCCCTTTCACTCTGGCTGAGGCCAGCTTGCTGGTGCCCTGCTCGTGCTGACATCTCACCCAGGCCCAGCCTGAGGTTGCAGAGAGCCGACTTGGCTCCTAACCGTGCCTCCTGCTCTTGCAGATCTCGATGCGCGGCCCTGGGACTTCCAGGCAGAGGAGTGTGCCCTCCGGGCCAACATTGAACGGTTCAACGCCCGGCGCTACGACCGTGCCCACAGCAACCCTGACTTCCTGCCAGTGGACAACTGCCTGCAGAGTGTCCTGGGCCAGCGGGTGGACCTCCCTGAGGACTTCCAGATGAACTACGACCTCTGGTTAGAAAGAGAGGTCTTCTCCAAGCCCATATCCTGGGAGGAGCTGCTGCAGTGAGGCTGCTGGGCAGGAGACTGAGAGGGACACATCAGTAATTGCCAGTTACCCAGGGACTGGGTCACTTATGGCTGCAATGCTCCTGTACTCCTCCAGGTGGCAGCACAGCTCCACTGACTCCACAGCTGGCCCTGGGCTTGTAGGCCACCAGGCAGTGGTCTCTCTCCGGGACTGCCAGTGTCCTGGCCAGGAGCAGTCCTCTCCCCATGTGGAATCCACCCTTCCCCAATCCTCTTTTGAAACTGATTGGTTGCAGCTGATTTCCCAGCTGGCCCAAGGTTGGGAAAAGCTTGGGGTCCAGGAACTCTTTCCCACCGCATCTGGATTTCAAGGGCTGATTCCTTCCGAGACAGCACCTGCATGGCACATCAGCTCGCCAAGCGGGTGGAGGGCTTGGGATTCCAGCAAGAACCAGAGCCAGGAAATCGGGATCCTGTTTGTGCTGGGGGTGGGGGTTCTGACATCATTCCGGAGTCCTGTGTGCCTCATCCGGAAGCGGTTGCAAAGCAGTTGGAATGGTCGCTGCGGCTGCCTCGGGGCTTCTGGGGAGGGTTGAGGGAGGAGGAAGGCGTGTGTCTTTTCTCTGCTTCACTAGGGCCTGTAGATATCTATGTATAAATGTATGTGTTGTCCCCTGTGATGTGTCGGGGTTTCTAATGTGTTTCTGTACTCTTTACATTAAAAAAGTAAAAGCAGTCCCCATTGCTGTGTCTGGAGGAAGTGTGGCCTCTCCCCACGGCACCGAGGGGTCACCTGGCAGACTGCCAGCCCCTCCCATCTGGATTTAGGGTGGGGTTAGTGTCAATCATTGGTCGGGATTGCCTCAGTATGAGAGAGTTGGGGTTCAGGCTGTCGCAGGGGCAGGGGCCCAGTGGGGAGGCAGCTTGACAAAGAGGAGGCCTGCAGCACCCACCCCATGGCCTGGGGGGAGGTGTCTGGTGGAGGTCTGCAGTCCACACAAGCTCTCAGGTCCCTGGTGCGTCTGCCTGCCCAGGTGTTACCTGAGCTCCCTTCTCAGAACTCTGGAGGGCCTTGAATCTGCATGCAAAGGCCACCGTCTCCAGACCTTCTTCGTGCTTACAAATGCCCTGTAAGTCGGTCCTTCCATTTGCACAGGCCTGGCACCTGTTGAGCCTTGGGGAGGGCACTGGTAGGCAAGGAAGGGTGGAACTGCAGGGGTGGCCAGGGTGTGCCTGTGTTGGGGTGGGAGGAGGCCTATGACTCCCCAGCCTCCACCCCCCAGTAACTTGCACAGGACAGGGTTGTCACATGCACGCCATGGACTTTCTGCCATTTTCACATTCCCACTGTACTCACCCAACCCACCTGGCCTAAGGCCTTGGATTTCTCCTTGTTTTGACCTCCCCAGTTTTCCCTTTGAACTGCAGAAAAGAACACAGTGTTCTAGCTCCAGCTAGAGAACCTGGGCAGCTGGGGCAGGGAGGGGCAGGCCACCTCTCAGCCCCAGGGTGCGTGAGTGGCAGGGCGGCTTTGGGAATGTCTTGGCACAGAAATGTCTTTTGGGGCCACATGGTCTCCGTGGTGGTTTTACATATCATCTGGGTCATGGGATAGCTGGATCACCTGAAGGCCCATGGTGAGCAGGCTGAGTTTTGTCAAGTGCTGATGACTGGATGGAGCAGCCTGGGGCTGGATCACCCTGAAGATAAGGATCGCCTGTTCGTCGGGAGAGTTGCTGTTTACTGCATGCCAGGAACGATGCCAGGTGCTTAGTTTGTTTTTGCTTTCTAAGATTTATTTATTTTTATTGCAAAGTCAGCTATACAGAGAGGAGGAGAGACAGAGAGGAAGATCCTCTGTCTGCTGATTCACTCCCCAAGTGGCTGCAACAGCTGGAGCTGAGCCAATCCAAAGCCAGGAACCCAGAGCCTCTTCTGGGTCTCCCACATGGGTGCAGGGTCCCAAGGCTTTGGGCTGTCCTTGACTGTTTTCCCAGGCCACAAGCAAGGAGCTAGATGGGAAGCAGGGCTGCTGGGACATGAACCAATGCCCATATGGGAACCCAGTGTGTTGAAGGCGAGCACTTTACTGCTAGGCCACCGTGTCAGGCCGTTTATTTCAAGATCTATTTATTTGAAAGGCAGAGTTAGGGAGAGACAAAGAGGGAGGTCTTCCATCTCCCCAAATGGCCTCCACAGTGAGTTGGGCCTGTCTAAGGCCAGGAGCATTTCTGAGGTCTCCCACAAAACTGCAGGGACCCAAATACTTGGGCCATTTTTTGTCTTCCCAGGCTCATCAGCAGGAAGCTGGATCAAAAGTGGAATAGCTAGGACTTGAACCGGTGCCATAGTGCTGGCCCCAGATGCTTCCTGAAGGCTTACTTTCTACCCAGGAATGAGCAAATGCTTGGTACCCTGGTGTGCCAGCTGCTACTGAGAGCACCTTGTGTATGACGTCTGTACCTTAGGAAAACTCCTATTTCCCAGGGGAGAAGACTGACCCACATGTGGTAAAGAACTTGCTTGTGATCACATCATAAGGATGGAGATGGAGTTTGAAGCAGTATTCACTGAGCCGTACGCATGCACTGCTCTCCCCACTCTCCCACCCCGGTTCTGTAAGTTGCCATCTCCCAGCGCTGACTGCCAGTACATTCCTTTGCTTGTGTGTTTGCCTTTGCCGTTCTTAAAATTTGCTCTAGAAGACTCCTGGCAAAGGTACCTTGGTTTGGCCCTAACTGGGCACCTGGTAACCTAGACGCTGTTGCTGCCACTTTTGTTTTTCTTTTTCCTTTCCTTTCCGGCCTGGGTCTCTGAGGATTCCTGTGTTAGAGCCCTTGCCTGCTAGGCTTGACTCCTGGGAGGCTGACTTCCCGTGTGTTCTCTAGGGAGTGCACTGAGGGGAGAGGCCAGGGCTGTTAGGTTCACGTGGCTCTTGACACAGTCAGCCACAGCCTGCTAGCTGGAAAACAAGGGGGTTGCACAGCCCTGCCTGGCAGGCCAGCTTCCAGGTGCTCGCTGAGGGAGTTTGAACTGACCAACCTTCCCTGTTTTCTGATGACCCCATTTTGAGAGCTGAGCAAGAGACTAGAGACTGGGTAACAGACCCACACACCTGGTTGACGAGACATGACCAAGGGGTAGCGATTGTTAGTATTGCTGATCGCCCCGCCAACCTTAACAGACTTACAGGAATCTGCCTCAAAAGACACTGGGAGGCTGGGGCACAGGGGAGGGTGGGGCGCCCTCTGCTGGATCGGGGGAAAGTAGCAGTCTGCCTGGTTCCTGGTTGTGCAAAGTGAGGTGCCTATCTGCTGCTGCTGCAGAGGGTCTGCACTTTGGGGCTGTAATTCAGGTTGAAGTGTAAATGGCTGAAGGAGGAGCAGGATTGAATGCCTCTAATGAGAAGCATTTCCCACTGCCTGAGGCAGGAAACCCAGCCAGGACCTGGTGTTTTTGCCCTGCCAGGAGCAGACCAGGGGCTTTGGAATCTTCCCTGAGTGGACCCCAGCCAAAACAGGGAGAGGCCAGCAAGCTGTGAATCTAAGTGTGGCTGCTTCCCCTTTCCTTTCTCAGGGGGTGAGACATGAGCCCTAGCTGGACCGTTGGGAACCACAGGGCCTGGACTGAGGTCTAAGGTCGCCTCTGGAGTGAAGCTGGGTTAGGGGCATCTGGAGACCTGGGGGCCGTGTCTTAGGGGACCGGGTAGGGGGAGGAAGGGAACCCAGTTAATGGAAAGCAGGTGGAAGGGCTTGCCTGTGCCCTGGCCAGGGGACAGGCCAGCCAGGATGGCCCAGTCAGTGGGAGGACCGTTTGCTCACAGATAATCCTGCAGAGCAGGCTCTGGGATGCCCATTCATATTCATTACGTGTGAAGTGGATGGCTGTAAAGTTAGCTTGCTCTTCATTTAGCTGTCACGGGCCAAAAAAATACGAGCTGTGGACAGATGCCCCTGGATGGGAGCCAGTAGCCGGGCCCTGGCCTCTCCCGGTGGGGCCCTCCTCCCCTCCCTGCCCTCCCCCTCCTGGGGCCACTCTTCCTGCAGTGTTCTCTGGCCCAACTTCATTTCCTTCTCTTTCTGCTTCCTTTGCTCAAAACTTCCTAGATCCTTTCCTTTCTAGAGCAGTGCTGTGAGCTCCCAAGTTACAAAGTGGAGTGGCCAGCTGTGGGAAGGGACAGGCACACTTACCTCTCCCCCCAGCTCCCTCAGGGGCCCCCTCCCCCTGTTGGACACCAGGCTTGCGTGGCCTGGGCTGGTAGTGACCATCTTGGCCGGGAAACCTGATTCGCTGGGGATTTTCTGCTGTCTTTGTGTTCTTGGGCTGCTGGCAGAGGATGAACTCTGAGCAATGTGGTTGTGTTTATGGGGAAAGTGGGAGGGCCGGGCCTGCTTCTGTCTTCCTGCCTCTTAGAGATAAGGCAGAAAGTGAGGGTGAAGGAGAGAACAGCTAGGCTGAGAAGGAGCTCTGGCTTTCATCTCTGCCCACAGCCCAGAGGTGCCCTGGGGTGCCGGGAGGAAGGGAGCTGCTGACCCACCTTCACTCTGGGATCCTGGCCCCTAGGCAGCCCTGAAAATTCAGTAGTACCCCCTTCTTTCATTCCAGCTCCTTCCCACAGTCAGTTCACAAGTTCTTCTCATTCCCCAGCCCTGCCCAAGCCCGGCCCGACAGCTGGGCTCTGCTTCCTGCCTCCTGTACCGGCTGAAGCTGCAGATAGCGAGGCAGGTGATGGGGCCAGACTTGCAGGCCAGGACCCTTGCAAACCCCTCTCAAAGGGGTCTTGGGCTAGCCTGGGTCCTGGACAAACACCCTCTAAAGCAGTCATGTGCCACAGCCAGAGGGCACACTGTGAGCAGGCATGAACAACATCGCTACCTTTATTAGTATGCAAGGTGGCACCTCTTCTATATACACATTTACAACCAGCATCAAGCAGTCTTGATGGCACGGCTCCCGCCCAATCCCAGGGAAGAGAATCTGGTGGATCTGGTGACTTCCAGTGGAATCTTTGTCCCCTTGGAGGGGAAGATGAGCCTGGAGCATGTCGGGGAGACCAGCACGGGCAGGAGGAAGAGGCGGCTAGAGCAGGCCACCGGGCACCTGGGTGCTGACCTCTACTTCCCAGGCTTGGGTTCAGGCACCCTGGTGGTAGGGAGCAGAGGCAAGGCCGACCCTAGATGGCCCCTGCAGAGTCTGGCTGCCCTGATGTCCCAGAGTGCTCGTTCTAACTCAGTCTGCAATCTCTTCCCCAGACCAGGAGCCAGTTAAGCTGTTTCAGCTGCAGAAATGACAGGAAGACCTGGACAGAGCCCTGAGAAATCCGGGAGTGTCTTCCATCCAGTCTGAGAGAGCGAGCTGGGGTGGCAGGTGCAGTCCTACCTGCCTTGAAACCCCTGTTATCCCAGGCATCCCCAGCTTATTCCAGGAGCAAAGAACTAGCAAGTCCCTAGGCAGGAGCTGAGGGCCTCAGTGGCAGTCCCATGTTCCCTGGAACTTCCTAGAGGCAGAGCTATGTCCTGATGTCCAGGCATGGGGGTGGAAGTGGGTGGATGGGGAACATTGGGAAACAAAAGTGGGTGGGCAGCCTCATCTGTGTGTCCTTGGGACTTCATCATGTGGTCCAGTTCAGCAGGCTGGGTGGCTCCTTGGGCTTCACCCTGAGCGAGATGAGGCTTGGAGACTTACAGTCGCCGTCCGGAGAGGGCTCAAAGCCATGGCCCCCCAGGGTGGGGGCAAAGCCGTGGATGGAATAGATGCCTGGGTGCGTGGCAGGGGAGGCTGGCATCCCCATGAAACCAGCCACATTGCCATGGGCGTGGGAGTACGGGGACATGCACGGGGAGGGAATGCCCTCTGGAGACACGAGGCAGGGCCCCCCTGGGCTCCCAGACCCAGGATTGGGCCACAGTGGGTTCTGCAGCTGTGAAGAGAGGAGATGAGCACTTGTGAGCTGGCAGGCCCAGGGGCCTGCCTAGGGGCTGTCTGTGTGGAGGCCCCAGAAACATTCCCAGAACCCTCCTCTTGGTCCCTGTCGAGCCCCTCCTCCCCCGGCAAAGGCAGCAGCATCTTAGGCTGCAGACGGAGAGTTCAACAGATTCCTTCGTGTTCTGCTAGCATCATTCCTAGCAGGCAAGAGGCCCAATCTGCAGGAATTAAGGGATTTGCTCAAGGTCACACACAGCCCTGATGCTGCTCCAGGCCTCCCCAAGCCAGAGCTCATCTATCTATCTATCTATCCATATTACATTTTAAATCAATTTATTTGCTCTTACCTTCTGATTCACCTTTCCCATGTATTTCCAACAGCAGGGCTGGGCCAGCTGAACCCTTGAGCTGGGAACTCAATCCAGGTGTCTCACACAGGGGGACATTACTTAACATTACTTAAGCCATCCCACTGCCCCCTCCGAGGGTCTGCATGAATAGGTCAGAATCAGGCGTGCAGCCAGGAATCAAACCCAGGCACTCCAGTGCAGGATGTGGACATCTGCGTGAGGCTGGACACAAAGCTCGCCAGGGTTTGAAGTATTACTGACCACCCCTCCAGGCAGAGCAAACTGATGCGGGCCCATGTGAGGTCTCACCTGGGGGTGGCTGTCAGTGCGGGGCAGCACTGAGATGTCATAGGAGGCCGTGAAGGGGTTTCGTCCCTCCTGGATCTTCCCATACCGCTCACGTTTCCGCCACTTGGCTCTGCGGTTCTGGAACCAGACCTGGGAGGGTGGGCAATAGGTCAGGAAGGTGTGGGGGTATGGGAGCAGCTCTGAGGAATGGAGTCCACTGGGGAGGGACAGTCATAAACCCTTGTTGTTGCAGAGTTGGCTTCAGGCTGGAGGATCTTGAGTGGCAGGGAGAGGCCCAAGCCCAGAGCAGGTGCAGTGGCCCCCACTGGCTGCCAACTGCCACTTCCCAGGCTGTCACTCTCCAGTTGTCCAGTTTGGAAGGGCTGTAGTGGGCCTTAGTACCCCTGGCCTGATCCCTGGGCAGCTCCTAGGTAGGACAGGGCACCTGCCAGGGTCCCACTTGCTTTGTACATTTTTCTGTTCTATCCAATGCACAGCTTCTGTGGAATCTTAAAGATACTGTGTTGCCTGCATGGTAGCCTAGCAGCTAAAGTCCTCACCTTGCACACACTGGGATCCCATATGGGCGCCGGTTCTAATCCCAGTAGCCCTGCTTCCCATCCAGCTCCCTGCTTGTGGTCTGGAAAAACAGTCAAGGACAGCCCAAAGCCTTGGGACCCTGCACCCATGTGGGAGACCCGGAAGAGGCTCTGGGCTCCTGGCTTCAGATCAGCATAGCTCCAGCTGTTGCAGCCACTTGGGGAGTGAATCAACAGACAGAGGATCTTCCTCTCTGTCTCTCCTCCTCTCTTGTATATCTGACTTTCCAATAAAAATAAAATAAGTATTTTTTTTTAAAGATACTGTGTTCTGCTTAGCCCCTTTGGGGCTCTCTGGTGACCTCAGCCCAGGACCCAGAGCCCAGCTCCCTGGCAATGGACCCTGCTGTCCCTGTCTCAAGTCTCTGTCTTCACAGGCTCCCACCCCAGCTCTCCCTCACACACTCTGCAACCCTGCTCCTTCCCACCTCTGCTGGGGTTCCCCTGGCCTGGGTTCCCTGTACCTCAACATGTAAGTGCAGGCTGGGTCCCCTCCCACCCTGGCCAGCTCTCATTCTACACGGCATAGTCTGTGGCTGTTGGAATCTTTCTGCTGATTTGTGGGCTCTGAGTCTGTGTGTGCTGTGCACACTGGCATGTGTGTCTGTGGTGAATCTGTTGCCTGGGATACACTGTGCCTGCTGTGTAAATGTAGATCAGTGACTGCATCTTGTATTTCTACCCCTTAATAAACAGTTGAGTGTCACACTCTGGCTACAAGCTGACAATATCAAAACCAAACAACCCCTGCTCTCCAGGGATCTAGCTGAAGAAGCTGTGTGAGTGTGAATGTGGATGTGCATTGCACACTCGTGTGTAAAAGCCCAGCTATCCAGGCTGGCACGAGGAACCACCCCAATAGTACCTGGCACCCACCCCATGGGAATTCCTGCCCCTGTAGATCAGTAGAGTGCTGACGGTCATGAAGCCATGTAGACCTTGGTCCTCCGGCTCCAAGGTTGCAGAGATCCCACAGCAGGCCTGGTGGGGGTCAGGGAAGGGCCACCACTGCCTGTAAGCCTGCCCAGATTTCCTTTCTCTGTTCTCTCTCCTCTGCAGGCTGGAGCCAAGGAACTTGCAATGTCACAGGCGACTCTTGCCCCATCCCCACCCCTCCTGCCTGGGCTCTGCGCCTAACCTCGGTGTGGTCTGGTGGGAATCACACTCCCACCAGAAAAAACAACTGTCAGGGAAACACCTGGATAAGGCCTAGTGGACTTGTGGCTACCCCTGCATCCTTCCAGGTTTGAAAAAGCCGAGGAGAGGCAGGGGCCAGCTGTGCTGCCCCAGGTTTCCGTGCTAGATGGCAGGAAGTGAATGTGTCTTCAATCCCGCAGTGACTCCGCAAGGGCCCATGCTGAGCATGAGGAGTCAGCTCCTCCTAAGTCTTCTTTAAGTCACTTTCTCACTTTTTCCTGGAGCCCCAAATCCACCTGTCTGTCCCTCCTGCTGGGAGCCCTAGGACCTTCTGCCCCTCCCTTGGGCCAGACTCCTGCAGAACCTCACACTTGTCCCATAACATCCATCTCCTCCCTGCCTGCCACCTTCATTTCTAACACGCCACAAAACAGACCTCCCTCCTCCTCCTCCTCCCCTTCCCCACATCCACTCATTCATCCCCAAGGCAGGGCAGCCCCCTGTGGGAAGCTAACCCATCCAAGGAGCCTTCTGTGGGGAAGGCTTTGTTGTCAGATGGAGGAGGGTTCCGAACTGGCTTCTCCCAGACAGGATTCCGGAAATGGCAAGGACTGAAGGCCACACAAGAACCTGGAGGGTGGCCGGCCCAGAGAGACCCTAGCAAGGTCTTTTGGTTGCTAACCACAGGGTGCCCTGATCCATGCTCAGCACAGCTCTGCTTTCAAAGTGTTGGCATCCTCAAGTTTCTCCTTAAGCTGTGCCTGCTACAGGCCTTGGTCCCTAGTTGAAAAACAGACTCAAGAGCCAAGGACATGCCTCAAAGTCACCTGGACAGCTGGGACATGACATAGCTAGTGCTTGCACACGGGGCTTGTTACTCCAACAGGGCACTCCCAGAAGTGGGGAGCAGGTGGAGGAAGAGGAGTGCCCGCCTCTGCCAGCGACCAAAACTTCCCCATGGTCTGGCCCACAGCACTCTCACCTGTACCCGAGCCTCTGTCAGGTCTGTGCGTAGAGCCAGCTGCTCCCGGGCATACACGTCAGGGTAGTGTGTCTTCTGGAAGACCTTCTCCAGCTCCTCTAGCTGGAAGGTGCTGAAAGTTGTGCGGTTCCGGCGCTTCTTGCTCTTGTTCTTGGCCAACTCCATGGAGTCTGAGAGTCCCGGGGAGAGGGGGACACGCAGGCTGGCCAGGCAGGGGCTCGGGGAGCCCTGCAAGGTGGAGGGTACGTCTGTGGGGCGGCCGGGACAGTCCAAGGGCAGCTGGGGGAAGCTGGCGGCTTTGGCGGCCTTCTCTTCAGCTGCAGTGGAAGACACAGAGAAGAGGATGGAAATGGGACCCGGGCTTTTGTGGGCGGACTGGAGGGAGGGGAAAAGCTCTGCCGCCTCTCGCCCCACCTCCCCTTGCCCTACCCTTCCTGTCCCCCACCCAGGGGAGCCTGGCATTTTCAGGCCTCCAGCTGAGGAGGGGGCCCTGGGGAACCATGTGCTCCGTGGTCTGGGGCGGATCTGCTGGGGCCAGAGCGGGGTTCATTTCGGGGAAGTGCTCTGTGGTGATGCGTCCCATGGGGCGTGGAGGTGCCAGGACTGGCGCCATGGTGGGGACCGCCACCCTGGCAGTGCCAAGAGAAAGGGCGTGGGGGAAGGGGCAAGGAGTGGGTGGTTGGCATTTTCCTCCCCTGCCAGGAAGGGATCCCCCACTATTTCTGACTCTGCAGGCCTTGGCTCCCATGTGCTTGTGCCCACCCATGCCCTCTGCTCTCAGGGTCTCATCCTCTGGACTCTGACTCAGGTCAATGTCAACTTGATCGGCCCTGGGGGGAACAAAGGGCAGAGAAGTATCTCCCCATTCACCCATCCTCAAACCATGATGTCTGGCCCAGGACTTGAGCTCTGGCCACAGACAGCAGAGCAGGGGCAAGACAGGCTAGGCTGGGGGTATACCCCTCTCCTGTCTCCACAGGAGCTGCCTGGGAGGAGCAGTCAGGGAGGACTCCCTGTGGCAGGCTGGGAAGGGCTCCCAGCAGCCCCACCCGCTCTGACGTGTTAACCCTCACTTAGGGAGCTTGGGGAGCCCTGCCACCACTCACCACCCTCAGGGCATGGCAAAAACTAGGTCACCCTCATCACCCCTGCCCTCTCCCCGGGGCCAGGACCCCCAGCAGTGGTGGCGGCTCTGCAAAGAAGGCCCTCCGCAACAGTCTGCTGGGACTGGCAGGCGACGCCACCAAGACGCCCCAGTGACTCACACAGTCCCTTTTCCTGGCCCCAGGCCCATTGCCAGTGGGGGCCTGGCCCCCAGGAGGCCCAGTGAGCTGGCACTGAGAGGCGGCTCCTTCCTGGGGATGGGGTGGAAGGGGGTCCTGGTTTCAGCAGCCCAGCTGCACTGGAGAAACCATGGGCAAGGGGAGATGGGCTTCTTGGGGACACTATTGCACTGCAGAGGACAAGCTGGTCAAGGTCCCACTGCCGTCCCCCACCTGGAAGATGGTCAGGGACCTCCCAGGTCCACCCAGGCTGTGAAAGCAGCTGCTCCCTGACGTATACATCCCAGAGCCTAGTCTGTATAGCTCATGGCCACAGTGCACACACCTTCATAGCTCAACTAGACCAAAGTGGAGAAAGCATCCAAGCCCCATCTCCACCCCTCCCCCACCCAGTTCCCCTTCTTGGCGGACACATTTTGGTTCCAGGGTTAATTCCATTTGGTAGATGCTCAGGGGAGAGAGGCGGTGGGAAAGGACTCATGGAAATTGAATCAAATAATTGAAAATGATCAGACTGGAGGGGGACTCCCTACACATAATAGGCCCTCAAAGTGGGTCGAGGGATAAAAATCTTGCTGTTTGGGGTTCACAGAGAGGCCATGCTGGACACTCTGGCCAGAGGAAGAATGAGGGGGCCCAGTGTAGGGGTGCAGAAAGAGGGGTCAAGGCTGGTGCTCCATGTTGCCACCAGTGCCAGGGTTCCCCCAAAGCCCTGGCACTGACCCACCTGCATCCTGAACCCTCACTATTGACCTTAATGGGACCTGCCTAGAGGAAGTGGCCAAATCTGGAGCCATGGAGTTCACCTTGTTAACACTGAGCCAGCTGGCTGTCAGAGTCAAGGCTGGCAGTGAGTGCAACCAGACTCCCAGATGGGCTACCTGCCAGTGAGGCCACATCCGCAGCCCTCTGTCCACCTCTGCATCTGCCCAGGCGACAGCACTTGCAAGAGGCCAGAGAGCTGGCCACTCCTCAGGGCAACGGCCTTGAAACACCCTGTGACCTGCCCATAGGACCTCAGGCAGAGGGCATCTTCCCGTCTTTGGAGGACAGGGCCCCTCTCTCCTGAATGAATGCGGGCAAGGCAGGGAAGAAAAGAGAACCAAGACCAAGGGAGGACAGCTGCCCTGGCGCTTAGGGAAGTGGATGCTCTGCAGGGCTGCCCGCCTGCTGGAGCTCCAGGTGCTGGAACGTTCAACCTGTGCTGGAGGCTTACAGCCTCTGGCTGCAGCACAGCCAGAGCAGGGACCACAGCAACATCTCCCAGGTCTGTGGAAGTTGGGGTCCCTTTAAAGCACAAAGGAGTTCTGCGGGCTTAGCCCTGAAGCAGCACCTCTGTTGCATCCTTGTCAGCCCAAGCTGCAAAGGATTCCCTCAAAGCTGCCAAGCAACTTGCGCAGCCAGCCGGCTGAAACTTGGCTGCCACAGCTCTGGCCTAAGATTGCAAGCCTGGGTAGACACAAATGTCATGTGTAGGACCACGAAGAGGCCTGGCTGCCCAATACTAGAAGTGTCCAGCCTCAGCACAGAGGCCTCCTTCTGGCCCACTGAGAGCAGTGGCTTGGGGCTCCATGGTTACCTGACAAAATTCTAGCGGGGGTCACCTTCCGGATGCCACGGTCCCGGGGTCAGAGGCTTAAGCTCCAAGGACAAATGGGTGCCCTGGTAGGGCAGCAGCAAAGAACGGTCAGGGCCTGTCCTCTGGTTCCCCACGTGGAGGGCGCCAGGATGGCTGATTCGGCGGACAGGCAAGCACGCAGCTCCGGGTCCACAGAAGGCCAAGTGCTAGCTGCTGAAACAGCCCCGGTCGCAAGGCAAGAGGGAAAGAACCTTTTCAGAGCCCCCCAGCTCCGGCCCAGATCGCGCAGCACATGGGGTGCAGCTGCGTGCTCACTGGTCTAAACTGGAAACGCTCCTTGCCGATTATGTGATAAAGACCTGGAATTAAAGCTGGGGGCCTCGGTTCACCCGCCGCTTAGCACTGAGGAGACTGCGCAGGGCAGACACGTCCCACCCCAGCAGCCGGGTTTGGTGCGGTGCGCCCAGCTGGGGTCCGTCCAGGGCATGGCCCAGGGCAGCCTGCGGAGCTCCCGCCCGGATGCACGAAAGGCAAGTGGCCGCCAGCGTGCCCAGCCGGGTCCCAGCGTACCCGCCGCGCCTTCTTTCGTTTGGCCTGCGCTCAGCTCCCCGGAAAGCCGGGGCTGGCCGTTCCCGTCCGTTGTGTCCACTCTTTCAGAGGACTCACCCTTTCTTTCGTTTTGTTCGCTCTCTTCCTCTTGGTCCTTCTCTCTCCTCCCCGACCCCAACCGACCCGCTTCGTTCGATTTTTCGCTTGCCTTTTTTTTCTTCGTTCATTCTTCATTTTTGTTCTCCCCGTTTCCGACCGTCCCAGCTAACCAACAAGCACTGGCCTCCCGTAGTTATCCTCGATTGTTTGGTTTAATTTCCGCCTCCCGTTTTCTGGTGGTTTTCCACATTCTTTGGATTTCTCTCTCCTCGTTTCGTTGTCACCTACTCGCCGTCGGATCCCAGCTTGCCGAGGCACTCCCAGACCCTTTGTTGGGCTCCAGCACTCTTCTTAATTTCTAGGCGCCGGGGTCGGATCTTGTGGGACGCGCGCCCCGCAGGCTGGGTCCCGCTGGGCGCAGTGCCCTGGGCCAGGCTGGTACCTGTCCCCGGCCGTGCGGTAGGCGCTGCGCGGCCGCCGCCGTCTGGCTGGGATCAGAGGAGCCAGGCCAACTGCTTCTCATTAAGTTTCAACTGTGGTTTTTATCAGGAGAGTCTCTTTCAAAGGGCACAGACAAGAAGCTCTGCGGACTCACTCATTTCCTCCGCTGACCCCCACACACCTCCTCGTCCTCTCTCCCCTATACATTCCACCCCGACCCCCAGCCGGACCAAAGCACCGGCTGCCCGACCACTCCACGGAAGCCCGTGAGGCGCCGGCGGGGCGGAGGAGGCGACCGGCGGCCTCGGGAGGATCTCAGTGGAGCCGACTCTGGGCCTAGGCAATAGGGATGTGGCAGCCACGGCGGGTGGCACCACACAAGGACACTCACGACAGGTCAGCGGATGCAGTGGGCTGTGCGCCAGCCTGCCAGACCCCGCGCCAGTGCGGGCAGAGACGCGGTCGACGGGCAGGATTTGGCACGCTGGACGCCAACCCAGGAGCACCAGGTACCCAGGCGTTAGGCCCTTCCAGGGCTGCTCCCAAAGGCCCAGCCATGACGTGCCGGGAAGCCAGAAGCCGGCAGGGCGGCCATCATCGTGTACAACAACAGGGAAGGCCAGGTTAGTCGGAGAAATAACGGAGCGACTTGCGCTGGGAGAAGGGCCCCACCAGTCGGCCCGAGCGCTTTCCGCAGAGGCCGGCCCAGGGCAGAGCCCGACGTGGCCATTCCAGATCGAGGCCCAGCCTCTGGGCCCTCGGCGGGGATCAGACACAAAAGCCGCCCTTCTCATCCCCGCGTCGGGGCTCAGCGTAACGTAACCCGGCGGTTTGGGACTTCTGGGTTGCCGGCGGTTCAAAACCAAGTCAGGCCAGGCAAGACGAAGCTCGGGCGTTTTGGCTCCAGCCCTGACCCGGCTCCGGGTGGTCGCTGCTCCGCCCTTCCTCGATCTCCTGGTTCTTATTCTTGCGGCCCGGGGTCGCGGGCGACTCTATCGTACCGCCCTGGCTTTTACCTGGTCCTGGCCGGCGACAACTTGGCGAAAAGACGAGAGGGACAAAAAGTTGAGCTAAGTCGCGAGCGGAAGAAAGCCCCCGGGGTCTGGATGGGCCAGCTTAAGGCAGAAGAGAGAGGGGACGGACAGAGAGGGCTGCGCGTGCTTCCTTGCCGCGCCTTACCTTCCGCGGAGCCCTCGTAGAAGTGACCGCCGTTGAGCGTTGGGCCGGGCCCTAGGTCCTGCAGGTACTTGGCGGGCGGCTTGGCAGGCTCCGGGAGGTAGGGCTCCAGGGGCCCGCAGGCCGGAAAGCGGGTCAGCCGTGGGCCGCGGGGCGGCGCGGGGTGCAGGTGAGACACAGCAGCGGGGTTCCCCTGGGGGCCTGAAGGCTCGTCCCCAGAGGCCGCATAGGGGCCAGGCGCCGGCCCCAAGGCGAAGGGCGCGCAGCGCTCGGGGTCCATGCCGGCTGGGGGCGCACAGGCCGCCGGGGCTCCCGCGCTGCCCGCGCGGCCTGCGAGCGCCCGCCAAGGGGGAGGGACCTGGGCGCGGGGGGCGCGGAGCCCCCGGGAGCGGCGCACCCCGCGGGGGGTAGGGGGTCGAGGGCAATGGGGGGCCGCGCCTCTGACTTAATGCTGGAATCATCCACGTCACGTGCGGCCCCGCGCACGTTAACCCCTCGGAGCCCGGGAACCCCCTAATACACCCCGGAGCCCAGCGTCCCGCGACCCAGGCAGCATGAGCAAGAGAGCTGAGGAGAAGCAAGCGGTTTCAGGACAGAGTCCCTTTTGTGCCCATGCGGGTGAGTGGCTGGCTCCAGCAGCACCCTTGGTCCTGATACCAGTCCAGTGGCTCTTGCTGCTGGAGAGGAGGGGCGGCAGCATGGGGATAGACCCCCTCCTCTATAACCCCATGCCTGTTCTCCTGACGTCAGCCTGGGATGAGGCTCCCCCCACCCCACACACACATCGGCAGGCAGGGCGTGGACTATGGGGACTGTACTCAGCTCTTTGCCCCGGGAGCCAGCTGGACACCACGCCAGCCCAGCAGATGTCTTGCTTCTCAGAAGGGGTCATTGGGACTGTGGTGTGGACACAAATTTGAGCTGGGTTTGGGGAGCACTGGCTAGCAGTGGAACCTCAGAGTCCTCATGTGACCGTGCTCTTGGCTTTCTGTAGATCGGAAGTTGAGTGGCAGGAGCAGAAGCAGGGCAGAACAGAGCTGCCCAGCGGCAGGTCAGTCAGAGTCCTGCAGGGACCAGCTCTTGGGGGTACCACAGGCATACAGGGAAGGAACCACTTCATAGGCCCATGAGGATCAGGGTCCCTGGGGCCCCCGGGAGAAAGGCTGTGTGGGCAGGTGGATGGAGGTCAGGACCCTGCTGCTTGAAGACGCCATTTTAAAGGGCGGGGGAGTAAGGGTTGGACTGTATTTGCTAAGAACTGGGTTTTCCCAGCCAAAAAGGCAAGAGGCTTAGAGCAATCGTTTAGTTTTGTTTTTGTTTTGTTTTGCTTTAAGAAAGTCACAGTCCCTGCCCTAGAAGTATCCCTGGAACCTGTCACTGCTCCTGGGTTCGGAAGCCTTTGGGTCTGGGTGGAGCATTTTTATTTTCCATGCCCCAGAGATCTACCCAGAAGAGAGAATGGGGAGGGGAGGGAGTCAGATATCATTTGTATTTCATTTGAATTTTCAATTTTTAAAGGAATCCAAAAGGCCTGGTGTGAACACCTCCCTCTTCCGCCAGAGGCTTAGAGGGGGCTTCTTGGCTGTCCTCAACCCCTGGCTGGGCTGTAAATCAGGGCCAAACAGGAACCAGAAGCCTTGCATCTCACAAGAAGTCATTAAGCCGTTATTAAACATACCGTAACTTCTCTGAAGTCTTATTGACTTAAACCCCACATTGGAGGCATTGTGGCCAATGGGGTCCCCTCGTCCCAGCCAGGAGCCCAGCTGAGAGGTGGCAGCACATGGGGTTGAGGTTTAGCTCCAAATCCCGTTGCCCCTCTGGTCTCCCCAGAGAGATCCATTATCCAGGATCCAATCAACTCCAACTTTCCCGTCTACTCACCCTGATCACCTTTGCGCAAAAATCAGTTTTTTTGGTGGTTGCTGAAGGGATAGTGCTGACTTTGTAGGGCTTTGTGGCAGACGCAGGAAGCATGTCACCCACAACTGAAACAAGGCAGCCTGGACTAGTTGGGCTTCTGCCTCAGGTGACAGCCTGGCTGAGCCTTGGTTTCCTCAGCATGAAGGCAGGCCTTGCGTGCAGCCAGGGATCTTGGAGGAGCCCTTGTGTCCTGTTGTTAGCTGTGTTAATTGAAGACACGATGACGTGGGGGGTGATGTTCCCAGGGTTGATCAGTGTAAATATCTGGGTTCTGTCATTGGGTTGGCAGAAGGCTCTAGATTCCAACCAGCAGGGACCCAGGGCTGGGGCTGAGCAGAGAGACCCAAAGACTGTATTCCATCCTGAACCCTAAAGTTCCTCCAAACATCCTTCCCCTCACTGGACAGATGCCATTTCTGTGCCACGATAGTGTTGCCAACTGAACCCAGGATATCGGGAGCTACAGGAAAAGTGCAAGTTGGGTGATTAAAAAGAGTTGCCCCTTCCTGTTAGGATTTTCTCCTAGGATCACGCAAGGCAAGACTCAGGGAGAGGACTTTTTGTACTCCCCTTCCACAGGACCCATGGAAACTCCTGCTTTATCAGCCTGTGAGGGGGAAAAGTTTGATGGAGCAGGTACACAGGAAATACAGAACTGGCAACTTCAGAGGGCCTAAGTTTTCCTTCCTAAAAGGGATGGGAGAGGCCCTGGTGCTATAGAAACAAGCCACAGCTAACCCAGTACGCGCAGCATGCCAGGCGCTGTGCTATGGATGCTGCACATACTGATTCATTGCATCGCACAATGCCAGCAAGAGCCTGAGGCTGCAATAGGCAGCCTTGTGTCCAGCTGGGGGTAGCAGGAACTGCCTGGATGCTCAGATCCTTAGTCTCCTGTTCCACGTGATTGCTTCTCAGCCTTTCTCTAAGCCAAGGGAACAGAGTCACACCCTGCACACCCTGCTCTTGTTCATGGGGGCGGTGGCATGCTGAGGTCACGGTGGATAGAGTCTGGAATGGAGTCGTGCCACTGCCCTTGCCATTGACGGGTCGTGGGCCCCGGCCGGCTGTGGCCGAGGAGACGGCATCTGCAGAGCTGAGCCCCAGTGAAACACAGCATCTCACACCTGAGGGGTTTATGACCTGTGCTGCCAGATGTGGGGCAGAGCTCGAAAAGAATCTGTGAGTTCTCCATGCCTGCTGGGTAATAAGCAGTTGGACTGCAGCAGCATGTGCTGCCCACACCTTGTCCCAAGAATAAGAGATGGACAGAGGATGTGAGTCACAGACTCCTGGAGTCTGCAATGAAAGTAGGCTTTAACATTTTTTTAATTTTTGTTAATAACAAAACCTCTCCTTTTGCTGAAAAGAGCTCCCTTTTTGGTGGCTCTGCTCCCTGTGGGCTGTCTGATAGTGCATTCATGTCCGAGGGGGGCAGGAAGAGAAGAAGAGCGATGGGGCCCCTGCCTGCATGGTGTGGACATTTGGCTGTCCGGGATGGTCACGTGTTTCCTCAGGACAGGGAAAACTGTCCCATGCCTGTGAGGGAGGGTGAAATCCCTTTTCAAAGACAGAGTTCCCAGCTACTGGCTTGGCTGTGAGCTTCGGTATGTAATTAGAGCAAAACGCAGCTGTAGCTGTGGCTCTCTAGTTCGAGGTCTCCCCTCAGCCCACAGCACCCAAGGGAGAACTTAAGGAGAATATTTTTCTTTCAGTACAACTCCGGTTGGCTTGGGTCGGAACAGTGGGAAGACTGTAACCTTGGGTCTGAGACTGGCTTGACACACACAAACTTCCTTCCAGACTGGATATCTTCAGTTGCTTCCCGCCCCCTCCTCCCACCCTGCCTCCCGTCCTTCTTCTTTGAAGAGGAGATGATGGGTATTACCCTTGTCCTTTTAGACCTCGGAATCCTAAATTGGTTCCTATGAAAAATCCAGATTTGAGAATTCATGTGGATTGTTTCCCATTAGTGACATTCTTCCTAGAAGGTCAGGCTGAGGAATGGTAAATAAACCATCAGATCCGCTGCTTCCTCCTCCCCGGGACAGTTAAAAAAAAAAAAAAAAAAAAAAAAGAAGAGGGTGGGGATGTGCCTTGTGTAGCGGGTACCCAGAATCCCCAGATGTGCTTCTCACAACCCATTCTGGTGACGGTGCTTTGAGGGTGAGTGCTAGGCATCTATCTATCCCCCACCACACACACCCAAGTGAATTGCTCTGTTTCACTGGGAAAGCCACTTAACTCCAGTCTCTGACTGGAGACCTGGGAGGAGTGATCGTGTGGGGCAGCCTTCCTGAGATGTGTGAACCCATGTTTATACAGATGTTACTGCCGCCGTCTCCTCCGCTGGTCCTCATTGTCCAGCAAGGCCTCTCTGCCCACCTCGTGGGGTTGGCTTGGGATGGGGGGAGGGAAAAGGGAGGCAGGACTTTCTGTGATCAGTCAGTATGGGATGGGGGCTGAGTCTGTTCTCAAATTTGGTTGACTTTAGGTTGGATTCTGTGGTAAGTGCTGGCACCATGGAAGACTTGATTTGTAGGGGAGCCTTTGATGAACTCATTCTTGGTGTAAAACAGATGGGGGCAGATTTAGGCTTCATGACCATTTAACACTTGTATTAATAGGATACATTCGTATATTCCCTGAGCATTTGTTAGAGGTCAACTCTGTTCTGGACAGTGTGGCTGTGCGCTAAGGATTGAACCAGGATTGACACCTGTTGCTGCCCAGAACACAGCATCAGGAGAAATGTCAAGTGCCAAGTATATTCCTTGTGCTAAGGTGGAAGGGCACCTATGTCAAGGGCACTAGTCCTGGTTGTGGGGACAGCTTTGGGCGGCAGGCACGTAGCAAAGTTAATCAGGGGCTACTTAGATGGAGCAACAGGGAAAGAGGACATTCCAGAGAATACAGCCCAAGGTTGAACAGGACAAAGTCAAGTTTGAGGAATGTAAATATGTCACATGTTCCTTCCTGGGACATGGAGCACATTTGGGTTGGGGTGGGTGAAAGAGGAACAACAGTGGAGGCATCCCTGTGAATGGGGGACCACCTTGGGGAGCAGAAATGATGGCTCCATGGGCATCAACATTGAGGATGAGGAGCAGGAGGAAGTGGAGGAGGCAGTCCTCT
The DNA here is from genome assembly GCF_030435755.1 of Ochotona princeps. NCBI lineage: Eukaryota > Metazoa > Chordata > Mammalia > Lagomorpha > Ochotonidae > Ochotona > Ochotona princeps. Next base: position 93,356,737 of record NC_080833.1, read on the forward strand.
GCCCTTGGGGTGGACCCCCAGCATCCACACTGTAAGAGCTAGAGCAACCTTAAGTGCTTTTGTTCACTGGGAGCTGTGATGCGGAGTTGAGTGGCTCTCAGTACAATCAGCTGGGTAGGGGAGGCCCAGGGGCATGGGGTAGCACTGTTTTGGCTCTTACAGGGAATGCTGGCCAGGGCACCCCTTGAACTCATTCCAGCAGGAAATCCATTGGTTCCAGAGTGTAGATTCCAGCTTTGTTATTTTGTAGGGCTAATAAGTATGTAATGATCGCATTTGGGGCCCTTCCAGGACAAGGCAAACATTCACTGTTGAGCACCCTGACTTCTGGGTCCTGGAAGGAGAACCATGTCCCCAGAGGTGTCCACTGCCACCCCCGGGCGGTTGGCCCCCACCCTGGAAGAGGCGAGGTGGGGAGTGGGGTCGGAGAAGCCCAGGTTGAATTTTGCAAGGAGCTAGGAGGGAGCCGAGAGGACAGAGTGAGGGGCTGCACTGCCCAGCTTCTCCTGGAGTCTCCAAGTAAGAGGAGGTAGTGGACGGGTGATTATAACAACAATCACTGTTTGCAGATCACTGCCTCCCTTGCCAGCAAAACCTCGTCTCCCTTAATCCTGACGACACCAAATTGGTATTCCCATTCCTGGCTTTAGGAAGTTGCTGAGCTTGCAGTGGAGATGAGTTATCTATTGCTGGCTGACAGATCACCTCACAAGCTGGTGACTTGGGTGTTGGAGCAGGAGTCAGCACCTGGGCGTCTGGGATTCAGGACCACCTTGGCCAAATGCTCAGGACCCCAGGCCAGACATTGGCTGGGGGCTGAATGGAATATCCTGCAGACTTGGTCTGCAGGTGATCTGGTTCTGTTCGTATGCTCGGGGCGAGGTGGATCCTGGTTCCTCTTCATGGGACCTCTCTTGCTGATCCAGAGTCTGGCCAGGCTCACAGCTGGACTGGTTGTCCCCTCATTCACCACCCCTGGAAGATGGTCCAAGAGCCCCAGGTGGAAGCTGCAGGTTGTTTCTGATCTCGCCTGGGGACTCAGGCACCATGACTCCAGATGCTACAGTCCACACTGGTGAGTTAAACGTGTCAGCTCCGATTTGAACTGAGGGAGGGTGATGTCAGCTGCACCTCCCCTGAGGTCATTTTGGACGCTGGCTCAGAAAATGGCCTGTATTCCACCCCTCCTAAGTGCTGCTGGGGTTGAAGCCCAGGGCTCCTCTCCTGCTTAGCAGTGGGTAGCTGTGAGGATGGGAGGGAACCTGGAGGGGCAGATAGCATGACTGGCAGGCAGGTGTTAGAGCCCACTGGGCAATGAGTCTCACACTTTTTTATCAAGAGGATCAGGTGCCAGGAGAGCCCGACATACTACCTGGGGTCTTCAGCTGTTTTAGCAAGCACACTACTACATGAAGGTCTCCCAGTACCGAGAACTGCCCTCAGGGCTTCACGCGGTTCTGTGGCTTACACAGTTAAAGGGAAGCAGGCACACATCTCTAAAGGCACAAGAAAGGGAACTGGGCCTTTGACCTTAAACTGAGGGAGATATTGCACGCCCACTATAAATGAGGGCCATCTGCATTTTTCTGGTTCATAAGATCCTCTCAGGAAGAGCAGTTGTTATTCCTGCTCAACCATAGGAGTACAGAATACAGAGACCTTCAGTCTACTGGCCAAGGGCCACGTGCTTCCAAAGTGAGGAACCGGGTGGCTGGCCCTGCAGACAGGCTTGCCTCATCTCCAGTGTGGCACACTGCCTGGGCACGCAGGACCCGAGCGTTCAGTAGAAGTAGAGATTGTGGTAGGCAGAAAGAAGGGGCTAAAAACCCACATTCACCCGGAAGCTGGGTCTGGGTCCTTCTCGCTTTCCAAGAATCAGATCTATGAATGATGAATGACCCAGAAACACAAGTTGTCTACCCAGTGCGAGGTAGTCTGCCCTGGCAAAGGACAGACCTGGCAGGTGTGCTCGTGGGTCCTTCCTGTTGCTGCAGGAAGCCACTGAGTGGTCCCGAGCACCTCTGCCCAATCCCTGGACTCCCAGCTGCACAGCCAACAGGTTGGAGGCCACCAACCACTGCTCCCTGAAAGGGGGCTCTGGATCGCAGCCAACATGTGGGCAGGTGAAGTGGAGGCATTGCCAACTGCTAATCAAGTGGACTGACCGTGTCAGGCCCAAGGAGCTTGATAGCTCCAGCAGGGGGTTCTGAGAAGGGATAGCAGAGATGGTGATGAAAACCTAGATGGGACAAGAATGAGACAGGTGTGGAGTCTACATTCTTTTTTGGTGGTAGGGATTTAAAAAGTGTTGAGAAGTGCTTGGAGCATTCCTGGCCAGTAGAGAGGGTTTGATAAGTATTAGGATTATTCCTGCTGTTGTTCTTTAGCAAGTCAGTGAGCGCTAAACTTTGGGAAGATAAATTTGAAAGCTTGTCCTGAATAACAGGATTGACAATGATACTTCACATTGGTTGAGCAGCCACCATGGGATAGCCTCTTTACATACAGTGTCTTATGTAGGCTAACTTTATCAATGGGGGGGTCCATTTTACAGATGGGAAAGCCAAGGTGAGCCAAGAATATGGAGCTTATCCAGGGGAGTGGGGGGGGGGGGTTCAGGAGAAGGGGACCTGCAAAAGCCTGCCCTGGATTGTGGCTTGGGGCATGCTCAGAGGGCTGATTGTAGGTACAGAGAGTTGATGGCAGAAAAGGGCTGCATCTGTAGCTAGACAGGGCTGGGGTGGGAGTTGTATGGACAATCAGCAGCCCGGAGAAAGGGGTCCCAGAAGCTCTGCATGTGGCAGCAGCAAAGGGAGAGCTGGCTGTTAGAAGCAGGGTACGGGGACCGTGTCTTCCAGGGACATTTCTAGCCTTGGAGCCTGACTTCCCTGCAGGAGCGGAGCCTTTATCCCAGCATTCAGTCATGGCATTGAACTTGGCCAAAGCCTAACTGCTCTCTGAATTTGAGGGGATATTCTTAGGGGAACAGAGGAAGGAGAGCTGAGTGTTAGATGTCCCAGCCTCAGGAGGTCCTGGGCCCAGTGCCATGGAGCTGCTGGGCTTGGTAACCTCCAACTCCCCATCCTGGGTGGCAAACAGGATGTTGGAGGAGGATGGGAGCAGGGGAGGACCTTGCCTCTATGTGCTCTGAGTCTCCCTGTGTAGACTATGAAAACACCTGGTCCCTTTGAAGAGGCAGAATGAGCCTGAGCCCCCTCCCGCGGGAGGGAGAGGTGGCCCTCTCCACAGAGGTCCCACAAACAGCGATGTTAGCAGCAGCTCCTGCTGTCTTTGAGACAGGCCCCGGGCCAGGCCAGTTGGGGGTGGGGGTATAGAATAAGGGAATCAGGGCAGGCAGCCTGGCAGTGGGGGGGCTTGGCGGTGGGGTATGGCCATCACATGTGCCCATACAGAGGATGTGTGTCTGTCCGTCCTTGGGGAAATCTTCAAAGCTCTGCCTTGTGGGGACCCCTAGCAGCCAGAATCAGGCAGGCCCTCGGTTTGCGGGGTCCTTCCCAGAGGGACAGCAGCTGTGATGGCACTAGGGCCCCAGGGAGGCTTTGGGGGAAGGCAGTCCTGTAGGCACATTCACACCAGATCCATTGGACAAAGAGACCGGATATTTTACTGTTTGATAAAACTTCATAAAACAGTGGAGTTGAGTGATTTTGCTGTTGCCTGAATGGAAGTCTCCTAAGAACCCATGCCAAGAAGATAAATAAGACCGTGGCTCCAGGAGCAGAGCTGAAACAAATGTGCAGCGAGAGGTACATCAAAGTGAAACGCATGCTCCCGCCTGGGGCTCCGTGTGTGGGGAAGGGTGTGTGCGTGTGAGCATGTGCGGGTGCACATGCGCGTGTGTGTGCACATGTGTGAGTGTGTGTGTTTGGGGGGGGGCAAGTGTTTGGCAGGCACGAGGTCCCATCAAGGGGTCCAGAGATGTCCCCTGGGTTGCTGCCAACCCTTCTGAAGGCAGCCGTCTACACATGAGGCCTGCCTGGGTTTTAACTTCCATCAGGCCCAGCCCTGTTCGCTACAAAGGAAAAACCAACGCTAGCTGCAGTTAGCTGGCAGGGTGGCGGTGGGGAGGGGTCATTGGACAGGAACCCTTCGGTGGGCAGTGTGAACAGCCTGTGGCCAGCTGCAAGCTTTATTTTGCACACTGACGAAGGGGTGAGGTGGGTATAGAAGACAGTGATCCTCTTTTACATGACTTTGAGCACCTCCCGATTGGGGGGGGCAGCTCAGGGCATATGTTGGGTGGGGGGATGGGATAGGATGCTGGCAATGCCAGTCCGCCAGTCCGAGGAATCTGAGGCCAGCAGCAGCAGCATCCAGAAACTGGTTACAAGGCAAATTATGGAGCCTTAGCCCAGAACCTCCTGGAGTGGGGGCCCATCCAGTTTTGTCTTAACAAGGATTTTTCAAAGCGGAGGTTTGAGAGTGCCTGATCGGGCGTGCCATCTTCACAAAGGAGAAAAGGCAGCGGGCTTGGAGAGGGAACTTTTGCCCAGGGCACTTGGCTAATTAGGACACAACCACTTTTCCTCTTATCCATATGGTCTCAGCTATTTCTTTTGCAAATAAATGGGAGGATTTAATAGATTCTTTTTTCCTTGGAGGCAATTATGTGTTTATACATTTTCCATTTGTTAATAAGCCACTGAGATCAGTCGCAGTACTGGGGCTCAAATTGTGCAACCCTTGCTGTAAAGTCTAGGCTCTGGGAAGTGGACTTGACCCTTTCTGCCTGTGTCCCACACCCAGGCACACAGGGCCGGGTCTCCCAGTTGGCTCTGTGGTCCCCTGTGGCTCCAGAGTCTGGTTCTGTGTGCATCTTTTGATCCATAACCCCTCCCCACCAAGTGAGGATTGGTTTGGCCCTCTGGCATCCATGACCCCCTCAGGGAAGACCTGCTTGTTTCTGCTCTCACAGCGGTTCGGCATGTTTCCGATGTTGCATCAGTGTTTGCCCCAGCAGAGTGGCCCTTCACTGGGGGCAGATCTGCTCTCTGCGTGGGGAAACACAAGGGCCCTTGTCCCTTGGTGTGGGAGCCAATGGCCCTCCACCGTGGCCATCTAATCACCCCTCTATCTCTCCTGGCTGGGCTCAGCAGAAGCACCAGTTCCCAGATCCACAGGGAGGGGTGGGGGGCATGAGGTGGGGTGAGCAGCTCTCAGCAGGGCCACAGGTCAGTGTGATTGTATCAATCAGCCTGCAATCTGGGAGATTCCTCTGAAAAATTCTGCCGAGGTCTGAGTTTCCTTATAGATGGGAGGAGTTGGTTTGCTTTTCAGTGGTAAGCTGAAATCCTGGAGGATTTCAAATGTGGATGGGAAGACAAAAGCCTGCTCCCACGGCCTGAATGGGGCCAAGGCAGAAGCCCAGCTAAGGACCAGAGTCTCCTTGGCCCCAAACCTTCACAAAGTACTCTCCTGTGCTCCTGGACAATCGATTTTCCTCCTCTTGAGCCAGGGAGCTGGGTGAAGCCAGCACCCTCACCTTGTAGGAGTTGTATCACCCTGGGATGGTCTGTGGGAACTGGGCGAAGGCTGCACCCTCACCTTCCACGAGTTGTACCACCCTGGAATGGTTTGTGGGTACCTCCTCAGCCCCCTCCCTACCCCCCGCCTTCTGTCCCATCATGGAGTCTATTACCCACAGCGGAAATAATTCCAGTCAACCTGTGTTTCCCTTTGAGCACTTCAAAAAGCCCTAGAGATAATGGGAGTCTCCCCGGAGGGTGGCCAAGCTGGGCTCGGGGATCTCCACTAGGATGCCAAGACAGAGCAGGGGCACAGAGGAAGCGTTCAGCGATGGCTCGGTTGAGCGGGTTGCCGGGCTGCGAGGCTGTGGCCGCTGAACAGCGGCGGGCCGTCACAGTTGATGGAAGCAGTTCTGGTTTATTCAGGCCCAGAAAGCCTGCTCGGGTTTCTGCAGTGACAGCGTCTTCCCCAGGAATGGACACCTTTCGGTCCCCCATCTCTTTCCCATTCTGCACCCACACACGCAGAAGGGAATTGTAAAGAAGCCCCTCTGGCTGAATTCAAATTCTGCTATTTGGAATCACTTCCCCCACCCAACGCCTCGCGATCCGGAAGATTTATTTTATTACATGGTCCACACTTGAAAGTAATTGAGCCTCGGCGTGGGTGCTCGCGGGCTGCGGAGGGCGGGCAGAGGCGCGGAGATGGTTCGCGCTCCTTCGCGGCTCCGCGCCCCTGCGCTTGCCGCCCGGTCCTGGTTTCGCTGCTGGCCCGGCAGCTGTGCTCCCGGCCTCCCGCGCCGACTGAGCGGGGGAGAAGTTCCTGGACGCCAGTCGGGGAAAGAGAGGTATGTGTGGTGCGGGGAAGAGGAGTGAAGTTGTGACAGCGTGCGGTGCACCGTACGCCGCGCGCCGTGCCCGGGGCGAACTGATCGCGCTGCCGGCTGTTCGCATCCCTCTTGCGGGCTCTCAGCAGCCCGCAAGGCTTGTTAGCCGTTCTGGCATCCGAGTCCTCGCCCCAAACGGGAATGAGGAAGAGTGCGCGCGCGCAAGAGAGAGAGCATTCTAAGTTTAATGTCAACTTTCAGACTCCATAAAGTCAGATCAAAGGGAACTGACGCTAGCTTTCTCCCCGGGTCGCCAGAGACCTCAGGGTTCGAGGCGCCCCAGGAGTCGAGCCCGTGGCCACCCGGCGTTCTCTGAACCTGGAGGCCCAGGCCTGAGTAAGACGCGGGCGGCACGGGAGTCCTGCTCCTGACGCGGCGATCCTGGTGGGTCGACGCCAGGACACCGTCACGCGGCGGGGCCTGCGGGGAGCCGAGCCGGAGGCTGAGGCCGAGGAAACGCGCGAGCCGGGAGAGCGGCGCTCGGGGACCCGCGGCGGACCCACCGCCCAGCGCGCTGCCCGACAGGCAAGTGAGTGCCTGGCGCCCCGTGCACCTACCGCGGACACTATCAGCCCTCAAGCCGTCCAGCCTGGAGCGGCGGCAAGACCCGTGCTGCGGCGGCAGGGTTCGCGCACCTTTGCCCGCTCTGGTACCACAAGGCCCTTCGCACGCTTTCGTTTTCTGCTGTCCGTTCTCCGTGCCAGTCTCCAGTAAAACTTGAGTTCATCCTGCGCTTCTCTTTGTCTGTCTGAAACGATTCTGAGTCTGACACCGCAAGGGCTGCGAAGACTTTGGCAGGTGGGAATGAAACTCGGCTGGGTTCCCTTGGAGATGCGTGACCTTGAACTCTGAAAATTCGAACAGCCATCAAACAGCCTTCAGGGTTATGGTTTTGAGATAGCTGCGTGGAGATAAAACTCTCCCAGCTTGGGGATAATTGCGGAAGACGTTGTTAGTAGCACAGTGATAGAGTTGCCCTCTCTCTACATGAGAAAGCTCTGTAAATCGTAGAGGTTCTCGGCCTGACTCAGTTTTATGGACCGCAGCATTCCACCCCTCTGGACATAAATTTCCAAGATTGCAGACCCCATTCCTAGGTGAAACCACATGTCCTTGTGCAAGCGGGATGCCTGGGCACAGTGACCTCGCGGTGAAGGACAGTCAGTGGTGATGGCCGTTGGGAGGAGGGCCCCTGGACTGCCATTTGTGTTTGGATGGCTGGGGAAGATGCCCAGCACCCACAGTGGTAATTCAACCTGCCAGAGGAGGATCCTCACCTTGTGCATGGTCTGGCATTCCAGGAAATTCTCAAGGCAGCAAATGACAGCATGGCCGGGCAGGGGAGGGGGGGAAGGTTACTGCTGGGAGAGGAAGAGAAGTTGGACCCACTCAGGACTAAAAGTCACTGAGTGGAAGGTGGGTCAGAATACACACTCCCAGGCAAAAGTGAATGAGAGAGGGAAGTGGGGGAGAGAATAGGGAGATGAGAGAGATACGAGGAGAGAAAGATGTGTTCCTGTTAGAAAAACGAATATGCTGAGTCTGGAGAGCTAGGGCTGGAAGGAGAAGGGTGGGTACAAACAGATGTAGAAGAAATGTATCCAGAGGGTTTGGGAAGACAAAGAGGCAGCAGGGCCTCAGACTGGGGTGGGGTGGGCAGGCAGGAGAAGCCGGCGCCTCCCCAGGGGCTTGCTTCTCAGATTTCCCCAGCGCCAGGGGAATCCGGTAAGCCTTTGTGGCAGACCCGGATCTGATGATGCCATTGATTTGACTTCTAAGCAGTAGGTCTGCAGCCTTCTGGGCTGGGGTAGGGGTCTGCTTAGGCATCTTTAAACCTGCCGATCGGATTGGATTTCGGCCACTTTGATGGCCTTGTGTCTTCCAGTCCCATCTACCCAGATTGGGGGGGAATGGCAAGGAGACTTGAAAGCCGCCTTTGATAATGGCTCACGGTTACATATTTCCATAACAACTTTCTGTAGCAGATCTTTGTGTCTGATGCAAACCCAGATGTTCTGGAGGAGAAGGGAACCAGTCCCCTCTGTCCTAGCCTGCCAGGCACAGCAAACAAGCACAACTCTGGAGCAGTGGGGCCAGACCCTCTCCTCCTCACACCCCTACCCTCTTGGGTCCTCATGCCACCTTTTTTTTTTTCATTTTGGCAAGGCCAGGACTTCTCTGCAGGCAGCCCTGGCATCATCAGGGGCCTTCCATGTCTCTTTTCCACCTAAACTTCTCTGTCCTGGATCCCCTCCCCTGCTCTCTGCTTGGTGACAGTTTGTGGAATCAATAAACCACTCCAGCTAATGTCCTCAGAAGGTCAAATTGGTTCCAGGTGCCCCTCCTGGAGAATGTTAACGGGCCCTCCCGGAGACGCGCTGTCCTTGGGCACGTCGGGAGACCTTTTCTTTCCTTGCAAAACCTTTCTCGAATGTCCCTGTGGGGAGGGTACCACAGGGGACGTCCAGGCCTTTGACATCTCCTGGAGACACAAAGGGCATCATTTGTGTCTGGGGGACATGCAAGTCACTTGGGCAGAAGCTGAGTGGGCGTGAAGAATGCAGGAGCGGGGTGGAACAGCAAGCCCACTGCATTCAGAGACGCTGAGACGATGTTGGCTGGGGACAGCTGGGAAAGCTGCACGGAGGAAGGAGGGTCAGACTGTGTGTGATGGGGGTGCAGTAGGCACCCAAATTGGACCTGGTGGGCAACTGAGGCAAGTTTTTCTTATTCAGTGTGCTTCATTCCACAGTTGTTGATAAGGGCACCAGACCGGACATGTACTGGGCATGAGGTGTAGGTAATAGAGGAGATGGGTTCTTGCCCTCTGGGTACTGTGGGAATTGGTCGTGTTCTATAGCATTCTAAAGGCTGCTCAGGGCTGCTGGGTCGTCCAAGGGAAGGCCAAGCAGAGAGCAAGCAGCTCCCACCTCTTCTTCAGCCATCCCGTTGCCACTATCTGTCCACCGTGGTTCTGTGGAGGAAACTTTGGAGGAAAAAGGAGCTTTGCTCCTGCTTCAATAGAATAAAGGGCTGGTGCTGTGGAATAGGGGGCAAGGTTGCCGCCTACAGCACAGCATCCCATATGGGTGCTTGTTCAAGACTGGACTGTGCCGCTTCTGTTTCAGCTCCCTGCTAATGGCCTGAGAAAGCAGCAGAAGATGGTAGAAGTTTTTGGGCTCCTGTAACTACATGGGAGACTTGGAGGAAACTCTGGGCTCCTGGTTTAAGCCTGGCACAGCTCTGGTTGTTGAGACCACTTGGGGAATGAATCAGTGGATAGAAGGCCTCTCTCCTTCTCTTTCTGTAATTTACATAAATAAAAATAAATCTTTGAAAAAGAATCCAAGTTCCTTACTGGTAAAGTCGTGTGTGTGTGTGTGTGTGTGTGTGTGTGTGTGTGTGTGTGTGTTGTGAGAAACAGCTAATAGATAGCTAAATGAAAGTGTGGGATTGTGTCAAGAATCAAACACTATGATTAAGGCCATAATCAAATTCTGGACACCTGAGTTTCGATCCTGAAAACATCCTGGAGTTCATCCTGGGCAGCCTGTGGGGACTGCGTGCATCAGGTCCCAGGCTGCAATTTCTCTGGCATGGTCTTCCCACATCCTGCTGTTTCTCCCACTCACTGGCTGGTTGGGAGTGACTGGATTGCAGCTGTTCCCAGAACACTAAGGGGCCCTAGCCTAATGATACTTTGAACCCAGACCCCATATATGGGGTGGTCTAATGGACTGAGCTTTCCTCTGTCCACCCCGTCCTGCTGGAATCAAAAAATCCCTAGGAGTTGCAGTATGATAAAAGGCCACCAGGGAGCAGAATGGAAACATGGGGTGTCCTTTCTGGGAGGGCAGGGCTTGCTTTGGGCCATGTCCACCCAAGATGTTGAGAGCTGACACTGAGCCTTTGCCTGTGGGAAGTGCTAAGGTGAGGGCTTGCAGCATCACCTGCAGGAAGCATTCCGTCCCATGGTGACACCGACGACACCTGTCCCTTCTCAGTCCCTTTGCAGGTATAGCTGGAACCCAGCCTCTTCTGCACTTGCCCACACCCAGGCCCAGGTGTGCTCCAGTTGCACAGGTGTCCCCTTTGGGTTTCTCAGCTGCAGAGACCAGCATGCTAGGAACCTAGGTTTGGCTGCCTTCCTGGGATGTCCCCAAGAACCCATGGGGGCATACTCACCTGTGAGGTAATGGAGCAGGAGGACAAGACCTCTGAGGTATGGGGTGACAGCCTAGTTCCCAGCTCCAAGCCTAAGATGGAATGTACCCTTAGACCTACTCTAGTTTGCCAACCCCGTGTGCCTATGGTGTGTGATTGTGGCATGGTGTGTGGGCAGGAGGCTGTGAGCTTGCCTTCAGAACCTTAGCCAGGTATCAGGCTCCTCCGGGCTCCAGGTCTTGTGCTGTAGGTATTGTGTGAGACAAAACAGAGACTCAGACTCAGCCCTGCCTTGGACATGATTTGGGAGCACACTCCACAGGCCCCATGGGGCGGGCGCTGCGTGGGTGGGAACAGGGGAGAAAGGATTTTCCCTGGCCTCGGAGGACGCAGGAGCTTCAGAACCGCAGGTGCTTGCCACCATCCTTTCATTGTCTGATCCCCAGGCCCTGGCAGTAGACCTGGCACACTAGTAGGCATGGCACTCAAAGCTGTTAAGGAAACTGGAATTCAGCAAGGTACTACGGTGAGCCCAGCACAGCGTGGACCAGGTGGGGTTGTCCCGGGGGGGGGGGGGGGAAGCCTTTCCAAATAACCATCCAGCCCAGTTTGACATTAAAAGTTCCCATGTTCAACAAGACCTTCAGTGCCAGGCAGATCTGTCTGGCTGCCCCCCACCCCCACAGCTCCTTCCCTTGGGAACGGGCCTCCCTGCCATGGCCCTCCCTCCGTGCCCTCCTTGGTCCTTTCCTGCGCAGCAGGGCCTGAGTCTGCCCCAGCCGTGACCCACCCCCAGCCTGACCTCCAGGGCTGTCCACTTCCCTCTTGCCAGGCCGCTCCTGATAAGGAGACTGGAAACAGCTTTGCCCTTTCACCCCCGCATATCTCTGCTGCAGCCCCAGAGTCTGCACATCCCGGGTCACATCCTGCGGGGGCTTGCACCTCCCCCTTCTCCTGCACTCCATCCCCCAGGCTGTAGACCACCGACCTGAGGCTGGAGGTAGGAGAGGAGCGTGGGTGTGGAGGAGGAGGGGGCTGTGGAGGCCACGGACCTGGAGAGTTGGCTGGGCTGAGGCGTGCCAGGGACTTTGTCATTCTGAATGGGATGGTCTGGATGTTTCTTTTCCCCAGGAGACAGTGCCTTGGACTGGCCAGCTGTGCCTGACTGGGCTCAGCTGCAGCTGGAGGTCCTGAGAGCCCAGAATCCATGCTTCCTACTCCTGGGATAACATCGCTAGGCCAGAAGGTCTCCAGAGAAGGGATGTGAGAGCTTCAACAGAGTCTTCAGGCACAGGACTCACAGCTGGTGTGGTCAGAACCCCACTCCTGTCGGCATGGGGCTCATCTGATTGGTGGCCAGGTCTGCATTGTGGCCAGCCAGAGACCCATAGATCCCTGGGATCTGACCCCAAACCAGGCACTACTCAACCCCGTCATGCTGAGAACTCCTCTTTGTGTTTGAGGGGTTCACTGTTTAGCGGGAATACTGTGCAGATCTACTGCTACAAGTTAGACATGTTAGGACTGGTACCATGGCTTAGTGGGTAAAGCTGCCACTTGCAGCACTGGCATTGCCACATGGTCGCTGCTTTGAGTTCTAATTGCTCCTCTTCCAATCTGGCTCCCTACTAATTTGCAGCAAAGAAAAAGCAGTGGAAGATGGCCCAAGTGCACCCCCATGGGAAACCTGGAAGAAGTTCCTGGATTTGGATTGACCCAGCGCCACTGTTGCAGATAGATATCAGGGGAGTGAGGCAGTGAATAGAAGACATCTTTCTGTCTCTCCTCCTCTCTCTGTAAATCTTTCTTTCAAATAAATAAATAAATAAATAAACAAATAATTGAAATTTAAGGAATGTTCAAAGAGGCTCATGACAAATTGACTTCAAAGATGTTTGTTTTGGTGCAGTAAAACAGGTCAAAACCCATGCATAAGAGGAATCTTCTTCTTTAAGATGTATTTATTTTTGTTGGAAAGACAGATTTACAGAGGAGAGACAGAGAGAAGGATCTTCTGTCTGTTGGTTCAATCCCCAAATAGCCGCAATGGCCAGAGCTGAAGCCTTTCAGTACTGTCTTGGCTACATCTCATGAGTTTTGATATTTTTGCTTCTACTGTCATTTCTTTTAAAAAAATATTAATTATTTTTATTTTTGATGATTTTTTACATAGTTGATTAAGGTCAAGGGCTACAGGAAGGTGGGTACATTCTTTTTTTCTCCTCATTCTCTTTTTCCCACATTCTCTTTTTTTCTTCCTGTATCTAGGAGAAGGAGGGAGTCAAGCAGAGAAGCCACACCCAGCCTCCCAAATGCCTCTGCACCCTGGGCTGGTGGGCAGCCACCTGACACGACCCCAGGATCCCCAGTGTGGGGCATGCTGAGGGTTCTGCTCATGAGATTTCGATAGTTCAACAGTTCTGAATTACTGCCGATCTCACCACTCCAAGCACAATGAAATCTCTCCAGAATCCACTGGCTGACATAGTCCACCTTAGAGTCTCTGTTTGCCCAGATATTTATTGTCATTTCTTGACAAGAGGTTTTTCTTTTTCTTTTTTTTCCCCCTTCTGCAATGATTTCTTCAGTCCCACATGGGTCATGCAGTAACATTTTTTCTTCAAGAAGGATTTTGATTTTCCTTTTTATTGCTTTAGCAACACATGGTCATTGTGTAACATGCTATTTAACTTCATGTAGCTGTAAATTTTCTGTTTTTCTTCCTGTTGTGGATTTTGTTTTCTGACTTTTTATTTAAGGGGATGGATAGCAAATGTGTAACAAAGACTATCATATCCATATGTGAAGATACAATGCAGAATGTGTCTCTACATCCAAATCAAAGATGGACTCCCAATGAAGCTGTTGAATATATCCTGACAATAAGATCCTGGACTGTCTCCCACTGTCTACACCTACAATGTTAGGATACACTTGAATAGCAGAATGATGGACTTAATACTGGTTATGAGGGACTCTATATTGTAATGATAAAGGGGAAATCAATGGAGGGGGAAGGAATTTATGGAGGGGGAGAGGAAGGGGAAATATCAGAGCTTATGGAATTGTCTCAAAATAAATAAATAAAAATAAATTTCTAAAATAAAAATACTTTAAAGGCACACACACACACACACACACACAGAGCAATCCTTCCCCTGCGGGCTCATCCTCAGATGCTTACAATAGCTGCAACTAATCCAGGAGCCAGGAACTGCATCCTGGTCCCTCACATGGGTGCAGGACCCCAACTTCCTGAACCGTCACCTGCTGCCTCTCAGCTGCATGAGCAAAAAATTAGGTTGGAAGCCGAGTAGCCGGGAGTCTGATACGACATGCAAGCGTTCCAAGTGGCAGTTTAACCCACTGCCCCATAACGCCTGCCCTCTCCTTCACTTTTGCAGGATGCTCCGCTGCATATGGAATTCTAAGTTGGCAAGTCTTTCTCTCAACAGTTCAAGTCTTCCACTCCAGCTCGAGCTTGCTGGTACGGTGTCTGATGAGAATTCTGACATCATTCTTACCTTTATCCCTCTGGCTTCTTTCAGGATTTTTCCTCATTGGGATTTTCTGACTCTGATATGCCTAAAATATTTGATATTTATTCTACTTGGGGTTTAAAAAAATTTTAAGCCAATTTTGTTATTTTTATTTTTTAAACACTTATTGTATTGATTTGAAAGACAGAGACCTTCAATTCACTGGTTAATACCTCCAATGACCAAGACAGTCAGGCCTAGATGAAACTAAGAGCTTCTTCCAGGGCTCCCACCTGGGTGCAGGGGCCCATGAACTTGAGTCATCTGCTGCTACTTTCCCAGGCCGTAAGCAGGGAGCTGGATTGAAAGCAGCACAGCTAGGGCCCGGCAGCGTGGCCTAGCGGCTAAAGTCCTTGCCTTGAACTCCCCGGGATCCCATACGGGCGCCGGTTCTAATCCCGGCAGCTCCACTTCCCATCCAGCTCCCTGCTTGTGGCCTGGGAAAGCAGTTGAGGACGGCCCAAGGCTTTGGGACCCTGCAACCGCGTGGGAGACCTGGAAGAGGTTCCTGGTTCCCGGCTTCGGATCGGCGCATCGGCCCGTTGCGGCTCACTTGGGGAGTGAATCATCGGACAGAAGATCTTCCTCTCTGTCTCTCCTCCTCTCTGTATATCTGACTTTGTAATAAAATGAATAAATCTTAAAAAAAAAAAAAAGAAAGAAAGCAGCGCAGCTGGAACTGGAACTGGCTCCATATGGGATGCCAGTATCACAAATGGTAGCTTTACGACACCACATACAAGTCCTTGAATTCCTTTTTTTTTTTTTTTTGGTTACCAAAATAAATTTAATTCCATTTTTCACAAACCGTTTTTTAAAAATACTTGTTTATTTTTATTGTAAAGGCAGAAAAGATTTACGGAGAGAAAGAAAGACAGAGAAAGATCAGCCATCTGCTGGTTCACTCCCCAAATGGCTGCAACAGTCAGCGGAAGCTGATCCAAAGCCAGGAGGAGCCAGGAGCTTCTTCCAGATCTCCCAGGTGGCTGCATGATCCCAGGGCTTTAAGCCAGCCTCCACTGCTTTCCCAGGCCACAAGGCAGCGAGCTGGATGGGAGGTAGAGTGGATGGGATATAAACCGGAGCCTATAGAGAATTGTGGTGCTTGCAAAGCAAGGATTTAGCCATTGAACCATTGCACCAGGCCCTCCCACAAACCTTTGACATACCTAGTATGAGATAACTCATACTGTATTTTACCTTTCGTTTCTTCACTTGATGTTATTTAATCTGTGCATTAGTATAAATTTGCCCGCAAGACTTAGTTGGAATAATGCTGACTAGCAGCTTACTGAGTGATTGCTTTGTGCCAGGCACAGTTGGAGGACTTGCACATGCATTAGCTTGTTGAGTCCTTCCAAAAAAAATTGTGACTGCAATCCTCATTTAGAGGTGAAGCCTCAGTGGCATGGGGAGGTTCATGTTACTTGTTTGAAGGTGCACAGAGGTGCAGTTGGAATTTGATATTAGGGCCCAGGAACTTAACATCTGACTTTTACCTTTCAACTGGGGTTGACTTAGGTAACTGTGATGTGCTAATCCCAAGAGCACAGCTGAAGGACTTTCAAAGCAGGCCACATCTGCAGAACCACCTCCCAGACCTGGACTCAGCACTTGACCCATCTGTCTCCCAACGTGAACCCCAGGCTAACCTCCATCACCGTCTACTGACACTAGGAAGAACTGTATTATTACTGTTACTATGGTGATGATTATTTTATCATGTTTGTTTTCTGAAAATATGCTAGAATTATCTCTTCTGCTTATCCTCTCATGTGCTTGCTTAAGTGAAAAATAAGAAAATCAAATTATGATCTCATGGTGTGTTCATTCTCTCTTCAGGAGGCAGCGGTCCCGAGCCCCGCCCTCACTGGGCAGGTCTCCTGGGCTGCAGGAGAGGTGGACAGTTGGGACTCTTCGCCTGGGATTGTCGCCCCCAGCTGGCCAGAGGTGGGTTAGCAGCCCTGTCCTTAGTTCCCCGAGAGTGACAGCTGGGGAGGAGGTACAAGCTGCTGGCTGGTGAGACCCCACATGCCAGGAACTGTCTGCAGCCTTTTAGTGGCCCCTGGCTGGACTCCCACTGGCCTCCTCATGCAGATGCTCACAGTTCTCCTACGGTCCCATTCACTTGCTCAGCTCCACCAGATCTTTACCAGGCTGGGCTGTCCTCCTGGCATTGTCTGAGCAGGCCTTAATCCCTCCCCTCTCCTCCTACCTGGAACTGGACTGGAGTTACAGCTGCCAGGATGCCACAGTTCAGAAATGAGGGCGTGGGTGGGAGGGGAGGGAGAGACACAGGTGTTTCTTTGTGGTGTAGTTGGTTAAGGCTCTGCCTACCAAGCCAGCATCCGGTTTGGGTGCTAGTTTAAGTCCTGGCTGCTCCTGCTCTGATTCAGCTTCCTGCTAGTACCTCTGCGAAGACAGCAGGAGATGATCTAGGTGTTTGGGCCCCTGCTGCTGATGTGGGAAACCTGGATAGAGGTTCAGGCTCCTGACTTAGGTCTGGCCCAGCCCCAGCTGTTGCAGCCATTTGGGAAGTAGCAGATGGAAGTTCTCTGTGTGTGTGTGTGTCTCCCTGTCTCTGTAATGCTGCCTTTCAAATAAACACATTTTTTTTTTTACCAAAAAACAAAACAAAGCAACAGAAGCTCAGCATGTTCTGTGGTCCTGCTCATGGCACCTGCAAGCTCCCCAACATGCACACAGCATGTAGGCACACACATATACTTACACATGTGTGCACCCACCCACCCACCCACACCCAAACCCACATGCACACATTTCCTAGTGGAGAATGGGATGGCAAAGCAACAGCTGGAGGATCTTAACCCCCAGACTGCGGCTCCCTCGCTGCTCACCCCAGCCCTCTCCCCAGTTTCTGCCCGAGTCTTTGAAATACACGCATGTGTCTGGGAGCCCAGGCATGATTTCAAGTGGGACAAAAAGAGCAGAGAAGAGAGGCAGCAGAGAAAGAGGCACTGAGCTGGGTGGGCACACTGAGTAAGCTGCCAGGCTGGGTGCCAGGCCAGAGAATGTCACCCTCCCCCACCCCAGGGTAAAGCCACTGGGCTAGGTGAGGGTGGGGCAGGGTACTCAGGGGCAAATTTGTTCAACCTCGGGGTAGGGGTGGGGAGAAGTTCTGAGGGCAGTGCTGTCCTTGCCCCAGGCAGCCAAGCTGATCCAGAGCTACAAGGCTCGCCAGAGCCAGGGCCAACCACAGGCCCGTGCTGCTGAGTGGCAGGATACCCCCCAAGCGACATCCCTCATTTGCCCCAGTTGTGTCTGGCACCCACTCTGAGCTTCCCAAGTTCAGACTTAACAGTCCCCGGCTCCTCACTCTCCAAGTCCTTCCTGGGGTGTCAGCAGCAATTTCCTGGCAGACCTGGTGACGGGAGCCTGAGCCTGGGCAGGAGAGGCCCGGTGCCTTGGTGTCAGCCGCTGTGTCCCTTGGCGTCTAGGGATTGGGACTGAGACTGTGCAGAGCTGCCGGAGTGGGAGGGAGAGGGGGGTAACAGCTGCTGCCCCTGCTGCATGGCCCCCCGACCCCTGCCACGCTTGGCATTGCTGTGGCCATGCCTCCTGCTCCTGTTAGCTGCTCAAGACTGGACACAGAGGCCAGCCAAGGCCAGCCACACCTGCAGACAGTGCCTATCCTTCCCTCTCCCAGAGGTGTGAGGCTGCTACCCCGAGGAGGGGCAGAATGGCCTCAGCCCGGCTACCCCCTTCCAACCTGGCTCAGTCTTCCCAAGCAGCCTGTTGGTCTCAGGCCCCCAACACTGGCCTCTGGTGTTCCCAGCCCCAGCTCCATGCACAGCCCTGATCTGCTGGGCAGAAAGCTCCTGCTGTAGCAGGGAGGGGTGTCCTCATGCCTCTGTGTTTCCTCTTCCTCCCATGTCATCAGGACTGTTTCGCAGGGTCTGCTGCTCCCAGAGGTGAGGCTGGCCACTCTCAGGACTGCTTTGTGCCCCCTTTTCCTTTGATATCCCACAGTGGCCTCTCACCTAGAGTCGGGTTCTTGCTGTAGTGCAGTGCGGGGAACAAACTGGAACTGACACCCAAAACGGGGAGATGTGGGAAGACTTGGGCACATGTATTCACCTAGGAGCTTGGGAGCGCTGTGGCTCACTGCCCACACCACAGTGTGATTTGTTCTCATCATCTCCTCTTAGTGTGAGAAAACCTATGTGCAACATTGAAATCTTGCAGCAGGAGTGCACACACCCTTGTCCTGGGTACATGTGTGTGGCTGACCTGGCCCTTGGCACAGAGCAGGGGCTAAGTCATGGGTGGCTGCCTGGGTTGGACCGTCTTTGTCCACTGGGAGTGAGATGATTAAACTTGGAGGAGAGTCTCAGAAACCAGACTAGTCCCAGCCTGGAGGGGCTGGCAGATGCGTCCAGAGACTTGGGACAGTGGGCAGACAGCCATTGGTTTGTTCAAGTCCAAGTCCTGGCCAGCACCCAGGTTGGCTCTTCTCCAGTGGTCAGCCAAAACCTTTTATTGTTGTAGGTTCTCTTGGAACTTCTCTTGTACAGGCTGGTGGGGTGAGTGCAGCCCCTGCCTGCCTTTCAAAAATGTCTTCTGCTGGGGGCCAGTTGTGTGCTCTTGGCCTGAGCTCGGCTCAGTCACTGTTCTCTTGGACGCTCAGAGTGGTCCCAGCTCGAGCTGGGCATGGCTGCTGAAGGGGGCTCATTTAAGAGGTCACCCCCTGGGGCCCATCTCTACGTTTTGCAGAAAAGGAGACTGAGATGGATTGCACAGTCACTTGTTCAGGCAAATTCTCTGGCAGTCATTTGAGATTGTAGCCCTCCTGGTCTCCCAGGCCAAGTTGCTGCTGACCCTGCCTGGACTAAGTCCTGAGCTAAACCTTTGTTAAAGACTTGTAGCACGCTAGACCCTGGACTGTGCCTCTGGCCAAGCAAAAGTGTCTCCAATAAAGTAGATGGTGGTTTCCAAACTTGTGGATTTTACGGGCCAATTAAAAAAATGCTAATTGAAGGATGGAGCTAGGTTTGACAGTTTGCATTTTGTCAGGGATAAACTTGTGAGAAGTCCCATTGTCATTATGTTTTGCAAAAAACTGGGTGTTTTAAATCAGGATAAAAATGATGATATTTTAAAAAGTTAAAACCCAAATTCTACCATATAAAAATTTGCTATTGATGTTTCTTCTTCATCCCAGACTGTAAAAGTATCTTCATGCACCAGAGCCCTCCTATGGGCCTGGGGTAGGGCATCCAGATCGTGCCTAGAAGCTGTCTGGGGGGCACTGGTGCAGATCCGCAGCCATCAGCACACCGCTCTGCCTGGGAAAGGGTGGCCCGCAGTACTGGAGTCAGGTAGAACGTGAGCAGGGACAGGCCCTTGTCCTGCTGCCTGTTGATGGCCCTTGGACAGCTCTGAGGTAGACCCTGGGAGCCTCACCCTCAGCTAACTGACGGCACTGTGCCTGTGGGTGACACCTGGGCCTGGTTATCACAGGGCTGCTGGATCTAAAGGCCCTGGTAGGATACCTGAGCCCCATGTGTCTGCCATCTCTTACTGGCTGTGTGACCTTGTATCGTCCCTGTGCCTCTCTGTGCCTTTCCTTGACTTCCAGGGCTAAGGTAAGGGTAGGTGCTGTGGTAGAGTTGATGGTCATGGTTCTTTAAGAGGCTACTGCATGTCCCAGGGCCCCTGGCTTATTTCACAGGAGACCACGACTTAAGATGGAGTCCCACAGCAAGCTGGCCAAATTGTGGCTGGGGCCCAGCTTCCTGCCCCCCTTCTCCTGAGCTCTCCTGTCACATACCTGAACCTCTAGATCTTTTCCACCCAGGTGTGCCCAGTGATGCCATTTTTCACTTTTTCCAAGCCATATATATATATATAGTAAAGATTTATTTATTTTTGTTGGAGAGGCAGATTTATAGAGAGAAGAAAAGATAGAGAGGTCTTCCATCCACTGGTTTACTCTTTTTTTTTTTTAAAGATTTTATTATTATTGGAAAGCCAGATATACAGAGAGGAGGAGAGACAGAGAGGAAGATCTTCTGTCCGATGTTTCACTCCCCAAGTGAGCTGCAACGGGCCGGTACGCGCCAATCCGATGCCGGGAACCAGGAACCTCTTCCAGGTCTCCCACGCGGTTGCAGGGTCCCAAAGCCTTGGGCCGTCCTCAACTGCTTTCCCAGGCCACAAGCAGGGAGCTAGATGGGAAGCAGAGCTGCTGGGATTAGAACCGGCGCCCATATGGGATCCCGGGGCTTTCAAGGCGAGGACTTTAGCCACTAGGCCACGCCGCCGGGCCCCACTGGTTTACTCTTCACTTGGCCTCAAGGACCAGGATTGGGCTGGTCCAAAGCTGGGAACCAGGAGTTTCTTGTAAGTTCTCCAGGTGAGTGCAGGGTCCCTAGGGCTTGGACCATCCTCTACTGCTTTCACAGGCCTTAAACAGAGAGCTGTATTGGAAGTGGAGCAGTTGGGACACAAACCTGAGCCCATGTGGGAAGCTGGTGCTACAAATTGGAGGGTTAGCTTGTTGAGTCACAGCACCTGCCCCTGCCCCAGCCTCTCTCTCTCTTTTTTTTTTGAGATGTATTTTACTTTCATTTGAAAGGCAGAAAGGTAATTACACAGAGGATACACACACACATACACACACACACACACACACACACACACACACATATAGCTCTTCCATCTTCTAGTTCACTCCTTAAGGTTCACAGCTGATCTGATCTGAAGTCAGCCAGGAGTTTTTTCCAGGTCTCCCACTTGGGTGCAGGGTCACAAGGCCTTTGCCTATCCTTTGCTGCTTTCCCAGGCCGCTAGTAGAAAGCTGGATGAGGAGTAGAGCAGCTGGGATGTGAACTGGTTCCCATAATGGATGCCAGTGCCACAGGCGGAGGCTTAGTTTATAGTGCCATAGTACTGGCCCCTTTCTTCCAGCCTCTTGCCCCATTTGGCCCTCACATCCTCTACCTGGTCCTGCCACCTACCATTGTCCACTGGTGTGACTTAATGGCTGTCCCTCAGGTTGCTGGCCTGGGGGAGCAAGGAGCTGGATGGAGCCTGTCGTTCCAGCTCCGTGCACCCCATGGTGGCAGAGACCATCACTGCTTCTCCTGTCCTTCGGGTCTCATCTCAGTGGCCTGGAGCCATCTCTTCCTCTGAAACCTTACTGCCTTTGGCTCCTGCAGGCGCCAGGGGGCTCCCTTCCTGCTTCACTCCATGGTAGGCAATGCGGGACATCCGCACCCCCACTGACTGGGGAAAACCTGTGCCTTCCCCTTCTCCAGCTGTCCGTCTGCTCTCCCTCCATCCCCTGGGGTTGGTCGTCTCCTCAGGAGCCTTATCTGCCGGATCTGACCTGCAGATGCACTCACTGCTCTGAGGTGCTCCTCTGCTGCTCTAGACTCACCTCCCCACCCAGCCCGCCTGCCCTGGGGCCAGCTCCGGCCTGCGCTGCTTCCCTCCTAGGGCCCCCATGTCCGCCTGGAAGCTGATTAAAACAAACACAGCTCATGTTTTTGTTCTTAATCAGATTCTACGGTGGATGAGGTCAGGATGGGAGGCTAGCATGATAGTAGTGCATTCCTGCCTGTGCCAGGGCAAGCATCAGCGCCAGGTGCCAGCTGGGCAGTCCCAGGTCAGGTGCTGGTGGCCACGGGGTGAGGGGTGAGGGCAGCCGCAGGGTCACAGGTTCTCCAGGGCCTTCCCAGAGGGGAGGTGCCCAGCACTTGTGGGAAGTCGGGGTGACCTTCCTGTTCTCTTCATTCTGGGAACAAGACAGGGGCCTCTTGTCTCAGCTGACCCCTTCCAGTGACATCCCTCCTTGACCCTTGGCCTTAGAGTTCCTCTGGACGCACAGTCCCAGACAAGTGCTTGCAGCCCAGCTCACAGGCCCTCACCACTTCGAGCTTCAGCACCTGCCATAGAGTGGAGAGGAGAGAGAGGTAGAGTGAGAGATATTCCCATGGGACACGCAATCTGGACGCTGGGTGACTAGGTTGGAATCTTGTCCTGGTACTCACCAGATGAGGGCCAGTGGGTCAGTGGTTTAACCTCTTTGTGCCTCCATTTTGTTATCCATGGAGTGGGTGCATTGACTGTACAATGCTTTAACCTCTGTGCTTCAGTTTTGTCTCCCATGCAGTGTACACAGTGGTTTAACCTCTTTGTGTCTCAGTTTTGCCTTCTATGAAGTGGGCCCAGTGACTGTACCTCCCTAGGAGTGCTGGGAAGACATGTGTGTTTGCAGTATGTACACTCAGAGTGGTTTCTGCTCTATCCTGCATATGCTCCTAAACATAATATCGCTGTTGAATAAACACTATGTTAGACAAGGCAGCATCTGAAAGTTCTTGGAGAAAAGGAATGAGGAGAATGTGAATTTTCCCATGAGCTTGGATGCTCCCTGGTATTCTTTTTTTTTTTTTACTTTATTATATTTTGGCAATCTTTACATAGTTGATTAGGGTAAAAAAGTTACAAGGGCTAAAGGGAATATTGAGGAGAAGCTCCACCCAGTCTCCCATCCACCCCAGGTCCCAGTAGTTCATCAGTTATGCATTGCTGCCAATCTCGCCACTCCAGACACGATGAGGCTGTTGAATAATCTACTGATTGACATAGTCCATCATAGAGTCTCCCTTTGTCCATTGTTTCGCTGCCAACATAAAACTGTGGTGGTTGATTGACCTGTTCTATCTTCTGTCTTCTCTTGGTTAAGGTTCTGAGTCCGCCATTTCGGTTGAGGGGATCCCCAAAGAAACTTTGAGGTGTTCCCAGACCAGCTTCCTATGTACTAGCCAGTACAGGACCTGGCACAGTCTGTCTCCCCGATCAGCTGGTGGTTGCAATTGCTGGATTGGTTCCGTCTTTAGCCGCGACTTCCACTGGAGCCAATGGGTGTTGCAGTCCAGCCTGGTTCTGCTCAACACATACTCGGCCATCACACAAATCAGTGGGAGCTGCAGCCTGGTCAGAGCGACCCCCAGTAACCCCCACCAGGCCCGCTCCTGCCCTGATTTGCCAGTATGAGTAGCAGACTAGTTCAGTCTGCCCCATATCCCATTTGGCTCTTGTACATGTCGATGGGTATTGGAGCTTAGTTCCATCCAACCAGCTCAACTGTCCAGCCCTCATGGATGTTGAGTGCCTCTCTGTCTAGCCACCCCAGCCCCTGTCCTAGTTATTATTGTGCCCTCCCATGGGAGTGTTAA
Source organism: Ochotona princeps (assembly GCF_030435755.1). Taxonomy (NCBI): domain Eukaryota; kingdom Metazoa; phylum Chordata; class Mammalia; order Lagomorpha; family Ochotonidae; genus Ochotona; species Ochotona princeps. The sequence continues at coordinate 93,380,019 of NC_080833.1, forward strand.
CCCAAGAGGGGGGAGTCCACTATTTCTCTCCCAGGTCACTCTCACTCCCGGATTATGCTGTCTCCAGGTGGCCCTGTGGTTGGATTTGACAGTATTGGCCCCTAGTGCCAGCTTCTGCTACAGTTAAGCCCTGACAGCTCTCACCCCCCTCCAGTTTTGTTAACACTAGTAGGAATAGTCTGCCCATCCTGGCTCTTCCTTGATCTGATCCACATGAGGTGCACAGGTGCTGCAGCCCTGCCTAGTCTGGTCCATCCCCATCCCAGCTCATGCTCTCCAGTGAGAGTAGCTATCCAGCAAGGGAACCACCCCTTATTCCCCTGTCGGCTCTGCCCCTCCCTTCCTGATTCTCACGTGTGCTGGTTGGGTGCTGCGGTCTCATCTGGCACAGGCAGCCTCACCTTGGTATTCAGTGTTGTATCCTGCTTTTGTCGCGACTGAACCTGGCTCGACACACACTGGCGTTAGGATTTGCCAGTGGATGACACGAACTGATTCAGCCTGGTCTGCCCCCGACCCATGCCAAATGTATGCCAGTGGGACACTTTCCATAACCTCTTCTGGGCTGTTTCCTTCCATGCTTCTTGTGCTTATTGTAGGATCTGTGTCCTGTCAGAGGAGTTGCTCAGGCTCCTCCCTCAGAACCCCTCCTGGTGCCAGGTTTCGCGCTTACCAGTGGGTCCATGGGCCAGCACTACTCAGTTCACCTCCTGTCCTAGCAGGAGCAGTGGCTTTTCTTAGCTGGCCTTCAACCCATTCTGGTTCTTGCTGTTGGATGTTTCAGCCCAGCCATGCCTCGTCCATACCCACATATACCACATACATGGCTCAGTTGCTCCCTGGTATTCTGACACTACACCATATATGAGGGCACTTGCAAAGTTTGTGGAGAATTGAAATTAAAAGATACATTTATGGGTGTGATGGCTCAATGGCTAAGTCCTCACCTTGCAAGCTCCAGGATCCCCTATGGGCACTGGTTCATGTCCCAGCTACTTCACTTCCCATCCAGCTCTCTGCTTGTGGCATGGGAAAGCAGTGGAGGCTGGCCCAAAGCCTTGGGACCCTGCACCTATGTGGGAGCCCTGAAAGAAGCTCCTGGCTCCTGGCTTTGGGTTGGATCAGGTCAGCTGCAGCCATTGTGGCTATCTCAGGAGTGAACCAGCAGGTGGAAGATCTTTCTCTTTATCTCTCCTTTTCTCTATAAATCTGATCTCCCTTTCCAATAAAAATAAAATAAATCTTTAAAAAAGATACGCTTGTTTCAGTATTGACATTTTTGAAAGCCAGGCATGGTATTTTCATAATATGCATTGTCCATGAACTTTCTGAAGACAGTCCCCCTCCCTTACTGTTGCTACAGGAAATCTAACTATCCTTGTTACAGGCAGGCAGAGGGCTGGACCAAACTGAAGCCAGGAGCTTTTTCTGGGTCTCCCTCATGGGTGCAGGAGCCCAAAGACTTGTGGCATCCCCTCCTGCTTTCCCAGGTGCATTGCAGGGAGCTGGATCAGATCTGGAGTAGCTGGGACTCAAACTGGCGCCCAGATGGGTTGTTGATGCCACAGGTGGCTGATTTTTCTACTATGTCACAACACTGGCCCCTCATTGAAACCTTTAAGGACAACCTTGTCCAAGAAAGGTGGGAAGACAGTGATCAGATTGAGTGCAAAGGCAAATAAAAAGGGGAGAAAGGAAAAGTGAAGCCATCTGGAATGACCTCTGGAAAGGCCTGGGGGAGAGCAGGACTGGGCCTGCACAATGAGAAGGGAAGCAGGTGGAGCAGGTAAGGAGGATGCAGATGGGCAAGGAGTGAGGAGGGTGAGTGTTCCCTTAGGGCAAGGAAGGGGAAAGCTGGCAGGAGGATGGGGCAGAGGCCAAGGAGGGGCAGCTGGTGAGGGGCCTGGGGTCTGCCTTGGGCATCTGGGGCTGAGTTTCTTCTGGCCGCTGAGCATTCCCTCCCTGTCCGCAGGAGCAGCACTCCTCAGCCATCCCCTGCGCTGGGAGCTGGGGCCTTGCCAAGAAGTGTCAGGGGGATGGGGACCTAGGGAGCTGGCCTGGGCCACAGATTCTTAGCAGTGCAGGCTTGTCTTGCAGATCCATTATGTGAATCCTGCCTTTGTATATCTCACTTGCCTGGCCACTTCCAGAGGGTCTGAATAGCCCTCAGGATGGAGCCTTCTGAGACTCACCTCTCATTCCTGGGGCTGCAAATCAGTCAGCTGCCAAGCACAATTTTGTGAGTGCTGACTTAGTGTCGCACTGGGAGGATGGAAGAACCAGAGAGGAGCCCTGACCGACTGTTGGGGGCCCAAAGGGAGTGGTTGGGATAGTCAGCCTCTCCGTGCCCGGCCAAGGCTTCTTAGGTTCCAGGAATCTCATTCTCTTTCCAGGCCCCACTGTCCCTGGTTTGGGTTGTGACAACTTTCCCATGCTACAGCAGAAACTGGGATGCCTTAGCAGGTCAAGGGGAGGGGGACTGGAAATGGCCCATAAAAATCCTGGGTTCTGAGAGCCCAGAGCACTTTTATGTGTGAGTTAAAGGGCTTTCCTGTGGTGTCAGCAGGATTTACAGGGAGGAGTGTGGGGGTGGGGGCAAGTGAGGCCAAGTGCAGCCTCCACCTAGGGACGCTCAGAGGAGCGCGGAGGAAGGGCAGCGCTCAGGGACTTCTCAGTCCTCACCTTGCACTTTCCAGGCCCTGAGACTTAGAAGAGACCCTGAGATGCCCTCCTGGACCAGGGTGGGCAAACCAGGAAGCCTTTGAGACCAAGTCCAGGCCAGTGACATCCACCGCAGGAGGAAAGAAGCCCTGTGACCAGAAGAGGGGCCAGGCCGTTCATGTGGGTTCTGGGCGTGAGGGGTAGGATAGTTCCCAGTGTTTCCCAGGGGAATTGTGCCAGGGCCAGCCTCACCCCTTCCCTGATTCTGCCAGCACCAAGGCATCATGGGTAGCACACTGAGCATCTTTCCTCCCCCAACTCTGTGAGCGAAGAGTGTCCATCAACTGACCCTGTTTCTCTGTGACACAGATGTTTGTGAACTTAAACTTAGGAAAATTGGGGCTGGCAACACGGCATAGCAGGTTAGGATGCTGCTTGTGACAGTGGCGTCCTACATGGGTGCCAAATCGAGTCCCAGCTGCTCCACTTTTGATCCAGCTCTGTGCTAATGAACCTGGGAAAGCAACAGAAGATGGTCCAAGTACTTGGGCCCCTGAGCCCATGTGTCAGGCCCAGAAGAAGATTTTACCTCCTGGCTTCTGCCTGGTCCAGTCATGATTATTGTGGCCATTTAGAGAGTGAACCAGCAGGTGGAAGATCTTTCTCTCTCTCTAACTCTGCTTTTAAAAACAACAACAACAAAGACAAAACAAAACCAACCAAATAAGAGACTTAGAAGAGTCTCACGTAGAGCAGTGTGCTTCTCAGGACCCCTCTCCTCCCGGGTGATGAACCTCACAGTTAGCTTTCCTCTCTAGAAGCCGAGAAGGGCCTCCTCTACTTGTTCTGCCACAGCATCCTGTGCTTGCACCCTGGGACCTGTCATGGCACCAGGCAAGGGCTGCTTGGGTTCTCCCAGACTGTAAGCAGGGTGCCGATGGATCAGGGCTGAAGGAAAGAGCCTGTGTGCACCCCCCATGGTCATCTTTGGGCATCCCGCTGCCATGTGCCCTCCCCATGTTGGAGACCAGGATCCAGGCAACCAAGGTTTGCCAGACTTTCCTTCTGGGCAACCTCTACTGGAAGCCTCCTGGCCTCTCAGGAGGACACTGAGATCCCTGGAAGTTGGGTACTAGGGAGGCCCCAGGGAGGGCCAAGAGCTCTTCCTCTGTCGTCTGCATCCCATCTGGGCTACAGGAGTCCTGATCTTCCTATGCCCACAAGCCAGGACCAGCCAGTGTTCCAGGAGGTCTGTGCCTCTGCTTTTGGGCCCTACTCGTGTCTGTCTAACTGCTCCCTCCTCTGGGCGGCTGCCTCTAGCTGGCCTTTTCTGAACTGGCTACCCCCTACCCCCCGCTGGACATCCCTCCTGGGCAGTAACCTCACTCTCCTGGGCCTAGGATCCTAGATCTGGGTCCCCAAGCCGGAGGATTTCTGCACTGCCCTCCCGGTGACCTCTGTCCCAGGCCAGACATCCCTGGTGCCCGGGGTAGCCTCAGGCCTCTGGCATGCTTCCCACTACTACAGTTCCCCTCTGCTCCTCTGTGACCCTATTGAGTTTCCCCAGGTCTGGCTGGCCAAACGCAGCCATATGGGGGAGTTACATTTCCTGTATATGTGTCAAAATATCCGAGCGGATGTGAAATAGATCAGACAGGTATAAAAATAAACTTTTACAGGGTGATTGACTACTCCCCTCCAGGGGGAACCAGGGCTTTACTCTTCATCTGGGGCCCAGAGACTTGGCTGGGGGCCCCGGGACCACTCCCCACACATGGCTCCCCACAGCCAACCTGCCCTACTTCCTTGGGCTGGGGGCCAGCTCCTCTCCTGACAGGCACTCCCCAGGGGACTATGGGCATGGAAACCCCTCCTCAATGAGGTTGGAATTACCAATTGCCTCTCTGTGCTGGCTCTCATGGTGGGGGAGCAGCTGCCTTTCCCCAACGCAATCTGGGGTTTTACAACTCATGGGTCCCCTGTCTAGACTGCAGTGGGACCACTTGACCACCTCTTCTGCCCAACAGAGAATGATGATGTGATCTTAGGTGGTGTTTTCCCAGTGGAGCAGTGTGAGCTGCTCCTGGATGAAAGGGCAGGGGGCTTTCTGTCCAGGAATCCCTGGGAAGCCTTGTCAAGGTCACCTGCTCCTGGAGGTCATCTTGTGCACATCCAGCTCCTGACTAACTGCATCTGCCTCGGTGTGGTTTAATAAGGCTTATTCTCTTTATGGCTAATGATTGGCAGGAAGAAGCACTCTCCTCATGGCATGGGTTTCTCCTCCAATCTTTCTGCACTTGGACCCCATCCCCTGGAAAAAGGAGGGCGAGGAGTCAGGCATTGGTGGAGCTTGGCAGCACCTTGGAAAGATGCCCACATTGACCACTCTGGGATCCCCAAGTTGCTTGGAGGGAAGACATGCCTGCCAAGCCTAGACTCGGGGCTGTGGCTACAGGTGCACCACAGAGATGAGTACCTGATGAGGAGCTGCTGCCAGAGACAGCTTTAAGCACTGTCTAACCAAAGGAGCAGAGCTCTGCCAGGTGGGAAGGGATAGGGGTGTTAGGTCTGACACCAGCCCTTTAGGTATCTCTATGCTACTCCAGGCAAACACCATAATTGCTACTCTCGCCATCCTCTGCCACCCTCAAGTTAGATCTTGGATGGTCTGTGTTCCCTGTCTTCCTATGAGCCTGTCCCTTCCCAAACCCTCAGATGGTGGTCGGGTCCCTAATTGAGTTATTTTGGGGTGACTTGTCTCAAGCCTAGAAACAATGATTAGGGGATAGGTTTTATAGGCAAAAGGTAGTGGGGCCAGGGTGGGGCTGAGGAGCACTTGGGACAGAAGCTCGTCTTGGTGAGCCCTGGGAGGATCATGAGCAAGGACTGCAGGCTGCCAGGTGCAGCAGCTGGTCACTTGGGTTTCCATTTAAGGAGTAAGTCCATTGAGGGAGTTCTGATCATCCACTGTGGAGGCCGAGGCAGCTCTGATGAGGCCAGTTCGATGATGCATTCAGGATTAGTTGTATTCAGTTTTTTACCCTTTGACTTTTGACTCCAGCACTAGCTGTCTGTGGCTAGTGCTGCCAGTTAGGGTAGCAGGAGGCCGAATCCTAAAATGCAATTTACTCAGCCCTACTTCTCAGTCACTAGTTGGATCTGTTTAGGGATCATCAAGCCCATGTCAAGTCCAAGTTGATTAGCTCCCTCGTTCAGTCCTCTCTTTTGGTCCCAGCATCCTTTGGAATGCACAGCATGCATCTTATTATGTGTTGTCTTCCCTCAGTGCAATTAGATTTGCCTCTTAAACTCCATCCAGCCTATCAGGTTGTGGCTTCAGCAACCAGGACCCTTCAACTCTTTCTAGTCCCTGGTTCCAGGTGAGGAAGGCAATTCTGGGATGACTCCAAAGATCCCTCTCTAGGCATTTGACCCACAGCCAGGCTTTCTACCTCTGGGCTGGAAGAGTTCCATAGCTTTAACCTGTCCTGAAGGACAGGGAGGCGAAGGCAGGCTCCACCTCAGCTCTGTTCTCAGAACTTGCCACACTTGCTCCTTTGTCTGTGACAGAAGAAAGCAGCTCCTTTCCCTGTCTCACTTGCCCCATTGGCATCCCACCCATGTGGGAGACCAGAAGAAGCTCCTGGTTCCTGGCTTCAGATCAGCTCAGTTCTGGCTGTTGTGGCCACTTGAGGAGTGAGCTAGTGGAAAAAGGTCTTTCTGTCACTCCTCTTTATAAATCTAACCTTCCAATAAGTAAATCTTAAAAAAAAAAAAGAAATCATAATTTCTGCCTCTTTCTAAAAAAGATTTATTTTTATGTGAAAGACAGAGTTGCAACAGAGAGAGGAAACACACATACAGAAAGAGAGGTTTTCCACTTGCTGGTTCATTCACTAAATGGCAGCAATAGCTGGACTATGACAGTCTGCAGCCAGGAGTTAGGCATTTCTTCCAGGCCTCCCTCATGGCTGCAGGAGCCCAAGGTCCTGTGTCATCCTCTGCTTCTTTCCCAGACTATTAGCAGGGAGATGGATCAGAAGTGGAGCAGCCAGGACTCAAACCAGTGAACAAATGGGGTACTGGTGTCACAGGTAGAAGCTTAGCATGCTATGCCATGGCGGCACCCCAAGCCAGTGATTTTTCCAGCCTAAACCACACAGTTAGGAATGTAGATGGGCTAAGGAGATGCTCCATGCCCACCAGGACAGAGCAACCACTGTAAGATAAAGGACCAGAGGCAGCTGTCCACCACGACCCATTGCATTAGCTACCAAGGAGGGAGGGACTCATTGTGAGCAGCAAGGTGTTAGGGGGAAGGGTCCTGCTGCTCCTGGTGAAGCCCAGTGTTGGGGTGGGGAGGCAAAAGGAAGCACGTGACCTACCCCGGCTCAGGCCGGCAGCATGTAAGAGAGGCAACAGTATGAGTGCTCCGTGGGCACTCCCAGGCCTGTGCACTGCTCAGATTCAGTGTGTGGTGTGGGTGTTTAACTCAGACATTTGGGCTCCAGGAGAGAAGGCTGGCCCCTGTTGGTTTTAAGCTCTTTTATTTCTTTATAAAAATGTTTGTATGAGGTGCATGCCAATGGGTGCAAACTCTCCTGAACATATCCACCCCTCGTTCAAGGCCTCACAGTGTTACCTAGAAGGACCTGCCCAGAGCCATCAGCAGCTCAGGTCCACGCCTGCTGGCCTTCCCAGAATCCTGACTGGAAGTCAGAGTTCAAGTTCGTGTCTTCTTCTATGTAGCCAACAAGAGTGCAGCTCCGCTTGTACTCTGTCCAGAGTGGGCATGGATGTCTGTGAATGACCCAGCATGACCTGGAGGGGAAGTCTGCGGGAAGGGAGGGCTCACCTTTGGGCAGGAGCAGGGAGTTCCATCCTGGGTCCAGTCTTGTGAGTACAGAGCCCAGGCCCTCTTGGTGGGCTAGAGAGATCACCAGTGACATCTAGTGGTCACTGCAGGCTGCAGCCTCCCCAAATTTTCCAGACGGTGTGCATCCTTTTTTTGGCTCTGGCTTCTAAGTGGCTTCCAGGCAGGGTGAGACTTTACTAGGGCTCCGGAATGGCAACATAGGGCAGAAGTAGGGATGTGTGGTTAATGGTCACGGCCTGGCAGGGACTGGCCTGCAACTGGCATCCTCTGGGCTCTGGTGAATCCCTGTGATCAGCTGCCTTCCTCAGGGCTCCAGATCACCTCTCCAACTTTCCACCTCAGCCTCGGTCCCTGAGACCTATGGAGGGAGCAGTGGCTGAGCCAACCAGTGCCAGCCAGTAGATGAGGGGCAGGGAATGGGCCCATCCAGATTGTGAGCAGGCATGGTGGAGGACATCCTGACCTCTTACCCATTGCCTTGTGGAGTACAGGCACTTTGGGGTGCTCCATGAGCTGTGGAAGGAGGCATGCAGGGACAGAGCTATGGCTCTTCGGTGCTTCTGGAAGCCCAGGCTCAAAATGTCTTCTCTGGTGACTCAGTGAGTCCCATCTAGGCTGTGGAGGTAAAATGGGGGGGAGAGGAAGGCATCTGATTTGCATCTGATTTGCATCTTCTTGCAAGCTGAGAACTCTGGCTCCTGTGTTCCTCAGAAGGCCCCATAGCTTGGGAGAGATTCCGGGGCACTCTGGTTCCCATCTCCTCTTCCTTCTGCTGCCTGCTCTCCAAGCAGCCTTTCTAGAATAGCTCTGCTCTGGGCACTTGCCACAAGGTGGCCTAGTCCTGCTCCACCTGATGATTTGGCCACCCCAGGGTCCTGTCCTGTAGAGGTGGAGAGTTCCCAGGCAGTGGAGTGAGAAATTTCATCTACTGCCCAGCTTGCTCTGCCTGGATGCCCTGCTGTCAACATCATCATCTTGGTCGACTTCTGTGGATCAGCCCATGTGTGTGTATTTGCAAATTCTTATTTTGAATGCACCAGGGGAGCTAGCTGTTGAAAGAATTACTTAGAGAAGATCCGTTGGTAAAGACTGGAATCAAGATATGATGTACTTTTTTTTTTACATAATTTCCGCTTTTCCTGTCTCTAGGGGAGAAGGTGGAGATGAGGAGCAGCTACAGGCTGGTGTCTATCCATGGCTGCTGCACTGGGCCCTGCATGCCAGGCATTATCTGTCTGCATATTGTTTTCTTCATTTCTCAAGACTTTCTATGTACCGGGTTTGGTGTGTTGGAGGCAGGGGATGGTAAAATGCAAAGTGGGCAAGGGAGATGCAGAACTGTTCTAGGTGCATCAGCTCAGGAATGTTCCAGAGGAGGGAAGATTACATATAGAAGGCTGGGATCACCTCTGCCCAGACCTGGGCAAAGTGGAGAAACTTGCTGGAGGCTGTGATTAGAGATCAGAGCTTTGAAGGATGGGTTGGAAGGGGACAAGGAGTGGGCAGGTGGCTGCGGGTGGGGAATGCAGGCTGTAAGTGGGGAGTGCTGAGGCTGGGGTGGTAGGCAGGATCAGGCCACAAGTGTGATTGTATCGGCCCTAGAGAGCAGCCTGGACACTGTGGCTCAGAGCAGTGACAGGACCTTATTTTAGGAGGAGTCCTCAACTGTGGCATGGGTGGATACAAGGTGGAGGATATGAGCCGAGTTCACCATTGTGGACCTGCCCTATCCCTCCTGCAAACTCATGTGCCTGAAGACCTGACAATTTTCTGTTGTTGGCCCCTGCACATTGCTGCCATCCACCAGCCCAGGTCTTCTTGGGCCACAGCAACACACTTGGCATAGCTGTGGCCCAGACAGTGGGGAGATTGCTCTTGGAGAACAAGAGACAGAGCATCACGAACCAGCTTCTGTACTGTCCAGTGACCCAGCCAGGGGTCTCCTATGTGGTCTCTGGGCTCCTGGCAAGATGACGCCCCAGCTGTGTGGGAGGGCAGCCACCATCCTTCCCTTCCCTCCTTCCTCCCTCTCTCCTTCTCTCCCTCGCTCATTTCCTTCCTTCCTTCCTTCCTTCCTTCCTTCCTTCCTTCCTGTCCCCTACAGGTGTCTCTTCTCACCTTGTGAGCGTGCAAGGATTTCACAATTGCTTTACAGTGAAACAAACTTATCCTTTAACTTCTCCTTTTTTGAGTTCTCACTCCTATCCCTGTCTCGGGGAGTTACCTTGTCAGGGCCTGCCTGCTGCAAGTATCCTGGAGGCCCAAGGTGTTCATTCCAATGCAGACCCATGCCCTGGCAGAGAAGACATCATTCAACACTCAGGTGTCGCTGAGCACCCGGGTTGATCTGTCCAGTCCTTGTGGTTCTAGTCATCACCTGCTTTTCTCCCAGTGCTACAGATTCCTTCCCGCCCCCACTCACTTTCTCCTTGTTTCCTCTTCTCAGATGAATCATGCTCTCTGTCCCCATCAGCCATGCCCCCCTCCCCACCGCATAAACCATCCCTACAGTGTCTTTCTGCAAATGAGCCCTCCCATGGCATTGTGACATCACTGTCCAGTGGCCAATGGCTTTGCACCTGGGTTGGCCCTTGGCCTCCTAGGATCACGGCCACCCCTTGTGATCCCCAGGGAGCGTCCAGAGCATGGATCCCTCCTGACTGTGCCACCCTTGGTTCAATGTTACTCACAGTGAAGCTTCTCCTGGGTCGGCGATGCAGTGTGAAGGTGTCGGGGCAAGAGAGTGTGGCCGCACTGAAGAAGCTGGTGTCACAGCAGCTACAGGTGCCTGAGGAGCAGCAGCACCTGCTGTTTCGTGGCCAGCTCCTGGCAGATGACAAGTGCCTCTCGGATTACTGCATTGGGCCCAATGCCTCCATCAACGTCATTGTGCGGCCCCTGGAGAAGATAGAGCTGGAGAACGCTCACCTGCCCCAGCCCCAGCCCCTGTGGCAGCAGCTGGACCGGGTCCTGGCCAGACACTTTGGGCTGCAGGATGCCAAGGCTGTGCTGCAGCTGCTGAGACAAGAGCATGAGGGGCGCCTGCAGAGGGTAAGCCTACAGGACCTGGAGCAGCTGGCACAGTCCCTCTTGGCAGAGCAATGGTGTGCAGAGATGGCCAGAGAGCAGAGCCTGAGGTCATGGCCCCAGGGCTCATGCGATACCCAGGAGCAGAAGGAGAAAGAGAAAGAAGAGAAGCAGGTGGAGACAGCTGAGAAGGCAGAGGAGGAGTCTGCCAACCTGTAAACTGGACCATCCTACTCACTAGCTAAAATTCTCCCAGCTTCTACTTTACAAGTTCCCTGATGACTTTACACACTACTGCCTCCTAATGTAGATGCATCCACACTTCTCTTTTTTCCTTCTTCTTTTAAAAATTTATGAGCCAGAGAATGAATGAGAGAGTGTGAGTGAGTGAAAGAGGAGAGAATGTATTCATCCATGCGTTCTCTAACTCCTCAAATAGCTGGGGTTAGACCAGACAGAATCTAGGAGCCAGGAACTCAATTCAGGTCTTTCAGGAAAGTGTCAGAGACCCAAATACTTAAGCCATCAGCTGCGGCTGCATCCCAGGGTCTTCATTAGCAGGAAGTTGGAATTGGGAGTAGAGCTGGAACTCAAACCCTCAATTGCTAATCTGTTTCCACATTGCTTTCTTTGAAAGTTCAAAGCAGGTGGAGGATTTTTGGACCCTTTCCCCTCTAGGACCTAAGGACCCTCCCCACTGTGAAATGCATCCAACCCCATCTCATCACCCAAGGGTGCCCCTAAAGGGACAGTCAAAGTCTGCACTTACTCCCTGGCATGGGCAGCTCTGCTTGAGCATGCCTAGCACCTTCCTAGGGTGTCAGCAACCCCATGGGCCCAGAGTGGCCAGGGCTCCAAGCAGACACACTTCCTCCTTTGTAAGAAAAGGCGACGTGGATATATTTTCCTCCACACTCAGACTTTAGTGCCTATCCATAAGCCCTGTCAACCAAGAGGATGGTCAGGTGGCTGCCCCTGCTGTCTGCATGGAGGTGTCCTTGCCATTTGCCTGTGTGTGCTTCCATGCTTCAGGGGCAGGAACCTCAAAGGGGGTTGAGTAGGAGGACAGGGAGATAGGCTGGCCTGAATGGCAAGACCCCCAGCCTCACACAGAAGTGCTCACACAGAGTAAGGATCACTAACTCTGGTTTCATCCATAGGCAAGTACCCCTGGGCTTCAATTGCCTGCCCCAAAGTGCCCAAAACTCCCCCCAGGAGTCTCCTGGTGCCAGTCAGAACCAGCACAGAGCCCAGAGCCTGGAGAGAGTGAGGAGGGTGCAACTGTGAAAAGCAAGCAGCAGCATGGAGCTGGGGCGCAACTGGCCCGACTAAGCAGACAGGTACCTTCAAGGACTCTGGGTTTAGCATGGGAGGGCCAGATCCCTGCAGGCTACAGAGAAAGCTGGACCTCCTCTGTGTTGTTGGTGTGATAAAGTGGTCCTTCCTGAGGGCTGAGGTACCTTCGCACTCTGTGTGTATATGTGAGGGGCAGGAGATCCCTGAGGGAGCCCGGGTTGCCCTGCTGCATGGATGTCCCTGAAGTACTAGGGCTGCAAAAGTTTTCATCCTGGGCTGGAGATGGAGGGCAGGGGCTGAAGGAGTGGAGCAAGCCAGGCCCACATCCCTGGAGATGGCCCTCACCCTCTGTCCTAGTCCCCTTACCCTTGTCTGGCTGTGAGAACAAGGCTGATGCACCTTGCCTGGCTGAAGTTCAGGCTTTCTTCCTGTTAGACAGGGATTTGGTCATGGTGCCTCCTCAGCCACAGGAGTTAGGGAGGGTCAGAGGTAAGGACTGCATGACTGGTGTTGGAAACGGGTTTATGTCTCCCAGAGTGGAGTCTGTGGCAGTGGCAGGCATAAGCTGGTAAGTCATTTCTCTGTGTGGACCGTTTCCAAATTCTGCCCCTCATTTAGCTGCTGCCTGTCTTATTTTGAAGATTTATTTGAAAGCCAGAGTTACAGAGGGTGGGGGTACACACACACACACACACACACACACACTCTTTCATCCATTGGTTTATTTCCCAAATGGTGGCAATGACCAGTGCTGGGTGGCCAGTTGAAGTAAGGAACTTTATCCAGATTGCTAACATGGATTCAAGATCCCAAACACTTGAGTCATCTTCCACTGCTTTCCCAAGTGCATTAGCATAGAGCTGGATCTGAAGTGAAGCAGCCAGGACATGAACTGACACCTGTATGAAGTGCCAGCATTGCGGATCGTGGATTTTTTTTTTTACCTACTATACCATAATGCCAGTCCTATACAATAGGGTTTAAATGACAGCAGGAGTCTGTGGAGTCCGTTCAATCTGTAGCAAAAAGGAAACTCAATTAAGGAAAGGTACACTAGGGTTGCAATGGCACAATCAAGTTTATCGTACCAAGGAATGAACACCTGGTATCTGTTCTATGTTGCTGTCCAACTGCTGTAAACAGCAGCTGGGACACAGCACCCATTGTGCTGCAGTCTGTGGCATGACTTACCCATGTCCCCTCTGGAGTACCAAAGAGCTGCAATGAAGATGTTGGCTGGGCTAGACAGGGGGAAGAATCTACATCCAAACTCACTCCATCGGGGGTCTTTTTGGCAGTATCCATACAGTTGCAGGATCGAAGGCTGCCACCTCTTGGACAGTGTTGGTTGGAAGCTGCCCACAGTTGCCTCCCACATTTACTTTTCCAACACAGCCTCCTGTTTTATCAAGGAGATTGTCCAGCACGAGTTAGTCAACACAACCAAGTCTTACACAGTGCAAGGTAACCACGCCAGTGACATCCTATCACCTTTGCCAGGTTCTTTCAGCAGCAGGTCATTCACATGCCCCATACACATCTGGAAGGAGAGCATTATGCAAAAGCATGGGTACCAGCAGAGCAGATCATGGAGGGCCTTCTGGTAGCCTGCCCACCATAGCAGGTATTGGTTTTATCACATCATTGGCATGTATGAGTTAGCTGACAGCAGACCAGTTAAAGTGCTCTGTTCAATCAGGGGGGCATGGGAGGTACAGATGAGGTTGAGTCCTGGGGAACTGTCCAGCATTTTGGCTGGTGAAAGACAGGAATAGGGCAAAATCACAGACAGCCAGGGAACTTTTCTTGTCACATGTCACACCTGGGGAATTGTCACTTGGCTTGGCCTGCCTAACATTTGATGTTGATGGATGCTTTGTGACACTCAGGGCTGTGTGGATACACAGGGGCACCCAAGGTGCACATCCACAAACACAGAGACCCACCAGGTGGGGTTTGCAGTGGCAGAGCCATGTTTACAGAAGGGAGTTTCAGGCCCTGTGCCACCTACAGTGTCAGAGGTCTGCACCTTGCATTTCTGGATTCATGCTGCTAGAGCCCAGCTAGAAAACCTGGCAAATTCAAGGACTCAAAGCAAAGAGTTGGCAGAGTCAAAGAACCACTGGGACTATAGGAAGAGGTAGCCTGGACCAAATTTGCTATCTTCAAGGGATGAATCACATGGTACCTAGAGAAGCATTCCTAAGAATGTGGAGGGCCATCCCCAGACAGGGGGAGACATGGCTCTGCATGGATTCCTTGTGCATTGGACACCTGGTAGGCTTTGCAGGTGAACTATGCATGCATATCAGCCCACCTGTATCTGAGGGCAGAGACCTCCTGCCCTGGGTGAAATCCCCAAAGTGGCAAGGTTTGCTATCCTCTTTGCAGCTGGTCTTTATTCTCCCTGTGCTCTGGGCTAGGGTTGGGTGGCTACCAGCACGTGGCAGGGGAGTGGCCAGAGGGCAGGTTGCCCTGGGTCCTGCTGCTGAGCCAACTGTCACTCATGGCCTAGGCCAGGCCCCTGTTCTCTGGAGAGCAGATGGTACTCCTGGCTGCTGCTTCACCTGATTCCTCTCCTCTTGGGTCACCTTTTCCATTTCCCTTTCCTTTCCACTTTTCTCTGTGTGCCTCCTCTCTTCTCTCCCCCCGTTCTCTCTTACCTCACTGGGACACATTTGGCTGCACTGTTTGGACATCTGGGTCCTTCCTTTTAGTTCTTTCTGTCTCCCTTAGGTCTGCCTCCACCCGCCCCTGCTCACATTTTAAGCCCTCTCATTCTTTTCAGCCATCAGACGTTGTCTTCCTATTAAACAAAAGCAACTGTTGCAGCAGCTCCTCCAGGTCTTTCCCACCCTCAACCTCACCTGTCCTGTCTCACTAAGCAGGTTCAGAGAGGGGGAACCCATTCCCCTGTGTTCCTAACTTCTTACATGTGCAATATCCATTCCCAGCACGGTGCTCAAGTGTGATGAGAAATGGTGGTGTTACACCAGGTACCTATTTGTCCATGGATCTCCTAAACAGACATGGAACGCATCCAGAGAAGGAGCATCATGGACTCATGTATACCCAGAGTCGCTACACATGGCCTGGTTGGCCGGGAGGTGGTACTGCCCAGTATCTGCTGTACCCATATGGTGGAGCCTGAGCAAGCCAGAAGATGGCCAGTAGTTGGGGTGCTGAAGCTCTGCACTTGCTCCTAGAGCCCTGCTGGCACAGGGCATCATCACTGTCTTGGCTCGGCTCCTCTCCTGCCCTCCCTCCTGGCTCCTGGCTCCGGGGTGGCTGCTCAGCTCCTGAAGGCTCCAGGGTTGTAAATCCTTCTCTGCAAAGGACTGTAACCTGAGAAGCAGCCAGGCCATAGGCTGGCTCCTATTTGCCTCTGATTCCCTCAATGGTGTTTCCCATTATGGTGATTTAAGGGTCCCCAGGGTTGCCTTGAGGGGGATAAATCTGCTGGACAGTAAACCTGTCCTGCCCTCTGCTGCTGGACCAGGTCAGCCCAGGAGGCTATCAACTGCCTCTTGACTGCCCCAGACTTGGCTGCTGTTTATGAACCCCAGTTTCAGGATCAAAGGTGCTGTCCATCACGAAGGACAACATGGAGGCCCTTGGAACCCTCCCCCAGCCCCTGCATCCAGAACACCTCCCATCCAGAACACCTCAGGCCACTGCTTTCACTTAAACTTGAACTGTCATTTGTTGAAGAAAGCCCAGTCCTTCCAGGGGTCCCCAGAGCCCTTTCCGCTTTATGTTTCTGGCCACTTGAGGGCAAGGGCTGCTGCTGGAGAGCCACCTTTCCAGACCATTGTTGTCCCTTCCATGCAACCCAGGTTGGTTGAAAAGAGAGAACCTGGGGTTTGTGTTATTCCTGAGTGGGCGCTAGTTTGGGTTCTGGCTGATGCACTTCTGATCCAACTCCCTGCTAAGGACCTGGAAAAAGTAGCAGAGCATGGCCCAAGGGTTTGGATCCTTGCTATTCACGTGGGAGATCTTGATGAAGTTCCTGGCTCCTGGCTTTGTCCTGACCCTGTGCTGGCCATTACAGCCATGCATGGGGTAAACCAGCTGAAGGAAGATCTCTGTCTCTCCTTCTCTCTTTCAAATAAATAAATCTTTTTTTTTTTTTTAAAAAAAAGGAGAGATGCTTAGGAATGCCTAGGACTCTGCATCTTGGGGCTGACTTGCTATGTCGGGAAGAGGGGAGTTCCTGGCAAGCGGGTCTCCAGACCCTGCAGCTCTGTGCTGTTGAACTCAGTCTCCCTCCCCTGGGGCTCTGCAGATGCAGCCTGCAGCCTGCTGGAAGGAAGAGCGAACAGCACTGGGCCTAGGATGATCTGAAGCCAGCTTGAGTCCTGCTTGCTCCCCAGTGGATATTGGAGATAGGTAATACTGGCCTCCTGTGGGGAAGTTAAGAGAGCCAGGGCAGTGAAGGATGTGAGAGTGCTTTGTAAGCTCTGAAAAACTGTGCAGAAGTAGGCTTAATCCTTATCCACCTCTCTCTGTGTAGATCCCTACTGCAGTCAACAAAAGTCACTGTGGCTGGTGTGTACACAGCAGACCCCATTGCAAACAGACAGGAGGGGTAGGGGAGTGCAGCATTGTCAGGACAGCCAGGACACCTCACTGTATCACCGAAGCCGAGAGGAACTCCCAGACACAGTGCTGCTACCTTGCTACTGTGTGGTCCCTGCCATTCCAAGGCTGAGAACAGAGCATCCACCATGGTGTAGGGGGGATGATGGTGGGGGGTGGGTGGGAGGGGGTGCTGTCTAAGGCTCCCAGCATGATCCTGAGGAGGCACCTCTCACCTGACTCACTTCTACCTACAAGGCTCACACAGGTACACCTGCTAGGGAGAAGCCAGGCTATGGTGAAACCTTAGCTGAGAGAGAGCGGTGGAAGCATAGATGTTTAATTTCTGGATGAGCTAGATGGAAGCAAAGTATGGGAGATTTTGTGGCACAAATGACCCTGCGTCATTCACAGATTAATTACAAGAAAGGAGGAGGAAGAGGAGAAGGGGAGAGGAAAAGAGAAGAAGAGAGAACTCTATTGATTAAAAATAAACTTGAGAGTAGTAGTTATTTGCACCATATGGAGTTATTTGCACCATGATTTAAGCAAAAAAAAAAAAAAAAGAAAGAAAAGCAAGACAATCAGAGAAGCTTGGACACCAACTCAATTTCCGATGACAGTGAGGAACTAGCATTCATTTTTTTTCAAATTTGAGACGACATTATTGTAGTTACCATTAGTTACTTTTAGGAGCCAGTTTTGTGGCACTGCAGGTTCCAAACGCCTCCGGGAACACAGCTACTCCACTTCTAATCAGGCTCCCTGCTAGTGCTGCTAGGAAAGCATTAGAAGCTGGTACTTCTTACTTACTTATTTACTTACAACTTCGTGGGTACTTGCCACCCTTGTGGGAGAAGCACATGCAGTTCCAGGCTCCTGGATTTGACCTGGCCCAGCATGAACCTTGTGACCATTTGTGGAATGAATCAGCAAGTGGAAGATAGCTCCCTCCCTCTGTTTACTTGTCTCTCACACACTCTTTCAAACAACTATATATATATATATATATATATATATATATATATATATATATATATATATATATATATATAAAATTTGGTTTTGTTTATTTGAGAAGCAGAGAAAAGGGAGATTGGACAAAGAGTGAGAGCTAGAGGTCCTGTCCATTGCTTCACACCCTGTACACCCGCAGTGGCCGGGAAACTGAAGCTTGATGTCAGGAATTCAATCCAGGTCTCCTATATCTCCCAGCTAAGTACTTGAGCCACCAGCTACTGCCTCCCAGTGTGCACACTAGCAAGAAGCTGGAACTGGGAGTAGAGTTGGAGCTCGAGCTCAGGTCCTTCAGTATGGATTGTGGGCATCCTGGCTGGTTGCTTAACCGCTGAACTAAATGGCCACTCTTGCATCAGCTTTTTGAGGTGCTCTTGCCCCTAGGGCATGCTGGAGAAGAACCCAGTGAAGACAGAGGAAGGTTCTGCTGCAATAGAAAGAAAGTGCAGTAAATTCCCAAAACCCCGCGATGAGTGCATGGTGGTTGGTCATACTCCTCTATTTCTGTGTGTGTCTGAAATGTTTTATAATAAACGTTTCTAAAAATGGCTCACTTCAGCAGCTGTTTGGCCTGCGGCAGGCTGGCCTCCAGCAGGCCCCTCCTTGCGGCATCCCCGGGCCATCCGTCACCGTTTCCTCACAGTGAGCCCCCCGCCTCGCACCCCCCCCCAATTTTTGTCCCATGCCCTGATGATAACCAGCTCTCTTTGTGGTTTCCAAATGCAACTCGTTCAGAAAACCAGTCCCATATCCTCGTTTCCTAGGGGGCTTTTGGCTTGGAATCTCCTCTGATATGAGTTATGGTTTTAAGTTGGAAACAACAGATTCCATTCTGGTTGATTTAAGCAGAAAGGAATTTATTAGAGAGTGTTAGGTAGTTTACAGAACTTTGGAGAGGGCCAAGGCAGTACAATAGCAGGGCAGGGGAAATACCGGGGCATCCCATGGGGTGGAGCTGGTGTCAGCATTGCCCCTGAAAACCCTTCCAAATGGGGTACACCCCAACCACTGCCCACAGCCGATCAAGGAGACTAAATTCCACACTGCCTCCCATTTTTTTCTACTGCTAAGGCTTTTCTCACCTTCCCCTCCCAAGGTTCATGCAGGAATTTTCTGGTTGGAACTGGGTCACACGTGGACCCTGGCTGCAAAGGGGTCTGGGAAGTGTAGTTATATGCTTTCTCAATCTTGGCACAGGAAAACAACAAATCCTCTTTGCTCTGTCTCAGGATATCTCACCTAGCTCCCGGGCTTCCAGCACAGGTCCTGGCCTTGGCACTAGACGGTCTTTTTTTTTTTAATTTCAGGGCCAGTGCTGTGGTACAGAAGGCTAGGCCTTAGCTTGCAGTGCCACACCCACGTGGGTGTCAGTTTGTGTCCCGGTTGTGACACTTCCAATCCAGCACCCTGTTTGTGGCCTGGGAAAGCAATCGAGGATGGCCCAAGGCCTTGGGTCCCTGCACCCATGTGGGAGACCTGGAATAAGTTCCTGAAGGCTCCTGGCTTTTAATGGTTCGGCTCTGCTATTGCAGCCATTTGGGGGAGTGACTCAGTAGATGGCCGATCTCATCTCTGTTTCTCTCTGTAATTTTGCCTTTCAAATAGAAATATATTTTTTTAAGAACTGTATTTCTAGTTTTGAGAAACAGGAAGAGCCAGTGAGAAAGGGCTACCATCTACTTATTCACCCTCCAAATGCCCTCTGTAGCCAGAACTGGACCAAAGATGAAGCCAGGAGCCAGAAACTCTATCGAGGTCTCCCTTGTTGGGGGGCAGGGACCCAATTCCTTGAATCATCACTGTTTTCTCCCTAGATCTGTCTTAGCAGCAAGCTGTAGTCAAGACCCAGAGCTGGGTATTGAACCCAGGTACCTGACAGGGGATATAGGTGTCTTCACAGGCAGCTCAGCCGCTGGGCTAGATAGCTAGGTGGTCATATGTGGTTGCCTGCCAAGGTGAGACTGGTAAACCCAGGCTTTGGCAATGCAGCTTTCTGTAGAGTGTGGAGTTTATCAGGAGCTGCCAGAGGCCTTCCCTTCCTGGCTGCTGCATGGTCAGGCCACAGCGTTGTAAGCCAACTCTGTACTAAGGCCTAACACACCTCCTTCTGGCTTGGCTTCTCTAGCTGAACCCTGGCTGATGCACAAGGCTTCTCCTGGGACACACACAGGGGGAGGTGTGGGTGAACAAATCAGCAGGTGTGTTCAGTGGAAGATGGACATGTAAGCAGTGCAGGGCAGGTCCCATCCATCTTGACACTGCTGTTTGCTGGCTGGGCACAAGCACAGGCTCACTATGGTGACATGGACAGGCACCCTTATCGCTTTTTCAGATAGAGTCAAAGACCCAGAGATCTGAGTGATGACCCAATACTCAGGTAGTTACATGATGGAAGTGAGGCCTGCCTGATCCCAGGAGCCCTTGCAGTCCCCAGGTACACTGCCTGACTCATTAGCTGTCTTTGTGACTCTTCAACACCAGTGTGCTATATGTCCATGCCCCTGGGCTGGGCTCCAAGCTGGGGCTGGGGAGCTAACAAGAGTGGACAGAGCCTTGCCCTGGCCTCCGGGTGCTGCTTGCCAGGGATGCCTCTGCAGTCAGGGTTAATGAGGCTGGACCTAGGGAAACCTGCGGTTTGCAGTTGGTCTTCCCAGCTAGACCTGGTTGCTCTGCAGGAAGAAAGGAGCCTCTCAGGGTGCCAACAGGAGCCTGGTGACAGTTCCCCAGGGTCCTCCAGGCCTCATTAGAGGCGCCATATAGAGGAAGCTGCTGAGGAAGGAGGAATGCAGGGTGTTAGGCAAGGGTCTACTTTTTTACATCTGCCTGCATGTTGGCTCCAGTAGCTCAGTCCTGCAGCCCTTAGAGGGCCCTCCACAAATGTGGGGAAACTGAAGCAGCCTGCCAGGATAGCAACTACTCCATGGCTGTGCTGGTACTTCCTAAGAAACACAAAGCTGACAAGAGAATATTTTCTGATCTGGGTGGTAAACTGCATAGTCGTTTGGGAGTAAATTTATACTGGTGGTCACACAAATCAAAGTGGCTCCTGGCTTCTCCCTGTATCTGATGCTGGTACAGCAAATATTGTGTGTGCCCCACGCCCTCACCCAGGCAAGGACCCATGACCATGGCCAGTGGGGAGAGGTGATTATAAACACTTGCGAAGGCCACATGGCCAGCTGTGACAGCGATGACCATAATTCCTGATGAATGTGTTCATGCATGCATTTCCACCCAGTACATGCTTCTCTGTGCCCCTCTCACCCTTTTCCCACAGCCTAGATGTCTTGACAGTGGGCACTCTGTATCTCAGCACTCAAGTCACAGGATATTAAGGGGTAGAGTGTGGATCAATCAAGAAAAGCATGAACATCAAACAGATAAAAGTTCCTATCCTCACTGAGCTTATATTCTAGTGGGGGAGAGAGAGAAAGAAATAAATGAATAGAAAATGGCTATCAGGCCCAGTGCCATGGCCTAGCGGCTAGAATCCTCATCTTGAATGTGCCGGGATCCCATATGAGCACCAGTTCTAATCCCGGCAGCCCCACTTCCTTGCTTGTGGCCTGGGAAAGCAGTCGAGGACGGCCCAAAGCCTTGGGACCCTGTACCCGTGTGGGAGACCTGGAAGAGGCTCTAGGCTCCTGGCTTCGGATTGGCTCAGCTCCAGCCATCGTGGCCGCTTGGGCATTGAACTATTGGATGGAAGATCTTCTTTTCTGTATATCTGACTTTCCAACAAAAATAAATTAGTCTTTAAAAAAAAAAAAAGGAAAATAGCTATCAGTGACGAATGGTGAGAAGGTAAAGCAAGGAAAAGGAACAGGGGGTGTGTGTGTGTATGTGTGTGTGTGTGAAGCTTCAAGTGGAATGATCAGACAAGGCCTCCCTAAAGGGACATTAGGCAATGGGGGGGAGCAGGTGTGAAGGTCCTGATGAGGTGAGCTATCAGAGGAGGCCAGCTATGGATGGAACAGGAACAAAGAGGTCAGGCACAGCATGAAGTAGGTTGAGAGACCATGGGTGTCTAGATCGCTTAGCACTTTGTGGGCCGTGCTGAGACTTTTGGGTTTTCCCCCAAGAGAGATGAGGAGCCAGGATAGGGAATTAAGGCTATCAAGTGACACGCTCTGACTTGGGCTTTCATACAGATCCAGACACTGCCATTGACCATCTACACTTAGCCAAAAGGCCAAGAACTGATGCTGTTGACCATCTAGACCACAGGACTACTTCACTGGAAATTGAACATGCCTGTGGGACTGACCGTCCTCTACTCCCCATGCAGGCCATCCCCAGAATTCAGGGTTTTGTGTCAGGTGCCAGTGAAGGGGAGGCAGGGGTGTTTGGCTGGGCTGAGCTGAACCATGTGGTTTCAGAGGCGCCCAGGGAGTGCCTGCACTTGGAGGAGGCTTGCAGGAGGAGGCTTGCAGGAGGAGGCCAACAGCTCATGGGGATGCACGAAGTTCAGAGTAAGGAGCATGTGGTGCTGAGGGTGGTCAGTGAAGTGGGGGGACAGACCTGGAGCTGAGGTGTTGAAAAGAGATTGGGAGGACAGATCCAGAGAGGAAATGGCTTATGCCAGTCAGAGTGACGTGAGTGTGTGGATGATAAGAGCTCTGATCTTGCACTCAGGGTCAGGCTAGGCACGTTCTCACCGTCTAAAACAGCTGAAATTGATTGTTGCTGCCCATTGGGGAAAACGCAGCTTTGGTCACCTGAGGAGCTCTCCCTTCACTTTCCTGGCCTTGCTTCAATTCCTGGAGCTTGTGGAGAGCCAGGGGTCACGAAGAGGAGGTTGAGGGGACATTTGCTTCTGATGTGGTCCAGGCTGGTGGCCCCAGAAAATTGATCCCTGGGTGACCTCTCAGCTGCTACCTTCACAGGCAGGTCTAGTTGGATTCTCTCTCTCTCTCTCTCTCTCTCTCTCTCTCTCTCACACACACACACACACACACACACACACACACACACACACCCTGGGACTCTGGGGCCTGTGGGGGCAGGTGCAGTGTCTCCTCCAGCTCTGGGCCTCAGCTTCCCTGGCTTAAAGGGAGGCCCAACAATTGTGAGAGGGTACAATAAAACAGCCATGGGTACCTGAGCCACAACTTCAAGGGTCCCCTCCCCCTGGTACTCAGGTACAACTACTCCTGGGCTTCCTGGACCTTGTCCAGATGGCTTGGAAATGGTGCCACCATCTTAGCCAGAGACACCTGAGGCAAGGGTTGCGGAGGGGAAGGTATGGCTGTAACAGCCGCAACGCTGCCCCGCCCCACCTTGGTGCATCTGCAGTTCTCAGGAGCCAGAGGGGCTTCGGAACTCCCAGCCCAGGCATTCTGGAGTCTCTGGCCCTAGAGCTCACCAAGAGTTAGGATCTACATTCCTTCCTCTGTGCTCCCACGTCTCTGGCTGGCAAGAGCAGCGGTTTTTTTTTTCACAGGTGCCGCGTGACCTTCCCGACTGTATTTTCAGCCTTGGTTTGACGTCACGCTCTTGCCTGGCCCCGGGGAGGAGGGAGGAGCGGGGATGGGCTTTGTACATTTCCAGGCAGCGGGGCTTCTCAGGCTGAGCCTATTGCCAGCCCCCGTGGCGACGGCAGCCCACCTTGTTCGTCTCCCACCGGCCGCCCCGGCCCCCTCCCGGGCAGCAGTGAGGTGGAGGCAGGGGGAGGAGGGGAGGGACTGGCCAGCAGGAGCCAAGTCCAGACAAGCTGTCACACGTGCCTGCTTGTGTGCTGCGGTAACCCGTGCGGGGCTGGTGCTGGTGGAGAGCGGGAGCCAGATTGGGTTGGCTGAGCTGCGGCGATGCAAAGGGCTGGCACTGCTCCCCAGACTGCTGCGGGTAGTGCTCCCCGAGGCATGGGTGAAGGAGGTCGCTGGGAAGGGTCAGGGACTCTGATACATGGTGCCTCAGCCTCCCAGCTTGGCTCCCTCCTTTGGACCTTGTTCTTGTCTTACAGGTGGAGAGAAACTGTCCTTGGCTCACCGCACCTGGCCGTCAGCCTGGCTCTTCAGAGCTCAGGGATTGCCAGGGCAGAATCTGCCTTCTGAGCTTAGCCTGCCGCTTGTCTACCTTTGTACCAGGCATGGCTCCCATGTACTGTCGTTGCCTTGCGCCTTGGAGTATCCCCATTCTCATCTTCCTCTCTGAACCTAGACTAGGCACCTTGGACTCAGTCACGAGACCTCAGTTCTGGTTTCTGCTCTCAGGCCCACTTCCTGTGTGAAATCAGGAGAGCCGCTGACCTCTCTGGATCTCTCTTGCCTCATTGTATTTTTGCTTCTGGATAGCTGAATGTGGACTGAGCACATCTTCTGCGACTTTCCCAGGCACTTTAGCAGAGAGTTGGATCTGAGGCAGAGCAGCTGGAACCTGGACCAGTGCTCTTACATCGGATGCTGGCTTTGCAAGTGGTGGCTTAACCAATTTCACCCTGACTCTGGCTGCTGGTATTCTTATTTGGTAAATCTGGCCTTTGTATTCCTATGCTTAACAATTTCCTCTGGTTCTTCATTACTTTTAAAATCAAATCTCAGCTTTTGAGCCTGGCATTCAAGCCCTAAGTGGCTGAAACCCCTGCTCTTTCTTCTTAGGTTCAGTCCCATCTGACTGCCTCTTTGGGTTCCCATAGAACGAACCTTGGCATTTGGGTCTGAGCAGACCACTTGTTACCTTTTCAGATAAGGGAATTGGGGGCACAGAGAGATGAGGGATCTGCCCAAAGTCCCCCGGCTAGTAAGGGAATCCCACCATGTCCTCTAGGACTACAGACTGTGGTTCTTCACCAGTGAATGCCAGACAAACTCCATGATGTCACAAACATATCAAGTTCAAAGATCCCTATAGGACCAATTGTGTGTTTGTCATTCAGGGTTTGGGGACTGGAAGAGAGGTCACCTGTGCTGGTCTGGAGCAACTCCCTGAGGCCAGCCTCAGCAGGCTGGAATGCTGGAGAAGTGCCTGGGGTGGGCCTGGAAGCTTTGGGGGCATAAGCAAAGACACATGCACCTGCAGCACAGGGGAAGTGTGCTGGGGCTGGGGAGGGAAGGCCCTCTTCGCAGATTTGTCCTTGGGGTCTGGTTTGGGAAGGAAACATAATTCCTTAATTCCACAGAATGAGAGGACTGTTTGGGCTAGGAATTCTAAAATGGTCAGAATAATCCTGATTGACCCAGCCATGGCAATAACCTCAGGGGCGAATGCAGCCAGGACGTTATCCTGCTGAGTGTGGGGGACCCCTTCCTTCAGGGAAACTGGGGCGAGGTTCACCCCTGGGCGATCACTCCCAGAATCAAATGTGGTTGGAACAGCTTCACAGGGGATCCCCAGGAGAATTTGCTCCATTCCAGCCATGGGATGAAAATCTCTCTATCTGCTCAGAGCTGAGAAGCTGGTCTCAGTAATTGACTTGTATAATGCTCACAGACCGTGCACAAGCCCAGCCCTAAGTGATACATCATCTTCGGCAGAAAGATTCATCATGGAATCTGCGACAGCCTCCCGTTTGTCTGAAGCAGAAATAGGAACAAGTCTCCTTGCCAGGAGTCATTCTTTGTCTTCAAAGCAAATTCTTCCATGACTGGAGGCTTGCTGGGCCTGGGCTGAGCGAGGAAGCTGGCCATGGTCCCAGAGTCCTGGTGTCTCCATCTCAGGCATCCCAGTCCCAGGCAGCAAGGAGCCCTGGGGCCTGGCACTCTGGATTCTAGGACTGATTCTGCCACCATCTGGCTGGTGGCCTTCGGCATGACATTTAATATCCTCAGGATTTCCTTCTCCATCCATCCGGGAGATGGAACTTGGGATGCCTGCTCACTCACAGCAGAAGCAGATGAGGACTTGCCTGTCACCTGCCGTGTCCCACAGACTCAGGGTTCAGACCTGGGCGCTGGGGCCAGATGATCTGGGGTTGAGTCCTAGCCCTGCTGCTTAATTATGTCATATTGGGCAAACTCCTTGATCTCTTTAAGCTTTGATTCTGTTGGGTGGGGATACTTATAGTGTCACTGGGTAGTGCTATAAGGAATCAAAGGAAAGGATGGGGTTGGCACCATGGCCAGCAGGTTAAGCTACCGCCTATGACATTTGTATCTCATAAAGGCACCACTTCTAGTCTCCCCTGATCCAGCTCCCTGCTATTAGGCCTGGAAAAAGCAGTGGAAGATGGCCCAAGTGTTTGTGCCCAGAGACCTAGAAGAAGCTTCTGGCTCCTAGCTTCTGCCTGACTCAGCCCTGGCTGTTGTGACCTTTTTGGGAGTGAAGCAGAGGATGGGAGATCTCTCTCTCTCTCTCTGCTCTTTAAAATAAATAAATTTCAAGAAAAAAGAAAAGACTGCATGTGGAGCCCTCAGAATGGCACTGGGGCACGATGTACTCTCAAGTGCCATCTGGAGTTTTCATCGTAACTAACCCTCCCCGCCAACCCTGCCACCCGGCTCCAGCTGCCTGGGCACAAGCAGGATGGGCCAGTGGGAATGCTTGCTGTTCTAAGCCAGACCCATCACCACCTGCCATCATGAAAATGTACCCCTCAGCAGCTCTAGATGGGGAAGCTGAGATCTGGAGGGGCTGACAACTCACACAGGCCACCCAACCTGTCAGCGGCAAAAGTGACTCTTAACCTGCTTCTCGCTGATTTCAGGGTCTGCTTGTCTGCCACATTACACTGGCTTCTAATATGATGGGAGAGAGTTGATTGGCCAGATGGAGAGGAGAACATGCAGGATCGTGATGTGCAGCGTGCATGCACTATGGAGCTGGGGCGCCTGGCTATCTCCGCCCCTTTACCACCTTTTGGCAGTGCTGCCATAGGCAAGTCACTGACCAGGAGTTTGGTATTCAAAGGTACTTCAGAAAGTTCATAGAACTGTGGTGATGTAACAAGGTGGAGGAATCCACCATGGGGGGAGGTGGTTTGGGGAGGAGTGGTGGGAATCCCAGTGCCTATAAAACTGTGTCACATAATGCAATGTAATCAATAAAGAAAAATAAAAAAATCAGAAAAGAAAGTTCATAGAAATAAAATTTAAAGATATATTTACTTCAGCACAAATATTTGAAAGTCTATGCATGCTGGGGTCCATGTGATGGGTGTGGAAGAGAGGAAGGTGTGAAGAGAATTGTTCCATTGCAGGCAGGGCCGCAAGGAATTTCCTGCTGTTTGGCAGGGCCGGCGGATGTCTCTACAACCACCTGAATGCAGCTCCAGCTCCCTTTGCATGGACACCGGACAACCCCGCTGAGATTTTTATAATTTATTTAGGCATATTCTGCCTCTGTGGAGTTAATATTTACTACCAATGTGAGCTTGGAAGTTGATGTTGCTGATACCATTTTAGCAAAAGGGCCTTTTATTGCTGCCCCCATTGACCATATGCTAATCAAGGGTGCTAAGTCCCCAGGTGTAGTGGGAATCTATTCTTTCCCTCTTTCTTTGATCTTTAGGTCCTTCCTTCTGTGATGCCTTTCCTCCCTTAACTGATTCAAGACTAAGTTGCAGAATGAGGATTGTAGTAGGAATGTGTTACTGATTGATATGCACCATCTATTGAGGGTCAGGATGGATAACATCCTGCTTTAAGGTGAAACAAATTGCAGAATTATCCTTAGAAACACCCACTTGACCATGACGTAAAAAGTCTGAGCCAGAGTTTGACTGGTTCTGTATAAATAAAGTGGACAGCTTTCTTGCATTGTCCACGATGATCATGGAATCCTAGTGGTCCGTCTCTCTATTTTCTCTATGCCTCATCCATGCACCCTTCTAGAGTTCCGAACTCAGCTGGAGCTGGACTCCGGCACATGCATGGTTTTATCATTATATACTTTTCCATGAAGTTTTTGAGGACCAATCATGTGTATGGAATTCAAGGTTGTTTTTCACTAAAATGAACTTTGTCCTTAAAAATTACGCGGTTTTTTTTTTTTTTTTTTTTTTAATTGGAAAGCCAAGAGGCAGATAGATGGTTACAGAGAGGTTTTCCACCAGTTGGTTCACTCCCCAGATGCTTACAGTATATAGCCAGGGATGGGTCAGGCAGCTCGATCTGGTTCTCCCATGTGGATGGGACAGATGCAAGTACCTGAGCCATCTTCTGCTACCTTTCAGGGTGTGCATTAGTAGGAAGCTGGAGCAGAATCAGACGGCCTGGCTCTTAAACCATGCACTGGTAGGGACTTAACTGCTGTGCCAAACACCTGGCCCAGGACCAGTGATGTGGCACAAGAGTTAAGTTGCCACCTGAGGTACTGGATCACATACTGAATTTCAAGTTCAAGCTGCACTCCACTTTTGATCCGGCTCACTCCAAATGCTGCTAGGAAAGCAGCAGATGGTGACCCAAGTATTTGAGTCTCTGCCACCCAAGTGGGACATCCAGATGGAGTTCCAGGCTCCTGGCTTTAACCTGGCCCACCCTCAACTGTTGCAGCCATTTGGGAAGTGACCCAGCAGCTAAAAGATCTTCTCTCTGTCTCTCCCTCTGTGTAGATCTGCCTTTCAAATGAATAAAATGCATCTTTAAAAAAAAGCCACCTGCCCTGATAAACTTGCTGTTTGGTTCTGTTTCCAATGACTTTTCTGAAGTACCTTGTGTCCTGGGTTCTTGGTGCACATGACTGCTGTCCACAGCATGGATGTCATTGTCATTGCTATTAAAAGCAGGGCTGTTGTGTGCCAAAGGCCTGGTGGCTATGGCCACTAGGTAGTGCTGGCCCGAGGAGCATCACTGTGGGTTGGGGATGATCAGGAAGGACAGGGAGCGGCCTTGAGATGAGACTTTGAAGGACAGAAAGGCTTGGGAGAAGCAATGGTGCATAGGAAGGTGCTGGGGGAACATTTGTGCTTCCAGTCTATGCCTCCTGTCTGTTAAAAGCCAGGGTGTACAGGAGTGGGTGGGGGCTCTGGCTCTGAGGGTTCTAAAGTGAACATACACACGGCTGGGGAGCTTAGCTGGGTGGGAGCACAGCAGAGGCTGGCTTTCCCCCTGTGGGCCTTGCTCATCAGAGTGAGCTCTCTCAGCCTGCCTGGTTGGAAGGAGGCTGTTGTGGTCAGTCCCTGGGGTTAGCTGGGGACAGAGGCAGGTGGGCAGTCTGAGCTCCAACGAAATGGTCTATGTGAAGAGTGAGAGTGAGGGGGACAGAGCTTCAGCCTGAGCCACTTGGTCTGTCACCAGGCCCCTGCATGGGGGATTTTAGCCTGCTTGGAGTTGGCTGTCCAGAGACTGGGCAGGGACAAAGCCTACGGCTACTGTTGCTGGGCTGCCAGTGCCGAGCTGATGTTTGCTTTGGTTCTTGGTCTTTTGCAGGAATGTGACGTCACCAGTGTCTGCTTCTCCAAGTCTGTCCCTCAGACCCTCATGGCCAGCTGCCTGTTGATAGTACCATTTGAATTAGCTGTGGCATCAGCACCTGCCCCATCTGAAGTCTCAGCCACCTCAGTCAGAGCATGTTCCCTTACTCGACCCATCCGAGTCCTGCCCCCACTGGCCAGCCTCTGCTGCCCAGCTGCCTGCTAGGCTCTGTCCTCTCCAACTGCTAGGTTCTGTTATCCTCTCTGCCTCCTCCTGGTATCTCCTCTGGTCCAGGCCTGAGGACATCACTAGGAACAGAGCTGGTTGGGAACCTGAGGTTCACTTTGGACCTGGACATTGCAGCTAGGAACAGGCAGAAAGCCTTCCGTTCCTGTCTTTTTATCTCACCCCAGCACCAAGCTAACAAGGGCTCAGGACCTGGTTGTGTTGGAGAATTCAGTAGGATGAGCAGGCAGGTCTGGAAGCTTTTGATCAACACAAGATTGCCATGGTGACCAAGGACAATGTGTGACTTTGCTGTAGGAACTCTCCTGCTCTATTATCGCTGTTTTTCATATTTATTAGCCAGTAGTCAAGGCTGAGCCTTGGCACAGACCACATTAGCTGTGTTCTCTCCTCCTTTGGAGGACCTGTGATTCCAAATGGGTGAAATCATCTAGCAGCAATGATACTGAAGTTCTGCCCCTCGGAATCCTCTTAGGTCTCTGCAGCCCACTGCAGACCCCAGCCCAGAGCCAAGCCCTGCTCAGAGGGAGAAGAATCTGCTTCCACCACCTGCAGCCTTTTTCTTGCCTGACTTTTGCAAGCTGCTTGGCTGTGTGACCTTGGACTAGTCACTCTACCTTTCTGGGCCATGTTGTCCTCACCCCAACAAACAAGGATAGTGCCCTTGAAGATGGCTAAGGTGCTTTCCATTCCGAACCTTTGATTCTCTGACTCAAAAGGCAAGAATGCTGACTGCTTCTGAAATAAAAAGTCCCAGTCCTGACAGCCAGCCGGGGGAGATCAATATTGCTGCCAGAGCATCCTCACTGGGAAGCTGGAGATCTGCAGTCCTTTTCCCACCCAACCTCCAGGACTAGCGACTGCATCTACATTTATTGTTCAACCCCCTTCTGCTGGCCCTCACCCCCAACCCACGGCTGTGCCCTGCCATGAATGAACAAGCGTGGCTGGTCACGGGGCCCGTCACCATGGCGACGGATCCCTGCAGACAAGGTAGCCATCAAAGTCACATGAGAACCCCGGAAAACTGGCTGAGGTATTTATAGCAGCAGCGGCTGGTGCCTTTATGGAAAGCAGCCTATATTTGACTCTCGTTCTGAAACCTGCAGCCTCTCTGAGGCACGGCGGGCCCTGCATCTGATTCTCTCCTCCTGGTGTCTGGAGGCACTCACAGCCCCTCCACCTTTCTAACACCCTGGCAGCTTCTCCCACACCCAAATCCCAGCTCCCTGCTGATACAGCTGCTGTTCTGTTTACATGGAACATTGCTCCCTCCCAGCCCATAGCCTGGGACTTGGGACCCCAGGAGGGTAGCCACGTGGATAGGCTGGGACAATTTCCCCCATCCTGCTCCTCTCCAGGTACAAACAGGAGAGCGTTGTCCTTGTTAGTGCCAGTCAGCGTTGGGAGATGCTGTTGTTATTGTCTTCCTTAGAAGTTTAGAGGTGGCTGCTGGGGGAGGGAGGGCACTCTGGTGAGGAAGGGTCTGCTCACCTCCACTCTGCACAGATGTTCCAGCCAAGTGCCAGAAAGGCAAATCTCACTTACTCACTGAGCCCTCTGTTTGTGCCATCTCATTCAGTCCCCAGCATGCCCCGCAGCACAGATGCCACACTCACCCCATTTTAGGGAGTGCAGAGGATGAGAACCCAGATGCCTTGAATCCCCAGTCTTCCCACTGTGTCCTGCACGGTGGCAGATGGCAGAGATGTGGCACTCTAGAGGTGAAAGGAGAAGTGCATTTTGTTTTTGCAATGAACAGGTATCCTCTGGCATCCCTTGGTGACAATCTCGCATGCACACGGAAGAGATTGGGTTATATTGGATAGACATGCAGAAACACGGGATAAAGTCCTCAGGTGTGTGATGATAAGGAGACCTTCCTCCCCACCCTGCTCTTCCATGCCCATGCAATGTGGATTCTCACCTCGTCCTCCCTCCCCCCAAATCCCACTCCCCACCCAGGCAAACACTATTACCAACTTTTTAATGTATCATTCCAGAAATATTCAAAGCCTTAAAGCATATGTAGAATACACAAATGGTCTCACCCCTCTCCACACTCTTCCGCATCTTTTTTTCATTTAACAACGCATCTTGGAGACATTTCCAAATCGAAATATGAAGAGCAGACTTGTTCGTTTTAATGGCTGCAAAGAATTTCATTGCATAGAGGTACCATAAATTATTTAAACAGTACCCTGTTGATAGGCATCTAAATTGTTTCCATTTTTTTGTTACAAACACTGCCTAAAGGAGTGTCTTTGAATGAATGTCTTTAAACCAACACGTGTGCAAAGTGAGTCTGTGTTTTCGCCATTCTGATGTAGTTGGCTGAATGGTCCAAGGGGACACCTTAGTGATTTTAATAAATGCAGAGGCTCATTGCCTTCCACAGAGAGTGTGCTGTAAACCTTTTCTCAACCTGCTTTAATTAATTGTCAATAGGTTAAAAAAAAAGGTATCTCATTAGTCTTTCTGCATTGTCCCTAGAATCAATGCAATTGAACATCTTTTTACATGTCATGAGCCATTCACATTTTATTTTCTTTGCATTTCCTGTTCACATCATTTTCTTTCTCTTACTCATTTTTTAGAAAGTTATTTGAGAGAGAGAGAGATTGAGAGGAGCTCCCAACTACTGGTTCACTCCCCAAATGCTCACAATGACTAGGGGTGGCCTGGGGTCAAACCCAGGAACCCAATTCTCAGTCCAGATCTCTCACCTGGGTGACAGGGATCCAGCTACCTGAGCCATCAACTGCTGCTTCCCACGCTCAGCATTGGTAAGAAACTGGGAAGGGGTGGATCCAGTAATCACATCAGGTACACCTATGCGCTCATGGGCTTCTCAACTAGCGTTTAGCACCTGCCCCTCACACTGAGGTTTTCTGTAGATGGTCAAATCAGTATCATTTACTAAAAATCTATCTTTGCTCTACTCAGTTTAAGTATAATCTTTATCAATTTCTAAACAACCGTATCTGAACTTGCATTCTTTGGGTTCTGTCTCATGTATTTCTCATGAATAGAGCACACAAATTTAAACTTGTACTTTTGGGGCTGATGTGGTGCAACACGTTAAATTGTCACCTACAATACTGGCATCCCACATAAATGCTGTTTCAAGTCCCAGCTGCCCCACTTTTGATCCAGCTCTCTGCTTATGCTCCTGGGAATGCAGCACAAGATGTCCCAAGTCCTTGGGCCCCTGCCCCAATTTCAGAAACCTGGAGAGAGCTCTTACCTTGGGCTTGGCTCAGTCCTGCCAGTTGTGACCATCTGGGGGGAATGAACTAACCGATAGACGATTTCTCACTCTCCGTCTCTCTTTAACTCTACCTTTCTTTTTTTTTTTTTTTTTTAAGTAGTCTTTATTGCCTTTATTTATCTTTATGATTATTTTTTTTTGTTTTTTGTTTTTTTTATTCATTAATTACATTGTATTATGTGACACAGTTTCACAGGTACTGGGATTCTCCCCACCCCTCCCCAAACCCTCCCACCATGGTGGATTCCTCCACCTTATTGCATAACCACAGTTCAAGTTCAGTTGAGATTCCCTCATTGCAAGCATATACCAAACATAGAGTCCAACATCTCATTGTCCAGTCAAGTTCAATGGCTTCTTAGGTATACCCTCTCTGGTTTGAAGACAGAGCCAGCAGTAACTCTACCTTTCAAGTAAAGAAACTAAATCTATAAAAATATTCAACCTTGAAGTTTGATAATATGCTTTACCATAAATTGACTAATTCCTCATACTCTATCCATGAAACTTTCTTCTCATACATTCCCTGGCTATTGCTGTGTGTTTCTTTTTTTTTTTTTATACAAACTTTAGAATTGGCTTATCTAGTTAAAAAGGAGAAAAAAAACCGTATTATTTTCACTGAGCTCATTTTGAAGTTGTGGATTAATGTAGGGAGAACTCACGTTTGTAGGATGGATTCCACTCTAACACCACAGCATTCCTTTTGTTTTACTCAAAGCTTTATTTGAAATCTTCGGCATTTGGAAATTTTTTCCCTAGATTTTCTGTCCTTTGAAGTTTATTGCTAAGTACTGAGCTTTTCGTTGCTGTTGCTGCTGCTATTCTAACTGAATCATTCTCCCATCTTCTTCCTGGTCGATGTGCATCTGATAGATACCTAACATGTTAATTTTGTATCCAGCTGTATTACTGAATTATCTTGTTTAAGTTGCTTCCTTGTAGATTCTCTTTTAAATGAAGCATCTAGCCTTTCAGGAGAGAATGGATATCATCTTTAAAATCTCCCGGGGTAAATGGCTATTTAACAATTTAAGGTGCTAATGAATGGAGGCCACTTAGAGCAGGCCTGGCTCCTTCCATACGCTGCAGCTAATAGCATCAGTGACAGCACTGCGTTGGGTCTGCCTGCTTGCCTCTCAGTTAATCCTTACAGTTATTTCATGAGGCCAGGGAACAGATTCATATTCCACTTTCCAGAGAAAGAGTGAGAGACAGGAAGGGAGATGTCCTGCTTCACTGTCAAGGTAGGGCTGGAATGAGAACTAACATTTACCTGGAGAATGAGGAAGTGAAGTGAACCCCTGGGAAGAAGAATGGTCCTTAGAATCCCTCAAAACCTGTTTGGGCTTGATTTTAATATCTATCTTCAGGGTGGCTATTTGGGGTTAACACTCCCTGACTGATGAAGATTCTACAGTATCACAGTTGCCTGGAGCCACAGTTAACTTGAAGAACTTAGACTGTCTTTGCAACTGGGATGGCAGGACCTGGCCTGCCTCACTGAGTGCCATGGCCTTACCCCCATTGCCGGGGGAGATGAGAGCAAAGCCACTCAGAGGTGCACCTGAGTTCCAGTGGAGGAAGGTGAAGGGTTGGGGGCAGGGAACACCTTGAAGTTCCCTCTCGGGCTCTCCTGGGCCTCTCTCTCCTCCTCCTCCCCCGTCCCCTATCTCTCCACCCACCTCCCTGATCCATCCCCAACTTAAGTTCATTGGCTTCAGGAATTTCTCAGGCCTGGTCTGAGGCTTCCTTTCTCCTCACTGGGGTAGGGGCGGGTGCAGCAAAGTCAGGGATGAAGAACTCTCCAGAAGCTGCTATGCTATGAGGTAGGAGCAGAAGTTGGGTGTCTTCTTTCAGGGAGTAGGGGCGTTTCTGCTACCTCCCACTGAAGCTTAGAGAAGTCATGGTTCTATGGTCATGGTCATGCATGTGCTGGAGCTCCTGATGGTTCCCTGTTACCTTCGATGTAGTAGAAGCTTTTCAGACAGACACGTTGGGCCTTTGCCTTAGACCATTAACCTCACCTTGCAGCATCACCTTCCAAGAGCCCCTTGAGCCCACGTCTGCCAGTGGCCCAGCTGGGTCTAGACCCAGGTTTGTGGGGTAGAGGATACGGTGACTGCCTTCATGAGCTCACTGAGCTTCTGTAGAGCAGTCTCCTGCTCCAGACAGGAAGGCAGATGGACTTGTCCCAGTAATCCTTTAATGTGGAACTGCATTTAAATTGATGCGGTTGGAGTGTAAGAGCTGTTTCAATAACTGATTTATATTGGTGCTTCCACAATTCCACCCTTTTTTAAAGCTCAAAATGAACTGAAACTCTGGATGTTTCTCATACAGCTTCAGGTGGAACTGGGAAATATGAGTATGCAAGGGTATTTCTGGTGTGTGGACATATGAAATTAAAGATAACTTTATTTCGGTACAATTTTTTTAAAAATGTTTTAAAATACTTATTTATTTGAAATGCAGAGAGAGAGAGAGGGAGAGGTATCTTCCATCTTCTGGTTTATTTCCCAGGTACCTGTAATAGCCAGGGCTAGTCCAAAGACAGCCGTCTGGGTGTCCCACTTGGATGTAAGAGGCCCAGGCACTGGAACATCTTCTGCTACTATCCCAGGTGAATCAGCAGGGAGCCAGATTGGAAGCAGAGCATCTCAAAGTCAAATGGATGCCCTGATATGGGATGCTGGTGTTAAAGCTAGTGGCTTAGCCTGTTGTGTCACAACTCCAGTTCCAGTGAGAAGTTTGTTTTATTGGAAAGGCAGATATACAGAGAGGAGGAGAGACAGAGAGAAAGATCTTCCATCCGATGGTTCACTCCCCAAGCGGCCGCAACAGCCGGTACTGTGCTGATTTGAAGCCAGGAGCCGGGAGCTCTTTCGGGTCCCCCATGCGGGCACAGGGTCCCAAGGCTTTGGGCCATCTTCATCTGCTTTCCCAGGCCACAAGCAGGGAGCTGGATGTGAAGCGGGGCTGCCGGGATTAGAATCAGCGCCCATATGAGATCCCGGCGAGTGCAAGGCAAGGACTTTTACCACTACGCTATCATGCCGGGCCTATGAGAAGTTTTTTAAAGAGAACTTTTTGAAGACCTCTTGTATATGGGGTGGAGGGAAAGAGGAGCATTGAGAAAGAAGAAAGGGGGATGGTGGAGAGAGAAAGCTAAAATGAATCCATGTTAGGTCCTTTAGTTTATTACTGTTTTCTCACCCCTGGGTGCTTTAGGCCATTTTTATTAGGTCCTGGTCTACACAGAGGAAACCCATCTCCCTGCTCAGCAGTTTCCAGGTTGTCCTTGGTTTATAGCCTAGGCCTTTCCTAGGCCCTTCCTTTGAGTCCTGACTGAGCTTAGCTGAACTGTTGTTCAGCTGTTCTGAACTGAGCTGAAGACTACTCAGACAGTCCATGAACTGACTGAGCTTAGCACAGTGCCTGACGGAGAATGCTTTTTCCCAGACATAGTTGGGTTTGAAACTTGGCTGCGCAGACAGAAGCAGGTGTGCATGGAACTGTGGAAGAGCTGCTTTTCCTCAAGCCTGTGAGGAGCCGGGTGGGGAAAGACAGCTCCCCACCTTTTCCTGACTCTCCCTGGGGAAGTCCCCTGCCCATGTAAGTTTTCACCTCTCTCCTTAATACATGATTCAAGTTTGCACAGGGGACCGTCTGGATAGTCTGATTTCTAAAGCAGAGCGCCCTTCTTAGGCTCCCAGTTTTGTTCCAGCTATAATGGTCCCCAGGACCACCAAC
The DNA here is from genome assembly GCF_030435755.1 of Ochotona princeps. Lineage (NCBI taxonomy): Eukaryota > Metazoa > Chordata > Mammalia > Lagomorpha > Ochotonidae > Ochotona > Ochotona princeps. Next base: position 93,416,035 of record NC_080833.1, read on the forward strand.
ACTGGCCTGAGGCACCTCCCCTTCTAAGCTCCTCGTCTGACTCCTCTTTGCAAAGCTGTCATCTTCATCTTCATCATCTTCATCTCACAGCAGCAGTTTGTGTCTTGAGTTCTTCCTCACCAGATGCCAGTTGCTCTAGAAATGTGTTACTTGGAAATATTTTATACTGAAAACACAATGAGGAGGGTGCTATTGTTACCCCATTTCACAAGGAAGAAGCCTCAGGCCTTACAGAGTCCCTGGGCAGTAATAATGATTGAGCTGATGAACCCTGGCACAGCAACTGCAGGAGCCAATGGGGTGAACCATGGTCAGGGTGATGTTTCCTTGGGAGCCAGCATACCCACCTCTGACGACTGAATCCTCCCATCTCCTCCCTGGCTGGTCCTGGGATGGTGAACAAGCTTCATTTCTTTCACTGATTAGTGAGAGGGTGAGACCAAGCAGGATCTCAGGGGGGGAAGCAAGCCACAGTTCACTAGGGACAGGATATCTAGGAAACTAAAGTGCCAGAGATGTGGGTTAGCTCTGGCTCCATGTCCCAGTTTCAGGTCCCATCAGAGAATTGGATTAACATGGCTTCTTCCATCAGGTTCCACGCCACATGCCCCCAAGACTGGTTTGAACCTCTGAGTTACAGCTGGATAATTACTTTTCTGAAGGCATCACAGAAGGCAGCCAGGGCTTCTGCAGGTGCATTTATATACAGCCATGGTGGGGAGCACTTTTCCACCAGCTGTTTTAGATTTGAACATGGATTGGGTACAGTATGTTCATTCTCTTTGCTGACCTAGTACATTTAATCTGGGAGGATGTAGTTGGGTTCCTATGACACTATGGGAAGAGTCCGCTCTTACTGGCTCTAAGTCTGAGGGGCAGTAAAAGATGAGGACTTCCAAAGGCATGAAAGTAGCAAGTGACAACAAGCAGTCCCTAGCCAGCTTGCTGCCTCCATACTCATTCAGAGGTTTCACTGGAAGTTCTGGTTATTTATTGTTGTCCAACCAACTAATCTAAATTTGATGCCTTAAGATAACAGCCACTTTTTTCTCTCTCTCTGTTGGTTTCTGTGGTTCTGACATGGGTGGAAGAACCAGCTGGGCCGCTGTCTGCTCCATGCAGTGTCACTTGAGGGGCCCAGCTGGAAGCTGGTATAGCTGCTTCCAAGGTGACTCACTCACACAGCTGGCAAGTTGAGGATGGCTGGAGATCAGGAACTCAGTCAAGCTGTGGGCTGGGGAGCCTCAGTTCCTCTCTGAGGGCTTTCTCCTAGAATGACATTTTAAGGACGAGTATTCCAAACAGAGCTAATGAAGCTCCCACATTCCATGGCCTGCATCCAGACACAGTCATGCTAATATGCTTCGTGTTCAGGAACTCGGAAGAGCCCAGATTCAAAGGCATAGAGTATAAACTTGGTATTGTCAGAGAACTGGGTGGAAAGGAGCATGTCTTAGAATATTCACACCAGGACAACTCTTAGCATTGCGGCATTTAGCTAAGGAAAAGTCATATGTTAGTGTCTGTGTGCTTAGGCTGATCAGAAACATAAACATAATTTGGATGAATTGCAACTTGGGTCATTTCCATGAGTCCTGGAGGAAAAGCCTTGGCCAACATGCCTTCCTGCATCTTACTACTTGGTGGATCAGGGAGGGGTCTCCCTCAGTCATGTGCAGGGAGAGAAACACGAGGAGCATCCCCACAGTGTTTGCTTTCAGGAAGGCAGGCAAACACGAAAGGAGGCAAGTAGAACAGCAGGGTTAACCAATGAGATCTCTTTCAAGCAAGACCTGTGATGAGAAGAATGGATTAGGTCATTGTGCTGGATCTATTATGTTCCCCAGGGTTGCCTTGTACCCATCCTTCTAATCACACTGTATCATCTCAGCAAATCTTTTTTTTTTTAAAGATTGATTTATTTTTATTGGAAAGCCGGATATACAGAGAGGAGGACAGACAGAGAGGAAGATCTCTCGTCCGATGTTTCACTCCCCAAGTGAGCTGCAATGGCCAGTGCTGCGCCGATCCGAAGCCAGGAACCTGGAACCTCTTCCAGGTCTCCCACGTGGGTGCAGGGTCCCAAAGCTTTGGGCTGTCTTTGACTGCTTTCCCAGGCCACAAGCAGGGAGCTGGATGGGAAGTGGAGCTTCCGGGATTAGAACCGGCGCCCATATGGGATCCCAGCGCATTGAAGGTGAGGACTTTAGCTGCTAGGCCACGCCGCTGGGCCCCATCTCAGCAAATCTTGACAGCGAGTTCACTGTGCAGATAGACACGGTCTCTGCTCTGTTATTACTTCAAATCAACTTGCAGTACCTCCATCCCTCCATCCCTAAACAGCCAGTCACACCATTCTTCATTTCACCACAGTCACAGGAAGGCTACAAAGGAGAAAGGTTCACAGAAGGAGGTAGATTTCATTCATTCCCATGGTCAGGAGAGGCATGGAAGGACCAGGATCCAGCTCTGAGGAGAACTCTATTGGTTAAGTGGGTAGAGAGAGGCAGTAAGAGAAGGAGGGAACCTAATGTAACCTGAATTAGGAAGGGCTCAGGAGGAGCCGAGAAGAGAAACCTCCATCTGTCTTTGTGCACTATGAAGAAGGCCAAGGAAAGGGGCGGGGAAGATGGGGCCAGAGACAAGGGAAAGCCTTGGAGATGTGGGTGCAACTCTGAAAGCTTGTGAAGCATTCAATTATGTTTGAACTTCTGAACTGTCACTTGCTGCTGTGTGGAGAAAAGGAGGAAGGATTGGAGTCACAGAGAGCACATGATGGTGAGCTTTAGTATTGTTTGAATGAGGATTGTGAAAACAAAAATAAGAGGGAAGTGGCTGAATTCTAGAGTTGACTATTGGGGGGATGGGTGAGCTTTAGTGATAGTGGCCATGAGGGGAGAGGAACAATGGATCCCAGGGGTGATCACTGGGTCTCTGGCTGACTCAGCTATTGGTGGAGCTGGGGTGCACTGAAGAGGAGCAAGAAGCTAATGGTGAGACATTCTACAGGGTAGATCTCGGGATGCTGAATTCATTGCTTGATCACATGTGTTGAAGCGCTTCTGAGGGATTAATATGGAAAGGTGGGACAGGAGAGTGAGTATGTGGTGCTCAGGAGACTGCCAAGGACAGCAGACATAAGTGTGGGAATCACTGGGCCATGAGGGGGCCTAGGAAAGAAATATACAAGGAGAAAAAGACAAGGCTCTGAGAGGTTTAACATTTGGATGTCAACAAGGGGAATGAAAAAGGTGGGTCATAGGACAGAGGAAACTCAGGCAGAGTGGAGTCTCAGAGAGGGAGAAAAGGAAGAGGGCAAAGAAAGCACAGATCACAGGGGTTGTTAAGGTGAAGACTGGAAAAGGTTTATGGATTCAGCGACACAAAGGTCAGTGGTAACCCTGGCAAGAGTCATCCTGCCGACCTAATGGGGCAGGATGGGTTACGTCTGTACGTGTGTGTGTGTGTGTGTGTGTGTGTGTGAGCATGGGGGAAAATGGGGAGGTAGGGATGATAGCTGAGTGACTGTTGTAAAGGAAGTTGCTATGAAGGACCCCACAGAGAGGAAAAGGTTTATTAGACAGGAGAGGCTGGGCATCTGTTGGTGCTGGAAGCTCTCTAGAAGAAGTGGAGGAAGCTCTCAAAAAGAGGAAGGAGCTGGTCTCCTAAAGCAGGAGAGGCTTCCCCTAATGTACTAGAGTAAGGAGCAGGGAGGGCACAGGTGCAAATGGTTGGAGACAGGTGCAATTGTTCTCTGTGGGAAACCAGGGGGGCTTTGATTGAAGCAGGACAGTTCTCCAAAGAGCCCTAGTACAGAGTGGAGATGGTAGGGTGGGCATTTGAGTTCAGCACAGTTAGAGGGGCCTTAATCAAAATAGGGAAGCAATCTGGCTAAGGAGATAGGGAAGTTGGAAGGAGGCATGAGGAACCCATTGAGGTTGGTGGCCATGAAGGTCAGTGGATATCACCTCCACAGCATGTTTTTCTCTAGAGAATCTGGCATCGAGAAACCAGGTATTGAGTTCCTTTAAGGTTGGGTTTCCCCAGGCAGATGTGCTACAAGGACAGAGAGGCAAGGACATGTCCTGGATGTTGCCTTGGTATTCCATGGACTTGCCATTCTCAACATGTTCAATATTCAGTATCTCCATCTTCTTTCCCAAATTTGTTCTTCTTTCTAGATTTCCTGTCTTGGTTAACTGCAACACAAGGGCAGGCATTGTGGTGTACTGGGTTGAGCTGCCATGTGGGTCACCTACATCCTATATTGGAGTATTGGTTTGAGTTCCAGATCCTTTGCTTAAAAAAAAAAAAAAAGATTTATTTTATTTTTATTTGCAGATTCTTACAAAGAGAAGAGAGACAGAGAAGTCTTCCACTCGCTGATTCACTCTTCAAATGGCCATAATGGCTGGACTGAGTCAATCCGAAGCCAGGAGCCAAGGGCTTCTCCTGGGTCTCCCACATGGATGCAGGGGCCCAAGGACTTGGGCCATCATCTGCTGTTTTCCTAGGCCATAAGCAGAGGGATGGGTCAGCAAGTAGAACAACTGGGACTTGAACTAGAGCTCATATGGGATGCTGATGCTCGAGAGCAGAGGATTAGCTTGCTATGTCAGCCCCAACACATTTGTATCCTGAGAGGCAGCAGATAATGGCTCAAGTGCTTGGGCCTTTTACACATGTGTGGGAGACTTGGCTGAAGTTCCAGGCTCCTGGCATCCATTTATTCCAGCTTTGCCTGTTACAGACATTTGAGTAATGAACCTGCAGGTGGGAGGCTTCTCTTTTTCTTTCTTCCTTCCAAGTAGATGAAAAGAAATCAATAAACATTAAAAATATATAAGCATTGAATAATGCCACTAATGCCAGTCACTTATTAAGCACATGTTATACCAGATATTTTAAAAGGATCCTCATCTGATCATCATAACAACATAAGGAGTTAATATTATTCATATTACTGATGTAAAATGAGAAGTTATGTAGCTTGTTCAAGATCTCCAAGAAATGGCATTAAGGATGAAAGCCCAGGTCAGTCAGGTCCCAGAGCGCACTCATTTTCCTGTCTCCATATTATCTCCAGGTTCCCCAGCTGGGGGCTGCCTGCCTCAGACACTGTCCTTCCCGTCTCGTGTACCACCTCCATCATGTGTCCAGCATCCCTAGCTACTTGCAGTCATGCCTCTCCAGCCAGGTCCTGGTTTAACTCCACAGGACTGTCAGCTCTCTACTGGCAGACAACAAGGACCATCTTACTTTCTGTTGTGTTGTCAGGGCCTGAGACAGCATCCAGTGGGGCTTGTGGACACTGCAAATGCAACAGCCTTGAAGGTAGAGACAGTGCCTCCCTCTAGTGGAGGGCAGTTTTGTTTGCTGTGCATGGCAGTAAAGGTAATATCTGGTTGGCTAGTTTGTTATTGGACGATCTATCATAAAAAAGTGGATTTCCTAAACTTGGCGTTCCTCAGTACACACAGTGTTCCCCTTGTCCAGCCCCATGTCCCTTCCGGGGTACCTGGGGGTTAAAAGAATTTAATTCGAATATGCATTACAATGAGTAATAAAATGTCTCTGGCCCAGGAGTCTCTTGTCTTCTGTCAGCACCCATGAAAGTGTGTAGGATAACTTGTTAATCTGCAAGGGTCACACTTGGGCTGTGCTCCCATCTCTGGTCCCTATGACAGTTGCGGTACCTCTGCCTCCTGTCACTCCCCAAAGGGATCCTTAAGATCCCTCAGAGCAGAGAAATTGTGTCCTGATTCCCCAACCCGCCCTGCAGGCACTGGCTAGTGGCTCCCCTCCTCCTCATCTTCTCCCCTCCTGACTCCCGGCATTCCTGCAGCTCAGGCACGTCCTGGCGTCTGTGTCCTTACCATGCTGTCTCCATCCACAGGGGCCATCCTTCCGGCCTTCTGCCTGCTCATTCTTCGAGGCCAGTGTCCTCCAAGTTGCTGGCTGAGAGCCTGGTGAGCATGTCCCTCTCCATCACTATCCTCATTTGAGGGTTCTTCAGTCCTTTCAGCCTTGCTCCTGACTGCCTGGATGGAAGCCACTGTGCCCCTCCTGGAATTTCTGCTCCCTCCACCCTGTAACCCTCTTGACCTGTACAGCTCCTTGCATCTGGTAGGTGCTCCACAGAGAAGTGATACACAGAATTCTCAACAGCGCAGGGAATAGCCTTGGAGGGTTCTAGGGTTTGGAGAGGGGGTAGTGGACAAGCCAACCGGTGCAAAGATATAGAGAGAACAGACACATGCAGGTGGCATATATTTAGTGCAAGGTAAAAACACTCTGGTGAGTGCGTGCAGGGAGGAGGACCCAAGAGAGGAGTCTGCAAAGAAGCTAAGTCCAGGGCTGAGAGGGCTTGGCCACAGGGATCCTAGTTGCTCCAAGGGCGCAAGCCCTTCGTAAGGGCTTCCTGGTCTAGATGCCCTCACCGGCCGCGTTCCCTGCAACGCCCTCCCCGGTTGCCTGTCACCCACTCCGTCCCCGCCCGCGCTGGCTATCAGAGCCTCGCTCACTGTCGGAGAGCCTCGAGCCTCGCACTGACGCGGGCCCGCGCGCGTGAGTCAAGCCTGCGTCACGGCGCCCCGCCGCCAGGGTGGCCTTTCGGAAAGCGAGGGAACAGTGCACGCCGCGCTCCGCCCAGCTTCGTTCCGCTCCGCAGAGCCGGCGCGGCTAGGGCGCAGGGAGGGCGGCACTCGGCCCCGGCCTTCGCAGCCTCACGCGTTCCCTCCGCCGCAGGACCCCAGTCTCCCGGCCGCTCCCCAGAGCCCCGAGCGCCTGGCGGGCGGGAACCGGGTTGGGACTTGGCAGTCAAGGAGCGACCGAAAAAGGAACGGAGTGGTGTGCGCTGGCGCGCAGCACTGGGCCCCCCAACCCCAGGCCCAGCTGGGGCCTGTCGCTGCCAATTCGAGCTGCCGTGGGAGGAGCCGCACGCCTGCGACACGTCGGGGACCGCAGCCACTCGGCCGCAGCGCGGGGGCCGAGTCCGCGCAGCGGACGACACGGGACAGGTGAGTCGCCGGCCGCGCCCCGCCGGCTCTACCTTGCCAGCTGCCCCAACTTTGCCTGTTCCGGTCCCGCCCCAGCCTGGGAGGCCTGTGGACCAGGGTGCGAGGCGGCGCTGCCCTGGTATCCACCCCGACGTGGGTTCGGGGCTCCTCCCGCCGCCCAGCCTCTGTTGCTTGGAGACGCAGCACGGAGGAGCAATCGCGCCTCTGGCGCATCGCTGGGGAGTGCCCCGCGGCGCTTGGAAAGGCTGGACACCTGGCTTCAGTTTCCGGAGTTCAGGGGGCCTGAGAACTCCGAGGTAACAGGGCACAGCTGCGGAAGCAAGCGCTCTCTGAAAACCCGGGAGGAGGAGGTCCACCGGGCGGGCGGGTCTTGCTGTCTGGAGCTGTATACCCGGGGCGCAATTCCCTTACCCGCTCCCCTCCCCGATGCTCCTGCGCCGCTGCGGACCCCAATCCCAGCCGCTCAGCCTCCGGCCCAGTGACCTTGACTGTAACATTGGCCATCGAAGCAGAACGCTGACGCCCTAGATGAAGGTTGGATTTCTAGTCCTGCCACGTTATACCTGTGCCGCGTTCGGTGCTCTTCCTGATGCTCGCAGCCATGCACTGGGGAGGGCCGCTCCCCCAGGGGCGCGGCCGCCTTGGAAGGAAGCCTGGTGTTTCCTTTTAAAGCCCTAACAGCTCTGCCAAGGATTCCAAGTTCAGAAATCCCGAGGTCACTTTACAGGACTCCACTGCCACCAGTCAGGTTTAAGAAGAAAAAAATCTGATTGCTTTTTTCTTTTTGATAAATCTTTTTTTTTTTTTTTTTTTTTTTTGGCTGGGGTGGGGGTAGGGATTAGGAAATTTCTAACCAGGGCTACCTTTGGGGCAACCCAACCTTGAACTTGAGGCAAGGAGGGGGTGGCACTGGGGAAATAGGGCATGGGGGTGAACAAGGAAGATGCTGTTAGAGGCACGGCCTGTGTTAACAGGAACTTTCAGAAACTGATAAAAACAGATCATAGCTCCTGGAAAATGCAACCGAGATTTTCCTGAGCATCTAAATGGTTAGGCTCTGCAAGCCAGGCTAGTGGGTGTGTGGAGAACAAGTCAGAGTGTGCTGAGGTCGGCTGGCAGTAGGGGCTTCTTGTGTCTTGCACTAGGCTGGTGTTATCTGGTGCCCTCCCATCTCCTGGGCAGCAAGGGCCCTGAGGTCACACTTGAGTACCCTTGCCATTGCCCAGCCATGGGGGACTGCCAGAAGCTCTGGCTCCTCTGCGGGCTTTTTCCTCTAATGGAGCAGCTGTGGCTAGGTAGGCGGTGGAGTTTTCAGCGAATCCACGCAGTTCGGTGGGAGTGAGTCAGTGCAGGAGGCAACGCGTGCCCACCAGCTCTGATTGGAGTGAGTCTGTTTGGTGTGAGTCACGTGCAGAATCCTGTGCCGGCTTTCTGGGAGCTGAATTGGAGTCCTTTAGGAGGATGTGTGGGCAGGAACGACCTGAGCCCAAGCGTGTTTTTTTTTTTGGGGGGGGGAGGGGGAGCACTCATAGGAGAGGGTTAGAGCTCAGACGGCCTGGCTGGTGGGCAAGGGTTATGACGCTCTGATGCCTTTGGGGAAAGTCAGCAGGACTAAGCTGGGGTCAGGAGAGGTGTTGGAGGGTTGGAGGTGTTGGTGGTTGTGGTCTCTGCTGGGCCCAATGTTCTGCCGCATGCCTGCAGAGTGACCTTGGGTAAGTCAGACTTTGGTGGCAGAGCAGGAACGTCTATGATCCCTTTCTTGTGGGCTTATCTTTTACGTTCCTGATTGTGACAAGCAGAGAAAACAGGCGAGATACCATCTGATCCCCAAATACTGATGACAGCTGAGGAGCCAAAGCCAGGAGCCAGCAACTTAAGGCAGATTTCCCATAGGGGTGCTGGGAACTCTTCCAGGGTCTACATTAGCAGGGATCCAGAATCAACAGCCAGAGTTAGGTATCAGACCCAGGCACTCTGTTTAATATGGGACACTGGCATGCTGAAGGCATTTTAACTGATAGGGCCAAACACTGCTCCTGTAAGCTTATGTTGGACCCAGCACAGAACACATGGCAGGTGCTCATGAGATGTTTGCTTCTTACTCCTTCTGGTATGGGCTGCACACAGAGGCAATTCTTTCTTTCCCTGTCCATGTTTCTGGGGGTGCAAGGGGGTGTGAAGATAAAGGCAGGTGGCAGGTTTCCCAGGTAATCAAGATGAATCTAGAACTCAGCTCCAGAGGAATCTGTGCCCTGCCCAACCCTCAGGTTTTCCCGTGAGATCCTGAGTGGGGAAACCAGATCGGGCCTCGTGTTCCAGGAGGGGTTGGCCTGTGCTGGGTGCCCATGGCCACTCCCAGGCAGTAGCTCTAGGTGGAGCACTGGCACAGACCTTCACTCCTTGGGATGATTCATGATCATGGTCTGATTCCCAAGCTGCAGCACCTGCTGGGTCTCTTGCCTGTGCTCAGGTCTTGCCACCTGCCCATCCTACCTGTAACAGAGTTGGAAATTGCAAGAGAAGTGTCCATGAAAGGTGAGGCTAGCCTTTCCCAGAGAAGAAAGTGGGGAGTGTGTCTCCCGCCTGCCTTACTCCTGTAACTCGTCTGAACTTTACACCAAGCTAAGGTGTCTGGGCCTCAAGAGTGCAGGAAATGATGAGGGGACCTCCCAGTGCAACAAGAAAGAGGCCACACTGACTAGATGGGCTGTGTTTGTGTGTTGTATTTACTGTTCACCCTGGAATTGATGCCCTCCCAGCTGTGTCTGGGTGCACATTCCAAGGAGGATGGAGACAGAAGTGAGTGGATTCCAGAGAAGCAGGTTCCTTCCGCCTGTGCATGCTCCCTCCCTGCCCCCTGTTTTCCATCCAGTTTCGCCTCAGCAGCATCGTAAATCCCATTAGAACTGCTAAGACAAGCTACAGCAGAGTTTAAAGGGAAGACAGATTGGAGCGTTCTTTCCTAGAACCCAATTCTCATTCTCACTCACTCCCAGATGGGGCTGTAGGAAGTCCTCACAGTTTTTAACATCTGGAATTCCAAGCCGGGGGCAGGGGCGGGAGAGCCCTGTTATCTCAGCTTCCCCACCCCCTTTCTCAGCTGCCAGAGATCAGAAGCCAGTACAGTGGATGGATGTGGATCCTGGAGCAGGGCGTTGGTGGGGGAAAGCCTGCTTCTTACACTTTCAGGAGGAACAAGCACAGCCCTAGACTCCAGCAGCTCACGCTGTGCTTGGCACGCAGTGATAACACACAGCTTTTTATTGAGGCCTGGGCTAAGTGTGTTATTGGCGGGCCAACTTGTTTAATTTCCACTTGAGTTACTGTCGGTAGCAGTGGGTGTGGAATTGGAGGTTCATATAGCTGCTGTGCGGTTCAGAGAAGTTAAATAACCTGCTCGAGGCCACACAGGCAATGAGTAGCAACCTTTGAATCTGAATTCTAAACTTCATGCTCTTAACCACCATATGACATATTTATGTAATACATTTTTAAAAAGCTGTATGTATTTATTTATTTGGAAATCAGTTACAGAGAAGGAGAGAGACAGTGATTTTCCATCTGCTGTTTCACTCCCCGAATGGCCATAATGGCCAGGGCTGTGGTCAGGGCAAAGCTAGAGGCCAGGAACTTCATCTGTGTCTCCCACATGAGTGCCATCTTCTTGGGCCATCTTCTGCTGCTTTCCCAGGCACATTAGCAGGGAGCTGGATCAGAAGTGCAGCAGTTGGAATTTGAAGTGGGATAAGGGATGTCGGCATCCTAGGCTGCAGTTTTCCCACTATGCCACAGCACTGACTTCCCTGTGGTAGAAATGAACATAGCCAAATGGGGAGTATATCTGGTTCCAGATGGGTTGGGATGCAAAAGATCCTAGGCTCCATCCTAGTGCAGTGTGGTCCTGACCCTGTTCTTGCCCTCCTGACTCCTGCCACCCCTGACCTCATCCCCTGAAAGTCTGTCCAGGTCAAGGGGTTGGCAACTGGAGCAGCGAGAGGATAGGCAAAGCAGGCTGGACAGGACAGGGAGAATGCCTGCCACCGCAGAATCAAGGCCCGCCCGAGGCCAGCCGCCAGTGGTGCTGTGCTCCTGGGTCAGGTTTCTCAGCTGAGCGGCCGAGGCAGCCATTTGCAGCAGTTTCAGATGAGGCCCCAGGCCCCAGAGCAAAGCTGCTAAGCCTCCAAGGAGATTCAAAGACACAGCTGGCCTGGTCCCTGGGAGGGCGGCTGCGTGTTTCCTGAGCCTGTCCCTCTGAGAGAGCCCGCTCTGCTCTCCTCTAGGGCCATTGCCACGTGTCTGAATCTGTTCTGGGAAACCTGGCATTGGATGCCTCCCGCTGCTCTGTCTCTTCTTTCTTGAAGAAATCAGCATCCCCTAGAGGAACAGGCCCATGTTGTCCCTGTTTGCCTGCCGGCTGCAAGCCACCCGAGATCTCTGAGGGGAAGTTCTTGTGAGGGTGGATACTGGAAGGCCAGGGCCAGTGCACCCTACCCCCAGTGGGCCCAGGAGCCTTCCCAGAGGGCCCTGCTCCGCGGGCAGCCATTTTTTATAGACACGGTCCTCAGATGATTCTCTTCCTCTCTTTTTTCGCATGAGTACATTAAAAAATTTTAATGCATTGTTCATCTATGGGAAAAATCCAGTCATTTATATAATTAGATATTCACTGTGCAGAAGACACTCATGTGTGAGAACGTAAGCTCAGATGCACTAGGAAGTACTGAGCTAAATTATTCTCACGGTCAGAATCAGGTGTGTTTTGATAGAATGCATTTCTGTGTCACATGAGTTCTGGGGTTACCTGAGTCCCCAACGTGGCCACTGACTCACAGACCTGCTTGTGCATGGCATGGGAATCGAGGAGCTAAGGCTCCCTCTCCCAGGCCCTGGGATCATCTCTGTGCTGCTCTTGTCCCACAGGGATGTCCCTCTGCCCTCCACAGCACACCCAGTGGTTCATTTGAAAATGACACGTTGCCTCTCACTCTAAACCATCATTTCTAGTTAGTGGTTTGATGAGATTTTCTGTGAGATGCTTTGCACCACTAATTTGCCACTTTTTGCTCACAAATGGAATCCACTGACCCACACCCCCAAAATCTGCCACTTGAATTTTTTTTAAATTTCTGGACTGTTGTAGTTTAATACCCCACAGCAGCTGCACACAGGGAAAGATTGATTCTTGCTAGTGCCACCTCTCGAGAGGTGTGAGCAGTCACCACATAGGCTGTCCACTTGCTGCGGGATGCAAGTTCATCAAAGAAAGGGCAACAGATGTCCTCTATGCAGGAGAGCCATGCTGGTGTTCCCAGAATGGCACAGTGGGCGCTGTCCACGGTCCTGCCACACCACAACCTTCTACTTTGTAGTAGTTTAGGGCCTCTTTTGGAACAGCAGCTGGGACGAATCTCCTTGACAAGACCCCCAAATTGCTTTCTATTGCTAGTTTTGGGAAAGGACCCTCCAAGGGAGGCATCACCTGACTAAGGGAGAAATAGTGATGGATGGGCTTGTTCCACTGTTGACCTGATGAATGAGACTCAGGTGTATCGTTTCACAAGGCAACAGGGCATGTGACAGGACTTTCCAATCAGTGTCACCGATGTGTAGCATGTGGCAACCAAATCATGCTGCCATAGGAGTGTCCTGGGATGACACTGGGTGGTGGAGTCTTCCATGCATGCTCCTGAATGCCATGGCAGTATTAGTTTCTCTGTGTGTCACAACAGGCTTGGAAAACACAGTGTGTTGGAAGGACTGTAAATTGCAGAATATGAGTCCCCACTCTTGCAGCCCAGGATTCTTAGTCTTTACTGTGAGAACGTGCTGTATCTCTGTGACTAGAGGGTAAATAGCACGCACTGTGCTCTGGTGAGTAGAGGTCTTTGTACTGAGCAGTTGCCATGATTTGTTCCCAATTAGAGAGCTTTGTTGCCCAGCCCTCCACAGCTGCAGGGAAGGCTGGTGGGGAAAGATGCAACTCTTCTCTGCAAAGTGGCATCCTGTCAGGGCAGTAATTAAGGGTTTCTGATCACCACTCCTTTAAGTGCTCTTCTGTAGTCCCTCCAACGACTCAGGTAATTGGACACCCTTGGTTCCCCCTGTCTGTCTCTGAAATGAGAGAAAACAGTGGCCTTAAGAAAACCCAGCACAGAGGATGTGGGCTGATGTTCTGAGGGCCCATCTGTCATTCTGATGGGCCCCTATCAATGAGAAAGGAGGGGAGTGAGAGAAGCCTTTGCCCATTGCTCTAAATGTTTGTTTTCAGATTTGATTCTGAAAGTCCTTTTCCCTCATTGGTGAGCTGTCATGGGTGTACCTGGCATGTGCTCCAGGTCTTTGCGCCCTTGTATTTCCCTCCACTCTTAAAAACCTAACCCTCACCCAACAGCCCTGTCCAGGTCAGTGCCAGGTCTTACCTGCCTTCAGTACCTCCTGAAGTCCTCCAAGCCGCCCACAGCCCCTTTAGAAACAGATCATTTCGCTTTTGTGCTTGGGTGCCTCCAACAGCTTCCTGTTAGCCTTGAAGAAAACTCAAGCTGCTTTCCGTGGCCAATGGGTCCTGCCTTCTGTGGGCCCCAGTACTTCCTGTTCTCCCCTCGCTCAGGGTGCTCTGGATGTGTGATCCCTCACTGTCTTCTTACTCCCCAAACATGCAGGTTCTATCCCAGGAACTTTGCACTTCCCACTCTGTCTTCCCTGCTTGCCTTCTCAGGGCTCCTTCTCTCCACCTATTCAAGTTTTTGCATCACTTTCTCAGAGGATGTTTCCCTAACCTCCTGTCTCACTCCATCCCCTCACACTTTACATTAAAAAGGGATTCGTCCTTTACCACAGACTATAGATATGAAAAATATACATGTAGATATGTGTACATCTTCTCATGAATTATATCATCTTTCTGGCTTTTGCTTTACCCTCCACAGGGCAGGGTCAGTACTGCTACCCCTGATCCAGGCCTAGCCCACAGGGCTCGAGGGAAACTTGTTGAAAGAAGTTAAGTGAAGGAAGGGACAGAGGAAATCAGTGCAATAGAGAAGTGCATTTCATTAGGGTTTCTAGTTTGCAGGATTCTCTGGTTTGTGTTCTATGTGGGCCCAGAGGGAAGTGGAGGATCCCCTGGAGTGCCAAGCCCAGTGCTGCACTCCCCTCCCCACCTTACACCCTGCCCTCGGGCTTCTCTGTGTGTAGCACACCAGATTCAGAGGACTGCGAAGTGGTGGCTTCCTGCCTGAGCCACCTTCACTTGTTCTGTGTCCCCGAGGGGGCAGCTGGCATTGTGGCCTGGCCTGGATTGAGGGCCACCTTTGCATGGTCTCATGCAGCATCCTTGAGGTCGGGGCAGGAAGCCGAGAGAGATTGTGTGCTTTCCCAGACTCTCAGCTAGGCAAATGCAGAGCAGGACCCAGATGCAGGCTTTCCCTATGCTCTTTCTAGAGCAGTCCTGTGGCTCCTAAAGGTTTACAGATGGTTGACCCTCAAAGTCCCAGAATGAGAATACTGAGAGGGTGGAGGCTCCATCTAATTTCGGCTCAGTGGGAGGTCCTTAGGGCCACCAGGGGTGTGCTGGGAAGGCAGGTCTCACGAGAGGGTTGGTTATAAAAGTGTGAGTCAGGCCCAGCCTCCTTATTTCCTAGCTCATTGTGTGATTTTTCACTTTCTGCCTGCTCTACCCTTGCTGTCCACAAACCTGAGCCCGCGGGGCCTGCCCAACATTGGTCTGTGGGCCATGAGCTGAGACACACCTCTTTGCTTCTTTTTTTTTTTTAAGATTTATTCATTTTATTACAGCCAGATATACACAGAGAAGGAGAGACAGAGAAGAAGATCTTCCGTCCGATGATTCACTCCCCAAGTGAGCTGCAACGGGCCTATGTGCTCTGATCCGAAGCCGGGAACCTGGAATCTCTTCCGGGTCTCCCATGCGGGTGCAGTGTCCCAATGCATTGGGCCGTCTTCAACTGCTTTCCCAGGCCACAAGCAGGGAGCTGGATGGGAAGTGGAGCAGCCGGGATTAGAACCGGCGCCCATGTGGGATCCCGGGGCTTTCAAGACGAGGACTTTAGCCGCTAGGCCACGTCGCCGGGCCCACCTCTTTGCTTCTTAACTAGCTTGTCTGAGGGATTTTACTATAGAGATGAATTGATGAGCACTGATAGTATTGGGGTTCAGCATTGGGGTCCCTAGGCAAGGTGAGATTGGTTTAGCTCTGTGGGTGCCCACTTTTTGATGGAGTGTACATGAATGTGTTGCCTTTAAGCATGGATCTCAAAATATATTTTGTTTGCAAAAACAAGACATGCCTTCTGTCAACAGCTGCTATATGGCTGTTGGCCTGTGGCAGGTGTGACCTCACTGCGTTAAAACCTTCCTTTGACCTTTTTGGTATAAGTACAAGTGCCAGAATCCAAAGAATCTTGAGTTCAATGAAATGTGCCTGGACGGTGAATCCCTCTGAGCCTCTACTTCATCATTTGTTTATTGAGGATAAGAGTGGCACCAGCTTAGCACACTTATTGATAGCGTCCAAGGAGTTGATGCATGAAGATCCTTAGCACAGTGGTGGCTGGAGGTTGCTGTTGTTTCTACACCCTGCTCTCCCTTTGGAGGTACCCCCAGGAGATCCTTCAGGCCCTGAATTCTAATGCAGAAAAGATGTACTTGGTGGATGTGGGGACTGCTGTACTGCCCTGCCTTGTGCACCCATTGCATGTGCCCTTCCCCAAACATGAAATGGTAAAACAGAACTGAAAGGTCTGATTGCACTGGCCACACCCACACATCTCAGAGCCACTTCCTCCCGTTCTGGACCATCTGTCTCTTTTCCTCGGGACTAAGAAAACAAGTTTATGGCTGCAGAGAATACACTTGACAAATGCAACAGCAAAGCGCCTTAGCATGATATGTTGTGTAGAGTGGTGATGCCGTTCAGTGCTATGGCGTGCTTTGTGCCAAGACAGTGCCTGTCCACTGTTTATTCTGGGTTCTGACTACCAAGCAGCAGGGGAGAAATGGAGCATAAACCACAGTTCCCTTAAACAGAGGTAAAGTCATCAAGTCTGGTGTCTTAGTGTTTTCTCGTTTTCAAACTATCATTTGTGGTGTATTCAGGGGGATCATATGCTTTTGAGATAAGAATTGTGAATGGGAAGATAGAAAAAAGTTAGCAGGTGGAAGAATGCTCATGTGCTCATCCACTCGCGCACTCCTTCCATTTGTTCCTATCCTGTTATTCGTGGAGCACATGTAATAGGAAGGCACCAGAATTTAGGCTTGCAGAAGCCAAACTAGTGCCAACTGAGATATGAAGTGGAGGACCAAAACACAGGCCTAACAGAGCTGTGAAAGAGAGCTGGAAAATTACCACCATGTTTATTGGACTTCTCACCAAACCTTTCTTCTCTTTCTTCTTGGGTCCATGTGGTAGCCAGCTGCACTTTGTAGGCAAGTTCAAGGCCCTGTTCTACAGAGGAATTGAGCAGCAAGCTGGTCTCCCGGTGCCAGGCTCCTTCCCATGTGTGCTCCAGGGCTGCTCTGGATCAGAGCTCCCCCGTAGGGGCACACAGCCTTCTTGTAGCCTGGCGTGTGTCTCTAGTGGCTCTCCTAGCTTGTCAGCCCTGTCTGGTTGCTTCAAAGAGAAGCCAGTGTTTCAGATTTCAGCGCGGGAAGCAGGTTGTTCTTGGATGGTGGGGAAGGCATGGAGTCTGGAACATCTACAAGTCTTGTGTTCTGCCCAGAGAAACGGATGGGATGCCTGGCTCTTTTTGCTGGGCAGAGTAGGGAAGAGGATGAGGGGAAGACGTTGATGACTCCTTGGTTCCTGCCTGCAAGGAGCCTCCTGTTCGGAAGGGAAATTGGGCTGTGCAGACAACCAGTGACCCTGGAAAGCGGCTGGTGAAGGACTCTAATACTGCAGGGAGTGTGATGAGAAGTGGGGAGAAAAGGGACGTTAGTCCTCAAAAAATCACAGAAGGCATCATGAAGACA
The DNA here is from genome assembly GCF_030435755.1 of Ochotona princeps. Taxonomy (NCBI): domain Eukaryota; kingdom Metazoa; phylum Chordata; class Mammalia; order Lagomorpha; family Ochotonidae; genus Ochotona; species Ochotona princeps. Next base: position 93,433,041 of record NC_080833.1, read on the forward strand.
GGGCATGGGTACAGAAGGTTTCAGGAGGTGGAGGGAACCTCTAGACCTTGGAAAGGGTGGCTGTGGGCTCTCTGCAGCCGGCAGTGGGCGTGGGGGTGACCTTGCATTTCCAGAAAATGTCTCTGAAGGCAACATGTAGGGTGGCCTAGAGGGAAAGTGGGTGAGGAGCCTTCTGTGGGTGTTGAGCCAGAGAGAAGGCCTGGGGTTGAACCAGAGAGAAGGCCTGGTGTTGAGCCAGAGAGAAGGCACATGGGGTGTGGAGAGGAGAGAGCTGAACACATCAGTGAGACTTTGTGATGCTTGGAAGGGGTGCAGTTAGAACAGGAAAGAGAATTGCTGAGCTCCCTGCCTATGTGGCCTAGGAAGACCAGTGGAGCAGCCAACAAGTCAAGGTCAGGTCCTGCCGGGAGCATTTGCCCAGGGGACCATTAAAGGTTTAAATAAAGTAACCGGGGTCAGTTTTGTGGCCCAGAGGGTTAAGCTGCTACTTGGGATGCCAGCATCTCAAATGAGTGCTGGTTCTGGGGTCACTGGGAGAAGTGTTGGGCCATACTCCTTGTCATACAGAGACAGAAATTATCAAGTGTTCCTGAGGGTCTGGACCTAGTGGTTTCCTCCCCGTCATCAGTGAGTCTTAAATTGGACCTTGGGGCCCTACAAGCTGGGTGCTCTCGTTGCCCCCCTGTGGTTGAGGGGTGCCAGGCTTGGCTCCAGTCTCAGAGTGAGAGCTGCCCTTCCAGCCCCTGAGATTATTGCAGTTGCTCTGCTATCTGGAAAAATGCTTGTGGAGCCTTCGGCACTGTGGCAGGAGATATTTTTACCTGTCTGTCTCCTAGCCACACTATTTTTTTTTTCTACATTCTCCCCACTTACTTCTCTCACATAGGCTATTCTGAGCTGAAAGAGCATGCGTTGCTAAGTGACGAGCCCACATCCAAGGCTGGCTCCAGCCCCGTGGCACAGCCGTGTTGTCTTGAGGCTTATTTCCTGAATGCTCCATGCACCTTTGTCACCTGATGTGTTTGCGGAAGCAGTGTCACAGCCCACCCCAGCTACTACTACAGGGTGATCGTTACCATGCAGGTGGGCTGCTTGTTGATGCATCTGAAAGCTGCCCAGCAGGCTATGGGCTGGTGGTGGAGGTGGCAGGGTGCAGCCTGAAGTTTGCATCTCGCTGGATGCCTGGGGTAGGGAGGGCCTTGCCCACCCCCATGTGCAAGAGGGCAGTTACTGGGTATGTGCTGGGACTTAAGGAGCCTTAAAGATTGTCCGGACTGAGGCATTTTGGACACAGAGAAATTGAGACCCAGGGAGTCCAGGACAGTGGTGCCAACTTGCACAGTTGCTTGGTGGTTGGTGAGGACCAGCACTTGCTGGCCGCCTGATGCCTCTCATGCCATACTTCCTGGGATGTATGACACACACACACACACACACACACACACACACACACACACACACACTCTCCTGTCTCACTGTGCACCTGCCACTGGGCCCCTGTTTTGCTGTTCCTGGGTTTCCCAGGGCTACCTTGTTCCCAGGATCCTGTGTCTGGCTGCTCCTCTGCAAACATTCACCAGAGTCACTTGAGTTTCCTCTCCAGGGTCACCTCCTCTTAGGACAGCAGCTACCAGCTGGCCTTGCCTGCTTTGTGTCACTCCTCCTTGTCACTAACATGCACCACTGCTGGCCACTCTGCATTTCAACTCCCTAAGGGACACTTGACCTGTTCAGTTCACGGCTGTACTCACAGTCAGACCAGAGTCTGCTATACAGGGGGCATCAGAAAGTGTACACTGTGGGGAATAAATGAGTGAATGAATGAATGAATGAATGAATGAAACAAAATTCTCAAACCTAGGCCATGCCCTTCACCCCCTGACAGCCAACTGCCTTCTTCTGCGGAGTCTGACTTGGTGAGTGAGATTCCCTGGGTAAGACAAGTCAGTGGGTTAGGAGAACTGAGTCGCTTTGGGCAGTTTACTTCTCTCTGCACCTGTCTGCTGTGTGCAGAAATGAGCATATTGAGTCAAACCAATAGTAAGGTCCCTCAAGCTTTAATGTGTCCGGGATTGACCCTGCTGTCACCTGAGCATGTTCACTGGATACAGAAGGTTCCAGTCATGATGGCAGCCCAGCCCAGTGCCTTGGCTTGCAGGTTTGGAGTAGCACTTTGCATCCTACAGACTCCAGGGCCCCTGGTCTTGCCACACATGAGGCTAATGCATATCAGTGGCACCTTGGGAAGAAGAAAGTAGCTTCTACAAGGCTTGGCTCTGTGGTGGCCTTCATGCTGTCCCTGCGTGTCCTTCTTTGACATTACTATTCAGTGCCTGCTGTGTCCTTGAGTCCTCCTGTTTTAAAGTAATGACTTCTTCCTCTGAGTTTTTTCTCATGCTGTTGACTTGAGCTGTCACCAGGCTATTTATGGGGAAAAGCATGCCTCAGCTGGTCAGCATCAGGCTGTATTCTGCAGATCTGTGAGACTCCCCTTGGGTTTCTGCAGTTGTGACTTGATCAGTAAATCATTGCTTTGATCAAATCCTGCTGTGGGTGCTGGTGTTGGAGAGAAGCTCTTGGCTAAGGTATCCTGGGGATTGCTGTCCTCAGAGGGACCCCGACCCTGGGGACAACTCTTGAGCAAAAGCTCCTAATAGAGGTAGACAAGCAGCCATTGCTGATGCTGCACAACTCTTAGGGATACCCTTCCTTTGCTTATAATTTTACAAAGTACTTATTTGGGGCAGGTGTTTTGTGCAGTGATTAGGTTACTGCTTGAGATGCTTGCATCCCATATCATGTGCCTAGTTCAAGTCCTGGCTAAAGTGCATCCTGGGAGGCAGCAGATGTTTGCTCAAGAACTTGAGTCTCCCACTAACGTGGGAGACCTGGATTGGAGTTCTGGGCTCCTGGCTTCTGCCAGGTTAAACCCTGTTATTGTAGGCATTACAATGATAAAATGTTACAATAATAAGAAGAGGTGGGAGATCTCTTTCAGCCTCTCAAATAAAATTATTTTTTTAAATTAATTTTTTTTTATTTGGAAGGTGGATTTTACAGAGAGAGAGAGAGAGAAGCTCTTCCATTGGCTGATCCACTCCCCAAATGGCTACAGTGGCCAAAACTGAGCTGATCTGAAGCTGGGAGCCAGGAGCTTCTTTCAGGTCTTCCATTTACGTGCAGGATTCCAAGGGCTTGAGCCATCCTCCATTGCTTTCCAATGCTACAAACAGGGAGCTGGGTCAGAATGGAGCAGCTAGGACTTGTCGTGGTGCCCATATGGGATGCCAGTTTTACATGGTAGAGATTAACCTGCTGTACCACTGTGTGGGTCCCTAAAATAACTCTTTAAAGTTTATTTATTTACTTAATTTGGGCCAAGACCAAAGTCAGGAGCTGGGAACTCAGTCCAGGTCTCATATGTGAGTGGCAGAAATCCAAATACTCTGAGCCATTGCCTGCTGCCTGCCAGGGTTTGCATTAGCAAAGAGCTGGATTCAGGAGCTGGAGCCAGATATTGAACCCAGGCACTTTGGCATGCTACAAGGATGCCCTACATGGCATTGTAACCACTAAGCTACACAGCCACACCACATCCTTAATTCATACTGTGTGAGCATCCTAGCAGCCCCTGGGGGAAGACTGAGAGCTGAAGGCCTACAGAAACCCTGGTGCCACTGTGACACAGTGGGATGCTCAGCTGACCGACTGTGAAATGTGTGTTCCACCAGGGAGTCCTGGGGCCTTCTGGGATGGTTGGCTCTGTCTTAGGAACTCCAAAGCCCAAGACCCGTGTGCTGCTGCGTTGGGAGAGAGCAGTTGCTCAAACCTTCACTGCCTCTTAGATGAGGCAGGGGCAGGGAGGTGTCGCTGCTCATCTGGTCCAGGGCTTGCAAGGCCTGGGAAGGGCTTGTCAATCCCTCCCACACATGCATGGTTAGCTGTCCTCATGTGCTTGGCCTCCCAGCTTTGTGATGTGGATGATGATATCTAGCTGGCCTCTCAAGGGTCAGCCAGGAGGTCAGGATCAAAGCTTGTGCCGTGCAGCTGCACAGCAGCCTTGCCCATGCTGGTCAGGTGGGAAAGACACAGGAGGGGAGCCAGAAGCTTCTGTAGGCAGCTCGTTCCCTTAATAAAGTAATTACGGAGCTGGGTAATTTGCATCCCTAGAAAGATGCAGGGCAACTACAGGCCGACGTGTGCGTGTGTTTAATTTTAACTCCTCCAACCTCCTCCCAATGAGGAGGTGCCTTGAAATACAACAGAATGTGGGAACTGCAAAGGCTTCATTTTCTTGGTGCTTTATTTCTTTAAGGGCAGGCAGGAGAGACAAATGAGGATTGGCATGAGCAGGGGTGGGTTGGCCTCCCCACCCCTCCAGCCGGTGTTTTGCAGACACTATTTGCTGTAAAACTGTCACCGGAGGATGGAGAAGCAGCTCTTGGCTGGAGTGGCCCTCAGATAATGTCAATGTGAGCAATGGGCTGGGATCTGTTGGCACTGAACAACCTTTTCCAGCATGTCGGTGCCAGAATCCTTGGTTAGCTGAGCCTGCTCAGCCTGCTGCCAGGAGAAGGAAGAACCTCACAGTGAAGGTGCTAGAGCTTCTGTGAAAGGTCGATGTCCCTTTGCATCACCCCAGGACCCTGAAGAAGTATGGAGAATTATCCAGGAGGCCTGAGTGGGCCTGAAAATCTGCATTTTTAACAGACCGCTGTTGATGCTACTGAACATGGAATGTGTTTTTTTTTTTTTAAAGATTTATTTTATTTTTATTACAAAGTCAGATATACTGAGAGGAGGAGAGATAGAGAGGAAGTGAAGCTGCCGGGATTAGAACCAGTGGCCATATGGGATCAAGGCGAGGACCTTAGCCACTAGGCCACGCTGCCGAGCCCGGAATGTGTTTTTAATAGAAACCTAGGAAAGGCAGTTGTGTCTACTTTGAGTCCTGCTGAGTGGCTAGAGATAAAGAGAACTCAAGACGGCTAGGTCTTGCCCTAGCCTAGACTGCCTGGAAGGGGAGGGCTGTGGGGACCTCATGACTCCCCTGGGCCCTGAAGAATAGGAAAGAGCACTGTTAGGGCAGACAGCCGGACGTCTGGGGGCTTGCATCTTCTGCTGTTGGGGTTAGCTTTCTGTGGATGTGCAGGTAGAGCCACTAGAAATATTGTGTTTGTATGTACCTTTGGGTAGACAAGGCAGACAAGTTCAACATTTGGGGCCCCCTGATCCAGCTCACTGTGGGCCACATGGAGTTGGTTGATGGGTTGGGCCCCTTTTGGGTTCCCCTTCCCCAGTGTGACCAGCTAATCCACCCCCTGGCTTCACAGGTCCCTGGATGAGAAGGCGCTGCCAGCGGCTGGGTCCCACCTCTGTGTGCAAGGGAGAGGGGCTGCGTGGCCCAGGTGGCACCGATGCCCAAGAATAGCAAGGTGACCCAGCGGGAGCACAGTAATGAACATGTCACCGAGTCGGTGGCTGACCTGCTGGCCCTTGAGGAGCCCGTGGACTACAAGCAGAGTGTCCTGAACGTGGCTGGTGAGGCGGGTGGCAAGCAGAAGGCTGCAGAGGAGGAGCTGGACGCCGAGGACCGGCCGGCCTGGAACAGCAAGCTGCAGTACATCCTGGCCCAGATTGGCTTCTCTGTGGGCCTTGGTAACATCTGGAGGTTCCCCTACCTGTGCCAGAAGAATGGAGGAGGTGAGAAGTGGCTCTGTGTGCAGCACAGGGTGTCCTGGAAGTAGGGGGTTGGGCAGAGAAGTGCAAGGTGTACTCCTTTGTGGGGGTGGGGTAGCAGCCCCTGTAGGTGGAGCTCGGGTTTCTGGAGGAAGACTACAGGAACAGCTGTCATCATAGCTAACTGCTGATGTGAGACTGAGGGTGTGGTGAGAAAATGTGGGCTCTGGCCCAGTGGCTTCTGGGCCTCCATATTCCTCACCTGTTGAGATGGGCATAGAAACTACTGATGCTTTACAACAGAGCCTGGAGGGCAAGGGGAACTTTACTCATAAAATACCTAACACCATAAATGTCCAAGGTACTAAGCATTGTCCTAAGCACTCAATGGAGATTAAATATCCAAAACTGCCGAGAGTTGAGTGTCTTGGGACACCTTCAAATCTTCCCCTTAGCCTTATGTGGGAGAGGAGTTATGTATACCCTCATTTCTGTGACTGTAAAATTGAGGCACACTTGGCTTCGGTGCCTTGTCCAAGGGTCATATGTGATCAAGGTTAACAACTGTTAGTAAAGTTAGTCTCTAACCTAGGCAGACTGGCCCCTCAGGCCGAGCTTCCGGCAGCCCTAAGATTCCCTGAAGGAGGGACCCTGGTGGTGGTTTGAATCTGTCTGAGGACCTGGTCCAAGGTCAAACCACTAGCATCAACCCACCGTTTTCAGATCTTATGGAGGGCAGAAACTGCCCGGATCTGGTCTCCCCAGCACCCTGAAGCAGGCTGCAGTTTCCAAAGGCAGCTGACTCTGAAAGCGGGGCAGAGCCAACTGGGAAAGGAAGTCCTGGCAGAGCTGGAGACGGAGCCTGCCAGCCCTTCCTTCTGGTCCTGGGCAAGCCGGCCCAGAGGGCCCCAGCTCCCTCTCCAGGGCCCACATGGCTCCAGGTTAGACCAGAAGCTTATGTCTGTGCCATAGCACAGTGTGTTCATTCTATGGTCACCTGATTCTGCCAGATTTTTCCCCTCTAATAAGTAACTGCCAGGTAGAGCTACTGGTCTGCACAGCATGGTTGCTGAGCAGATGCAAGGGCAGGTGAAGAGAAGGCTTAATCTAAGTGTGTAGAATCCTTAAGCTCTGGGTGGTTGTTTAGGAGCCCCTGGGGTATGCAGAACAAACCTGCAGCCTGGCCCCCGGCAGACAGGGCCAGTAGCAGGTGGCCCAGCTGGACTTTGCCCAAGATTAGTCCTGACCACATCTACCTAGAGGCTTTCCTGGGCTCTCTGGGGGAGAGGAGAGAAGACTTCATGGAAGAGGCCTGCCTGCCTTGCCGACGCCCTTTCCGGGGCGTCTGCCTGGCCCTTTCTGCCCCACCCAAGGACTCAGGCAAAGTGCAAACCCAGTGATTCTGTCTCCCTTCATCTCCTTACGGCAGATCACTTTTCTCTTCTACATCTGCTGCATGTGAGACTGTGAGATGGAGTTAGAGATAGTCCCAGGGTCTAAGTGTGCTGTCGCTCAGGCTCTCGTCAGGAGACAGTTTATGAGTGACAAGGTGAATCAGGCTCTGCCTGTGGCTCTAGCAAGTAGCCTCAGTGCAGGGCTGGGTTGCCAGCCTTGAGCGGCCTTCCAGCATTATTGGATCCATCCCCTCCTGCCATGCACTGTGAGCTCCATGGCCCTGTGCGGCTTTGTTTGCAGGTGCGATGCAGGGGTCTTCCCCCATGGAAGATCAAAAACCCTTCCAGGTGGTGTCTGGGCCTTCTGTGGTTATTGCCTGTGTCTGGCACAGACTAGGCTGCCAGTGGATGGCTGCCTGTGGCCAAGTGCCAGGTTTCATGCCCAGGAGACCCCCATTCCCAGGTTTCACCAGTTGGCCAGGTCCACATTTTGGGGAGCACATTCTGGCTCTGGGGGTGAATGACAGAGCCCCTGCTTGCAAGCCCTAGCCTAGGGATGCTGGGTGGCCAGAACTGGCCTGACGCCTTTTGACAGGCAGGCAGGCAGGCAGCACTATGCTGACGGAGTTGCTAACAGGACCGAATTGCTGGCACAGCTGTCAGCGGGGTGCACTCGTCTGTGTCCAGGCATGGTTCTAATTCTCCTGCTAAATGCCCTGTCACTGGGAATTGAGGTTGTGTCTGCAATGAAGCTAGGGACAGTCATTTGTCACCCGGCATCTTCAGTGAGGTCCTTTCTATGCTATCTGATCCTCGCAGCCATGCTCTTCTGCGCTGCTAATGTCTCTGCTATTCCTCCTAATTAGCTGGGCAGAGCCCCTCCTGAGCTCCTCTTCCCCAGAGCTTCATGGGCTGCTGTATCAGCATCTCAGGAGTGAGGAGGTAGAACAGTAGGAAGTGGGGGTGGGTCAGGCTGGTGTCTTCTGAGGCTGCTTCTCTGTGAGTGGGTAGAGGGTGTGGGCAGGTGTCCACAGAGTGCCACATCTGCCCTCATCCATGGGTTCCAGGTGTAGTGCGATGTCCGTCTGTCTTTGAGATTAGCCTTGTGGATGGACGGCATTGGCAGACACGTGCTTCCTCCCTTCATGTTTCATGTCGGGGGAGTCACAGTGGAGAGGAGCGGCTGCTTGGACCACAGACTGATCTGGGTCACACGCTGGGGTAGGGACCAGTCACGGACAAACCTCTGGGTGGTGACCATGCATGGGCGGCCCACTCCGTGGCTGAGTCTGTAGGATGGGCCTGCTGCCTTTCTGTCTCGCCCTGTCACATGCTCTAGACACCCTCTGATATCCCGCCACCCTCTCCACTAGGTGCCTACCTGGTGCCCTACCTGGTGCTGTTGGTCATTATCGGGATCCCCCTCTTCTTCCTGGAGCTGGCTGTGGGCCAGAGGATCCGCCGTGGCAGCATCGGAGTGTGGCACTACGTGTGCCCCCGCCTGGGGGGCATTGGCTTCTCCAGCTGCATTGTGAGTTGGGGGCTGGGCAGGAGGTGGGGGTCCCCCTACTGACTGCCAGGAAAGGTGAGGTCCCTGGTATATGACTGGCTGAGAGCCTGGCTGGGACAAGGGCAGTGAGGGAAACTTCCATATGAGAATCGCTTCCAGCTGGCATGTTAGGACTACAGTCACCCTATTCCCTAGTATGCCCTGACTGAAACAGAGTACAAGGTGCAATTAAGTGAAGAAGAAAAAACTGGGGCATGTGATGGAGGTTCAGGACCACTGAACTGTGGTGCCTGGGGCCCCTGTCTGCTTCCCAGCCCCTCAGTTCCCTAGTCAGGCACAAAGGATGTCTTAATTGGGCAAGTGGATGACTCTGGAAAAGGCCGGGTTGGGGGGGCTCCTGTACATTTTGTGGGGGAATGAGCAGAGCTGGAAGACTCGAACCACCCAGGAGGTCAACCCAGGATGGCGAGGCTTTGGAACAGTGGGAGACAGGGAGACCCACTGGCCCTGGTTGGGGAGCTTTCTGGGGGCTCCAGGCACATGTAGAGGAGGGCACACTTAAAGCTGTGCATGAGGCAAATGTATATGCCCCAAAGCACACACTTGGGATGCATACTGGCATCTGCTTTCAGAAGGGACAGGGAGTGCTGGCAGGACTGGCATCAGGGCCAGTCCATACGTGCCCCAGGCAGAGACTGGGAGGGAGGACTGCACCCTCTGCTCTCATACAAGGGCATTTGGTGAGTGAATCTGAGAATGAGAACTAACTCTATCTCTGGCTTTCCTCCAATATATAATAAAATAATAAAAAATTAATAAACTTGAACTTCCAGACTATGTGTTATCATGTCTTATTTTAGAAAAATATTTATTTATTTGCAAGGGGGTGCGGAGAGAGAGAAGCAGAGTTTTTATCTGCTGGTTCACTCCTCAGATGCTCACAGTGGGCAGTGCCAGGAGCTGCCAGTCCAGGTCTCTGGCATGGGTTGCAGGGGCCCAGCTGCTTGAGCCATCCCCTGCTATCTCTCAGGGTGTGCATTAGCAGGAAGCTGACATTGGGAGCAGAGCCGGGACTCTAACGTAGGCACTCTGATATGGGGTGTGGGTGTCTCTTCCTGGCATCTTAACTATGCTAAACACCTGTCTCATGCACTCCTATTTAACAGCTGATTCTGTCAGTGTTACCTGTAGCCTATCAAGAAATGCAGAGTGATGTCTTTCTGGAGGTAGGCTGCTAGTCTTCCAGAAGAGAGAGTAGTATCCCAAGAGAAGAGAGGACTGAGAAAGCCATAAGGAGCATCCCTCAGGCCTCACAGCCACTGCTCACTGAGAGGATGGGTGGACAACTGTCCCGGAGGGCGCTGCTGAGCCTGCTGTCCTAAGTCATCAGAAAACCACAGGAAGCATTCAAGAGCATTGCTAATGGGAAGGACTGAGCATGTAAGACGTTTATTGCTTAAAGGACAGACTTTAATATCCCAAGAATTCCTTTGTGGCCAGTGTGACACCAGCTGGGAGGAGCTATAGCTTCTCCCATGCAGCCCTCCATGGCTACCTTCTGGGCTTGGTAGCTAGGCCCAGACTGGAAAGCAGAACACAGGGCGGGGCTGCTGGCAGTGGCCATGACCCCCTCCTCCCCACCCTGTCACCAGGTCTGCCTCTTCGTCGGGCTGTACTACAACGTGATCATCGGCTGGAGCATCTTCTACTTCTTCAAGTCCTTCCAGTACCCATTGCCCTGGAGTGAATGTCCTGATGTCAGAAATGGGACCGTGGCAGGCAAGCATAGAGTGTGGGGTGGCCTGGGAGCCTCCAGGGGTGTCTCCAGCAAGCCCTGGCCTAGGAAAGAGCCTAACAGGCCCAGTCCACGGGTTTTGGGGGGGGGGGTCTTACCGACTGTGTCATCTTGGAGAAGTCACATCGCATCCCTGAGCCTCACTTCCCTTTCTCAGGTGGATGTTCTTTCTGGCCTAGCCCTCTGGCCTCTGACAGAGTTGAATGAAGTCACTAGCACAGGGAGAACTCTGAAAATTGTCACTGTTATTTAATGGTTACGAGCCACTCTGCACTGTTCTGACGCTGCAGAGTCTAGGACTGCTCGTCCATTGCACACCAGGTCCATTTCATAGATGGCAAAACTGAGGCTTAGAGCAACTGCCTGTGCTCACATTACACATGTGACCAGTGATCTGGGTCAAAAATCCAACTCTCCAGCTCCCAGTTCAAGACTTTCCCTAAGGACCCTGGGAATAACTCATATTTACTCTTCTCAGACTTCCAGGGGTGGACATAGGCAGGGATGTGCCAGGGGGTTGCCATGGGTGACAATCCAGCCTCATCGGCATGCCCCAAGCCTTCAGACCGCTGTGGGGCAGAGACTTCCTCGGGGGTAATCTAGGACCAGTATCACCTTCCTAGTGGCCCACCTCTGCTGACCCCGAGCAAGTGTCCCCCATGCCCAGGCCCTGCCCTGAGGCCCCCATGGCCCTTGCTGCTGTTTCAGTGGTGGAGGCCGAGTGTGAGAAGAGCTCAGCCACTACCTACTTCTGGTACCGGGAGGCCTTGGATATTTCCAACTCCATCTCGGAGAGCGGGGGCCTCAACTGGAAGATGACCCTGTGCCTCCTCGTGGCCTGGAGCATCGTGGGCATGGCCGTCGTGAAGGGCATCCAGTCCTCGGGGAAGGTGAGTGGGTGACCAGCACCTGAGACCCCCACCCTCCCGTGGTCCAGCAGGAAGACAGCTGAGAAGTCTGGGTCCCCTCTCTGCAGGGTTCTTTGGCTGGGCCTGGGCTGTGGTGGCTCAGTGTGATGACCCAGCCTCCCCACCAGAAGAAGGGAAAGGAGGGAGAAATGCTACTGCAGCCATGCTCACTCTGGACATCCCCACCCGAAGCATTCTTGCTGGCAAACCATTGCCTTGGGCGCCAACTATCTGCTCTGTCCATGTTCCAAACTAGAGGTGCCAACCCAGGGCTATCTGTCTGGATTTCAGGCCCTCAGGTTCCCTAAAAGAGCCTGTTTGGTGCTGAGCACTTGCTGAAGAAAGCCAGCAGCTGACCTGCAAGGCCTCCATCAAGCCCTCCACGCCTTGCCCCCGTAGTTCAGGTCCCTCTTAAACATGACCCTTCCTTGCTTGTCACCCACCAATGTTCATAGACTGCCAGGGAGCATGGCATCATAGAGCCTAAAGCTCAACCAAGTCATTGCAGAGATGAGGAAGCCGAGGCCTGGGGTGGAGGAGGCCCCTCTCCTGACATCACACAGCCATGCTGCTCCGAGCTGGAAGCAGGCCACAGCTGACTGGCTGCACTTCTTTAGAACACTCGATGAGTGAGGAAGCTAAGCTTGATATATAGCAACCAGCCAGGAGGTGCCAAGTCTCAGGTGCTGATACATCATAGCATTTTCTTGGATCTACCACATGAGGAAGCACATTTGGGCCTCAGTGATCTTGTGTGTTAGGAGTTACAATGTCCATTTTAAGATTTATTTATTTATTTATTTTTACTTTGAAAGGTAGATTTACAAAGAGAGAAGTAGAGACAGAAAGATCTTCCATCCACTGGTTCACTCCCCAAAAGATCCAAACAATCAGAGCTGTACTGATTCAAAGCCAGGATCCTGGAGTTTCTACTGAGTCTCCCATGTAGGTTCAGGAGGTACAAGCACTTGAGTCATCCTCATGGAATAGCTGAGATTTGAACCAGTGTCCATGTAGGATGCAGATGGAGCAGAGCCATAACCTATGACACAGGCCCCATGGTGCCCATTTTATACATGAGAAGTGGGAGGCACTCTGAGGTTAGTAGCCTGAGGCCTCACAGTTGGCAGATGGCAGAGGCTGTCTGGCCATCCACTGACACACGGCACTACACTGCCACAGCAGCCTCTGTGGTCAGCATCTCCTAGACCAGGCGCACAGGCTGTGGACATGTGTGGGCAACACTTGTGCTGGAAACAGCACTTCGTCATCCAGAGGGGCTGGGAAGTCTTCCAGCCCTGCTAATCTCTTGGCTGTTCCTGTCAACGGAGGTCTGAGGACAGGACAGCTCCTTCAGAAGTCCACTGGGGTCATGAGACATGGGGAATTGGGGCTGGGAGAGCAGGCCGTGAAGTGCTGAAAGGAGAAAAGCCCCACTCACAGCTGGGCTGACTCCAGTATGGCCTACTGCAGCTTCTGCCTTGGCTTGGGGCCACATGCCCAGATGTGTGGTGGGTTTGGCCCAATGGCCCAATGCCTGGGGGTTCCAAGCCTCTGATTTCTGCTGCCTGCTATCAGAGGAGGCTCCTGGGGCACAGCTGTGAGCAGGGAGGGGGTGCCAGCTGCAGGAGGGGCTCCGCTGACGGCAGGTCCCTGTCTTCTCTGCAGGTGATGTACTTCAGCTCTCTCTTCCCCTACGTGGTGCTGGCCTGCTTCCTGGTGCGGGGGCTGCTGCTGCGAGGGGCGGTCGATGGCATCCTACACATGTTCACTCCCAAGGTAAGAGCTGGACCTTCCTTACACCTGGGAACACACACAGCTCCACAGAAGGAACAAGGAAAACCATGGTGTTGGGCTCCTGACAACTTTGGAAGGACACACAGGCCCCATCCTTGAGTTTGCAAGGAGGGAGACAGGAAAACGCTTTGGGGAGAGGAGGGGTGGCTTCTGAAATGAGGCTTAGGGAGTAGTGGGATCTCAATGAGTGCCAGAGGACATTGTCCTTAAAGGGCATCATGTAAGCAAGCTTGTGGAAAAGTGTTGGGTGTGCTGGAGGCTGTGGTGGGAAGTCAGGTTCAGCCTGGATGTGGGTGCAGGAGCTTCATTAATGGTGTTTTATTGTGTGGACCTGTGACAGCATGAACAAAGAAAATGCTCAAGAGAGCACTCCTGCTGGGATTCCCAACTTGTACCCAGTGCTGGGGGATGTGGTAAACCTGATGGATCTGACTTTAGCCTGTTGGGAGCCATCAGGCTCTGCCTAGCTCTGTGAGGGAGCCCAGTGGGATCTCTGGTCATGCTTCAGAAGGTGCAGCAGATGCACAAGCATCCCCAAGATGCATACCCAGCTTTCCCTGAGGTGATCTGTCCCCTCCTCTTGGCCTTGCCCTGCTGTGACCTTCAGACCATGGGGCATAGCTGGTGTGAAGAATATAATTTCCCTCGAGAAAGAAGAGAATTAAAGTGCGGGGTGACATGCCCTTCACGTTGCCCCAAGCAGTGTTCATCATTGGCCCCAGCAGCTCAGGCTGTGACTCCACCTCCAGATGCCATATGGTCAGAAGACAACCAGCAGGGACCTGCAGGGACTCCAGCTCACAGGCACAGGGTCAGGGCTCGGCCAGGTCAGCCTGCTGCCTCAATGTTCAGTCGTGTCATACTTCCCATGTGTGCGTGCACGCACGCACATACATACATCCATATACACATGCACGTATATACAAGTGCTAATTTACACACATGCACATGAATACACACATATGTATGCCCACTCACAAGCAAACTCATTAAGTTTGCCCAGAATCACATTGGGAGAGGAAATAGATTAAGCAAAGTTTGAAATCTCTCTTCTCCCCTGCTGTGTGGTTGTGCGTAGACTTAGTGTTTGGAAGTCGGCAGTGGTCTTGGGGCAGTATCACTCCATGGTCATCAGATAGTGCATGATGTTCTTGGATGAAGCCATCAAGTTTCTGTTTGAGCAACCACAAAGGTCTGCTTTGTGAGCACTGTGAATGAGCTGTAGGCTTTCTGTCAACGCGTGATGCCACGCAGAGTAGGAAAAAGTGCAGCCTGGGTCTGGCTGGGAGGACATGGCCGTGAGTAGAAAGCCAGCCCCTTTTATGATGAGTTACTTCCACTGAACTGTAGAAGAACCATCAGTGTGCAGTGTCCGCTTGAGCCTGTGGCTTGTACTTTCCTGGCGTTTACAAGAGAATGACATTCTCCAGGGATGCTCATAAAAGTATAGATGCACCAAGACATCCGGATGGGCTTTCGGCCTCCCTGGACCGTGACTGCAGGAGCAGGTGGGGCAGATTCACCAAAGCTGCCCACTGGATTCAGAACTTCTCCAAACATCATTTCAGTTCTGGAGTATCGCAGGCATACAGCCATAGCTAGGAATGTAAGAAGCACTCTGAAGAAATAAAATATGATGGAGGGAGATGGAGGCCCTTTGGATCCCATTTGCTTCCTGTCCTGAAGATAGCCACTGTCTTACCAATTCCTGCTGCTGCTGCTGTAACAGGACTGCTGTAGTCTACACATGGTAGAAATGCAGGCTGGGCAGTCCAGGCTCAAGCCATCAGCAGATTAATTTCTTGTGTTGAAGATGGCCCTTTCTTGGGGGTAAGTGTTGGGTTCAGCAGTTATAAGTAATCAATATCAGTGTGTATGGGTTCAAATCCCTCCTCTGCTTCCAACCCAGCTCCCTGCTCATGTACCTGGGAGGGAGCAGATGGTGACTCAAGCACTTGGGTCCCTGCCACACACAGGGACAGCCCTGGCTGTTGCAGACAGGAAGTAAAGTAGCAGATGGATCATATCCCAACTCCCACCCTCTTTTTCTCAGCCTTTCTAATAGTAGTAGTAGTAGTAGTAGTAATAATAATAATAATAATAATAATAAAAAGCTGGTTTGAATCTCCTGAATAAGGCCTAAAGGCCCCACCTTTTCACACCATCATGTGCTAACATACATTCATTAGCTTCCAATACATGAATTTAGGGACACACCGATACTCAGAGCATGGCAATTGCTATCCTGGATTTGCAGTTTATCTTGCTAAGACAGTCTTGGAAAACTATTGCACATTTGTTTTATCTATATGCAATGTACAGTCTTTGTACAAACTCTTCAACTTTACATATATGATGTCATGTTCTAGGGATCCTGCTGTGATGTGCTTTTAATTCAGCCTCGCACTGTTTTTCTGAAATTTACCTCTGTGGATATGTGTAGTTCTAGTATGCCCCACTTTCATTGCTGTACAATATTCCACCCTAGAACTAAACATTCTTTATTCATCCTCTAGTTGATGGTTATTTACATTGTCCCCAGTTTTCATCACTGCTAATACCACAATAAATGTTATGCCACAGATCTTCATGTGCACACACATATATTTGAGGATGAAATTGCTCTCTCAAAGGGTGTGTGGTTTTACTAGATACTGGCCAAATTTCTCTCCCAAGTGGTTGTGTTCATTGGCACTCCAACCAGTTTATATGAGAGTCCCAGTGGCTTACCCTTTGTCAGATTTCAATTTATGCCAGTCAATGGATGCAAAATGTCTGATGTGCATCTTGAAAACAGAGGACACTATTTCCAAAACTGCTTCCTGGGCGTTTCAGGGGCTGTGTGAATCCTCTCTGTCATTTGAACAAAGCCCAGGGTCTTCATGAGCTGAGGCTGTGACCCATCAAGGCCCCAGAGGAGTCAAGTCAGTGAGAACCAGGATGGCCCTGGGCTCCTCCTTGGCTCCTCCAGCTCTTTGACTTTGTGGTCGGGGGAGAGCTCATGAGACCTTGCTCACTGTACAGTTCCATGGAGCAGCTCCTGTCCTTGACCCCTTCTGAGCAGAGACAAAAGATTAGGGGGCCCTCACTGGCCCAACTTCTCTACCAAGGAACCTCTAACCCTGCTGTGCTACCATGGATGAGGTTCTTACATATCCTTCCAAGTCACCTGCAGGAGATATGAATCCAGTCTCCAACACAGTTATCTCCAAGTCCATATTGTTGTAGAGCTCTAGGAAGCAGAAACGCCCTGAGAGTGGCTTCAAGTCTTTGCCCTAGATTGGTGCTATAGACTGCAGCTTATGCCCACTGATGCCCAGGCTGTGCAATGATCCATTTCTACAGACTACAGTGGGATAACACCCCCCAGGGCTCATCCCCATTGGTAGCCCTGGCAGAGTCCAAGGAAATTTTTGGCCAGGGTACCTCTAAACCTGAGTGAGAGAGGAATAGACTCTCTGCTGATGGCTTCTAAAGTCTCCCAGCACCAGCGATAATACAGGCTGTGAGACCTGAGCTTTGAGCTTATGGCCACTAGGTTTGAAGAAAGCAGTATGGCCAGGATAGCATGATGACCCAGTAGCTTCATTAATATGACAGTAAATCATTTTCATGACTAACAAATTTGTGATTTCCCTGGGTAGTTTTTTTTCTGATTACTTTCTGCTAAAAAGCAGAGGTTTGGGACTGGCTGCTGTGGCAGAGTAGGCAATGTTTCCTTCTTTGATGCTGGCATCTTGTGTGGGCGCCGGTTTGAGTCCTGGCTGCTCCACTTCAATCCAGTTCTCTGCCTATGGCCTATAAAGGCAGTGGAAGGTGGCTGAAGTGCTTGAGCGCCTGCAACCATGTGGGAGATCTGGAGGAGGCTCCTGGCTCCTGACTTTGGATCAGCTCAGCTTGGGCTGTTGCAGCCATTTGGGGAGTGAACCAGCAGATGGAGCATCTTTTTCTCTTTGTCCCTCCTTCATTCTGCAACTCTTCCTTTCAAGTAAAAATGAAATTAAAAAAAAAAAAGAAAAATCAAAGTCAACATGGGAATATCCTGCAGTTAATCATGACTGACTCAGAAAGTGGGTGTTTATGATAGGTTTTCTTTTTTTTTTTTTTCAAGGAAATTGTGGTCTTATTTTTTACTTATATCCTAATTTCTAGGTATTTGAAAAGTAGAGACATAATAGATAGGAGAGAGAGAGAGGGAGAAATCTTCCATTGACTGGTTCACTTCCTCAAATGTTTGCAATAGCCAGAACTGAGCCAGGCCAAAGCTAAAAGCGTGGTCTCAATGCCTGTCTTTCATGTGTGTGACGGGAATTCACCTACTTGATCCATCACAACTACTTCCTAGAGTCTATATTAGCAGGAAGCTGTAACAGGAAGTGGAGCCAAGACTTGAACCCAAGCATCTAGACATTGGATACAAGCACCCCAAGTGGTGTCTTAGCCACTCTGCAAAATCTCTGCCCTTGTGATAGGTCTTCTGGTCATCACAGCTTTCAGGGTATATTTACAGCTATGCATGACCTTTGGCCTAGCAAATCTACTTGTACATAAGTGAAATAATCACTGCACCATATTGTCAGTGCAGCATTTGTTCTGGTAACCAAAGACTGAAAACAACCCAGACACGCATCAATCATTTAGTCATTCAGGTAGTGGAGGTTTAGTGAATGAACTCTTGTGTGCTGAACTCTTCTATGAAGGGTCCTCCGCTCCTGGAATAAACAAAGTAGATAAACTAACTAACTTCCTTCCTTCCTTCCTTCCTTCCTTCCTTCCTTCCTTCCTTCCTTCCTGCCTTCCTGTGAAGGGAGACGGACCGTGTAAGATCACATAGGGTAAAGAATTACTGGCTGGCAATGCCAAGGAGAGAAGTAAAGCAGAGAGGGGAACAGAGCTCTGGGGTAGGAGAGTTGCAGTTTTAGACAGCATGGCCACCAAGAAAGCAGGGCTCGAGTGAGTGTCTAAAGGAGGTAGAGGAAGGGCACATGGAAGTTCGGTGCCAGCATGTGCCGTTCTGCACAGAGGAAGCAGTGGTGAGAAGGGCTTGAGATTGGACACATCTGGCTCATTTGTGCAGGTCACGGGGGCTGGAATGGACAGGGGAGAGAGAGGTCATGTGACCGAGGGCAGTGAGAGCCAGATCACAACACATCCTCTGGGTGCAACAGGAGCACCTACAAAGTGCAGCACTGAGGTACTGCACAAGCTGACTTCTGACTTAAGCCTCATGAAAGAGGGCCGTGGGGAGTCCAGGAGGAAAGGGAAGGACGAGAGGGCCTGCTCGGAGGCTTCTGTACCAATGCAGCTGAGAGGAGGCTTTGCTGGAGCTGGGTAGCCCAGGGAGTGACGAGAAGCAGTTATATTGAACGTCTGCTTAGCAAGCAGTGTCGGCAGGAGCTGCGATTGGATTAGCCATGGAGCATGAGAGGACGAGGGGAAGGGGAAGTAAGGTCTTTTGCTTGAGCAACAGAAGGGTGGGGTTGACATTCACAGAGATTGGGCAGGTGGTGAGAGGAACAGATTAGGCAGGGAACATCCAGAGTGCTGTCTGGGCCATGGCAGATGAAAATATCAAGTAGATACCCAAGTGGAGATGTTGAGTAGGCAGTTGACTGTGTGCGTCTGGAGATAAGGGGTGGGGAGGTAAAAGTGTGGGTGTTGGGGGTAATAGAATGAAAAGCCATGGATAGGTTCATAATCACCTGTGGAGTGAGTGTGGATTGGGAAGAGCTTGGAAAATGAGGTGCTCTGAGTTTAGACTTTGTGAGAGTGATAGCTTGAATGGGGCAGAAGTAGGAGAAAGGAGGAGTAGAACGAGGAAGAGGAGGAGGAAGGGCTATCCATTCCAGAGTGTACAAGCAGACAGAGAGGAAGTGGTCAGCTGTGTGCAAAGCTGCTAAAAGAGAGGAGGACTGAGAAGTGACTGTCTCTTTGGCAGCAAAGAGGCCACTGGTGAGCACGCCAGGTGAGAGCTGTTGGGGTGGTGTGCTGGAGACAAATGTCCTAGTAACAATGTGAAGGAAAAACAGGGAATGAGGAATTAGGCTCAAGCAATGGGACCAGTTATTGTTAGGAGTTCTACTGAGAACTGAGCAGAGAAATGGAAATGGATAGTAGCTGGAAGAGACTAGGAGGTTCAGGATGTTATTTTAGGATTTCAGATGGCAATTAAAAAAAATAACACATCACTGGTGGGATGGTATATTAATCCAGTAGTTTTGATAGGCAGCTGACAGTTCCTCAAAAGACTAAATGGAATTTGAATTAGGACCCAGCAGTTCTACTCCTAGGCCCGTAGCCAGGAGAACTAGCAATGCATGTTCACACCAAGACTTAAACCCACATCTTCCCAGAGCTGTGTGTTTCATAACAACCAGCAAGTAGAAATAACCCAGCTGACCACCAGCTGATGGATGGATGAACAGCGTGTGACATGTCCATCCGTGGAATACCACCCTACCTTAAAGAGGGATGAAAGCCTGGTATGTGCCGTGGTAGTGAGGCCCTGGAGAAAACTGAGCCAAGCCAGAGAAGCCAGGTACATGAGACCACATGCCTTAGGACCCCAGCTGTGCAGCATAGGTCAATCTGTACAGATAGGAAAGAGTTAAGAGGAGCAAAGGGGTTGTGCACAGGTGCATGCTTGCTCTCTGGGGAGATGAAAAGCGCTGTACCACTGATGTGTGGGGCTGTTTCATAACACTGTGATATACTCAAACTAGTTGAATTATTCCCTGAAAAGAGGGGGAAATTGGTCCTATCGGAGAGGAGGACTAAGAAGCCCTGGGCTTCCGTGCCAAGTGGAGGTGGCCTGGAACAGGTGCTCTCAGAGTCCACAAGGGCCTGGGCAGGGTCGGTCCCAGGATCTGGATGCCAGCCTGAGAGAGGGTGTGGGGAGGAATTCTTGTCGAGGAAAGAGTTCTCATCAATAATGTCCTTTTTTCAAAGAACTAGGAAGGGAAGTGATCAGCGGAGAGTGAAAGTGGAGGAGGAGGGACTCTAGGCCTGAGATGAGGATGAAGGAAGCATGAGAAACATTAGTGGACTGAAGTGAGGGCTTGCTGGAGGGCAGGGCGCAAGAGTGTGTGGACAACATGTGAGTGACCACAGCTAACACACCAGGGACTCGAAGACAGGCAGCTTTTTTTAGGGAAAAAATTATTTATGTGAAAACAGTGAGATCTTCTTCCACTTGCTGGTTCACTTGCCCAAATGGCACAGGGCCCAGGGCTGGACCAGGCTGAAGCCAGGAACCATGAACTTCTTCCAGGTTTCTTATGTGCATGGCAGGGACTCAAGCACTTGGGCAATCTTCACTACCTTCCCAGGCATGTTATTAGGGAGCTGGAGTGGAAGCAGAGCAGCCAGTACGCGAATCTGCACTTGAATATGTGGGATACACGCATCTCAAGTGGCAGCCTGACTTGCTGCACCACAACACTGGCCCCGGTTTTTTTTTATGTTTGTTTATCACCGAAAGCAGTGAGGTACTCAGACACTCGTGTGTTTACAATGTTAGTGCTGTCCGTGTGCCAGGCATCCTCCATATATTAACTTATTCAAACTACTGAGTTACCCTAGAGGTAGACATTTTTCTTCTTATTAAATTCCTGAATTATTATTATAATTATTCACTATTTCACCAAGAGGTTAGGTGGTTGCAGGGCTGAGCATGGGCAGAGGGGGCAGCTTGCCTGGAGCAAGAAGTGCCATGGCTAGCAGGTGAGTCTTCCAGGAAGTGGCCACAGATATACACATGTGTCTGAATGTGTGTGCTTGTGTGTGTGTAAAATGTATCTATTGCTGGCTGTGTAGACACAGGGTGTTGGGGGCAGGAGCCCAGGTGAAGATGATAGCAGGATCATCTGGGAGAGATAAGTGGGTTCCTTCAATTGCTTGGCACCCAGGTGGGGTTTACAGGTGGAACTTCTGGGATCTCATTGGCAGAACGAGGGCCTCTGGCAGGAGGGTGCAGGCGACCCAGTTTTGACACAGTCGTTGGGCAGGGGATCCCAGCTGCTTACCAGCACTTGGAGGTGGGTAAGTCCTCGACTCTTGGGGCTTCAGTCTCTGCTGCCTGACACCAGCAATGGCATCTCTGGCACAGGCTGTCAGCAGAGTGCATAAGCGTTTGCTGTTATAATCCTCATCCCTTGTGAAGGTGACACAGCTCTCAGGCAGTGGGAGCTCGGCGCTACGGTGCCATCTGGCGTCTCGTGGCCCATCTGGCTGTGAGCTGGCAGGTGCTGCGGCAGTGTGAGAAGCGAGGTGTGTGCTGTTGTCACGCGCTGACTTGGGCGAAGGCCTGGCAGCTGCTTGCCGATTCCAAAAGCGCGTTCATGCCTGTGAGTCAAACGCCGTGAAATGCCTTGTTCCCTTGCATGAGGAAGTGACTCAGCCATCATGCCCGAGAAATGGCAGGAGGTGGTGCTCGGGTGAGAGCAGGCAGTCTGTGTCTTGGCTTCCATGGGGAAAGCCAGCTTCTCACATCTCCTCTTTTTTTTTTTTTTTAAAGATTTTATTATTATTGAAAAGCCGGATATACAGAGAGGAGGAGAGACAGAGAGGAAGATCTTCCATCCGATGATTCACTCCCCAAGTGAGCCGCAACGGGCTGGTGCTGCGCGGATCCAAAGCCGGGAACCAGGAACCTCCTCCGGGTCCCCCACACGGGTGCAGGGTCCCAAAGCTTTGGGCCGTCCTCAACTGCCTTCCCAGGCCACAAGAAGGGAGCTGGATGGGAAGTGGAGCTGCCGGGATTAGAACCGGCGCCCATATGGGATCCCGGGGCTTTCAAGGCGAGGACTTTAGTCGCTAGGCCACGCCGCCGGGCCCCCCACATCTCCTCTTGCAGTCGCATCCTGAGGTCTGGAAGGGACATGGAGCACAGCCGTGGGATTTGTCTCCTGTTGACGCTTGTTGATATGTGTAGCATTGCCCCCGCTGGGCATGCTTACAAAAGCCCGCTTTAAGTTCAAGAAACAACAGGTTCCCGACTCAGTTTCCCTCTGCAGGCTGCAGGATGGGAATGAGGGGTTGCCCAGGGATCCCTCACACAGGGTGCTCCCTAACTTCAGAGGTCAAGTGTCCATGCTCCCAGGTGCTTTCCCGGCTAGGATCTTACTCATGTCAAAGCTGGGACCAATAGTCCAGGGATGAGGGCTGACGGGTTTTGTGTGGTCACTTGGTGGCGGTTGTTGAAACCAGATGATGGGGACATAGAGTTCACTACACTTGCCTTTCCACTATTCACCTTTCATAGTAAATATTGTATACTTTAAATTTGTATTGGAAAGGCAGATTTATAGAGAAGGAGATACAGGGAGAAAGATCTTCTGTCTGTTGGTTCACTCCCCAAGTGGCCGCAATGGCCAGAGCTGAGCTGATCTGAAGCCAGGATCCAGAAGTTTTTTCTTCCAGGTCTCCTACATGGATGCAGGTTCCCAAGGCTTTGGGCCGTCCGCTACTGCTTTCCCAGGCTACTAGAAGGAGCTGGATGGGAAGTGGAGGAGCCAGGACACAAACTGACACCATAGTGGATCCTGGCAGATGCAAGGCAAAGATTTAGCCACTAGGCTATTGCACCAGGCCCAATATTGTATACTTTTAAGAAGTGTTTCTATCCAAAGTTATTGTTAATGTGGCAATCCTGCCCTGATTTCTAAGAAATCCCCTTAGCTGCAGGGCCAGCTCTGACAGTGGGACTCAGGATTGTGGTGCTTGTCCTGCAGTGGCTCTGCCACTGTTTGTGCCATTTGGTCCTGAACAGCCATGGGGCCAAGGAATTGGTCTGCATCCTGACTCTAGGTGAGAATCTTGGTGATGCCAAGTTTTTGGGTCGCGTAGTCTGGACTTCAATATGTTTGATGTACATTGAAAAAGAAAAATTCACTGATGGGAGGAGAGAAGAGAGGAGAAAGAGACGGAGAGGAGAGGAGAGGTCAGCATTAAAACAACAGTATTTTAGAAAGTTAAACTTTAAAGAACTGTCATCTTCTGTTTCTAATTGATCACATTGTAGCCCAACGTTAGCAGCCACCACCTCACAGTCGATTGTGTGGTCCTTCCTGTTCGGCTCAGCCCTTGAGAAAACAGGCCAGTTTTGTCGTGTGACTGTCTCTCTCCAGCTTTCCGCCCTCTCCCCATCTGCCAGCTGCTGTTCAGGAGCTCCACTCCATGCATACTATGGAAAGGAAGAGAGACGCATGTCCCTGTGACGTGGGTACTGACGCTGAGCTGAGATCCAGCTCCGAGACTGGCTCTGTCTCCAAGAGGAGATGACGGTCTGCTGTATTGTGACAACTAAAGGGGCCCTCACTGGAGGGGAGCAGGAGCAGAGCCTCGGGAGGAGGGAGCAGGCTGGGCCAAGGCCAAGGCCAGGCAGGCCAGGGTCCTGGGTGGGTCTGGAGAAGAGTGAGTGGCTGCTCCTGCGGTGTTCAGAGCACAGAGCAGCGGTGTCATCCCTTCCGTCACACAGAGAGCATGGCCACAGCATGTCCGTCTCAACCTGCCTTCCCACGCGTGCCTGTGATCCCTCCCCAGTGGAGCTCCCCTGTCTGCTCAGAGCCCTCCATCCATGTCCTGGTTTCCAGGCTGAGAGGAGAGGCCATGTTCCAGCAGACTGCTAGACATGTCGTGACTGGCATCTGTGATCACTAGTGATGGCCAGCATGCCTTCTTCTTGCTCAACTCATTTCCTTTTCTTTTCTTTTAAAGATTTATTTGTTTTTGGGTCCGATGTGGTGGCCTAGCAACTAAAGTTCTTGCCATACACACACCGGGATCCCATAGTGGTGCCAGTTCTAATTCTGGCAGCTTCACTTCCCATCCAGCTCCCTGCTTGTGGCCTGGGAAAGCAGTTGAGGATGACTCAAAATCTTGAGACCCTGTATCTGCGTGGGAGACCCGGAAGAAGCTCCAGGCTCCTGGCTTCAGATCAGAGTAGCTCTGCCCATTGTGGTCACTTGGAGAGTGAATCATTGTATAGAAGATCTTTCTCTCTGTCTCTCCTCTCTGTATAGCTTACTTTGCAATAAAAAATATAAATAAATCTTTTAAAAATTTACTTATTTTTATTGGAAAGACAGATTGTAAAATTTTTTATTTTTTTTTAATATTTATTTTTATTACAAAGTCAGATATACAGAGAGGAGGAGAGACAGAGAGGAAGATCTTCCGTCCAATGATTCACTCCCCAAGTGAGCCGCAACGGGCCGGTGCGCACCGATCCGAAGCCTGGAACCTGGAACCTCTTCCGGGTCTCCCACGCAGGTGCAGGGTCCCAAATCCTTGGGTCGTCCTCGACTGCTTTCCCAGGCCACAAGAAGGGAGCTGGGTGGAAAGTGGAGCTGCTGGGATTAGAACCGGCGCCCATATGGGATCCTGGCGCGTTCAAGGTGAGGACTTTAGCCGCTAGGCTATACCGCCGGGCCCAGATTGTAAATTTTTAAAAGGTTTATTTGTTTATTTTTATTGGAAAGGCAGATATACAGAGAGGAGGAGACAGAGCTGAGCCAATCCAAAGCCAGAAGCCCGGAGTGCTTTCCAGGTCTCCCACATACCTGGGTCCCAAGGCTCTGGGCCGTCCTCCACTGCTTTCCCAGGCCACAAGCAGGGAGCTAGATGGGAAGTGGAGCTGCCAGAATTAGAACTGGCACCCATATGGGAACCTGGTGCATGCAAGACAAGGATTTAGTCAGTAGGTTATTGCACTGGACATGGAAAGACAGATTTACAGTGAGAGGGAGATACAGAGAGAAAGATCTCTCATCCACTGGTTTACTCTCCAAGTGGTTGCAATGGCCATAGCTGAGTTGATCCACAGCCAGGATCCAGGAGCTTCTTCCAGGTCTCCTATGTGGGTACCAGGTCCCAAAGCCTTGTGCCATCACTACTGCTTTCCCAGGCCTCAAACAGGGAGCTCTTTTAGCCAGGATACGAGCTGGTGCCCATATGGGATTCCGGTGCTGGCAAGGCAAGGATTTAGCCACTGAGCCATCTTGCGGGGCCCAGCCCTCCACCCATCTGTATTGAGCCTCTAGGTGGTGGCAGAGGGAGAGTTACAGAATTTGTTCCCCAGTAAGGCCATGATTATTATTCTCCTTTTCTCTAATCTCCACATCTCTGTGTGTTGCATTGCAGGCTCCTAATTCCTTACCCATAATACCCAAATCCAAACCACCCTGAAACATAATGTTGGTTTGATTTGGTTTTTATTTTTCCCTAGAACTCATTTGGAACCAAAATGACCTGCTCAGATGTGCAGCTATTTATAGTGTTGTGTGGTGCACCTGGTGCGACTATTCATATTCCACAGCAGAATCCGAAGGCGCTTGAAAACAAGGGGCTGCCCCGAGCTCCTCTGGGGGTGTTAGAGAATCAGGTGGCATATGTACCAGGTCACCTTTTCTAAAATAAAATCAGAAGCAAAAGCCTGGATTGTAATCCCAGCCTTTATGTAAGAAGCGGAACCTGCGTTCCTGTTGTAAATACGGCAGTGTTTCATCTTACCTTGAAAAAGTGTAGCCTTGAGACTGATGTTGTGGTGCCTTAGCTTAAGCCGCTGCCTGCAATGCCAGCATCCCATGTTAGGTTTCCTGTTTGAGTCCTACTTTTTCCAAAAAAAAAAAAGTTTTTTTTTTTAAAGATTTGTTTATTTTCATTGGAAACGCAGATTTACAGTGAGAAGACGAGACATAAAGGAAGATTTTCTGTCTGCTGGTTCATTCTTCAAATGGCCACAATGGCCAGGGCTGAACCAATCCAAAGCCAGAAGTCAGGAGCATTTTCCAGGTCTCCCACATGGGCACAGGGTCCCAAGGCTTTGGGCCATCCTCCACTGCTTTCTCAGGCCATGAGCAGGGAGCTAGAAGGGAAGTGGAGCAGCCGGGACATGAACTGGCACCTGTGGGATGCCAGTATCATAGGTGATGGCTCAGTCTACTACCACACTAGGATGCCAGCCCTAAGAATGAAGGTCCTGATCTTTCCCTGTCACCCCACACCCCTGTTCCTCTCTCACCTTTCCCCTCCGCACCTGCTCATTGTACAGCCCAGCAGTGTAGCTGTCACCTTGGCTGCTTGCTCTGCAGCCTCCCTCACTTTCAGTTCATCCCCAAGACCTCTTTGGTTTTTCCTGCTAAATCTGCCCCTCAGCGCCAGCCTGAGCCTGGGCAAAGCCCACACCACTGCGTCCCTGGCTACAGGAGGCCCTTCCTCCCAGGGCCTGCTGCGTCTCTATCCTTTAGGAAGTGTGCCTCTGATGTGCGCCCCCTCCTTCAGACCCTTGGAGGTTTCCGGATGATGTGCTTTTTTGGAGTGGAGACAGGACCTGTGCTGGCTTACCTCTGCCTCCCCTGCCCCACCCCCACCGGGCTGCTGCAGCCTTCCTGACCTCTTTCACTTCCCAATGCTTTTCCTCCCTCTGGGCCTGGCTTCCATCACCTGGCAGAAGCCACTCCAGGTGCTCCCTCTAGAAGCCCCTCCGACCTCCTGACTGGCTCGTATGGCCTCTCTCTGTTCAGGCTCTCCACATTGGGCCCTGTGTGCCTGATGTTCACTGTACTGTTCACTCCTGCAACTGAATATCTGTTTGTGGGGTCATTAGCCAACATCCCCCTCTCCCAAAGTACTGGCACCCAGCTACCCCCTTGTGCTCCCTTCAAGGAACCAACGTCACAAGGGAAATGGGTGCAGAAGGGCTCAGAGGAACAGTGCCAGCGCTGCACATGCTGTTGCAGCTTGGGCTGTCATCAGGCCTGAGGGCAGTGGGGGCAGGTGCTGCCTCTTCCCGGGGGCTGTTTAGGTTCTGTGCTTCCAGCTAGTGTGGGAGGGAGCATTCCGTGACCTGGAGAGTGTGGCTGTGTAGTAATGAATTGTGGTTCTTTCTGGCTCAAGAAGGGAGAGCTCAGGCAAGCAGGAGGGGGAAGGTGTGTGGTGTGTGTATATGTGTGTGTGTGTGTGGCGTATATATATAATGTGTGTATGTGATGTGTGTATACATGTGTGGTATATGTATGTGTAGTGTGTATATGTGTGTATATGCGATGTGTATATATAATGTGTGTATACATGTGTGGTGTATGTGTGAGTGTGTGTATTTGGTATCATTTCAGGTAGGGGAGGTGTCAGGGATGTTGCATTCTCTCATTTGTACACACAGCTTGCTGTGTGGCCCTGGGAGACCCCATTCACAACACAGTGATTGGCTGTCCCCAGAGCTGTGCACCACACAGCCATGTGTGATGGCCCTGATGGTGTTCCTGGGGTCAGTAATGGTAGCATTGAAAAATAATAGAGAACTCACCAGGTGAGCATTTAGCCTTTATTTTCTTCTGCGTGGGCCTCACCTCAGCCCCCTGTAACTGGCATTCTAATTATCTGAGCTTCTGAATGAGGAAATGCAGACTAGCAGAGGAAGGTGAAGGTCACATGGTGGTGCCTTGCCGCACTGCCTCTGGATCCCATGGAGGCTGAGGGAGGGGATGTGGCGGGACCCCCCCACTGCCCTTGAAAAACTGTCACCTCTGTCTCTTTTCTCCCCTGCCTCGCCTTGGTCTTCCATAGCTGGACAAGATGCTGGACCCCCAGGTGTGGCGGGAGGCGGCCACACAGGTCTTCTTTGCCCTGGGGCTGGGCTTTGGTGGTGTCATCGCTTTCTCCAGCTACAACAAGCAGGACAACAACTGCCACTTTGACGCTGCCCTGGTGTCCTTCATCAACTTCTTCACCTCGGTGTTGGCAACCCTTGTGGTGTTTGCTGTGCTGGGCTTCAAGGCCAACATCATGAATGAGAAGTGTGTGGTCGAGTAGGTGGCCTCCCTCCCCACTCCTTAACTCCCTGGCCATCTTACTGTGGAGTGGGCAGATTCCCTTCCACAAAGACTGAGACTGGAGAGTGTGGGAGCATTCTCCATGATTCAGAGATGGCTACGTCCATGGCCCATGAGGGTCCTGTCTGGGGTTCTGGGAGGTACCTCTGGGGTCTCAGCTGCCACCCCCTCAGCCCTTGTGCTCACCCTGACACCCAATATCTCATCTGGCTTCTTGGCTCACATGTCCTTCTTGGTGCTGCAGGAATGCTGAGAAAATCCTGGGGTACCTCAACTCTAATGTCTTGAGCCGGGACCTCATCCCACCCCACGTTAACTTCTCTCACCTGACCACCAAGGACTATGCAGAGATGTACAATGTCATCAAGACCGTGAAGGAGGGCCAGTTCTCTACCCTGGGCCTGGACCCCTGCCTTCTGGAAGATGAACTGGACAAGGTGAGGGGACGGGGCCACGCTGCGCTTCCCAGGACAGGCCGAGGCCAGCTGGAGCAAGCCCACAGGGAATCCCGTGTTTGCCTGCAAGGCAAGCACCTGCTTTATGTCTCCAGAGGGGGGAGAAAAAGGAAGGTGAGGTGCCAGTGCAGCCCCTGCCCTGAGGTAGGCTTGAATTTAATGCGGAGACAAGGCCAACACACACATCACAGATGTCACAGTAGAATGCCTCTCTGCTGAATGGGCTTCCTGTGTACCTGTCACTGCCCCATGCAGTGTGTTTAGAATGTGGCCCAACTTGTCTCAGTGTTGATATTAAAGCCTCCTTTTTTTTTTTTTTAACCACCCTTGACAGCTGGCTCTATGATTTGAGTATTAGTACTGTTCCCTTTCTGTTGCACACACCAGTGGTCTATAAGTGAAGGGGTTTGATCTCAGTCATTGGTGGAGGGTTCAAATTCAGGCTGTCTTGTCCCGCTTGGTGCTTTTGCTCCTGTCCCTAGTTTACCACTGCCAAAATGACTCTTATCCACCCTGGGCCAGGAGGTGCTACCTTCTGGTCCATGCCAGGCCCAGCCTTGGCCACCTGCTGTTTTTGCTGCATGGCTAGACACTTTCAAGAGGAAGGGAATAACACACCTAAAAAAAGTTCTAAAGCATCAGCCTGGGCCAGCCCTGGCCTTCTCCACAGGACCAGGGAAATGTGCTGTCCTTGGGCTGAACCCTGAACACCATGCTACAAGTTTATCCCTCAGAACTGGCCCTGTCCTCATGCTGAGGACACTGCACCCTGATCCCTTGGCCCCTTCTCAGGAGGTCAAGAGCAGAAGAGCCAATCCCGCAGAGCCCTGCCCTGGCTGCTTCGCCTGGATGACTGACAGCCTCAAGGCCCTGCCCTCCATGTTCCACAAATCCCTGCCCCTTCTCACAGATGTGGCCAGTTCCTTTAAACACAGCTGGTATCGTAGCAGGTTTTTTCTATTGCACAACCTCAGCAGCATCCGAAGGATAAGAATTATACCCTCACCCAGCCGGGGCACATGTCCCCATAGTTGTTGGCATCACAGAACAGTAGTAGGTGCTGTGTTAGGCAGCTGGCCCAGGAAGGATGACCAAGTATTAAACCAGTGTTTTTCTACCTTGGTTGTGCTTTATAAAACTCCAGGACCTACAGCAATCAAATCAGTCTGCTTGGGATGAGATCTGGGCATTATGCTTTATTTTTTAAATTTTATGGATTTAGTTGAGAAGTGGAAAAAAGAGAGATCACACACTTTCATCTACTAGTTCACGTTCCAAATCCCCCCAGTGACTAGTAGAAGGCAGGACCCAGGAACTCCATCCACATCTCCCACGTGTGTGATAGGAACCCAGTTATTGGAGCCATCACTGCTGCCCTCCAGGATCTGCCTGGGAGCATTACCTTGGGGTCTGGAGTTCAGAAGTTCAGAGCTGGAAGTGGGCCCGGTGTGGCTGCAGCAATCAAGGAAGACATCTTGGAGGAGGGAGGTCTTGAGCTGGGTAGGTTTCCAAATCACCTGGGGCCTTTGTGCAACCTGCAGCTCCCAGGTGCCCCAGGAAGACTCTTTACTTTGTTTAAAGATTGATTAATTGATTGGTTGATTGATTGATTGATTAATTTGAAAGGCAAAGAAACACAGAGAGGTCTTCCACCTGCTTATTCACTCCCCGATGGCTACAACTGCCAGCCAGAAGCCAGCAGCCAGGAGCCAAGAACTCTATCCAGGTTTCCCGCATGGGTGTAGGGTCCTGAGTACTTGGAGTATTTTCTATTGCTTTCCTAAGTCATTAGCAAGAAGCTGGATTAAAAGTGGAATAGCTGGGACAGGATCTGGGATGGAATGCTGGGATCACAGGCTATGGCTTAGCTTGCTGTGTTGCAATGCCTGCCAGCTCCCTAGGGAGACTTCTAAATTTATGTTGTCACACTCTCCCTAGTAGGGGATTCCAGCACCCACTAAAGTTTGAAAACCCACACTCCAAATCTAGAGGATGCAGGTGGAGGTGGGGCTTCCTATGGGAGAGGGAATGTGATTTTTGGACTCAGGGTGGAGGGACGGAAGCAAGGGTTCCTGGGGAGTGGGAGAGCCCTCACAGTGCCCCCCTCTCTGCCTCAGTCCGTGCAGGGCACAGGTCTGGCTTTCATCGCCTTCACCGAGGCCATGACGCACTTCCCTGCCTCCCCATTCTGGTCGGTCATGTTCTTCCTGATGCTCATCAACCTAGGCCTGGGCAGTATGATCGGGACCATGGCAGGCATCACCACACCCATCATCGACACCTTCAAGGTGCCCAAGGAGATGTTCACAGGTAACCCTTTGCTGCAGACCGTCCCCTATGAGCTACAGCCAGGCTCTGGCCCTTATCTTAGGAACACTGGGCTCTGACTGAGCTACCCCTGGAACTGGTTGTGCCACTCAGCATGAGCCCTGGAAAGCCAGGTGGAAAAAGCCATGTGGGAACCTGAGCCAGGACATTCGGCTTTGTCCAGGGTCCTTTGGCCCTATCTCTCTCCAAAGGCCTGCTGAGCATCTGGGGCACGGTGCTCTATCTCAGCACCAGCGTTGCACCTGTATCACTACCAGATTGGGCTGTGCCCACCTCAGTTGAGCTGGGCGCCAGGTGGGGCTGCCTCTGACCTGTCAGGGACTGTCTTCCTGTTCTCAAATGGGGACACCTTTGTGGAGAGCATGACTGGAAACCACCATTTGAATCACTGAAATGAAATACAGCAGGTCAGTGGTTACCTGTTGCTGCCAGGCAACATGCTTAGGGGGACACAGTGGGGACAGTGTCTTCTTCATGGTGTTCTCTGCCCAGCCCCCTGGGAGACCTCACACAGGCCTGGGCTGCTGGGCGTGGTGAGGGGAGAGCTGCAGGCCTGCTTGAGGAGAGGTGCTGGGAGGGCCTGGGTGTCTCCACACTCCCCCGGGGCCCCACCCACCCCACACCTTTGCCCCTACACCGGCCTCCCCGGCTCTCTGTAGTGGGCTGCTGTGTCTTTGCATTCTTCGTGGGGCTGTTGTTCGTCCAGCGCTCTGGGAACTACTTTGTCACCATGTTTGACGACTACTCGGCTACCCTGCCTCTTACTGTCATCGTCATCCTGGAGAACATCGCTGTGGCCTGGATCTATGGCACCAAAAAGTAAGGGGTGCAGGGGGAGGAGGAGGGCAGGAGGAGGGGTCTGGCTCATGAGGACTCCCTGGAGAGCCAGATGTTCCCAGGGCTGCCTGCGAAGGGAGCAGGTGACCAAAGAACCAAAAAACCAAAGTAGCCTGGCCCAGAGTGCCCTTGGAGGTTATTTGGGGAAACTGAGGCACAGAGCGAGGACATGACTGGTCAAGGCCAGTGGGAGGGCCTAGGAACCTTGGGTTCCAGCTCTGGCATCATCCCAAACTGCTGTAAATAGCTGTACCTGCCCCGGGTGCCAGCTCTCTGCAGAGTTCTGAAGCACTTGATAAATACTTGACAGGTACACAGGGGGATCTGGTGGACTTCAACAACTCAGTTTGCAATTTTGTTTTTTAAAAAATGCAAGGATTTCAGGGTTTTTTTAATTTGAAAGACAGTCACAGAGAGAAAAGGTGAGAGAGAGAGAGAGAGATCTTCACTTTTCAAATGGCCACAGCAGCTGAAGGTGAGCTAATCTGAAGCCAGGAGCTCCTTTTGGGTCTCCAATACGGGTGCAGGGGCCTAAGGTCTTTAGCCATTCTCTGCTGCTTTCCCAGGTCATCAACAGGGAGCTGGATGGGAGTGGAGCAACCGGGACACGAACTGGCATCCATAATGGGATGCCAGCACCCACTGGTGGAGGTTTAATATTGCTGTACCACCATACCAGTCCCTCGAGTCACAATTTTGTTTTCAATTCACAATTTTTTTAAAAAGATTTATTTATGGGGCCTCAGGTAACCTAGAGTTGGTTTAACAATCAGAGGACACACAGCAAAATGCTGGTTAAAACATGGGAAGGCAGAAGAACCTGAAGGCATAGCTGTGGACCTGTGGAAGATCCTCTTTATACGTATATAAAAATTCACTTATTTTGCTTGAAAGTCAGAGTTACAGAAAAGGAAGGAAAGGTACAGAGATTTTTTATGCACTGGTCCACACCCACCTCCCCGCAAATGGCCACAACTAGAGCAGGCTGGTCCGGTCACAGCCTCCCACATGGCTGCAGGGTGTTTGGCCTTGGCCTCTCCTCCAGCCTCTCCAGATTTTTAGCAGGGAGTTGGATGGGAAATGGAGCAGCTGGAACTGGAACTGGTGGTGCTCAGATGGGATGCTGGTGCCACAGGTGGAGGATTAGACTGCTGTGTCACTATGTCAGCCCCGATCTATGGAATTTCAAAGTCATGGTGAACATAAATGACGTCCTTAGATATTCAATAATTCTCATGTAATTTGAAAAGATCTGCAATTAGATCTGTTGGTGACAAAATCACAGATGCAATACTTCCATGGTTACCTACGCTTGGGATGGAAAGGGATGCTACATTTCAGTTAGGTGTCACTGAGGTTAATATTAATCTTTTGCCCCTCATTTGCACAGCTGCCTTCCCCAGGAATTCTTACCAAAGACCCCTAACCCCTGAGTCAGGCAGGGCAGCCTCTGTCTTTGGAGACTTGGAAACTGCACTTCTACCTAGTCTCCAGCAGGGGGAGTCTCAACCCAAGTCAGCGGAGCGAGCCTGTCCACCTGCCAGGGTGTGTTGTTCTGGCTGTGCCCCATCTCTGGGTGGTGTGCAATGTGATGTAGTCATAAGGGAGGTCAGCAGAGGCTTCCCAGGGGCTAGCCAGGTCACACAACTCGACTGTGAAGAAGAGGCTGGGAGGGAGGGGCTGCTCCGTGGAGGACGTGGCTGTGGGGAAACTAGGAGGCAGGTGCGGTGGAGCAGGTTGCAATTGTGGGTTTCTCTGCTATGCCTGGCAGGTTCATGCAGGAGCTGACAGAGATGCTGGGCTTCCGGCCCTACCGCTTCTACTACTACATGTGGAAGTTCGTGTCTCCACTCTGCATGGCTGTGCTGACCACGGCCAGCATCATCCAGCTGGGGCTCACGCCTCCTGGCTACAGCGCCTGGATCAAGGAGGAGGTGAGGAGTGGGGCCACAGAGGCTCTGGGGTTGGGGGGCTAACTGGCAGCTGCCCAAGCCTCAGTGTGACAGAGGCAAAGGCAGGACAGCTGCCAGGCGACAGGTTCTGCCAGGCACTTTGTGCACCTAATGTGTGACGTTTACACCAAAGAGAGAGATGATATTCCTGCTATAGGGCACTGGGGCGCAGAAAGATTGATGCGTATATCCAATCTTTATAAGTCATATTCTGAGAGAAAGAGAGAGAGAGGTTGCCCAGTGTACTGGTGTAGGTTGAGAAGATGAGCAGCTAAACTCCAGTGTCCCCTCTGATGGTTGCCATCTCTGCTGGTGCCTGGCCAGGATGGCAGGAAGGGAATGGCCATGGGTGAGGGCAGAGAGGGGCTGATCTGGAGGAGCTGGGGGGGTAGAGGCGGGCACAGCATTGACAGTAGCCCTCTCCTTGCCCCCTCACCTCTAGGCGGCTGAGCGCTACCTGTACTTCCCCAATTGGGCCATGGCGCTGCTGGTCACCCTCATTGTGGTGGCCACACTGCCCATCCCTGTGGTATTCGTGCTGCGGCACTTCCACCTGCTGTCTGATGGCTCCAACACCCTCTCAGTGTCCTACAAGAAGGGCCGCATGATGAAGGACATCTCCAACCTGGAGGAGAACGACGAGACCCGCTTCATTCTCAGCAAGGTGCCCAGCGAGGCACCCTCCCCCATGCCCACCCACCGCTCCTACCTGGGGCCTGGTGGCACATCGCCCCTGGAGACCAGTGGAAATCCCAATGGACGCTACGGGAGCGGCTATCTCCTGGCTGGCACCCCTGAATCAGAGCTGTGACCACTACCCCATCCAGCCCCCACTGCCTCTCCCTTCACCTCCTGCTCAAACTGCGTACTTGTGTGGGGCCTGGTCTCTTCCTCCAATGTGCGCATCAGGTCCTCTGCCCCAGGAGAGAGGGGCCATCCTGCCTTGCTGCCCACCCCAGCCTCCCTGGTCCTGAACTGGGGCAGGGGTGCAGGCGGGAGCAGCTTCATCCCTGTCCAGGCCCTCAATCTATCTGACCCACTGGGGCTTCCACCCAAATAATAGCCAAGCGAGCGGGAGCAGTTGGAAGTCCTGATTTCAAGAATGGGGGAACTCCCAGTGGCCATGGGAGAAGGAGCAGCCACACCATTCTCCCTCCCTGCCACCTGTAGCTCTCAGGTCTCAGTGAGGATGATGCTGAGGGACACTGGGTTGGGGGGGCAGGGAAATGGATGTCATCTGGGGATGAGATGGTACCTGTTATGCAGCCCATAACCTGGCTGGCTTGTCCCTTGGCTGCAAATGGGAACGGGCATGAGAGGGTGAGGGGCTTTGATTTAATAGCAAATGTGCAGGAACCAGATTCTGTCCTGTGAGTAGCTGGCACCCTCTGGCTTGAGCATGAGCCCTAGCAGCAGGGAGAGCCCACCTCCAGCCCTGCCTCATGGGGGCTCCTTTGCAGTTCTTACCAACTTTGCTTGCAGCTCCACCTCCTCTCTTCCCCCTTCCCCAAGACTGGAGCACAGAGTAGTGGCCTCTGCCTCTTCCAGAGCACAACACGATAGTTCTCAGCACATTCAGATGGTTTGCAGCACACAACTATGAAGCACATGCCCCCTGCCCCCACTTGTGCCCTAATTCCTCTCTGGCGGGCAGCTTCCCCTGGGACGAGCAGTCCTGGAGTCCAGGGGCTCCTCCCAGGAAGCCTCGCTCCTGGTAAAAGAGATAATTGGGGCCACTGCTCACTCTTTTTGTTGCACAAGCACAACCAGCCTGGTGTGTGTGTAATGTACAAGCATGTTGGGGACATTTGCCACCCCTCCCTGCCTAGGCTGAGCAGTGCTCCAGGCAGTGCTGTGAAGTGGGAGGCTGCTCAGGCGGAGGGCTCCACTTCCAACCTGAGGCCTGGCACCTGCAGGGAACTGCTGCCAATGGCAGTCTCTTGGACTTTCAGGCTCCCCCGCCCTCCGAGGAGGAGTTGTCCTTGAAGAGTGCTTGGGAGGACTTAGAACCTGACTCAAGAGCAAATGGTTGGCTGGTTGACTGGGTAGATGGATGGATGGATTGAACAGACAGCTGGATAGGTAGATGGATGGGTGAGTGGACAGATGGGTGGATGGATGAGTGTGTAGATGGTTGCTTGGTTAGATGGATGTATTGGATGGATGGATATACAGATGGGAAGAAGGAAGGAAGGAGAGAAAGAGTAAAGAAGGAAGCAAAGGAGAGTAGCAGGCTGAATCCATCTTAGAGAACGCTGGTGGGCAGGGCAGGAGCAGGCCACAGAGCTAGGCCTGGACGCCTACAAAGGACACAGAGTCAGTTATGCCCCTCACTTCTGTCAGCACCTGGAGGGACAGGTAGGCCCAGGTCCCCTCTTTCACCCCAGAATCCACTGGTCCCCCTCCCATGTAACCTAGGAGGGTCCATCTCCCCACCAGCCTCTCACTTCCCATCCCTCCCCCACTCCCAGCCCTCTTGGCCTCACCTGTCCCCCCAAGTGTTTGAAAGAGAAGAATTCCCGAATCTCCCCGAGGGGGTTGAGCTCTGTGGATACCACATCCTGATGTGGGTCCCCTCACCTAACAACACCTTCCCTCTGGCCCAATGCCTAATCCCAAGCCGAATTAGAAACAGAAGAAGCAAGGCCCCTGGAGAGACACTCTAGTATATATATTCCTCTCTGTGTTCTATTTCTATTGTATATTCAATCTGTACATGTGGGTGTAAATGCTGTTAAATGACAAACTCAATATGAGACTGTGGCTGGTGGATATTTTCACCCTCAGTGCTGTACAGATCTATTTTCATTGTATATTTGATATAATTTTAATTTTGTAGCGTGTGCTGGGCCCGGCTCCAGCCACCAGCCTGTAGGAGGGGCTGGGCTGGGGCCACCTGCTTGCTTGCTGTGGCCTTCACTGTAGGTAGGCTGGGCCCCGTGCTGGCAATGTCTTTGCTGTGTGTTAGTCGTAGGACCCAGAGCTTGGGGTGTGTGCGTATGCGTGTGTGCGTGGTGTGTACATGTGTGAGTGTGGCTATGTGTAGGGTGCTGATTGGTGACCCCCCTTACTCCCATGCTCACCACCTTCTTGCCCCGTTCTCTCAGTGTGGGGTGAGGCCTCAGGGCAAGGGGTCCCACCAGGGAAGCACTGGCTAGTGACTTTTACCGAAAGTGCCCACTGCCACCGAGATCGGAAGGAGGGCCTTGGTGAGGGTGGGGGAGTCCCTGGATGCTTCAGTCCCCAGGTCTCCCCTGGCTTTCCTGAGGGCCTCTCCCAGCACCTCTGTCTGCAGATAGGAACAGCTGCTCCCAGCTGCAGGTTGGATACTGCCACGCCCTTTCCTTAGGGGAGTGCAGGGCAGGTGGGGTCACCTGACAGCGAGACCTGGTTCCCTGCAGGTCAGGAGCTGGCCGGAGCCCCCTGAGTCCTTGTCCCTGGCTCCCAGCTCCACCGGCCTTGGTGCTGCCCATGCAGTGCTGACCAGGAGGCTGTGCGTTGCCCTGGGCCTGAGGGAGTACACCTGCCCTTATCCCCTGACCCTGCCCACCCTCCAGCCCCCAGTCACCAGCTTCCTGCTCAGGGGGCCTTCCCTCTCTCCACTGTGGCAACTGACGTGCAGGGCCCAGGGGCAGGGGTTAGACAAGTGGGGCACAAGAGGTGGTGCCAGGGAGGGTGGCTTTCACCTTCCAGCAATAAGCCTTCAGGGACTGCTTCCTTGCTAGAGCAAGGAGACACGCCTTGCATCAACTTGCATCCTAGGTTAGGGGATGGGGTCCTGGAGGCCCCGGGCAGGCCTGCAGAATTGCCAGGCGTGGGGTTGGCCGATGCCCTTCGCCCAGCTGCTCACCTCCTCCTGAGTCCTCCCCACTGTGAAAGAAGGGCTGAGCAGGCTGTGCTGTGCCTGAGCCTCTGAGCAGCCCTCAAACATGGGGTCAGCTGTTCCTTCACCAGAGTCGGGGGCAGAGTGTCTGGGGTCCTTTCTCATCATGAGCTCTGCTTTGTATACACTGGCCAGGCCGTCATTTGGGATTCTGGCACAAGTTCAGATCAATTCAAGTTCATGTGTTCCATGGGCTGTCAGAGCCACCCAGCCCAGGAGAGGGGACAAGGCGCCGTCACCCCAGGGGTCCCTCTTTCCTCTCTCCCTCACCGTGGTGTACAATAAAGTGTCTGTTCTTATCGGTCCCTGTTCTTTTGTTGCCTTCCTTACCTGCTTCCTGGAGAAAGTTCTGCGGTGAAGCCTGAGCTGGCAGGGGCTGAGCAGCACCAGGATGGCAGCAGGTGCCAGTGAGTTACTTGGCTGGGTTGCCACCCCATTTGCCCTGGGTTGGGGAGACCCGTGTTGAGCCACATGAGCCTTGTGCAAACGTGTGGTGGTTCTGACCCCACAGCTCTCCTGCCATCTTTGCAATGTTCTTCGGGTGCTAGAATTTTGCAGGTGAGAAAAATGAAACTCTGCCCACTGGGAGGGTGATACCAGCGTCTTGTGGCTGCTAGGTGTAGCCACACCTGTCAGCAGGGCATAGGTGGGGTGAGTGGAAGCATGCCTCCCAAGGTGGGGCTGGGAATTAAGAAGGTTTCACAGGGCCAAGGGCCCAGAAAGCCAGCATCTCTTTTGCAATCTTAAGTAGAAAGCCAACATGGACAACAGGATCTGATCATCTGTTTGCTCAAGCTTCATTCCCAAGCATGGATTTGTTAGGCACCCACTGAATGCTCAGCACATGAAGAACAGAACAAGCCAGTGTGAGGAGGAGGGGGCTGTGCTTCCAGCCTCACCCTCATTGGAAGAGATAAGAAGCCCGGCCCCTGGAGGAGTTTCTTTGCATCTGGAGTGATGCTGCCCCATCTCAGACACAGAAACCTTCGATTTTCTTCTTCAGCTATTGAAAGTGTTCCAGGAACAGCCAGCAGGTGGTGAAAAACCTTTCTCTCCAGGTTTTAACCCACTTAACCTCGTTTCTTCCTTGATGGATTAGTTTGTGCATTGAACATTTACTAAGAATGCTCCATGGGAGCTTCATGCCAGTTACAGGATTCATAAGAATAAGCTGCTCAACCCTGCTGCCCTGAGATTGGAGCGGAAGGAGCTTCACCCATGAACAATTCCAGATCTCCCCACCATCATACTAGTCTCAGTAGGGAGTGTCTTGCTGTGGGAAAAATTCCTCCTCCCAGGTCATTCAGTCCTTTGGCTGAAGGTGACATTTGTGGTTGAAACACACCCTAACCCAGGAAGACAGGATACCATCCCCCTCCATCCATGGCAGATCCTCTGGTGGTGCTTGGAACATGGAGATTGCCACCTGCCACATACTCTGTTTTCTACTATATACACATACCTGTGATATACTGGAATTTGTGTGTGTGTGTGAACCAAATTTTTTTTAAAGTACAGCCTTTTTTAATAAGCAATGATAGCACACTATGAGATCATTTGTAACATGCGTGAACCAAATTTTTATCTTTCATTTCTTGCATTTGAAGCATTCTTCGATGACATCTTTGGCTTGAGATTCTTTGTCGTAGCCCTTGACAAAAAATGAACAGTTTCTTATTAACCTCCACAAATCACAGTAAGTCCTCAACACTAGTTACTACAGAGCTTAAAGCTGTCTTGAATTATGTTTCATATCGCAGAAATCTGTTATAAACATTTTCAGGAACCTCAATGTCATTAACCCCTAAAGGCTTATAACATGGCATTGCTATTGCCAGTTTTTTTCTAAATTTCTGCAAAACACACATTTAGGTAGAGAAAATGGAATTGGTAAGTTAGGCACAGTGAGAGATAACTCGTGATGAAATACAACAGTTGTAGCCATGGAAGGTAATAAAATTTACTTAAAATGTATAAAATGTTTATTTCTAGAATATTCCATTTAACGTTTTCAGACCATCATTGACTGTGGGTAACTGAAACCACAGAAAGTGAACCTGCAGGTTGTGGGGTGTGGGGCTACTGGAGAACAAAGTCTTCAGTCCAAGGGAGCTCTGGGTTCAGACTTCTCAGGTTCAAGTTTGAGGCTAATTTGGTCTCTGCTTCCTGGGAAAGCATGGGTGAGCTACGTTATCCCCCACCCCCCGCCGAGCTTCAATGCCCTCGTCTATACAATATAGATCATGAGCTGTTACTGTGTCTCATGTAACTTCAAGCCTTAGTGGCTGAAGAGCAACTATTTGATCACATTTCACAGTCAGAGGTGGGGAGTTTGTGCAGGGCTTGTTGGAGCAAGTCTTCCAGGACAACTGAGGTTACCAGCCTGGAAGACCTGAGGCAGGCTCCCTCAACACTCAGCAGTGAGTAAGACAGCAAGCCTGGGTTCAGCAGGCACTATGACCAGCCTCTCCTTGTGGCTCATCCAAAAGGCCACAAGGCTTCTCAGTGGTGATTCGGGGTGCCCATAGAGACTGCTGGAAGTCAGCAGAGGGGGAAGCTGCCTAGGCCTGGAAAGTGGCACTGGCTCATCACCATCCAGGTTTGAAGATCACAGCAGCCTCTGTCCAAACGAAGGGCAGAACCAACAGGTGAACTTGTAGATGGGAGGGGTTGCCCATGTGACAGGTTTATCCAGGAGTTCTGGGATCTTCATCACCCATCATTGGCATCTGTGTGAAAGCTTCCTCCTAAAGACCCAGAACTGGAGTGTGCACACAACAAGGGAGTTCCAATGGGACCAAGAGTGGCTACTCTGGGGCCCCGGCAGTGCTGCAGCACAGCAGGCAGAGTTGATGTTTGCAGTGTTCTCATCTCCTATCAGAGTGCTGGTTCAAGCCCTGTCACTGCCGCTTCTGCTCCAACTCTGCTGATCCGTCATGACAGCTAGCAGATCACAGCCTGATGCTTGAGTTCCTGCCAGCCACATGGGAGAACTGGATGTGACTGTGGGTGTCTGGTTTTGGCCTGGTCCAGCACTGGCTAGTATAAGCATTTGGGGCGTGAACTGGTAGAGTGCAGATCCTCTCTCTTTCTCTCTGCCTGTCATTTTGCCTTTCAAGTAGATTAAAACCAACCAACCAAGCAACCAACCAATAAACATTAGAAAAACCAAGCTTGGGCAGTGGGTGGAGGGAGCTGGTAGGGAGGAGGTGGGGAGAGCCATGCAGGAGGCTGGGAGACAGCTGCTTCTGCTCCATGTGAGCCCTGGGGCAGGTGATGTGAGGTGGCTTGAATTGTGAGTCTGTCACCAATCTTGGAAACCCATTTAACCCTCTGGACCTCTGTTTTCCAGTCTGTAAAAGGAGGAGCAGTCTCTTCCCCGAGATGTTGTAAAGGGGAGGGGGAACTCCCTCTGCAACACCTATTGGAATGCAGGACTGAATTCTTTGAACATGGGAACATAATTGGTGCTCCTTAAATAGTAACTTCCTCTCTCTTGCAAGCCCAGGTGAGTCAGGGAGTATATCAGCTTTTCATGACAGCAAAATGCCTGAGACACACTATTTAGGAAAGAGGGAGATTGAGTCTGGCAGTTCACAGGCCAAGATCAAGTGGCTGCATTGCTTGGGCTTCTGCTGATGGCATTCTTGCTGGCAGAGTCCCAAGGTGGCAGAGAACACCACATGCACATGTAATGTATGAGAAAGCCACCAGAACTCAGTCATGTGGCTCAATCCAATGACCCAACATAACCTTTAAGAGGCCCCATCTCCAGATACCATATTTGGATTCTTGATAGTATTAATATCAGACTTTGGGGGTCAAATCTCCAACCCCAAAGTCCAAACTAATCCAAAGCCTAGCTCAAGGATCCCTGACACCAATGTAATGAGCCTGACTCTTGGAGCTATTTAAAAAGAATAGTTTCTGGGCCCGGCGGCGTGGCCTAGCGGCTAAAGGCCTCGCCTTGAAAGCCCCGGGATCCCATACGGGCCCCGGTTCTAATCCCGGCAGCTCCACTTCCCATCCAGCTCCCTGCTTGTGGCCTGGGAAAGCAGTTGAGGACAACCCAATGCATTGGGACCCTGCACCTGCGTGGGAGACCTGGAAGAGGTTCCAGGTTCCTGGCTTCGGATCGGCACAGCACCGGCCGTTGCGGCTCACTTGGGGAGTGAATCATCGGACGGAAGATCTTCCTCTCTGTCTCTCCTCCTCTGTGTATATCTGGCTGTAACAAAAAATGAATAAATCTTTTAAAAAAAAAAAAAGAAAATATTTGTTAGATTTATGCCACCAGTGTGGGAAGCGGGGTGCTGAAGCCACTCCGGGGTTGATAGGGGCCATTGCAAGATGGTGGCTGGCCCAGGGCCAGGAGGTGGAGTCTGTCTCACCAGTAGGTAAACAGGAAGTCACAGGGATAGGCTAATGCCCTCGCTGTGATTATTGGCCTATCGTGTAGCACCAAGTGGACCCACGGGGAGAAGTGATTAGTGGAGAACTATATAAAAGTAGCCGGTAAAAGCTAGATGAAGGACGGGACAGACGGACGGACAGATGGACGACGACGAGAAAGACTGGGGGGCGATGAGAAAGACTGGGGAAAGAACGACGGACGAAACGGGACGAACGGGACAGCAGAGCGGGAAAGAAGGGTTTAGATCTTCGGGCGGAAAGGTTAAGGCGTACGGGGAGGAAAAGCGGCAAAGAGGGATACAGACAGAAGCAGTAAAAGCAGTACAGACAGACGGGGACAAGAACGGAGAAATGAAGCAGAAAGTATGGGAAGAAATATGGGAGAAAGGGTGCTGGAGAGAAGAAGCGGGGAGGAAAGCTTAGACCAATGGGGACAGGAGCAGCGGAGAGAAGGTTTTAAACGCAGCTGCTTTTGGTAGTAAGGGGTCCAGTTACGGTTCCGGCTTTTCAAAGACCCCCCAGAGTATGCCTTGTCTCTTTAATGTTGCCGCTGCTGTGCAGCGGCGACAACCAAGAGGGGTTTGGGGGCTACTCCCTCAAACAACAACATTAACCAGTACCCTTATATGAGACTTCTGTAAGTCCATGGAAATGGAATTAAGAGACGAGTTCATTCTGATGCAATTAAAAAAATGCATGCATCATTTTCCCC
Source organism: Ochotona princeps (assembly GCF_030435755.1). NCBI lineage: Eukaryota > Metazoa > Chordata > Mammalia > Lagomorpha > Ochotonidae > Ochotona > Ochotona princeps. The sequence goes on from NC_080833.1 coordinate 93,475,535, forward strand.
TAAAACACCTTTTCCGTGAACTCCCTGGAGCACCCTCATAAAACAGTTGGAGCAACAGGCCCAGAAAAGGGGATGAGATCCAGCCAACCACAAAGCCACAGTGAGCTGGGACCAAAACCTGGCCTCTGTGCTCTGTTCAGCACATCCTCTACCACTCCACAGCAGACTCACAGAAGGGTTAGGTTAGGCAGGGAGGTGTCCCAGTCTGACTTGCAGAGTGTCACCCACTGCACGGTCATTGGGGCCAGGCACACCACCACTTTCTTGGTTGGCACTGTCTCAGGGGGAGAAACTTGGGAAATGTTGGGGAAGACTGCCTGTCACTCAAGCAAGAACAAACCATTATGAAGAAGACTCCCTGCCAGGCACTGTGCCAACTTCAGGACAGTTGACTCTTTGTGTGTATGGGGGGGGGCGGGTCTGGCACCCTGTGTCCACGGCTGGCTGGATCTGCATTCTTTCCAGCCTGCCCCAGGGCGGAAACCCAAGATTGGGCTTTGTGAGTACCCAAGAGGAGCCAGGGCCTGGTCCATCTCTCTAGATGACCACATCCTTCCTCCCCAGGACACACTGCAGGAGGCAGACTAGGGCCTGTCATTGGGACTAATGAACTCTTCCACTGGAATGCAGTTTTTCTGGAATTCGGCCTGAGTGGGAGGGATTGGCACCTTTCTGGATGGAGAAATGCTGAACGCCAAGGCACCTTGCCAATTAGGCTCTGAGCTGACAGGGACTTGGGGGATATGGGGTGCTCTCTGCACCCAGCAGGCTTAAGCGACAGAGCTCTGGCTGGCTCTGGTTCTGGAAGTCCCATGACCTCTGTTCTGCATGGAGGGGTCCCATTGGAGCTCCCACGGCATTCTTTGCCCTGACTCCATCTCCCACAGCTCATTGTTCACGTGGGGGCCTCAAGTTCCTCAAGGGGATTGTGCCTGTGGAATGGTCCTCACATGCCTTCCGGCCCTCCAATTTCAAATCCCCCAAGCTGATCAGGCCCCTAGTCCTAACCAGAGCTTGTGTTCTCCCAAAGCCCCCCTGGTGTTCCCCACAGCTACTCTGGGATTGTTGCAGCCCCCAGCCTTGCCTGCAGGAGGCCTGTGGGTGGCGCTGTTCTGTCTGACCTCCCATTCAGCCTCAATTGCTGTGGGCTGTCCCTGTAAGGTTAACTTTTCCCCAGGGCCCACCTGAGAAGGCTGTCACATTGGCCTTGGAGCCTGTAAGTCTCCCCAGGCTGCTTGGGAGTGGGGTGAGAGGCAGGATAAGAGGAGCTGATAAGGAAGTGGGAGACTTTCAGTCCTTTCTTGCAGGTCCTTCTCTTCTCTCTCTGTGAAAGGAGAGTCCCTATCACCCTTTGCTCCTGTGATGTCTGATAAAGCAACTCAATTAACTGGCCTGGGAGGCAGCAGAGCATGCTGGGAAAGGATGCTGACTACTTGGCCTGGACTTGAAGGAGAGGTTGGTCCTTGACAAGAGCTGGAATGCCCCAAAGCAGCAAAATGAGGAGCAAAGATTGGGACCTTGCCTTGGTGGCCATGCAGCCTGCTCCCTCAGCAAGTGGAACCCGATGAAGGAAGGTGGAGGAGATTCTGTCAGCCTGAAGAGGCGAGCCCTCACAAAACCCCTTCAGGGGGACAATGCAGGGCCTACAATTCAGGCTGTCAGCTTCACACTGGCAGGGTCAGCATCAGCACCCAGAAGGCAAAATCCTTATCTGGGGGTCTCCGGAAAGGCTCATGGGTTTGATATCACCCATATCCCCCTCTGGAATCCCAGATAAGTGCTCTTTCCCTATAAGCAGAAGAAAGAGCGCCAAAAGAGAGGAAGATGGAGACAGAGGGGGAAGAGGACAAAGACACTCGGGAATGGAGAATTCCCATGTGTGGCTGCCTATGGTCTTGTTTAAGTTTGTCAAATTATCAGGGCCTGGGAGGAATGGAGGAGGAGACAGTATGCAGCATCTGTAATGGAACACTAGGCTGGGAGAGTTATCCCAGGTCCAGGAGCCCCAAAAAACCCACAGTGGGGACCCAGAAACAGTCCCTCCTCTCCCAGTGGAGTCCAGAGCCCGGCTGTCTTCCACCACCAGGGGGCAGCACTCTCCCACCCACAGTAGGCTGGTACAGCGTTGGCACACATGGAGTTGGGGGGGACGCATCTCCCTCCTAAACTCCCTTAACAGGGACGGCATGACCTCACACACAGAAAAATTGATGGAGACAAGCCCTTGATGCCATCCACAGCACCCTCACACCAGGAGCAGAGCCTCGACAGGCCCAGGTAACAGGTCAGCCCAGCGTGTGCTAATAGAACCTTCTGCAAGCACTGAGGTCCTCTCCCCAGACCTCTGCCTCAAGACTGAACTCCCCTTTGCTAGCCTGGAACTTGCTTGAGAAGAGGTGCACCTACTGGTGCCCAGTTGCCCCTCTCAACCTGGACCGTCCAGTTATGTCAGCTCATCTTGGATCTTCCCTCCCCTCCTGCCAGCATCTCCCTCCACCCTTTCCCCAGGAACTCATGGCCATTCACAAGCAAAGCAGAGTAGAAGCATCAGCTGGACAGAGGCTTGCTCCGGGAAGGGCAGATGGGACAGGAGACTCTGGCTTGGCACTGATGTGTTTCTGGTGTCTGGAACAGCTTCCAGCCATGTAATATGGGTCATCAATCAATATGTGTTGAATGAATGAGACGGGTGTAGGATGCCCCTCTCCCTGGATGACTGAGCCCAGTGAATCTGGATGGACAGCATGGGAGAAACTCCCAGGGGATTGCCAGGACCTGTCCGGAGGAGACTTGAAGGTTGCACTACAGTGACAAAACTTTTTTTTTTTTCATTTTTATTACAGCCAGATATACACAGAGGAGGAGAGACAGAGAGGAAGATCTTCCGTCCGATGATTCACTCCCCAAGTAAGCCGCAACGGGCCGGTGCGCGCCGATCCGAAGCCAGGAACCTGAAACCTCTTCCAGGTCTCCCATCCAGGCCCAACATTTTAAAATCTTTTTTAAAAAAGTTTTTGTGGGCCCGGCGGCGTGGCCTAGCGGCTAAAGTCCTCGCCTTGAACACCCCAGGATCCCATATGGGCGCCGGTTCTAATCCCGGCAGCTCCACTTCCCATCCAGCTCCCTGCTTGTGGCCTGGGAAAGAGGTTGAGGACGACCCAATGCACTGGGACACTGCACCCGCATGGGAGACCTGGAGGAGGTTCCTGGTTCCTGGCTTCGGATTGGCGCAGCACCGGCCATTGCGGCTCACTTGGGGAGTGAACCAGCGGACGAAAGATCTTCCTCTCTGTCTCTTCTCCTCTCCGTATATCTGACTTTGTAATAAAAATAAATAAATCTTTAAAAAAGATTTTAAATTTTTTATTGGAAAATCAGATTTACAGAGAGAAGGAAAGACAGAGATGTTCTGTGCACTGGTCCACTCCCCAAGTGGCCGCAACAGCCAGAGCTGGATCGATCTGAAGCTAGGAGCCAGGAGCTTCTTCCAAGTCTCCCATATGGGTGCAGGCTCCCAAGGGTTTGGGCCTTCCCTTACTGCTTTCCTAGGCCACAACCAGGGACTGGAATGGAAGTGGAGCGGCTGGGATATGAACTGGCACCACCCATTAGGATACCGCACCGTGTCCTATAGTACATTTTTACTATCTTCCTGAAGGTTCTCCAAGTCACCCTCCAGCTGCCAGCTGGTCCTAGGTCTCCTCTTCCCAGGTGAACCTGGCACTTGGGCAAACGCCAACTCTGAATGCAAAATCAGGCCCAAGAAGTGGGGAGGACTGGGCTTGAAGCCTCCCATGAAAACACACACGCTCCCTAGGTCCTGCCCCCTCTTGAATTCCCATGGTGGTGCCTGGGCATCCAGGGCAAGTGTGTCAGTCACCCTGCCTTTCTGCCTTCAAATCCTCCTTGCCTCCTCCAGACAGAAACTGGGGGAAATTTTTTTAAATATGAAAAAGAGGTTATGGACAAATGAGAACAAATGAATCTGGAAATGGCTCTTGGGCTGGGGGCCAGTGCGGTTGGGCCGGTGCCTACAGTCTTGGGTACGGCAGCTTTTCAATCACTCAGCAAACAGGTTTCTTGGAGGCAGGCACTGGGGGAGCCATCAAGATGAAAAAGCAGCTGAAACCTGGAGGAGCTCAGGGTCAGAGGGGTTAGAGGAGGCACATACACAAGCAAAGTCAACTCGCAATGAGTGGAACAACACAAGATGGGGTTGAGGGGAGGACAAGACAGGAAATGACAAGTCCTGTGCACGTTCCCCAGGGCTCCTAAGAACTAGGCTTTCTGTCTAAGGCTCCTGCAGGGCCAGCGGCCCTCCACACCGCAGCATATTTCACCATGGACAGCGTCAGAGCTTTGAGTCTCTGCATTGCTTAGTCTAGCAGTTGCTTCAGCGCCCCAGGCCACCATCTCCCATTCCAGCGTGGGGACTTTGATGACTGTGAGCTTCCCCTGGGCGTCCAACGTGCTGGATGGAAGCGGGATGGTCAGGAGGCCCCAACAGGGTCTGTGACCTCGAAGCACCTTCTCTCCACCCTCCCTCTCTCCCGGCCTCCACTCAGCCGCAATGAAACGGCAACAATGCAAACCACCTGGGCGGGTAGCTGGCGTCCGGTGCAGCGACAAGAAGCGGGTGGAGGTTAGAGGTAAGGGGTCGAGAGCCATTTTAGTGTTGCTCGGGCTGCAGTGGGAGGAGCTGCGGGCTAGGGGAGGCGAGGAGCGGGGAGCAGAGGGGCGCGCGGGAGGGGATGGGTGCGGAGGCGCGCAGAGGCGGCGCTCCGGGCCGGGCACTGGTTGCGAGCGGGTAACGCGCCTCAGCGGGGTTCGGCTCAGCGAAGGAAAGCAGGCAGAGCTCTGCCACCCCGGCCCTGCAGCAAGCCAGGCCGGCCCCGCGCCTCATGCTTTCCACCCCGCCCGGCGGAGGGCGCGCCCAGGCGAGGCGGGGCTGGGAGGAAAAGGCGCCACTGGAGCGTGGCATCCGCTGCCATCGCCGGAGGGAGACGAAGAGCCCCCCCTTGGTCCTCAGCCCGGTGGCGCCGAGGCGTCCCCTCCCGAAGGCCACCTCGCGCCAGCCCCCCTGCTGCGAGCCAAGGCCGGCGCCGCACCCGGAGATGGGCAGACGCGTAGATGGCGTGGCTCCCAGCGCAGCCAGATCGCAGGAACCAGGCGCCGGGGCGCTGCGCTGAGCCTCCGGTTCGGCGCGGCCCCGGAAGCCGGCAGGTGTCCTTGGCCGCTCGGCCGCTCGGCCGCTGCCCGGGGCGCTTCTTGGCCAGTGTTGGGGGCCCCGCTCCCGGGAGCGGCCCCGCCCCCTAGGCTCGGCGCCGCGCAGGACGCCCCGTCTGAGGCCCCCCCGCCCCAGCGCGGCCCCCGCAGCTCTGCGCCCAGCCCGGCGCAGCTCCCAGCCGCGGACGCAGGACCCGAGACTCGCTCCTGCGGGCGCGCCTGTTTTCCTGCTGCCGCGCCTGTTTTCCTGCTGCCGCCTCGCCCTGCGCAGTCCCCGCCCGCCGGTCCGCCGCGCTCGGCGCAGCCCCGCCCGGCATCCGTGCCCTCCGCTGGATTTATGAATGGGGGGAAGAGGCCACATGCCGCCGCCGCCACCTCGTGTTGACCATACACAGCCTGGGCCAGAGGAGCTCCGGCTGCCGTGAGAACGTTGGCTGACCCCGGCAGCCGCCCTGAGGACTTGTTGCTGCACTGCCGCCGCCGCGGGGAAATCGGCCGCTACCGGGCTTGGCGCGGTCTAGGAGCTGGACGGTGGCCCGCGTGAGTGTGAGCGCGCGTGTGCCCCGACCCTAGCAGGGCACCGGGCCTGTGCGCTTTCCAGTCTCCTGGGGGAGGGGGGGAACAGGGGGGCGTGTCCTCGGGTCCCAGTGTCTGTGTGTACCGTCCTAGCCCGGGAGCGTGTCCTCTCCTGCCTCCCTCCCCGGTCTGCCTGCCCAAACCCCAACCACCTGTGCATCCGAGAAACCCAACTCCTCCAGCTCAGCGCCCCGGGGGGAGAGAGGCAGGGGCAAAGCCACTCCGTTGAGGGACCGCCGCCTCCTGCCGCCTCCTGCCTCCTCCTCCTCCTCCTGGTCTCCTCCCACTCCCCTGCCTGACGCTGCCTCCTCGGGAAGGGTGTTTGGAGGGTAGCGGCCGCCCCAAGCCGGAGCCCCGCAGCGCTTCTTATGATCAGCTCGGTGTGTGTCTCCTCCTACCGCGGGCGCAAGTCGGGGAACAAGCCTCCGTCCAAAACATGTCTGAAGGAGGAGATGGCCAAGGGCGAGGCGTCGGAGAAGATCATCATCAACGTGGGCGGCACGCGACATGAGACCTACCGCAGCACCCTGCGCACCCTGCCCGGCACCCGCCTCGCCTGGCTGGCCGATCCCGACGGCGGGGGCCGGCCTGAGTCGGATGGCGGCGGCTGTGGAGGCGCGGGCGGCAGCGGGGGCGGAGGCTGCGAGTTCTTCTTCGACCGGCACCCCGGCGTCTTCGCCTACGTGCTCAACTACTATCGCACCGGCAAGCTGCACTGCCCCGCCGACGTGTGCGGGCCGCTCTTCGAGGAGGAGCTCACCTTCTGGGGCATCGATGAGACCGACGTGGAGCCCTGCTGCTGGATGACCTACAGGCAGCATCGCGACGCCGAGGAGGCGCTCGACATCTTCGAAAGCCCGGACGGAGGAGGCGGCGGTGGCGGTGGCGGCGCCGGGCCCGGAGACGAGGCCGGCGACGAGGAGCGCGAGTTGGCCCTCCAGCGCCTGGGTCCTCATGAGGGAGGTGTGGGCCCTGGCTCCGGGTCCGGGGGCTGCCGTGGCTGGCAACCCCGTATGTGGGCGCTCTTCGAGGACCCCTACTCTTCCCGGGCAGCCAGGGTGAGTGACGGAGTCCAGGGGGCACATGCCCTAGTGTGGGTGAGAGGCATCAGGGGCCACAGCACCCTGCAGTTCCCTGTCTCTGCACGCGCCATAGGGAGGGTGAACGTACCTGACTTACTACTTGGCCCCATCCCAGCTGTCTGCTTTGCTGCATCCCCTCCAATCAAGTTGGGAGGGGGGTGCCCTCGGTCCAGCTCCTCCATCACACCCTTCGTTGATCCACCCAGCCCCACCTTCAGCTGGGTGTCAATCCAGGAGAGCTAGAAGTTGGCCTTCTGCTGGGGAGACAGAGCCCCCCACCCCACCCCGCTAGGGTGCCTTGTGTTGTCTGCATTCACACCATGCTTCCTGTTTGTTTTTAGCGAAGGGGGCAGGGGCTGTAGGTTTCAGCCTTCAGCAGCACGCAGGGGGCTGAGTGCAGATCAGAACCCAGGCCTGTGTCCGGGACCCTGAGAGGCCTTCCTTCTTCTAAAGAGTGTGCATGACACCACCACCTCCACCGCCCTCCCCACCCCGTCCCTGCCTCCTGATGGCGACCTGCAATGTCCTGGCCACAGCAACGTAAAGGGTAGAGTCAGGAAGAGCCATACATCCTCTGCCCTTCCAGCTTCCACGGCTGGTGGCCAGCCGCAGGCTTCCCGGTGGTGGTACCAGCTTTGTGCTGCTGCTTTGCTTCCTGCTACAGCCCACACTGGCTTTCCAGAAAGCCCTGGTTCAGGTTACTGCTTGGAATGCCAGTATAGGGAAGAGGTAGGGGAGCATTGGTTGATTAGGCACGTTGCCCTTCCCCCCTCTTCATGCTCATCCACTTTCCCTTAACCCCTCTAGGGACTTAGGGGCGATGCTGCACCCTTTTTTGTTTGGGTAGGGTCAGGATGGCTGGAGAATGGTTGGAAATGAAAACCCTGGGGCTGGTGTTTGATCTTACCGCCTGAGTCTGCCTGAGAAGCAAATAGAGTTTTGTGATTGGTTTGGTCTGGGGACCCGCCACAACATCCATGGTCCCTGTGGCATCCAAGGTTTTCATAACAATAATCTCAGAGTCTGCCTCATCCCCTTTCCTCCTCAGGACCCTCTGTGCCAGCTCCCCTGGTCCTGGGAGGACAAATTCCACTTGCCCACCCAGGAGAGGGAAGGGGTAGGCAAGTGAGGCTGCAAAGAGAGGCTCCACAGGTACAAATGCCAGAGCAGGGCAGACGCAGCTCCTGCCTGGAAGAGGAGGGAGGAGCAGAGGTCTTGGGGGCCATAGGGAGCCAGGCAGGGCTGCAGGTGACGGCTGGAAAGCAAGGATCTTTCTCTGGATTGAAAGCAAGCTAAGGCCACCTGTCTGAGCTTTGCAGCCCTGAGGCCAGCTCAGAATGGGCCTGCCCCCACCCCAGGTTTCAGGGGGGTCCCTCATATAGCTAAACTAGTCCTGCTAGACTGAGTTCTCAGCTGTGTGCAGTAGGGGAGATATCCAACCACTTTCCAAGTTGCAGGGTGTACGGGGAGGCTGATTTGGCTGGACAGAGATAGGGAAGGGGAAGAGATAAGGGAGACAGGAAGAAGAGGAGGTGATGAGGGGAGTGGGGCCCTCTTTCTGAGCATTCTAGCATCCCTGGGGCCTTGTCACCTGCTCTGTTCTTCCCCTTGGAGAATCCCAGGGGCTGTCCTCTTCAGCGAGTTTGTTTTCTGTTCAGCTTGCTGCCAAGCAGGACCCGTCTGAGTGAGCCTGGGTCTGCCCACTGCTGTCCAAAATGCCCTTTTGACATGGAATTTCATTAGCCCGAGCATTCCTATTGAAGTCTGAAGTGTGGGACAGAGCAGAGTTCATTCTTCCATTTGCCAGGGCACAAGCCGGGATTCGGACACATCGGGTTTCCTGCCAGAGACACCCAGTAGCAAAGGCAGCCAAACACCCCAACTCCCCACCTCCTGGTTGTTAGTATAGATGGGAACAGCTACATGGAGCTCTGGCTAGCACGGGCGCCCAAACAGGACTTGCCTATTGCTAAGGCACACAAGCAAGGGCAGGCCCCAGCTGCTCTTGGGACATGCAAGTGAGAATTCATGTTAATGAAAATGAATGGTTCCTTGCTGTTTATTGAGCCAGTCCCATGCAGTGTGCTTGGCTGGGGACACTTGACCTTCTGATCCTCCCAGGACATTTCCAACAGGGCAGTACTGCTACTGAGCAGTGAGGCTTGCCTAAGCGCCCGTGGCTATGGAGTGGCGAGGCTCTGACTCCTAGCTGGGCTGCCTGACTCTCAGCCCTTTGCTCATGGAGTGACCACCGTCTGCTCTTCCTGCTGAACGTGGCTGTTTATGGCTGGGAAGGAGGTGGGTGTCTTATTGTGCTCTAGGATGTATCCTGAGGTTCTGTACCTCTTGGGCATAACATCAGAAGCCCCAGGAGCAGATGCGGACATCAGAAGTGACACTGAGCTCAGTGACTCTTCAAGGCCTTGAGGGCACGGTGCCCTGCAGGGGAGCCAGGCTCCCTGTCCTTTGTACTGTCCTTCCCCTTGTAGCCCTGCTGACCTGGGCATGAGTGTACCTCTTCCCTCCCTTCCAGCTGTTGCCTCCATGGAGGGGCCCACAGCAGTGCAGGGTACTGAGCCTGTCTGTGATATCAAACGAGGCAGGTAAAGAAGGGCAGGGGAGCAACCCTGAGGTGTCTACACATGTAGCAGCCCTGTCACTTGAGCAGGGTGTTGTGCCAGGAGCCCAACAGACTCACACAAGGTGCACTTAGCTCATTCAGAGGGCCTGTTGCCTAGCTACGGGCCCGGCCGAGCACTGCTCCCGCATCAGGCAGCCTCCCAGACTGACTGGCCGTGCACCCCTGCTCCCTCTGCTATGGCCCGGCCTTGGGCAGGTGCCTCTGTGGTTCTTGGTCTAAGGCCTCTTTCCACCTACCCACTGCCTGCTGCATGGGACAGGCTGAGGGACAGCAGGAGTTGGCAGCACCTGCAGCTCTAGGATGCTCCTTTCCTGAGATCAGATAATGGGAAGCCTGATGAATGCCTGCCAGGACATAGCCCCACTCCTCCACCCCGGCCTCCCTGGCACCCTAATGAGAATTGGGTCCCCTTTCCACCGGCAGAAATGCTTCGTGGCTGGGTTTTCCCACAGTTTTGTTCCCAAGGTGACCTCCAGATCTCTCCTTCCACTCCCCACCCCCCCACATCCATTGAGAGTGCAACCGGAGCTGGGTTTTCACCTTGATTTGGCATCTGCCATGTGTTGGAGGTTCAGCCTCTGCCTTCTTCCACCAGCTGCTCAATTCACAGATAAGGAAACTGAGGCTTATAGGGCTGGGGGTAGAGCCAACGTCCAGGCTCACCTCTCATTAGCCTGAGACTGGCTCCCACTGCTGCCTCTGGCTTCTGGGGGGTGGGGGCTTATATGTGGCCCCTTGATGGACAGCTTCCTACTGTGCCCGCCTCTTAACCCTTCCCTTGCCTCTCCTCACTGTAGAATACCTGGAGTCTGACCTTTCCCACTAACCTTCCTAGGAAGGAAGAAGAGAGATGCGAGCAGGTTTCTCACAGTTGGTAGAGATGGAATCACAGCCTTTTGGGAAAGAAATACAGCGCTCCAGTCCTGCCTGCTCAAGGCCCCTGGCCTCTTTGGTCCAGGCATCATCTAGGGACTAGCCAGGTGGTGGTCCCCATTGGCTCTGGAGTCAGGGTAGGGACTTGCTGACCGAGGGCTTCTGAACTAGAGTTAGCCAGGAACCTGAGCTATGCCCAGCCTCTGTCAGCCTCTCAGGAGGGCAGTGTCAGCCTGATCCAGAGTGGCATTAGGGCATGTCCTTCTCAGGGAATCTCCTTCTTGGGCACCCCGGAAAGACCCTGCCCTCAGGCAACCTCCCAGTTTGTTTGTTTTTCTTTTTAACCTCCCAGTTTTTTTCTGCATTTCTTTTTTTCCCTCTCCTGTTATGAGCAGATCAGCATTTGTGTTATGAGCATCTTGTCTCTGGATGATGAGGTGTTTGTGTTTATCACCATGTGGGGAGGGGTGTGTGGTGGTGGGGGAAAGACACTTGGTCTATTTTGGAGACTGGGGGAAAAGAGAAAGCAGCAGCAGTCAAGAGCCTGCACCTCCACCCATGGACAGTCTTGTATATGCTGGGAGCAGGACCATGTTCAGGCAGTACCAGCAGGCTGCAAGGCTCCTGGCCAGGCCCCAGGTTGTCTACAGGTGTGGAGTGGTCCCCCAGCCCCTGGAGCCCACAGAAGCACACCCTTGTGGCCTGCAGCCTCAGTCTGTGGGCCTGATGATCCTTCATCACTGTGCCCTCCCTCAGCTCCCAGGACTGGGAGAGGGAGCAGACATTCAACAAACATTGAGCACATCCTGCATGCTGGAGTCAGAAGTGGCCCCTGCTCCTGAAGAGAGCCAGGTTAGGGCATTGTGCTTGGCAGATAAAGGAAATTAGATGACAAGAGGCAATAGTGATAATACAGGGTGGATCCCGAGAGGTACCATGATAGACAGAAAAAGTACAGTCTAATGGGAGGTGAAGAGGAGAGGGCCATGACCTTCACCAGTATGCACAAGGCAGCCCCAGTGAGGCTTAGAACTTGAGCTAGGTGGGATAGTGACTTAGCTCTGGTGGCTGATTTTTAGGAGGAGTTAGGCTAACAATTGATATATGAATGAATACAATTTCCATGTGAGTAGTTTTAAGCCCTGTAGAATGAGGGGAAAAGGAGAAATTCCTGGTCAGGAGGCCAGGCTGAAAAGAACAGCATGGGTTGCTGAGGGATTCCATTTGCTGGGATAGCGGGTCCTTGGGCATTGATTTGGGCTGGGTGCATCCCTCTCATGGATAAGCTGCTACAGCTTTGGGCAGCCCAGCAGCCCTGAGAAGGCCCCAAGGGCCAGCTGGCCAGAGGGTGAACAGATGAAGGGGCTGGCCCTTGGCCCTGGGGCCGGAGAGTTCTGGCTCAGGGTGTGAGGGCCAGGTGCTGTTGCACCTGGAAGAGAGCATCTGGGTTTTGGTGGAGCTCCTTGCTCTGGGTTGCCTTCCTTGGCTTGCTGCCTCCTCTCCTGCCTGTTGTTCTTGCCGCCCCTCCCCAAGGCAGGGGCTACCCCACTGCCTATGCAGCCCCTTTGAGGAGCTGGAGTCTTCTTCCTCCCCCTCCCACCAATCCTCAACCCCTCACCCCACCCCCACAGATCTTCCTGTGCAAGTGTCTCTGGCTAGCTATGTTCTCGATTCTCCCTTCTCCTACACTCCATCCTTAATATAGGTTTTGGGGAATGAGTCTCCTTCTGTTTATCGTCCATCTGTCTCCCTGGCCTGCCTTCCTTGGGCTCCCCTCCCCTGCCCCCGCTGATTGTAGTCAGTTCCCTGTGATTGGTGTCTGTCACCGATCCCCTGGACTCAGCCTGTGCCACATGCCCAGAATGTGCTCAGCTGTGTGCTCAGTTGTACCAGCAGCATGTTTTCCCATCCTCTGAGCAACCCTGAGAAGGAGACACTCCTCTTGGAGAGAGATCTCAATTCTGCTGGCTCACTGCAATCTATCACAGCTGGAGCTGGGCCATGCTGAAACCAGCAGCCCAGAATTTAATCTGAGTCTGCCACTTGGGGGCAGGGACCCAGCTAGTTGAGCCATCACCTGGTGCCTCCCAGGGTGCATATTAGCAGGCAGCTGGAATCAGGGGTGGGGCAAGAGGTGAATCCTCTACCCTATGGCACCAACATTCGATATGGTTTGTGTCCCGGCAGCTCCGCTTCCCTTCCAGCTCCCTGCTTGTGGCCTGGGAAAGCAGTTGAGGATGGCCCAAAGCCTTGGGACCCTGCACTGCACTGCTTTTGAGACCTCCTGCTTCCTTCGGATCAGCTCAGCTAGGGCCATTGTAGCTGTTTGGAGAGTGAACCAGCAGATAAAGGATCTCTCATTCTTTCTCTGTCAAATAGGCCTTTCAAATAAAAATAAATAAATCTTTTAAAAATAGACATGGAGCCAGGATTTGAACCCAAGGCACCCAAGGAGCATTGAACTGCTTGGCCATTCAGTCCAATATTCCCAGTTCACTCACCTAACACCATGTCTCAGGGCCTTTGCTTGACCTATTCTTACCCCACCCCCGGACTCTTTTGAGTCTTCTGTGACTTACTCCTTTAGGGCACCGCTCAAATGTCCCCTTGTCATTGTGATCTCACCTAACCACTCTGGAATAAATAGCTCCATGACTTTTTAAAATGGAAAGTCAGATTTACAGAGAGAAGGAGAGCCAGAGAGAAAGATCTTCCATCCACTGGTTCACTCCCCAAGTGTCTGCAACAGCCAGAGATGAGCTGATCTGGAGCCAGGAGCCAGGAGCTTCCTCCAGGTCTCTGACATGGGTTTGGGATCCTAAGACTTTGGGCCATCTGCTACTGCTTTCCCAGGTCACAAGCAGGGAGCTGGATGGAAAGTGGAACAGCTGGGATATGAACCGGCACCCATATGGTATCCCAGCACATGCAAGGCGAGGACTTTAGTCACTAGGCTACCATGCTCTGCCCAGTTCCATGACTCTTAAAGTCCTTATTTCCCAACCCTCACACTGTTTGACATGCCATTCTGTGTGCACTAGAATTTAAGGTGCAAGGTGCAGAGCTGTTATCTGTGGTGTTCGTTCCTCTTACCCAGCACTATGTCTGGCACATAGTAGGCACTCAGTTTTCTGCTTCATAGATGGAGACCCTAAGGCCCAGAGAGGCTTAAACAACTCCCCAGGGTAGTTTGTAGCAGAGGTGTATGTGACGCCCTAGGACAGGGCTGGTCATGAAGACACCTGCACTTTTGGAGGGGAGTGAGTCCTCAATAGGACACAACCCTCTGACATGTGTTGGTGCCTGGAGAGCAGGACACAGAGAGGAGATTGAGATGTTGGCTCTGATGCAGTTGCATGCAGAGCCTCCCCACCAAACACTTCCTGGGCACCACACAGAAGCTCATCCATGACTGAAGTGCTCCTGTGTGCTGGTGGGAGGTGCCAGCGCTGACCACTTGGTGGATTGAGAAAATAGCCTGGAAGGGCCCCTCTCTTGCAGCCTGGTTTGAGTGACATGGCCAGGAGGAAGACACAGGCAGTCAGACAGGGCTGAGGTGTCTTGCCCAGGCTCCTCTTCTCTTCTGCCCTGAGAGGCCATGATGCACATGGCCACTTGCTCTGCAGCACAGCTGGGTCAGGGGGCGGGGCTAGACAGGGTGCAATCCTGCAGGCCCCTCTTCTCTGGGCTCTGGTGTGTCCTAGGAGACTCCCAGTCAAGGGAGCTGTGAGAAAACCAGCAGTCAGTGTCCCTGCCCATAATGCAGGGTAAGCATCAAGCAACAGTTCCGTCTGGGGATTAACTTCTGGGGGAGTGGGGAGGAGTACTTGGACCCTGGAAAGGGATCTAGAACCTTGGGATCCTTTGATTCTGCCCTGGTTGGGCACCCACTCTGTCCCTGCAGGGACTGAGGGGTTCCTGGGCCTACGTGGCACCTGTTGCCCAGCCATGGAGAGGCCTGAGTTGTCATCGGTTGGCCGGTAGGACTTACTTACTTGTTCCTATGGGGACAAGCACTGAGCTGAGCTGGCCCAGGTTGGATCCTGAGGATGTAGATGCCCTCACCTGGGTTTCTGTTCCCCAGAAAAACAAGTCCAGGAAGCCACCCTTTAGCTACCCTCATCCTCTGTGAGGGTGCATGTGCGGGATGCAAGTTGGTGCCTGGGATGATTCAGTGTTTTGTGGTTGGGGGAGGGGAAGGTTCTGTGACAGTGAGGCAGGAGGCAGGCTCCTTCGGTCCACAGTCAGAGGGTAGCTGGCACCACATTATCTCCTCCCCCTCTGCGCCCTGTGCTCAGCCGCTTGGCAACTCTGCCTGGACTTGTTTTTCCGAGTCACTAATTAACCTCGTGCTTGGGCTCCCAGGTGAGCCAGCTCTCCTGGCTAGCTTTTCCTTGGAGAGTGAGCGAGCAACCAACTGTTTGGCTTGACATGCTTCCTGGCAGAACTGGGATGTGCTGTTCTCACCCCTCAGCCCCAACTACCACTCTGCTGCTGGGATCCCCCCAAGAGGTGCTTTTACCAGTTAATCTCTGGGGATGGCCATGGACTGTGAGCCCACCAGCTGCAGCCATTTGCCTCAAGATGCCCACATGGCCTGAGTTGTTGTAGCAGCCCATTTTCCAGGGGAGGAAAGTTGAGGCCTGACAAGGAACTGGAAATGTACCTGCATGGGAAGAAGCAGGTGGGAGAAGAAGCAGGCAAAGTTGTAGAACAGGGAACCTGTGGGTGTGGTCCAGCCTCCACCCCAGCCTTCTTCCTGCTGCTTTTCTGACCAATCTGTCGAAGTTCAAGTCCATCACAGCAAATAATGGGGAATCTGTCCTAAGTCCCAGGTACACATTTCCAAGAGTAAAACAGCAGGCAATCTGGGGTTGATCGGAAAGAGGATCCAGTGTTTGGGTGGGGACAGCTTCCCTCCCTTGACCTGTGAATGGACCCACTTGAAAGTCACGGAGCCTCACAGTGCCAGCCAGGGTAATCCCTGACAATTGTTCATGCCCCAAGTTCGCTCATCAGACCTGATCCTGCCCCAGGAGCCCCAGAAGGACTGCTGCCTGCCCTGGTCCCCAGTGCCCTTGCTCTCCACTGGCCTTTGGCAGCACTGAGAGCAAGGTGTGCCCTCCCCTCCCAGGGCAAAGACCATGGCAGGTAGCAGTTGGGATGGGGCAGATGGGAGAATTGTCAAATGACCATGGGGCCACAGATGGTTCTCGCCCCTGGTTGAGGTTCAATCTTCTGCTCAGGGAGAGAGCCCAGCCCTACCCACCAAGGCAGGGCAAGCGACAGCAGGGGGTGGGAAACAGGACCCCAGGGACAGCATGGTGCTGGTGGTGACTGGCATGGCATGAATAGCAGATGAAGGCTCCTTAATTGGTGTTATTACACACGCACTTCATCTCCATTCATAATGCTTGGACACTTCAGCCCAGCGTTCCTTGGCACATGCTGCTGTCATCGTTCTAGCAGAGAGCCCGGCAGCTGTTGGGATCTACTGTTCCCTGCCGCCCTCGGGTGCTCATAGGTGTGGGGCTGGCTCTCTGGAGCCCAGTGTCCCAGGCAACACTGGTGAGTGGGAGGAGTGGTGCTGGCTCTTCTGGGAGGCCCACCCTGTCTTTCTCTGTTGATGCTTAGCACCTTCCTTTTTGGAGTTATTCCTTACTGCTGTCTTGGCAGTCAGTGGGGACATCCTGCTGGCAAAGGCAGGAGACCCTTAGCCTGAGGAGGTCATGGTCAGAGCTGTGTCTAAGAAGTTCATCAGGCACCAAGAGGCCTGGGTGCCTTCCTTGTAGCCCCCAACTCAGAGCACCTCTTAAAAAAGCAGATCCCAGACCTGGAGGCTCTGTTCAAACAAGGTGGGGGAAGGGGCTGAGACATGCATTTCTAGCCAGTTGCCAAGGGAGCGGAGGCTTGTGGTCCAGGACCACCTCCCCCAGACCTCATTTCTCCAGTTGGGGTCAGATAGCATCACCTGAGAGCTTGTGAGAGTCCTGGATGGACCATCCCATTGGAGTCACCTGGGAGCAAGGTTCCCAGGTGGTTTGTCTGCTCAGGGCCCGAAGAATGACCTGTGGGGAAGAGATGGGCTGAGCAAGGTCAAGCAAGCAGCAGGTGTCCTCTGACCAGTTGCCTTTCACAGGGCAGCGTGACAAAGGCTGGGGAATGTTGACTGGAAGCTGGAGAAAGGCTGAGGAGGGGGTTCCGCCCCTCATTCTCTCTCCATCCCATGCCTCACCCCCTAAGAAACTGCCTGCCCTCCTCTCTTCCACTCCCCTTCATCTCACCATGTCCTTGACTGTGCCCCGGCACTCCTGTCAGGAAAGCTGCCCCCTTAACTTTCCTCCTGCCCCACCCCCGCAGGTGGTGGCCTTCGCCTCCCTCTTCTTCATCCTGGTGTCCATCACCACCTTCTGCTTGGAGACTCACGAGGCCTTCAACATAGACCGCAACGTGACTGAGATCCACCGGGTGGGCAATATCACCAGTGTGCGGTTCCGCCGCGAGGTGGAGACCGAGCCCATCCTGACCTACATAGAAGGGGTGTGTGTGCTGTGGTTCACGCTAGAGTTCCTGGTGCGCATCGTGTGTTGCCCTGACACACTGGACTTTGTCAAGAACCTGCTCAACATCATTGACTTCGTGGCCATCCTGCCCTTCTACCTGGAAGTGGGGCTGAGCGGCCTCTCGTCCAAGGCTGCTCGTGACGTGCTGGGCTTCCTACGCGTCGTACGCTTCGTGCGCATTTTACGCATCTTTAAGCTCACCCGCCACTTTGTGGGCCTGCGCGTGCTGGGTCACACGCTGCGTGCCAGCACCAATGAGTTTCTGCTGCTCATCATATTCCTGGCTCTGGGCGTGCTCATCTTCGCCACCATGATCTACTACGCCGAGCGCATCGGCGCTAGGCCCTCCGACCCACGGGGCAACGACCACACCGACTTCAAAAACATCCCCATCGGCTTCTGGTGGGCTGTGGTCACCATGACAACGCTGGGCTATGGGGACATGTACCCCAAGACATGGTCGGGCATGCTGGTGGGGGCGCTGTGTGCGCTGGCTGGTGTGCTTACCATTGCCATGCCCGTACCTGTCATTGTCAACAACTTCGGCATGTACTACTCCCTGGCCATGGCCAAGCAGAAGCTGCCTAAGAAACGGAAGAAGCATGTGCCCCGGCCAGCCCAGCTCGAGTCACCTGTCTACTGCAAGTCGGAGGAGACCTCACCACGGGACAGCACCTACAGTGATGCCAGCCCCCCTGCCCGGGAAGAGGGCATGGTGGAGAGGAAGCGGGCAGGTGAGACCCCTTCACCCCCCTCGCTGTAGTGGGGTGGGAGATGGGAGATGGAGGATAGGAAGGGGGATTCTTAGCGATCCCCGGTCCCTTGGGATCTGCGGCTGGGAGAGCAGGCTGTATGGTGCTGAGTCTCCCCACAAGTAGATGTGCCTTCCTGGTTGCATAGCACAAGGCCACATTTCTCCACCTTCTGGTTTTCTAACAACTTCAGGGTCTGTGGCATGAAGGTTCCACCTCAGGCCGTGCCCCGAGTGGGCGTGGGGCTGTGTGTTAGAAGCCCTGCTCTCCAGGCTTGTCTGGGCCACTGGGCATTGGGCCCTGTGTGCTGAGGCCAGTCACTCGCCCTCTCTGGGCATGGATTCCTCTCCCTGTAAAATAGGAGCAAGATGTCAGAACACTGCCCATAAGACTTTGATGAGACCTAAATGGATGTCAGCTGTGACAGTGCTGTGAGCAGCTGAAAGTGCGTTAAGGATGTCAGGCGCTACCTCCATTAGCCAGAGAGCAGGACAGCTGTTCCTCCAAGGTGCATCAATGCATGAACCACTTCTCTCTAAACGTTCGAGTCTAGAGTCTCTTGGCCTAATACATATGAAAACGTAACAGCAGTGGGAGGCTGCCTTCTGTTCAGCTCTGGTTCCATAGAGTCCAGGGCTCAGGGTTAGATGGCGTGGAAGGGAACCTAGGAGGGAGTGGCCCAGACGATGGTGGGAACTGGCAGGGTCGGGGAGGGTTCTGGGAATGGGAGAGGCAGGGGAGCTTGTGTCTGTATCCTACCCATCCAAATCCTGTCCTTCAAGGATGAGACAGACTAGTCCATGGAAGCTTGCCTGCACCTGAGTCAGGAGAAAAGCAGCAATGTGGAGTTGGGTTAGGGATCGGAAAAGGCACTCAGACTGTGAGCTGGGAGCTGGGCTCCTGAGGAAGGTGTATGGAAGTCCCTGGTGTGGGCACGCGTTGGATGCCAGACCTTCAGGAGACTGGGCTGGAGACTGGCAGACCGACGCTACAGCTCCTGACCAAGCTCTGAGGCAAGGTAGCCTAGTTCTCCAGGGGAGGTGCCTGACCCGGGACATACCTGTGGCCTCTTGACATGTGCTCATCATGCATGCTGGGGTCATTCTGGGAGTGTGTATCTATGGGGCTCTCCATTCGCCCCCCCATCAAAGTAGCACCCTCTTCCGCACCTTGAATATAAATATTCCAGTGAGGTCCAGCTGTTCTCCAAGGCCTGGTGCCCAGGGTTAGAGAGGATCCTAACATGTGAGTGTGAAATTTGATGGGTTCCTCACTGTATGCTTGACCTTGACCCTCACAGGCAAACCCTTGGCTGATAGCTCAGCCATGCTAAGCATGGGCTTGGCTGATGCCAGAGCCTCTGTCTTTAATCTAAGCAGTTCCTGTCCCTCTGAACCCAAGAGCCCAGCTTCCCCACCTGCTGCCACTCATGATGGCAAACTGAATTGGAGTTTGTGCCACACTGTGTCCCCAAGTCCAGACAGGGAACCTTGGGAGCTGAGGACCCCATTGACAGCAGAGACCCTGTGGGGCCCACTCAGCCCGGTAAGCCAGCCATTCTCTGTGGCAATTGCAGACTCATCCAGTATGAACCTGAGCCACACCCTAGGAGGAGGCTGTGTCTGTCACCTGTTTGAGGCTGATCTCACGGGCAGGCAGACCGGGGGTGGGGGGCGGGTCCCAGCTGCAGGGGGGGTGTCAACCATTGCTACACTCTTCTGAGGATACTGTAAGCTGAAAAAACTATTTTTTTTTAAATTCTTCTTTTAAGATTTATTTATTTATTTGAAAGGCAGAGTAACGTAGAGAGAGGGTGGGGGGGGGGAGATTTCCATCTGCTGGTTCACTCCTCAGGTGGTTGCAACAGCCAGGCTGGATGAAACCAGAAGCTTCATCTGAGTCTCCCACATGAGTACAGGGACCCAAGCACATGGACCATCCTGTGCTGCTTTCCCAAGAGCATTAACAGGGAGCTGAATACAAAGTGGAGCAACCTATACCACAACACCTGCTCCAGGAGGCTACCTTCAAAGCCAGCGCAGCATCCTCTGGTGACACCCTTCAGCATCAGGTTGGACAAGTGGCCCCTGGGGTCTCTGGGACCTGAGAGAGCCAGGGAGTTCCACAAGGAAGATGCAGGCCATGGCTCAGCAGCTTCCTCTCTGTGTGCCCCTCAGACTCGAAGCAGAATGGCGATGCCAGTGCGGTGCTGTCAGATGAGGAGGGAGCTGGCCTCACTCAGCCCCTGGCCTCTGCCCCAACCCCCGAGGAACGCCGAGCCCTGCGCCGCTCAGGCACCAGAGACAGGAACAAGAAGGCAGCGGCTTGCTTCCTGCTCAGCGCCGGGGACTATGCCTGTGCCGATGGCAGTGTCCGCAAAGGTAGGGCTCCCCAGGCCGGACAGGTAGGGAGCCCCCCAAAAGCAGAGTCTCCCCAGCCCTCCCCATGTAGCTTCAGCTCCCCACCTCCCAACAACCTGTGGCCTCCTTTTCCTCTACCGTGGATGTGCCCCCACTTTTAGAATGGGTACCTTCATCTCCCAGTGTTCAGATGAGAAAGGCCTTGTGCAGCCCTACAAGGGTACATTGAGCCCTCCCCTAGGTACCTGCAGGCAAGAGCTGAACTACAAGGTTTGAGGGGGCATGTGACCCTGGGTCCCCACTGCCACCCCATCTGATTTGATTACCTCCTTTGTTTCTGGTTCCTGCTATTTCTTTCAACCCTCCTGTAAACACAGCTAGGACTTGCTCAGGTAAGAAATCTCCAGGAGATACCCACCAGCTTGAGGAGTCAGGTGTAAGGGCCTTGGAGAGCCCACACAGACCCTTTTGTCCCTCCCATCCTGTGCAGGTCCTGGGGCTGAGGGTGGGCTGACCTGGATCTGTAAACAGCCTGCATGTGACTGACCCCCGGGATAGAGCTGGAAGTAGAGGGGGGCCAGGAGGGCAGCGGGAGTGGGTCCTCTCTGAGCAGTGTTGGGCAGGATTCAGCATAGTTAAAGGGAGCAGCTGGGTGGTGGCTGATCAGGAGGTTGAGCTTCTACCACCATGCCCCAGGCCTGCCTCAGTACGTGGCAGGGGTGGAACTTGGTGCTAGAGATTCCTGGCCTGGAAGAGGGGACGAGAAATGATGTGAAATGGAAGAGCTGGTGGTGAGAAACTGGGATCTCAAGACTGGCTTCTCCTTCTGTCCGGTGCAGATCACCTGTTGTCTTTCTTGCCCTGTGACCTACCCACCCTAAATTGCTTGCCCATTATTAGAACAAACCTCCACAACAAAGCTTTGTCTAGGGGTCTATAGCCATAGTCCTTAGACCCCAGACCCAGACTGGGTTGAGTGAGACAGGGGTAGTGGCTAACACAGGGATAGCCTGTGGTACCTCTGTTCTCATAAACAGCACTCTGGCTGCCTAGGCCAGCCAGGCCCCCAGGGCCTACCCAGACCATTCCTGGCCCTCAGCACACCCTGAGAAGTGTTTGTCCAATTTTGCTGTATGTGTGTCCTATTGAATGGCACCTGGAGGAAGAAGACCCAGAGATTCCCAGCCAAGTGGTTGCAGAGGGTGGGTACACAGATCATAGCACACACCCCCACCACCCCCGTGCTCTAGTTCTCAAGCCTTGGATGTGTCCTTCTCTCTTCCTCCCACCCCAAACATGCAGCAGCTCCATCACATCTGGCCTGCTCAGCAGACAGCCCCAAATGTGGAGTGTTGGAGACCCCATCTCTGTGTAGGACTCAAGTAAATAGATGCATGCCCCTATTTCCTGCACTGTGATGTGAAGGACTTGGTACAATTAGAGGCACAAGTCAGGGGGACCCTGGGCTGCTGGGAGCAGGCTGCACCTGGGCAAGAATGGCACGTGCTTGTCCTGGGCCAGGGGCCTGTGTCTCATCCCTGGCTCTCTGGGGTGCCTGTGGGACCTGGCTGCTCTATTTTCAAGATGCCTCCACACTGCCTCTTGGCAACAAGCATGCAGCTCAGCCAATTAGAGTGACCTTCGAAAGGGAACAGGTGGGTTGCTGGGAAACAGGCCCTGCTGAGCAAGCACGGCCATGAACAGTGCCAAACTCCCAGTGCACATTCGATAACTTTCCCTATGTTATCCCAGGCTGCACTTCTTTGCAGCCAGGTTACCTGTGGGAGCAGGGAGGCAGTGGACCTGGACTTCTTCCTGCCACCTGCCACCAGCACAGAACCCTGGGGCTGCTCATGTGGCCTAGCACCAGCTACCTGGGAGGAAGGTGGCAGGTGCTAATTTGGTGCTGAAGGCTGGGAGGGGTGTGTGTGTGTGTGTGTGTGGCTGGGCTATGGAGAAGGAGGAATGGCACAGGACACAGGTGTGTCAGCTATGGGCTCTGGAGTCTTCTTAGGAGCTCAGGTGACTCAGAGGCTAGTGTCAGGGAGCCTCTTCCAGGAGCCTGATTCCTCCACTCCAGCCCAAGGCCACCTGCTCTGCAGGGTTCCGAGGAGCTATCAGATGGGGAGCTGCATCCCCCTGACCCTTGTACCTTTTCTCCACCAAGGATGTGCCAAGTCCCGGAGTCTAAACAACATAGCCGGAACGGCTGGAAGCAGTCTGGGGCTGTCTCCACTGGCATCGCGGTACAGCTCGCCCTACTCTCCGAGAAAGCACTTGCTCTCCCATCCCTTTCCCCCCATCACCAACCCATCACCTAGGCACTCTGCCCCTTAGTGACACCTGGACTCTGTTGGCACCTGCATGCACCTGAAAGACACATTCACATTCCCTCTGCCCTTGACCCTCCTGGGGTCCTCAGGGAAGCACGGGAGGCTTCCTGCCAGGACAGAAAGATTTGGCCCAAGTGTCTTGTCCACATCACCCAGCTCTCTAGAATGAGCATTCAGGGGGACAGATTTTTCCAGGGCTGTTCCCCTATGCTGCACCCTCGATGAGCTCTTCTGAGCCACAGGAGCCAGCACATCTGGAGCCCTACCTCCCTCTTGGTCCCATGAGCCAGCCTCCACAGCCAGGCCTGACTGGAGAAGGCCCACGATGCACCCGGACTGCTTAGTCTCACTGGAGAGTCATGCCTGTGTTCATATTTGTCATCACGGCAACTATATCATCCTGCTCTGTGGCCTTATAATACAGAAACCAGACAGCCCATCTGTCTGTCTGTCTGTCCATCCCATTCAGGTGGTGAGCAGGCTGTGGTGTAGGGCGTGGCTGCTGGCACAAAGGAGGCTAGACTTCTAGCAGGCAATGCGCCCATGGGCAGTGGCGCTGCAGAAGAGGCCTGAGGTTTTCCAGCTTGCGCCTGGGGCGCATGTGGGGCTTCCTAGAAGGTGGAGGAGTCTCAGGCTTGGCACAGCTTGGAGCTGGCTGCCTAGGCACAGGGTGACCCTCATCTCTTGGGAGGCCTATCCCTGCCTGGATTCAGCGGGTGACTGCCCACGGCGGTACCCAGCATCCCATCTGCACTCTGAGCTGCGGGAGCTGCGGTTTCTCTCGCACTGCTTCCTCTGCTTCCGCGACAATTTTTCCTCCCTCTCCAGCTTCCCTCCAACTCCCAGCCTTGCTTCTGAGTCACCTGCCGCTCCCACCCAGCCTCTGTGCTGTGTTTTCCTGCCAGAACCGGAGACTCATCTAATTTCTATAATTAAGTGTATTCATTTACCTAACGAGCCCAGGAGCACAACATGTTGGTGAGTCATGGGCGAGAGGGGTGCACCTTGAGCAGGGGCAGCTGAGGGGAAGTGCTGCTGCACCTGTTCTTGCCACCACTCGCAAGGAGGCCCCACCTGCCAGCCGGCCCCTCCCCCAGCAGGTCTTCATCGGTCCAGTAGCTGGCTGGGCTCTGGGACCAGGAAGCAACTGAGAACACTTTGGCCAAGACATTTCCTGTTTCACCTGATGGGAATTAGACCTGACATCAGGGCCATGCGCCTGGCCATTTTTAGAGTCAGATTATGCAACTTGGTCGAGGGACTGATTGAGTGAGGTACCTGCATGCTGCTTCCAGGGTGGGCACAGATAGGCATGGCCAGGCAGCCTGCAGGTACTCAACCAGAGGCCAGGCAGTAAGAGGCCAGGAGCATCCTCATCTTTGGCAGACATGGTAGTGTCCCATCTGGAAAACTGTTTACACTGGGCACCAGGATGCCCCAATCCAGCCATAATTGATGCTGCCTGCCTAGGGCTTGCCCCAAGGAGGACATGACTCCTGAGAGCTGAGAAGAGAAATCCATTCTGGAGCATTCTTGCGACAGCCGCTCCGCAGGGCACAAACCTCGTTGGGTGTTACGTTGCAGGTGCCAGGCAGCCGCTCCTCCCACAGCTGAGCAAGCATGTGAGCAGGGCTTCCTGGCACCCAGGGCTGGGGTCTGATGGGGACATGAGGTACCAGGTGTGTAGCTGGGCGTGGGTGCCGTAGTGTTTCTCCTCTGACTTGCCTCTGACTTGCCACTCTGGTTCAGGGAACCAAGCTGGCTATTTCTGTGGCAGCCCTCGAGTTGTCAGGAGCCCAAGTTTCCACGGCACCCACCGCCTCCTTCCCGCTCTTGCCTCCCACGGGGATGGGCATGCTCACGGCACCCCTGTGGTGGGCACAGATGTCCCTGGGCGACACAATGCAGCAGTGCCAGGCTGGAGGCCCTCGTGCCTGGAGGGGAGCTGAGCCCCCTACGTTCCCCTCCTGGCTCTGGAAGGCAAACAGGACCCAACTGATGAGAAGATTGAGGAGGTCTTCCCATCCGCCAGCTTCCTCTCAGACCCTTCTCAGAGCTCTGAGGAAGGGCAGCATGAGGCCTGGCATGCACACCGTGCTCGGCCCTGGGGGAGTGGTTGCTGCCTGCCCGGGCCCTAGGCCCTGCACTGTATCTTAGGCCTCTCTCTCCTCCCTTCAGTCTGAGGGCACATCTTACTTTCCCTTACCTTGGTCCTTGTATCTGCCTCCTCTGCTTTGGTTTCGAGATGCTTTCCCTGCAGCTGGGCCTCAGCCACTTTCCTCAAGAGCAGGCAAGCAATCAGTGGGGAGGTTTGACACTTGCCTTCTAGCCTCGCCTGTCTGCCTGTCTGAGGGTTCCTGCCCACACTGGAGGCTATTTCCCAGCCTCCAAGGTTTCAGAGGGGAAGAGCTGTGAGGGAGGACCTAAGAAAGGTAACTCTCAGAGAGAGAGGGCACAGGAGTCTCCCATTTGCTCAAATGCCCAGAAGGCTCCTGGGGTGAAGGGCAGTGCTTAAGGAGGTGGCTGGGGTCTTCAAGGAGGTAGACACTGCTCTACTGCAAGGTGGGAGCACCTAAGTGTGAAGAGAAGCTGCTGTGTGGCCCAGATGCCAGATCTGATTAACAAGAAGCTGTGCCCGGGATTCCAAATCTGATCACCTCAGGGTTTGTCTCAGTGCTGACTCGGAGGGAAGCTGAAACCCAACTGGGCTGTTGTCCCAGCTGTGCAGCTGGGACCCAGCAGCCACACTGCCTGCCCTACCTGTGTGGCATCCCAGGACGCAGCACAAGGGGAAGTCCAGGCCAAGGCTGGGTTACTGCTGAGGGCTCTCCGAGGGATGTTCTGAGTCAGGTGCTATTGTTGGCCCTCTCTCCCTAGTCAGGTCTCCCTGAGCTTGGCATGTGCCTGATGCTACTCACTTTCCAGCTCCTGGGAATATTCCTGTCACACTGAGAAAAGGCTAGGTGGAGATGGCACCCACACCTTGGGTGCTTCCTCGCTAACTCCTGGGACACCGGGCTAGCCCCAGGGCGAAGGAGGGGGGAGGCTAGCAGCTGGAGCTGTTTCTGGGGGA
This sequence comes from Ochotona princeps, assembly GCF_030435755.1. NCBI lineage: Eukaryota > Metazoa > Chordata > Mammalia > Lagomorpha > Ochotonidae > Ochotona > Ochotona princeps. Next base: position 93,501,014 of record NC_080833.1, read on the forward strand.
GAGGGGAGTTCAGGTTGGACTGGTAGTAACCGAACTCTTGGCCCACACATGGGCCATAGACATGGCAAGAGCTTTCCTACTGGGCTTCTGGCAGGAGGCAGAGCTGTGGTCCCCCTCACCCCCACCCCCAGTGGAGCTAGCATGTGTGAAGCTAAGTGAGCGTCAGCTGAGGCAGCTTGGCCCAGAGCTGAGTAGACAGAGGGGTGATTAGGGGCTCATCCCATCCCTGGCTCGCCCTTGCTCTTCCTGGCCTCCCAACCCTGGGTAGCCCCCACACCTCCTAGCTCTGTTCCTGCTTTAAGTCCCAGCCTGCCTGTAGGTGAGCAGCTGGCTCCCTCTAACCTGTCCTTTTTCTGTTTCTCCCTTTTCTTTTGCTGACCTCCTTGCCCACCCCAGAAGGCAATGTTGAACCGAAAGCGTGCGTCCCAGTGTCTCACACCTGTGCTCTTTAAACACAGAGACCTGCCAAGACGCCCTCTCGTCCAACTATGCCCAAGCTGAAGTCCTCACTCTCTCCTAAAGCGGCACCAGCGTGAGAGACAGACAGACAGACAGAAAACAAGCCAGAGGCTTAGCAGAACTCTGGAACCCAGACAAGAATCTTTTTGCTGGGACAAGCATCCTTGTTGGCACAGGACTGCTGGAAACCCTCCCATGCTACCCTCAGGGCCCGGAGCCATCTGGGTCTGCTGTTGTGTACATTGAAGAGATATATATGCACATATAGTATCTATATTCATACATACTATACTCCTGTGTGTAGTGCATGTATTAGTGGTGGTCTGTCTTCCTTGTAAGCCTGTCTACTTGAGCCCTTCCCCCACTCCAAGATCCTTATGCCCTTTCCTGTCCAACTCCTTTTTGTTTCCTGCTGACTCTGTGTGTGTGTGTGTGTGTGTGTGTGTGTGTGTGTGTGTGTGTGTGGTTGGGTGGCTAGGTGTGTGGAAAGTCCCAGAAAAAGTCTACATGGGAGCTGCCCATCTAGCTGGGCGGTCCTGGGCCATTTTCTCTTGGGGGTGTTTCTCCCATCAGCCGGTGGCACATAAAAGTCTGTAAAGGCCCAAACTGCCCAGCAGGGTCCCTGTTCCACTAGCCCCACCCCACCCCAGATTGGGGTTCTACCTCTGCCCCAAGCCCCAGTTGTGGGGGGACTTCCAGGGGCTCCCCTGCAGCCTCTTCCACCCCAGTTTGTGTCCTTGACTGAGGGGGAAGGGCATTTTGTCTTTTTTGTTGTGTTTTGTCCTTGTTGTTGTTCTTCTGTCTCCTTGTTTGTCTCCAAAGATGCTGCTGGGCAGGCGGGCAGAGAAGGGGTCTGTCTGCCCATCTGGCTCAGGGGTATAAGAAGGGGATGCTTCGGGCAAGTGGAGACCAGTTGCAATACTGTACTTCCTGGCCAGTGGCCAGAGGACGCGTGCAATAGCAGAGGCCAGGCGACCCCTTCAGCCACGGCCTCTGCCCCTCCCTCGGGCCTCCCTGGTGTCCATCAGTTCTTTTCTAATGCTACCCCTCCCTTGTGTCTGAGGCATGCCCAGGCCGGGCCTGCTGCCCTGTCTGCATGCCTTCAACTGTCATGCTGTGCTCGAGCCCCCAATAAAGACATCTGGAGCAACATGTTGCTGTGCTGTGTGAGCGCCGGCGTCCGCCTCTCCCTCCTGGCTCCGTATCTAGAGGGACTCCTTCTGAGTGCCCACACCCAGCTCCTGAAGCATGCCTGTCCATTGTAGCATAACCAGGCCACCCCCAGGATCAGCCTGTGCACAGCCCAAGGCCCCGCACGTTTCACAGCTGGAGGCTGATGCTCCCAGAGGACACCGGGCATGGCCCAAGGCTGTGGAGGACTAAGCAGGACCCCTGGTTCCCAGGCAGTTTCTGTGGCTGCCACCTGAGCCCTCACATTACACGGAAGAAAAAATGTTCTTGGTCCAGGGATTCCACTGTAAAAGTCGGGGGATAGGAGGAGACTCCCCTCTTCCCAGCAATTGCTCAGTTCTAAGAGGACCAAGTCCCCCAGGAGGTCAGAGTCATGATCATGACTGGAGGGCTGTCAGGTGGAGGCTAACAAGGCATGGGTAGCACGATCTGACCTGGGGTCTCCTTGGGGATGAGGCAGGGGCACATGGGATGGGGACATGGGAAGCGATGGTCCCATGTAGTCTGTGGCCTTCCCTGATGTTCCTCTCTCACACTCGCCTGGGGTGCATGAAGACCAGAAGCTCCGTGCCAACACTGTCACCTGCAACTTGTGCAGTGAGAAGAAGCCCGCCCCCACCACACAGAGGCAGAGTGCCTGTGCAGCTGTTAGCACTGTGAAATCAGTAACTCTGATGAGCAGCCTTGCATCTTCATTATGTCACCAGTCCTGGTGCATGTCTACCCCTCATTTCTGTCCTACACTATCCCCCAACCTGGCCCACTTGACTATCTTCAGGCATAAACTGAGTCATAAGGGCCTCTCTTCCAAGATTTGCTAGCTGAAGGCCTCCCCTCAAAGCTCAGTTCCCTCATGTGTAAAATGAAATTCACAACAGTACCTAACACAGATACTGCATCGAGAGCCCAACTCAATGTCCTGTGTCTTTGTGATCAGGGTAAGTGCACAGTGAATGCTAATTCCCTCCTGACCTTTGGCCTTGAGCTCTCCACCCTTTCTCATTGGTTTCTGACATTTCCATGTCCAGACGCACCAAGAAGCGACAAGGGCACACTGAGCTGTCTAGGACCAAGCATACCAGGGGAAGCTGAGTGAGGGCTGGGGTCAGGGGACGCCTGTTCCTGAAGCATCACTGGGCTCAGAGCCTGGGCCAGCAGCAGCAAGGCAATGGCAGGCAGCCAATTGTCGATTCAAGACAAAAATCTTTCCTCCAGCCGCGGAGGGCAAGCAAGGGCTGTGCTTCCCCCACCCCACCCTGCCCCGCCCAGTTCCCCCTCTCCAGCCAGCACCAGAGAAAGCCATTTGCTGCCAAGCTCCTTAGGAGCAGCTCAGCCAGGCGATAATGGGGTGGGAATGCACTGCTGGCTCCATAATGCTATTACACACCAGGACTGGTTTTAGATCAATGCAGAAACCATTTTGTGCTCAGAGCTTCAGAACCCAGAAGCAACTCAGAGGTACCTGGTGTCAGGTGCCAGGGGGTCCTCACAAGATGGAAAAGACCCATGGGAAGGAAGGACAGTGGCACAAGCTAGAAACCTTCCATATGGCCTTGCTCCGTGTTGCCCACCTGCAAAAGTAGCAAGCTGTGCTATCGAGTTAAGATTTATTTATTTTTATTACAAAGTCAGATATACAGAAAGGAGAGACAGAGGGGAAGATCATCCATCAGATGATTCACTCCCCAAGTGACCGCAACAGCCGGTGCTGCGCCGATCTGAAGCCGGGAACCAGGAACCTCTTCTGGGTCTCCCACGTGGGTGCAGGGTCCCAAAGCTTTGGGCCGTCCTCGACTGCTTTCCCAGGCCACATGCAGGGAGCTGGATGGGAAGTGGAGCTCCCGGCATTAGAACCAGCACCCATATGGGATTCTGGGACGTTCAAGGTGAGGACTTTAGCCGCTAGGCCACGCCGCTGGACCCCCAAGGAACCATTTCAAAGAAAGGGACATTAGTGATGGAGGGAAAGGCTTTGGGACTTGGGCTTGAAGCCCTGGTTCCATGACTTTCTAGCATGACTGTGAAATGGGAATTATAATGGGTGTCAGCATCATCGAGCTATCGGGAGTGTTCAGTGAGCAGGTGCCTGCGAAGTTGTTCCATGGAGCTTGGCATGTGACCAGGGCTTACAGATGCCAGAGGTAGGTCCTTCCTGTCACGTGACAGCTCACTTTGCTGCCCTTCCTCTTCCAGACGGGTGCTGTGACGCCCTGAGCTCCTTGTAAGAGTTGGGGGGTTGACACTCACTTGAGTGTATACTGTGTATGCAGTATATTTCAAGCTCACAAATAACATTTGAAGGTTGGTGTTCTCTGCATCTCACAGAGGAGGAAATTGAAACACGATGTCAGGCTGTTTCTCTGAAGTCACGCAGTGCCGAAGCTGGGATTCACACCCCAGCTGTGTAGCTCTCTGGAACCCCGGGGACCTCACCACTGTCTGAGCTGGGTAGGGGACAGCTATTCTGGAAAGCAGGTTAAACTGCTGTTTGGGAAATCCACATTTTCTATTGGAGCGCCTGGTTGAAGTCCCTGCCCTGTTCTAGTTTCTAGCTTCCTGTTACTGCTTCCCATGTAGGGTGGGTGGGGGAGAGTAGCAGGTGATGGCTCAATTACCTGGGTACCTGTCACCCATGTAGGGGACCCGGATGGAGTTTCTGGCTCACTTCTTACTTTTCCCTGACCTAGCCTCAGCTAATATTGGGCATTTGTGAAATGAATCAGCACGTGGAAGATCCCTTCCTTCTCCCTGTTGCTCCACCTTTCAAGCAATTAAATAATATTAGAATATAACTAAAGGATGAAAATAAGCTTTTTAAAACAAAAAAAAAATTAAAATTGCTTGGGCTTGTGAGTCCTGACCTCTTGTATTTAGATTTGTGGGTTTTTTTTTTTTTTCCAGTATTTCTAGTCGCTTAATTTCAAGTGAATCTTACAGCAAAGATACTGACTCCTCTTAAGAACCCTGGTTTCAGGAAGTAAGTGGTTTAACTCATCTCCCCTCTGTGTGTGTGTGTCCCTCCCCCAACCCAGATGTAGGCTTCAGTAATCAGCAGGAGGTGACCCTCACAGGTGCAACCAGGGTTCCCCCTGCAGGTGCTCCCTGGACTTCATTCTTTGACTTCCAGAAGGGAAAACCTGGGGTGAGACTGGCCTGGAAACCAAATCACAGGACCACAGCTCAGCGTGGTCCCTGCCTTCCTTGGGGACTGGTTTCAGCCTCATCCCCACAGTGCTGGGGGATACTGGAGAGGAAATGGTAGAAGGCAGGCTGGGTTTCTGGTGAAGAGCCCTGTGCAATGCCAAGTTAAGACAGTCTTTGGGAAGCATCTGTTAGCAGATCAATACAGAAGTCCATGACATCCTCCCTTAACCCCATTTCCATCCCTGAAGATGGTGCTGTGACTGTCTGCTGGGGTGTCCTTCCCTACCTTTTGAGAAAGAGAAAGTTGACAGCCAAACTGCCATGCAGGGTGGGCTGTCCTGTGAGGTGGGGCGGTTCCTGTCTTTGGTGGAGAAACAGCAATGGACATGTTCAGGACAAGGTTTGCCGGAGACCTAAGATGTTATCACTGGGGCTACATGATGAATTCAGCGAGCTTAGGGCTCAGATGAGCCGCTTTCCCAGCACCCTCATTCTCCTAGTGCCATAACTGTGGAGTGGAATTCCCTGCTAGACTACTCCCTGTGCCTCTTTCCATTCCACCACGTATCAGGGCAGAGCAAAGTGCTGTCTGTGGCATCACAAGTCTGGAGTGACCCAGGGGAGTGGCCACACTCGTGGGGCACCGCTGACATTGTTGTGTCGAGCATGCTCCTCCAGGCCCCAGACCCAGGGCCTGGTACCTACACAACAGTGTAGAAGCTGGCTGCATCTCGCATGGCTGTGAGAGCAATACTTGGGCCCAGGACAGCTTTCTTCACTTCAGAGGGCTGCCAGGACTCCAGTAACCAGGCTGTATCGTAGCAACCTCAACTGCATCACCTCTGCCCCAGCCTGGACATTTGCCATCTTCCCCAGGGATTCCTAGATGGGTGATAATGAGCATTCCTGGGTGGATGATGATGTATGCTAGGGCTGCTTCGTACAAGTCTTCTGGAAGTACAAGTTTCTGCTGTGGCTGAGGAAGCGTCATCAATCCCTGACTGCTGGAGGCGCAAGGAATGACCCCTTCCTTCCTATCACCTCACCCTTCCTAGGTGACCTCATCTGCATCCAGGGCCTTAAACATCTATCAGATGAGGTGCTGATGACATTCGCATTTCTAGTGTCAATCCAAAAATTCCTTCTCAACTGCACACGTGCATGCATGCAATCATTCATTCATTCAGCAAGCACATACTGAGCCCCCAGTCTATTCCAGGCTCTGCTCTAATGCTGAGTGTACCACAGGGACCCAGACAGGCTCCTTCCTCGGCTCTCCAGGCTCACTGGCCTGGTCCTGCATGGTCCCTTCAGCATCACCAGCTCCCACATGGGGCTTGGCTTCCACCTGCAACCTGCAGGGTCCTCTCCTCCACCATCCACCCTGAGGCCAAGCTGGGGTGGTATTTGATCCCACCCTCTTATTCCTTGATGCGCTCACTCATTTGCCACGCAGAAAATTCAATTATCCTGCAGGAAATCTTTTGTGAAACTCCTGGTACCTAGTCTGCAGGAGGCGACAGAACAAGACTCACAGGATCCCTGCCTTTGGGGAATCCACACAGTCTGATGGGGGAGAGAGGTCTGAAGACTGGTAGACAAAAGAATTCCCATCTGCCAGCCCATTCACAAGCTCTGTGTTTCCCTTTTGGCTCTGACATCTTTGGGTGTTCCCCATTTCCAGTTTTCCGCACTTGGCCTGCTGGCCAGGCAGCCAGTAAGCCCTAGACTCCTGCAAGAAGCACCTCCCTGGCTCCCCGTGGCCCTTGCAGCCGCAGTCTTCCCTGGCTGCCAGAGAGCATTTCTGAAAATGGAAAGCGATCGTGTTACCCTCCTGCAGCAAGCCCTGGGAGGATCCGCTCCTGTGGCTTTTCCAATAAAATCCAAACTCCTGTGGGAGACCGTGAGGGCCGGCTGCTGCTCAACCCCCTCCTGACCTGCTGCGCACTCAGCCCCAGGAACCAGCAGCTAGCTTTCATCCGCAGTCTCTAACCCTGAGTGCTGTACACATGGGTGGGGGGCATTCTGCTGAACCCCAACTTCTCCAACCTGGAGGCTCGCCCTCCCTCCCACTACATGACCCTGGGAGGGGAAGCAGCTACATTACTCCACATTGTCTTCTTCATGGCGCTATGGCTCCTTGGCACTATTTACCTGTTTATTACCAGCCTCCCTATAAGTTACTAGGGCCTGAGCCCAGAGCTAGAGATTTGATAAGTATTTTATGAATGAATGAATGAATGAATGAATGAACGAATGGGCAGGAGTGGGGCCTGGCCCAAGTAGCTGCTAAATTCCATGCCCTGTCATCCCTCCTGAGCTCTGACTTTGGCTGGCTTTGGCACCTCACTTCTAGGGCAATGCTGCAAGTCCTTGGGGAATAGTATGAAAGCTCTTCCCTTTACATGATGTGTTTCCTGCCTGGGAAGCTGTCAGAATAATGAGGAGGGCTGAGAGAGACACACAGAGAGAGCTAACAGAGTTCCCAGAGCTCTTCCTCGCTTTTTTTAGAACTTCGCACTTCCTACCTGACACTTAAAAAAAAGGGGGGGGGGGATTTGTTTATTTGAAAGGCAGAGTTACAGAGAGAAGGGGAGAGTCAGAGGGAGAAATATACTCCACCTACAGGTTCATGTCCCAAATGGCCAGAGGTGGGTCTAATTCAAAGCTAGGAGCCTCCTCCAGATCTCCCCTGTGGGTCTAGGGGTGCCAGCATTTGAACATTTGTTTTTAACGATTTATTTATTTTATTACAAAGTCAGATATACAGAGAGGAGGAGAGACAGAGAGGAAGATCTTCCATCTGATGATTCACTCCCCAAGTGAGTGCAACAGCCGGTGCTGTGCTGATCCGAAGCCAGGAACCTGGAACCTCTTCCGGGCCTCCCACATGGGTGCAGGGTCCCAAAGCTTTGGGCCGTCCTCGACTGCTTTCCCAGGCCACAAGCAGGGAGCTGGATGGGAAGTGGAGCTGCTGGGATTAGAACTGGCACCCACATGGGATCCCTGTGCGTTCAAGGCAAGGACTTTAGCCGCTAGGCCACGCCGCTGGGCCCAGCATTTGAACATCTTATGCTGGCCCAGGCACACTAGCAGGGAGCTAGACTAGAAGTGGAACAGCCAGGACTTGAACTGTTGCTCATATGGACTTGACTTTCTATGCCACAGCTCCAGCCCCTACCTGAAACTTATTGCTACTTGTCAACCCAGCTGCTCAGGTGTGTTGCTTCATTCTGGCTCCCCTTCAGGGCCTAGTCCTGTGCTTCCTACACAGTAAGTGCTCAATGAAAGAAATAGTTCAGTGAATGAAAAAATGGTGAGAAATGGATGGATAAGAAGGAAGGGTGAAAAAAAAAGAGAAGGAAGCAAAGGGAAGAAAGGGGGAAGGAGAAAATGATGGAGATGGAAGAGAAACAGAGAAGGTGGCTCAGAGTGGGAGGTGGAAAGGGAACCCTGAGCCAGCAGTCCCCTGGCCCAGTCCCATTCCAAACCAGCACCCTCATGGTGTCTTCTGTGCATTCCTGATTTTGGAGTCCCCTGGGCCTGCCCAGCACTCAGAACAGGATGGCAGCTCCAGAAGCATCCTGAACCCTCAGCTCACCATCCTCAGCCACAGCATGTGACTTTCAGAGGAAATTTCTGCAGGGACCAAAGCCTGATTCCTTAGCCTAGCTCTAGCTCCAACATTCCTCAAGATTCTGCAGCACCTCCACCCTCAGTTAGTCGTGTTCAGGCCCATGGGCCTATCAACTTCATATCAGAGCAAGCAAAGAGCAAAACACACAGAACTCCCTCCATGCCTTCAACTTCCAGGCCCCAGAGATTGGATTCCAAGAGGAAGATGCCCCACTCCCTCCGCACAGCCCAGGCTGGGCCACCTGCCCCTTGGAAAGGCCAGGGGTGAGCCCAGGAGGCAGGGGGAGGCGCAGAAGAGCTGTTCCCCCAGGAGCTGTTGCCATGGTGGCACTTCCTGGGGTGCCAGCTCCTAGTCACCATGGAGAAAAGTTGTGTCACTGTTGCCACCACCACCACCATACGGTGGCTGCTCCCATGACAAAGCTGCCCAGGGACCCTTCATCTTTGTTGAGCCTCTAGCTGGCAATGCTCAGTATGCTGGGACAAGCCTGAAAGAGCCTCTTACTAACACTCCAGCTGCATACAGCCATGTGGGCCGGGACCTGCTCCTCCCTCGAGGGGACAACACTGTTTATATTCCTGGCAAATCAACTAGGGACCTCATTTCTCCCAGGATCATACTAGAGGTGGCAACCGGTTCCCAGGGAGCCTGGGGCAGGAGGATGAGGGCAGGAGAGGGCAGGAGGCCTTGGTGTTGCCATTTTTCCCGTGGGCCTCCTGCTGTGTGGTGGCAGGCTCCTGCTCCCTGGAGAGTCGGTCTCTGGTACTCCTCACCTCTCTTCCTGGGTTCTTTTCCACCCAGGTGTTGGCTTTCTTATTACCACTGACTCTTCCCTCCCCACCCCAAACACACACACACACATACACACACACACACACGTGTGCTTCTAGGGCTCTTCTGCTCTCTAAACTCGCTCTTTATACATGATAAAATCTTTCACAAAAATGCTTTTTTTCCCATTTTGTTTGAAAGGAAGAGAGAGTGAGAGAGAGAGATCTTCCATCCTCTGGTTTATTTTCAACTGCCCATAACAGCCCAGGTTAAGCCAGACCAAAGCCAGGGGGCTGGAATTCAATCCACTGGGTGACAGGGATTCAAATACTTAAGCCATAGCCTGCTGCCTCCTAAGACAAACATCAGCAAGAAGCAAAAAACAGCTGGAACTGAGTTTGGCATTGTGGTGTAGTGAGTTAAACCACCGCCTGCAGAGCTGGCATTCCATATGCGTGCCGATTTGAGTCCTGGCTTCTCTAATTCTAATCCAGTTTCCTGCTAATGCACCTGAGAAAGCAACAGAAGATGGCCCAAGTGCTTGAGACCCAGAATCCACGTGGGAGACTTGGATGGAGTTTCTGGCTCCTAGCTTTGGTCTGGCTCACCCCTAGTCATGTGGCCACTTGGAGAGAGAGCCAGAGGGTGGAATAAAATGAAATGAAATGAAATACAATACAATACAATACAATACTGAAACTAAACCTCAAACCAGACACTCCAATATAGGCTGCAAGTTTCTCAAGTGGTGTTTTAACTTCAGCACTAAATGCCTACTCCAAGAAAATATCCCATATCAGTCATCTACATTCCAATCTGAAGTAGGGCCCATGGGTGTTTAACTTCTCAGGACACAGAGTTGCCACATCTCTGCTCTACCACCTGAGAGTCACAAGCAGGGTAGATAATTAGTTTTAATGCAGGGGAAAATAAAGCAGGATTTTTCTCGTGTGTGTCAACTTTAGGGGACAAGGCTCTGCAAGAAATTCTGGCCTGGCTGTGATTAATAAAACAGCCCAAACAGGAATCCAGAAGTGATCAGCAACTGGATTTGCTTCTTCCTGTCTCTTCTTTTTGCCTCCCCCATCACGTTCTGGTATTGATCCCCTGCCTGCCTCATCAGTCTAGGTCCACCCACCCGTCATTGTTTTTTGCATCCTCCCTGGTTCCTCTGGGCGGAATCCATCTCCCAACACCATGCGTGCCCTTCCCACAGTGACAACCTGAAGGCTTGCTTGCTCACAAAAGGCCTTCTGTTTGTGCACTGCCTTTCAGTTGCCCTGCTGCGTGAAGGAAATGCAGAGGAAATGAAGGAGTTAGCTTTTCACTGCTGACTTCTGGCATCTTCTGCTGGTCATCACTGTCATTCCAGCCCCTCTCTGGGTCTTAGTATTTGTCCAAAATTGATTCCATGGGTTGCTGGGCCTCTCACTCAACTATTGCATTCCTCTGTGCTAGCAGGGCTCCCACTCGCCACCCCATCACCAGTTCTCCCATCCATGTCTCCTGCCCAAATTCCTGCAGCTGCCCAGGCTCCAGGCACCTTTTCTTCCGGTGCTAGTGGTTACAAATGGGCCCGAGAATCCCTGTGGAAGGGTCAGGGATGTGTGTCCCAGGCCATTCCCTTCCTGATCCTTTCCCTTGTCAATCTGCATTCAGTATATTCCTCTGTGAGCCTGCCTCAGCTCGGACTGTTCGCCTGGTGCTCAGAGTTATCCTCGGGGTCACAATTCCTGCTGCATACATGGGCCACAGACAGAGACCAGACTTGGGTCACTTCCCAAGGAGTCCAAGTCAGTCCCATGATGTTGACAGCTTCAGGGGCTACATCTGTGAGACAGGAATGAAACTTCCCCTGCCTTCATGCAAGGATGTCACGAAGATTAAACAAGAAAGTGGATGGATGGGTCCTCTGGACAACTTTTTCCTAATCTGTTTCCCCTTGCTGTAACAGAATTGTTTGGGGGTCTGCAGGCTCCAACTTCAAGATTGGGTGGTTGCATCTGGCCACAGCTTTGTACTGCACCTCCACAGTGGTAGAACAGAGGGCAAGCAGGCTCATGCAGCAGGAGGGTCAGTTTCACTTCATTCCAGCCCAGCTTCCTGAGAGCTAAGACAGTCATGGAAGTTGCTCAGTACTACAAGATAGGCATTACCTCTCCTTAGCAACATAATCACTCTCCCCACCCCCATAATCTCAATGATAACCAAATTTCAACAGCTTTTTGGAGCAGACAAATGCATTCCAACCAGGGAGCCCTGAGGCACCTGTGAGATGACAAATTATCATTCTTGTCCTTTTCTCATGGATTGTGCTATTGCTCTAGTCTCAGGCAGCATGAGCTCATGGCTAACACCTATTGCATGCCCAAGACAAGATAACCATGATGATGAGTCCCTGGAGCAACCTCAGAGGCTGAGGGCCCTTTTTATCACCTGTATTTTCAAGATAAGGAAAACTCAAGAGTAATTTGACTGAGATGTCTTTAGTGGTAGAGCTCATGGCTGACCTTGATCTTGGCCCATTTAGGCTGGCTCTGACATCTGGGCTTTGAATCTTTGCAGCCAGGTTTAGCCAGAGGTGGTGACTAGCCTGGGTACCAGCACCATTCATTCTGGGTGCTGCTGGCTGCTGCTGCTGGCTTTGCTGCCTGTAGGATCTGTGTGCTTGGGTCCATCACTTAACCTCTCTGAGTCTGAGGCCCACCTCGGTGGAGGGGTGATCATCACACACCCTTATATGCTCTTCTGTCAACAGAGGTGGCAGATGGGGAGAAGTGAGCCAGGGCTGAGCAGGCGAGCCATGCTCAGGATCTGTCCCTCCTCATTTGCACTCAGAGAACCAGTCATGGGGATAGCGGCTGGCAGGCATGACTTCCCCAGTGGAAGACACCAGAAACCCCCTTCCACACATTCCTTACTAGAATCTTTACAGTGGGATGAGGGATGCAGATGAGCCTGGCTTGAGGACAGGAGTATTCCTGGGACCACTCACTGGACTGGCCATTTCCTCCTGGTAACCACTTTGTCTGCTTCTGGAAATAGGATTCAGGGCAGGGGAAACCCATGAAGCTGCTGCTCCCAGGCTAACCTGGTGCCTGGGGACCCCTTGGTTCATCTGCTGTTCCTCCTCTCTTCCCTAACTTCCCCAGGTCAGGAGTTGCCTTCCCCCCTCCTCCCACCCAACATCTATAAACCACTGAGAGACAAGGGGGTGAAAGGAAGCTCAGGACAGACAGGAAGCAGCAGGGATGGGGGACCGGGGAGAATCCCAGAGGAAGAAGTGAAAGAGAGGAAGGAGGAGGGGAAGGCGGGTAGAAAACGGAACAGGAGCAGGGAAGAGGAGAGAAGAGAGGAGCAGAAGAAGGTGGGGGAGAAACAGGCAGGTGTAGGCAGGGGGAGGGGCCCAAGAGAAGGGGCAGGCTGCAGCAGAGGGCTAGGTAAGGCCAGGCATGCTGTCTGGGTGGATGCCAGCAAGCGCTGGATGGACAGATGGGACCATGTGTGAGGAACAGGGGCCAGTCGGCCTCCGAAGGGCACGGAACAGGAGGTGTGTGTTTCAGGCTGCACACGTTAGCCCAAGCTCTTTTTCTGGGGCTGTTTTCTTTACGTAATCCTTATTTTTAACTGGCGGACTCAGGGGCGGGGCAAGCCTGCCACCACCCTGTCCCTGTCCTTGGCAGTTGGAAGGTTTGGGCTGCTAGGAGCCCAAGACCACTCTGGGTTTGTTTTTTGTTTGTTTTTAAATTTGTGCTGTGGATGCCACTGGCTGCAAGAGAGAGGCTGCAATCTACTTTCCAAAGGAGATTTAGGAATGTGAGCTATGTAAGGGAAAGCACTTCCCTGGTTAGAACAAACCCCAGTTCAGGAAGGCCTCCTTCTGCCCTCCCCACCCCTGCCCCTCCCAGCCACTCTATGCCCTCACATGACACAAGCTTCACTCTGGGAGGACCCAGGCCACTGTCAGCTCCTGCCCTGGTCCCCAGCAGCCCCAGGAGAAAGGTTGTCTTCTCTTGCCTTCCCAGAAGCCTTTGTATCTCTACTTACTGCTTTCTCACTCCCCCTACCTAGGACTCCTGGGCTCCCAGTAAAATCTGTCCCCGAGCCCCTCAGATCTCAGCCTGGGTGGGCAATTCTGAAGCCGTGGGGGGCTTCATTGGAGTCTCAGGTTCTCTGAGGAGCTTGTGCTCCCACCTTCCGAGACCATGAAGATCAAAGCATTTAGGTGTCTGGAAGTTGGGCCTTGGGAAGACAGCACGAACCAGGTGGCCCTAGGTCGCTAACTCCAGGCTTCCCCTAGGCCTAACCTCAGACCTCCTTGCTCTGGGCTTTCTTGCCATCAGTTGAGAGCTGCTGTGTGTGGGGGTGCACGAGGTGTTGTCCTGCTGCTTTGTTGGCTGTGCGGTTGCTGGCAGCTTGCTTGACTGTGAGCCTGGGGACAGGGTTGCTCCCTCCTAGTGGTCCCTCCCCAGCCTGAGATGAGCTCAGTGCCATTTGAGCATCTGTTGAACAGGTATGTGAACCAACAAAACAGGGGCAATGATCTCAGGAAGAAATGGCTGTCTTGCCTCCAACGTGGTCAGAACAGGGCTCTATGTATCAGGTCAGAGGGCTCTTGCTCTTTCTCCTGCTACTGAGCCCAGAAACCAACACTTCAACCAGACTTAATGTCCCTTCCTTCCTTCCTTCCTTCCTTCCTTCCTTCCTTCCTTCCTTCCTTCCTTCCTTCCTCTTTCCTTCCTCTAATGAGCTCCAAGGCCCTTTCCAGAGCTTTGCTTCACTGCAGGACCTTTGAGGAATCCTAAATTAGGGAAAAGACAGAGGTCACCCCACAGCCTCCCCGAGGACTGGGATCAGAGGCTTGGCCCACACAAGATTTGAATGGAAGATTTGGGGATCCTTATGATTGAAGGGTCTCAGGATAAGGACTAGTGGCTAGCATGGAGAAGCATTGGACCCTTCTCTGGCAGCTAGAATAGCTGAGTATCAGACTGCATTTTGGCTTGAATTAAATGTTTGACATTTTGCGGGGTTCATTCCAAATCTGGGAATGGGAGCTGGACAAGCCTGGATCCATGATTCATGGCCCCTTGGTCTATTCCCAAGCACGCTACACTGAAGTGCATCTTGAAGGCTTTCCTCTACTTCTTTCCTTCCTGCCAGCCACAGGCTCTCATCCTAAAGAAGCTCATTCTATGAATGTGGTCTGTCTTCAGCTAGAAGTAGAAGTAAAACGAGTGAGTTTCTTCTTACTGACAGTGATGGATGGATGGGCTGGGAACCAAGGAGGATGATTCAGAGAACTGAGTTCTTGGTTCTTTGTACTCTTCTGGGCCTCAACCAGCTTTTCCTGCCCTTGTGTGACCCGCTTCTTGCAGGAGTTAGAGATCAACATCTCAAGGAATGCTTATAAAGTGTTCCAGGCTTCTTGGACTTTATAAAGGGCAAGAGAAATCAAAGTTAGCTCTCATCTCTGTCCAAGTAATGGCAATAAAAACAGCCTGAGCTGATGCCTTGCTGTACCCAGTGGCTGAGTTCATACCAGGCTGGATCTTCTCTTACTTCACAGCAACTTGGCCCCAAAGGCTACCAGGCGATCATACACCAAATCATCAGTCCATGAAAACCAGCCTGTAACCTTCCTTGGACTTCAGAAAGAGCTGTAACTGGATCCTGGCCTCAGAAGCCATGCTGGTCCCTTTACCAATGCTGGCCTCATCATAGATTGGGTATCACATCTGTCACCTGATGCCCACAAGGTATTTATAGGCAGCAACCATGACACACACTTCTCTCCCATTCACAAAGGGGTGATGAGAAGTAGCAAATGGGAGAAGATTTTACCAGCCACTGAACTAAGAGGGAATTTGCTGAAAGGAGAGTAAGGAAGTAAAGACACCACCTGGGGTCCCCATATCCCGTTGCTGAGTGCCTGGCTACACTTCCATCTCCAACTTCTCACTGATGTGCACCCTACGAGGCACTGAGTGATGGTTCAAGCACTTGGTCCCTGCCATCCATGTGGGAGACCTGGGTTGAGTTCTGGGCTCCTGGCTTTAATCTAGCCCTGCCTTGGCAGTACAGTGACCAGTGGATGGAGGATCTTTTTTTGTCCCATCTCTAAGTCTTCCAAACAAGATAAATAAAATAAACAAACACTGAAAAACCCAAGTTAAAAAAAAATAAAAACTGTTGAAGAATAAAGATGGCAGAATAGGGTAAGGACACCTTTAAAAGGATGGATAAACATTTAATCAGGATGAAGCAGAGAGGACACATTCCAGGAAATAGGGGAGGACAGGACAACAGCAGAGGGCTACCTGGACACTGGCAGACACATGAAAGCAGTGGACACAATGGTGTGGTGTTGCAGTGACTGATACTCCTGCAGCATTCAGCTAACGGCGATCTGAATTCCACTAGCAGTCGGAACTCCACCAGCAACCAGGTGGGAAGGGACTTTCACTGGGAGCTTGGGAGGTGAACCCAGACAAAGAACTGTTGTTCATCCTGCTGGTCCATTTGATTTGACCAGGAGCAGAGACAGAGCAGCAGATCACAGACAGGCAATGCAAGAATAGCGTGGATTTCACAGCCCAGTCAGCCTCCTAGATCCAAATTGGGCGCCATTTTGCCTAAGGAAGCAAAGGCAAGGGAAAGGACTGAACATACCCTGAGCTGGGAGTGAACTCATTTCTGACTCAGTGAACTGCATCAACGTGGCATTCTACAGGTTCCACCCAAGACAGGTCTGGGTAGCCCTCAGACCTGACAGCCAGCAGATCAAGAACTCTAGTAGTGGTATATCAGGCACCATTTTGTACACTGTGGCAAAAGCTTTAGGACTGCAGGGGACAACAGTGAACTGCGCATGTGCTGAGCTCGTGAGAACTCACTGAGTTCCGTGGATTGCACTGGTCCCACAGGAAAATAATACCGACTGTGGCTTCGTATGGGTCAAAAGAAGCCCATGTGGTACCCAGACCTAACATCCAACAGGTTCCAGCAAGATCAGCACCACCAATAGCCTAGCTATATAGGACACCTGGTGTCTCTCTAATCCTGGAACCTGCTACAACTGAAAGTGAGAGAAAGGTTGTACAAACAACAGCCCAGCCTCAGCACGGTATCACAGGAGGTGGATATTGGTGAGCCAGGAGTTGGGGCTACGGAGTTCTTTGTGGAAATCTAGCATGAGAACCCAGACCTGGAACTCGCTGGAGGGAGTGGCACAATTGGCTGCAAGCAAAGAATTGTGTACCAACTGCAATAAGTGAAATCAAACTGTAGACACAGCTTAGAAACCTGCCCCAATGAGAAGACTCTGCTAACCACAAGTACAATGA
Source organism: Ochotona princeps (assembly GCF_030435755.1). NCBI lineage: Eukaryota > Metazoa > Chordata > Mammalia > Lagomorpha > Ochotonidae > Ochotona > Ochotona princeps. The sequence goes on from NC_080833.1 coordinate 93,517,562, forward strand.
CCAAGAGCAAAACAAGAGATAAAGGCACAAAGAATATTACTGAAAACTCCCCTGCAAAGGAGCAAAACCCTATGCCAACCTCAGAGTTAACTGAGGAAGACATCGAGAAAATGGGGGACACAGAATTCAGAAAACTCATTTTAAAGCTTCTGATCAACAATGAGAACCACATACAAGAGTTCAAAGAATTTAAGGAATACATTAAACAGGAAAGAGCAGCAATAAAGCAAATCAAGGCTGATATATCAGAAATTAAGAACACAGTAGAGCAAATTAAAAGTACAGTGGAGAGTCTCCAAAATAGAATGAAGCAAGCAAAAGAAAGAATCTCAGAATTGGAAGATATTTCCTGTCATTAGGGGAGGCAAACAAAAAGCAGGAAGTAGAGCTGGATCAGGCCAAAAAAGTATTTAAGAATTGAAAGACACTATTAAGAGGCCCAATATAAGAGTTATGGGAGTCCCAGAAGGTGCAGAAAGAGAAGCTGAGTTTGCAAATGTATTTAATGAAATAATAAAGGAAAATTTCCCTAATCTGGAGAAAGAATTGTGAAACAAGATCCAGGAGGGGCACAGAACTCCCAACAGGCCTGATCAAAAGCGATCTTCACCAAGACACATGATCATCAAGCTCTCTTCAATTGAACATAAAGAAAAGATCCTTAAATGTACACATGAAAAAAATCAATTGGCATATAAAGGAATGCCAATTAAACTCACAGGAGATCTCTCACAGGAAACTCTACAGGCAAGAAGAGACTGGAGCGACATATTCCAGATTCTAAAAGAAAAAAATTGTCGGCCTAGGATAACATATCCAGCAAAGCTTTCTTTTGTCTTTGAAAATGAAATAAAATTCTTCCACAGTAAAGAAAAGTTAAAGAATGTCTCTTCCAAACCTGCCCTACAAATGATACTTCCAGATGTTCTCTTGACAGAGAAGACGAATAGCACCCAACAAAACCAAAGGCAAATGGGAACAACATTCCAATTAAATGACAATAAAAGACTAAATCAATGAACAACCCATTCCTAAAATGACAGGACCGAAGCACCACCCATACATATTAACCCTTAATGTAAATGGCTTAAGCTCAATTAAACATCATACATTAGTAGACTGTATTAAAAAACAAAACCCATCTATTTGTTGTCTAGAAGAGACATATTTCACTAACAAAAATCGGCAGAAACTATATCGCATGGGTTTCGATGTTTTCTGTTAGTTTTATCTCTTCAAAACACTTTCTTCTGATTAAATTCTTCAATGACTCATAGATCATAGAGTAGCATCATTTTCTTCAAGAAGGTTCTTGATTTTCATTTCTTCAGCTACATGTTAGTCATTCAGTAGCATGTTATTTAACTTCATGGTGTTGTTAATTTCTTTTTTATCCCTGATATTGATTTTGTTTTGTGACTTTTCATTTAAGGGGATGTTTAGTAGCTCTGTAATGGAGACTGTCATATCTAGTAAAATGTTATTTAACTTCATAGCATTGTAAATTTCTATTTTTCTTTTTAGTGTTGATTTTGTATTATGACTTCATTTGAGGGGATGTACAGTAGCTGTGAAATGGAAACTAACATATCCAGATGTGAGGATACAATGTAGTATGCATTTCTACTTCCAGACAAAGATGGACTTACAATGAAACTGTTTACTATATCTTGCCAATAGGATGCTGGACTCTCTGTCATTGTCGATGCCCGCAATGATAGACATTTGACTGTGTATGAAGAACTATATTTTAGTAATGATATAGAGGAACTAGGTGGCGGGGGGGGGGGGGGGGAATTGGCTCTGGGATAAGGGAAATACCAGGAGCCTATGGAACTGTATCATAAAATGATAATAATTAAAAAAAATAAATTAAAAAAAATAAAGACTGTCCTCTTGTGGATACAGGTGAAATGGGACCTCCCCTGAGCTTTGACTACGTGGTCCCAGTCTGTCACTTCTCCTTCCCAGTGCCCTGCTCTCCAGCCACAGACACACAGCTGGAGTCTGAACCTGCTTTGGGTCCCATTCTTCTCTTCACTTGGAGAGCCCCTCCTCCTAAAACTTTTCCATTTGGGAGCCTATTTGCCCCTGGTGAAGTCTTTTCTGACACACTCACTCCCCCATCAGTAGCAGGTGTGTCCTGCAGCCCTGATACAGCATGTGTAGTATGAGACACTGACACAACTGCCTTGCTCAGAGTCCCTAAGGGCCACAGTGCTAGGTCAACTCCCTGGGGGTTGGTCAACTAGGTCACAGAAATCCATGCATACGCATTAGAAAAAATGACCCACAATGCGTTGAAGACCGAGGGAGGGGCTGGAACCATTCTCCATGCTTTGCTGAACATATCCACACGGAAACTACTTGATTCTCTGGGCCTGTGCCATCTACAGATGGCTACTGAGCACTTGAAGTGTGACCAAGTGCCAGGTGTCAGAATGATAATATTTTGGACATGTTGGGTTCAACAAAAAATATTCTTAATGTCAATTTCTGTTATTTGTTTTTATGTTTTAATATGGCTTTAGAAGCATGTAAATCACCCAAGTGTAGCTTTTGTGTGCATAGCTCTATTGGAAGGAGCTTTCTAGCGAACGGTATTCTATGACTTGTGGGCTCAACTAGAAGTCAAATGTTGTAGATTTTGGTGGTGAGAATCTGGCAGGAATTCAATGATTTTTGTCCAATGGGGACATTAACCCTGTTTTTATTGCTCTGAAGGACATTAACCATATTTGTCTTTAACTTTAAAATTCTATTTTGGCATTGCCCCTTAAATTCCAGCTCCTGAAGTACTCTTGAACCAGCTTTCTCATCTTATTGGTTCTCTTGTTAATTAATGAGCCTAAGAAAATCTTGGACACATGCACATCCTGTATCTGTTCAAGAATGTTTTTAATGTCTTGGAAATGATATTTTGACAGATCTGTCTCCCGTCCAGTTTGAGAGCCAAGACTGAATTATTAGCATGCCTATTATAGGTAGGGGCTCCATAAATGTTTATTGAATGAATAAAATGCACTTGCTTGAACTGAGAGCTGAGTGTTGTATATTGGGATCCCTATCAGTCACATGTCTGGAGGGTGGCAGACATGGGAAAGATGAGGTTCTCTTTTTAGGATCCTGAACTATTGAAGTGGTTCCTGGGGTTGGTGCAGTGATGGAGCAAGTTAAGCCTTTCCCAGCAGCACCAGCATCCCAAATGAGCACCGAATTGTGTCCCAGCTGCTCCACTTTCCATCCAGCTCCCTGCTAATGCAATGGAGAATAGCCCAAATCCTTGGTACCCTGAACTCACATGGTAGACCTGGAAGCAGTGCCTGGCTCCTGGATTTGGGCTGGCCCATCTTTGGCTGTTGTAACCACTTGGGGAGTGACAAGCAAATGGAACATTTCTCTGTCTTCTCTATTTCCCTCTCTGTAACTTTGCCTTTCAAATATAAATAAATAAACCTTTTTAAAAAAATCTCCTAAGTGGTTCTTGATTTCTTGGAACCTGTGGTCCCAAGGAGATGCTGGCCCGAGAAAATCCTTTTGGAAGCAGGAGTCCCAGATAGGTTTCCTGTCACTCTGGTCCCACAGCCTGTACTCTTGCTAACTTGAGTACTGTGTGGATTCTGACAGATAACCCCAATGCTTTTCAAAGTTGGACTTGCAGGGCACCTCTGTTGTGAGAGCTCAGTAGTAACGCTGGCCTCACAGACTGGGTCTTCTGGGGATCTTGGGTGGGAGGAGAGGGGAAAAAAATCTCTCTGGATCTTGGAAGCCTGTACATAACTACAAAATTAGGTGTCTCCCCCTTTACCCTGCTGGCTGTTTCCCAAGGGGCAGTTGAGGGTAGAAGATGATTGCAAATTCCTTGAGGGCAGAAGCTTCTCATTTATATGTTTGGCAGTTGGCTAGCATACTGCCTGACTTCCTGTGGATATTCAGTGAATGTTAATCTGCCTGTCCTTCCTGCTGCCCACCTCTAGCACCAGAGTGTGATGTATAGACTCCTTGGCCTGGATAGCACATTGATTAATCAATTCTCCCCGCAGGGAGTGTGGGCAGGATCAGCTGCTAGTTAGGCATCAAGCTCAGGGTTGGCGACCTATTAGAAGTGTCACAGCAAGAGTCTTTGTCCACTTTCTTTGAAAAAAAAGAAGGAGAGGCTAGAAGATCTGAGTAAGACAGTTAGATGGGAGGGGTCCCTTCTAGTGTTCTGTAACACAGTGGGTAATTGCAGTTAGCCTATTATAGATTTGAGAAGAACTGGAAGAGAGGAGCTTGAAGGCTCCACATGTAAAGCAATGATAAGGAGATGGAAATACCAAGTATGTTGATTTGATCATCACACAACTGTATACATGTATTACTGCCCTGTATTCCTTAAACATGTACAGCCACTACATATTAATTAAAATTTCTGAAACTCTGGGCCTGGTGTTGTGGTGTATGGGTAAAGCTGCCCCTTGCAATGCTGGCATCTCCTATAGGCATCTATTCATGTCCTAGCTGCTCCACTGCTGATCCAGCTCCTTGCTAATGCATCTGGGAAAGCATCAAAAGATAGCCCAAGTCCTTGGATCTCTGCAGTCACTTGGGAGCCATGGAAGATGCTCCTGGATCCTGGCTTCATCTTAATACAGGTCTTACTGTTGGCAACCATCTGGAGAGTGAACCAGTGGTTGTCAGACCTCTGTCTCTCCTTCTCTGTAACTTTGACTTAGAAATAAATACATAAATATCTCCAAAAATTCTTAAAAAGAAAGAAAGAAAGGAAGAAAAAAAGGAAGAAAGCCCAGTTCTCTTCTCCAGAAGATGCAGCAACAGAGAGAAGTCCCGACTAGACATCTGCCCTGTCAGCGCCTTGGTCTTGGATTGCCCAGCTTCAGAGCCACCATTCATATATTTAAAGAGAGACAGGAGAGAGAGATTGGTAGAAGCTTTGCTTCTAGGGAAGGAGAATAAGAGCAACTTGTCTTTGAAACTATGACAAGCAAGGCGAACTTGGGACCTGGGAATTTAAACTTCCAGCAGCCTGTTAGCTGCTGGTGGGTGCCAGGCCGGGATCGTCTCCATGCTTGGAGCCCTGATTCCAGCCACTGTGTCCACGAGGTGACCCGTCCCTGCACCACTCGGTGCCAGGTTCTGCCTGTCGGCCACCCGGCAGCCAGCTCTGGGGTTTGGGTGCTTTGAATTGCTGCTTAGGTATCTCCATGTTAAGCCCACTGTACTTCTGGGATGTCAGTCATTCCTAAAGACTCCCTACGACAGATAACCTTTCCTTTGAAGGTAAGGGAGGGTAATGAGACCTAGTATGTTGGAGGAGAGGGACCAGATGATATTTATGGATAAGACTGATATACCAAACTCTTTTAAATCCTGTGTAGTACTTGTAATCACTGAACAATGCTGAGCACCAAACACCAGTCCATGCAAAAGCTAAGGCTCGGGGCTTGTCCAGCAGAATCATATCCTATTACCTGATATGATGATGGATCAGGAGACTGGTCACATTAAGCAGGGCCATGACATTAACTAGCACACGAGAGAACCATATCCGGGGGTAGATTCTGTGAGGAATGTTTGGGCCAAACCCCATGGAAATGCTAGCTCCACTGGTTAGTTCAAGAGTCACGGTGGTGATGGACTAAGCTAGGTGTGACCAAGGAGCCTGCCATCACTCACGGGTAAAGGAACCCACTACAGCCTGAACTGGTCAAGCCAGCAGTACCCAAATGTGCATCCTGCATAGGGTATGGGGTGGGCCGGGCTGCAACGTTCACCAGCTCATACAAATGGAAGGCCAGACTATGCCGTACACTGGCCTAAAACCCAATGGCATGTATGAGAACTGGGTCTGGGAGGGGATCAAGTGGAGGAACTTGGGAAACTCCCCTGGTGGGTCATAGCTCCCACTGGTGAACATATGGTCCAGACCTGGGGGTTGGATAAGCTGGGCAAAGTAGCTCCAATGGCTGGCTAATGTGTGGATTGGCAATGGAACGGGCTGGACCAGGCAGGACTGGCCAAACCTTAGCCCACAAGCAAAATTATAAATCAGGACGGAACACAGGTCCGAGCTAGGCTCTTGCACCTACTGGTCTGTGTGAGCCAGGAACGCTAACCCACAGTGTCTCAGGCGGAGGTTGGGACAGGTGAGAGGCCGTGCCAAGCTGAGTCAGAGCAACCACTGGCATGCACGAGATCTATGGCTGGAACAGGCCCAGCTGGGGAGCTAAGAGGATAGCCTAGCTGAGTTGAGGTTCCCACTAAGGAGCATGGGGCTGGAATGGGGACTGCGTTCTGATCAGGATACGGTTGTAGCCTCACGTGGCACTAGTGTGGACAGGAACTGGATGCACCAAGTCGGGCCAGACTCCAACACCATCTGGTGCTCTGGAGGACCAGGGTAGATGTGGGACTGACTAGGCTAGGTCTCAGCCCCTACTGAGCCATGTGTGAGCTGTATTTGGGTATGGATGAGCCGAGGATGGGCTGAAACATCCAACAGCAAGAACCAGATTGGGTTGAAGGCCAGTCAGGAAAAGCCACTGTTCCTGCTAGGACAGGAGGTGAACTGAATAGGGCTGTCTCATGGACCCGCTGGTATGTGCGAAATCTGGCATTGGGAGAGGCTCTGATGGAGGAGCCTGGGCAACTCCTCTGGCAGGACACAGTCCCTGCAGGTAAGCACAAGCAGCATGATAGGAAACAGCCCAGAACAGGCCATGAGAAGTTTCCCACTGGCATACATTTAGCATGGGTCGGGGGCAGACCAGGCTGAATCAGTTCATGTCATCCACTGGCAAATCCGAGCACCAGGACAGAGTGTGGGTCGAGCCAGGTTTGGTCGTGACAAAAAACCAGTGCACAATACGGAATGCCAAGGTGAAGTTACCTGTACCGGATGTGACCACAGGGCCCAACTAGCACATGTGAGAACCAGGAAGGGAGGGGGCGGAGCTGGCAAGGGGAATATGGGGGTGCCCCCCCGCTGTACAGCTATCCCACTGGAAAGCGTGAGCTGGGATGGATGCAGACCAGACTAGGCAGGGCTACAACACCTGTGGGCCTCATGTGGACTAGATCAGGGAAAAGCCAGGCTGGGCTGATTGTTTCTACTGGTGCAAACAAAAATTAGAGTGGGTGAGGGTTGGTTGGGTTTATCCGCAGCATCAGCTGGCAGAAGCTGGCACTGGGGGCTAATTCTGTCAAGCCAAACCACAGAACCAGAGTGCATAATCCTGGAGTGGGAGTAGCCTAGAAGGGATATAGTGGGCTCCTCCCTCTTGGGTTACCACTCCCACTGGAGGGCACAAAAACCAGGACAGGGGTTGGGGTGGCTAGACAGAAAGGCACCCAACAACATCTGTGTGGGCTGGAAAGTGGAGCTGGTTAGATGGAACAAAGCTTTAATACCCATTGACATATATGAGAGCTGAATGGGATGTGGGACAGACTGAACTAGTCTGCTGCACATACTGGCAAACCAGGTTAGGGGGCGGGCCTGGTAGGGGTTATTGTAGGTCGCCCAGACTAGGTTGCAGCTCCCACTGATTTATGTGAGGGCCGAGTGTATGCTGGGCAGAATCAGGCTGGACTGCAACACCCATTGGTTCCAATGGAAGTCGGGGTTGAAAACAGAACCGACCCAGCAATTGCAACCACCAGCTGATTAGGGCAATGGACTGTGCTGGGCCCTGTACTTGCTAGTACATACAAGAATCTGGTCTGGGAACACCTCAGACAAAGTTTCTTTGGGGATCTCCGCAATTGAAATGCCCTAACCCTGAAAAGACAGAGGACACAACAAGTCAATCAACACCTGAGCCATATATTGGCAGTGAAAAACTGGGCAGAGACTCTAAGATGGACCATGTCAATCAGTGGATTCTTCAACGACCTCACCGTGCTTAGAGTGGTGAGATTGGCAGCAATTTATAACTGTTGAACTATCAAAATCACTTGAGCAAGACCCTTGGAGCATGCCCCACATCAGGGACCTGGGGTGGGTGGGAGATTGGGTGGGGTTTCTCCCTTAAAATCCCCCTTTACCTCAGATTCATGAAGCAAACAATGTGGAAATAATAGTCTTACCCACTTTCCTGTAGCCCTTGAACCTTTTACCCTAGTTAACTATGTAGATTGTCAAAAATACAATAAAAAAAATTGAAAAAGTTAAAAAAAGAAAGTATGACAAGCAAAGAGAATGGGCATTTGGCGGGGGCTTAAGATACCTGAATCCCACCTCAGAGTGTCTAAGTTTAACTTCCTGCTATATTTTTTCTGCTTCTTTCTCTTTCTTTCTTTCTTTCTTTCTTTCTTTCTTTCTTTCTTTCTTTCTTTCTTTCTTTCTTTCTTTCTTTCTTTCTTTCTTTCTTTCCTTCCTTCCTTCTTTTTAATTTACTTGAAAGACAAAGTAACTGAGACAGAGACAAACCAGAAAGATCTTTCTTCTGCTAGCTCAGTCCTCAAATGGCTACAATGTCCAGGGTGTGGCCAAGACAGAACCAGTGGGTCCTGTTATCACCAAGCTTGGCTAATAAAGACTCCTTAAACCCTAGACTTGTCTGGAGAGATCTTGCTCACACCCTGCAACACCATTCAAATAAGTGAGTAAATCTTTTAAAATTTGTAGTTATATATATGGCATCTTATTTGCTCTGCAACCATTTCCCAGTATACAACGCAGTGACATTGCATTCACATGGTGGCAGGCAGTCACTACCACTGAATCTGTCTCTACTAAATAACTTCATCCACCTCTCCCCAAGCCTTGGGCAACCCACATTCCAGGTACCTCAAGTGACTATAGTCATCCAGGATTTGCCCCTTTTGTGATTGGCTTACTTCACTTAGCATCCTCAAGGTTCTGTGTCAGAATTTGCTTTCTTTTGCAGACTGAATTATTTTTTGTCATATTAGAATATTCCATCTGGTCCTATATCTCTATGTTGTATGTATGTATCATGCCTCACACACCTGCATCTATCTATGATGTTTTCCAATTCACCTGTTGATGGACTTGGATTATTTCTTCCTTTGGGCTCTTGTGAATAATGTTGCCACAAACATGCGTGCAATAGCACAACTGGCTAATCTGCTTATGGCCTGAGAAAGCAGCAGAGGATGGCCCAAAGTCTTGGAACTCTACACTCATGCGAGAGACCTGGATGAAGCTCATGGATCCTGGCTTCAAATCGCATCAGCTCCAGTTGTTCAGGCCATTTTTGGAGTAAATCAACAGATGGAAGATCTTGCTCTGTCTCTCCTTCTCTCTGTAAAAATGCTTTTCTGATGAAAAATAAAGCTTTAAACAGACATGGGTGCATGCTTCTCTGAGTACATACCCATAGGGGGAGTTTGTTGGACCCACACTGATTATCTGTGTGATTTTGTAATGGAAAAGCAGCAGGTTTGAGCACCTCTTGGTGCCGTTCTGAGACAAGCCCTTTCCATATGCTACACCCACATAATCCACACAACCGCCCTATGTGATGGAGATAATTGTTCTCCTCTTTGTAACGAATAGAGGGTTCAAAAACTAAGTGCCTGGCTCAAGGTTGTAGGTCGTGATTAGCAGTCAGGTTTAGAACTCAGCTCTGCTTGATTCCAAAGCCATGCCCTCCCTGAAGCTTTTAGCATCCAACACTTTTCCTGCCTTAATAACACCTGGGGGGCTGGTGGCGTGGCACAATGGATTAAGCTTCTGCTCTCTACACTGGTATCCTATATAGGGAGTGCTGGTTTCAGTCCTAGCTACTGTACTACTTATCCAGCTCCCTGCTCCTGCACCTGGAAAAGCAGCAGAAGATGACCAAAGTATTGGGTACCTGCCAACTCTGTAAGAAATCAGGACCTGGATATTGTAGTTAGAAGATGTCTCTCTCTTTTTTTCTCTCTCTCTCTCCTCTCTCCTCTCTCTTTCAATCTCTCGCATTCTCTTTCTCTCTCTCTCTCTCTCTCTCTCTCTCTCTGCCTTTTGAATAAATAAGTAAATGTTAAAAGGGAGGGGGAGAGAGAATTAACAATTAACACCTTAGCAGGAGTTCCTTGCTAACAACTGGGATGAGTCTGCATGCCCCCTTTTCTCATGCAAATGAAATGCTGTCCACCAGATGGTCTCCAGCCTTTCCCCACCACTTCTCCCACATCACCAGGTCCTCCCTCATCTGGCTGATGCCTACGCAGCTCAACTTCATCTCCACCCAGAAACCTAGCTGTACCTCCAGGAATACCTCCTATCCTGTGCTCCCTGGGACTTCTGGGCCTCCAGCTGGTGGCCCACCTGCATCTTGTTGCCTTGCATTACATACTGTCTCCTGTTGGCAAGCTTCCTGAGAGTGCAGTTCACATCACTCTGCTGGTAAGATTGGCACCCAACCATGTCTGATGCATTGCCACAGTTCGAATCAATGAATCGATGACAGCAAGGAGGACCAGCATAAAGAAAGAAAACCAGAATGAGCTTCCTCTCCTGTTTATGAAAGGTCAGTCTGTTGACCTGCTTAGAATCACATACCTAGCACATCTGGCATCCCTGCATTGATTGGAAACTTCTGGGAGAAGTGATGGAATTATCCTCTTGGAGACATATGCCCTTGAAGTTGGGCAGAGGCTCCAGTCCTCAAGAAAACCAAATCCTAAGGGGCTTGCTGGTTTTTGAGCCCTCTCCCCCATACAAGGGGCTTTTGCTAAAAGTGAGACAACCAGCAGGGGGAAAACAGACTCCCTCTGGGCAGGGTCATTCTACTTGGAATGTCTGTCAACAAGAGGGCTTCTCTGGGAGATCAGAAGAGCAGCACAGGGGAGGCTTAACCCAGCACCTTGGACAGGGATGCAGGTACTAGCTGCTTCTGAAGCTATGGACCTGGACAAACCCTGACTTTACCTTCTACTAGCTCAGCCAATGCTGCGGCCTCTGATACAGGACAGGGACAGAGAGAGGGCCATGGAGCAGACAGGGAGGGGTAGTGGGGCAGTAGGCACCCAGATGGCAACAGCCAGGCATCCCCTGTGGCAGCTACTCATACCCAGAGCACAGCAGGGGAATGCCTGCAGGCAAAGAGGTCCCTGACCAAGAAGTCATTCCCTGCCAATATACACTACTCCAACTTGGCCTAGAGTCCATTTAGAGAGCTTAAATAGGCAGGAACACAAAATACATAGGAAGAAGAGATAGAATTAGAATTTGCTTAGGTGAGGATTTGGGATTATTTGCCTGAGAGAGACAGAAGGAGGCACTTAAATGATTTGGTCATTCAGGATTATTTGTAAAGTGTTAGGCTGAAAACATTAACTCAAATCATTCCCTCATGAATCCTGCGCGAGAAGCAGAGCAGCAACCAAAAGGTTATGGCCCTTGTTGGCCACTCAGTTCATCAATAAAGGAGATGGGATTTGATCCCAATGTTTCCAGCCTTGCTCCAGGGTCCTTGCTCATCTGGCTGCTTGCCCTGACTGCCCTGGGTTCTGCATGGAAGGACTTTGAAAGTAGTAAGCTCATGGTGGTAATTTACTTAACTACTCCTGGTATCTCTTCTGCAGACTGGCAAGAAGAAACTAAGGTATACACAAGCTGAGTTACCCTGCTCCTATGCAGCCCACTTCTCCCACTCCACTCACAGTCAGGGAACCTGGAGCCCCACAAGGCTGGTAGCTGGAGTGAGTTTACTTAGGCCTACACTGGCAGTGGCAGGAAGTAGTGGGTAAATTCTGCACATCTTCATGCTGCTGTTCAAAGCCTTTGAGTGCCCACTGTTTTGATGAGTCCTCCCAGGACTCTTGGGAGGTGGAGATATGGGTTCTCAGGACTAGGGTTAAGGTAACCAGCTGGTTAGAGGGAGAGCAGACCTTATGATCCTGAGTCTAAAGCTCTTTCTGTGTGCCAACCACAGACATATAATCAACTATTGCCTAAATCCATCTCAGTCAGTGGATTGTCTCCACTGATTTCCTCTACAGAGCTATGACCAGGGTCCTGCAGTCATCAGCCTGGCTCTGAGAGCAGCTTATGTCTGAGAGTGGGCACAATATAATCATCTCAATGGCAGCCCCTGGAGGAATCTAACACCTGGCCAGGCTGAGGTCCTGATCAAGAGAAGGCCTCATCTGAGAGTCTGGGGGTCTACAGGGTCCCTGAGCCACCCCATGGCCATGCAGGAAGTCACCAGGAAAGAATTGGTCAGTGACCAATCCCAGTAGCCCCAGACCCCTTCCTCCAGCAGGAAGGGCAAGGCAATGCACCAAAAACCTGTGACTAGCTCACATGAAGGAGGAAATAGAGCAGAAGAGAAGGGAAAGGGCTGTTGCTGTTTTGTCCACAGAGTTCCAGGAGGCACTCGGCAGCAGCTCTGCTGGAGACATCCCCCGCAGGCATCTCAGGAGCCGTCCTGCCAGAAAGGAGGATTAGGCTGCATGGAACCATCCCCATGCTCAGCCATACCAAGACTGCTTTGGGGTGCATCCAGGAACCCAGCCCCTTCCCTCAGCTCCAAACCAACCAGCCAGCCAGCCGCAGAATCTGACCTCTTAAAACTTATTGTGGCATCCTCATATGATGTGGTACACTATTTGCACCTGCCTAGCACCTACGGCATGCCCCCAGAACATTCCCAAATAGTCATGGTCTCGTGTTCCACTTCCCCATCTGTGGCTTATCTGCCTGTGGAGGAGGCTAGAGCTGGCGCAGAGATGGGGCTGCGTATGTGACACCTGCTTTTTGAGAGCAGCCCTGGCATGGGTTTCTAGCTCTAAACTCTGTATAGCTTGCTGCTCTGGGAAATGCAGAATTAATTGAATGACATGTGCAGCAATTACGGGAAGGAGGAGATCGGTACAGGGAGGACCGTCTCTAGATCCTGCCAAGGAGACTGGGAATTAAATCAACCTGTCACTTTTTCCTGAGCTCCCTTAACAGGTGTCAGCAGAGCGGCCACCTCGTCTAGCCTGACTACAGAACCTCATAGCCTGAATATGTACTTAACAGAGCCTGCCAGAATCACCAGGAGGCCCACAGAGGCCCACAGAGGCCCACAGTGCTAGGACAGCACAGATTACAGCTGCAGCAGAAATGCCATTCCAACCCATCCCAATGCTGTTTTTCCCAAGCTGGAGAAAATACCATAGTTACAAGTAAAATAATCTTCCATGTGAAGAAGCGAATTAATTTCTGAATTGTCAGGGATAAGCCAAACCTCCAGCATTCTGAATGCTTTGGCAGAAGCAGGAAACGCATTCATTCATGTAGTGCTTCCTCATTCATACCTGGAATTCCATTATCTGGCACTGAGCCTGGAACAAGGTAGGTGCTTAATAAATATACACACATCTAACAAGCCAATTCCCGAATGATCTAAGTTGTTCTAACAAGTTCGTTGGAGCTGTGCAGAGAGTTAGCATTGACCATGGTTTCTGATGGCTGTCCCCCAGGAACCCTCCATTTCCTCTCAGGAGGTCTTCCTTGCCTTTCCACCTCCCCTCAGATATGGGTTTTGCTCTGTTGCATGTAATACCCCATTCTATGTCTGCCAGCCCAAGGCACCCAAGATACTAATATTAGCCAGGTCCGAGTCAGCACAGATGTACTTGAAGATGCTTAGCCTGGCTGGGGAGCCCTAGACAGAGCTGGGTGTATTTTTAGCTCTTTGGCTATCTGGAAAGGTATTGAGATGCAGCCGTTGTTACAGACACCCGAGCAAATCAGTATTCTGCTACTGGCCTCTCCACACCAGCAGTTTCCATTCAGTGTCTCAGAAGCAAGGGTTGCCATGGAGATTGAGTGCCGGGACAGCTGAACTTACCAGCACAGGTAGAGCTCTGGGCCAATGGGAATCGAGGAACTCCTCAAATGGCCTCAGCTTCCTCTCTCCTGAAGGTAAAATGATGGCTGAAGTCCCTGGTACCCTTGCAAGGAGTCAGCTGAGGGTGGAGGACACTGCCTGAAACTCCGTTCAGGGAAGGACTTGTTTAGCAATTCCCCTGTCTCTTCCTGTCCTGGAGGGTTTTGGCCAGTGAAGATGGAATCTGAAAGCTGCTCAGGGAGAAGGGTGTTAGGATCATTTTGTAGCAGAGAGACCAGCCCTGGCAGATAACCTGGCATGAGGCTGGGAGGCTAGCTCACTCCAGTCGTGGAAGCATTAGAACCACAGTCAGCCAGTGTACAGGATCATCTTAGTTCGTCTGACATTATCTGCGGAGGGCGCCAGGACAGGTGGTGTGATCCCCTCTTTCCTCATTCATTCAACACACATTTCCTGTGTGCTTGACCAGCTAGGCTGGAAAATTCAAGGCTCCAAGAGGCTGAGGGATGCACCTGCAGTTACATAACTAGAAAGAGGGAGAACCAGAAGAGCAGACAGCTCTGTCAAGTCCCTAAGCTGAGAAAACTCTTTAGAAGAGCATTTGCTCAAACCTTCACACTTCACAGACTATAAACTGAGACCTCTGTGCTGCTGGGCCACAGGCTGCCTGAAATCAGCTGAAGAGGTGTGGTGGGGACTGTGGGATTGCTGTGCAGCTCAGCCTCTGCATGGCCTCTCACTCACAGTTCTGGTTATTAATGGATCCCAGCTATCCTCCCAAGTACCCAAAAGGTAGGTCAAGGACATAGATGCATCTCTTCTCCTGTTCCCCACAATCCCCCTGGAATTCCTACCCTGGCCACCTGCATCAAAACTAGGCTGGAGCAAATTGTGAGCCAGCCCAGGGTCATGACTGGGACACCAGACTTTCTGCCAGTGCTGGGCTTTTGCATGATGGTCCAAAGCATGGTGAAAAGGATTTTGATGTGAGAACAGCAAAGAAATCAGGGTCAGTTTATTCTGTGAAACCACAGGTGGCTCATTCCTAAGATAAGTTTGGCATTCCTCATTTATCCCAGAATCCTTTCTTAGGGCCCTATTAAATGGACACCGTCTTTCTCTGGGGTCATCCTGTGATCCACTGAAATTTCTGACTGGTCCAGCTTGCTGCAGATGTACACAGCTCTGGCCACTGGGTACCAGTAGCCTCCTGGAAGGATCCCAAATAAGAAGGTGAAGGCCCAATGGGAGGTTGTACTTGCTCCATCCTGTCCTTCATCCTACATGGAGGGAGAAGGGCCTGGCAAGGAAACAGGCTCCCACCCTGACTGGATGTCCATCCTTTTGGGGTGGCAGAAACTAGACGGCTCTGAAGTCCTTTGTGACCATCCTGACAACATCCCTGGACCACATTCCTCTAGGCTTCTCATTAGGTGAAAAGACATAGCCTGATTTGGGTGAACCAGGGTGGTTGCATCTCCACCACAACACATCTTAGCAATTCTCAACAGTGTCCCTTGCTCTGACTATAGCCTCAGCCCCGTCTGGCCTGGCCTGTCCTGGCCTCACTCAGGGCTCAGGCACTCTGATGTCAGAAGCTGGCCAGGCTTTGGGTCAGACCCGCATTTAGCAAGGAAGGGAGCTGCAGTATGACTCTGGATAGTAGAGCTCGCTCGCTGCAGGCCTGGGCACAGAGCTCAGACAAGGCCAAGCTCTCCCTTGCTGCTTCATCTGCATTTATCACTCTTGGAGAAGTGAAGAGTAAAGTCCCAGGGATTGTTTTAATTCCTCCCAAGACAGAACTTGGCTGTCATGAAAATGCTTCTTGGCTGAGAAGGCCCTAGGAATTAAGAACTTGACTTTTTCCACACCCAGAAACAGGGTTTCCAGTTTCAATCCATTGAGAGCTTAAAGGTGCTCTTCATGAAAGGCTCTGTAGGTTGTGTTCTTGGGCCTTTGGGATCTCTAAGATCTTAAGGCCTTGTAGGGAGGAGGTGGTGATGGTAACCTCTAACAGATTCAACTGACTTCATTCTTAGTATCTCATAAAAGACCACTGCACAAGATTAAACAGGCACCTGTTATGCCAACATCCCATATGGGAATAATGGTTCGAGTCCCAGCTCCTCTGCTTCTGATCCACATCCCAGCTATGTGCTTGGGAAAGCAACAGAAGATGGATTATGTCACCCAAGTGGGAGATCCAGATGGAGTTCTAAGCTTTTGGTTTTGCCCTGACCCAGTCTTTGCTGTTATGGCCATTTGGGGAATTAAACAGCTGCTGGAAGATCTTTCTCTGTCTATCCCTCTCTCTCTGTCACTCAGCTTTTCAAATAAAAAATAAATAAAACTTCTATTAAAAGTTACAGAATAACAAATGCCTTTAAAAGATTCCTGCAAAGAAATCTGAATTGGGATAATAATGCAAGCATTACAAGCTTTTCACAAAAGATCTATTTAATCCTTTATTTGAAAGTCAGAATTAGAGAGACGGGGGAGAGACAGAGAAAGATGTTCTGTCTGCTGGTTCACTCCCTAGATGGGCACAATGACCGGGGATGGGTGAGGCCAAGGCCAGGACCCAGGAGCTTCTTCCAGGTCACCCATGTGGGTGAGAAGGGGTCAGATATTTGGGCTGTTTTCTTCTGCTTTCCCAGGCCATTAATAAGGAGCTGGATCAGAAGTGGAGCAGCCAGGACTGGAACCAGTGCCCATATGGAATGCTGTTGTCACAGGCAGTGACTTTGTTTGCTTTGCCACAATGTTGGCCCCCATTATTAGCTTTATAAACTCTTTATTACCCACCTTATATATAAGGCAAAAGCCATAACAATCTTATTGGATGTAAAGGAAGCTTACCCCCTCACCCTAAAACTCAGTATCCTCAAAATAATTTCCTCAACTATGATTGTACTTGTTGTTAATAAAGGTTGTCCTAAGAATTTTTGCCTTGTGACATCAACTAGTGATCGCAGAAAGTTTCCCAATTAGTAAGATATTTTAAAAATTAAGCATCCAGACCACAAAAATAAACTTTCTCAATTTTTTCATTCATGTTTAAGGTCATTATCATGCTTAATCCAGTATTTCACAATATTTCATTGAATGTAACAATAACCATATACGAAAACCTTTTGGTGTTTCTTGATAATTGCAAAACACAAAGAACAACATACCCTCAGGGAAACATTTACTTTTTTCTGTCATGAAAAATGGCTGCAATAATACATGAAAAGCAAAATGACAATTCAAAGCTACAGTCTTTCATCAGGAGGCATTATTGAAAGATGCATAACAAACACTTCCATACACACTTCCTAATGAACATTAGGAAAAATAAAATGAAAGCTTAAAGAATGAACATTAGGAAACATAAAAATATTAGGAAAAATGTATAAGGCTACATCAGGAATTTCATGGAAAATGAAATTAAAAGATAAGTTTATTTTGGTACAAAAAATTTAGAATCCATGCAGAGTTTCTTTATAACTTTCTGGAAACCCTTCAGACATATGGATTCCATACTTTTTCACACCAAAATAAGCTTATCTTTAAATTCCATTTTCTGTGAACTATTTGTAGTACCCCCTTTGTTACCCCCTTTATTTGATTAAAAATGTAGGTATTTCAAACATTTGCTAGATTTTGTTGAAACAGTAGAGATCTCTAGGAAAGGGCAATTTTTGAAACACTGAAAGAAAGGTGTGTGTGGAAAGAATAAATAATGTTCTCAATAAAAATGCTTTAGGGGAAACACATTGACTGGAATAAAAAGAGGGATCTGGAGGTTGGCATTGTGGCAAAGGGACACAATGTATTCCATGTCACACTCTTTTTTAAAGCATTCTTTTTATCTCTATTTGAAAGGCATTTACCTAGAGAATTAGAGACAGAGAGAGAGGACTTCCATCTGTGGGTTCACTCCCCAAATGGCACAACAGCCTGAGCTGAGCTGGTCCGAAGCAAGGAGGTTCTTTTGGGCCTGCTACATGGGTAGAGGAGCCCAAGAACTTGTACCATTTTCTGCTGCTTTCCTGGTCCTTAAACAGGAAGCTGGATGGGAAGAAGAGCAGCCGGGACTCAAGTTGACACACATATGGGGTACCAGTGCTGTAGATGGAGAGGTGAAGACCACTCAATTTGAGTCCTTGCTACTTGTCTCCCAATCCAGCTCCCTGCTAATATGCTTGGGAAGGAAGCAGAAGATGACTCATGTGTTTGGGCCCCTGCCACCTACATGGGAGACCCAAATGGAGTTCCTGGGTCCTAGCTTTGGCCAGGCTGTTGTGGCTATTTGGGAAGTGAGCCAGTGGTTGGATGATTCTTTCTCTCACTCACTCTCTCTATTGCTCTCCCTTTTAAACAAACAAACAAATAAAAATAAAGGTATGATCTGGTGTGGTTACAAAATCACACTTGATCTTCAATTGTTGGGTGGCAAAGATGTTACAGCGAGACATGCACAAAAATGCTATGATGTAAGTAATTTAACTATAAAAGAGTGATTAAAATGTCATTGGGTCTTTATAATACTTCACAGTGGCAGATGGATTAATGAGGAAGAGCTTTTAATTCACACAGAGGTTTATGGGATGTCTATGATAAGCACTTAAGACCATTACTAAACTTTTTTTCTCATTTTGATTACCCTTCTTCATGATGCTTAATAACTGTCCAACTTCTTAATATGCTCTTAAAATCTGCCCCTTCAAGATAAAAGCAATAAAAGAACTGGGTTTCTGCTATCCATTCAAGAGAAACCTGGATTGAGCTCCCAGCTGCAGTCCAGTCCCAATTTTTTCAGACATCAGAGAAATGGGCCAGAGTATGGGAACTCGGTCTGTCTCTAACGTCTCAAATAAATAAGTGAAAAAAATTTTTTTTAAGATTTATTTATTTTTACTGCAAAGTCATATATATAGAAGAGACAGAAAGGTCTTCCGTCCGATGATTCACTCCCCAAGTGACTGCAATGGTCAGTGCTATGTCAATCCAAAGCCAGGGTCCAGAAACTTCTTCCAGGTCTCCCACGTGGGTGCAGGGTCCCAAGGCTTTGGGCCGTCCTCGATTGTTTTCCCAGGCCACAGGCAGGGAGCTGGATGGGAAGCGGGGCCGCTGGGATTAGAACCGGTGCCCATATGGGATCCCTGTGCGTTCAAGGCGAGGACTTTGGCCACTAGGCCTCCTTGCTGGGCCCAATAAATAAAAAATTTCTAAAAAATCATCTTTGAGCAATCAAATCCATGTTAAAAAAAGAACATTGGAAAACACATGATTGGATGTTGCTATCATTACATCGTTTTTCCTAAAGGTCTGTTTACAATTCCTTTCATCAGTCATAACTAGATACTTAAAAAAAGAATTGGAAATGAAATTTTTTTTTTTTAAAGATTTATTCATTTTTATTACAGCCAGATATACACAGCGGAGGAGAGACAGAGAGGAAGATCTTCCCTCCGATGTTTCACTCCCCAAGTGAGCCGCAACGGGCCGATGCGCGCCGATCCGATGCCGGGAACCTGGAACCTCTTTCAGGTCTCCCACGCGGGTGCAGGGTCCCAATGCATTGGGCCGTCCTCAACTGCTTTCCCAGGCCACAAGCAGGGAGCTGGATGGGAAGTGGAGCTGCCGGGATTAGAACCGGCGCCCATATGGGATCCCGGCGCGTTCAGGGCGAGGACTTTAGCCGCTAGGCCACGCCGCCGGGCCCGGAAATGAAATTTTTTAACCTGTGATTAAAATCATTTAGTTGAGGAGTTGTCATAGCTTTTGACTACACTTTATTACAATTATAAAAATATAATGATTATGCAATAAATAATTTTAATCATAAAGTTATAAAAATCTTTCTGTTGGTTTTAAAAAGACTTTGCAGTGCTGAATGGAAACGTTTTAGATTGTTGATTTCTCACCACATCTTGATACAACTGGAGCCTCTGCTTCCTTTATTTGAGAGACAGGAACTCAATCTAGGTCTCCCATGTGGGAGACAGGAACCCAATTCCTTGAGTCATTGCTATTGCCAACTTTAGTCTGCATTGGCAGAAAGCTGGAGTCAGAAGAGCTGGGGATTGAAGCTGGGCATTCTGATATGGAATGATGTGTCTTAATTACTAGGCTGGACACCTGCTCCCGACTATCTTCTTCTTCTTTGCATATCTCTTCTCTTCGCTGATTTTCCTCACCCTTGTTCTGCAGGCACTGCATCTGTGAGTGTGATGTTGGACTTCAGCACAACAGGCACACTCCCCTCCCCGGTCTTGTGTCCAAACACTTTGAAACCTGGTTACTTTTCCTACTCTGGCTTCTGGAAGACCATAAGAGGAAGCCCAGCCTCTCTGTAATACAGATGTGCTTCTGCCTCACCTGCCTCTGCTGATTCTTTTCCAGGACCTTCTGCTCTTTCTACTTGTTTGAGGTCTAAGTTTGTGACCAGATCTCACTCAGTTCCCATTTCCTTCCTGAACCTCTTTGGCCTTGACCTTCCCAGTCCTCTTTGTCTTGTCCTTGTCTGAATGGTTTTCTCCTGTGCTTGCCTGCACTATTGGGCAGCACACCACACTGTGAGATCCCCATGGAGCCCCAGCCCCTAGAACAGAGACTGGAAACAGTGAAGTGTGGAGCATGTGGGCTACACTTGGGAAGTGTGTGTTGACAAGAGTGACATCTGGGACCTGCATGGTGACTTGTTTGCATCTGTCACATGTGCATTTGTCTGTGGTGGGGGTCGAGGGAGTGTTCAGACACTGTATCATTAGATTACTGCCCGCCTGGTGGCAGAGGAGACATGAGGGGTCAAGAGGGGTGAGGCAGCTCAACCTGTTCTGAAAGGAACAGCCAGCTACCCTGAGCCCGGGGAGCTGAGGGCTAGACACAGGCGGCTCCTCCCTTGGGTAAGAGTTACGGTAATAACAGCTGTTCTAGGCCAAAATACATTTAGTGACATCCTGGGAGAGTTTGGTGCATGAGGCATGCTTTAAAAATACATGAGAATTTAAGTTTTTTTCACACCTGCTGGGAAAACATGTCCTCTCATCTAGGCTAATATTAGGGCTGTTTATTTTCTAAGGCTGACATTTCCTTGGCCATCTTAGATTGCTGCTAGAGATAGAATGACTGATACAGACTTTGGCATCCTTCATCCAACAAGGATTCACAAGGGCAAGTAGGTGCAAGTCACAGCAGCACAGACAGACAGACGCCCTGAAACCTGTGGCTACTACTCCCCAGGGGGCCAGTATCTGACACATAGCTGATTCTAGGGTCAATGTGACTTCTGAATAAAGGATTCCAGTTCAGAGGAAGACATTTCTTTAGAAAAGAAATTTATTTTGTTTATTTGAATGGCCGAGACAGAGAAGGAGGGAGAGAGATCTTCCATCCACTGTTTTACTCCCCAAATGAATGCAATGACTGGGCCTGGGTCAAGACAAAGCCAGTAGCCTGGAGCTTCATCTAGGTCTCCATGTAGATGGCAGGGGCCGAAGGACTTGAACCACCTTCCACTGCTTTCCCAGGCACATTAGCAGGGAGCTGATAGGGAAGTAGAGCAGCTGGGACTGGAATCAGTGACTATGTAGGATATCAGCATTACAAGTGGCAGCTTAATCTGCTGTCCACAAGGGTAGTTCCAAAGAGGGAACTCGTCATGAAAGAGATTGACAGATTCAAGTGTCTAATTTTGCATATGGAACAAGAAATAGCCCTTCAAGGGGAGGGAGGAACAATCACCTTGGAGGACGGGGGAACAATTTAAAGAAATAGCTTCATTTCCTGAAATAAAAACAAACTCTTCAAACTTTAAGTGAGGAAGTAATGCAAACCTTGAATGGGAGGGGGAGGGAGGTGGTGTTTTCGTTTGAGAAAGGCCCTGCACAAGCACCTCTTTACCTCTGGGCTTTGCCTCTCTTTGGGTACAAAGCTCCCCATTCTCCCTGGGTCAAGTGGATGGTGGAAGTCTCTCTCACGGTGCCTTCAACTGAAATGGACTGGAACTTTACAAATACAAGGTAGGCAAAACTTTCTATGTTTGGAGGGTTTCATAACTAAGTCCATGAAACAGAGAGTAGGCCAGCTAACAGGAGAAAAGGTATATGAATTTGTTATGTGCATGGGAGCATCACATGGAAGAAAAAAGACTAAGCATTTAGACTAACAATTATGACACCTGCATCTAATATAGAATACCTTAGTTCAATAGCCAGCTCCTGATTGCAGCTTCCTACCAATGCAGACCCTGGGAGGCAGTGGTGATGTCTTAAGTAATTGGGTTTCAGCCACCCATGTGAGAGAACTGGATTGAGTTCCCAGCCCCTACTGTTGTAGACATACAGGGTATGAACCAGCAGAGACATTTTCTGTCTCTGTATCTTACATACATACATACATAAATAAATAAATTTTTGAAAGTTTTGTTGTTTTGATAGGCAGGTTATAGAGAGAAGAAGAGACAAAGAGAAAGATCTTCGATCTGCTGGATCACTTCCCAAATAGTCACAATGGCTGAAACTGAGCCCATCTGAAGCCAAGAACGGGAGCTTCCTCCAGCTCTCCCATGTGGGTGCAGGGTCCCAAGGACTTTGGTCATCTTCTGCTGCTTTCCCAGGCCATAAACAGAGAGAGCCAGATGGGAAGTGGAGCAGCTGAGACATAAACTAGTACCCATATAGGACATTGGCACTTGAAGGTGGGCAATTAGCTTGTTGAGCCACAGAGTTGGCCCCAATAAGTAAATTTTTAATAAATTTATACCCAAACTTCCTTGAGGCCTAGAAATTTGTATTTATAGGGGAGAGGGCAAAGGAATGCAGGCAATTTAGGGGAGAGTGAAGGCTTTTGGGGAAGGTGAATGGATCCTCAGAAGATAGGAAATCACCTGTGATTATCTGGGCATGATGTAAATCGACTTTTCCTGGTTTATGAAACCTTTAGAGGGTTGTCTTTGGCCTGTAAGGGAAGTTCAGAGAAAAGACTCTCCTGCATTTGTTGTCTTTGGGTTGAAATCATCAGCATCCAAATCAGCACATTTTAGAATGAGATTCTAAGGCTTCATGTGTCTTCAGCAGCAGCAGCAGAGTTAAATTAAATTGGATAGCAGGTAAGACTGCCATCTGAAATGCCAGCTTCCCATAGGGACAATGGTTCAAGTCCCAGCTACTTCACTTCACATCCAGCTCCCTGCTAATATGCCTGGGAAAATTAGCAGATGATGTCCCAGATGTTTGGGTCCCTGCACCCATTTGGGAGACCTGGAAGAAGCTCTAGGTTTCTAACTTCAACCTGGCCCAGCCCCTACCATTGCAGCCATTTGGGAAGTAAAGTAGATGGGGAACCTTTCTCTCTCTTTCTATGACTTTACCTTTCAAAGAAATAGAATAAATCTTTAAAAATTAAATTAAAATTTCCATCACAGAGGCTATCTTCTGGCAGCCATTTGCCTAGGAGCTGTCTTCCAATGCAACATGAGGATGGCAGCCCATCTTCTTCTCTGGGCTGCTGGGGCTTCTTGGATTACTTCAGTACTTACATAAAAATGTTAACCCTCTCTGGTGTGGAGCAAATTCAATGAGTCATCATCTTCCATTTGATTCCCCCAGGGGATTGTTCTGGAATAGGTAGGACAAGTCAGGCCCTGGCCAGCACCAAACCCACAACTCTGGCTATAGGGTCCCCGTCCACCTCCCAGCTACACTCCAGACCCACTCCAGAACACTAGGCTTCTGAGGACAGAAGGGCTTTGCCATTATACTCTCTGTTGAGCAGGAGAAACAGGTCTCAAACCTGCCTTCTTAATTGGTACATGGTGCAAGGCTTTATAACTGAGGTAGGAGAAAGCTTGAAATATGGATAAGACTGGCAAGGCCAATTGAAGGGCCTGGAGATCAGACTCAATGGTCTCAGTAACTCTAAAGTTTGAATATCTGAGTTTCAGGGACCTTCACCTGACAGGGCTCATGGGTAATCTATTTCCCATATTGCTCTGGCTTTTTTGGTTCCGCCAGTCAGATCTTCCTCCTTTGTGCATGTCTAGGCCTTGAGACAAGCCCCTCCCGAGGTCCCTAACTTGGTGGGTTCTGCCTATGAGAAAGTAACCATTCCCTAAAACACAAAAACTTTAAAAATATGATTAGACTGGGCCCGGCGGCGTGGCCTAGCGGCTAAAGTCCTCGCCTTGAAAGCCCTGGGATCCCATATGGGCGCCGGTTCTAATCCCGGCAGCTCCACTTCCCATCCAGTTCCCTGCTTGTGGCCTGGGAAAGCAGTTGAGGACGGCCCAATGCATTGGGACACTGCACCCGTGTGGGAGACCTGGAAGAGGTTCCAGGTTCCTGGCTTCGGATCGGCACGCACCGGCCCATTGCGGCTGACTTGGGGAGTGAATCATCGGAGAGAAGATCTTCCTCTCTGTCTCTCCTCCTCTGTGTATATCTGGCTGTAATAAAATAAATAAATCTTTAAAAAAATATATGATTAGACTCGTTGTTGCATCATGAAATGGGGAGACTTTCAGAAAAAGAGTGGGACATGAGGGGAAACCTGCTAAAAGGCAGCCCAATACCATTCCCAAAAGCATGGAAATGCTAGGTTGGTGCACAGAATGTTAGCTAGGGATAGACATGGCTGAGCAGTTATTAAGTGCAAGTACCCTCATTCTTTTTTTAAAAAAGATTTTATTTTATTTTATATTTTATTTGAAAGGCAGATATATACAGAGAGAAGGAGATACAGAGAGAAAGATCTTCTGTCTGCAGGTTCACTTTCCAAGTAGCTGTAATGGCCAGAACTGAGCTGATCTGAAGCCAGGAGCCAGGAACTTCTTCGAGGTCTCCCATACGGGTGCAGGGTCCCAAAGCTTTTGGCCATCTTCTACTGCTTTTCCAGGCCACAAGCAGGGAGCTGGATGGGAAGTGGAGTAGCTGGGACATGAACCAGCATTCATATGGGATCCTAGCAGATGCAAGGCGAGGATTTAGCCACTAGGCTATTGTGCTGGGCCCAACTACTCTCACTCTCAAGCACAATTTACTCAAACTCCCCAGTAGCTGTATGTAACAGGGAGGAAAATAATAAAGAGCAAAGAGCTGTCATCAGATCCCAACACAGGAGCTGACTTTGAAGCCTTGTGGGTGCAGGCCTGACACTGCACCTTAGAGGACTGAATGAGGAGGGGGAGGGCTAGAGTGCAGAAACACCAGGCCCTGCAAACAATGCCAGCCCCAGAACGACACTTGTTCATAAAGAGCAGCAAAAATTTCTGGAAGGTTCTTGGAACTCTTTGGAAACTCTGGAAACACAGCCCTTTATAATTGGCAACCCTTTTTGAGTCCTCACCAACAGCCAAGCTTGCTTTAAGTAGTTTACTTCAGATAACTCATTTAATCTCCTCAGCAACCCTGGGAAGCAGGTACTATTATTATCTCCATTTTACAAAGGAGAAAAGGTTAAACAACTTGCCTACACGCACAGAAACCATAAAAAGCAGGGCTGGGATTTGAACCTAAGTGATTCAACTCCAGTCCCTGCTCCCAGGGACACAATTGCCACCTTGTTACTGCCCTTCTTAACCCTGATTGGACCCTTTGTGGATGTCACTGTTGGTGAGGGTCCCCCATTCTTCCCCTTAAAGTTGTTGGAATCTGTACTCCAAGGGATCTTAATGCCAGGAAATAACTGAAGCCATCCGTGAACTGTCTAGGGCTCTGAGGACCCCAGTCCTTAATTTATCACTGCTATGAGGATGTTTGTTTCATCTGATGTCCCCTTACTATCCATCTCCTGCTTGGTTTCCTTGGAGCACCCCAATTTCTCTCTGTGGCGAAGCAAAGAGCATGCACCAAGGGACTTGCAGCAAAACAAACTGTGGCAACCCTCCGAGGTCTCACAGCTTCCATTTAGCAAGCAGCTCAGGAACCTCTGCGGGCAAAACCCTTGGGGAAAGTGCAGCTGTTCATCACTTGCTTGGTTGTGAAGGGTGAGCAGGGCTGGGGAGTGGCCCCAGCTCTCTAGGGTGTGATGGGGCAATCGGCAGTGGTTGGGATAGGGTGGAGCTGCCGCTGGACTCCTCAGCAGGTCCTCAGGCTGCCCACGGCTGACATCCTTACTCCATTCTGAAGCAGAAGAGGCTGGAACTTGCTTGTTTACTATTTATACCATCGTTGCTATCTAGGGGTTTTCTTTGAAGCAAACTGGTAAGCTGTGAGGCATGAAAGTACATTTCTGGCTCAGTGCTGTGCACGTCATCACATTCCAACACGTGAGCGTACGCATGCACATGCGCGCACACACACACAGATTCAGTGGCTACAAAGCTTGTACTTATTCCCCTGATGCCTCCGTTTCCTTCTGGATCTGTACATTACAGATACAGCCGCATTCCAGTGTCAACCCTCACCCCCGACCCGCACATGTGTGCACAAGTATGCACACACAGCTCCTGAACGCAATCTGGCTCCTGTTTCCTTCTCTGGCCTGTGAAGCTTCATTTCAGTCTCCTTAAGATTATGCCCTGCTCTTTACCAGCACATATACATTTTTAAACAAATGTACCTTTAAAAAAAAAGACAAATTTTTATATTTGAGAACCAGAGAGCAGAGATCTTCTATCTGCCAAACTCACTCCCCTGCCCAAAATGCTTACAACAGCTGGGGCTGAATTGAGTCAAGCTCCATCCAGGAGCCAGGGACTCCATCCAGATCTCCCATATAGGTGTCAGGAAGGTGGAAGCACAGAGTAGTCAGGACTTGAACCAAGCACCCCTAGATAGAATGCAGATACGGCAAGCAGCAGCTCAACAGCTGTGCCACATGCCTGCCCCTGGCTACCATCTTTAATCCTCTTGGCTCCACCTTCTATATCTTTCACCTCCAGGAAAAACCCATCTTCTGAGGAAGCAAATTCCACCCCTATTCCTATCCCTAGGCCTTCCTAGAGCATAGCATCTGAACTAAGTGAGGTTTTTTATTTTTAATTTTTTGTTACTCAGGTATATTGAGGTGCAATTCACACAGCTAAAACATAGTCTTTTGGGAATACAATTCTATGATTTTTGACAAACACACATGTCTGTGCAATCAGTGCCACATGACAAACAGAACAGCTCCATCACCCTAAAATGTTCTCTCATGCACCTGTGTAGTCAGCTATTGCTTCTCTCAACTGCCACTCCAGGTCGGTTTTACTTTCTTCCCCTGGCTTTGCTTTTTCCAGAATGTCACAGCTGGAGCCCAGCTTGTTTCACTGGAGAAGCCCTTTGGCGATGTCAGTGTCAGCTGTTGCCAGGATCCATAGTCCACTCCTTTTAATGCTAGGTAGTATTCCAAAGTATGGCTGCACCACATGTATTTCTCTGTTTCCCAGGTGAGAGACATTTCTGCTGCTTCCAGCTTGGGGCAGTTATGAAGAAAGCTGATATACACATTCATTCATGTGGAGGTTTTAATAAAGATGTGTGCTTTCTCCTGGGAAAATATCTGGGAATGGGACTTCTAAGTATATATATATAACTGAAGAAACAGCCAAACTGTTGCCAAAAATGGCCACAGTATTTTGCATTTCTACCGGAAGCATAATATAGATCCAGTTCTCCATGTCCTTACTAATGTTAGATGTTGTCAGAGTCCCTGCTATACTCTCCCTCCATTCTAAAGATGTGCTCCATGGCATTTTAATAAGCTATTCTGTGTTTCTTTCCTTCAAACGGCAGTTCTAGAAGGCAGAAAATAGGATTTGTTTATTTCTTGATTGCCTACACAGCAACGTCAGGGTGGGAGCTCCATAAAGCTTTATCACAAGCGAGGATGAATGAATGCAGCTTTCCAGGGGGCTTGACAGTCTCTCGACTGCCAAAAAGCATTGCAGTGCATGACTCCTCAAATCACGGGTCAGTACCTGGTCTGCCTCCATCCTCCCCCCTTCTTGAAGCCACACCACCTTCAGGCTGTTATCTGTGGTTCTTTCTTGTAGTGTGAGGTCTGCTGCATTAGTTTCATTCCCTTGGGGACAAACTGGGTGCAAAGAAGACCTTCCCCTTGTGCGATCAAGAGGGGGAACTCCAGTGAAGAACAGTTGCTTATGTCTAGATGATTGAAATAAAAGCTCAGGAAGTGGGTGACAACATACTGACAACCTCAGGGTAGACTGCAAGAGAGGCAGCTCTACAGCCTTAGAACCTGTCCCTCATCCACTCAGAGAGTCCTGCAAATTGTCCCCAGAGTGTGGCTCCTGGATTAGTAAGAGAGACAAGCTGCTCAGCAGAGAAGGTGAGCACAGTCAAGAACAGTAGGCCAATCACAGGCAAGAACACTGTGAACGAGCTTGTGTGAGGAAGGCCTGTGGAAGCAAGAGAGGCATTGCCTGCAGGAGCTGACTTGGATCTCCTGACCCAATCACGTGGCATCTAAGATCAGCAGTCAGGTAGGGCTCTGAGGACCTGACCACAACATGCCTGGCCTGGCCTCTGCACTCTAAGGCATCTTCAATCCCCTACAGAAGGGCCTCAATGCAAAGTGACTGTAAAGACCATATATTCCAAATCCTCTCTAAAGGGGAGAGACTTGAGACCTAAGAGGGAAGATGTGATAGGGGTGACCACATGGCTCATTAGTAGTAGAGATAAAACTGAATTCAGGTCCATGAACCCTTGAGAACAATTTTGAATGTGGACTCCTGGAAGCTCCTCAAGAAAGTCTGATCAGTTCAACAACAAAAAGCTAAAGTGAGAACCCTCATCTGAGCCCAGATAGGTCTAACCAGTGCCTGCCTCTCCAAACTGCTTGCACTTGTGTGGTCCTTAGCCACCGGGGTTTAGGCCTGTGAATGCAGTGCCGATGGCTCTCTGCTTCACAACACCACTCTCACAAACCACGGGTTAGCTACTCCTGGGGAACATTAGGCCAAGAAGCAGTCACTCCTGCAGAGTCGTTTCTCATGGAAGGTATGGCAAATGGTGGGAAGGGTATGAGATTGAGGAAGAGACTGTCTCCCACCACATCCCCTGGGGCTCTCTTCTCTTGCTGCATGCTGACTGGTGGATTACTCTGGGTGGCTGTGGGTTGAAGTGGAGCTGACTCTGCTCATATTTAAAAGGCTAACAGTGACCTGAAGCCTAGATGCGCAACCACTTTTAATTACCCTATGCTCCTCTTCATTATTAATACTACATGATTGAGCCTCTCGCCACAATTTTATGGAAAACTTAGCCCCTTTGAAGATCTAACATACTAATTGCATTTGGGGATATGTAGTTTGTCCTCTCTTTTCCTCTTCATAAGCTCCCCCTTAAGAGACAGGCTCAGCTACCATGTGATCTTCCAGCTACAGTTAATTGGTCCAGAATCAGAGCCCATCTTAATCATGAACAATCTATTGACAGGTCAATAACCAATCAGATTTATTGTCTCAAGGACTTCAAGCAAGTACAACATATTCTACAGAACTCATTCAGGGTTCCAGAGCTACTGAGAGTGGGGAACTTTGCCCACTAGCCAAGACTGTAAACAAGCTGAAAGGCATTTCTGAGGAAGTTGCAAGGAGAAAAGCATCTCCCATATGCAAATAGATGCAGCCCAGGGGTGGGGGACAAAGATAGAGGATCAATAAGGGAGGGCCTTTGGATCATTTTAAACAGGACTTGCGTAGCTCTGAAAGCAAGAGCTATGATCAAAAAGGAAGTCTTCGTAGTGTGTCTCAGCCACCCAGTGGTGGTCTGTTTTCCTGAGAAAATGTCAGACTCAGTCACTCACACTCATGATAGTTCACTTGTAATAATCCATTACTGGCCAAGTGGGAAAGGAAATAAATGTAGCCGAATGTCTCATCATTTAAAAAAAAAAAAAAAAAAAAGGAGAGGAGGGGGAAGAGAGGAGTCTGGCCTATGTCCCAATGACTCAGATTTCCTAGGTCTGAATTGTCCTTTATTTCCAGGTGGTGTCCCATTACCTAACAATAGCGACCTCCTTTAATTTGGCTGACATGAGTGCCTTTGGCATCCAGTAATCCATCCTGCAATGCCTTTCAATCTTTATGTAATTTGATTTCATGTATTATAAAAATGATCACTGTTGAAATGCCAAGGGAAGGCCCTGGAGTTGGCCATGATAATATCTAAAGCTCCCTGGTTCCCATGACAATTGGTCCAGGTGGAAGGAAGCAACATTAAGATGCTGAGTGAGAAGAGGGAGGCAAGAGTCCTCAGCTTTGCAACTGTGGACAAAGTTTCCTGGGGGCTGAGAGAGGGCATCTAGCCAGAGCCAGAGAGTGTCTTCCTTTGACTTGTTTTGGTCCCCAGAGAGAAAGTGTCCAATGTTACCTCAATCAGTTCTTTCACTCATTCCACAGACACTTATAGTGGCCAATTATAGTGATGACCCTGGATTTGATATGGAGGAAACAGATAAATAGGACACAGTTTCTTCTCACGGTTTAAGGAGGGAGGCAAACATTTTGGCACCTTGCTGGTACTGCCACTACCAATTATGGTCTGCTTTTCCTGAACATGATTTATCTCTGCCTTTCTTTGGGCTTAAGAGTGCAGAAAGAAAAGACAATCTGAGCTATCATCTCTGTCTCCCTCCACTGAGACTTGTTCCAGGCCCAACACTCAGAAAGTAACTGGACAGTTGGCAACAGAACTTGAATTCAGTTGTTCTTCCAATGTGTACCCTAAAGCTGACCCTAGCCCTGACCAGAAAATTCTGGAAATATTGTGTTCTTTCTTGGTCATGGGGAGGGGTAAGGAACATGGGTACAATCATTCAAACATGGGGGAAAAACTCCCAGAAAATACTACACTTACCAAAACAGCTGGGGTCAGGCCACATGGAAGTCAGAAACTAAGAACTCTATCTGGCTTTCCCACACGGCCCAAGCACTTGCGCCATCACCTACTACCTCCCAGGAACATTGGCAGGAAGCTGGATTGGTAGTGCAGAGTAGGTTAGAATCAAACCTACGCTCCAATGGGATGCAGAGGTCCCAGTCAGTGGTTTAATTTGCTGTGCCACAACACCCACTGCTGCAACCAACTCTTGACTTGGTTTGTGATTTGAGTTGTATTTCTCCTAATTTCTCATGATAACTTCGATTTACCACCAGGAGTCGGATCAACATAGATTATCTAAATGCAAAAGCATCATCTTCAGGCAGAGAGAGCAGGATGTTCTGTATTCAAGACATTAGGGAAACAAGTGTCCTAAGATCCCCAACAGCATAATGTCTCATGCAGGAGCAGTGTATCATGTCACTATGCCAAAAACAAATCCAGTAGTGACAAATATGAAACTGCACAGGGAAGATTGAAAAAGAGAACTGGGCCCGGCGAGGTGGCCTAGCGGCAAGGATCCTCACCTTGAACGCACAGGGATCCCATATGGGCGCCGGTTCTAATCCCGGCAGCTCCACTTCCCATCCAGCTCCCTGCTTGTGGCCTGGGAAAGCAGTTGAGGACGGCCCAAAGCCTTAGGACCCTGCACCCGCGTGGGAGACCCGGAAGAGGTTCCAGGTTCCTGGCTTCGGATCGGCGCAGCACTGGCCGTTGCGGTCACTTGGGAGTGGATCATCGGATGGAGGATCTTCCTCTCTGTCTCTCCTCTGTATATCTGACTTTGTAATAAAAAATAAACAAATCTTAAAAATATATACATATGAAAAAGAGAACTGACAGAAGGCAGCTTTCTTTGAAGTTCTCAACAGAAGTGATCGATGGTCGCCTAGCTTAGTTGCATTTACCCACATGGACATGCAGTTCTTAATTAGCTGCAGATCCAAATTTTACATAACGCAAAGGACCAATACACCACCCTTTCCTTCTGAAGCCTCTGCTTTCAGGGTTACCTTTCACCCTACACTCTGCCAAAACCCAAACTTAGCCATCTCCTTTCAATATTCCAATCATTACTGGGACCTAACTTCAGTTAATAAGGGTGTTATTGTAAGTGAAATAAAAAAGAACACACATTGAAAAAATGTTCAGGGCCAGCAGAAATGCCTTTGAAAGTGCTTGCTTTTTATCTTGGAATATGCAATGGCATATCAGGAGCAGGTTTTGATGCCTGCATTAGGAAGATAATAGAAATGTAATGCCAATTTTAATGCCGTGGGCCACTCTAGGCTGTAACAAATTAGTAGTAGAATGTTCTTTGCTCTAAGAAAAAAGGAAATAAGGTTTACTGGTGCAATGGACGGCTAACCACATTTCAGATTCAGGCACCTTCTCCGCCCTGAAGATAGCTCATCTGTCACCAATCTTGAGTTCTTTTCCTCAGGTCCTTCAATCCCCTTCAACATGAAGATCTGTCAAGTTTGACATTCAAGTCAGCAGCACTGCCAAGGGAGCGGAGAGTGACAGTGCTTCCATCTCTAGATCCTGGCACATTTTGTTCTCCACTAGATTCCAGGAAGGTCTGAATAGGAATCAACATTCTGCCCCAGGCCCCATAATCCCAGGAAAGGAGAAGGGACAGGAGTAGAGGTCTCTTTAATGAAATTTGGGCTAATTCTGAACTTGTTTAGGCACCGCTATTGTAAGTGAATGATCACCCCAGTTGCATATTTATAGGACCCTGTCATTGCTTGGGAGAGAGTTCT
Organism: Ochotona princeps; assembly: GCF_030435755.1. NCBI lineage: Eukaryota > Metazoa > Chordata > Mammalia > Lagomorpha > Ochotonidae > Ochotona > Ochotona princeps. Next base: position 93,549,938 of record NC_080833.1, read on the forward strand.
AGAAGAGTTCTCTGGGGAAGGTCACCAAAGAAGAAACCAGGCTTTCCTTGAGCAGGTTACCTTTTGGGCTCTCAGTTTCTTTATTCATTACTTGAGTCATTGGCTTTCAATGAGGCCTAGTTTTGCTCCCAAGGGAACATTTGGCAATGTCTGAAGACATTTTGGATTACAGCAATGTGAGAGAGTATGTGGGCCATTATCATCTGCGGACATTGCTCAACAGCTTACCCAGCGTAGACATCACATGCCTCAACAACAAATACTTGGTTTGAAAGGTCAAGTGTGCCAAGGCTAAGAAACCCTGCAGTAGATGAGCTCTACGTTCCCTTCAAAGTAGAATATCTGCCCTTTCACAAGAATATTAAAAACCCACATGGGGAGTGGGCTTTTAGCCCAGTGGTTGCAATGCTGATGTCCCACATCACAGTGTCTAGATCTAATTCCTGGCTCTGGATCCTGGCTCCAGCTTCCTGTTAATGTACACCCTGGTAGGCATCAGTGATAGCTCAAGTACCTGGTGAACATGTGGGAGACCTGGATCGAGTCTCCTGCTCCCAGCTTTCAGCTGGCCTCAGCCTTGATCATTTTAGATATTCAAGGAGTGATGCTGTGGATAGGAGTGCTCTAGTTTTCTGTCTTTCAAATAAATTTTATTTTCAAATAAAGTAACTCCCCACATGAACATGTATAACTAGGATCCCTCAAGATTTTTTTTAATTTGACTTAATTTATTTATTTAAAAAGTAGAAAAATGGTATCTCTCTCTCTCCTTTTGAGAAGCATTCCACTCCTGACTTTTTCTTGGGAGGTGCTTTCCCCTTCCTCTTCTTTCCCCACTCACCTGATCCCTTTGCAAATAAACTTCTCTCAATAATAGTATTAATAATAATAATAATAATAATAATAATAGAAAGAGAGAGATTTCCCATCTGCTGTTCATTCTACAAATGCTTGCAATAGCAGGGACTGAGCCAGTCCCAAACCAGGAGACAGGAACTCAGTCTGGGTGGTAAGGCCCACACTGTATGGTTCATCATCTATTATTTCCCAGGTTGTACATTATTCGGAAGCTAGAATGGCAAGTAGAGCCAGGACTCAAACCCAGACCCTCTGATATGGGATGTAAAAGTCCCAAGTAATGCCTTAACCACTGTGCCCCACTCCCACTTCATCCCCCAAGTTCTGATGGCAAAATTCAAGGCACTTATTCCAGGCACAGGAAGGCCTGCTGCCACTTCTGTCCCTACTTTCTGGGCCCACCTTTCAAGCCAAGCAGATGCAGAGCCAGTTTCTATTTTCTGTCTCTCCACCCTAGGCCCTGCTCCAAGCTCAACAGAACACCTGTCATTCCCAGTCAGAAAAGTTTGTTTGGAGTGGGGTCAGAGTCTATGATGATGTCACTCCATTGACTGCTGGACCATCAATCACCACTGAGCTTTTCTCACTCTGTGCCTTGTGTGTCAGCTGCAGTCTTATATCACTGTCTTAGGCCCATTTCTTTCCTCCTCTGGGTTTTAGGTCTGCCAGCTCCAAAGACTCATCTTCCCCAGAGCTGGGAACCCAAACCCTTTACCCACCTCACCTGTGGTGGGCTTAGACTCATGGTCTTAAAGAGGAGTTCAGGATTCAAGCTGTAGTCCTTTGTTCTAGGAACTGAAATAAAAGGAAAGGCTTGAGGTACATATGAATGTATGTACTGAAATAAAAGGAAAGGCTTGAGACACGTGGTACTAGTTCTCTCTCCTACATTCAGGCAGACATCACTAATTTATCACAGCACTTTTCCCCCACTGAGCTAGATCCTAGTTAAACACCATACTTACTCCACATAGTTACCCCTAGCAGATCAGAATTGCCATTCTAATTTTGACTGATTTCCTTTCCAGTCTCTGAATCTTTTGGTGCAGATGGCAGGGGTTGGGAGAGATAAGGAGATGAGATCTGCAGCTAGATTATAGGCTCCATGAGTGCCAGCATAAGTTCTGATTCATTCACTAATGTATCCCAAGTATACCCAGGGGAGCCTCAGTAAGAATGTGTGGAGTGAATGAAGAAGCCCTCAGCTGTGATCTCCTTAAGGCCCACATTGAAGGGTTGGTTTGATGGCTCATCTGGCTAACCCTCCCCTTGTAAGCACCAGTAAACTATATGAATGCAGGTTCTAGTCCTAGCTGTTCCACTTTTGATCTAGTTCCATGCTTATGGCCTGGAAAAGAAGTAGAGGACAGCCCAAAGCTTTGGGACCCTGTACCTGTGTGGGAGACCAGAAAGAAGTTTAAAAATAAATAAAGATACATTTATAAATAAAGATTCTTTTATTTGTAGCTGAAAGGTAGAGTTACAGAGAGAAGGAGAAACAGAGAAAGAGAGAGAACTTCCATCCACTGGTTCACTCCCCAAATGGCTGCAACAGCCAGAGCTGGGTCAGACTGAGGCTAGGAGCTCTAAAGTCTATCCTACTCTCCCATTTGGCTCACGAGGATCCAAGGACCTGGACCATTTACACTGCCTTCCCAGGCACATTAGCAGGGAGTTATATCTAAAGTGGAGCAGTCTGGACTCTAACCAATTGCTATTGCTGTTGCAGGCAGTGGCCTATCATGCTGTGCCACAACATGTGCACCTGAGACATTCTAAGAAATTGTTCCTTAGTTATCGGATGTTTATACTTAAGTGACTGTCTTGTACCCTTTTATAGGAAATCTTTTCACCATCCCCTGGTGAGGGCCACTTGTAGGTGTCTGCTTTCCTGGATGAAGGAATGCCTGGGGAGAGGCAAAGCATTTTCCCTGGGTGTGTCTTGAGGGTGTTCCCAGAGAAGACTGGTGTGTGAGGTGGGGGACTGAGTGGAAAAGAGCCACCTTAGTATGCTGAGAACCAAAAAACAAAGGATAGGTGAATTCTTTCTCTCTCCTTCTTGGAGCTGGGACATCAGAACTCCAGCCTCTTTGGCCTTTGGAATCCAGGACTCTGCTCAGCGCCACTGTCCCTCCCCCCACCCAATCCCCTCCTCCCCACTGCTCTTGAACTGAGAATCACACCCCAGCTTCTCTGGGTTTGCACAAAGTCCTGCTGTGGACAACCCTGGCTCTCAAACTTGCAGACAGCCTGTGGTGGGACTTGTCATCCTCAGAATCCCATTGCCAATTCCACTGATAACCCCCACTTGTAAACATCTTGTGTGGACACACACTCTGGGGAGCCCTGACAAATCTACCTAGCCCCCACCCTCCTTGGTCCACTTCCTCGCCATCCCCTTGATCCATTGCCCTACTCCAGTTCTGGGCCCCATCCAGCCAGAATTGCTGTGTCATATTCCCTGCCTGGTGCTGCTGAGCTATTTTACCCACCTTTGGCTTCCTGGAACCCTCTTGAGCAAACAGCTGAAGGCCCTTAGCATCCTTCCCCAGTCATTCAAAGCCTGGGGGGGGGGGCTAAATGCAGGGCTCCTTGGAGTGGGATTCAGGGTGGGGGGGGCTTCTGCAGCAGTGAAGTAATGCAGCTAATGAGCCAAGAAACACATGGTCTTAGGATTTGGAAAACTTCATCGCTTCCCTGGCTCTGCGCCAAAGCAATCATTTTAAGGTGTTTTGGGGTTGGGGGGTGACTAGAGAAGAGGCTGGCTTGTTTAGTCCTCTTGCCACCCCCACCCCCACCCAATCTCTCCAACTGCAGACAGGGATAGGTTAATGAGCTGTGCAAGCTGAATTCACCCAGGAAATGTAGCAAGGCTGCTCCCGGGGACCTATTCCAGAAGGCTCTGAAGCTTTAGGCTCAGAATGAGTGGATCTTGGAAGCTACTGCCTGTTTAGGAGAGATGGGAAAGGACTTTCCTTCAGGTAAGTGACCATAACTGAGGAAGAAGGGAAGGAAGTCAGGCAGAGGGAGGAGGAGTTGGAGGAACTATACTGCTGGCACCACCCCCTTTCCTACATGTGCACACACACACATATACACGCTCACTGCATAGGGGCTGGGCAGCTGGACTCTCATGCTGCTGCTGTGGGAGCCAGTTGGCTTCCCTGTCAAGACTTGTTTGCTTGTCTGTAAAATGCAGCACTAAACTCTCCCAGGCCCTGCCTGTAAAGGCCTAGGTGCTGGGTCTCCCTACTCAACCATGAACTCTCTCAGGGCAGGGTCTGGGCCCTACACCACTTGAGTGACTCATCAACCCAACAATGCTGGCTTCAGCTGCTGTCCTCAAGCCCTGAGAATTCAGAACCGAGGCATTTCTCACTTTGTGAGCCAGGGTTGCCCAGGACCCTAAATTCTCAAGTAGGCAGATTAGCCAGGGGTGCTCCTGCAGTTTGGCACCATGGGACTGGTCCAGGATACCGGACTGAGGGTGAGAACACAATTGACAGGTGGCTCCCAGGGTCCTACTCTCTAGCCATTCACACATTCGCAGCCACTGCAAATGCCTTTCGATTTAGCTTAATTAAGCCATCTGCCCACATTAAATGGTAAATTATCTCCATCACTCCCCAGATCCCAGAGGGGGAGAAAGAGATCAAAGAAAGCTGTTGTGCCTTGAGTGAATCTGAAGGCTTCTGTCCTGCTTGTGATGACTTCCACTGAGAGAGAGAGACAGCTTCCATGGCCTGCCACTCCTTTAGTGTCCCCAAAACTCCAACTCCACCTGTCACCTCCCTGCTTCCTTCTCTTTGTAGGGGGAAACACAAGATTCATACATGTCTTACCAAGGGTAGGAAAAAAAAAACAGTAGAGCTTTTCTTTATTTGTCCTCTACATCTGAATGCATGTGACATTGCTCTCTTTCAACAACCTTTTGTGTTGGCTCTGCCAAGAAAGCCCTGTATGTCCCCTGAAGTGACCTGTGACCCTTGCTCTGCTCTGTAGGCCAGCTGAAGGCAGGAGAGATCTCATTATAGACATTTGCAAGGGTGGCAGTGGAGCTGTCTTCCAGGAGAGAAGTGCCTTCACAGGCTTGTTGTGGACCAAGGGGTTGATCCTGGCATGTTTTTGCAATTCCAGACACTGGATTTATAAGCACATTCATAGAAGTCAAGGTTCAACAGTCACTGATTCATAGTCACCACTCTCCTAGTGAATGAAGAACCCAGGGCAAAAGTAGCTCAGGTGACAGTTCCTGCCATCAAGTATTGGCATCAAGCTTACCTGGAATATCAATAGGCTGCTTAGTGGGTGTGGAACAAAGAGACATTGTGTCAAGGGATAGAAAACTGGGAAGATCAATGCCTGGTCCACAACAGTCTTTCCAGAGCCCAGGTGTCTCTCCAGGGTGGAGCTGGAGACATCCTGGCTACTTGCAGCCTGTGAATAGGCATTTGCTGGACTCCAGGCAGACCATAACCCTGCAGCTGCCAAGCCCCTAGTCGGTCAGAGCAAGAACTATCGATTGGATCACAGTTCTCTTTTACCACATTTAGTTTGGGTCACCTATTTTGGACTTGGGTATTTCCCAATCTCTTCATTACACATTTACAAAGCATTGTTTAGAGTGGCTGTCTTCTATAAATGGCAAATTGTAGCCAGCATGCATCAATTCATATCTGTTTTACTTTTTCCGAACATGACTTAAGCTCTGGGTTCTGGAATATGTCTATAACTCCCTGGGTAGCTAGAGTTCTTTAAATGAAGTATTAAGTCGGGTCATGGTATCTCAGGCAGAGTTGTAATGCTGTTTCAGAGTGTACTTGAGCCTTGAAGGTTCAGCTTGCTAACTGTGAAGCTCTAGGCAAATCATTGAATCTCCAAGAGGCTTGGTTTCCTTGGAATGAAATAGGGATATTAGTGATTATTTCACTAATATAAGCATGAGGTTCAAAGCAGACAGCCAAGTGTTGTATCTTAATTGTGTATTGGGATGGACTAATTGTGTATTGGGTATTAGTCCTTATAAGGTATTAGTCCTTATGGTGATTGTTATTAGTTGGGAATCCCAAGGGATGCTTTCCCAGACAGAAATGGTTTGGGAAATATGCTTCATTCATTCATCCAGAAAGAATGTATCAAGCAATCCCATGTAATAAGCATGGTACTGCCCTTTGTAGAACCAACTTTCCTAAATGTTGGAATACTTGCTTTATGACGGGAGGCAAGGCTGGTGAACTGATGACAAAGATTGGGAACTTAGCTGTGTGCCAGATGGAGTATCAATTGGAAGCACTATTTTATGTAACCCATTTAACAGTCCAATGAAGCAGATACGTTGATCACCCCCATCTTGCAGAGCAGCACCCTGAGACTTGGAGGCATTAATAATGTCACTTAAGATCCTGCAGCTTGTGTGTGCTGGAACCAGAAACCAGATTTGCAAGACTATAAAGGGCACTCTGTCAAGCAAGCTGCAAAGAGATGCAGATCACAGTACAAAGTAAGACTGGTAGAGATCAGGCCTCCATTGCACTGTGGGTGTGTTTGTTTTGGGGTGGTCATTAAAAGTGACTGTGTTGTATCCAAACATGTTTGCAGAAGAAGACTGCAATGCTCGAGTGGGTGGATGGGTGAAGGGAGGATCTCCCCTTAGTGGTGACTGTGAAAAAGGAGTTTGCAGTGAGATTCTCTGCCTAAACCTTAAAAGGAAGAGGAATTTTCCAGGTGGATGTTACCTTGGCCTGGAAGGCAAATGCAAAGCCAGCATCTACCACTTTGAAGGAGGGCAAAGGTAGCGAATCAGGGAAAACTGTCCTCTCCATTCAGAAAATTCCAGGCCCCCAAAACTAGCTCAGAAATCAGCCTGGGCCCCCTCTCTCTGATTGGGAGAATCATAGCTATCCTGAAACCTGGGCTTCACTGCTGAAGACCAAGCCCAAGACAGGTTAAAAGAGCCTGTCTTTAAAGCCATTGCCGAGTGGACAGTGTCTAGATTCATGTACTGTGATCATATTTTCCTGTCTGCATTCACTTTCCCTACACTTCTTGTCAAGTCTTATATAACAGATGCATCCTGGTTTCCACCAGGCAAAGAGCAAAGTCATGTATTTAGGACTGAACTGGCACATGAAAGAGAGGGCAGGTTCCCTGCAGCTGAGTTGAGGAAATGCGTTCCAGGTGCACATCCTTTCCAGGAGACACGCTGCTATGGCCTAGCCACCTTAAGACTATAGTGACATCCCTGACATTGCAGACTCCCAGACCCTGTCTCTGACTTTCCCTTCCACCCTCAGGCTGTGGTGGTGATTGTCCAGTTCCTTGCTTTCCAGAGACCAGCAGCCCGGGCAGCACTGGAAGTTGTAAACAAAACCAGAACATTGGGGCTGGCATTGAGGTACAGAAGGTTAAATTGCTGCCTGCATCACCACTGTCTCATATGAGTGCCCCTTCAAGTCCTGGCTGCTCCACTTATAATATAGCTCCCTGCTGATATGCCAAGACCTAGCTGGGGTTTTGCTGTGGTCAGTTTGAGAGTGAACTAACAGATGTAGATCTCTCTATATATATTTCAAATAAACAAATAAATCCTTCTTTTAAAAAAAAGATTTACTTATTTAACAAACTGATGGAATCATGACTCCTTATGAAGGACTATACTATTGTAATAATACAGGGAAAATCAGTCAGGGGGTGGGAATTAGAGAGGGGGAATCCCAGACCCTATGTAATTGTACCATAAAACTCAAAAAAAAAAAAAAAAAAAAAGGTAGAGTGACAAAGAAATAAACAAGCAAAAAGATTTTTTTTTTCTATTGGAAAGGCAGATAAATAGCCAGAACTAAGCCTAATCAAAAGCAGGAGCTTTTTCCGGGTTTCCCACATGGTGTAGGGTCCCAAGGTTTTGGGCCATCCTCTACTGCTTTCCCAGACCGCAAGCAGAGACCTGGATGGGAAGTGGAGCAGCCAGGATACAAACTGGCATCCAAATGGGATCCTGCTGCATGCAAGGCAAGGATTTAGCCTCTAGGCTATTATGCTGGTTACACAAAAATAAATAAATAAATAAATAAATAAATAAATAAATAAATAAATAAATAAATCTTAATTTAAAAGATGCCTCTGGCCCACCTACTGAATCAGAATCTGAATTTCAGCAAATTCTGGGTTGTTCCTATACACATGAAGGTTTAAGATGTACAGACCCAGCACAGCTTGTATCTATGAATTTAAGTAGGGAAAAATAAATGACATCTTTTTTTTCACTAATCACTAGCCAAAAATTAGCATTTTCTTCAGTTTTGGGTGTAGATGTCAAGTCATAAAGTACTATCAATATTCGTGATTTTGTCACTGACAGAAATCATAAGTATTTTCCTAACATATTACAGCTGTTTTAGATATTTTGAAATGTCATGAGTGTTCACCACCACAAAATTACAATAATAACAAAATTAAACCTGAACCTATGGTGTGCTACTTACTATAAAAATCACAAAGCATATGTTATTGTCTCACAACATTTAAAAATAGTTTTGATAACTATCCCAAAGGAATTCCCTTTATAAGCCCATGTATCTTATTTTTGTGTAAGCAGCTTTGTTCTCAGAAGAGCGTCTGGCCCTCACCAAGTTGCTGCACAGACAAGGGCCTGCGTCATGGCTTAACAAGCAGGGGTTCAAGTCCTGGCTGCTTTACTTCCAATCCAACTCTCTGCTAATGTATCCATGAAAGCAGTGGAAAGTAGCCCTACTGTGACACTCCTGGCTCTTGGCTTTTGCCTAGCCCAGCCCCAGCTGTTGTGGTCATCTGGTGAGTAAATCAACAGGTGGAAGATTCTCTCTCTCTCTCTTTCTCTCTGCAACTTTGCCTTTCAAATAAATCTTAAAAACAAACAAATAAAGCAAATAAACAAACAAAAAAAACAGAAAGCCTCACAGGAGAGCCTAACAGACATTGGGAGACATTGCAGAAAAAAGGTGGAGTGAGTGTTAGTGGAGTGATTCAGTCTGGCAAGCCCAGGAATCATACCCTGAAGACAAACAACATCATCACCAAGACTCTGCTGTCCTTAAGAGCTGCAAGGCCACGATTCATGTGCAACGCTTCCTTGAGAAGCCACCAAGAGGACTCTGGCTCTCCCAAGCTTCCACTGGTTTGTGGGCCATCAGTGATGCTACTTGGCTGGTGAAGGCCATCTCTGCCTTCATCTTCACCTCATGTTCTTCCTCTGAGTCCAAATTGCACCCTTCCTTCTTTGGATTTTTATTTATTTTCAAGTTTTCCTTGAAAGAGAGAGATCTTCCATCTGCAGGTTTACTTCCCAAATGCCTACAACAACAAGGACTGGGCCAGGGTTAAGCCAAGAGCCTAGAACTGAATCTGGATCTCCTGTTGGGGTAACAGAGGGACTTATGTGTTTGGGGAGGTCACTGCCATCAGCACTGACCTCAGCAGTGACAGCTGGATCAGAAGCAGAGCAGCTGGGACTTGAATCTGAGTTGCGGGCATTCTAAGTGGTGACTTATTCATTGCACCAAACATCCAGCCCCAAAGTTCCCCTGTAAGTATGTTAGTCATATCAGAGTGTCTTACCCTCCCCAACAACAAGATATCATCTTACTTAATGATTACTACAACATTTCTATTTTCAAATAGGGTCATATTCTGAGGCACTTGGAGAGTTGGAAATTCCCAACATGAGTCTGAGGACAACATAGTTTAACTCCAAATACCTTCATTTATTCCTTGAGACTGCATTGCCCAGGAGAACACACAGCTAGGCCAAGTGCAGGGGATGGAGTAGATGAGGAGGTTCTAACTCTTCCAGGCAGATCCAGCTCTCAGTTAAATTGAGGTCTTCCACCACTTTTTTTTTTATTGAACACTCAGACTTCCATTAAACATCTCCATGATGCTGCAGATGGAGGATATAAAAATGAATAAAATGTTGTCCTTGACTTCAAGGGAAAAGAGAGACAGACGCGTAAGCAAATCATTGCCAGGCAGCATGACTCACATTCTCAGAGATTCATGTGGCAGAAAAGGGGGCTCAGGATGGGATTGTCAAGGAAGGCTCCTGGGAGGTGGTAACGTTGACGCTGAGTCATGAGGACAGCTAAGAGTTTTCCAGGCACACAGGAGGCAGAGACATTTCACTCAGAGGCAAACCGCTATGGCTCAGCAGTGGAAGAGCTTGGCTTGGGTGATAGCTTGAATTGGAGGTGTGAGCTGTAGTGAAGACCACACGTAGGTTAGGGTCAGGTTAAGAATCTAATCCTGGGTCCAGCACTGTGTTGGAATGGGTTGAGCCTCCACCTGTGGCAACAGCATTTTATATGTAGGCACTGGTCCAAGTCCTGGCTGCTCCACTGATTCAATTCCCTGCCAGTGTGCCTTGGGAAAGCAGTGGATGGTATTCCAAATCTTTGAGTCCCTGAATCCACATGGGAGACCCAGAGAAAGCTCTATACTCCTGGCTTTGGAACAGCCCAGCTCTGAATGTTGCAGCCATTTAGGGGTAAACAGATGAGATATCTCTCTCTTTCTCTCTATCCCTCACTTTGTAAATATGCCTTTACAATAAACATTAATAATAATAATAATAATAATAATAATAATAATAATAATGATAGAATGAATCCTTGGAAACCAGCGTTGTTAAGGGACACAGAAAATAAAGACCTCTGCCTGCAATACCAGCATTCCATGCGAGCATTAGTTTGAGTTCCAGCTGCTCTACTTCCAAACCACCTCCCTACTAACGTGCTTGGGAAGGCAGCCTGAGATGATCCAAACTCTTGAACCCTGCCACCCACATGGAAGACCCAGGTGGAATTCAAGGCCTGATCACCACTGCAATTTGGAGAGTGAACCAACAAATGAAAGATTTTTTTCTCTGTCTCTCCTTCTATGTTACTCTGCTTTTCAAATATATAACATAAATTTTAAAATAAAGAATGTGAATCCTGCAATACATCTCTCTATACTCAGGGGCTGGTACTGTAGGTTAAGCTAGCATCCACAAGGCCCTTTAATGTTGGTTCATATCCAGGTTGCCCATTTTTCAATTCATCTCTCTGTTAATGTGCCTGGGAAAGCAGTGAAAATGACCTAAGACCTTGGGCCACTGCCACCCATGTGGGAGACCTGAATGAAGTATTTGGCTCCTGGCTTTGGCTTGGGTCAGTCCCAGCCATTGTAGCCATTTGGAGATTGGAGATTGAACAAGTTAATAGAATATTCTTTCTGTCTCTTTCTCTCCCTCCCTCCTTCCTTCCCTGTCTTTCCTTCTTTCTCTGTAAGTTTTTTGCATATAAACAAATACATCTTAAAAATTTTCATAAATATGAAAGTACTTAAAAAGTTCATGGAAAATGAAATTCTAAAATAAGTTAATTTTGGTGCAAAAACATTTGAAATCTATTCATACCAGAGGTCTTAAAAAATTTATAGGATCTGTATATTACTGAAAAACTAGGCCTGGATTTCAAAATATATTGCACCATTTTCCATGAACTTTTGAATTGCCCTCATACAATGAATTACTCTTAAGGCTCAAAATGGTATGAAAGGAGAGATGATAGGATAAATACAGGAGCAGGAAATGCAATCAAGATACTTTGAAAAAGTACTAGAGTTAAGATTTAGTCAGGATAACAGCAGGAGGATGTTGTGAGGACCTGAACAAGCCTCCAAAAGAGGACGGACACACAAATGGGGTAGAAGGAGGTGAGAAAGGGGAAAATATTCCAGATACTTTTGTTGGGTCCTTAGGGTTGGAATTTGAGGGCAGTCCTGCCCACTGACCTGGTCATCTGTTTGGAATGCGGCTCCTGAGGCCAAGGAGAGAAGAAGCTACAGGGGATTTTCCTGGCTGCAGAACATTGAGAGCAGCAAAGAACAGGAAGGGTTAAGAGCTAAGCTTAGCCTCAAAAGCAGATGCTGAGCTGTGACTGTGAGCCAGGCCTGGGGATTTGAAGACCCATGCAATAGAAGGAAGTCTAGAGGAGGTTGAATATTGTCACTCCCAAATGCATGTCTATCCAGAACCTTGGGCTGTGACTTTGTTTTGGAAATAGGATCTTTGTAGATAGAATTAAGGTTAAAATCAGACTGGTTGGGATGAACTTTAAATTCCATGATTAATATCAATATAGGAGACAGAGATGGGCACACAGATACCGAGGGGAACAGTTCATGCAAGGAAGGACACAGAGCCTGGGGTTAGCAACCCTGAGCTTGCCACAAGCCCAGAATGGCCAGGGGCCACCAGAAGCTAGAAAACACAAGGGGTGTTCATCCTGGTCACCCATATCAGAAGGAGCGGGGCTCTGCCAGCATCTTGATTTTGGACTTGTGGCCTCCACAATGGTGAGCAGGTGAATATCCCACTGTTTTAAGCTCCATAGCATGTGGTACTGCATCATAGCAGTCCTAGAATACTAGTCCAGGGCCAGAACAGAAGAGGCTGGTAGGGGCAGCAATGGCAGGAGATCAGGACAAAATGATCCAGAGGATCTAGGACTGAAGGTTTTGAGGAAGAACGAAGAGTTGAAGTGTTAACAACAGGTTAAGCCATTTCCTGTGATACCAGCATAACACATAGGCTCCCATCAAGTCCTTAGGTGCTCCATTTGCAATCCAACTCCCTGCTAATGTGCCTGGGAAAGCAGCCAAAGATAGTTCATGTACTTGGATTTCTGATACCCACAATGGGAGACCTAGCTGAGGTTCTTGGTTCTTGGATTTGGCTTGGCTCAGTTCCACCCATTACAACCACTTGTGGAGTGCAACAGTGGATGTCTATCCCTCTCTTTCTGTAACTCTGATTTTCAAATAAAACAATTTTTTTTTTAAATGCAAGGACTGAAGAGGAGCTGATGCCCTTCTGAGGAACCATTCTCACAACTCAGCCCAGGGGTGGAGTTGGGGATGTCTTCCCATGCCTGGCCTGGGTCTTTGGGGGAGGCCTGCTCTGCAGCTTTCAGAGAGCAGTGCTGCCCTGGAAGTGGCTGGAACCTGAAATGACAGAGAAAACCAAACCTCCCAAGATGGCAGGGTATAGCTGCGCCATTTAAAACAGTTCGGAAGGAAAAACCTCAAGTAGAATCTTTCAGCAATTAAGTGACATCTCTAGCACAAGCCAGAGAAAGTCACAGAGTTGCCCTGGGGCCAGGAATTACTCAGTTAAACAGCAAAAGCCCAGGGGGAACTGGAGGAACAGGGCCTCCTCCTACTGCACCTGCAGCTCTGCTGCCCTGGTCCCTTCACCCTGCCTGCCCTCTGCTCATCTTCCCTCGGGCCCTTCCTGGCCTGCCTGCCACACATCCTGCACCTCCTGGCTGTCTGAGCACTTCTCCCTTTCCCTCTGTAGGGTAGGGACCCTGGCTGACTATGTTCTTGCTCTTTCTGGGCTGAGTGCCAGGCTGTTTCCTGTTGCTTACTCCAGCAACCTTCCCAGCTCAGCTTCTTGAGGAGAATGAGTGGGGGAGAGAGGGTCTCTTCTCGAGACATGGCCCCCTAATATCTAAATGAAAGAGAGCTTGCTTTGGTGGAGGAGTGGTCCGGCAACAGAAAGTTGTGCTTCCTTCCACACACAGTACCTTGGCCAGGAAAGCTCTGACCCGACTGTCCTCATGCCCACTTCAGCAGCCCTTGCAGTCCGCCACTGGTCCTTGTGTTTGCCCACTCAATGGTAGTGTCAGACTCCAGGAACTCCAAGCAGGTCCCCATACACTCTGCCTCCAGTCCACCCTCCTGGGTTCTCCCGTCTGCTTCTCCCTGTCCTGTCTTCTGCCCAGTTCTTTCAATCCATCAAGTAAGAGGAAGGGCTTGAGAGCAGAAGGCAGCTTAGCTCACACAGCCCAGCACCTGGATCAGCTCAGAGCTCGTCTAAACACCATGGAATCCAGAGCAGAAGATCAATTGACTCAACCATGGTGTTTTCTTCCAAGAAGGTGGTTAATCTCCAAGAGCCTCACTCGCATCTTCTTCCACCAAGGAAGAGGTGATTTCTTGTGAGCTCTAAAGCCCAAAGACCATCCTTTCCTGTTCACAACTTCTCCCCATTCACAGGTGGGAGTGGCAGTTTTCAACCTTTGTTAGGAAAACCAAAGGTGGACAAGAGGATGGGGACCTGGGTTAGGCAAAGAGCAGAATATGTCAGATAGCACTGATGTCCTTGGGGTAAGCAAAGATATCTCATCTGAGATGGCATGGGAGGATGCCACTGGACTGAGTTGCCACAGATAAAATGTTGGTCAGGTTGTGAAGAAAACACAGCAGAGTAAAGCAGAGGAACAGTAGCTGATTAAAGATGCAGGAACTCAAGTCCTGACACCATTGCCGTGGTGAGCTAGAGCAGAGTCCCTTACCATTTCTAGGTGTCAGCTCATAAGCTTGGAGTGTCAGAGGTGGGAGGAAGCAGGAAAGCTTCTACTGGAACCCCATGTATTCAAAGATGGAACCCTGGATCTGGAGATGATGAGCTGCAATTTCAGAAGGACTGAAGCAGAAACAACACCATGAGCCAGTGCTTGACTGCTATCCTGCCATCCACTAATCAATTTGGAAAGACCTGAGACTGACCAGAAAATGTCATTGGTTTTCCCCTCTATGTGTTCCCAAGAGAATCCACCTCATATGAATGTAAGGAGGCTTGGTCAGTCCCCACAAGGAACACAGGCACACTTGGCTGGAATTGTGAAAGTAACTGAATAAAGGGGGCTTTAAAGAGGTGTGGTGAGGTTAAAGAAATCAACAAGGAATGTTGAGATGGTTAGGGGTCAGAAACTGCAGCAAACTATTTCCAGCCCTAGGCCTATAGAGGTGCATGAAACAAATGACATTTTCATGACCCAGGGAAAGTTGAGCTGTGCAAGAGGCTATAGTCAAAGCCAGGTGATGGGAAGGACAGCAGGTGTTTGGCACACTACTTAAGGCTCTGCTTGGGATGCTGCTCTTCCATATTGGAGTGCCTGGGTTTGCAATTTAGCTGTTTCCAGTCCAGTTTCCTACTAATGCCCAAACTGTGATTGTTTAAGACCTGCCAAACACATAGGAGACCCAGAATAAGATTTAGCCTCCTGACTTCAGCATGGTGCAGCCCCAGCTGTTGTGGGCACTCAAGGCATGAACCAGTGTATGAAAGATCACCTTTCTCTGTGCGTGTCTCTGTCTTATTTTCCCTTACTTTTCCCCACTCTTTAGATTATTATTTTATGATACAGTTCCATAGGCTCTAGGATTTCCTTTACCCCCCAATTTCCCTTATATTATTACAGTAGTATAGTTTTTCATAAAAACAATTGCAAGTCCATCATTTTGGGCCTGGACAATGGCAGAGAGTCCAGCATCCTATTCTCAAGATATAGTTAACAGTTTCATTGGGAGTCCATCTTTGATCTGGAAGTAGAGATGCATTCTGCCTTCTGGATATGATAGTCTCCATCACACCGCTACTATACATCCCCTTAAATGAGAAACCACAAAACAAAATCAACAATAGGAAGAAAATAGAAATTTATAACACCATGAAGTTAAATAACATACTACTACATAACCAATGTGTTGCAGAAGAAATAAAAATCAAAAACCTTTTTGAAGAAAATGATGCTACTACTGTATGACCTATGAGTCAGTGAAGAATTTGAGATTAAAACTGTTTTAAAGAAAGGAAAATAAAAACAAAAACATCAAAAACCTTGAGATATAGTTTCCACTGATCTTTGTTGGAGAGATGTGTCTCTGGTAGGCAACAGATAGATGGCTTTTATTTTTTTGATGCAGCTTACTAATCTATGTTTGATTGATTTAAGCCATTTTCATTCAGGGTTAATATGAATAGGTAGCAATTTGGTCCTATCATTTTAGCAATAGATTCTCCATTGTTTGATTTCATTTTCTGTTGTTATTTTTACTAAGATGTTCTTCACATTTGCCTTTGGTTTTGGTGGGTGCTACTAATTTTCTCTGTTAGGAGAACATCTTTAAGTAGGGCAGCGCTGGAAGAGGTGAATTCTTTGAGCTTTTCTTTACTATGGGAGAATTTTATTTTGTTTTCAAAAACAAAGGAAAGCTTTGCTTGGTATATTATTGTGGGCTGACAACTTTTTTTTTCTTTTTAGAATCTGGAATGTCACTCCATTCTCTTCTGGCCTATAGAATTTCCTCTGAGAGGTCAGCTGTAAGCCTGATTGTCATTCCTCTAAAGGTCAACTGATTTTTTTTTTCACATCCATATAAGTATCTTTTTCTTATGTTCGACTGAAGAGAGCTTGATTATCATGTTTTGTGGTGAAGATTGCTTTTGGTCAACTCTGTGGAAAGTTTTGTGTCCCTCCTGTATTCTGTGTCCCAGTTCTTTTTCCAGATTAGGGAAGTTTTCCTTTATTATTTCATTGAATACATTTTTAAACCCAGCTTCTCTTTCTGTGTCTTCTGGAACTCCCATAATTCCTGTATTTGGTCTTATAATAGTGTCCCTTAATTCCTGAATACCTGTTTTAGTTTGAGTCAGTTCCTCCTCCAGCTTTTTTATTTTTCCCCCATTGTAGGAGGAAATGTCTTTCAATTCTGAGATTCTTTCTTCTACCTCACTCGTTCTATTACTGAGGCTTTCCCCTGGATCTTTAATTTGCTCCATTGGGTCTCTCATTTCTAATAATTTTGCTTGATTTTGTTTCAGTGTTACTAATTCCTGTGTGACATATTCCTTAAACTTGTGCATGTGCTTCTCATTGTTGATAAAAAGCTTTATAACAAGATTTTTAAAGTTCTTTAGTTTCTCCCCCAGCCTCCTCTGACAGGACACTGACCCTACAAATAACCGAAGGAAGCATGGAGGTAAACAACCCAGAAGAGGCTTTGGAAAGTGACCCACTGGCATGCACTTGGCTCAGGTTGGGGCAGACCAGGCTGAGTCAGTTCACGTCATCCACTGGCAAGCCCGAGCGCTGGAACTGTGTAGGGGCCTGGCCAAGCTTGGTTGCGATAAAGAAAAAAAAAAAGTACAAAACACCAAGGCGAAATGGCCTGTGCCAGTAGGGAATGCAGCACCCGACCAGCACTCCTCCCGCTGGTTTAGGTGAGGGACGAGTGTGTGATGGGCAGAGCTGGGGAGAGCTGCAATACTTATTGGTTCCAATGGAGGTCGGGGCTCAGAATAGATCCAACCCAGGGGTTACAACCACCAGCTGATCGGAGTGAACCAAAAAAGATGGAAGATGGAGTAGATCAATCAACCACCTCAGCTATATGCTTGCAGCGAAAAACCTGGACAAGGGGAAACTCTAAGATAGACTGTCAATCAGTGGACTCTGCACCAGCCTCATCATACTTGGACTGTTGCTGATGATATGTTGGAGCTTCTAATTGATCGAGGTGACGCTTTGCTGGCTCTGCCTTCAAACCTGAGAGGGCCTCCCTAAGAGGCCATTGATCTTGACTGGACAGTGGGATGCTGGACTCTGTATGGTGTGAGCCTGTAATTAGGGAATCCCAACGGAACCTGAGCTGTGGGTATGCATTATGGTGAAGGAATTGGGGGAAGGGTTTGGGGTGAAGGGGGGGAAATCCCAGCACCTATGAAATTGTGTCATGTAATACACTGTAATTAATGAATAAAAAATAATAATTAAAAAAAAAGATTTATTTATTTTTATTGGAAAGTCAGATATACAGAGAGGAGGAGAGATAGAAAGGAGGATCTTCCGTCCACTGATTCTTTCCCAAAGTGAGCCGCAACGGGCCGGTGCTGTGCCGATCCGAAGCCAGGAACCTGGAACCTCTTCTGGGTCTCCTACGCGGGTGCAGGGTCCCAATGCATTTGGGCCGTCCTCGACTGCTTTCCCAGGCCGCAAGCAGGGAGCTGGATGGGAAGTGGAGCTGCCGGGATTAGAACCGGCACCCATATGGGATCCCGGGGCATTCAAAGCGAGGACTTTAGCCACTAGGCCACGCCGCCGGGCCCGGCAAAGGCTTTTACTCCTTTGCAGGGGAGTCTTCAATAAAATTCATTGTGCCTCTGTCTCTTCTTTTGTTCTTGGTCATTGTACTTTTGCTTAGCTGATTCTTCTCCCTCAGGCAGGTTTCCAAGTTGTGTCACCCACAGGTCTACAGTTCAATTGTACTTATTGCTTTTGGTGCCTGGCTCTTTGTTTGTAGTCATTTGTGCCCTTCTTTCCAGCAAGTTTCAGGTCTTGGCTCTTGTGTTAGACTTCTACCATGGTCTCCCTAGCCCCAGCTCCTGCTTCATCACTCTCCACCTCCTGTGAGCCTGTGCTGTGGCTGCACCATTGTCTGTACAACCTTTCTCCCACTTCTAGTTCAAGCAGTTGCCAGGATTAGGGAGAAATCAGGTGTCCTGAATAGCTAGGTTTCTAGTGGTGCTGATCTTGCTGGAACCTGCTTGCCATCATGTCTGAGAGCCACCCAGACCTATTTTGACCTGTAGGATGCCAAAGTCAGTATTATTTTCCCTGTGGGACCAGTGCAATGCACTGAGCTGGAAATGAGTTCTCTCCCAGCTTAGAGCATGTGCAGCTTACTGTTGTCTCTGCAGTCTCACAGCCTTTGCCACATTGTACAAAATGATGCTTGATGTTGCACTGTTGGAGTTCTGGATCTGCTGGTCATTAGGTCTGGGAGCTACCTGGATCTATTTTGGGTGGAACCTATAGGATGCCACATTGATGCAATGCACTGAACCAGAAATGAGTTCACTCTCAGCTTAGTGTCTGTGCAGTCATGTCCCACAGCCTTTGCTTGCCTGTACAAAATGACACCCGATACAGCTCTACTGAGGGTCTGGGCTGTGAAATACACCCTGTTCCTGCACTGTCTGCTTGGACTCTGCTGCTCTGTCTCTGCTCCTGGACAAATCAAACAAAATCAGCAGGATGGGCAATTCTTTGTTTAGTTTCACCACCTGGCTGCCAGTGGAGTTCTGGGCCACTGGTGGAGCTCAGGTCATTGTTCGCTGACTGCCACTGGAGTATCTGGTCACTGCTACACCACACCATTGTCTCTGCTGCTTTTCAGTGTCTGTCAGTCTCCAGGTGCCCCTCTGCCATTGAGCTAGTCCTCTCCTATTTCCTGGAATGTGCCCTCTCTGCTTCACCCTGGCCAATGATTCTCTGTCTGTTTAAACGTGCTCTTACCCTATTCTGCCATATTATCATCTCTCTGCCTTTAAAATAAATAAAACTTTGAGTCAGCATTGTGGTCTATGAGATTAGGCTCCTGCATGTGAAACCACCATCTACATGGGCACCAGTTTGAGTCCCTGCTGCTCTACTCCTGATCCAGCTCCCTGTTAATGTACCCAGGAAAGCAGCAAAGAAGGCCCAAACTCTTGTGCTCCTGTACCCACATGGAAGACCCAGAATAATCTTCTGTCTCCTAGCTCCTGGCCTGGCTCTGCCCAAGCCATTGGCACTATCTGGGGAATGAACCAGTGGATGGAAGATTCTCTATCCCCTACCTCTTTCTCTGTAACTCTTTCAAATAAATGAACAGAATTTTAAAAGCAAGGCAGGGAAGGAAGAGGTGGACAAAATGCCCTGATTTTTCTAGCATGGCCTACAGCCTCCTGCCAAAGCTTCCTGGTGATCTACCCTAAATTGTAAAGCAGAATTCAAGAGATCCCTGGGCACTGCCCACTGCCATCAGTCTCCAGTTACACAGAGCAGATAGAAAATGGATGGGGAGATGGACCCAGGTTGGAACAAGGCAAAACTGCAGAGCTAGCAAATGGGATATGAATCTCAATCAAAGGCATGAGTCCTCAGAAGCTGGCAGCCAATGTGAACTCCAAGTCTACTGCCAAGTCTCCAAGTCTCCTTGTGCCTCGTTGAGCTGGGTTTCCTTCTCAGAGCCTCTTGATGGAGAGTTGGTAATGATTCAGTGAGGGGCTGCCACAGAAAGTGTCAACCATACCCTGGGTGCTTATTAAGGTTAATTTCCCTTCCAATTCATAATCCCATTTCCAAACCCTGTTGAATTAGAGGCACTGATGTGAAATGGAAGGGGAAAAATGCACACAGGTGTTGGACCCAGACTCTGGCTCCAAAGCTACTAGATGCTTGACTATCCCAAGTCACATACCTCTCTAACTTTGGCTTCTTAATGGTTAAAGGAGAATTTACAGCTCATAAGGTTGATGCATGGATTAGGAATGACTTAAGTTGATGCTGGCACTATGATGCAGTATGTAAAGCTGCTGCTTCTGACAGTGACACTTCTGACAGTGAGACAGTTTATGCCTCAGCTACTTTACTTTTGACCCAGCTTTCTGCTAATGCACCTAAGGAAAGCAGCAAAATATGGCTCAAATACTTGGATCCCTGCTACCCATGTGGGAGACCCAGATGAAACTCCTGGGCTCCTCGTTTCAGTCAGGCCTACTCTGGCTATTATGGTCATCTGGGGGGGTGAACCAACAAATGAAGATCTCTTTTTTCTGTCTCTCACTCTGTCTATAATTCTGACTTTCAAATAAATAAATCTTTAAAAATAAAAAAGAAATGATTTAACTTAAAGCAGTTAGGCATTGGGCTCTTAGTAGGTAAGCCCTCGAGTCAGACGAATTCCAAATCCCACTTCCCAACATATTAGCCATGTGACTTTGGACAAACATTTGGATCTTCCTGAGCCTGTTTCTTCATCTACAAAATGGAGATAATTAGGGACTTGCATTGTGGTTTAGCACATTAAACTGCCATGTGCAAGGCTGGCATCTCATATGGGTGCCAGTTCGAGTCCCAAATGTTCCATTTCAAATCCAGATCCTTACCAATATGCCTGGGAAAACAGCAGCAGAAGATGGCTCAAGCCTTTGGATTCCTGCACCTACATAGGAGACTTGAAAAAGCTCCTGGATCCTGGTTTCAGACCAGTGCAGCTCTAGCCATTGCAGGCATTTGCGGAATGAACCAATAGATTAAAAAATCTCCCTCATTTTCTAATTCTGTCTTTCAAATAAATAAATTATTTTAATGGAGATAATTAGGTGATAACAGTTGCTTAGCACACTAATCCTCCACCTATGATGCCAACATCCCATATGGGCACAGGCTCATGTTCTGGCTGTTCTACTTCTAGTTCAGCTCTCTGTTTATGGCCTGGGAAAGCAGTAAAGGATGGTTCAAGTACTTGGGACTTTGTACTCACAAGAGAGACCAGGAAGAATCTCTTGGCTTCCAGCTTCAGATTGGCTCAGTCCTGGCCATTGGAGCCACTTGGAGAGTGAACCAGCAGGTGGGTGGAATTTCTCTATCTATCTGTCAGTAGCTTTGACTTTCAAACAAAACAAAACATGCATACACACATACACACATGTGTGCAAAATGAAGGTTATCAAAGCACTTCTCTCTCCTAAGTGTACAACACCAGACATAGACTCGGTCTTCAGGAGTTTGCTAATGGTATTGATTGTTGCTGTGCTCAGTCTTGTGGTGCCCCTTGTGTTTATTTCCCCCAACTAAGGCTCCAGTTCTCCTCAGACTCCAAAGTCTTTCTTGGAAAAAGGCTAGTAGGAAATGAAGGAAAAAGAGACAGATAACTAAGGCAGATGTGATGGGTTGGGTTTGGGACAGGTATGTGGCTCTGCTTACTTGGCCAATGCCAAGCTCAGCACACACATCTGGACATTCTGTGCATTTGAACACTCAGCCTGTAGTCCTCATTGGCTGTCCTCTCCCAGGTCATCCAAACAACTGGGAGGGCAGTGTCCAGCTTTCCCACCCTTACCTTAGGTCATTCAGCTGGATGGACACAGAGAGAATGCAGGAGTATGACCAAACCTTACACTGCATCCTGCTAACAATTATTTACTGAACACTTGCTCAAGGCAGGCACTGCTGAAACTTAACATGGTTAGCTCACATCAATTCCAACAACATGGTGAGATCAGTCAAGCTGGATCAGCAGCGTGAATAATGTGAAAAGCTGAACCCCAGAGAGGCAAAGAAACTTGGCCAGCATCACACAGACAGCATCTAAAAGCAGGTAGGTTTGCCTGTTCCCAAAGGCCAAGCTTGGGCAGTGGTGCCAGGTGACCTCCCAGAAGGATATGACATGCTGAATGTCAGTGGAGAATTGTAGGTAGACTGAGAAGGCAAGGGTGTGGAATGAGCTGGAACAGCTCTGTCTGCATTGCTGGCTAACTCCCCAAGGGGATTGGATACTGTATCTCGAGTACTCCTTTTCCTCTGACACTCCAGGGACCTGGAGAGGAGAGAGCAAGTCAGCTTCTAAGGCTCCAGAAGTCAGGTGGCCTCCTTCCCCCATCTGGGTTTCCTGATGACTTTTCCTGGTCTGAGCGGATAAGAGCATGGCATCTCCTGCTCCTGAGGTGTACTTCCCCTGCCCAAAGATCTGTGAACTTCAAGGATCTGCCCAGCATCTGTGAACTTCAAGGTCAGGGAGGAGGTAGGAGGCAGCCTTTTCCTTTTCCTTGCATCACAATACCCATGTGCTTTTGAACCCTTCATCAGCTGGTTTGTCAGGGCCAGATTTGAGGTCTCCAGGGCAGGAGGACTGACCCCAAGTATGTGAGCAGTGGCAGGTGGCCCCCTTGATCTTGGTCAACTTCTGCATAGTGCAGGTGTTTTTCTTCCACAGTCAGAATGAGAGGAGAGGAGCAGAGAGAGCCAAGGGCCCCAGTGTGGTGAAGGGGCCCGACTACGGGCTTACCTCAGAGGGGACGGTGGTGCAGGGGTCCATAGAACTGGACCCCAGGAATGTGCTCAGGCTTACTGACATCTTCATGGACTTTACAAACATTCACAGAGCTTTCTTTTCAGCATGAATCCTGTGTGGGCTGAATCAGACAGCATTGCACCCTCAAATTGCCTAGATCTAGTGGGGGAGATAAAATTATATACACACACAATACTAAAGCGTGGTAAGTTATCCAAACCTCTCTTTGGCATTCACGAATGCTCCAAGAGTTCAGAGGAGGGAGAGACAGCTGGTAGGGGGCAGGGACTCTTCTGTAGCACTTACTATGTGCCAGTCACCATTCAGAGCTTTGCATACATTAACTCTTGAAATTCTAACAACGGCCAGGAAAAAGGCATAAGGAGGCTAAGTAACTCTCCCAAGAGCTCATAGCTGCTGAGTAGACTTGATCCAGGCAGTGTGACTGAGTCTGGTGCACTTAACCCCTTGGTTATCAGGCCTGCAGCTGCCTTTCTCGCCTGTCTTACCACCTAATTGTTAAAATATACCCATAAGAACAAGAACACTGATGTCTATGCTGGTATTACATTCACTTGATAAAAATCGGTGTGTCTGCAGCATGTTCATGTGTGTCGTTGTCAGATTATGAACTACAAAGAATTTCATTCAACTGCATTTATTGAGCGTCTGC
The DNA here is from genome assembly GCF_030435755.1 of Ochotona princeps. Lineage (NCBI taxonomy): Eukaryota > Metazoa > Chordata > Mammalia > Lagomorpha > Ochotonidae > Ochotona > Ochotona princeps. The sequence goes on from NC_080833.1 coordinate 93,573,168, forward strand.
CAAGAGCCAGACACTGTTGTAACTGCTTTCACATATTCTAGGTCAATTTACTTCTTGCATCAGCCTTGGAAAATAGGTGGCAATTTCCCCTGCATTCCAGAAGAGAAACATGGAAGACAAACAGGACAGAGAGTTGATACACAAGTCAACTGTGGGCACAGGTCTTTGAACATGAAGATACTTGATTTTGCTGAGTTATTGCTCTAAATTTTACAGATTAACATTAATATTTTTCATTTATATTGTGTAGACCCCCTATATGAGGGTACTTTAAGAAGTCCATGGAAATGGAATTAAAAGATAAATTTTGGGCAAAAAGACACATTGCAATCATGTAAGTTTTTTTAATGATATGTATTTTCCATGAACTCTTTTAAGTTCCTTTTTATACAGTATAGTCTAAAACTAGCAGGCTTTTCTGTCATGAGTTTATTTCTGCTTGTGAGATAGGCTTTAATTTTTATGTTTTTTTTTTTTAATTGGAAAGTCAGATTTTACAGAGAGAAGGAGAGACAGAGAGAAAAGTCTTCATCTGCTGATTCACTCCCCAAATGGCCACCACAGACAGAGTTGAGCCGATCTGAAGCCAGGAGCCAGGAGCTTCTTCCAGGTATTCCATGTGGATTCAGGTCTCAAGGACTTGGACCATCCTCCATTGCTTTCCCAGGCCACAAGCAGGGAGGCTGGATGGGAAGTGGAGCAGCCAGGACTTGAACCAGTGCCAATATAGGATCCCAGTGTTTTGGAGGTGAAAGATTAGCCAATTGAGCTATTGTGCTGGGCCATTATTACTATTATTATTTTATGTTTTTAGAATTACTATCTCAAGTCCTAATGTTGAAGATCATGGAGTGCAAAGCTTTGGATCTGCTCTGAGGCCAAGCTTTGTGACTGTCACCATAAGTGTATAAATGTGGGCCTGCTTGAAACTGATCCTGTCTCCTCATCTCTCAAACACAAGTTACAACCATTAGCCCTACTAGGGGATTGTGAAGGTTCTGTGAAGTAACACACAGAAAGAGCCATGGATGGTACCCAACAGGCTCCCAGGGAACAGTAGCTGTTTATTGTCAAGAGCCATGCAGCAAGAGCTCCATAAAGTCGTGTCAGGGTGATGGGTGTTGCACAGAACTCCAACACATGTTTTCTTTTCTTCCTGCTAGGTTCTTGTGAGACAAATACTCCCAGTTCAGAGACTGATACTCCAAACAGAGTAATTGCAGAGCAGATGACACATGCATGTCTCCGGTTCTCCATCTTAAGGAGAATCTGGACCATAGTGACAATGACCATGTCAGTTTCACCGCTCAAGGCCAGGGTGGGAAAGCTGCTTGATGGAATCAAGGCTAGCAGGGGTTCTTATAAGCCAAAAAATACCCAAGTATTAGAGTGACCTGGACTGTGTTTCCCTGATGGTAAAGAGGGACTGGTGCCTCTAGGGTACATTTACCAAGGTGTGTTCCTGGAACTGTCAATCTCACAAGGTGTTCAAAAAAAGGATCCCTTGACCACATGAGTTTGGCTGTGGCCAATCCTATCTCAGAAAGTTCCTTAGTTGGCATGTAAGTCCTGGCTTAAGAAGCCCCCAGTTTTGCAGCTTAGTTAGGCATGTTTTTTTAAAAAGGATTTATTCTATTTTTATTACAAAGTCAGATATACAGAGAGGAGGAGAGACAGAGAGGAAGATCTTCCATCTGATGATTCACTCCCCATGTGACTGCAATGGCTGGTGCTGGGCCAATTCAAAGCCAGGAGCCAGGAACTTCCTCCAGGTCTCCCATGTGGGTGCAGGGTCCCAAGGCATTAGGCTGTCCCCGACTGCTTTTCCAGGCCACAAGCAGGGAGCTGGATGGAAAGCAGGGCTGCCTGGATTAGAACCAGCGCCCATATGGGATCCTGGTGTGCTCAAGGTGAGGACTTTAGCTACTAGGCCACCTCACCGGGCCCTAGTTAGGCATATTTTGTCAGAAATCTGGCATCTGGGTCTCTGAGTAGGCATGTTTGAGTGAACATTTATTGGTTAAAGTATTGATGACCACCTATTCCTCCTGGTGTGAGGAGAAAAATTTCAAAAGGAGAGAGATTTGGGTTCCCTCATGCTACGGGGTCCCCATTTGGCATTGTCTAGGTAAGCCCTGGGATCTCTAAGAAGTTGATTTTGCTTGCTGATCTTATCCTAGTCTTTTTTCCCTAATGAAGTTATCATTCTCTACCACACTGAGTACTTGGCTGCGGGCTTCCATATGTGATGGCCTTAACCCAGGCAGGTCTCACAATCAGCTTCTTGAAGAACCACAATGTACGTTAATTTACTAGAGCTCTATGAAGTATGCTCTAGTTAGGCCCAGCACAATAGCCTAGTGGCTAAAGTCCTCATCTTGCATCTGCCAGGATCCCATATGGGTGCTGGTTCATATCCCAGCTGCTCCACTTCCCTTCCAGCTCCCTGCTTATGACCTGGGAAACAGTAGAGGATTGCCCAAAGCCTTGGAATCCTGCATCCATGTGGGAGACCCAGAAGAAGGTCCTGGCACCTGGCTTCAGAGCGGCTCCGCTCTAGCTGCTGTGACCACTTAGGGAGTAAACCAGTGGATGGTAGATTTTTCTCTCTGTATCTTCTTCTCTCTGTAACTCTATTTGGTAAAAATAAATAAATCTTTAAGAAATGTGCTCTAATTGGTCATGGATATCTTTATCCTATAACATACACAATGGGCCTTCAAAAGTCCATGGAAGAGCAGGCACTATGGTGCAGCAGGTTAAGCTGCAGCTTGCAGCGGCTGCATTCTGTACTGGGGTGCTGACTTGAATCCTTGCCTCCAGTCCAGCTTCTTGCTGATGCATCCAGGCAGTCAGGAGATGATGACTTAAACGCTATGTCCCTGGCACCCATGAGGGAAACTTAAATGAAACTCTGGATTCCTGGCTTTGGCCCAGCCTAGCCCTGACTACTGTGGGTTTCTGGGAGTGACTCGGTAAATGTAAGATCTTCTCTGGCTCTCTCTCCAAATGTTCACAATAGAGAGGGCTGGGTCAGGCTGAAATTAAGAACCAAAAACTCAATTTGTGAGTCTCCCAGAAACCCAAGTATCTGATGGCTACAATGTAGATTTCATAATAGCATATACAATATCATTATGTTGTTATTCAGGGCTCAGACTGCCTTTGCTCTGGACACACTTGCTTGTGATATGACCAACTTTTTATCCTTAACTCCCACACCTGTTTCATCAACCTCTTCCTCTTGACCCTCCTCCTGTACAGTTGGAATCTGTGTGTTTTCCTGAATGTTGGAGACAGCTGAACTCTGAATTTTTCAGCTGTTGTTAGCTGTGCTTGCTGATATAAGTCCTCAAGCTTGGCTTCCCCACAAACTATGTAAGTATCTGAGGTTGGGCTCTTGCAGATATCTGGTTTTGTGATGACAAAAAGGATATGCTTAGATTTCCAGAGAGTGATGCTTGGTGACCTCTGTAACCTGCCGAAGACCCAGGCTGGACATAGCCTTCCATGCCTTCTTTTCACTTCGATTGTTTAGCCTTACTGACGGTTCGTCATTGATTTCAGCTGCTGCGGCCAGCGGGGCCTGCTGTGTTTGCCTGTGTGGAATCATGTTCCTCAAGCTCTGGTGCCCTCTTATCGCTGTCCGATTCTGTTCCAGACCCTGTCTCAACCTGGGGCTGTGGCAACTCTTGCTCAGTAGCAGGATGGTTTCTGTGGTTTCACCGGGCTGCTTGTGAGTGAAACAAAGAACCAAGATGACGCAGCCCCAGTAGCATCTTATTGGCTGTGTCAGATGCCTGCCTCCCAAAAACTTTCTGAAGTGCCCTCACCCTAATATTGTGCAATTTGTAGAACACACTTGCAGAAACACTGTCCTGAGGAAGAGAACCCAAGCTCCACAAGTCCCTTGACGAGCCGATGCTGATGAGTAATCAATAAGGAGGCATGAAAACTTGCAGGGCATTGTGGGAGAACACGGAAAGCGTGGGTGGCTCCAAAGCAATACTGAGCCTGGGAGCCTGCTCTCAAGGAATCCATGGCATGATTGGGGGAGCACGCCCACCCATGTGAGGCTCCAGGAGGCCTGCTGGATGTGCTGCAAAGGATGGTGTGAGGAGACAACCTAGGGACAAAGATGGCCAGGGGCGAGGGAGGAGTTGTGTTGGAAATTGGCGACTTCCCAAGGGCACTGTGCTTGTTCCTCACAAGGAGAAAGGGAAAGACAGCCCCACTTGGAATCAAAGAAAGCAATCCTGAAGGAGGCTGAGTACCCAGCCAGGTGCACCATCAGGTGTGGAGGAGGAGGCTTGGCAGGGCCCTGGCTGAACGAGCGCAGAGTGTCAGAACAGCAGCCGCTGCCAGAGCCCCGCACTGCTGCTCCTGTGAATGGGCGGGGAAGGTGGTGGGAAGCAGGTCCCAAGCGAGCAGTCCAGAGATAGGGGGAGAGCATGCTGGCCCCAGCTCCAGAGTCTCTGGCTCCAGATTCAGAAAGAGTGCAGTGGGCAGAAAAGCAGCATACACCTGTTGCCCCTGAGACTCCTTCACGCAGTTCTATGGTGCAGAAAAGAACAAAGAACAAAACAGCAGCACAACTTAAGTCCAAGCTGGAAGCTGAGCTCTGGGAGAGAATCGTGTGGCCACTATGTATGGAACTCATACAGAGACTGCTCAGAGACTGTGCCAGCCTACTTGGGTCTCTACCCTCCCACAAAGACCAGGTTTGGGCAAAGGTCACATGTGGGACCCAGTGGCTTTCAATACTAAACATTTTGTGGTGGATGAACTCCACCATCTGTGGGTCCTGTGTGTGTTCTCTCATCTGGCTTCAGGCAGGAAAAGCTTCCCTGGGCTGGTGGCTGGGGGAGAGAGAGTCACTCTGATAGGAACCTGTGGAGGCAGGGACAGATATGGATATTAACATGGAAAAAACCTCACATAGGTGCTTCAGCATAACCAGAAGGGCCTGCCAAAGCATCTCTGACTGGCATGCAGTGAGACAGAGGAGATTTTACAGAGCAGGTGCATAGACCTGGAGCCAGCTCCAGGGAACTATGAGCAACCTCTGCCATGCCCAGAGGACGTGACCTTCTAGTGCAAGCCAGAGGAGGAAAGGTGAGCCTCTCAGTGTGGTTGCAGTGTGAGCTGCAGAAGGGAACAGGTGGGTTGGGCCTTCTACATTCTGCCACAGGGTCCAGTCTCTGGTGGGGAGCCATTGACAGTTCACCAGAGGCTGCCAAAAAGGCAGGTTACCACTAGCTTTGCTCTTTAAAAAGAACTATCTGGCACTTCTATTGTCTGGGAGACTTGCTGAGACCAGAGGTAAGAGACATGGGTAAGGTTTGAGGATGGCTTCATCTCAGGCCTGTGGAGAGAGTGGGGTAGTCGGCAGGGCTGGGAGGAAAGGCTGATCTTGTGTATTGGGGCAGGGAGCAGGCCAGATCCCATGTGGATTCTGGTCCATGGGCTCTGCAGTCACACAGTACCCCATCTCACCTACATAAACCCCTTTCTTTCTCTACCTCCAAATACTTTTGGGGGACTGGTCAACCCTGTGTCCTGTGGAGATGAGGGAAACCAGCTTTCCCCAGTGGGAGAGTAATAAAGTAGAAGACAGAAAGGAGACCAAGGAATTGGGGCTGTCCTGCCCCTCCTTCCAGCTTTCTTCCAGGCCCAAAGGTAAGAGAGAGGAGCTTTGAGCATGGAGCAAAGCCCAGGGCCGCAGGGCGCACGGGTTGGATCCAAAGTGGGGTCCTTTGGGGACACAGAAATGGGCAGTGATGTCCGTGGCTGTCTCCTTCAGTAATTTGAAGCGCCAAGAGAATGGGAGACAGGGACAATGGGCTATGAAGCAGAGCTGGTTCAGCTGGTCTGTGAGGCAGGAGAGTGATGTGCCAGATTCAAAATGAAGCCAGAGGAGGGAGGTACAAAGATAGCATACATCAAAGCATGTGCTGTTTAGACAGTCTGGGCACGGAGCAGGCGAGTAGCAGATGCAATTATGCTCCCCGTCCTGGAGCTGTGATACTTTGCCTGAGCATCTTACAGAATGCTGCCACATCAGCCAGGCTTCCATGGCTCATCCTGCTGAGAGAGGAGTTGTGAGCAGAGCCCAGTGTTTGGAGGCCAAGGGCAGACCACGCATGCTCCATCTGAACCCTTTTGGAGCTCCAGAACTAGGCCCACGGAGATTTGGTAGCTGCCTACTGATTCTCAGCTGCCTAAGCCCTCTGATCAACTTCTGTTCCCCACACTGTGCTGGCAGCCTCAGAGATCCAAAGGGATACATGGGCAATCCCAAGAATGAAACCTGCCAAATCCCAGGGTAAAATAGACTGCCACTCACTGTGGCTCATCTGGAGGGGAAATCTGGGTTGGAGCTGGGGAGCAACAGGTAGAGAATGAGGAGGTTTAGTAAAAATTAGTGATGATCCACCACTCTACTGCCATTGGACTTGAAGCTATGTTTGTGTTCTCCAAAATTATAGCCACTAACTACTTGTGACTAATTAGATTTGAATTCATTAAAACTGAATGCAATTGGAAGTTTGGTTTTTAAGTCACACTGGCCATAATTCATGGGCTCAATAGCCACATGAATTTGTGGTTATCATATGGAACAATGCAGATGGAGAATGTTTCCATCAACACAGAAAGTGCTATTAGATAGGTTGGTGACAAATCTCAAAGGAACATTGACATTAAAATTAAGCTACCCCAAGGGGCCAGTGCAGTGGCGTAGCATGTTATTCATCTGCCTATTAGCACTGACATTGCATATGGACACTGGTTCATGCCCCAGCTGCTTGACTTCTGATCTAGCTCTCTGTTCATGGCCTAAGAAAGCAGCAGAGGATGACCCAAATTCCATGATTTATTTATTTTTATTCAAAAATCAGGTTTACAAGAGAGAGATAGGAAGAATTTCCACCTGCTGGTTCACTCCCCAAAATGGCTGCAATGGTCAATGGCCATAGCTGAGCCAATTTGAAGGGAGAATCCAGGAGCTTCTTCTGAGTCTCACAAGTGGATACAGGGTCCCAAGAACTTTAGTCATCTTCCACTGCTCTCCCAAGTTATAAGCATGGAGCTAGAACAAAAGTGGAGCTACTGGGACTAGAACCATCACCAAGAGGGGATACCAGCTGTTGACCCACTGTGCTAGCCCCACAGGTACTTATTAAAACTACCACAAGGTAGGGTTTTGTCCCCAAAATAGCACATCTTTGCAGCCTGTCTTCCTCCATTGCCTCTTCTCAGTCCTCCATCACCAAACACCCTGTGGGCTTTGTACATGTAGCAGAGATTGCTGACTGGCCACCATGTCCATCTCATCTTCTTCCCAGTCCTCTGTTGTTGAGTTCCTGGGAGTGAGTTCTGCCAACAGAAGTTGAGCATTGTGGCCCGGCTATCTCACTGTGACCTCTTAGAGTAAAAAGACTCCATCCAGTGAAATTTTGCTCCAAGTTGCAGAGGTCAGAGTTGAGGCACACAAAGGCTCTACTTCATGTGCCAGACAGGCTCAGACTGCTACCCATGAAAGGCTTTTATGTCTCAGTTTCTCAAAACTTCTGGGGGTGAGAGGGTGGCAGTGTCTCGAGTCATCCATGGATGTGGAGGGCTCCAGCTCCCTCTGCTCTGTGATCCCACCTGGGTGGGGTCTTCAGTGAAGCCCAGGTTCTAGTCACGAACATCTCCATCCACACCATGTTAGAGATGGTTTCTTTCAAGAGCTTTGTCAAGTGTTCATCAAGCCATAAATGAACAGCTGCCTCCTGTCTTGAGCCCAGTGCCTGCATTATTCATCCTTTTTGGCTTTCAGATCTTCTTTTTGGATCCAGACAGCTACTGCTCCTTCCTCAGCCTCCCTGGTTTGCAGTGTGGCCCTCTCAGCACCCCCTGCCTACGCTGGCCCTGTCTCCAACTGGGGACTCAGGGAGTCTCCCTCTTCCCCAGGCTCCTGCTTACACTGTGGCCAGAGTCTCTAAGGCATTGCTTTAAGCTTCTGCTTCAAATCAATTCCTATCCCCTCTTGTCCCAGCAGCCTTACAATCATTTTGTTGGCTCCTTTCCATTGTACTGAACTTTCCTTAAAATATCTCTTTGCTTTTCATCTATCTTTGTCCCGTCATCCCCTAAGAAGTGAGCAAGTTTGGTATTCAGCATGGTGTGTGGTCTCTCTGTGTTTCTGGAGCTACCTCTGCCTCTTTTTTTCCTCATCACAGCCATCCACCTTGTCCAGGCTGCATCCTTGGGTGCTACATACATACCACTGATTGAGTGTGCAATATGTGCCAAGCACAATGCAAATGCATCGCCTTTTTTCATTTTATTACATTTCCTTGCAACAACTCCATAAGCTGTTGGCCCATTTTAGAGTAAAGAGGCTGAGAGAGACCCAGAAAAGTTGAGTAACATGTTCAGCGCCCCTCAGACCAAGTTTCCAGCCAAGTCTCCTGTGCTCTCTGCTCACATCATGTGATGCACACCTCAGATCAACAGAATATCATCACGGGTAATAGCTATATGGAGAGGAAACAAGAAAATGTAAAGCAAGATTTTTCCCATGTCCTCCAAAGAGTGACTGCCTAACACAGGAGACAGACAATCCAATGTGTGTTAAATGCAGAAAGCATTAGGCATAAACACAGCCACCATACTCTAAGCACTTGGGAGAGGGAATACAACGAACACATGGGATGTGAAACTCCCTCTAGGAGGCTTCTGCTTGCTCTAAACAACAACCTACAGGTGTGGAAAGAGCTCCTATCAGAGAAAGGACCCTCCAGTCATCACCGGACAGCAGGAGTTGTAGCAGAGCAGAGATTCAGCACCTGGGCTCTGAGTCAAGTTCCTGATCACCTTGATCTTGTCTGTGCAACTAAGCTAAGCCCTCTGAGCTTCACCTTGATCTGCAAAGTGGGGCTAAGTGCCACTTGCTCCACAGGAGTGTTGGGAGGGGTACCTGGGTGAGTACAGTATAAGAGAAGGACTGAGAATGACTGGCATGCTTTCATTGCTCAATGTTGAACATTTCTGAGATCTTCTTTTCACAAAGCCCTCCCCCCTAGGCTGTGAAATCAGCCCCAATCGGATTGCTTCTTGGGCTAAATGGCTTTATATGCCTTGACTCCAACAGCCAGAACAATGCTGTAAGTTTTGCTTGCAGTAGGAAGTTATTATTTTAACAAATGAGGGAGTCCAGGCCCTGAAGGTTCAGCAATCAGCTCAAGGTTATCTGGTTACTGAGAGGCCTTCTCCAGGACTTCCATGGGTTCTGTCTGGCTCTGCAAGGCCATGTTGCTACTGTTGTTGTTTTCTCCTTCCTATGAATCACAAGACCTAACATGGAGCTGGCAGGTGGAAGCGAAGACATCGATATTCAGGAAAATCTCTGGGGACATCAGAGCTCCGGCTGCAGCGTTGTGGGAGAGGGCTCTATGGACTAAAGGTCCCTGGGCATTTGCCTGGTGACTTGTGAACATGGATCTCAGTTCCTGCATATCATATGAACAGGCAACCAGAGTACTTGCTTTTCCCTGGGTAGGTGTGTTAGCACAATTTCCCCAATTGGTACAGAGTGGGGGTGAGGATACCTAAGCAGGTGAGGATACCTTTGCTAACAGGTGATAGGCAGACATGAGGAGTTGGCATTCTGTTGAAGTAGACATTGGAGTCAAAGATGGATGGACATGGATTCATAGCTCCAAGCCTCAGAACCTAGGGGACCCTGGCTGAAGCACTTCTCACTGGCCCTGGAATTTCCATCACCAAATAAGAAAACCACCATCACACCACCTCCACTGATTCCAGGAGAAGGAGGTCATCAGACCCGATGAGTACGCATATGGAAGTCCACTTTACGGAGCTGTCTGGTGTCTGGTGTGAGATAGTTGAGTGAATGAATCAGGCATTTAGGAGAATCCCCTGTCTAAGGGAGAAAGATCAGCCTGTACCCTGTCTGATGGTGGAAAGCAGCCAGCTCCAGGAAATGAGCTGGGGACTCATGTAGCCTTGAAAGGGTTGAGTTCCTAATTTCCCAGGTTGCAACCCCTGCATGTCTACAGTGCACCCCACATCCATTTTCATGGGTTTTCAAGGTCTCCTATGAGGACACCCCTACAGCTGCCACTGAATCCATGACGGGCATCTCCTCCTGCCCCTGCTTGTTTGTCTTTTCAGTTTCCTCTGACTAGTCCTTTCTGCCCTGCCAAGGCCTATGCCCTCGGCCACTCCTTCCCTTTTAGGTCTCATAGTTTCCCAAGTGGTCAAGGTTACTGATTTTGAAATCTGGCTGCACTGTGTGAGCTTTGGGTTGTTTTTGCACCTTGCCAGGCCTGCTGCTCAACCTCAGCCTTCCCTGAAAAGCGTTGGCTGGAACCAGATGCCATCAGGCCGAAGTCCCTGCTGCCCAGCCCTTCGCAGCATCCAGAGCAGCAGACCAGGGGCTCCCTGGGGCAGACGGGCCTCCTCTGGGAAGTGGGCCAGAGCCCATCAAAGAGCTGCCTCTTTAGCTGCTGTGGCTGTGAGGCCTGGGCCAAGTCCCAGAGAATGAGGGCCCCGCTCTGCTGCTGAGGCTATCTCAGGGAGGGCTGCAGGGAGCTTAGCACTCACAGGCTCCAGGCTGTCGTGATCCAGGAGAGGCTCCTAAGGCCTACAGAGACTTACCAATTGGGAGAAGATCACACAGCCATGTGGGAGCAGATAGACATGAGGCCATGGCCCTATGTCCCAGGCCGGAGCTATTTCTACCTCTCAAAAGCTCTCAGTGGCTAAACTGGAAGATTCCAAAGGCCAGCTTCCATACATTTCCTTTCTGGTCCTGTTATTCAGCTTTTCCAAAGGAACAGAAGGCTGTTCAGTTCATTCTTACTGCCAATTTTAGATTCAAAAGGCCAAAAAAGGATAGTACCACAAGATATATTGTTACTGTTTGCATTTTACTTACTTATTTGTAAGATATTATCTATTTGTTTGAAATTCAGAGCTAGAGAAAGAGAAACAGAAGAAAGAGAGAGAGAAAGAGAGAGAGAGAGAGAGAGAGAGAGAGATCTTCCACTTGCTTATTCACTACCAAAATGGCCACAATAATGAGGGATGAGACAGACAAAGCTAGGAGTTTCTTCCGGGTCTCCCACATGGGTGGCAGGGGCCCAAGCACATAGGCAATCCTTCACTGCTTTACCAGGTACATTAGCAAAGAGAGCTGGATTGCAAGTAGAGCAACTAGGACAGGAACCAACGCTCATATGAGATGCCAGCATTGCATTTGGTGGCTTTACCCGCTGTGCCATAGTACCAGCCTCACTGTTTGCTTTAGAGCTGTGCGCTGGGACTTGAAGGTGTCAAGCCTCCTGTTTGAGGTCTCACAACAGTAGTGCTTGAATTCCTACCCAGGGACTGGTTTTATTACTTTATGCTACCCAGCTCCACATGCCTCATGAATCACCCCTCAGCCTCACATGCCCCTGCTGCTCCCCGGAGCTAGGAGAACATAAGCTGTCACATACCTGAGACTGGGCAACAGAAGCTGTAGCCAGGGTTCAACAGGGAAAATAAAGACTAAGAGAGACTCTCAAGGAATACTGTCTTGGCAGCTCACTGTAGGGATCTAGCCATTCTTTACGTGGCTGCAAATGCTTCCAGGAGCATTGAAGAAAACTGGAACTTTCCTTGACCCCACTATTCTCCAAGCCTCAGTTTTATCTTGATTTTTCAGTCAGTAAAACTAGGCAGTCAAATTAATTCTCCAAGATTCTTTCTTCATAAACAATCAACAAGTGTATAATGCAGATTGTGCTAAGCCTTTAGGTAAAAGCATTAGTGCCCATTATGCCTTTGTTAGACAGCATAGTTCTTCCATAAAGGTCTTAGGTTAGTGGAAAAGACACATCATTTGAAGAGCATAAACTGAACCTTTAAAAATGCTTTTTAAAAATATTGAATTGTGTGACCTGCTGCAACAGCCTAGTGGCTAAAGTTCTTGCCTTGCATGCATCAGGATCCCATATGAGCGCCATTCGTGTCCCAGCTGCTCCACTTCCCATCCAGCTTCCTTCTTGTGGCCTGGGAAAGCAGTAGAGGATGGCCCCAAACCTTGAGACCCTGCACCCTCATGGGAGACCCAGAAGAAGCTCCTGATTCCTGGCTTCAGATTAGCTCAGTTCTGGCCACTGCAGCCACTTGGGAAGAGAACCAGCAGAAAGAAGATCTTTCTTTCTTTCTTTCTCTCCTTCTCTTGTAAATTTGACTGTCAATAAAAATAAATAAATCTTTAAAAAAATGTTGAATTGTGGATGATATTGTGGAACAGCAGGTTAAGACTGCTTGTGATGTTGGTGTCTCCAATGAACACTGGTTTGTGTCCCAGTTGCTTCTGATCCAGCTCCCTGCTAACGTCCCTGGGAAAGCAGTGGAGGGTGGTCCAGTCCTTGAGCCCCTGCACCCATGTGTAAGGTCCAGATGGAGTTCCAGGCTTCTGGATTCAGCCTGGTCCTGCCCTGGCCAATGCAGACCTTTGGTAAGTAAAATAAATGGATGAAAGATCTTACTTTCTCTCTGATACTTCCTCTCTCAGTGTAACTCTGCCTTTCAAAGAAGTAAACAAATAAAACTTCTAAAAAATTTAATTGAGTCAGAATTATACATACTTACAGAACATGGTATGACTTTTGATACTTGTGTACGACGTGTAATGATCAAAGCCAAGTGTTTAGCATACCTGTCACCTCAAACATTTGTCATTTCTTTGTGTCAGGAGCATTCAAATTTCTTTTCTTCTAGTTGTTTGGGAATAGAAAATAAATTATTGTGAACTTCAGTCACCTTGTGTGCTACAGAACGTAGCAGTTGTTTTTTGTATCTCACTGTGATTTTGTGCCTGGTAACCAGTCTCTGTCTTAGTTCCCCTCCCTCCCCTTTTACGCTCTATTTCTATGACATCAACCTATTAAGCTTCCACACAGGAGTGATACCACATGTATTTGTGTTTCTGAGCCTGGCTTATTTCACTTACTGGAATATCCTCCAGGCTTCTGCATATAAAGCTGTCCTTGACCGCAGGGTCAAATGGCCCTTGTAACCATGCTGCAAGTCCCCTCCTCCCATTCTCCACCCTCAAGGAGTTGGAGGCTGGCAGGAATATTGCCCCCACCCTCCCTCCCTGAGCTCTCTCTGCAGCAGGGTCCCCTGGGGTACAGAGAAGCTGACCTGCCCCTGCCCCCACAGGTGGCCCCTGGGCTCTGCAGAGCTTCATTCCTCTGCCTTGAGTCAGCCCGCACAGATCCACAGAGGGTCGGGAAGCTCCTCCTCGTTTTCTGGTGCCTGGCCCTGCTGGGGAGGAGAAAGGACACCACTCAGGCACAGTGGCATCTACCTCTAGCTCCATCAGGTGGCAGAAGAGGAGAGTGAGATCTGAAAACGACTGGCCCAAGGTTCTACCACACAGGATGGCAAAGCCAAGATACCTGGTTTCAAACCTGCCTCTTGCCCACCAAGCTGAGATCCCATGCCTGCCCTGCTGGTTGGCCCTTCTCCCTGTCTCTAGGGAGACAATCCTTGTAGCCCAGCCCAGCCTCAAGAGCATCCCAACTCCTCAGCAAGGTCACAGGCTGTCTCTGAGGCCAACTAACCTCTCCTCCCCCCCCCCCCCCACATCCCTTCCTGGGCAGACCAGGTCTTCCACCTTCTCTTCTCGGATACTGCAGCGGGCTGTGCTGGAGTGCTATCCCTCCAGCTTTGTGCCTCCAGCCCGGAGCCATCCTCGTATGTGTCAACCTCATTCATCCTTCTTTGGCAGGTAGGGGTGACTTTTGTCAGTCCAGAGGCCCCAGGAGCTCTAGGATAGCCGTGCTAGGTGCCATCTGGGGCCTCACAACTCTGGTAGGAGAGGTCCGAATGCCCAGCCCCTGGGAATGTTTGTCGTTGACAGGACCGGATGACCAGTTCCCCAGTGGGGACACTCCTCCGGCGGGCTGTGCCGCTCGGCATCTGCGTGTCTCTCCTGCCCCCTGCCGGTCGCGGCGCGGGAGGCTGGCCAGCGCAGGCAGGGGGCGCTGCGGCCCTGACTCGCGGCCCTGTCAATGTTTGTCGAATTCACTGAATGAGCTAAGCTCCGGGTCTCGAAGCAGAGAAGAAACACAGACTGTCTTGTGTAAAATGTTTTGTGTAAAACTCCGTAGGACGGGCGGATTTACAGCCTCCTGCCTTCCTGAACGCCCCTCCCACCACACTCTGCCTCCAGCACGCCGCACTGCTAAGCAGGAGCTGGGCGGTCCCAGGCTACGACAGCGCCCTGCATCACCAGGTTCTGCCTCCTGCTCCACAGAGTGGCCTCAATTCTCTGCTTAAATGCCTCCAGTGACGAAGCGCTCACCAATTTATCAGGGTAGTGTTATCCATATTCTGAAGACCACGGTCAAAAGAATGCTCTTTCTTCTTTTCACTGAATCTTCCCCCTGAGACACTCAGACTCCCCAGTGGGACGGACGGGGAGTATTTTGGTGCAGAAGTCGGGATGCTGCTTGGAACATATGTGTCCTGTGCCTGAGTGCCTGGGTTTAAGACCAGCTTTGTTGCTACAGACTAAGAAGCAGCAGAGATGGCTCACGTACTTGGGTCCCTGCCACCCATTTGGCTACTTAGGTTGAGTTCCTCGCTCTTGGCTTTAGCGCTGCCTGCTGAAGTGAACCAGCAGGTATGGGAGATCTATTTTTTTTTCTTTAGGGTTTGTTTTATTTTTATTTGAAAAGCAGTTGCAGAGAAAAGGAAAGATTTTCTATCCACTGGTTCACTCCCCAAATGGCTACCACAATGGCCAGAGCTGGCCTGACTGAACTCTGAAGCCAGGAGCTTCTTCCAAGTATCCTGAATGAATGCAGGGGCCCAAAGCCTTAGGCCATCCTCTGCTGCTTCACAAGTCATAAGCAGGGAGCTGGATCAGAAGTGGAGCAGCTGCGAATCAAACTTATATGCTTAAGAGATGCCGGCACTGCAGGTATAGGATTAGCTGGCTATGCCGCTGTGCCAACCCCTATTTGTCTGTCTTTTAAACAGAATAAATATATGTATTTTTTAAGGTGAAACTATTTTTAGTCTGAAGACCTTCTGCCAGACAGCTGCCTGCCTACTCCTAGGAGAAGTCCTCAATACAGCATGGAGTGACTCGTTAATCATTCATTGCATACTGTTTTACATTTAGAATTTACAAAGCTCTTTCTTAGGCACTACCTCAGTGAGTGCAAGTATTTTCCTACTAATTTTAGGGATGAGAACAAGGAGGCCTCAGAGGAGAAGAATGCTGATTCGTGATCATACAGAAGGCTGGGCGAGCTGGCACACAGACATGATCTTCTCATTCCAAGTCTACCATTCTTTCTATAAAAGCATCGCTGTCTGCCTCTTAAGAATGTAAAAAGAACAACAACCTCAAAAGACAGAGGAAAAGTATCATGTGCCTACGGCATATCAAGCACCTTTCTAGCGGCTTCATCTGTTTTCACTTAACATTTAATATGACCATGTGAAATGAGAATTGCTGGATTTATTCCTGTTTTAGTTCTGGCGTTAGGAAAAACCATCCAGCACATTGACCCCCTGCATCCCAGATGCGCCCTCCACCATGGCTCCCCAGACTCAAAAGGGTTCCCACATGGGTCCCTGTTTTGCGCCTTGCCTCTCATTTATTCCAATAATGACTCTGTGAGGAAGGGTCAGGGAGAGCTCCCTAGGGGCAGCCTGGTTTGGTGGCCCTAATCCCAGAGGCTGCTTTAAATCCTGACTCTGCTACTTTCTGGCTTGAGTGCTCTGGATCGAATTATTCAACCTCTCTTACCTCTGGTTTCAGCATCCATAAAATGGAGATACCTCTAGCTCTGGTCTCATTGGGTTTCTGTAAGTTATGAATTAAGTTTATAAAGTGCTTAGAGAAATTATTTTTAAAAATTAAGATGTGGATAGAGCTTCCATCAGATTCTTGCACTTGCCAGACCTGGTCCAAACAGAAGTCAGAAGCCAGAAATTCCATCCACATCTCTGGAGTGGCTAATAGGGACACTATTGCCTAGACTGTCCCTGTTGCCTCCCAGGATTTGCACTAACAGAAAGTTGGGATAGGGAGCCAAGGCAGGGTTCGCACCTAGGCACATGGGTGTCCTAACCATTTGGCCAAATGCCCACCTGAGAGGTGAATGCCAGAGACTGAATCTGGCAAAGTCTAGAGGGTGCTAAAGCAGGGGCTGTCCCGCAGGAGCATACAGGGAAAGCATCCTGATGGAAAAGGGCCTTGGGTGGTGATGGAGGAGAGGGGAACTGATGAGGACCTAGATGACTTTCTGGGAACCTAACCTCCCTGTGGAGTCACAGCTTCTCTGGGTTAAAAGGATATTTTTAAGACTTCTAATCCAACCAGGCAGTGGTCTGCAGCCTCAACCAGAAGGCCTGGAAAAAAGTCCTGTTCTTCCCAAGGCCACGGTGACATTGCATCCCTTGGGGGATGAAGTTGGGGAAGGTTCTCTCTGGTGTCTTGAGGAAACTTGACAGGAGGAATAGAAGGGTCTAGATGCCTTTACACCTGGCTTCAGTAGGGTTTTGTATCTGTTCTCAGGAACTGTCTAAATCTACAGCACAACTGGATGATGTGTTTCAAGCGGGCAGCAATGCTGATAGTAGCAGCCATGTGTGCAGGGTTCCCATTCTCCCACACCTGACTCTGAACACTCACTGTGGTAGCACACTCAGGTTTTATATCAGTGCTTCAACATGGATAGTAGCAGCACTGTACCCAAGAGGAAATGGAATTAGATGTCATCATAATTCAAAACAAGATGATGGAAACCTGACCCTCTTATTCCAGGAACAGTGAATTTTTTTGAATGTCAGAGTTAGAGAGCAAGATTTTTCAATTAGCTGGTTCACCACTCACTCTCCAATTGGCTGTAATGGTCAGGGCCAACCCAGGCCAAAGCCAGGAGCCAGAAACTTCCTTGGGGTTTCCCACATGCGTGCAGGATCTCAAGCACTTGGGCCATCATTTCTTGCTTTCCCAGCTCATCAAGAAAGAGCTGGATAGGAAGTGGAGTAGTTGGGACTCAAACTGGTGCCTATTTGGATGCCAGTATTACAGGTGGTAGCTTACTGCACTATACCACTATACCAGCCCATAATCAAATTTTTAAAAAAGACTTATTAATGTGTTTAAAAATCAGAATTACAGAGGGAAAGAGACAGAGTGAGATCCCTAAATGGCCAGAACAGCCAGGGTGGTCTGAAACCAGGACCCCAGAACTTTATCCTAGTCTCTCATGTTGGTAGCAGGGGTTCAAGCACTTGGGCCATCTTTGGCTGCTTTTTCAGGTATATTAGCAGGGAGCTGCAATGGAATGCAGCTGGGCCTTAAATTGGGCACTTACATGAGATGCCAGCATCATAGATGGTGACTTAACCCACTGTACCACAAGGCTGGTCCCTAACCAAATCTTCAAAGGTTTCAGGAAAACAGGTTTCACTCCTACCTGGTGGCAGCATTTTCTCAGAACAAATGGTGCCATCATTAGTGTGCTTTGTTCCCCCTGCAGGTATTTGGATGCTTGCTCTGTAGTAGGCATTGTCCTGGACCCTGGCATGCTCCACCAAGTAGCACAGGCTCAGTCCTCTCCCCAGTGGAGCTTTAAAACCCAGTAAGACAGAAGGGTACTGAACAGTCACTCCAACATATAGCCCCATGCCACAAAGAGTGCTACAAAGGAAAAGTCCAGAGTAAGAAAAGTGAAGAGCTGCTTCTGTGTATTTACCTGAATCTCTCTTTCTCTTTCTCTCTCTCTCTCTCTCTCTTTCTCTCTCCTCCCTCTCTTTTTTTTCTCTCTTCCTCTCATTCTGTAACTCTTTCAAATATATAAATAACTTTTTTCAAACTCTCTTTAAAAAAAAAAAAAACGCTGGGCATGTGGCAGCAGGTGTTCCAAGTTAGCAAGTGTAAGCCTACAACTTGCGCTTAAAAGGTTAGGATACAGAAATGAATCTATATTTATCTCAGGCTAGGACAGAACTGTTTTTCTTTCCACAGAAACCATTGCTGTAGTTGTCCCCACACCTTCATTGCCTCCCTGTCCTTTCCTAGATACCTGTCTATCCATGTTCTCTAGTCTCATAAGCTTGCAGGGAGAAAGGTCACATGATATAAAATTGATGGGTGTTTCTTCCATGAAAAGAGAAAGAGAACTGATGTGGAAATAGAATTCTGCTTGGCATTCCCCATGGTTATTTATAAAACTTAGCCAGAGGGAGAAACAATTCTAAATATACAACCATGTAGAAATTTCCATTTAGGGAGCCCCGAAGTGCTTTCTTTTTGATGCATTATTTGCCAAGGCTATTGCTAAATGGCAGACACTGAAGGACAGAAGCACAATTTTTGAGTGACTTTTCACATAACCATGAGTGGCCTCCAGAGCCAAACTTCACAGTGAAGTTGCAGAGAGGGGAAGAGAGAGAAAGAGAGAGTAGTGAAGAGGAGCAGGGTCAGGGTATCCTGCCTCAGTGTGACCCGGGTCCCCAACCTCTGCGTGAAAACCACCCCTGCTTCCCCAGGCTCCTCATGAATCCCCCAGTGTTTAACTCCCTCCTTCCACGAAGGCTACAGTGCTTCCTCTCCAAGCAAAAATAACTGCTCATTATAATGAGGCTTACCATTTGAGCAACCCTTTATAGCTCCTAAGTAGTTCAGCATTCAGTGCCTCGTGGGACCCAGAAGGATTGGCTCTGCTTTGTGATGGGAAAGGGGAGGTGGGAGTAGGACCTCAGGTCCAACTCGAGGCCAAAAGGTACTGCTTCCAGCCCTGCTCCCACTGGCACCTGGCATGGCTAGCTCAGGGCAGCTGGCTAGGCTGTGACTTTCTTCTCCCTCAGAAAGATGGTGGGGTGGAGGTCCAGCTCCCTTGGAATCATCTCTACTTTAATCAGAGGTCCTCATTAACTAACTGCCAAGCATCTCTTGAGTTCTAACTATAGCCATACGTGTATTTCTCGATCGCTGTGTTTGACATCATGGGCTGGCACTGCTGTCATGGTGCAGCAGGTTAAGCCATTTGCCCAGTGCCATCCCACAACAGAGCTCGGATTCAAGTCCTGTCTGCTCTGCTTCTCATGTAGCTCTCTTCTAATGCTCCTGGGAAAGCAGCAGATGACCCAAGTGCTTGTTTCCTTGCCACTCATGTTGAAGACCCAGATGCAGCTTTAGGTTGCTGGCTTTGGCCTGGCCCAGTTCTAGTCACTGGGGCCATTTGAAAATTGAAGATCTCTGTCCTCTGCCTCAGCCCACCCCTGTATTGAGCTGCACTCTGCAAAAAAGTCCCTCTATCCTTTCTCTCAAGGAGTATATTATCTAGAGCTCGAGTGGAACAAGGCTGAACAATGTACATGAAACAATCAGAGGGTGATTCAAACTGGAGAGCACCCTGAGAAGTGGAGTCTGCTGAGGGAAGACACAGAATGAAGGACTTGTTGCTCCAGCTGCTGGAAGAGCTGGCAGTGAAAAACCCGTAGCTGCCAGTGGCTCAACAATTACCTCAGCTACAGAGTGCTACCTTGCCCAAATTCATGCTTCTTACCATGGTGGTCCATGTAATGCCTGAACAATGAAGGAATACAATGGTGCAGCCATCTTGGGCCATCTTAGGCTCTCTCCAAAGGGGCATTCTCATGCTAGTGTTCCCCTTGGAGTCAGCTGAGACTTTACTGGGTCTGCACTGCAGTTCCACTTTTTCTTCTTCCTAATCCTACTTTTTTTTCTTCTCTTCCCCAGGTGTCTATCTCAAAGTCACTCCTGAAGAATCCTCCCCCACCCCTGTGTACTAAATGGTAATTCCAAGTTCACTTGTCAGGGAACTCATTGTTTAAAAGCCAGATAGGTAGACTCCTTTGGAGGCCCCCTCCAGGGGCAGGGAGGTAGGACATGGGATCTGGGAAAGACTAGTCAGGTTGGGGTGACAGTGAGGGAGAGGGTGGAGCCAGGAGATAAGCCCAGAGGGAAGCTGAGAGGTGACAAAAAACTGGACTGAGATGATGGTAGAGGAAGAAGAGAATCAGCTAGCTAGTCTGATGGAAGAAAGAAGGATGGGACTTGGTAAATTATTTTGGAGTGAGAAAAGTCAAGGAAAAAAAAAACACTTATTAAATTAAGTTAGCGGGCCCGGGCGGCGTGGCCTAGCGGCTAAAGTCCTCGCCTTGAACGCCCCGGGATCCCATATGGGCGCCGGTTCTAATCGCGGCAGCTCCACCTCCCATCCAGCTCCCTGCTTGTGGCCTGGGAAAGCAGTCGAGGACGGCCCAATGCATTGGGACCCTGCACCCGTGTGGGAGACCTGGAGGAGGTTCCTGGTTCCTGGCTTCGGATTGGCGCACACCGGCCCGTTGCAGCTCACTTGGGGAGTGAATCATCGGACGGAAGATCTTCCTCTCTGTCTCTCCTCCTCTCTGTATACCCAGCTTTCCAATAAAAATAAATAAATCTTTAAAAAAAAATTAAGTTAGCACATTACCACAATAACAGAATTGTTGAAGTGGAGGGGTTATGATTTTAGGCTTAACAACGAAACGTCCAAGTGAAGCTATCTTATGAACAGTTGTATGTGCAAAATAAAAGCATAAGAAGTCAGGCTGGAGGAGGGTGATTTGGGAGCTGTGTCTTACTGTGTTTTCCAAAGATGGCCAAACAATGTTTCCTGCCCTTTTGTTCTTCCACACTATGGCTGATCAGCACTATTATCCAGCAGTTGACTCCAGTCCCCTTCCCCTTGATCTGGACAGGGTTGTGATCACCTCACCTAAGAGACTAAGGAGAAGGGGTGTTGTGTGATGTGTAACACCAGATCAGAACATCTTAGGCAACTCCTGCTTGGTCCTCTTGGACTGAAGGCAGAAGCCATGGAAGAAGTCTCACTGCCCCCAAAGACTACTCTGCTGAGGGGCTTTGAGTAGTGATGACAGCAGCATCAGTTGCCAACCTCACAGGTCAAATGTTTTGGATATTCAGCCCAGATTATAGAGGACTAAAGCCTCAACCAACATCTGACTGCCAAATGCAGGAGCCTCAAATGGAAACTAACTAGCAGAACTCTCCCCAAACTTAGGATCCATGATTGGTTTAATCATTGAGCACTGGAGTGCTTTGTTACACAGCAATACTGAAAATGACAGTCACCAACAGAGAGAACAAAATTTCATTATTGGTTCCTGAATAATAAATTCCCACCTTCCAGTCCTGTTCTACCCCATCCTACCCTGCCTCAGCATCATCTACCTTCCACTTAGCTCGCAGGGATCCTTTTGAAGCAGTTCTTAGCTAGTCTGGTCAAATTACTCCCTTTTTGAAAATCTTTCTACCACTCCAAATGGCCTGCAAAGGTCCTCAAGTTTCAGTAAGTTTTATACTCGGGCTACATTATGATTAATTTTGTGTCAACTCAACAGGGATGCAGAAGTCCATCAAGCATTAGAGACACAAGGCCATATCTCTGAGAGTGTGGGTGAGACTAACGGTTGAACTGGTAGACTGACTAAAGTAGATTGCTGCCTTGCCTAATCAGTTGAATACCTGACTGAGTAAGAGGAAATTCCTCCTGCCTAACTACTTGAGCAGAACACAGATTTTTTTCTCTCTTTTCTGCCTTCAGACTTGAACTGAAACTTGCTTCTTTTTAAATATCAAGTCTTTTTTCTATATTTAAAAAAGATTTATTTATGTTTATTTATTTGAAAAAGTTACAGAGAGAGATCTTCCATCCACTCTCCAAGAGGCCATAATGACTGCAGGTGAGCTGGTCTAAAGCCAAGAGCCAGGAGCTTCTTCTAGGTCTCCCACCAAATGGGTGCCGGAGTCCAAGCACTTGCGCCATCCTCTGCTGCTTTCTCATGCAATTAGCTGGAAGCTGGATCAGAACTGGAGTATCAGGGATTCAAACAGTTGCCTATGTGGAATGCTGGCACTATAGGTGGTGGTTTTATCCACTATGCCACAGCCTCATGCACTGGCAATTTGGGGAGTGAACCAGCAATTGGAAAATATCTTTCTCTCTCTCTTTCTCTCTCTCTCTGTCACACACACACACACACACACACACACACACACAGAGTAATTCTACCTTTCAAATAAATAAATAAATCTTTAAAAATATATCATCATCTCCCTCATGAGAACAATGGCTTGGCTATAGGATCTACCTCTGTAACTCCTATATTTATCTTCGAGCCTTCCTAGTCTGAGCCTTAATTTCTATGATTTTTATTATGAAAACAATAACTTTAACTTTCTCCCTGAGACATAATGTATAACATTAAAACTATAAATTAATGTTTATGTGATATGGGTTTAAATATGCATGCACAGCTGAGCGTCTCAAACCTCGGGCAGCCATGCTGCCCGGGGTGCTCGGGTGCTCCACCACGAGTCCAGCCTAGCACAGCCAGGCTTACCACCACCTGCGCAGGTACATGGGGTGAGCGGCTCGCGGGCGGCCAGGGCGCCATTTGGCGCCAGGCTACGCCTGCTGGCCGTCCGGCCAGGAAACTTTGGATTGGATTCCTTTGATATGCTACAGGAGTCACTCCATGCTGAACCCACTGTTCTCTGAGAATGTGTATTAGTCCTTAAGATTCTCAATGGCAGTAAATCTTCCTCTGAAGAACCTGTAGTCACTTTCTAGTGCAGATTACCAACACCAGTCCTTTCAAAAGCAAAATTCTGGGCTTGTCCAGCAGGATACCCCATTACCTGATAGGAGGAGGGATCAGCAGAGGGGTCACAGAATGCAAGACTATGACATTGTCTGGTATATGAGAACCATACTCGGGGCTAGAATGTGTCAGGTATGTGTGGACCAATCCCTGTGCCAACTCTGACCCCACTGGATGGTTTAGAAGAACCGGTGGAGTCTATGCAGGAGGCATGACAGTCTATGGGGTGCTTTGGACTGACCCAGAGCAACCTCTGGCATAGTTAACTCTGGCTGGGAACAGGCCTGGTTGGGGAGATTGAGGGAGGCCTTGGCTGGGTGGAGCTTACCACTAAGGGGCGCAGGAACTAGAAGGGGGCTGAGTTCTGGTCGGGTCATGTAATCCCTTGGCACAAATATCGATTCGGACTTGATGCACCGTGCCGGATTAGACCGCAGCACAGTTTGGTGCTCCGGAGGACCAGGATAGATGTTGGACGGACTTGGCTAGGTTTCAACCCCAACTGAGCCATGTATGAGATATACGTGGGTATGGACGAGCCGTGGCTGGGCTGAAACTCTCAACAGCAGGAACCAGAATGGAGCGAAGAGCAGTGCTGGCCGAAGGACCTGCTAGTATACGTGAAGCCTGACACCAGGAAGGGGTCGGATGGAGGAATCTGAACAGTTCCTCTGACAGGACACTGACCCTACAAATAACCGAAGGAAGCATGGAGGTAAACAACCCAGAAGAGGCTTTGGAAAGTGACCCACTGGCATGCACTTGGCTCGGGTTGGGGCAGACCAGGCTGAGTCAGTTCACGTCATCCTCTGGCAAGCCCAAGCGCTGGAACTGTGTAGGGGCCTGGCCAAGCTTGGTTGCGATAAAGAAAAAAAAAAAGTACAAAACACCAAGGCGAAATGGCCTGTGCCAGTAGGGAATGCAGCACCCGACCAGCACTCCTCCCGCTGGTTTAGGTGAGGGACGAGTGTGTGATGGGCAGAGCTGGGGAGAGCTGCAATACTTATTGGTTCCAATGGAGGTCGGGGCTCAGAATAGATCCAACCCAGGGGTTACAACCACCAGCTGATCGGAGTGAACCAAAAAAGATGGAAGATGGAGTAGATCAATCAACCACCTCAGCTATATGCTTGCAGCGAAAAACCTGGACAAGGGGAAACTCTAAGATAGACTGTCAATCAGTGGACTCTGCACCAGCCTCATCATACTTGGACTGTTGCTGATGATATGTTGGAGCTTCTAATTGATCGAGGTGACGCTCTGCTGGCTCTGCCTTCAAACCTGAGAGGGCCTCCCTAAGAGGCCGTTGATCTTGACTGGACAGTGGGATGCTGGACTCTGTATGGTGTGAGCCTGTAATTAGGGAATCCCAACGGAACCTGAGCTGTGGGTATGCATCATGGTGAAGGAATTCACCATGAGGGAAGGGTTTGGGGTGAAGGGGGGGAAAATCCCAGCACCTATGAAATTGTGTCATGTAATACAATGTAATTAATGAACAAAAAATAATAATAATAAAAATAATAATAATAATTCTTTAAAAAAATCAAAAAAAATATGCATGCACATAAAATTTACAAATTAAATAATAGCTGGAGGAAGAAATAGTTTTCAGATAAACATTAATTCCTTCACTACCCACACCTCCAGAGAGGCATTGCAAATTGCTCCTTTAGCCTGGAAGTTCTCCTTCAATGTCCCTGGGAGGAGTTTTGCTCCTTTGACAAACATTTGCTTAAGATTTTTTTATGTGTGAGGCATAGTTTTTTGCACTATGCCTCTGTCCCTTACAGAGGCAGTGTTTGCTTTTTTTTTTTCTGGGGTTTACAGCCCCGAGTGCTTGGTTCTGTGAAATTCTCCCCTCTCCATGATTTAGTTAGCTGTCTGTTTCATGGAACTGCAGTTTCTTAGGTCAGTGACTCCATCCTGTTCATCTTTGAATCCATCACTGGCATAGCGCCCAATACCCAATAAGAACTCAATTAATGTTGATGAATGAGTTAATAAATGAACTATGATAGCCCACTGTCTACCATATTGCAGATGACCAATAAAGATTGTCTGAAGCAAAACTGATTTGAAAATGCAAGTGGCAGAAACAAAGGGAGGACTTCAAGAAGGAGGAGTTGTTGAACATGGTCTAAAAGATACCAAAAGGTCATGGAGAATAAATATGGGGGAAGAAAATAAAAAGAAACTATTTGACTTGACAAATAGGAAGTTAAAGCTAAATCTTAGAATAGTCAATCACAAAATGATTTTCATGAAACCCACAAAAGTGAGGAGCAGTATGAACTCACTGATGTAGTGAACAGGCTTCAGCTTCCCACATTCATGCAGATGCATGACCCCAAAGTCTTCTGCTGGGTTGGCCTTCATGGTTGATGGATTGGGGAGGAGGTCTGATTCTGTTACAGTGTTGGAGAGTGAGACTTTTGGGAAGTGATTGGATGGGATGGGCTTCCAGGGTGGAGCTATGTGATGAAATACTGAGGACTTTATTAATAGACACATAGGGATATAGACAAAGAGTGTGCTTCCTGTGTCTGCTTCCAGCTTGCCATGCAGTGATCATCCCATTATCCTCTGGCCTCACCAATTGCCTGAACCAGTGGGGCCGCTAGATCTTGAGCTGTAAACCTCCAAAACAGTAAGCCAAAATAGTCCTTCTTCCTAAGTAACTTCTCCCGGGCGTTTTAGTTAAAGTAATGAACTATTTCTAGAAAATTGACCCTGAGAAGTGGGGTGGTTCCTATTAACTATATCTGAAGATGTGGAAGAGTTTCTGAAATTGCTTCATGGTGAAGGTTGAGAGTGTTTCTAGGAAGGGACTAGAGAAAGCTTAGAATGCTGTAAGTGGAGAGTGATGGGTGATTTTGATGAGAGCTGAGAAGAACAGAATGCTGCTAGAAACGTTGACAGTAAAGGCCATACTGAAGAGTTTCCAGATGAGAGTGAGGGTACAATTGGGAACTGAAGACCACACTTGCTTCATTGTGGCTATATTGTGTCCCTCTCCAGAGACTGTGAGAGGCTGAATTTAAAGACAATGGACTGGTTTGTTGAAACAGTAGAGGAGATTCCAGGCAGTGGAGTTCAGACTGCAGCATGGGTGTGATTGGGTGCTACTAGTAAGTTCTACAGTGAGAACCAGGAGTAAAAGGGGTTAGAGCAAAAAGATTTGGAAAATTCACAGCCTGTGGCTTAATGTGTAAAGGTCACCGCCAGCAATGCCGGCATCCCATATGGCATTGACTGAAGTCTTAGCTGCTCCACTTCTAATATAGCTCCCTGCTACTGTGACACAAGTGCTTGAGTCCCTGCACCTGTGTGAGAGACCTGGCAGAAGCTCCTGGCTCTTGGCTTTAGGCTGGCCAAGACCTGATTGTTGAGGCCTATTGGGGAGTGAATCAGCAGGTGAAAAATCTCTTTCTCCCCTTCTATCTCTAAAACTCTTCCTTTCAAATAATTAAATAAATTAGGGCCCAACACAGTAGCTTAGCAGCTAAAGTCCTTGCCTTGAATGTGCCAGGATCCCATATGGGCACCAGTTCTAATGCTAGCAGCCCTGCTTCCCATCTACCTCCCCACATGTAGCCTGAGAAAGCAGTCGAGGACGGCACAAGGCCTTGGGACCCTGCACCCGTTGTGGGAGACCCAGAAGAAGCTCCTGGCTCCTGGCTTTGGATTGGTGCAGCACTGGCCATTGTGGTCATTTGGGAATTGAATCATCAGATGGAAGATATTCCTCTCTGCTTCTGAATTCCTCTCCGTACATCTGACTTTCCAATAAAACTAAATCTTTTTTTTAAAAGAGGGTCTGGTGCGGTAGCCTAGCAGTTAAAGTCCTCACCTTGAACACACCAGGATCCCATATAGGTGCCAGTTCTAATCCCGAAGGTCTCGCTTCCCATCCAGCTCCCTGCCTGTGACCTGGGAAAGCAGTCAAGGATGGCCCAAGGCACTGGGACTCTGCACCCATGTGGGAGACCCAGAAAAGGCTCTGGGATCCTGGCTACACATTGGCTCAGCTCCAGCCATTGCGGCCGCTTGGGGAGTGAATCATCTGATGGAGGATCCTGCTCTCTGCCTTTCCAATGAAAATAAATAAATCTTAAAAGAAATGGAATTGGGCCCGGCGGCGTGGCCTAGCGGCTAAAGTCCTCACCTTGAATGCACCAGGATCCCATATGGGCGCCGGTTCTAACCACGGTAGCTCCACTTCCCATCCAGCTCCCTGCTTGTGGCCTGGGAAAGCAGTCGAGGACGACCCAAGGATTTGGGATCCTGCACCCGTTGTGGGAGACCTGGAAGAAGTTCGTGGATCCTGGCTTCGGATCAGCGCAGCACCGGCCGTTGCAGCTCACTTGGGGAGTGAATCATCGGATGGAAGATCTTTCTCTCTGTCTCTCCTCCTCTTTGTATTTCTGACTTTCCAATAAAAAAAAAAAAAAAACAGAAAAGAAGAAGAAGAAGAAGAAGAAGAAAAGAAGTCTAAGTTCAAGCCTCCATGTCTCCATGCCTTGGATGATCTCTTTCCACATGGCATCCAGACTGCACACCAATGTCTACCACATTCCCAGGCTTGCCTGGCGTACTGCTTATGGCTTTCCTCAATGGATGTCCCATGTCGTTGGTCTCTCTATTTTTATTAGGACTTCTGGGCAATTCCATTTTTTTTAAGATTTATTTATTTTTATTATTTATTTGTTTATTTTATTGTTTTAATTTATTTGAAAGGAAGAGTTACAGAGCGATAGAGAAACAGCTCTTCCATTCACTAATTCACACCCCAAGTGGCTGCAGTGGCCAGAGCTGAGTCAAGCTTTAGCGCGGAGGCAGGGGCTTCTCCCATGTGGTAGGTTCCAAGCTCTTAAGCTGTCTTCCAGTGTTTCCTCAGGAGCTTTACCAGGGAGCTGGAACAAACGGAGCAGCCAAGACTCAAACTGGTGCCCATAAGGGATGCTCACATTGAAGGCAGCAGCTTAACACTTTGTGCCACAATGCTGGCCCCTTTCCACTTAAGTTTTTTTTTTTTTTTAAGATTTATTTATTTTTATTGAAAAGTCAGATATATAGAGAGGAGGAGACAGAGAGGACGATCTGTCCGATGATTCACTCCCCAAGTGGCCGCAATGGCCAGAGCTGTGCCGATCGGAAGCCAGGATCCCATAGCCTCTTCCTGGTCTCTCATGCAGTTGCAGGGTCTCAAGGCTTTGGGCAATCCTTGAGTACTTTCTCAGACCACAGGCAGGGAGCTGGATGGGAAGTGGGGCCGCCGGGATTAGAACTGGTGCCCACATAGTATCCTGGCGTATTAAAGGTGAGGACTTTAGCCGCTAGGCTACCGCACTGGGCCCTCCATGTAGCTTTAAAGCATGTTTTGGACAAACGAGTATCACAGACTGGTTGTTAGGATAGAGTCACAGATTGGTTGTTAGGGTAGAGTCACTGCAGAGAGCCTCCACTAGGGCAACACCCAGCCCAAAAGTGGGGTCACAGTTGCTGCAGTGCCTGGTAGAGTTCTAGAAATGAGATTTCAGCTTTTGAGAACTGAAGTATGGGCAGAGATGGTGCTGCCCCATGTCCTTGGAAGACCAGCCCACAATGCAGAGTGCCCAGCCTACCAGACTTGGAGCTTTAGGATTTCATGTTTGCCTTACTGGATTTTGGCCTTGTGTTGATCAAATCCCGGTTAAAAGCCATAACATTCAGATCCTGGCTCACCAAAACTCACATTTCTTTTTTTTTTTTTTTTTCTAATTTTTTTTTTTTAAAGATTTATTTATTTTATTACAAAGTCAGATTATACAGAGAGGAGGAGAGACAGAGAGGAAGATCTTCCGTCTGATGATTCACTCCCCAAGTGAGCCGCAACGGGCCGGTGCGCGCCAATCCGATGCCAGGAACCTGGAACCTCTTCCGGGTCTCCCACACGGGTGCAGTGTCCCAAAGCTTTGGGCCGTCCTCTCCTGCTTTCCCAGGCCACAAGCAGGGAGCTGGATGGGAAGTGGAGCAGCCGGGATTAGAACCGGCGCCCATATGGGATCCCAGGGCTTTCAAGGCGAGGACTTTAGCCGCTAGGCGACGCCGCCGGGCCCCACATTTCTTGTTAGTTGCACATATCACAATGAGAATTTCACATGTGTACAGTGATGATGTAGAGTTTAATGTATTTGATTCATATCTACTCCTAAGTTTTTATGATCAGGATTGTATGTCTTGTTAGTCACCATTTTTTTCTCAGTTCTTTGTACAGTGCCAGGCATATAATTAGCACACAAAGATAACCTATAATAGGAGGTTTCAGTGGGATGCCCTGGGGAGGTGATCTGGAGCTGATATCTGAAGAATGAATAGGAATTCCTGTGACAGTGCAGGAAAAGAACACTTCGCTGGAGCGGGAAGGGAGTCCAGTGAATGTGTGGGACAGAGAGAAAGCCAATGGGAGGATGGGGAGCAAGGTCAGGCTAGAATGGTCGCAAAAGGCACAATCTTGGCCATCTTGGGAATATTCGTCTTTATCTGAGGAGCAATGGACACCATCAGATGTGTATTTTGGAAAGATCATTCAAATTTCTGAGTTGAAAACTGACTAGAGAGGGGGCCACAGCAGACCCAGAAGAGTTGATTAGAAAATCATTGAATGGCTTCAAGATGGCAGTGCTGTGGCCCACAATGAAGGTGGCAGGAGATGTAGGAAAGAACGTGTTCTCACATGTCTAGAGATCCAATCTTTCCTCACACAGCATTGGCTTCCTGCTAACTCATGGATGCCCATTCACTTCACCTTACATTTCCCTCCGAACCTGAAGGAGTGGGGTTCTGGCGTCATCTGGATTCACCCAAGCAAAGCATTGTATAGCAGCGTTTGTCCTAGGGCTAAAGAGGCTCCGAAGCAGCTGTCATGACATTGGAGAAAACCCGCAGGCCTCTGTAGCCTAGCACCCACTTGTAACCACATTCTTTACCCTCTGTGTCTACAAATTCATTCCCTTATCTGGGAATTTCAAAGCCTGGAGGGATCACAGAAGTTATCATCAACTGCAACTGTGTGCAAGAATTCTTTCAACACCTCTGAAAACTTCTCAAGGGGAAATCCAATCTATTTCCAATGATAGTAAGTATGAAGATCTCAGGGACTACTCTCATCCTGTTCCCAAGCTTTTGGAATCTTCCGAGATTAAACCTCATCTCAGAACCCACCCAAAACATTTTTTCTCTCCAAAGTTCAATTTACAGAGATGCTTAGTACCATGCCTAAGGTTACCCAGCAAAAGAAAATTAAGCTCACCCTTTAGTAAATGTTGCTGGGAACTTAATCAGGATTCTATATGGGTGCCTTCTATGTTAAATGTACATGGTTTATATCTTTACACAAGTAAATTCTGAGTAAGGATCATGGCATACAATTTTCTCACTGTAGTTTTACTATACAAAGCTCATAGAATATGCTTAGTGAAGTCTGACTTGTTTAAACAATGGTGGTGGTGTTCTAAGTTTTTTTTTTTTAAGATTTATTTATTTTTATTGGAAAGGCAGATATACAAAGAGGAGGAGAGACAGAGAGGAAGCTCTTCCGTCCAATGGTTCATTCCCCAAGCAGCCGCAACAGCTGGAACTGAGCCAATCCAAAGCCAGGAGCCAGGAGCTTCTTCCGGGTCTCCCATACAGGTGCAGGGTCCCAAAGTCTTGGGCCGTCTTTGACTGCTTTCCCAGGCCCCAAGCAGGAAGCTGGATGAGAAGCGGGGCTGCTGGGATTAGAACCAGCGCCTATATGGGATCCTGGCACATTCAAGGCAAGGACTTTAACCGCTATGCTATCGCGCCAGGCCCAAGCCCACTATTTTTAAATGCCATGGGAGTACTGCTTATGTTCATGTTCCATAAAAGCAAACACTTGTAGGATTTTACTCCCCCTCTTAGTGTCCACACCTCGTGTAGGGTTTCTTGTGTTATGAGAGGCTGGGTTCCCCCATAACTGGTCTTGTCTAGCTAGAGTAGAGGGCACACAAATAGCCGTTGGGATCTCAGAAACTGTTATCACATTTGGGTGACAGACTTCAGGAGCTAACCACTCCTAGAAATATCTGAATCCACCACACTGTTGCCATTTGAAACACAGTTGGTGATAGAAACATTCCTATTCTGCTAATTTAAAAACAATCCAGTTTGTATAGGTGGGTGGAATTTGAGATGTGAAAGATAGGAAGGTGAAGTTTCTTTCATATATTTAAATTGGGATCTCCAGGAGACATGGAGGATTTTGCCTAATATCCAACAAGGAATTGCAAATCAAGCTTTTACTGCCTCTGACCTTACAGGATTTGCCCATTGAGTGTCCCAGAGTCCCCATCTCCTTTGTAAAACATCTAATTTTTAACCTCTAAACTATCTACAATCAAATGAAATACTCTTGTTGCCACAAATTACTGAGGTTACAACACCATTCTTAAAGCAGGCAAATATATAGTTCTTGAGCATTTTCCCAAACTCAAATCAGTAGTGGATATTGGTTTCTTCTTCAAATACTTGCTCCCAGCTGATAGGTACACAGCTGCATATACAGATACACTTTTTTTTATAACAGATTTATTTTTATTACAAAGTCAGATATACAGAGAGGAGAGACAAAGATTTTCTGTCTGATGGTTCACTCCTCAAGCGACCGTAATGGCTGGAGCTGCGCCAATCCAAAGCCAGGAGCCAGGAGCTTCTTCCAGGTCTCCCACACTGGTGCATGGTCTCAAGGCTTTGGGCCATCTTTGACTGCTTTCTCAAGCCACAAGCAGGGAGCTAGATGGGAAGTGAGGCCGCTGGGATTAGAACTGGAGCCCATATGGGATCCCGGTGTGTTCAAGGTGAGGACTTTAGCTGCAATGCTATTGCACTGGGCCCTGGGCCATTTTTTTTTTTTTTAATGTTTTTAGAATTGGCTCAGGGTCCCCAGGTGTGAGGTCACCACAGCTTCTCTCTCTCCTCCTCCTCTTTTTTTTTTTTTTAAGATTTATTTATTTTTATTGGAAAGTCAAATATACAGAGAGGAGGAGAGACAGAGAGGAAGATCTTCCCTCCGATGATTCACTCCCCAAGTGACTGCAACAGTAGGAGCTGAGCTGATCCGAAGCCAGGAACCAGGAGCCTCCTCTGGGTCTCCCATGTGGTTGCAGGGTCCCAAGACATTGGGTCGTCCTCTACTGCTTTCCCAGGCCACAAGCAGGAAGCTGGATGGGAAGCAGGGCTGCTGGGATTAGAACTGGTGCCCATATGGGATCCTGGGGCATGTGCAAGATGAGGACTTTAGCCACTAGGCTACCACGTTAGGCCCGCACTCTGACTCTTGACTTCTCTGTGACCTGCTTGCTGTCTGGATTCCCATGGACAGACTCTGAGGACAGAGGTAGCCCCTGAGCATGGCCCCTGTTCGTTGGTATTCCTCATCCTCTGCGCACTGCTTGGGCGAGTCAGTGAGGATGCAACTGCTAAGATGCTTTGTATTTCTAATTTGTGTACTTTCAAGGATTCCAGGAGAAGCAAGACCTAGCAGTAATGAAATATGGACAGAGAAGCTAGGAAAAAGTGAATGTTTGCAGTTTTGTAAGTGTGTCCAGGCTGTTTGCTGCATGTCTCTCAGGATAATTTATATTCCTGGTTAAGCTGGGGCATAGGTCTTCAGTTTAACAGACGGTTTTACAGTAATGACCATTCGTCCCTCTCGGGGTTTTGATTCAGATTGAATTACCACAGTGAGTGCAATTTCTAATTTCTACCTTGGTTAATAACGATTCGTTAATACATCCTAGACTTGTCTGGCATGATCTTTCTCACACCCTGTGACAAACGAGTCATCTTTCCTAAGAAGTTCTACTCAGATATCAGTGAACAAATGAAAAGCTGACTAATTTGTATCGGTTCACCACAGAAAAAACAGATATTGGTTAGGCAAGAAGTAGTACCCCCATAATTTGTAAGGACTGTAGGGAAAAAACCTTCTAGATGTACCTATTCTTAAATACTTCTAAAATATGTTGAATCTGTGAGCCCCGGTTTCTTTGGTTGTAAAAAAGGGTTTTGGAAGCCTACCTGGGACTAGTTGTGACGCTGAAGTAAGTTAATGTAAGAAAAGTTTTAAGTCGCGTGCCTGGCATATAGTATATGCTGAATGAATGAAGGCCAGTTTTATTTTTCACTATCTGTTGGTGAGTGGCTCATGTATTTGTTCACTCACATTCCTGCTAAAAGGAAGCTGAAGCTACTGCCCAAGAGTTACATTATTTACAGGACCTGGTTCACAAGGGACACAGTGACAAATATGCCACAGTGACAGTCAGTGGTCCTGAACTCTGCCCCGTGCCTTGTAGATTTATATGCCAGTCTAGGAAAGTCTTGGGATTATAGGACTGTATGGAGGTAGATTCTGTCTGAAGAATCTAGGACTCCCTGGCCCGGCGGCGTGGCCTAGTGGCTGAAGTCCTCACCTTGCACGCACCGGGATCCCATATGGCTGCTGGTTCTAATCCCGGCAGCTCCATTTCCCATCCAGCTCCCTGCTTGGGGCCTGGGAAAGCAGTCAAAGACGGCCCAAGGCTTTGGGACCCTGCACCCGCATGGGAGACCGGGAGGAGGTTCCTGGCTCCTGGCTTTGGTTTGGCGTAGCACTGGCTGTTGCGGTCACTTGGGGAGTGAATCATGGGACGGAAGATCTTCCGCTCTGTCTCTCCTCCTCTCTGTATATCTGACTTTGTAATAAAAAATAAACAAATCTTTAAAAAAAAAATCTAAGATTCCCAAATGTTACCACTGCTGTTTTTCCTTTGACTCCATTGCCTCTTTTTTATTTTTTAAGATTTATTTTTTTATTTTTATTACAAAGTCAGATATACTGAGAGGAGGAGAGATAGAGAGGAAGTGGAGCTGCCGGGATTAGAACCAGCGGCCATATGGGATCAAGGAAAGGACCTTAGCCACTAGGCCACACTGCCGAGCCCAACTCCATTGCCTCTTAAGCAAACAAAACAAACGCACAAGCTACTATAATTAATGCCTGAGTCTTAGGCTCTTAATCTGCAATTAAGATAATGTATTTGTCCTGATTTGCATGATTACCATGAGGATAAAATTAGATAATGTAGGTGAAATCATGTAATGACATATTTTAATTGAACTCCTATACGCACCTTAATCTCTACATGCATTTGTCATGTAATTCACCCAGTTGGTAGGAGGAAGACTGTTGGTTGACCTAATACCTGTTCTCCCTGTTTTTCTCACCTTCTGATTTTTCAGCTAACTAAAATAAATGTACTTTCAGCTTGCAGTTCTTTGTGTCCAGGTGAGAATATTTTTCCCGTTTGAGCTATTAGTGTATTATTAATGTGATGCTTCCAGTGTTTTTTTTTTTTTTTTTTTTGCTTTGTTTTGTTTTGTTTGTTCATTTTGGTTAAGATTCACTTGTTTGGTAGTCAAGTTGCTGGTGGAATTGGCCCAGGATGACAGCTGAAGAATGGAGTCAGTTTTGTCCAAGTATGAAAACCAGATTACAATTTTCACTGACTACCTAGAAGAACTTCCAGATACAGATGAGTTGGTATGGATCTTGGGCAAGCAGCATCTCCTTAAAATGGAAAAATCTAAGCTGTTGTCTGATATAAGTACACGTCTATAATTTACATACAGAAGAAATTTTTCACCAATTGGGGGAACTGGCCCCTCATCAGATGCTGGCTGGGGTTGTATGCTACGTTGTGGAAAGATGATGCTGGCTCAAGCCCTTATCTGTAGACACCTGAGAAGGGACTGGAACTGGGAGAAACAAAAAGAACAACCCGAAGAATATCAACGAATCCTACAGTGCTTTGTAGACAGAAAAGACTGTTGCTACTCTATTCATCAAATGGCGCAAATGGATATAGGAGAAGGGAAATCAATGTGTGAATGGTTTGGACCAAATACAGTTGCACAGGTGTTAAAAAAAAAAAAACTCGCTTTATTTGATGAATGGAATTCCTTGCTGTTTATATTTCAATGGATAATACAGTGGTCATTGAAGATATCAAAAAAATGTGCTGTGTCCTTCCCTTGAGCGCCAGCACCCCTGGTGAAAGGTCCCCTGAGTCTCTGGCTGCTTCGAACCAGAGTAAGAGCACATCTGCCTGCGCCCAGCCTGGAAACCCCTGCTACTCATTGGCCCCTCCAGCTGGGCATAAACCAAATCAATCCTGTCTATGTTGATGCATTCAAAGAGTGTTTTAAGATGCCACAGTCTTTAGGGGCATTAGGAGGAAAACCAAATAACGCCTATTATTTCAAAGGATTCTTAGGTAATGAGCTCATCTTCTTGGACCCTCACACAATCCAGACCTTTGTTGATACTGAGGAGAATGGACAGTTGATGACAAGACTTTCCACTGCCTGCAGTCCCCCCAGGGAATATTTTGAACCTAGATCCTTTTGTGGCATTGGGATTTTTCTGCAAAGAAGAAAAAGACTTTGATAACTGGTGTAGCGTTGTTCAGTAGGAAATCTTAAAGGAGAATTTAAGGATGTTTGAATTAGTTCAGAAACATCCATTACACTGGTATCCCTTTGTACCTCTAGCCAAACCAGAAGTGATAACAACTGGGGCAGAATTCACTGGCTCCAGTGAATAACTGGAGCAGTCTGACCTGGAGGAAGACTTTGAGGTTCTGAGCATGTAGAGTAGTGGGAACTCAACTTGGAGGCCCTTCTTGTATCTGGCACCATAGTAACATGAACTTATTACATAAAACTTTTCTAGTCAGCAAGTGCCTAATATGCCAACAGCATACAAACTCCACAGAAATCATGACTGAGCCAATTGCCAAATCTCAGACAAAAGGCAAAACAAACAAATGACAATAAGTCTTCCCCAGAAAGAAAGAGCAGTCATGGCGCCCAGGAACAGGGAAGATGAGGAGGAATCAGTTGCTTCCCAGCTGGTGTTCCATGGCTAGAGTGAGTAAGCAGCAGCAGCAATGAGGAGATGAACATCTGGGAGGTGGACAGCAGCTCTCAGCTTCCTTCCAGATGCCAGCTGGTTACTCTGTGCTTCTTCACCCTTTCTTTGGAGCTAAATACTAAGAAATAATCTGTTCTTTTGGTCAAGTAATAAATCACGTAAATCAAGGAAAAAAAATTCACTTGTTCATCTGAAAGGCAGCGTTACAGGGTCTGGTGCAGTAGCCTAGTGGTTAAATCCACACTTTGCAACCACCAGGATCCCATATGGGTACTGCTTCATGTCCTGGCTCCTCCACTTCCCATCAAGCTCCCTGCTTGTTACCTAGCAAAGTAGTAGAAGATGGTCCAAGGCCTTGGGTCCTTGCACCTGGGTGGGAGACCTGGAAGAAGCTCCTGGCTCCTGGTTTAGGATCAGTTCACCTTCAACTGTTGCACTCACTTGGGGAGTGAATTGTCGAATGGAAGATCTTCCTTTGTGTGTATCTTTTTTTTTTTTTAAGGTTTAGTAAGGAGTCTTTATTAACCAAGCTTGGTGATCATAGCCCACTAAACATAGCAAATCACAAGTCCATATGGCAATCCAACCAATCATAATTCAATGAATCATAACCCCAAGAGGAACAAACGGTCATTTCCCTCAAGCCCACCCATTAAGCTGAAGACCTATATCCCAGCTTCCCCAGCAATATAAGTTATCCTAAGAGACATGCAATCAATAACCTGGGCACACTTACAAAGCTGCGGACAATCACCTATCCCTGGCTTCTCTGCTGACATTCCACTACTGCCAGGCTGTGTATCTCTTTCTAAATCTGCCTTTCCAATGAAAATCAATAAATCCTAAAAAAAAAACAGTTAAAGAGAGGGAGAAGAGACAGAGATCTTCCATCTACTGGTTTACTCCCCAGACAGCCAAAATAGGATTGGGCCAAGTCAAATCTAAGAGCCAGGAGCTTCTTCGAGGTCTCCCACATGAGTAACAGGGGCCCTAGTACTTGGATTATTTTCTACTGTCTTCCCAGGCCCTTTAGCATGGGGCTGGATTGGGAGTGTGAAAGGTATGAAAGAAGGTGGATGGGACAAATGTTTCAGTTTTATTCCTTTTTTTTTTTCCTCCCACGTCTGTATGGGGAAAGCAGAGGGGAACTCCTTGCTGGCAAACTATATTGGCATGCAGGGTAGGGAGGTGAAGGAGGATATTGTGACCCTAGAAGGTCAGTGAGCACAGGATTACAGTTGATTGGACAATATTTGTATGATAAACAACTGAATGGGTGTGACTGATTGGATATCCTTTGCATGAGAACAACTGAATGACTAGCTTTTGTATACCTGATGAGATATCATTTGTATAAGAACAGTTGAGTGGAAAGTAATATACAAGACAAAAGGACTTCCAAACAAAGGCATAGAAACAGTTGATGGTTTTGTTGATGAACTAACTATCTCTACCCTAATCCTGTATGACCCTCAGTATATAAAGTCTGATGCTACTAATAAACTATGGCTTTGACCATCAGTCAGGGTCAGTGTTATTATCGGCTCCGTGCACCAAGTCCATCGCTACGGGACAGCGACAGGGAGATGATCAGAACGTTCCAAGGGTGTTACTTGAGTGGCCCAAGTTTTGAGATGATGTTGACTTCGGTTTAATTAAGCCAGAATTGCAAAAATGTTTCCGAGGTCTATTGGTTTAGTGTACCCACAGACCCAGACATTTGTTGGAAAGCTTGGCCAGGAGGGTTGTCCAACTTGTTCTACTTTCTGTCTTCTGACGGGGCACTCAATATTCTCTACTGGCCTAGATGAACTGATTATGGAATATACAAAAGGAGCAAAACTTGAATCTAGGGGAATGCTGGTGAGTGGATGAAGGATATAACAAGGATTCTCAAAACAAGTGCTAATTACAGAATTTGGTAAATTCAACCTTATTTAAATTAAGAACGTGTGTTTATGAAAACTCTAGTTAAGTGAAGCAGAAAGGTAAGCCACAAACTAGAGAAAAATTCATCACACATGTAACCTTCCAAGGATTAGATCAAGAATATGTGAAAAACTACACATATACGATGCACAGAAAGCATGAATAGATGTTTCATAGCTGAAGAAATACATCTGGCCATTAAATTTATTTTTTATTTGTTTATTTTTTCAGGGGGGTGCTTGTTTATTAGACTGATGCTTCGTCCCATCCCAGCTTTGGGCAAAGAGGAACGCCTGTGACCTGAACCACAGGGCCAGGTGTGGTCACAGATGTTGGGCAGATCAGAGTTTGCGGGAGACAGAGGAGGGCACCTAGACTACACCAGCAAACACGCCTCGGGTTCCTTTCACGCAAAACCACCTTCAGTTCCTGCTAAGTCCACAAAATCTACTGAGGTACTCAGAGATAAATGGTTCAAAAATGGAGCAAAGACTCTATCCCCTTTGTGCCCCAACGGTCTGAAAGCGCTAGGGTTCAAGGTAGACCCCAAAGTGCTGGGGCAGGCATGAGCCTGCAGTAGTGCCAGCCCTTTCTCTCAGACCCCAGCTTCTGAGAGATTCAGGGAGAAGGCCATGTCTCTGTGCACTTTCCTGTTTAGATCCCTACACTTGTCTGGCCATTAAATTTATGAAGAGACATACAACCTCATGGGTCATCAGGGAAACAACATGTACGAATTAGTGAGAAGTATTTTACACTTACTTGATTAAATGGTTTGGTTAGAAAACTATAAAATGTAGGTGACTTGAATCAAATCTTTAAACATTGATGATGAGTTTAAACTGTTATAAACCATTTTAGAAAATAATTCGACATTGTCTTGTGAAATTCAATATACAATATATATTAAAAGTTAATCCAGTAAAGTCACACAACTAGGTATCCCTTGCCTTCTACATCTTCATCCCATTGCAGAGAAATTCCTGACCTAAGTGTCTTGGGACACATCAATCAGAATCTTCATGGGGCCTGGTGCTATGGCTCAGCGGATAAATTCTCACCTTGTATCTGCCAGAATCCCATATGGGTGCCAGTTCATGTCCTGGCTCTCCACTTCCTTCCAGTTCCCCGCTTGTGGCCTGGGAAAGCAGTGGAGGATGGCCCAAGTCCTTGAGACGCTTGCACTCATGTGAGAGACCTGGTAGAAGTTCCTGGCTCCTAGCTTCAGACTGGCCCAGCTTTGCTCATGGTGGTCACTTGGGGAGTGAACCAGCAGATAGAAGATCTTTCTCTCTGTCTCTCCTTTTCTCTGTAAATCTGCCTTTCCAATAAAACAAATAAATTTTAAAAAGACTTATTTGTCCCTTCTACCTTTATTTATTTACTAGTTCATGTTAGGACAATTCATAACAGCACAAGAATGGGAAATTAGCTATATGCCAGGCAAAACCAGTATATACATTTGTATATATACATTCTCTCTGTGTGTGTATATATATACATATATATATTCTGTGTATATATATACACATATATAATGCATTTGTAATAAGTTAATGAAAATATATTATATATATATTTTATACAGTGTATATTTGTAATATGGTAAAGAAACTGAAATTTGTATGAGAACATGGAAGCATGAAAAACGAAAAGCCTCAGAAGCACAGATTCTGTGTGTTCAAGTATAAATAATGTGTAAAGGGAAAAAAAAACCCTAAAAGGAAATACTTTTAAGTTACACTTGTATGCATATGTGTGAAAGTACATACTTGAGACTGTGTTGCGGTACACAAGCTAAGCCTCTTCCGGAGGGGCCAGCATCCCATACAGGCACCAGTTTGAGTCTCAACTGCTCCACTTTTGATCCAGCGCTCCCCCCACCCGTTTTTTTAAGGGTTTTATTTTTATTGGAAAGTCAGATATACAGAAAGGAGGAGAGACAGAGAGGATGAGCACCCATATTGGAGCCCGGTGCATTCAAGGTGAGGACTTTAACCACTAGGCCATCGCGGCAGGCTGTGTATGAATGCTTTCAGATTGCCTAGCTTTGGGCCCAGCATGGCAGCCTAGTGACCATCAAGCCTTAAAACCATGCACCCACGTGGGAGACCCGAAAGAGACTCTAGGCTCCTGCCTTCAGATTGGTACAGCTCAGCCATTGCAGCTGCTTGGCAGTGAAGATGGAAGATGGAAGATGGAAGATCTTCCTCTCTGTCTCTCCTGCTCTCTGCATATCTGAATTTGCAAGAAAAATAAATCTTAAAAAAAAAAAAAGAAAAAAAAGATTGCCTAGCTTGGCCCATCACTGTCTCCAACTTTCTGCATAAACCAGTGGGCAGTACAGTCCCACAGAGGCAAGTGCACAATCCCTCTACAGAATTTTCCCCCAGATCCTGTTATCTCACATTCTGCTGGGTGCTGCAGCCCAGGCTAATGTGTCTCACCCTATTCTAACACTCATGGTTTGATATTGTGATCTAGCCCAGTCAGGCATTTCCCTGAATCCCAGCTTTTACATGCACCAGCGGGTGGTGGGCAATGATATTTAGCCCAGCCCAGGTCTCTCACATGAATGGGTGCTTTGGCTTGACCCAGACATGTTGTTAGGCTCCCCTCTCTAAACCACTCCATCTCAGCTCCCTTGCCTACCTGCAAGTGTGGCGGCCTGGTCCATGGAAGACCACAGAAGTCACTCCTTCCCTGTAAAACATGCCCTCAACCACACTGCAATATGTGCCCAGAACCTCTTCCCTATTCAACCCTCATCCCCCTAATCTAGGAGCTGGAGTGGTGTGCCCCAGACCTAAGTTTCCTGCCAGGATCCCATATGGGCACCAGTTTGTGTCCTGGTGGCCCCACTTCCCATCCAGCTCCCTGCTTGTAGCCTGGGAAAGCAGTCAAAGATGGCCCAAAGCCTTGGGACCCTGCACCAGCGTGGGAGACTTGGAAGAAGCTCCTGTGTCCTGGTTTCAGATCAGCTCTGCCCATGGCAGCCACTTGGGGAGTAAACCAGCAAACAGAAGCTCTTTCTTTATATCTGTCGTTACGATATAAATAAATATATTTTAAAAAAGAAACTGGGCCCGGCGGCATGGCCTAGCAGCTAAAGTCCTTGCCTTGAACGCCCTGGGATCCCATATGGGTGCTGGTTCTAATCCCGGCAGCTCCACTTCCCATCCAGCTCCCTGCTTGTGGCCTGGGAAGGCAGTCAAGGACGGCCCAATGCTTTGGGACCCTGCACCCACATGGGAGACCCGGAAGAGGTTCCAGGTTCCCGGCATCGGATTGGCGC
This sequence comes from Ochotona princeps, assembly GCF_030435755.1. Classification (NCBI taxonomy): domain Eukaryota; kingdom Metazoa; phylum Chordata; class Mammalia; order Lagomorpha; family Ochotonidae; genus Ochotona; species Ochotona princeps. The sequence goes on from NC_080833.1 coordinate 93,614,099, forward strand.
AGCACCGGTCGTTGCGGCTCACGTCGGACGGAAGATCTTCCTTTCTGTCTCTCCTCCTCTCTGTATATCTGACTTTGTAATAAAATAAAGAAATCTTTAAGAAAAAAACCTACCTAATTGTATATTTTAAATGAATGAACTTTATGGTATATAAATTATATATTAATAAAGCTGTTTTTAGAAAAGCCACAATCCACAAATAAGTAAGCCTCCTTGAAATGCAAACTGGGGGGCCCGGCGGCCGTGGCCTAGCGGCTAAAGTCTTCGCCTTGAAAGCCCCGGGATCCCATATGGGCGCCGGTTCTAATCCCGGCAGCTCCACTTCCCATCCAGCTCCCTGCTTGTGGCCTGGGAAAGCAGGAGAGGACGGCCCAAAGCCTTGGGACCCTGCACCCGCGTGGGAGACCCGGAAGAGGTTCCTGGTTCCCGGCATTGGATCGGCGCGCACCGGCCCGTTGCGGCTCACTTGGGGAGTGAATCATCATCCTCTGTGTATATCTGGCTGTAATAAAACAAATAAATCTTTAAAAAAAAAAAAAAAAAAAAAAGAAATGCAAACTGGGTCCTAAATGATTATTTTGAGAATTGAAATATATGTCTATGGGTAAAGCATACATTTTCTTCAAGCAAACAAAATCAACCTTTCTGCCAAGATGCCACTCACTTTATAGAAATGAAACTGCAAAGTCCAATGTAGTATTACATGTATGAAAAACTGTCCAACTCCCAGCTTTATAAATTTTTTCATCTGCCAGGAAATCAAATGGCCCTCAGCTCCCAAGATGAATTTCTTACTGCAAGCACAATTGTCTCTGTGTGTACTGAGATTGTACAAACAGTAAAACCAGGAAGGAAGAGAATGTAAGGAAGAGATTTGGCTGAAACATACATTTGTTATGTTTCCTTCCATGTGCATAGTTTTTGTCTTTTCCCTTTTAAATCTGTAACTGATTTTACAGGCGATGGAAATTTCTAGAGCTATTCATGACCATGGCGCTGTGTATCTTTAGGGCTTTGAGTCATACAGTTGCAAAGGTCTAAGATGATGCTTTTAAGATAGGAGTAAGGCAGCTTTTTTCCTACATTATTTCTTGGTGTTTGGCAGAGCACTGAAAGGAGATTAGGCTCAATATGTCCATGCTGTTTAGGGAATCTGTTGGTTGATAACTGTTTTCAGCACCACCGAAAGATTCCCACATCACTTGGTTTTTTTTCACAAACATGGTTACTGATCACAAGACAAAAGCTGGAGTACATGTCGCTAACTGCACCACCAACACCAAAAGTACAATTCAAAGTCCTGGCCCTCTAAACTCAGGTTTACCTACCTTTCTCAGACCTCGGTAAAGCATCTTTGTGAATACAGGTTGTCAGAACCGGACCATGCAGCTTCAAGTTCTAAAGAACACAAAGGACATGAAAACAAATCACTTATGTTAATTAACAGTTTTCATCTAAATATTAAACTTTCCAGTCCTGTTGGCTTCAGGGAGGCTATCATCCCTTTGTGTAGCCAGCTGTGGGCAATAATAACCTTCATCCAGCTCCTGGCTATTTCAAGCTGCAGGCCCCTAAGCCACCTGCTTCAAGTACTGCCCCACATACTCATACTGGGCCTGATCAGCTCTCTGAATTCTCTCCCTCAACTCTTGTGTATCTTCAACTATCATAAAGTGTGGGAAAGTCTAATGATTTGGACAGTCATTTACTCTGATCAGTAAGTCATCTAAGCATGTCACTTTAGGCCCCAAATAGTCACTCTGCAGTCTGATTGATCTGGATTGAATATTACATTAAATAATAAGTTAATGGCTCACCTTCTATTTCAATATTAATGTAAGTTTAAAACATGTTAAAATCCCCTATGTGAAGTTTTTTTTTATTGCTTTAAAAAATGTGTTTTATTGCCTGGCATCCAGACTTTTATTTTTAAAAACCATTTCCCTCTGAAAGGAACTAGAACTTCTTGGAGAAATGACTGGTTCCAGGTCTGGAACGTAAAATATATTGATATTACTTTTGTTTTCTTTTTTTTTTAAAGATTTATTTTTATTACAAAGTCAGATGTACAGAGAGGAGGAGAGACAGAGAGGAAGATCTTCTGTCCGATGATTCACTCCCCAAGTAAGCCGCAATGGGCTGGTGCTGCGCCGATCCGATGCCGGGAACCTGGAACCTCTTCCAGGTCTCCCACGTGGGTGCAGGGTCCCAATGCATTTGGGCCGTCCTCTCCTGCTTTCCCAGGCCACAAGCAGGGAGCTGGATGGGAAGTGGAGCTGCTGGGATTAGAACCGGCGCCCATATGGGATCCTGGTGCATTCAAGGCAAGGACTTTAGCTGCTAGGCCACGCCGCCGGGCCCTGATATTAGTTTTCTTATTGGAAAGTCAGATTTACAGAGAGAAGGAGATACAAAGAGAAAGATCCTCCATCTGCTGGTTCATTCCCCAAGCGGCCGCAATGGCAGGAGCCAGGAGCTTCTTCAGGGTCTCCCATGAGCGTGCAGGGTCCCAAGGCTTTGGGCCATCTTCTACTGCCTTCCCAGGCCACAAACTGGGAAGTGGAAGGGAAGTGGGGCAGCTGGGATATGAACTGGCACCCATATGGGATCCCGGCATATGCAAGGTGAAGACTTTAGTCACTGGGACCTATATTGACTTTGTTTCATAATTACTGAATTTGGGTGTTAGGTACGTGGGAGAGCTCTATGGCATTCTACTTTTGTATTTTCTAATTCATTTATTTGAAAGGTAGAGTGACATAGCATGACAGGGAACGACAGAGAGACAATCTTCCACTTGCTGGTTCCCGCAAATGGCCACCATGACGAGTTTGCCCAGATCAAAAGCAAGGAGCCAAAAACATATGGGTGACAAGGAGCTCAAGCACTCTGGTCATCATTTGCTGCCTTTCCAGTTGCATTAGCAGAAGCTAGATCAGAAACAGAACACTTCGGGACTCCAACCAGCACTCAGAAAAGGGATGCTGGCTTAGCAAGTGTTGACTTACCCTTCTGAGCACAATCCTAGCCCCCTCTCTTGCATATTTTTAACTTTTTTAATATAACAGTTTCAGGAAAGCTAAGAATAATTTCTTTTTTTAAAAATTCAAAGAGTAGTTATATATATATATATATATATATATATAATACTTTAAAATACATATTTACTTATTTGAAAGGTGGAGTGACACATAAAGTGAGATCTTCCACACCTGATGCAATAGCCTAGTGGCTAAATCCTTGCCTTGCATGTGCCAGGATCCCATATGGGTGTTGGTTGGTGTCCTGGCTGCTCCACCCCTTCCAGTGCCTTGCTTCTGGTTTGGGAAAGCAGTCGAGGAGGACCCCAAAATCTTGGGACCCTTCACCCACACGGGAGACCTGGAAGAAACTCCTAGCTCTTGGCTTCACATCAGCTCAGCTCAGGCTGTAGGGACCACTTGGGGAGTGAACCAGCGGATGGAAGATCTTTCTTTCTGCCTTTCCTTCTCTTTGTAAATCTGACGTTCTAATAAAAACAAGTAAATCTTTGAAAGAGAGATCTTCCATCCAATAGCTCACTCCTTAAATGCCCGCAACAGCCATGGCTTAGCCAAGTGAAGCCAGGGGGCTGGAACTCCACTGCTGTTCTTGTGCTGTTCTCAACTACTTGGGTGCATTAGTACTAAGAAGCTAGATGGGAAATAGAGTGGCCAGGACTCAAGGATGGCACTCTGACACAGGATACAAGCCAGCAACCGGCAGTTTTGTTGTGCCGGATTTTGAAATCACCAGATAATCATCAAGTCTGAAGTCGGTGCTAAGGCATAAAGGTGGTTTATTCAGACTAACCTAGGTCTCCCAGCTGGGGGAGGGGCAGCCGTTGCAGGATCCGCAGGGAAGGCAAAAAGAGAGCACGCCAGCCAGAGAGACAGAGAGAGAGAGAGAGCCCAAGCCCCCCAGTTTTTATACATTTTAGGCTATTAATTATACAGTCATGATTTAGCAGGCTTCTACTGGTGGATTTGAAACAAGCAACTTTCAAAAAGTAGAAATCGAGGAGCTATAGGGTGGTGAATCTTATCTAACACTAGGTACCTCCTTCCTGAGGAGTGGTCTGCCTATGTGACCTGCCAGGTGTCACTTAGACAGGCCTGGAGTTCACACAGCCCCCAGCCAAGCCATTAAGGCAGAATCACAAAAGGCAGAAAACATCCAGGTTCTTCAGTTTAACCTGCTGCCTCACAGATGTCCACCCCTAAACTTGAAAAAATATCATTCAAGGCCCGGCGGCGTGGCCTAGCGGCTAAAGTCCTCGCCTTGAAAGCCCCGGGATCCCATATGGGCGCCGGTTCTAATCCCGGCCACCCCACTTCCCATCCAGCTCCCCGCTTGTGGCCTGGGAAAGCAGTCAAAGACGGCCCGAAACCTTGGGACACTGCACCCGTGTGGGAGACCTGGAGGAAGTTCCTGGCTCCTAGCTTTGGACCGGCGCAGCACCAGCCATTGTGGTCACTTGGGGAGTGAATCATCAGATGGAAGATCTTCCTCTCTGCCTCTCCTCTCTGTATATCTGACATTGCAATAAAAATAAATAAACCATTAAAAATATATCATGCAAAGTAAAGTCAAGTCTTTTACTGCAGACTCAGTTTTCCTCTTTAGGACCAACGTAGTAACAATTTCCCATAAAGTTTTCAAAGAAATTTCTACAAGCATTGCAAAAGCACATGAATATCAGATAAACAGTTCTTCAAGCCATAATCTCCTATCAACCAGTGCTTGTGAACAGGTGTTCTCTAGTTTTGCACAACGAAATTTTATGAAAAACAGAAAAGCGAGTTTTGAGACCGATAAAGATTGAAGGAGCCTAAAAGATTTGGAGGGGAGCAAGATGGATGGCAGTGTTCTACATGCCGAATAACCCTGGTCCCTACGGGAGGCGGCGTTTGTGTGTGGTGTATCTGTACGGAGCATAGATAATTCACTTGACCATCTGGAGCAGGCAAGTGTTGCGTATGATACTGAGACAGTAGAATACAAACTCAAACAGCCAGGGACGATTTTTACCCGGAGTGCTTAGGCCAGAGCGGCCAGCACCTGCGGAGACCAGCTGAGGGCAGCGTCCTCCGCGCACCTCTTCCTGGCCCTCAGGGCTCCCCAAGTCAGCACCGCCCCCGGGCGTTCGCGTGACCCACAGCTCGGTGAACCTTGAACTCCCGGCCCCGGCCTGCCCCGCGGGCCCCAGCGACCGCGGGCGGCGCTTCTCCGCGCACGGGAGGTGGGGCTTTTTCAGGCTATTCACCTAGCGGCCAGAGGGACGGAGCTGGTGCCCGCTGGGCGGCCCGGAACGACTTCCTGAGAGACTGCAAGAGTCCTGAGCAGCCGGAGGACTTGCCCAGCCCCTGGTCCGGCACAGGTAGGACGGTGGGAAGCCAGAAGTTTTGAAAACTTTGTAGAAGCATAGCCGAATATGCCGGGGGACCGAACGCGTTCGAGGGGAGAGCGCTGACCGCGCGAGGAGGCGGGCCTGGCTCACGGTCACTATCTCGCGACAGCCAAGTGACGTCGCTCTTTCGTCCGCAGCCGGCCTTCTCGGCCTGCGGGCCTACCCCTTTAAGCGAATGATGGACAGTTACTTCAGCCTATCAAGTTTCTCATCAACTTCCAATCAGATTTAAACTTCTTTCAGCCGCCACCGGAGTTGGAAGAGAGGTAAGAGAAAGTGAGACAAGGAGCGCTCTCTCTCGCGAGATCGCCAAGAGCCGGCCTTTCGGAAAAAAAAAAAACCACGCCACAGCGGCTGGTCTGGCTTCCCAAATAACGGGATAAAGGACGGGGTCACCAGCCAATGAGAGGCGCGAGGAGGCGGGACCGCCGTTTTCACTGCGCAGAAGTACCGTTACAGAGCAGACTCTGTGCCCAATCAAAGCCTTCAGAGTTTTGGTCAAGTGACCTGAGTGCGAGGGGCGGAGCTACGGCCTGGCGCGAGGAACCGTTAAGATAGACAACGAAGGTAACCAATGAGGAACTCGGACTAATGCGTCGGGAGCCCTGTAACAGTGGTTGGGCGGGCGCCTTCCCGGAGCGCGGGGAGATGTAAAGATAGACAAATTATTTTCCCAATGAGACTGTAGGAGAGAAAGATAATTGACCAATGAGGATTTCGGGGCGGGATCCTTCGCCGCGGCGGAGTCCAAGATGGCGGCGTGCGGTTCCGCTGTGTGAAACGAGCGCGGGGCGGCGGGTTAATCTGCTCCGCGGAGACGACCTCCGAGGACCCGCAGCCATGAAGGGAAAAGAACGCTCTCCAGTCAAGGCCAAACGCTCCCGTGGTGGTGAGGACTCGACTTCTCGCGGCGGGGAGCGGAGCAAGAAGTTGGGGGGCTCTGGTGGCAGCAATGGTAGCAGCAGCGGAAAGACCGACAGCGGCGGCGGGTCGCGGCGGAGCCTTCACCTGGACAAGTCGAGCAGCCGAGGTGGTAGCCGCGAGTATGACACCGGTGGGGGCAGCTCCAGTAGCCGCATGCATAGTTACAGCTCCCCGAGCACCAAAAATTCTTCAGGCGGGGGCGAGTCGCGCAGCAGCTCCCGGGGTGGAGGCGGGGAGTCACGTTCCTCAGGGGCCGCCTCTTCGGCTCCTGACGGTGGGGAATACAAGACCCTCAAGATCAGCGAATTGGGGTCCCAGCTGAGCGACGAAGCGGTGGAGGACGGTCTGTTTCACGAGTTCAAACGCTTCGGTGATGTAAGTGTCAAAATCAGCCATCTCTCGGGTTCCGGCGGCGGGGATGAGCGGGTAGCCTTTGTGAACTTCCGGCGGTCAGAGGACGCGCGGGCGGCCAAGCATGCTAGAGGCCGTCTGGTACTCTATGACCGGCCCCTGAAGATAGAAGCCGTGTACGTGAGCCGGCGTCGCAGTCGCTCGCCTTTAGACAAAGATGCGTACCCTCCGTCGGCCAGCGTGGTTGGGGCCTCGGTCGGTGGTCACCGGCACCCTCCCGGGGGAGGTGGTGGCCAGAGAGCGCTTTCTCCTGGTGGCGCCGCCTTGGGATACAGAGACTACCGGTTGCAGCAGTTGGCGCTGGGCCGCCTGCCCCCTCCGCCTCCGCCACCGCTGCCCAGAGAGCTGGAGAGAGAACGAGACTACCCGTTCTATGAGAGAGTGCGTCCAGCATACAGTCTTGAGCCAAGGGTGGGGGCTGGAGCAGGTGCTGCCCCTTTCAGAGATGTGGACGAGATTTCCCCCGAGGATGATCAGCGGGCCAACCGGACGCTTTTCTTGGGCAACCTAGACATCACTGTGACAGAGAGTGACTTGAGAAGGGCTTTTGATCGCTTTGGCGTTATCACTGAAGTCGACATCAAGAGGCCTTCTCGTGGCCAGACCAGTACTTACGGTTTTCTCAAATTTGAGAACCTGGACATGTCCCACCGGGCCAAACTAGCAATGTCCGGCAAAATTATTATTCGGAATCCTATCAAAATTGGTTACGGTAAAGCGACACCCACCACTCGCCTCTGGGTAGGTGGCCTGGGACCTTGGGTGCCACTTGCTGCTCTGGCACGAGAGTTTGATCGGTTTGGCACCATACGCACCATAGACTACCGAAAAGGTGATAGTTGGGCTTATATTCAGTATGAAAGTCTGGACGCAGCTCATGCTGCCTGGACCCATATGCGGGGCTTCCCGCTTGGTGGCCCAGATCGTCGCCTTAGAGTAGACTTTGCAGACACAGAACATCGTTACCAGCAGCAGTATCTGCAGCCTCTGCCTTTGACCCACTACGAACTGGTGACAGATGCTTTTGGACATCGGGCGCCTGACCCTTTGCGAGGTGCCCGCGATAGGACACCACCCTTACTGTACAGAGATCGGGATAGGGACCTTTATTCCGATTCTGAGTGGGTGCCACCCCCACCTCCGGTCCGGGAGCGCAGCACGCGGACTGCAGCTACTGCCGGGACTGCTTACGAGCCACTGGATAGCCTGGATCGCAGGCGGGATGGCTGGTCCTTGGACCGGGACAGAGGTGATCGGGAGCTGCCCAGCAGCAGAGACCAGCCCCGGAAGCGGAGACTGCCGGATGACAGCGGAGGACGCCATCTGGATAGGTCGCCTGAGAGCGAGCGGCCACGGAAACATCACTGTGCTCCTTCTCCTGACCGCAGTCCAGAGCTGAGCAGCAGTCGGGATCGTTACAACAGTGATAACGATAGATCCTCCCGTCTCCTGCTCCTGGAAAGGTCTTCTCCAGTCAGAGACAGACGAGGCAGTTTGGAGAAGAGCCAGGGTGACAAGCGGGACCGTAAAAACTCTGCATCAGCTGAGCGGGATAGGAAGCACCGGACAGCTGCTCCCACTGAGGGGAAGAGCCCTCTGAAAAAGGAAGACCGGTCCGATGGAAGTGCGCCCAGCTCCAGCACTGCTTCATCAAAGCTCAAGTCCCCTGCCCAGAAACAGGATGGGGGCACAGCCCCTTCAGCAGCAGCAGCAGCTTCTCCAAAACTCTGCTTGGCCTGGCAAGGAATGCTTCTGTTGAAGAACAGCAACTTTCCTTCCAATATGCATCTGTTGCAGGGCGACCTCCAAGTGGCCAGCAGTCTTCTTGTGGAGGGCTCCACTGGAGGCAAAGTGGCTCAGCTGAAGATCACTCAACGTCTCCGTTTGGACCAGCCCAAGTTGGATGAAGTAACTCGACGCATCAAAGTGGCAGGGCCTAATGGTTATGCCATTCTACTGGCTGTGCCTGGAAGTTCTGAGAGCCAGAGCCGGTCCTCCTCCTCTTCGGCCACGACAGACACTGCCAGCTCCACTCAGAGGCCACTTAGGAACCTCGTGTCCTATTTAAAGCAAAAGCAGGCAGCTGGGGTGATCAGCCTCCCTGTGGGGGGCAACAAAGACAAGGAAAACACCGGGGTCCTACATGCCTTCCCACCTTGTGAGTTCTCCCAGCAGTTCCTGGATTCTCCTGCCAAGGCACTGGCCAAATCTGAAGAAGATTACCTGGTCATGATCATTGTCCGTGGTGCGTCCTAAAGTCCATGTGTATCTTGTATTTACTACTCTGACATGGTTCTTGTTTTGTGTGTGTAATGGGATACAGCATCAGATGACTTTTTTTAAATTAGCTGTTTAGTTGTAGCTTTTTTTAAAATTTTTTTTAATAAACCTTTAAAATAGGAGTCAGGACAGTTTAGCTGTTTTAAGTGAAAGGGATACTACAAAGGTAGCAGGGAGATTGATTTGCTTTAATTAGGAGTTTATGAGTAACTTTTTTCCTCTGTCTTAAGGGTTTTTTTTTTTCCTTTTATAATCTTGAGCTAAAAAAAGGTCCTCAAAGTTACAAAACTAAAATTTTGAAAAGTCACAATTTGAAGAATCCACTAACTGTAATAAGATGGTAATAGAGATCTAAAAAATGTCAATTGGTGTATAAGTGAGCAATTTGCTACACCAGAATTATTTGTGTGACTAAGAGTTGATCAGGGATTCCAAAAAATGTATACTATTAAATTTCTAGCAATATAAGTATTTAAATCAGGTATATGATTTGCAAGTTATTTTATAAGTTATTTCCAGAGAATTTGCTTTACCGTGCATTTTTCTCACTAGTTCTTGATTTCTGTATCCCCCCATTTGCACTTTTGGTTTGTAGCTGTAACTGTTCAGTAAAAATTGAGGACTATGTTACAAACCATTAATGTCTTAAGCTTACAATAGTATGCAAGAAGTGAGTAGGTGCTTTTAAAATCGGAGTTATTTGGTCAGTTATTGATTGTGATGGTGTTTTTAACTGACTTCAGAGAGGTGTAGCAGGTACAATTCTAATTGTGGATATTTCAAAACTAAGTGTTCTTTATCAGGATGAGTGTTTTTGTATCTATTCAAATTTCTGGTTTCAATAATAGAAAGAAGAGTTGTCTGCAGGCTCTGAAGTCATCTTTTGTTTCAGAGGGCATTAATCAGCTATATCTGGATTGCAGAATCTTGTTAAGTCAAGCTCTTTTAACTTTTTGCCTGCATTTTTATTTTCATATTATTCCATGGTGATTATATTATTGAAAGTTTTTAAAATTTCATGTTTAACATTTTCATTGCCATCTGGCTACAAATTTGAAATGTCAATGTAGAAAAGCCCTTTTTTATTGTTTTATTTTCCCAGAAATCTTGACTTATTAGAAAATAGTCCATTTTTGAGAAAATTTTTTCAAAGCTGATGGTGGAATCAACTTGTGGTTCTTAACAAGGGGTTTTGTTGCTTAATGGTATTGATTTCTCCCCGCTCCTACCACCTGCCCTTCCACCGCAATTGCTAGTTTCCCAAGTTATTAGTAAGTATATATTTTTCTCCTTTGATGTAAATATTGAGAATGTTGGCTTGGCCCTTGATACTTAATTATGATTAGAAACTGTAGGACCTCCTGGATCATGGTCATGTTTCTATTCTGTATAAGTGACTTATTCAAAGCCTGGCAGAACCTAACTATTCTTTCTGTTATCAAAGCTGTTAGTTTTGAAATAGCACCAATAATAACCCAGGGAAATGTCATATAATTTTTATTTTCCATTATAGCAGGTGTCTAACACATGTCAGCATGAAAGCTTCATCACTACAGTGTCATCCTTTTTGGTTTTCACTATGCATTTATGCATTTATGATTTGAATTTTTCTTTTTTAATTTTTTTTTTTTTTTTTTTTTTTTTTTTGGTGTGTGGTTTCTTTGTTTTTAAACTGGAAAAACTGGCCATTTTGAGAGGAGGAAGTAGTAGGCAGTAAGCACAGAAGTCCTTGGTGTGCCTTTCAGGGAAAGTTTCTGATATCCTACAAGTAAGATTTTGGTGCTTTTTTTGCTTTCAAACAACAGTACTTGGCATGAAATAGACACCTGTTCAGAAGCTCATGCAAGTAGTCTGTGCATACCTGCAATCAGAGTATAATTTGTGGCTAGATACATTTTTCCAGTTTAAATATCTCACTAATCATTAACTTTTGGGTATCCTCCCATATGGTAGTAGACAATGATTTTGCTCTTTTTAGAGCCAAGCCCATGACATGTAATATTACTATACTCCAAAACGTGTGTGGTTTTTCCCTTTTTTTTTTCTTAAGTTGGTGTGACAGCTTAGTGAAGCATACTGTGGTTTAAATTTTTATCTGACATTGCTGGTTTTGTTGGATCTGGGCAATCTGTGCTTCAATGTTTGGAGACAATGACTTGATACCATTGCTAAATGTATGTATTATAAAAAAGTAATTATGTTAGTTTGGTGCTTACTTGCAAAGTCCCATCACCTGGATGCATCTGTTTTGTGTTGCCCATTCTGTTGTGCAGATTTATAATATCTGTAAAATACTTCAGAATTTGAATGAGAGCAATTGTCTAAACCTGATTTTAATCCTCATTAGCCAGAATTTCGTAATAACCAACATTGGATGTTCTTTGTAACAACCAATTCCTTTTTCTTTTTTAAAATTAGTGTAGGTAATTTTTTTTTTGTTAGAAAGTGAAATGGGGAGAAAATTTCACTGTTTCAACTTATGATGACTAATTTAGTGTTATTGGCAAAAAAAAAAGGTAATTAAGTTTTAGATCACAACTTTGAAATCTATGGAAAATTATGAAATTATTCATTTCCTTTACATAGTTTTTTGATACTTTGTTGATTATTGATTGTTATTGAGATTCTTGTAACAAATTTTTCTTATGAAAAGTTAAATTCCTGGCTTAAGATGTGTACTTTAGAGTAAATAAGAGTGTTTCCCTAAGGCATACATCTTAAAATGTCTGCCCTAAAGGTAATACCTTCTTGTCTTTCTTAACTCATTTAGATCATTTTGAGATACAGCCTTGTAAAAGGTGATTGGTTATTGCTTTCTGAGTCAATTACTGCTTATTTTAAAACTTATTTTATGAGCAGATATTCACCACAGTGCTGTTTTTGGGGAGGAAACACGGTGGAGTTTAAATCCACTTTGTTTAAATAGTGAACTTGCTTATTATGCAGGCATAGCTTGAACTGCAGTTTTGGGTCCATACAGGGACCATTCACCAAAACTCTGTAGTAAGAAATTAGGAAATTCCTTTGGAGAAGAGGGCCTTAATAATCATTTATGTGAAAAAAAATTTGGGGTGACAATTTCTGGACATTTTTTTCTGTCTCTGCTACAGTGTTTGAGTGTAAGATAGGAGTTAAGTTTGAGGAGAAGCAAAGTGGAGCTGACCCTGTTAACAGTGATGTCCCCTAAAGAGAGCAAATGATTTCAGGTAACCACAGTGAAATGTTATGTTTAATGAAGAGTTCCATATGTATGATTTAAAACCGTTGAAAAGCGAGAGTCTTGAAGTGTTCTTTGACTGTTTCACAATTGTTTTGGATGTTTCTTTGAAGTAACAGCTGCTGTCTTTGCTAGTATGGATGGAGGTGGATTCTTAAATGGCTGTGCCCCTTTCTATAATGGAGTAGTCTGCGTTGCTCCATATTATTTACAGAATGAAAATAGAGAGGGTGAAAGTTTCATGAAACTCCACCACTTTGTACTTTCCTTTAAAATTATACTTAGAATATATTGATAGACTATAAAAGGATGGTAAACTTTTTTTCTGAGTTTTTGACATATTTTACTCAGTTACATGAGTAATTCTCAATTGCAATCTTAAAAAAAAAAAACTCACTGTATTCTACTTGTTATTTGTCTATTCATACAGTAAATTCATTTCAAGGGTTGTGCCAGTGGGTATTATTGGTGCTTTTTGAAGTTGAATTGGGACTATCCAGGAAGGTCTTGTTAATGTAATGTTCATCTATAATGGCATAGGGGAAAGATATATATTTTTAATATTGTAAAAACATTTGTACTGAATAACCTTTTTTTCCCCCCTGCAAGCAAAACTGGTGAACAGCGGATGAAGAAATGGAATTCAAAGCTCTAATGGACCTTTTTGAAGAGAAGTTGTGGCTTATGTGGAGTTTACATGGGCTTCTGATGGAAGAAATCTAATCTGTTTAGTATTTGTGCATTTTACTAAAATGGCAGCTTAAAGTTGTGTATCTGCTATTGTGATGCCAATGCCGGTGTTTTAAGTGGAAAAAAAAATGACCTCTTTGCTTTGTGCTGTGTACACAAGATTTCTGGAAAAGTAAAGAAAAACCCTTTTTATGGCTCACACAGCTTAAAAGTAGCTGTCACTCAAAACGTGCGCTCACAGTTGAGCTACTTTTGTTTTATTCTAAATAAATTGTTTCTTTTGAGGAAAATGTTTTTCTGCCTGGAAGTGAATTGACAACAACCTTTGACCCCTTTGTTTGCAGCCAAGGGCGTACTTGTTGCTGCTCAGAGCTTGTATGTCTTGAGCAAGAAGCAGGGAGATCATCAATTTCATTTTGACTATCACGGTGTCTCGATTCTGAAGGATCACTAGTGTTACTGTGATTCCCTTTGTGTGCAGTGAAGGGGATCCTTTGCTTCTCGGTCCTCAACGTGATGAGGAAATGGTGCTGTTTGCTGGCACGCAAGAAGCCGGGGCAAGCACCCTAAACCTCACCACAGTGCACGAGTCGGGGGCTTTGCTGGTTTGAAGAGCCGGAGTTGCTGAAATTTAAGTTTTGATTTATTTTGTTCACCCATCACCTTTGACCTTAGTTTCATTTTTAATTTGAAGAGAAGTTTGAAATTGTTTTATCTTGCGCTTAACATTTGCACCAAATTGCCAAAAGAAGGAGAAATACTCCGTTTGCTTTTTAAGTGTTAATGATGTTAATAAAGCCTTTGCTGACCCAATTGAGGAGCTCCTCCGTCTCCAGGGGCTTCTTCTCAGAGTTATGCGGTGATGGGTTTAGTTCTGAATGGATGAAGAGTTCCTGAGAGCTAGCGTTTGTAATTAGAACCATTAACTTGGTATCTGTGCCTTATTTGACCTGTGGTTCCACGTGCCTTGGATGTGCATGCACCATGACGGTTTCACAGGTACGAACGCACACTCAGGCCCAGTCACCTCGGTTGGTAGTACAGATTGTGAGGAAAAAAAATGGAGGCATCCTTAAGGAGGAAAAAGTGTTTGCCTTTAGTTCCTGCATTGTCCTGTACAGGGGCTCCTGAGCTTTGGAAGCCTGTTTCCAGTACAGGAGAACAACACCCCTGTCGGCCGCAGGAGACTTCGGTGCACAGTGACAACGCTGGAGTTCAAGAGGAAGCCAGCAGTGCTGCACCATTGGCTTCAGACACCATTGTTGTTGTTTGCCAGTCTAAAACTTAACTAGTTGCATACGAAGACCACCTTGAAATGCAGGCTTGTTGGGCTTGTTTTGAATTTTAACCTCGGATGGAAGAGCCCTAGTGCTATCTGTCTCCAGGCGGGATCATGATTACTAGGCTACAGGTGATTATCAACAAAGGATGCCACGGTTGTAACTCTGCAAGGTGGTGTTCCAGTGGCAAACAGCTGTATAAACTCTTGTAACAGGTAAGAGGGTTTTGAGAAGTCAAAATGCATTATAACAGGGTGATGGTGTTAAGTAGTTTGGGTGTGTTTTTCTGGTGGGAAGTCTTTCTGGTTGGGTGCTGCCATTTACTGTCTTCCTTCCCTCACTGAAATGTTTATGAAATTCCAGGCCACATCTTTCGTTCTACTTGGTGTATTTTTTAAAATTTATGTTAACATTTGAAAAGATGCTTTGAATGTGGGAACCAAAGATCTTAGAATCTTGGTTATGGGTTATTTGGGTCTTAAGGACTTTAAAATTTTTCCTTTAAGCTTGACCTTCCTTCACTCTTTGTTATGATTGAATTGTACAGAAAGGCTTGGTACTGTAAAAATGCTCTTTTACAAATTCTGATTTGTAGACTTAAGGTTTGGAGTCTTACGGTATAGAACGATAATGAAAGAATGCTGACAGATGGGTGATGATATTTTAGCCAAGTCTTCTTATTTCCTTGTGCTACAAAGAGATTAATTATAAAATCAGGCAATTGCAACTTTAGGGAAATAAATAGGTAGAAGAAGTATGGAATGTCTGGCTATTGTTTACTCTTACATTTCCATTGTCCATGTTGTCCTATCAGTTCCTATTCCTCATTCATGGAACATGAGGTTTTGGCAACTTGCAACAATCGCACCTTTTTTAGTATATAATACAACTTAAGATTTCCTTGCTTTATTTTAATTGAGATAGAAAGCTGAGTGAAGTTTTCTTCTGTGTCAGAACAATTAGTCTGGTAACTACAGTAGTTCATCTATAGTAGCTACTTTTTCTACAGATTTGATTGAGATCTTGGGTTATTTAGCTGGATGATTTGTGTAACTATACTTTGAGAAGGTAAAAAGGAAAAAGGGGTTTTTTAGAGCCCCTATGCCATTTGTAAGAGTTCTTGAAACATCTATTTATGAGGTGGCTATTGTCTTAAACTTTACAAAATGATGGCTCTGTATTTTTTGATCAATTTGTGCTTGTTGGTAAGTGTCAGTTTTTGATGTTTTCTTTTTCTTGCTAGTTCACACTGTAAGTCCATTAAATGATTTTTCCAGTAGTAAATTAAATCCCTGTGAAGATTTAGGAATGCTGTGTTATATTTTCTACATATTTCTACGTGTTTGGTATCTTTTTCTGAGTTAAGATCTCAGACTTCATCACTCAAGAATAAGAAAATGTATTGCAAATAGTGTTTGTTTATTTATGTATAAACCGTGTCATTGTTAAATGGGAAGGTACACAGTATGATAGTTTTTTTTAACTTTTGTGCTTCTGAGATTTAATTTATTCCCAACTGCACTGTGAAGGAAAAATTAGCTGAGTGGTTAGGTCCAGAGTACTGGGTTTTATAGATTACAAATTATCTTTTTGAATTATTTGTGTAGTTTCTCAATGTCTGCCATGATCTGAGCTGGGATTCTGTTAGGGAAATCGTTGCAGGAGTACCTCTAAATTGACTTGGGTTCATTTTGAAAGCTTGGTTGTTATTAAAATTGAAAATAAGGATTACCCTGACTTAGGAAAACTACTCAGATTTCTATAAATTGCCACTTGTGGAAGTCTTTTACTTTTTTTTATAAATCTACTTGTAAATTTTTGAGAAATCTCCTTATAGCTGTTATAAGTTCTAAATCTGAGGCAGTAAATGTAGTGTTTGTGGCTTGTATAGCACTTATTTTTCTTTTTGTGATTGTATAAGAATCTTCATAAAGTTCACAGAAAATGCAAGTAATGAGAAAGAAGTGGTGATTTCAGAAACTTGTGCACCAAAATTGATCTGTGTTTTCATTTCGTTTTTCGTGAACTCTTTGAAGTATCCTGATACATCTGATCATGGCTTCTTTGACCAGCGTCTCTGTTATTCTAGATTCTCTGAGCCTTCCCACTTTTAGCCTTTCACTTAACAACTACTAAGTTTGTAATTCTTAACAGAGGAGTTTCTTGAATGACAACATTTCTCCAAACCTCAGATGGAATTGGTCTTGGTGACTAAGAAGATATTTTGACCTTGAAATAACATTACTTAGTGTGCTCAAACCAAATAACCGTGACTCAAGTAACATTCAGTTTCAGGTTGAAGTCTAACTGGAACGCTGGCTGTATATTAGCAACTAAGGTGCTGAGAATAGGAGGGGAAGAATCAGTCTCGACTTCCTTTGGCTCTTAATTATAGAAAGTAGGTATACAACTAGTAAATAGTTAAGTATTGGGGGAAGTTTTAACAATTTTAAGACAGCTAGCTGTAGGAGAGATGTCACCGGCAAGTGTTTGGTTCACTGATCATTAATTTTTACGGGTGATCTGGATATATGAATGAGTACAACTGGAATGGTTGACAGGCTTTGAAAAATTGTTGATTGGAGAAAGGTGTGGCATTTTGGTGGTGGGGCATTGGGATTGACATGTCTGGCAGACAGGTTAGAATAGCAGTTGATTGATGGAAACGATGGTTGGGTCAACAAAAATATGAATACTGAAGAGCGAGCAGCAGGTGTGACGAGGGTGAGTGTGAAGGTAGTCAGTCGGAGTATATTGATAGCAATTGTTTGTTGATTATTCATTTTAGGTCAAGCATTCTTCCAATTATGGTATACATGTGTCATTTAAGTTAAGCACCAGTCAAGTAAGTTGATGGAGTCAGGGTTCTAATCAGGTAGGCTCTTGTCCCAACTAGGGCTTTTCTGGGGACTAGGGGTAGAATTGAAACTTTGGGCTTGAGAGAAAATGTCTGGTCAGTGGATTTAAAACTATCATGTCTTAATGTGTGCAGAATTTGGGAAATAGGTTATTGGCTCCACCCACAAATCTTGGAGTTTGTGGAGACCAGCATGGTCCAGAAGTTGTTTCTTTACAAGCTCATGGGTGATTGTGATGTATTCTGTGATCAGTGAGCGCATGTTGAGTAATTCTGGCCCATGGAATGCTGTAGTGAAAATCTGGGATAATGTCATGTTTAAGGCCTAAACAGAAAATGGTGTTGGAGGAAAAAAGCTGAGGCAGGAGAGTAAGAATGGTTGTCTCAGAAACTGGAAGGAGGAACTTGTAGAAGATAACATTCAGAGCTATTCTAGCAGACTTGGAGAACAAAACTGAAGATGCCATGGAGAACATGGAGACTAGGAGAACAAAACTTTAAAATGCCATTTAAGAGTTTTATAGTCAAGTAATTATTTCTCCAAGGAACTCAGTTTTGGCTTGGTCTTCCATTTTACCTCATGAGTACCTGAAGAAGGGCCACTGTCTTATGAAATGCTGAAAGGACACCGGAAACATTTTTGTGATTTGGCTAAGGAATACACAGCCAGAAACTGAGGTAACCCTGAGGTTTTGGATGTTATTATAAAAATGATGTGGTGAGTTTAAAAACAATGATTTTTAAATTATATATGTGCATTTGAAAATTGTTTGTATTGATGGACAATCAAATCTGCCTTCTGAGTGGCTTACTAGCAGGATTAAGATGCAAAGGAGTTAACAGGTTGAATATTCCTAATTCGAAAATGTGAAATACAAAACTTTCTGAGTGCTGATGATGGGAACTCTTCAGTTTTAGATTTCTTAAGTTACTCACCTGGTAAAGTGAATATTCCAAAATCAGATCAGCTGAGCTCTCTCAAACACTTTTGGTGTCAGTCTTTTTAGGTAGGGATACTCAACTTGAGTGTATCTTTGCCCTGCAGATGATTGATCAGTTTCCTGCTTTGGGTTGTGTACTGTATTTGTGTTAAGTAGCAAATATTTGAACACTGATTCTATCCTTGCTATTATTCTAGATCTTGGGAGCATATTGATGAAAAAACAGACAGCTTTTCTTCTTTTCTCCTGATGCTTATTTAATGAAAGAGGAGTCAGGAAATTGTAAATCAGTACCTTGTGGCTACAGAAAGATTTGAATTGCAAATGCTGAATGTAGTGGAAACCATTGGAGTTGGTAAATAGGGACAGTGACAGAATTTGAAGGTTTGACCACCTGTCTCAGGGAAATAACATAAATTTCTTTCATGTGTCAAGGAAAATAAATAATTAGCATCTCATGTTTTCCCCTGAGATTTGGAATGTGTTCTTGTTCAAAGAGCAGTGTGTTCTTTTACTTAAATATAGTTCAATTGTTGATCACCTGGAGCTTTCAAAGCATTTTTCCTGATAGTTCATCCTCATTTTTCCTATCATGCCACTTTATATTCATTCTGCTTTCAGAAAAGTGCTAGCACTGTTTTCTGCTGTCATCATATACAGGGGCACCTTAGAATTTCATGGGAACTAGAGGATGTTTAGTTTGCTGCAAAAAAGTGTGAGACTCTTGAAGCTCTTTTATAATATACATTTTCCACAAACTTTGAAGTACCGTCATATAATTTCTGATGTAACACCTTTTAAAATAAATTTAGATTTTTCTAGTGCTATCAAACCAGATTCCCATGCTGATCATTAATCTTGTGAAATAGGTGTTCATCCTGTGCAAACCAGTTGTGTGTGGACACAGTTTTTGAATGCTAAATTTGTTTGATCTTTCTCAGTTGATCAACAGATTTTCTTTTTTGCTGGGAAAAAGACAATAAAAAATTGTTACCTCTATGTTCACAATGAAACCATCACTATAGGCAGAAATTAACACTTTAGTGGGTTATATATATGCAAGTATTTTTATTGTGCAGTTTAAAGTACACTGGGAAAATTAATGGCCTGTGAAATTAATTTGTCTGTTAGTATATAGAAATTGGCTATTAGTTTAGTCCCAAGTATCCTATATACTCCATACATTTTGTGTGTGTAACTTAAATAAACTGGCCTGCTTAATTGGAGTTTCTCTGCGTTCTGTGCAAGGTGTCTGAACCCTAACTACGCAGTAGTCACCTGATGTCCTTTAATAAGAGGTGAAGTAGATATGGATTTAAATTGATGTTGAGGAGGGCCCTGGGAAACCTGAAATGCTTTGTTTTGAATGTCCTCAACTGGTTCTCGTGCAGACAGGGTTGAAAATCATTGCTGTAGAGAAAAATCTTATAGATACTCAGGAACATACATGAATTAATAAGTGAAAGCCAAAAATTTAGAATGAATAAACAAACAAATAAATAATATATATTTCTGTGTGTATCTTAGTCACATATTAGAAATGGAGTTGCAGGACCTCACCCCGCACACATTGAATGGAAATGAGATCCCCAGGTGCTTCAAGTTTGAGAAGTACTGTTTTAGATGGAAATATACAAACATTTTGTGGTAGAAATCCATCCCGTTTGTAAGATTCTTAGATTTGAACATTAGTCAGTGATGTTAGCTTTAAAGCTTTAAGTGTTTCAGCAAGAAAAAGTGGAAGAGGAGCAAGACAAATGCCAGAGGGTCTCTGTCACCAAGATAGAGGGAGGAGTTTTTATATTTGTTATGGATGGTTGGTTCTTAATTACTTTGTTATGTTTACTTCTCCCACCTTCTCATTTTGTTCTGGTTTATTCTAAGAGTTTTTTTGTTGTTTTGTTTTTTGGCAGGTACAGGTTAACTTGCTCAAGTTACTATGCTTGCTGCTAGGCACTCTGATTTAGAGCATTTGAAAGAGGTCATTTTAGAACTAGTGTGAGAGGCTAGAAAGGGGCAGGATTGAAGAATAGTTCCCAATTTTGTTTTATAATTGTGCTAGCTTCATAAATAAGCTGATTTTCTTCATATAGCAGCAAATAATGTATATATTAAATTCATATGGATTAAAGGGAATGGTTCATTATGAATTTTCAGAAAATGCTCCTAAATTGGAATATGTTAATTTAGATACAGGAGTGATATTCTTAATATGCCTGTTTTTGATATTAAAATATTTTAAGATGCTTTCACCAGGCAACCATATTGATGTCAAGCGAAAACTTGAGGCTAGAATATTCTCACATCTCACATATTTTAAAATTTTTAAATTTTTTTTTTTTTTTGTATGATTTGGAGGGAGTTTTCATCAAGCACAATTGGGCTTGTAAGAGAGGCCCTGTCATCAGTATCTGGGAAACTTTTGAAGGTTCATTTATTATTTATAATCATCTCCTGAGGAAAGGGAGGCTTGTTTTAGTAGAGACTTAACCTATATCATCAATTATTTTTCCTGACAAGTTTAATTTGTGATATAATTCTGCTGGGTTGTAATCTTATTAATAGATCATTTCACAATATGTGAATGAATTCCACTGTACTTGAAGATGTGGCGATTGGAATGGTTTTATTTCTGTGATGCATGAGGGTTTTTTCCCTTAAACATAGTATCCTATATGTATTTTAAATATTCAAAGATACCTCTTCTATTTGCTGCTCCCTAAGTTTAGTGATATCTAAAGCATCATAATTTTTTTTAACATATATGGTATTGAATCTCCCTCCTTTACTTTTTTTGATAGCCAGTATTAAAGAAAACATAAGTAAATACAATAATTGTTTAAACATATTTTTTTCCTCCTGGTCTTTTTAGGAACTACTGACAATCAAACCTTATAGCCGACTTTGGGATCTGGCTTTATTATTCAGCAGCTAAAAGATGAGTTCTAATTGGCAGACTTCTGGCACTGGCACTTGTCCTTCTGTTTCTATAGAAACTGGGCTGGAAGTCAGAGCTGCACAGAGGGAAAGGGTAAGTTCTTTAAATTCCATATTTATAAACCCATATCTTAACTGTGGCCTGGTGTCAGTTTTCATAGAAGAATGTACGTCAGTGAACTAGAACTCAAATATGAACTACTAATTTTCACTTGAGTGGAAACTGACATCAAGTCATTAAACACAATAGGGTTTAAATATGGATTTATTTTTCTTGTGACTCTGACTTCGTAGTTCTTGAAGCAATGATCTCAATATAATTCTCACTCTCAGTTACTTACAATTTGGGGGTCATAAACCTGATTTTTATCTTTGTAGATCTTATTTTATTGTACTTTTCTGGTAAGTGAAAATGAATATAAAATATATGCTGAGGACAGTTTTAAAAGTTTGCATGAATTTTAAGTCTGTAGTGAGGCTGGATTTCTTACCTCCATTATAAAGCAAGTACTGTTTGCCAGTTTTTTAAGCCTCTCTCCTCTCTGAGCCAAGCAGGATGAGCACATGTGTTGGGACACACAGATTTGTTATCATCCAGGCAGAAACCCATTATTCCTAAGACGCCTACAGTTGGTGAGTCACCTTACCACTATGGCTTCAACGGACTGGCCTGCACAGCTAGAACATTTAGTCTTGAACATGTCTCATTAAACCTTAGATTCATTCATTGATATGTGTAAATAATTTATATTAAACTGTGACTCGCTTTCAGATATTTTAAGGAAAATAATTATGGGATTGGCCCTGTGGTATTGTATGTTAAACCTCTGCCTGGAGGGCCAGCATCCCATTTGGGTCCCAGTTATAGCTCTGGATGCTCTAGTTCTGAGCTACTTTCTTGTTAATGTACCTGGGAAGCGACATAGGGTGGCTCAAGTACTTGGGCCCCTGCACCTGTGTGGAAGACCCAGAAGAAGCTCCTAGTTTCAACCTGGCCCAAACCTGGCCATTGCAGCCATTTGGGGAATGAACCAATTGACGGAATATTTCTTTCTCTCTGCCTGTCAGATAAAGCAAAAAATCTTAAAATAAAGCAAAACAAAAAAATAAACCAAAACAAGACAAAGAGTAGACATTTATTACCTCTTTGTTTTTAAGTTACTTGTCTTAATTCCTTGGTCCTTCCATAGCACCCCGCCCCCTTTTTTTTTTCCATTTTCATTTATTTAAAGACAGGGTTATCGCATGCTAGCGGGTAGGGTAGAGAAAGAGTGAGTGGTATCTTTCATCTGCTGATTCACTACCAAATGACTTAATGGGCCGGGCTGGGCCAAGCCAAAGCAAGGAGCCTGGGACTCTTCTGGATCACCATGTAGGTCTAGGGGTCCAGGCATTTGGGCTGTCTTTTTGCTGCTTTCCCAGGTACATTATCAGGGAGATAGATGGAAAGTGTAGCAGCCAGAATGCTGCTTTGACATATATTCTTTAAGTGATGGACTTCTCTTTTTCCAGCTAAAAGAGCATGAATTAAGTTAAGTGGTGCAAAGCAAGCAGGGCACACTGGCCTTATTTCCTTTCAAATAATCTCATAAAAATTGCACAAGAGGGCCTGGCGCAATAGTGTAGTGTTTAAAGTCCTCTCCTTGTACATGCCAGGATCCCATATGGTCATCGGTTCTAATCCCAGTAGCCCTGCTTCCCATCCAGCTCCTTGCTTGTGGCCTGGGAAAGCAGTCGAGGACGGCCCAAAGCCTTGGGACCCTGCATCCACACGGGAAACCCAAAAGAGCTCCTGGCTCCTGGCTTTGGATCGGCACAGTACCGGCCGTTACGTTCACTTGGGCAGTGAAACATCGGATGGAAGATCTTCCTCTCTGTATATCTGACTTTGTAATAAAAATAAATAAATCTTTAAAAAAAATTGCACAAGAAATGACAATTGAAAGTTTGTCAATGTGTGAAGTAAACTCATATTAGAAAATTTACTCCACAAGTCCTTCATTGCTGTGTGCTGTAAAGTGGATTCTCATGTTAAAACATTTATATGTCTCCCTTGTTAGTTTCTTTCAGTTTTGTTCATTAGGACTTGTATGTGATTAAAAAATAGAGTTGAATTTGTGGGCTTTTCCCTTTTGAAAGGTAGTTAGAAAAAAACTTCAGTGTGTGTATGCCGACAAGTATCCAGACATGTTCTGTGCTCATTAACAAGAGCGGCCAACTTGTCCTGATGTTAAAACTGTCAGGTTCAGGTCTCAGCACTCTCTCTCTTTTTTTTTTTCTTAAGATTTAATTAATTAATTAATTTTTTTTATTGGAAAGTCAGATCAGACTTATAGAAAGGAGAGACAGAAAAAAATCTTCCACCCATTGGCTTGCTCCCCAATTGGACGCAATAGCCAGAGTTGAGTTGATCACTTTCATGATTTTAGCCATAGAGTATTGTGCTGAGCCCAGCTCTGTCATTTTTTTTTAAGATTTATGTATTTATTTGTTTATTATTGGAAAGGCAGATGTACAGAGAACATGCAGAACTTATATGTCCAAATTATAGCTGTATAAGCTATGTTAAACACAGATGATCTTCAAAAAGTTCATGGGAAAAGATTTATGAAAAAGCCAAGGTCATCAGAGGGGCAGGTAAAAGATTTTGTGTCAGATTATTTTTGTTATATTGGTGATTGTACTACTTAGTAATTTCTTTGGGTTTCAGTTACTAATAAGTATATGGGCGTAATTTATTTCTAAAAATAATCATGAAGATTAAATGATACACAAGATGGGCCTGTATCAGTGAACTAGTGGTATATGATTAAAATTGAAATGAATTTTTTCATTACCTTAGTACCCTAATCATACATATGAGTTAAGTCTAATGCTTGTTTCCTCTTTGTTTCTTAGGAACTCTTGAGGGTGAAAAAAAAGAAAAGGAAATTTTAGAAAATCAGTAACAATTGTGCTTTATTTTGTGATCTTGTATATTTGGGATACTAATTTAGCATTGCAGATTTTTAGAAATGTGGTATATGACTTTTTTTTTTTTTAAGATTTTATTATTATTATTGGAAAGCTGGATATACAGAGAGGAGGAGAGACGGAGAGGAAGATCTTCCATCCGATGCTTCACTCCCCAAGTGAGCCGCAACGGGCTGGTACGCGCCAATCCGATGCTGGGACCAGGAACCTCTTCTGGGTCTCCCATGTGGGTGCAGGGTCTCAGTGCATTGGGCCGTCCTCAACTGCTTTCCCAGGCCACAAGCAGGGAGCTGGATGGGAAGCGGAGCTTCCGGGATTAGAACCGGCGCCCATATGGGATCCCGGGGCTTTCAAGGCGAGGACTTTAGCCGCTAGGCCACGCCGCCGGGCCCGACATCTTAATATAGTTCACAAGGATGACAATATTATAAGTGAATGGGGATGCCATAAATTATTTTTAATACATTGAACACATAGAAGTGTTTAACTTTTTTTTTTAAAGATTTACTCTTTTTTATTACTAAGTCAGATATACAGAGAGGAGGACAGAGAGAAAGATCCTCCGTCCGATGATTCACCTCCAAGTGGCCGCAACGGCCGTTGCTGTGCCGATCTGAAGCCAGGAGCCAGGAAATTCCTCTAGGTCTCCCACGCGGGTGCAGGGTCCCAAAGCAGTGGGCTGTCCTTCACTGCTTTCCCAGGCCACAAGCAGGGAGCTGGATGGGAAGTGGAGCTGCCGGGATTAGAACCGGCGCTCATATGGGATCCCGGGGCTTTCAAGGCGAGGACTTTAGCCTCTAGGCCATGCTGCCAGGCCCAGTGTTTAACTTCTTAAAGTGTAAGATTCAGGCTTGCTTAATTCACACCACCCAGGTTTGAAGAATCTATTACCACTAAGTAGAATGAAGAAATTCTCTGCTACTTCAGGTTTGTGGAGCTTGTGTAGATCAATTTAATTTGGAGTTATTTAATTGATTCTACTTAGTTACAATTGCTTGGGTAGAGGGAAAGAGTCTAATTGCCTGGGTAAAGTCCCTTTTCGGAATAATGGCTGCTCAAAGGGGAAATGAAATTGGATCCTAGTAAGTCATTGATTTCGTTTCTTTCTCTCTTTTAAAAGATTTGTGTATTTATTTGAGTTGCAGGGAGAAAGAGCAAAAGATCATATATTGGCTGATTGATTCATAAAAGAGCTGCAGTGCTGGGGATATGCCAGGCCAAATAAAGAACCAGGAGTTGGGGCCTGGCAGCGTGGCCTAGCAGCTAAGGTCCTCGCCTTGAAAGCCCTGGGATCCCATATGGGCACCGGTTCTAATCCCGGCAACCCCACTTCCCATCCAGCTCCCTGCTTGTGGCCTGGGAAAGCAGTCGAGGATGGCCCGGGGCCTTGGGACCCTGCACCCGCGTGGGAGACCTGGAAGAGGTTCCTGGTTCCTGGCTTCGGATTGGCACAGCACTGACCATTGCGCTTACTTGGGGAGTGAATCATCGGATGGAAGATCTTCCTCTCCGTCTCTCCTCCTCTCTGTATATCTGACTTTGTAATAAAAATAAAAAATAAATCTTTAAAAAAAAAAAAAAAAAGAACCAGGAGTTTTCTCCAGGCTCAGCACATGAATGTATTTGGGACATCCCCTCTAGCTTTCCTAGGCATGTTAGTAGGGAGCTGGAATGAAAATGGCTTACCTTGCTGTGCCCCAATATTGGCCCCAATCATTTATTTCTTTTCCCTTAGTTTTGTATGCTTGCTTGCTTGTTTTGTTTCTACTTTGTTGGGGAGACAGAGAGCAAGCCCCATGTTTCACGCCCCATACATCTGAAATGGCCAGGGCACTCACTGCTGGGCTAGGGCCAAAGCTGGGAGTCAGGAACTTAATCCAGATATATCAGTGGGTGCAGGAACTCATTTATCCAAACCATATGACTGCCTCCTGGAATCTTCATTAGTTGTAAGCTCGAATCAGGAGCTGTAGTTGGGAATTAAAACCAGACGCTAGTCTCAACCCTTGCTCCTTTTGCTTAGAAGCACCATAAGAAAATAACAGCTACTGTGTATGAAGGATATTTTGCTTGATTCACATAGGTTTTCTTTGAATCCTAACACATGAGGTAGCTTGGTGATACGGTCGTTTGCCAGAACTGGAAATTGGGGTGCCAGAGGTTAAGAAACTCATGAGACTGACACTAACTGATAGGTCTGGGATTTGTTATTAATAAGTTTTGTTATTTGTGAATGGGGAAGGAGTAATACTGTTCCATGTTGTCTTACATGTAACTTTAAAAAGGCTTCGGGCCCGGCACGATAGCGTAGTGGTTAAAGTCCTCGCCTTGTGCCGGGATCCCATATGGGTGCCGGTTCTAATCCCAGCAGCCCTGCTTACCATCCAGCTCCCTGCATGTGGCCTGGGAAAACAGTTGAGAAGGGCCCAAAGCCTTGGGACCCTGCACCCGTGTGGGAGACCTAGAGGAAGGAAGTTCCTGGCTCCTGGCACAGCTCCAGCCGTTGTGCCCACTTCGGTAGTGAACCATCGGACAGAAGATCTTCCTCTCTTTCTCTCCTCCTCTCTGTATATCTGACTTTCCAATAAAAATAAATAAATCTTTAAAAAAAGAGGATTAGACGTTACATTTAAATGTAAAAACTACATTTTTTAAAAAAAGACTTATTTATTTTTATTGGTAAGGCAGATGTACAGAGAGGAGGAGAAACGGAGAGGAAGATCTTCCGTCCAGTGGTTCACTCCCCAAGCGGCTGCAATGGCCGGAGCTTAGCCAGTTCAAAGCCAGGATCCTCTTTTGGTCTCCCATGTGGGTACAGGGTCCCAAACTCAACTGCTTTCCCAGGCCACAAGCAGGGAGCTGGATGGGAAGTGGGGCTGCCGGGATTAGAACCAGCACTCATATGGGATCCCGGCCCGTCCAAGGCAAGGACCCCAACTGCTACACTATCATGCTGGGACCAAAAGCTACATTTTAAATAGGATCTTGGACAGTCCTTTGGCTTACTGTTTCAGATACCAGTTGAGACGTCTATTTCTCCTCTACGGGGTCTGTGTTCTATTACCGGCTCTTGCTTCTGACTCCAGCTTCCTGCTAATGCTCACCCTGCGAAACAGCAGGTGATGAATCACTTATCTGGGTCCCTGCCATTCACGTAGAGTTGCATTGAATTCCTGCCTCCAGTCTGTGGCATTGTTATCATTTGGGGAGTGAACAAGTGGATGCGGGCTCCCTGTCTCTGTGTTTTTTAAATAACTAAATAAAAATAATAATAAGCTCAACTGTTGTCTTTAAGATAACAAATGAGAGGCTCTGGCACAGTAGCCTCGTGGCTAAATACGCTCCTTGCACACACCACCAGGATCCCATTTGGGCCCTGGTTCATATCCTGGCTGCTCCACTTCCCTTGCAGCTCCCTTCTTGTGGTCTGGAATAGCAGTAGAGGATAGCCCAAATCTTTGGGACCCTGCACCCACATGGGAAATCTGAAAGAAGCTCCTGGCTCCTGGCTTCAGATCGGCTCAGTTCTGGCTGTTGTGATCACTTGGGGAGTGAATCAATGGGTGAAAGATCTTTCTCTCTGTCTTTCCTCTGTAAATCTGCCTTTCCAATAAAAAAGAAATGAAAAAAATAACATTTGAATCCAGAGTAATTTAATTCCAAAATTCATGTTAAGCTTTTAGGAATATTAACTTGGATGAATGAAACCATCCATTTGTTGATCTTGGCATGTCAATGGAAAAAGATTGTTATGAGTAAAGATACACTGCTATATGAGAACTTAGATCAGGTTCAGTGCCATGGCACTGCAGAATAAGCCTCTGCTTTTGGCACTGCATCCCATACTGGCTACAGTTCTAGCCCTGGCTGCTGCACTTCCCATCCAGCTCCCCGCTAATGGCCTGGGAAAGCAGTGGAGGATGGTCCAAGTCGTTGGGACTCTGCACTCATGTAGGAGACCTGGGAGAAGCTCCTGGCTGTTGGTTTCAAACTGAATCAATTCCAGCTATTGTGGCTCAACAGATAGATTTCTTGTTCTGTTTTGTCTCTCTTTACTCTTTGTAAATTTGTATTTCTAACAACAACAGAAATCTTAAAAAAAGGTCACGTTCCAGGTGTGAAAATGACAGTACTGGGGAAGGTTTTCCAGAGGAGTGGATTATTGGAACAATTTTGTTTGTTGTTTTTTTTAAAGATTTATTCATTTTATTACAACCAGATATACACAGAGGAGGAGAGACAGAGAGGAAGATCTTCCATCCGATGATTCACTCCCCAAGTGAGCCGCAATGGGCCAGTACGCGCCAATCCGATGCCGGGAACCTGGAACCTCTTCTGGGTCTCCCACGTGGGTGCAGGGTCCCAATGCCTTTGGGTCGTCCTCAACTGCTTTCCCAGGCCACAAGCAGGGAGCTAGATGGAAAGTGGAGCTGCCGGGATTAGAACCAGTGCCCATATGGGATCCTGGGGCTTTCAAGGCGAGGACTTTAGCCACTAGGCCACGCCGCCGGGCCCAATTGGAACAATTTTGAAACAAAGATTTTCTTCAGCAATTTTTCTTTTTATAATACATGTTAATACATATTTTTCGCAGAAAATTAGACCAGAGCCTGTGAAATTATATCATAAAATAAATTAAGAAACAAAAACCTAAGTGACGAAAAGAAAACAAAGAGTACCTCCAGTCAGTAAACAAAGCTAAACTTTGGTGGGGATTATATAGCATTCTTGTCAGAATCATTGAGATTCTAGAATCCTGATCAACCAAGGGATGTATTTAATATCGTATGGGAAATATCTTTTTCATCTTCATATGTTTTAGTGTCCAAATTATGACACAATTGAGTACTTGGATTAATTTGTTGTTATACACTGATTTTCATTTTCTAATTAAAGGTAGCTGCTTCAAATGGATTGAGATTCTATTTTTATCAAGGTACTAACAATTTAAGTTGTTCCTTTTTTATTGTTAGCGATTAGACATTCTTCAGAATTCTAGAGCATGAAAAACCTTAAAAACTGATTTACCTTCTCGTTTTAGAGATGAGGCTACTTTTCTTCCAAGGTTCTTATTTATTAATAATTTATTATTAGTTTGGTTTTTTGTGTGTGTTATTTGCAGTCCTCTTTCTTTCTGGTCAGGCTGTTTTACCATCTCTCCACAAGTGGCACTTTGAAGAGAGGAGATAGCATGTGCCCGAGCAGCAGAAAGAGCCAGTGTGCATTTAGTGTGAACATAAACCAGCTTCGAAGGAAAGGGTTGCTATTGGTGAAGCGAATCTTTGCAACAGTACTTCTCTGCCTCCAATCCACACCCAGAGAAGGAGCCACCTGTACTTACCAGTCTGCGTTGTGATTCCTTAGACAATCAGTTAGGCTTCTTACCTGCATTGTTTGTCACTGATAACATTTAATCAATGCCAGCTGACTTAGGGATTTAAAGCTGTGACAAAGATACCTTGAACTTGGAGCTCTTTTTTTTTAACCTCATAATGAACGTTGGAAAATACAACATCACTTTGTTTTATGATGGATCTTATCAGAAGATCACTGTTCTTAAGAAAATAGCCATGGAAAAAATAATTTCCAATTTTGCCAAACTTTGGAGCACTGACTATTCTTGGCATATATGCCTGACCCTCAATGAGCTTAGTGATTAGTGGAGAGGTGGGTATTTACCACATTAGCACAGAAACTCATGAACTACGCATGTGATAAGTGTTAGGCACAGGGCCTGAGAGAGAGCATGGGGTTGATTCATCAGACTATGACTTTTTTTTTAAGATTTATTTATTTTATTTATTTATTTGAGTTACTGTGGAGGGAGAGTTCTTTCCTATGCTAGCTCACTCATCAGAGGGCTGCAATTCTCAGTGCTGGGCCATGTGGAAGAAGACAGGAGCCAGAAGCTTCTTTGAGTTGGAAGGCAGGTACCCAAACACATGGGCCATCTTATGCTTTTCCCAAACCATTAGCTGGGAGCTGGACTGAGTGGGATGCAGGCATCGCAGGCAGTGGCTTTACCCATTATACCACAACAGCAACCCAGAAATCAATATAGTTTTTAAGTTCATTTTCTTTCTTTCTTTCTCTCTCTCCCTTCCTTCCTTCCTTTTCCTTCCTTCCTTCCTTCCTTCCTTCCTTCCTTCCTTCCTTCCTTCCTTCCTTCCTTCCTTCCTTCCTTCCTTCCTTTTTCTTTCTTATTTTTATTGCAAAGGTAGATTTACACAGAGAAAACGAGTCAGAGAGGAAGATCTTCCCTCTGCTGGTTTACTCCCCAGATAGCCACAATGGCCAGAGCTGAACCGATCTGAAGTCAGGAGCCAGGAGTTTCAGGTCTCCCATGTGGGTTCAGGGACCCAAGACTTTTGACCATCCTCTACTGCTTTCTCAGGCCACAAGCAGGGAGCTGGGTGGGAAGTGGAGCAGCCAGGACACGAACTGGTGCCTATATGGGATCTTGGCAGTTGCAAGGAAAGGATTTAACCACTAAGCCACTGCGCCAGGCCTAGAAATCAACATTTTGTAAAAGCAAAGGTTGAAGGGGCTGGTGTCGTGGTCTAACAGCCTAATTCTCCACCTGCTTCATTGGGTGTGTAGAGTATACTTATATGTATTTGTGAATATTTTCCCCTCTATTTTGCTTTTATGGTTCTAAGAATTTTTAGAAAAAAAATTATTTGAAAGGCAGATTTATTATGGGGGAAGAGGGATAAGACAGAACATGAGATCTGTTTGCTAGTTTACTCCCCAAATGGGCACTATAGCTGGACCTGGACTAGGCCTGACACAGGACCTAGGAGCCACATCAGGGTCACCAGGGGTGTGCAGGGGCCCTAGTGTTCAGATTGTCCTCCCCTGCTTTCTCGAGCACATTAGGAAGAAGATGGGGTTGTGGGCAGTGGTTTAATGCACTACATTATGCCATCCCGAACACCTAATTTTTTTATTTTTAAAGATAGTTTCATGTTTCCTGTTTTAGTGTAATAAATTAATGAATGGGAATTCAACTAACCACATTGATGTTTGTTTTTTACTTATTAACTCCTTGTTTGGCCAGTGACCTCAGTTAAATGTTTCTTACAAATTAGCAAGAGAGTAGAGTGAAATCAAGTAGGACACGTCTTTGTATTTATTTTGCAATTTAGATCTCTAGGAAATAGGTGAGTAGTCTTTGAACTCTTCCAATAATTTCTCGAAAGGAGAAAGCATGGAAGGCAAAAGCATCCCTTGCTATCTTTGTTATTCTTGTCTTAGTTCTATTGGTACAGAAAATTTACTAGTGCCTACATATAAACTGTATCAGGTGGGATACAGAAATAACCCTCTAGGATGAGAATAGGTTGTTGTCAAGGAGCTGAAAGTGCAATCAAAATTTTAGAATTATGCATCTGAAATAGTGAAAACGGATTGATGGGAAAAACTGTATATGAGCCTTTCATTTACTTCATATCCAGGTAATCTTAATGTCAGAATGTGTTCTGAAACACTAAGGATTTAAATATACTTATGTTTAATCAGGGCATGGACCCATATGGCTTATTTTAGAACTGTTTCCATGTATTTTTATGTAAAATTAGATGAATCATTTGTTTGAAATGTTTTTCTCATTCATACTTCATAATTGAGATATTAGTGCTTTTAAAAATTCTAATTATTTCTCATTCATACTTCATAATTGAGTTATTAGTGCTTTTTAAAATTCTAATTAAGATCCAGTTACTATTCAGTAGGGTAACAGCATGCAGTTTTAGGATGCTATTTTTAAGAGCAAATGAATGAAATGTAGGATAACAAATTATGTAATGGCTTTTTAGTATATATGCTCCTGAAGCAAGTACCTGTATCATGGATTTTTAAAGATTTATGCTCTTATTTAAAAGACACAGAGAGAGAGAGAGAGAGAAAGAGTACTTAAGAGGGTCTTTTATCTGCTAACTTGTTCCCTAAATGTCCCCAACAGTGAAGTCTGGGCTAGGATGAAGCTAGGTGCCTGGAACTCTGCCTGAGTTTCCCAGGTTGATGGCAGAGACTGAAGTGCTTGAGCCATCCTTTGCTGCCTTTCCAGGCGTATTAGCAGGAGAGTAGCTGGGACTTGAATCGTCCTTCCGGTATGGGTTATAGGCATCCCAAGTGACATTTAACTCTCACTGTGCCACAACACCTGCCCTGTATCATATTATTATCTCAGGAAAGTATGAATTGAGCATCTCTAATCTGAAAAGCCAACATGAAAATACTCCAATACGGGGACATTTTGATTGTTGACATGACACGACAGTGGAAAATTTTATCACATGAAATTGTGTTATATGTAAAATCTTGGGGCCAATGCATTATATTAGCTCAATTGGTTAATCCTGTTACTGTAAGTGGAGGCACCCTGTATGGATGCCAGTTCATGTCCCAGAAGCGCCATTTCTCATCCAGCTCCCTTCTTGTTGTGGCCTGGGAAAGTAGACCCTTGGGACCCTGCACCTGTGTGGAAGAACAGGAGAAGGCTCTTTGCACCTGGCTTCGGATTGGCTCAGCTTTGGCCCTTGCGACCATTTAGGGAGTGAACTACCGGAAGGAAGGTCTTTCTGTCTCCCCTTTTCTCTGTAAATCTGCCTTTCCAATAAAAATAAGTAAATATTTTAAAAAATTATTTTAAAAACTATAAAATTGGCTTTAGTATATGAGCATGGGGTGCAGATGAACCGTAAATTTTTCATTTTAGATTCTGGTTCCATTGTTAAGATTCCAGTATGCACAGCCATTCCTTGACTTATCTTTAGCCTACTCCTTCCTGAGTGGCACCCAGCTAATTCCTATGCATTGTAAATTTATTACTATTATTATCAAAGATTTATTTTATTTTTATTGGAAAGTCAGATATACAGAGAGGAGGAGAGACAGAGAGGGACCTCTTCAGTCCGTTGATTCACTCCCTAAGTGGCTGCAATGACCAAAGCCAGGAGCCTGGAGCCTCTTCCAGGTCTCCCATGTGGATGCAGGGTCCCAAGGCTTTGGGCCGTCCTCTGTTGCTTTCTTTGGCCACAAGCAGGGAGCTCGAGTTGAAGCGGGGCCACCAGGATCAGAACCAGCGCCCATATGGGATCCTGGAGTATGGAAGGCAAGTACCTTAACCACTATGCTACTGTGCCGGGACCACATTATGAGTTTATTTAATGGTTATTTAATTTTAATTTTAAATCATTAGTATGGATTAAATCTTTGTTTAGAATAGGGATGTCTGTTTTTTCCTGTGATAATTTAAACCTCTCAAGATTGGGTTGAGCTTCTTTAAACAGTTTTGCAAACCAGTTTGTTACAGTTGTCAAAATCATTTTCTTTTAGGTTAAATAAAAGTTTACCATTGACCATCTAGCTAAATGTGAGATATATTCAGAAGGCCATTAAAAATAGAGTTCCTTGATGCTAATTCAAATAAGTGGTTGAGATTCTGTGACTAGCCAGCAATGAATCAGAACTTACACGCTGCTGGACTTGAGCACAAAAGGATGGACTTTCGTTTGTAGAGACAGTGGTGAACTTCTCATTTGTGGAGCCATTGGTACCCCTAGCTGATTATTAGCAGGCTTGTCCTTTTACTTTGTTGTGTCATATAAAAATTTCCTATGTGTACCATGGTGGGAACAGCCTTGGGAAACATGGTTTAACAGAGCTGAGCCTCTGGCTCTTTTTAAGACAGGAACTACTACTAAAGGTCCCTGAAGATTTCCTGGGAACTTTAATTTTTTAAGTCCCAGTATGTCTTGACTCTGTGCTGCGTATTTTATTACAAGGCTTGTGGTCTGTATTAGGATTTGGAAACTCAGTTTTTTGGCCTAGTATAATGTTAATATGCCAGGGAAGAAAATACTCTACTTTTACATCCACAAAACAGAACTATTTGAAATTTATTTTTCATGTTTTTATAAATATTCACCAGTCTTAGGAATCCTGTTCCAAATGAAATTCTGTATGACTTTGTTGTTTGTGGGGAAAACAATCCCTAGATAAGAAATGATTTGCATTCTTTTTTTTTTAAGATTTATTATTTTTAAAAAATCACTTCTTTAATTGAATAAAAGTAGAAATACTTTTTTTAAAAAATGAAACACATTCTTTTGTTATTTCTCTTGTTTTTTTTTAAAGATTTCTTTATTTTATTACAATGTCAGATATACATAGAGGAGAGACAGAGAGGAAGATCTTCCGTCCGATGATTCACTCCCCAAGTGAGCTGCAACGGGCTGGTTGCGCGCCAATCCGAAGCCAGGAACCAGGAACCTCTTCCAGGTCTCCCACACGGGTGCAGGGTCCCAAAGCTTTGGGCCGTCCTCAACTGCTTTCCCAGGCTACAAGCAGGGAGCTGGATGGGAAGTGGAGCTGCCAGGATTAGAACCTGCGCCCATATGGGATCCCGGGGCATTCAAGGCAAGGACTTTAGCCGCTAGGCCACGCCGCTGGGCCCTATTTCTCTTTTTTTTTTTTTTTTTTTTTTTATTTGAAAGGCAGAGAGAGCAAGAGAGAGAGCTTCCATCCACAGATACTAATTCCTCAAGTGATGACAATAGCAAGGACTGATTGACACCAGAGACAGGAGTCCAGAATCCAATATAGATCACCCACATGGGTGGGTGGCAGATTCTTCTTCAAGGATGTGCATTAGCAGTAGGCTGGAATTAATAGGAGGGTAAGACTTGATCATGGGGGCTCCAAAATGGGGTGTCTCCAAAAAGTGGTGTCTTAACTGCTGTGCTGAACGACTGTCTCAAACATCAACCAACATATTTTTAAGATCATTTTTGTTACTGTACAGTTCAGAATGGCCTCAAATAAAGGTAAGAAAATGGAGATACATGTTTTATAGGAATTTAATCAAGTTTTCAATTCATGAAGTAGAATCATGCAGTTTCTATGCCATGTTAGAAGTTCTGTAGCTGTGTCCTTGTTTTCAAGCCCCAGCATTGTTCGTGGCAAGGGGAATACCTCCTGGACCCATAGAAATTTGGGAAGATTTGGAGAAAGTAACTTCTCTGTCCCATTAGCATTCAGGAAAATGTTATGGTAAGAAGTTGCTTGGTAATTATTGAATAAATACTTAGTTTACAATAAATGATTACTTTTGGAAGTTTAATTGTGTGAGTGAGAGTATTGTTAACTTGATACATGCATTTGTTAGTTTGTTCTGGGGAAAACAAGAAGGGAATTGCATTGTTTTATGTTTTAAGCAGCTAATATGGACCTTTGATGAAATTCAGTCTCCAGCATTTTGAGCTTGCATGTCAAATGCTTTGGTACAACACTAGGAGTTTTATCTCTTTTATATTGGAAAATATGATATGCTTGCCTTTCTGCTCTAGGTACTGTTTGTATTTATAGTGCTTTCTATGTGTTTCCTTTTTTAAGAAAGAAAACAATAGCTGGGTTTAGAAGAGCAGTGACATTTGACTGGGACTTCTATCTGCTTACTTCTTGGATCAGTGAACCTAGAGCAAGCCTAAATCTGACCTGGTCTGATGTAAGCCATATTGTTAATTAAAATAAATTTGTCTCCGAGTATTAGAAAGGGATGGAATGGGCTGTGGGTGGAGTAGACAGGGTTGGTGCCTAAGGAGGAGATTGGAGAGTTTAGTTTTAAATTAAATCTTTCATCCCCAGTTTCAGCAGAGATCTGATAAGCAATTTTGGTACTACCATAATTTTAAAATATTGACAGTTGAAAAAGATGTAGATGATTTTCTTGCCCATCTGTTCTATGTCTTTTTTAAAGCGGAAGCATATTTTTCAAAGCAATATAGTTTACATGATTCCTGTGGATTTCTGATTCTTTTTTTCTTTCCTTGAGTTATTAAAAACGTTAACGTAATACTAACTGTTTTTCTTTTTCATTCCATGCAGGAAGGAGAAAAATACTGTTCATGTAATCAGTGTTATTTTTAGCCAGCATTTTGATTAAGGATTGTTGTGAAAAGTTGCTGTTTGCCAGATTTCCTAATTAAAAATGCCTATAATCTTTTATAGGAATTTCAGCTTATACCGTTTGTTAATAACAAATTTAGGTAAGTAAAAAGGACTCTCATGCAGTGCCAAAATGTGAGTTTGGTTGCGAATTTAATGTTTTACCACAAGTAAACCTTTTGATTCAGTTAATGCTAAGGACAGCAGCGTAACTGTCCTCATTTATTGAGAGTGATGTTAACTGGTAAGTAAACATCGTGGTCATTTATTTGGTAGTAGCTGCTGGAGTTAGGGACAAAGCTGATGCCTTTATCCAGTCTTTAACAGCGGGTAACTTAGAGCAACAAACCTTTTCTGAAATCTCTCCCTTCAGTATGACATTGTGGTTCAAGATATTAAACCAATTTAGATATTTACATGATCTTGTTTAAGAAACTGTGAGCAACTGGTGGACTAAATCTCTTTCTGTATGATTTCAGCAATAGCCTTATCACTTTCTTTTACTTTGCTGTGGGCCTTAGAAAAATTTTTGGTTGCTGAAATAATGTTCTCCTAATTAGTGAGTAAAAAAATATTGTCATGATCTCTCTTCATCCTCACATATAATGCTAGGGTAGTCCAGACATTGGCTAATTGAAACGAGACATATTTTATATGTTGTATATTTTTACGTAATTTAGGCACATGTGTAAAGTAAAAGATTCACAGTAAAGTTATGTATTGTGTTTTCTAGTTTCTGCTGTAGTCTGTTGTTTTTGTTAAGTTTAAAAAGGTCATTACCCAACAAAGTGATTTCAAACCTTCATAGAACTTTAGAGTTTTCAGGGGAATAGTTTCCACCAAGCTAGCTTTGTCATATATATATCTATATATATCTATATATAGATATATATATATAAAGCACTCTAAACAGTTTAAGATGCTCACACCAACGTATAGAACATTAAACATGCTATGATTTTGTTATTTTATCATTTAAATAAGATTCTATGCCTGGTACTTTTGGCACAATAGTTTTGGAAAACTCTAGGGCACTGTGTGACATTACAAATGGAGGAAAAGGAAGAAAATAATGTAAAAGTATAATTATATAGTAATGGAAATTCAGTTATTCAGGAGTAAAGGTACATTCTGTATACATGTGTAATTTCCTGTGTGTATATGTGTGTATTGATAAATTTGTCTTTTTGGAACTGAAGCATAATGGTCTCTAGCTGGGTCCATTTTGTTACAAATGGTAGGATTTTATTTTTTATGGCTGAGTAATATTCCACGAAGTAAATGTACCACACTTTCTTTATCCATTCATCTGTTAATGGCCATCTGGGTTGTTTCCATGTGTTAGCCATTGCAAATTGTGCTTTTGTAAACATGGAATTGCAGGTACCTCTTTTGTATGCAGAATTCATTTCATTTGGATGTATTCCCAGGAATGGGGTGGCTGGGTCCGATGGTAGATCTTCAGCTGTCTGAGGAATCTCCAAACTGACTTCCATAGTGGTTTATGTTACATAGTTTACATTCCCACCAATATGCTTTAGGGCACCTTCCCTCCCTCACCCCCATCTTTGGCAACAATCACTGTTAATTTCTGCATGTAGGCCATTCTCACTGGAGTTAGATGGAAACTCCTTGTTGTCCTTATTTACATTTCCCTAACTGCTAGAGAACCTGAGCTGGTTTTTCATATGTCTGTTAGTCCTTTCAGTTTCATTGTTTGAAAAATATATGTTCATGCTCTTGCCCATTTCTTATCTGGGTTGCTTATTTTGCTGTTTTTAAGTTTCTGCAGTTCCTTATCAATCCTGGCTAGTAGTCTTCCATCTGTTGTGTAATTTGAGAGTATTTTCTCCCATTCTGTTGATTGTTTCTGTATTGACTTTCCCTTGCAGTACAGAGGCTTCTTAACTTGATGTAGTCCCATTTGTTGATGTTCTTTTCTTTTTGTTGTTGTTGTTACATAATGTTCTATTATTCTTTTTTTTTAATTATTTATTATTTAACTTCATTAATTACATTGTATTATGTGACACAGTTACATAGATACTTGGGTTCTCCCACCCCTCCTCAAACCCTCCCACCATGGTGGATTCCTCCACCTTGTTGCATAACCACAGCTCAAGTTCAGTTGAGATTCCCCCATTGCAAGCATATACCAAACATAGAGTCCAGCATCTTATTGTCCAGTCAAGTTCAACGGCTTCTTAGGTATACCCTCTCTGGTCTGAAGACAGAGATGTTCTATTATTCTTAAGGGAATGTTCACTGTCCATCAGCGAAGGACTTGGTGCATGGAGCCAATAAGATATATGGAGCTTTCTCCAGGTCTCCCACATGGGTGCAGGGTCCCAAGGCTTTGGACTGTCCTTGACTGCTTTCCCAGACCACATGCAGGGAGCTGGATGGGAAGCGGGACTGCCAGGATTAGAACCGGCATCCTTATGGGATCCCGGTGCGTTCGAGGTGAGGAATTCAGCCGTTAAGCCTCCTCCCTGGGCTTTTATAGACTGAGGGTCACATAGGATAAGGGAGGAGGCATTGATAAGCAGTCGAGGATGACCCAAACTCTTTGTGGGAGACCCAGAAGAGGCTCCTGACTCCTGGCTTTGGATCAGCGCAGCTCCAGTCACTGCCGCCGCTTGAGAGTGAATCAGCAGACAGAAGATCTTCTTCTCTGTCTTTCCTCTCTTTCCTCTCTGTGTATCTGCCTTTCCAATAAAAATAAACTAAATATCTACAAAAAAGATGAATAGTGGAGCACGATCAGATCCCTTTTCTGTCTCACTTCAGGGCTTAAAAAAAATTAGTCTTAGATCAAGTTCCTTTTTGTAGATGAGTAGTAGTAATAATCTACATTCAAATGTATTAAGAACATATGCTATGTAAGAAACTAAAGTGTATGTCTGTACCCTAGAAATATTTTGTGTGATTAGTCAAGGTTTAATAGTCTTGGGTTAAATGTCCAAGTGTAAAATATACAGTTAGGGAAAAATGTAAGTGTAAAACTATTCTTTGCCTTAAACTTAAATAATAAGAACTCCTGTAGTACTTGTATATTATAATGCTTACCAGTGCAATGAGATTTTGATCTTCAGTATCGTCCCACCATTGGTTCAGAAAGCATACAAAGACCTGCCTCCTTTTCTCTGAAAATAACAGATCTGGGAGCCCTGGACAGCAGTATGGCATGTCAGAGGGCAAAGCTGCCCGGCTCACAGCCTTCAAACTCTGACTCCTGTTTAAATGTAAAGATGCTACTTTTTTTTTTTTTTCCTTTAAAAGCATTACTAGTCTTTGAGATAACTCTGGATTGTCTCTCCCAGACAAGTAGACATAGATCCAGTTTCTGTGCTAAGGCTTGTAAGAGAATATAAATATCTGCTTAGCACACATTTATTGAATGAACCGTCAGATTTTCCTGTTTTAGAGTGAGAGTAGGCACAGGAAGGGCAGGGATATCTGTTTTAACTTGATATGGTCACTACATATTAACATGAATCCTACATCAGTGTTTTCATTGCTTTTTCAAGTTGCTCAGAATGTGGC
Source organism: Ochotona princeps (assembly GCF_030435755.1). Classification (NCBI taxonomy): domain Eukaryota; kingdom Metazoa; phylum Chordata; class Mammalia; order Lagomorpha; family Ochotonidae; genus Ochotona; species Ochotona princeps. The sequence continues at coordinate 93,653,532 of NC_080833.1, forward strand.
TAATCTGTTACCTGCTATAGGTTGGTGTGGAAAGGATAGCCATTGCAGCAAAGAAGCTGGCAAATCTGTGCCTGAAAATCTGTGCCCAATAGAACTCTTAGATAACCTGTAGGGATCAGAACTCGGTGTTAATCAATCATGTTAAGAATGAAATTCTCTAGACATCTTTGCCTACAAAAGAGCAAATTCTGTTGATGTCATATCAGCCTGTGAACACTGACTTTGGGGGTGATTTCAGTGATCTTCTGCCCTGATAATACGAAAGAAAGCAAAGGCAGAGTAGGGAACAGTAATCCTGCCGTGCAGACAGAGTGTCCTGTTTATTTGTTTTTTTTTTTTTTTTTTTTTAAAGATTTATTTTATTTTTATTACAAAGTCAGATATACTGAGAGGAGGAGAGATAGAGAGGAAGTGGAGCTGCCGGGATTAGAACCAGCGGCCATATGGGATCAAGGCAAGGACCTTAGCCACTAGGCCACGCCTCCGAGCCCATGTCCTGTTTATTTGTAAAGGAACTTTTTTTTAATCATTCCGATAGTTTGAAAATCAGATACCACAAGGAATTGATTTCAATTTTAGGAAGCTTGGTTTTTCCTAAGCTCCATACAGTGTCTCACAGCCCTTAAGCTAGTGTTAATTAGACAGCTGAAATGTTTAGGATTCTGCTCCAGACCGTGGAGGACCTGTGTCTGAGAATGCTTGGTGTTCTAAGATTGCAAATGTGTTTTAAATATATCACTACTTTAAAAAAATATATGTGCTTATTTTAATTGGAAAGTCAGATATACAGAGAGAAAGATCTATCTGCCGGTTCTCTCGGCAAGTGGCCGCAATGGCCAGGGCTGAGCCCATCTGAAGCCAGGAGCCAATAATTTCTTCCTGATCTCCTACACAGGTACAGGGTCCCAAGGGTTTGGGTCGTCCTCGACTGCTTTCTCAGGCCACAAGCACGGAGCTGGCTGGGAAGTAAAGTAGCTGGGATCCTGGCTCATGCAAGGTGAGGATTTATCATCTAGGCCCAAGTAGATCACTTCTGTTTGGGTTCAGTGTGGGGTAAAAGTGGAGAGGATATCCGTGTTAGAGCACACAATATCAAGGCAGCAGTCTCAGTAAGAGAAGCCGTGTTGTCAGGGAATCCTGTTGCAGATTTTGTCTGAAGAGGAGCCAGAGGAATTCATGGAGCTGAAGGACTGAAGCAAACACCAACCTAGCCAGGGAAAATGGTAAAATGGAATCCTGCCAAGCTTTTTTTCTGCTTTCCTCTCTTCCCTGTCCCATGGAAATAGTTCTGTTCCCTTCCCTTGAAGTGAAAATGAGTAACCGGACTAGAGGCAGCACTGCAGGGTTTACGAAACTTTTGGTGTAATTTTTCAAAGTTATGTAGTTAATACAAAATATGTATTCTCTTTGAGAGATTGTTACTAACACTTTTACTAAATGACTTACCTGTGTTAACATCATTGTATCCACTCACCAGTACATGAAGTATTGCCAAGTTACCAACAGTGAAAATGGCAAAGAAGATGATGTAGGCTGTAAGTAGTGAAAATGCGATGTGGCTAGAGGAGCAAACAGGTTATTGATGCTTCTAATGATAAGGTAAGACTTGTGCTGGTGGTACTTCTTGATCAGCAACACATTCAGAAGTCAGATCTATTTACGGGATACCTGGAACAACATAGAAGTCTTAGGAAACCCAAATTCCATTTTTCTAACCCCTTTGCAAAGTGAATGCAGAAGGCATCTTTTCCCAGTATGATCCCAATCTGAGGTCAAGATGTGTGAGGAAGCAATGTTTGTCTGCTGATAGAGTCTATCGTTTATTACCTATTCTAAGCACATCTGCTGACAGGACCTATCATTTACTTACCTTTTCTAAACACATTCCAGAGTTTTGTAGAAGACTTTCATGTTATCATGAGTTTTTTTCTGATTGTGTTTAGAAATCTCATATTGCTGAACTCTGGGACTTCCTAGTTAGGAGGATCCTGCACTCTGAAGGCGTTTTAGACTCTTTGGTCCTGGAGGTGAGAAAGTGAGATTGTTGAATGGCTGGCTGGGAGACCCTCAGGTTATTGTCCTGGGGAAATCATGGTGAAGATTGTGGTATCAATAACAAAGTCTTAGTTTAAGAAAAAATATAGATGTGGGTGATTTTTAAATACAATGAAAAGTTGTATGTAAATATACATAATGTAATGTATAAAACACGTATATAGTTGCATATGAAGTTTGGGATATTAAAGCATTCAAAGGTCATTACACTTAATTTGAAAATATTTAAGAAGCTTGGAAATGGGTGATCTATTTTGAATATTGGAGCTATGGTATAACTCAAATAAAATTTAAGAATCATGTTTTCCCTCACTTGGATTTCTTGATAACAGTATTCTTAGCCTTAACCCTATTACAAGCTGAGGTAGCAGTTACATACTGAAATGGAGAGCCTCACCAGGAGTGGCATGAGCTCCAGTTACGTTGTCATTTATATTCTTCCTGTGTTTCATGCATCAAAATCCTCCATTACAAAAGGGAGTTAAAATTGGACATGGTTGTTCCTGTGATTAATCAAGATGCACATCCTGAAAAAACTACATGTATTTTATTTTGCACCAAAGTTAGTTTTATCTTTTCACCTTCAATGACTTTTTCAAGTTCCCTGTGTATCTATTGTGGCAGTTGTTTCCTAAGACACATACTGATATTTTTTGTTATGCTTTTTGGTCCCATTGTGCAACTCTGACTTGGTCTGAATAGATACTAGCAGACATTTTAGTGGGGAAAATTGTTTAGTCATTTAGCTTGCTAGTGTGTCAAAGTTTTATTTGACTAAAGCAGATGATATTTGCAGTTGGAATATTTGAAACTGCATACATTCAGTTTTATAAAGACACGGTAAATCCATTCTTTTTCCTTAAGAAATTAAAGAAAAGGAACGTTAATGTTATAGTACTGGATTTTTGGATAGTTTGAGCAAAACTGTTGTATTTTATTCCTTTCCCGATTTGTCAGATAAAAAAAGTTCTGTTTCCATTTTTAATAATATTCAAGTAAAAACTTGTAGTTTTTAGTTCATATTCTAATTTAAGTATCAGCCAGTTGACTAATGACTGGCTGTACTAATGACTAGCTAGTACTAGCTGTACTAGCAGAAGATTATTTGTAAATAAAAACAAACAAAAAGATTATTCAGTATTTATTATTGGTCCAGCATTATACTAACTCTACATGCATTACTTTTCATTTAGGCAACCATTAGAAGGTAGATACCATGCCTATATTTTATACCTATATTGCAGATGAGGAAATTATACAAGGAAGGCAAAACCCAGCCCAAGATCACACAGTATGAAATGCAAAGCTAGAACTTAAACCAGCCTTTTTCTTGTTGTTGTTATTTTAGTTCATATTAATTGACCTTTGTAAAACTCAGTTCAGTGTTCTTTTTGAGTAGAAAGCTGAATTGGGCATTTATACCAGCTTCAGCAATGTGGTCAGAGGCATTCATGATAGCAATCTCCAGTGTTTTGGCTCTGGCTTCCTGGTTAAGGTAGGGATGAAATAGGCTGGCTGACTGAGAAAGACCAGGTCAATATAAAGAAGAAAGGGTTCCCAAAGAGCAACATCAAGGAGTGTCTGTTTGCACCTGCATGAGATAGCGTTTTCTCATGATTTTCTCATTACTTACTAGCAGCAGTCTATTCCTCTGAAGCTCATTGTTGAACTCTTCGCTTTGATTTGGTGAGACTGTTAAACCTTCCTGGATTGTCCAGTATGTGTGGGTCTGTCCTTGATGGTTAATTCATGACATTTATCACAGTATGTTTTTCTCTTACAGTTCTGCTGGGCCACTTGGGACAAACTGTTACCCTCAGTATCAGAATTGTTTTTACTTTTGATATGTATGGGTCTTAAGTGCATACTAGAAGGCACCACATTAAATGCAACAGCTCCAGATAATATCAGGACCCCTAAATAGGAGAGAAAAAGTGAAAAGTTAAAAACAGTCTCTCAGTTGACAACCCTTTATTTTCATAGGCTGGGAAGAGACCCTACTTCATTGCTAGCAGGTTTTGAAAACACTGTTTTGTTTCCCAATTTTAACTGAAAGTTATTTATTTCCCTTGTAATCTTCTGAAAATGGAGTCTGTTTGGGGCAGAAAGCCAGAAACCTGTATCAGTGATTGGGATGGGAAGAGAGATGTTTGTGTGAAGAGCAAGAATTAAACAAGTGTTGTTTTTTTTTCCCCCCTGGGTGGGGGCACTATGGGAGCTGTGGGTGGAGGGAAGAGTATTTTAAATATTAGGAAGTGTTGTGTTTTAGGCCAATGTGGGGGTGTAGCAAGCTGATCCTCAGCCCGCAGCTCTGGCATCCACATGAGTTTCAGTTCTTGTCCCAGCTGCTCCAATTCCAATCCAGTTCTTTGATTATGGCCTGGGAAAGCAGTAGAGGATGGCCCAAACCTTGGGGACCCTGCACCCACGTGGGAGACCCAGACGAGGCTCCTGGCTCTTGTCTGCTTGCTCCAAATCAGCACAGCTCTGGTCCATGCAGCCATGTAGGGAGTGAACCAATGGATGGAGTACATCTGTCTCTGCTTCTCCTTTTCTCTGAAAAATCTGCCTTTCAAGAAAAATAGATCTTTAAAAATAAAAAATCTGAGCTTAACACCTGAACAACCTCTGCCAGCAACCTCTTAAAAAAATAATGTGTTTTAAGTGGAGATTTAAAACATCCTGAATTCAAAGTATAGATTTAGGTACAGAAAATCAGAAATAGTTACAGGATATTTAGAAACGATGTTAAAAGAGTGGATGACCTTTCATCGCTTGATGTTTGAAAAACTTCCTTGAAAGAAGATTGATACTATATTTGGAGCTGAACTGCTTGGTTGCTTGATTTTAGCATACTTTGTCCAGTGGCATGACTTATGTGTGATGTTTTTAGAGTCAGAACTAACAGTATACTCTGCTATGGGCTTCTCTGCCACTCATGCTCCCCAGACTACTGAATAGGTTTTTAACTTCAGAAAAGATTCGACAAAAGTGCTATGTAGGTAGAAACAGGCATACGAATATGCTCATACTTGCATATATATTTGTAGATATTTTTCAATAATGTAAGTTTTAAAATGTGTGAAGATTTATTCTGATATGAAAAACAGAGTTAGAGAAAAGGAGAGATCTTCTAGCCACTGATTTACACCCCAGTGGTTTTACACCTCTCACCTGCAGTGGTTGAAGGTGCAACAAGGCCTAGCAGAAGACAGCAACGAGGAGAATTGGACAGAAAGTGGCCTACTTAGGACACTGGTTGGTAGTTTTGCAGACAGCGGCTTTGCTATTCAGCAATGCTTGCCTCTACTTATTGCTTTGAAAGGCAGAACAACATAAAGAGAACAAAGGGAGAGAGCTTCCTTCTACTGGTTTATACCCCCAAGGGGCCACAACAGTCAGATCTGGAGGAAGCCAGGAACCAAGAGCTCCATTTCAGCTCCCACATGGGCCGGCAGGGGCCCATGTACTTGAACCATATTCTGCCTTCCCAGGCTCATCAGCATGAAGCAAGATTGGATACAAAATAGCCAAGATTCAAACTGGCCTAAAGCAGAATGGCTTTGGAAGTGACTGCCTAACCTATAAAGCCAGAGCACTGAGCCTTTTAGATAATTTTAGTACCAGTGTTTACTCTTGGGGACAAAGGAATTAGGGAGGGATACTGTGCAAATTTATTTTGAACAATATATATAAAAGCTTAGTTATTAAGTAACATGACTGTCTTTACCAAGTTAATTATTTGATGAACGAGGCTATTTTTAATGCAAATTTTTTCTTCTTAAAGGGAAAATGCCAAGTGAACACTATGATGAGGGGATCAGGGCACCTCATTTCCCCATGGGTGTCACCATAACCTCCGGGGTATTTTCAGCTGTACACAGTACCCTCTGTGTCCTCCGACACGGAAATCTGTGGTGAATTCTAGGTTGCTACGTGAGCTGGCAAAGCCTGCAGACTGTTGGAGATAACTCTTGCAGAGCTGATAGTGTAGAATCTTGGAATGACTCACTTGTCCAGTCATCAGGATGTGTGAGGGGTTTTGGAAAGAGCATTAATAGGAAGGTCAGTCTCATCCCAGAACAGGCAGCAGCTGTACCAAGAGCCAGTCAGTTTCTGAAGTATTTTGTGGCTACTTGATACATGAAAGTAGACCAAGCCCGAAAGAAAAATAGTTGCTTTGAATCAGTTTGAGTGGGTTGGTACCAGAGGATGCATTCTGGGTTTGAGAAAATATAAATAAATAAACAAGCTTTTTGGATTCACGGACAGTAGAAGGGATGATTTCTTGCTCTGATGTTCACAGGGCACTCACCAGGTAAAAGCCCATAGTTACACAAAGGGAATGCTTGCAGCCCAGCTGCTGATGAACCAGTAACAAAGAAAATCCCAACAATGGAGGCGATTTTCTCTCCAAGTATGTCACAGATAATGGCTGCCTGAGCCCCTGTGACGATAAAAGGTAATATCCTAGACAAATATGCTTGGACCTCTTCCTCTCCCTCTGGTGTGTGAGGAAAATGAAGAAAGGAAAGCAGGCGGACTGTACTTTGGAGTCTGTATTCAAAGAGTGTGCGTATTGGATTTCTTATACTGCCATTCTTTTGCTTTTTGGAAAGACGGTTTGAAAATTAAAAAAGATCATAAGCAGATTCGGAAGGAAGGCTTATTGAAGATGTATTATAAGACATGTGCAAAATGAAATTCGCACAGCAGCCTATGACTAGAACAAGGTTACATTAATGTGATCAACTACACTATATTGTAATTTAAAAAGTTGGGGGAGGAGCAACTGGTTCTGTATTTTCAACATGCTTTGATGATTGCAGCTTCATAATTTGTTCCCAGTTGAGAGTCTTCGAACTTACATTAAAGTATTATTGGACAATGGAAAGAAAATTCATAAGAAATGTCTCATAGGATTAAGCAGCTTAATTCTTCAACTTTGAACCCTAATTTTCTCAAATTAGTTATGAAGTCAGGGAGAGGATATTAACAGTGCTTCAATATTAACTGGTTGATGCAAGAATCGTGAATTGCCCCATGGTCCTTGGCTTGCAATAGCAGGCTCATAATTGCAGGCTTTATACTTGCAGAAAAATGAAGTAATGACATGATGGATCCAATCTAGCTAGTTTGCTCTGATGTGCCTTCAAACTGTTCTTCAAAGACCACAAACAATTGCAGAGAACTTGGTCATCGCCATCACAAACAGAATTACCTAAAGTATATAAGTCGGGTGCGAAGGCAGCTATTCTAGGATTCCCCAGTTTAACAGTATTCACCAACTTGCTCTATTGGTTTTTTTTTTTTTTTAAGATTTATTTATTTTTATTACAAAGTCAGATATACAGACAGGAGAGACAGAGAGGAAGATCTATCCGATGATTCAGTCCCCAAGTAAGCACAATGGCCCGTGCTGCGCCGATCTGATGCCAAGAGCCAGGAACCTCCTCCAGGTCTGCCATGTGGGTGCAGCATCCCAAGGCATTACGCTGTTCTCGACTGCTTTCCCAGGCTACAAGCAGGGAGCTGGATGGGAAGTGGAGCTGCCGGGATAGGTTCTTGGTGCATTCAAGGCAAAGACTTTAGCCTTTAGGCCACTGTGCTGGGCCCTGTGCGTCTTTGTTACAGAGGCATCTTTACAGTGGCTAAGCATTTCACAATAAAGCATCTCATTTAATACTCATTTTAGCCACCGAATGTGTTTATGAATATTGTATTAAAGAGATAAGGCATGTTGAAGTTCAGAAAGAAAAAAAAATTGCTTAGGATAAGGGACCAACCACTGTTACAGTCTCCTGTTACCTTTGTGGGACAAAATGTCCAAAAAAGAAAATTATTCCTGTCTTTTTAGGTTAGCTTTAATTGCTCATGAGCTGAGCTTGTCTCACTTCATCAATCAGTAGGTTGATCATACAATTTGTCATCTTAACTTTTTTTTTCTTTGTCATCTCAACTCGCGGTGGCCTATAATAGCAGCTGAAGTCCTTGCCTTTACCGCGCCAGGATCCATATGGGCATTGGTTCTAATCCCAGCATCCCTGCTTACCATCCAGTTCCCTGCCTGTGGCCTGGGAAAGCAGTTGAGGACAACCCAAACCCTTGGGACCCTGCACCGGTGTGGGAGACCTGAAGGAAGCTCCTGGCTCCTGGCTCCTGGCTTCAGATTTGCACAACACCGGCCTTTGCAGTCACTTGGGGAGTGAACCATCGGACGGAGGATCTTCCTGTCTCACCTCCTCTCTGTATATCTGACTTTGCAAAAAGAAAATAGATAAATCTTAAAAATTTTTTAGTTATTTAACTTGAAAGAGTTGCAGAGAGGGACAGAGCTTCCATCTGCTGGTTTACTTCCCAAATGTCTGCAGTGTAGCTAGAAGCTTGTCTTTACGTGTATGTATAGGCAACTGGAGTCACAGTCCTCTGCTGCTTTCCCAGGACACAAGCAGGGAGGTGCTTTGGGAAGTGGAGCAACCAAAACTCTAACCAGCACCCAACTGAATGCTGGTACTGCAAGCGGAGATTGGCATGCTACAATGCCACAGAGTATGGCTGGTTTGGGGCTGTGGGCGCCGTCTAACTCTTGAATGAAAGGGATTTCCTAAGATGTATAGGCAGCAAGGGTTAACCTGAATGTATGGTTTCCCAATGGGTGGGTTTTATGCCTCATCCTTTTCTTTATTTCACCTAATCCTTGCCTGTACCACTCTCTGATCCACACCCCACAACCCTCACCCCTCTGAAGAATTTTTCTTTTAAATGTTAAGATTTTCTGTGAAGTCCTAACTTGTTTGTAGGAATTTAGCCAGAAGGCAGTGAAGAGCTATTCCTCCTCCTCCTCCTCCTCCTCCCTTTGGCTTATCAGTTTATCCCCTGCAGGGTCTGGAGGAAGAATTTACAGGAAAACTAACCCTAACCCAGCTTGTACTCCTTGTCCCAACCCTGCAACCACTGTGCTCACTGTGATAGCTTCCCTTCTTTGTTTTTGTCTTGGTACTTTTTTCCTTTTTTTAAAGGTTTCTTTTATTTTTATTGCAGAGTCAAATATACAGAGAGGAGAGACAGGAAGATCTTCCGTCTGTTGATTTACATCACAAGCGGCTGCAGTGATCAGAGCTGCGCCATCTAATTCCAGGAGCCTGGAACCTCTTCCCGGGTCTCCCACATGGGTGCAGGGTCCCAAGGCTTAGGACCATCCTTGACTGCTTTCCCAGGCCACAAGCAGGGAGCTGGATGGGAAGTGAGGCTCAGGTATTAGAACCGGCGCCCTTATGGGATCCTGGCACTTGCAAGACAAGGACTTTAGCCGCTAGGCTACCTCGCCAGTCCCTGTCTGGGTACTTTTCAAGGCTATCTTTGCTTTCAACCTGGGTCTAAGCTGTTAAAAAACCACAGAACCTGGGGTTCTGTTTCACTGATTCCTGTTTGCTCATTCTGCTCCCTATACAGTCTGTCATTCTCAGGGTTTTGATTACCAGACACATACACATGGTACAATGATGACATAATGACTCTGCAATCATCCATGTCTTGTATCCTGTTCAGCTTCACACTAGAGGTGTGTGTGACCTTAAGTGAACTTTTGCGGAGATTACACTTCCGCTTTTGTAAAGTGAGCAGATGAAATTAGTTAACTGAGCCTAGCCTGGTGCATCGGTGGCTAAATCTTCTTGTAAGCGCTGGGATCCCATGTGGGTACCAGTTCATGTCCCAGCTGTTCCAATTCCTGCCTAGCTCCCTGCTTGTGGTCTGAGAAAGCAGTGGAGAATGCCCCAAAAGCCTTGGGCTCCTGCACCCATGTGGGAGACACTTTAGAAGCTCCTGGCTTCTGACTTTGGATCAGCTTAGCTCTGGCCCTTTGCAGCCAGTTGGGGAGTGAACCAGTGGGTGGGAGATCTTTATTTTTCTGTCTCTCCTTCTCTGCAAATTTGCCTTTCCAATAAAAATAAATTTAAAATTCTTTAAAAATTTTTAATTAACTCAAAGGTCTGGAAAGATTGGGGAAGTATACTTATTCTTTGTAAGGTTGTAAAGATTGAGAAAATCCTGGAGAAGAGTACTTCATTTTTGGCACCTAACAGTTTTGTTGTGTCTTTTGTTACCTTTCTGCTTCCCCTTTGGTCAACTTGTCCAAACTTGATTTTTGGTAGATACTACCCACGCCCTTACCTGTCAAGACCTGCTTCCTCTTACACCTTCCCTAGCTTTCCCTTGTTCCTAGGTAATCAAGAACTTCCTCTTTTTCACCTTTTCAGTCTCATATCATCTGGAGGTGAGGAGCCTAAGAAACAGTGATGATATTCAACTGCTGAAGTTGGGGTGGTGAGGAGGACGTCTCCTATTTGATTTATTTCCAATTCTGATTTGATGAAAAGTGCAAAACTTAGAAGGAGCAATTCTGTGGGCACCAGGGCAATGAAGGGAAAAAGACACATTTAAAAAAATTTTTTTTAATTGGAAACTCCGATTTACAGAGAGGAGGAGAGACAGACAGGAAGATCTTTCACCCGATGATTCACCCCCCAGGCAGCTGCAGTGGCTGCAAATGAGCCAATCCAAAGCCAGGAGCCCAGAGCCTCTTCCGGGTCTCCCACACGGGTGCAGAGTCCCAAAGCTTTGAACTGTCCTTGACTGCTTTCCCAGGCAGGGAGCTGGATGGGAAGTGGGGCCACCGGCACCCATATGGGATCCTGGTACATGCAAGGCGAGGACTTCAGCCACTAGGCTACAGCACCGGGCCCAAAAGACATTTTATCAGTCTCAGTTCAGGTTATTTGCAACCATAGATTTCCTTCAGGTACTTAAATAAGGAAATGAGGCTGAAAAACAACAAATCTCAAATGGCCAGACTTCTCATTTAGGAATAAAGGGCACACTAGTTGATTGCTGTCATGAGCAAGGTAAAATGAGGGGCGTCATTCTGTGAAACAGGCTTCCTTTATTCTGTGGACATGGGTTCTGTTCTGGTGTCTACAGGCTACTCTGTCTTCCCGAATTTGGCCAGTGAAGCATTCTTCAGTTTGTCCTGTGCGTCATAGACCGGAGTAGATTGAACACACTTTGATAACTGATTCTGTGTCTTCCACTGTTTATCAAGGCCAAGGGCAATTCCTTTGCATCTACTTCAGCTTGCATCCCTTAATTTGGAACATTCCAGTTTTTTTGTTTTCACTCAGAGATAACAGAAATCTCTTAAAATGGATCCAGTGCAGATTGAACCATTGCCTGCAACTCTGGCATCCTGTTCAAGTCCTGGCTGCTCCGCTTTCATTTCAGCTCCCTGTTATTTTTCCTGGGAAGGCGGAAGATGACCCAACTACCTGGGCCTCTGCCACACATATGGGGAACTCAGGTGAGGTTCCAGGCCCCTCGATTCACCCTGGCCCAAGCCCAACTATTTTGATCATTTGGGGAGTGGACCAACTGATGGATTTCTTTCCCTTTCGTTCCACATTTCAAAATAGAAACTTAATGTTGTTGATGATGATAACAATCATGAAAATCTCCTGAGGTATATGTTTTCCCTTGGTTAATTCTGAAGTCTATTATCTTTGTCCCAGGCTTGCTGGGTTTCTGTTTCTGTTCTGCTGCCAGAGCCCACAGCAGAACTAAGTCTGCAATGCAAATCTGATACCATCACTGTGCTTATTAGCTCCTTATAGCCTCAAGAAACAATGTCCTTGGGATATCTTTCAGTGCTTCTGCCCTTTTCTCATCACCTATTTCATCACCTGTCCCCTTACTTACTCACAAATGTGTCTGTCCATTTCATTCATCCATCTATCTGTCCAGTACCTGCTTTGTTCCAGGCTGTATGTTGTGACTGGGTTTATAGTAGTTGAGGGACACGTAAGAGTATGTGGACATGGTCCCTGCCCTCATGAGACACTAGTGAGATCAATTGAATATACAAAGATATAAAGTGTAGAAAGTAAGGAACTCTCAAAGAAAACTTGTTATTTTTCATTCAGCTTTTTGGGAACTCAAGAAAAAATTTATTTGAAAGAATTGCTGAGAGGGAGACAGAGTTTCCATGTAATAGTTCATTCCCCAGATGGCCACAGTGGCCAGGGCTGGGCAAGCCCAAAGCAGGAGTCTCATGTCCACTTCCTACACGGGTGGCAGGGCCCAAAATCTCTGCTGCTTTTCCAGACCATCAGCGGAGCAGCTAGGGTATAAACCAGCAGCCAAAAGGGAAGCCCGTGTCATAGGCAGTGGCTTTACCTGTTGCAGCACTAAGCTCATCCTGGAAAACACATTTGTGACTCAGAGAAATGCAAGCCTAGTCACCTCAAGCATCCGTATCACCACTGTGAGTGATGCACCTGTGAACTCATTATTTACATTTTGAGGATCCAGTAATTCTGGGTGCTGCAATAAGTAGCTTCGTATCTTCAGAATGGACTGATGTATTAATCTGTTTCTGAACAGCAACTGAATTGGTCAAATAACCTCCTATCCACAGAGAATAACTTAGAAACAGCAAGGGTGGAGCCCGGCGCAGTGGCATAACAGTTAAAGTCCTCACCTTGAATGCGCTAGGATCCCATATAGGTGCCAGTTCTAATCCCAGCGGCCCTGCTTCCCATCTAGCTCCCTGCCTGTGGCCTGGGAAAGCAATCGAGGATGGCCCAAAGCCTTGGGACCCTGCACCTATGTGGGAGACCTGGAAGAAGTTCCTGGCTCCTGGCTTTGGATTGGCTCAGCTGTGGCTGTTGCGGCCGCTTGGGGGCTGAACCAGCAGATGGAAAATCTTCCTCTCTGTCTCTCCTCCTCTCTGTATATCTGCCTTTCCAATAAAAATAGATAAGTCTTAAAAAAAAAAAAAAAGAAACAGCAAGGGTGGTTTCTGGAGAGGATGAACGAGGGCTCCTCAACACAGTTCCAGTTCTGTAAGCTTGACTTGGGGCGTGGCCCAGCCACAGGCAGGGCTCTGAGACCTAGGGCAGCCATACTTGCCCTTTAGTAACATTTCTGGGGAAGAAAGTTAGATAACCTTTGTTAGTGACGCTAATGTTTAACAAATAGTGTTCTGTTAGGAATTTGATAATAAACACTGACTGGGCATCTCTGCCCCTGCTTGCCCCTTCTCTATCACTAGGGAGAAGGCGCATTGTGCACTGTAAGATTATCAGTGGTCACCAGGACTCCTGTAGCTTTGTGGACTGCTTGTTGGAGGGTTGAACAGGAGAGGACAACTGGAGGAAAAGGTGGTTTTTGTAGGTCCATTTCAAAAGTTGAGAGTAGATCTGGGAGCCCTATAAGAACTGTGAAGCCAGCCACTCCACAGAGCTGAGGTGTGATTCACCAACATGAGAATGACAGGCTGGTGATAGGATCACCACAATCTCACATGGCAAGCCCAAAAGCCTCTGGGAAGATGAAGAAAGGAAGTTAATTTAAAAAATAGTGCCTAATGCAGTTGCTTATGTATGAAGGAGACAAATCCCACTTCAGAATCCACATCCTACTCTTTTCCAGATAAAGCAGAAATATATGTTAGGTCTAACACACATTAGGGTTACTAAGGGAATGAAGTGGGATGTGAGCAACTAGTGGGACGAAGAGGACATGCCCTAGCCACTGCCAGCGGGGTTTCATATGTGCTGGGCTGAGCTGGGGAACTTGCCCCAAATTACTACTTTCGGAAGGTACAGAGTGGTACCATCTTAAAGGATGGTAGGAAGGGAGAGTGGAGGGCTGGATGCTGCTGCTCTCACTCAAGGGAGATGCTCTCAGCTTTCAGAGTGGGCTTTTGACCTTAGCAGTTGTTGGTAGTTGCTAGCCATGTCTTCCCTCTTCACCCAAAGGTCAAGATTTTCCTAAGAGATCTTCTTAGACTCCCCTAAGCCCCTCTCCAGAGAGACCAGGCTCCTGGAAAGGAGAAAACAGATAAAAAAAAAAGGGGGGGGGTATTTATTTTTATTGGAAAGTCAGATATACAGACAGGAGGAGAGATAGGAAGTTTTTCCATCCGCTGGTTCACTTCCCAAGTGGCCACAATAGAGCTGAGCCAATCCAAAGCCAGGAGCTTCTTCCAGGTCTCCCACTCTAGTGCAGGATCCCAAAGCTTTGGGCCACCCTCTACTGTTTTCCCAAGCCATAGTCAGGGAGCTGGATGGGAAGTAGGGTCAGCAGGACATGGCCTGGTGCCCATATGGGATCCCAGCAAGAACTTGAGCTGCTATGCTACCACACTGGACCTGGGAAAATAGATACCAGGAAAAATAACACAAACCTGCCTCCATCCTGCATCCAGGGCGTTACTGTGAGGTTGGTCTTCCCTCCCTTCTTTCAGCATGATGCTTCTCTGAAGTGCAGAAGGTCTTGTGACAAGCCCAAAACACAGTTGGTTCCCTTAACCAGACATCTAAGCTTCTGACTACCTCTGGCATAAAACCACTTGCACTGTAAATTTTTTCAACTTTATTATATGTGATGTCTACCTCACCTAGGGTTTGCAAATCCTGCCCTTTGATTGTGGTGTGACCAGGCCTAGAACTATGGTTCTTAACCTCTACCCAGTTCTTCAGGTCATTTCTGGACAAAGTGCGTCACCCTTCCTGTCCTCTGAACTCTTGACTTCAGCAAGGGTGGGAAGCTTTTATTCTGCCAAGACTCAATTGTGGGTGATACGAAGTTGTGAACTTAAAATTAGCCTGAAGTTCAAGTCCTGCTTGGATTTGCTTTGGCCGGCAGGGCCAGACCAAATGATTCTGTGGACTTAGATGTTCTGTTCCCCACTCCTGCTTTAGAGAACACTGTGCTTAGTGTGTTCCCTTTAAAAAGCATTTGCAAAATTGTAAATATTCTAAGGAACTAAGTAGATATGATAACAAAATGCAATGCCTGTTCCTTCAATGATTCTTAGGTTAGGGAAAACAAATGTTGTAGAGGACAGTTTGTGAAAGCAGCTGTGGAAGCTTGCGTATGATCTGTTTAATAAGGGATACTGTATCGGTGCGGTGTTGGTTATGATGTGATCTTGTGGTTGTGCAGGAGGGTTCCTTGTTGTGAGACACATGCTGCAGTATTCAGGACTGCTACGGTGGTAGGAATGGTTCAGTAAAATACACGAAGAAAGGCAGCAAACAAAAAATGTGCAGGAGAAATTCTGCACTCATTATTTCCTACCGTCAGGTTGAAAGCATTTTCTTTTTAACATTTATTTTTTGGGCCCAGTGGCGTGGCCTAGCGGCTGAAGTCCTCGCCTTGAATGCGCCAGGATCCCATATGGCGTGGCCTAGCGGCTGAAGTCCTCGCCTTGAATGCGCCAGGATCCCATATGGGCACTGGTTCTAATCCTGGCAGCGCCACTTCACATCCAGCTTCCTGCTTGTGGCCTGAGAAAGTAATCGTGGACAGCCCAAAGTCTTGGGACTCTGCATCTGTATGGGAGACCTGGAAGAAGTTCCTGGATCCTGGCTTCGGATTGGCATAGCACTGGCTGTTGTGGTCACTTGAGGAGTGAATCATTGGACGGAAGGTCTTCCTCTCTGTCTCTCCTCCTCTCTGTATAACTGACTTTCCAATAAAAATAAAATAGATCTTTTTAAAAAAATATTTATTTTTATCAGAAAAACAGATTCCCGGAGAGAAGGAGAGACAGAGATCTTGCATCCACTGGTTCACTTTCAAATGGCTATGGCTGGAGCTGAGCTGATTTGATGCTGGAAGCCAGAAACCTCTGGGTTCTCCTACATAGTTGCAGGGTTCCCAGGGCCTGAGCCATCATCTGCTGCTTTCTCAGGCCCTAAGCAGCAAGCTGGATCAGAAGTGGAGCAGCTGGGACTTGAACCAGTGCCCGTATGGGATGTCAGCACTGGCGGATGGAAGATTAGCTGTGGAGCTACCTACTGCGCCAGCCCTTGAAGGGAAGGGGTGTACAGGCTAGATGCAGACAGGGAAGCTCCAGTCATGGGAGACTGTTGACACAATGTCAACAACTGATCTCCATTTTACCCTTGATATGCTCAGCGAGGGAATCCTCCACAGACCAGAAAATTCAGAATGAAGAACTATATTCCTTCTAGAACTTTATACTTCTAGAGTATTTCACCTCACTGTGCTCTGAAAACAAGTGAGCATTGTAAGAGTCCAGGGGGCAGAGCCAGTGGAGGTGGACCGTATTTTCTGAAGGGAGGAGGAAAATTTGATGTCCTCACAGACCCTTCCTCCAGGCACCCTTAGGGAGCTAGAATTTTTCCACTTACAGCTAAAAAGCAGTTATTGAATAAGCCTAGAGGAAAATTATTTTGATGATTGCCCAGGGTAGAAGGTGGGTCTCAGAATTGAGGCATAGAAATGCCTCAGAAGTTCCTGGGGGAGATTGTAAGGGCTTGTTTGCTTGTCCTGAGGCAGAAATTCTGTCCCCGCCCTTCCCACATGGCAGTCTTGAGCACTGACCAGTTTTCAGGTTACTAATTTGGAATTACATGTCTCATTTTTCTAATTTATTTTTATTTAAATTAATTTTTTCTATTACAAAATCAGATATACAGAGAGGAGGAGAGACAGAGAGGAAGATCTTCTGTCTAATGATTGACTAAGTAGCTGAAATGGCCAGAGCTGAACCAATCCAGAGCCAGGAGCCAGGAGCTTCTTCCAGGTCTCCCAGGTGGGTATAGGGTTCCAAGGCTTTGGGCTGTCCTGGACTGCTTTCCCAGGCCACCTGCAGGGAGCTGGATGTGAAGTGGAGCTGCTGGGATTAGAACCAGCGCCCACATGAGATTCTGGTGCGTGCAAGGTAAGGTTCCCAGCTGCTAGGCTACCTCACCAGGCCTGCATGTCCCGTTTTAATTGCTTTATTGACACTTGCTTACCTCAACTTTCCAAGACCTCCCAGGAAAGATATCTATTTGTAATAATAACTTTTCTTACAAGCATTTTGGTCTCATTCATCTCCTTGGGGCTATTATAACTCTACTCCACACATTTCCTTTTTCTGCCCCATCCTTCTCAATTAAAAAAAAATCTTGAAAATTCAACAGGAAATTGCCTTCATCCTCTTCACACCAACATTCCAGATTTTAAGCAAGTTTATTTTAGGCCAAAGTTGCTTTTCTTGTTTTATCTGGAAAATCTTCACATATGTATGCCTGCTCCTTTTTGAAAGCAAGGATCTTCTCAGGCTCTTAAAAAACAAACTCTGTCCTAATGTTTTTTTTGATGAAAGCCCTTTCAGGACAGTCTAGTCTTTGGGGAGGGTGTCCTTTAAGTGGGACCATGGAAAAAGTATGCAATTATGTGATGCTTGGAGATAAGGACCAAATAAACTTTGACGAAATCCATGCCTTTCAGAGATAGCACATTCCAGAAAACATTTTTAGTTCCTATCTGTAGGACTGATTGCTCAGTGGCATGTTAGTTACTCTTTTAAAGCAGGGCCATCTGTGATTCTAATCATAGGGTGAGATGAAACTAGGCTTGATACTGACAGCTCTGAGATGGAGGGTTGGGCTCCGTTTGGGAATGTCATTCAGGGCTGTGTGGTTTTCAGAGGCGAGCTACTGCACACCTCCTTCTTTAATGTGGGCACGTAAGCAGGAAACTAAGTTTTATTGAGAAATGAAGACTCCATTAGAAATTCAGCTTTGCCATTTTTTGAGTCCTTACCATTTTTAAGTGCTAGGTGACGCTTTCTTACGTGTGTGACCAGCACACTCACCCCAGCCCTCACCTGCCACTGTGAGTCCAAGGTATTTGCTTGCCAGTAGTTCCCAGATGTTGTCGTAAGTCATTGCTGCGGGGTTAACTGCATGCCATGTGGCTTCACAATGAAGTTTACACCTGGTTTCTTCTGGACTTTGTAGCTCTGAATACTTTCAAAGCTAAAATGTATGGAATGTTTTTGTAAGGTTGTTGTGAGAATAACAGTTGATACTAAAGGTGACTGCACATTATTTTTTTCTTTTTTTTTTTTTTGACTGCACATTATTGATTGGCCTATTCTGGTTAACCAGATGGGGGCTAATAGCAACAGCAAAGAATTCTAAACATTTTGGCATCTTTATCCAATGGACTTGATAAAGCTTTTAGGACCTTTAAGTAAGAATAGTTCCTTCAAGCTCTAGCCTTCTTAAAAATTAGTTATTTTATTTATTGATTTATTTGAAAGGTGGAAAGACAGAGACAGAAAGGTCTTCCAACCTGTGGTTCACTCCCCAAATGGCCACAACAACTGGGGCTGGGTCAGGATGAAGCTAGGACCTCATCTGGGTCTTCTGCATGGATGTCAGGTGCCCAAACACTCAGACCATTTTCTGATGCTTTCCCAGGCGTATTAGCAGGGAGCTGCATCAGAAGTAGGGCAGCCAGGACTTGAACCAGTGTGCTGATACAGGAAAGCAGTATTGCAAGCAATGGCCCAAGATGCTGTGCCACAACATGGGCCTACTAACTGCTCTAAAGCTGTTCAAGAATGCAGCACAGTTTCCTAATCACCACTATTACTGTCATTCCACTGGCAAGCAGAGCTAATGGGGGATTCTCAGCATTTAGGGACTTAAAGTTTTATTTATGTAGCATTACTATCTAGAATTAAGAGCGTTTATAGGGCTGGTGCTGTGGACAGGTTAAACCTCTTCCTGTGGCACCAGCATCCTGTATTGACACTGGTTCAAGTCCTGGCTGCTCCACTTCTGATCAGAAGATTGTCCAAGTCCTTGGGGCTCTGCATCCATGTGGGAGATTAAAGATTTTTAAAAAATCTTAATTGGAACAGATACACAGAGAGGAGGAGAGACAGAGGAAGATCTTCCATCCAGTGATTCACTTCCCAAGTGACTGCAACAGCCAGAGTTGAGCTAAACTGAAGCCAGGAACCAGGAGCTTCTTTTGAGTCTCCCATGCAGGTGCAGGGTCCCTAGGCTTTGGACTGTCCTGGACTGCTTTCCCAGGCCACAAGGATGGGAAGGGGGACCATCTGAATTAGAACTGGTGCCCATATGGGATCCCGGCATGTGCAAGGCAAGGACTTTAGCCGTTAGGCTACCACGTCGGGCGTAATAACTTTTTTAAAGAAAGAATTTTTATTGTTAGTTACATCTTTGCCTGTACTCGTCCGGTTCTTGTTCAAGAAAGTTAATCACAGCAGCCCTGAGACTCTGGTCCTTAACAGGCCTGTTTGCAAGGTTTGCTACAGGCTGGTATCCAGGTTCTTAGATTGCATGAGACTTCTTGCCATTCCCTAAATGATAAGAGTGGCTCACTGTGCAGACTGTAAACACTATGGTTTGTGGTGAATACAAACACATGTCTCCCTGAACTATGTTTGATATGTGCTCGCAGAAGAAGCTTAAGGGACCAGTCCCACTCATGGACTGAATCTAATGAGTTTCCCAGTTGGCAATGCCTCACAGGTGTCACAACTCATTTGCTTCAAGAATTAAGTGCATCTCGTGTTACTTTGCAGAAAAAGGATTCTTAGAAGCTTGCACCACCTGGTGTCTTTTGCCCCATCCGTCTTTTCCCTCAGCTAATTCTGTTTTACCCTTTTTTTTTTCAAGATTTATTTCATTTTATTGCAAATTCAGATATACAGAGAGGAAGAGAGACAGAGAGGAAGATCTTACGTCTGATGATTCACTCCCCAAGCGATCACATTGGCCGGTGCTGCGCAGATCTGAAACCAGAAGCCAGGAATTTTTTCCAGGTCTCCCGTCCCAAGCATTGGGCTGTCCTCAACTGCTTTCCCAGGCCACAAGCAGGGAACTGGATGGGAAGTGGAACTGCTGGGATTAGAACCGGAGTCCCTATGGGATCCCTGCGTGTTCAAAGTGAGGACTTAGCGGCCACCGCGCTGGGCCCGTATCCTGCTTTAATGAACAGCACACTCTGTCCTTGGAGCCCTGGTATTGAATCAATCAAACCTGATGTCTAGGCTCTCCAGAGAAAGAGGTTCTCTAGAGCAGGACCAAATTTCCAGGGAGAAAATGATACTGAGATTGGTTGATTCCAAGAAATTCGTGTTACATGATTATGGAAATTGAGAAGTCCAAGATCAGCTAGGGACCTTGGAGAGCTGATAGCATAATTCTGTGCCTGTCTGAGTCCCCAGGCCTGAAAACTAGGTGACTTGATGATGTAACTCCCATTCCAAGTCAAAGTCTAAAGGCAGGAGGATTCTTCCTCAGACCTTTATTTTGTTCTGGCCTTTGGTAGATTGCATGAGGCCCGCCTACTGGGGGAGAGCAGTCTTTACTCAGTCTACTGATTCCAGTGCAGGCCAGATCTTTGGGCACCTTAGGGCTCCGTTAAAACATGAAGGTAACTCTCTTAGACGTGGTCCTAGGAAAACCTATCATCCCTTCAGCTTCCTCTTCACAGCCCGGATATCGACCACCTTCAGCATTGAGTGTCCTGAATCCCCCCTGAAAGGGTGGTTGTGAGAAACTACTGAGAAAGATTGTTAATTTGTTCATTTCACTCAATAAGCAATTACCTTCTGTGTGCAAAACACTGTGCAGGACAGAGGGGTTCTGTTGTGAGTGGAAGGTAACATAAGATGTGGTGTGAAATGAGCAGGGACTGGAGGATTTTGTTCCGACTGCAAAGGTAGGCTTAGTGCTGTGCCTAGCACATAGTACACACTCAGGCAGTCACTAAACATTACCAGAAGGTCTCAACTTCAAACTCAGAGTCAAACGCAAAGTATCTCTGCTTTGTGCTAATTATCTTGCAGAGACTATTGTTCTTCAGCTTGGTAATACCCTGTAAGATTGAAGATTAAATTAACTAAATGCATACAAATTGCTTAGTATTTGTCTAGCATGTAGCAAAAGCTC
This sequence comes from Ochotona princeps, assembly GCF_030435755.1. Classification (NCBI taxonomy): domain Eukaryota; kingdom Metazoa; phylum Chordata; class Mammalia; order Lagomorpha; family Ochotonidae; genus Ochotona; species Ochotona princeps. The sequence continues at coordinate 93,674,375 of NC_080833.1, forward strand.
GGTATTGGGTCTCAGAAGTTTAAGAATTGAGATACACAGATGAGTAAAAGGAAGTTTTTTTCCCTTGGAAGAAAAAATGAGCTCGGTCTAAAGATTAACTTTTAACTCCATTTTTATTATCACCTGTCTAAAACCCATTGTAAATAAGGTGCAGAATTCTTTAAAAGGTGCTATTCAAGTTCCTGAAGTTTGCTGCCCTTATAGTTTCCCCATACCTACTTCACAAACCAAACTAAAACATTCGCTGCCATGTAGATATTCCTTCTGGATTATCCCCCTTTTTTTAATATACTATGTCAGGTAAGTGCACTGAAAACACACACACACATACCTCCTGGCAGAGTTAAGACTAAGGGCTAGAGCCATGTCCTACTCAAAATCATGATCCTCACCTAGCACCATAGACATTGTAGATGCCTACTAGTTTCGGATAAATATTTTGAAAATATTTCTGTTGATAAATGTTAAAATGCTAAAGAACAACACTTGGAGGTCTTTTCTGCCTCTCTATGCAAATTCTTTTGTGAGCTATAAAAACCAACAGTGTTGATGCCTTATTTGGTGGCCTGTGTGGTTAAGAGGGCTGGCTATGTGTTGGGAGTCCTGACTCCCATTGGTGAATGCTAATCCCTTAGCTTTAGTTAGATGCCTGTAAAACAGGACAAATAAGAGCACCTAATATATGGGATTAATAATGAAAAGTGAATTTCTAGTACACAGCATTTTGTGATGTGAACCATTATGTTATGAAGAAAATATGCTTGATTTCAATATTCAGACACTTAAGCAGATGTAGATTGGGAAGCTTCAGAAAGTGGAAGTAGTTTAGAGACCTTTTTGAAAAAAATTATAATTTGATCATTTTAAAATGAACATTTAATAAGAGTAGATAATCCAGAAAAGAAAATCAAGATTTCCTTCAAACAGATTTATTCGACATAACAAAAATTGTAACACAAATAACTCGGATCTGCTTTACTACATGATCCTTAATAAAACTTAATAGATCTGTCCACACGGTGTGAAAAATCAACTACTGAAATAAATAGGATAGTGCGCAGTGCACATCAAATGAAGGGTCTAACTATGGGAACTTTACTCTTTTGTAACACCAGGACCAAGTTCCTGTGATAGGTGCGGAGAGCCGAGCAGAGTCAGGAGGCCATTTTGTGCACTGCCACTGTAATGCCATCATGTTTCTGGATCATAATGTTCCTGAAGGGCGAAGAGAATATTCCATAAAACATGACAAGCAGGACAAGATGTTGTCTGGTTTGTACAGTTTAAAAAAGCAGTGTATTTTGCAGCACACACAAAACATCTGGGAAATACAAATGTAAAATACAGAACTGAAATGAGTCTTTAATTCTTTTCCCAGACAACTACTGTTAATAATTTTCCTGGGTTTTTATTTGCACATATATACATTTTTTTTCTTTGTATAAAACCAATCACACTGAAGTTTTGCTTTTTTTTTTTTTTTTTTACTGATTTTCTCATTTCGTATTATTATGAAGACTCTGACTTGGAATACCTTTTGTATTTGTACTATTTTAGAAGTAGTTTCCACACTTTGATTGGTCTTTTATGCCACTTATTATTCTCCCTGGCAGGCTGACAGACATTAGCTTTAGAGATTCTTGTGTTTCTAGGAGTAAGGTATCACTGATGTGTACAAGCAGACCCCAGTCACATGTGCCAGGGAAAAGGGTCTGCTGACATCTACTCACCCGTTATCTGATTCTAGACACACCACAGGAATGTCTGTGGGGTCAGAGGTAAGCTTAGCTGCTTGCTGGGCTAGAACAGATATCACTCCAGCATGCTCATCTGACAGCGTCCCACGGCCTGGAAAAGATGATACCAGGCACTCGATCATCCACAAGTAAATACAGGAACAGTATCTCACGGAGTTTTTCAGACAAAAGCTTCAGTTCTTGGTCTCTTAAGTTAGGTACTTACATGAAATGGTTTTTCCCCATACACAGCTGATTACATCAGTGAGAAAGCCAGGCAACAGTCCTTAAATCAATAAAGCCATAACTGATGCTCCATTTTCAAAGTTATCCCCATCACCAACTGTAAACACCTTTCTAGACAGACAAGGAAGCTGCAATTCAACTCAGAAACCTTGCCAAAACCAAAAAACTTGAGAGGTAAGATTGACAAAAAGCAGCCAACAAGGGCAAGGGACTTGTTGAAACTAATTAATTCCTCATGGGAAATCTGATTTTACTGAGATCAATCTCAAAGGACACCAAGTCTTTACTGAGGAGCTGTGCTGTAAGATCACCTTGATAAAATGTGTGGACATTTCTGTGGGCAATTATTTCTGCTAGAATAAGCTAGTTGGTGGTTTTCAAATATCAACATAATTTTTAAAAATAAATATCAACATAATTATCTTATTGTTTGTTTTAGTCTATATAACAAAGCTTGTGTTCCAAGTGTAAGAATTGCTATTTACTGTATAATGTATTTCTGTACCTAACCTTGGTCAGGGAGTTGCCATGCTAGTCCTGCAGGGTCTGGGCATTTATTGACTTGGAGTAGCTGACTAGCACATGGAAGCGTTCTTGAAGGAAATCATTTAGTTTTGAGTTTCACATTTGATTTGTCTTTGTGATTGACAGTGAGCCTGTCAATCACTTCAAAAAATCTGCCTTTTTTCTCCAAATGACTGATTTGTGTGTAAAATATAATTGAGTGTTATACCTCTTACAGTTAACCTTCCAGCAATACATTCAGAGCTTTTATAAGCTTTTGCACTGGGAGGAAGAAGTGCTGGGCTCACAAAGTATTAGACTGCTTTTGAAATTTATCGCTCTGGACTTCCTTATCTGGGACTGCTATCATTTATTGAGACTTACAGGGGCGTGGTGCTTTATACGTATTATATAAGCTCATGGCATTGTGTCTTAAGAGGCTTTGGGGGCCAGGCGGCATGGCCTAGTGGCTAAGGTCCTCGCCTTGAATGCACCGGGATCCCATATGGGCGCCGGTTCTAATCCCGGCAGCTCCACTTTCCATCCAGCTCCCTGCTTGTGGCCTGGGAAAGGAGTCGAGGACGGCCCAATGCATTGGGACACTGCACCCACGTGGGAGACCTGGAGGAGGTTCCTGGTTCCCGGCTTCGGATCGGCGCAGCACTGGCCGTTGTGGCTCACTTGGGGAGTGAATCATCGGACGGAAGATCTTCCTTTCTGTCTCTCCTCTCTGTACATCTGACTTTGTAATAAAAATAAATAAATCTTAAAAAAAAAAAAAAGAGGCTTTGGCGCCTGATGCAAATTCTAGCTCATCTACCACCTTATGACCTTAGCAAGTTACTTAACTGCTGAGCCTCAAATCTTCTATCTACCTTCCAAGGTTGGTCCGAGGAATGAATGAGTTACAAGTATTATATGTAAGGCATTTAGTGTGGTGCCTGGGACAGAGTTAAGAGCATAATAACCTTAATTCTGCAATTGTTTGTTCAGTCTGGTGGCTGGCCCTGTGGTGTGGTGTCTGTGGTGCTGGCATCCTGTGTGCCACAGTTCAGATCCCAGCTGCTCCACTTCCGATTCGGCTCCCTGCTTATGACAGTGCTATGGAAGATGACCCAAGTGTGCTTGGGCCCCCGCCATCCCGTGAAGATCTGGAAGAAGCTCCTGGCTCCTTGCTTCAGCCTGGCCATCTGGTGAGTGAATCTGGATGGAAGATCTCTCCCTCTCTCCCTGTAATTCTTTCAAAAAATAAATCTTCTAAAAAACTGAAGAAAAACATCCTCTAAAGATTCTTTCGGTGTGAACAACTAGCAAATTAAACAGGAGATTGAACTCAGCAGTGTCTAGCTCAGAAACTTTATTCCCATGGTTTACTCTGTTAATGTATTTGGACTAAAACACTGTGCCCACCCACTGTGCAGGGATGTGTGGAAAGGCTCAGGAATGGCACACATGCAGCAAATGGTCAGTTGTGTCTTGATCCAATTTGAAATGAGTTAAATACTAGAACTGCAAGAAACATGTTTCAATGCACTGTTTTTACTATTTGGAGATCATCTCTTACCCTTTTGAAAAGTACCTAGGAAGTGGTCAGATTAGCAGAAATAAAAGCTAAAGAATGACAGCACCTCTGGCACCACAGGGCAGCATCAGATGCTGTGCTGTCCACCAAGGAGTTGGCACAGATACTTACAGCCCAGATTAAGTCCTTGTGAGTCTGTGCACAGGACTCCGACAATGGATGGATTCTTCATTCTAATTCCAGAAACAGGAGAGGGGAAGCAGATGGCATGAGGAAAAAGTGATGGAAACACAAGGGCCTGCCGTTCCATCAGGCGGACTAAGGGCTTTCCAGGGGGTGCTTCCCATCACCCCCACAACCCCAGGGCAACATCAGAGTTCGGATTTAAGCCAGCTGCCCGTGAAAGGATCTGCTAGGCTTTGGAAGCTATAGACATCGCAACAGTTGGGTTTCGGGGGCTTTAAAAAGTCGAGAAACGGGTAGGAGTCGCCTCCCGGAAGGTGGGAGGGTGGTGTCTGCCTGTGTGCCTGACGCTCCGGCAACTTCCAACTAGCAGAGCCGTGAACGCGCTCGAAGAAGTCAAGAAGCGCTTCAATAAAGCAAGGGCAGGGGACACTCAGGGGTGTGGGGGTAGACCGCTTCCGAACGCTCTCGCCTCACGGACCAAGCCCCGGGTTCGCTCCGCCAGGGAGGCTGCGGGGCTATTTCCCGTCGCCCGCCCCGCAGCGCAGGGCGTCCCGCATCTCGACTCCCGGGGTCGCGCGGCGTCTCCGAGCGGCGCGGCCGGCTCTCCCGCCTCTCGCCCGTTGTCCCGCAGCAGCAGCCCGCCGCGAGGCCCGCGCTACTCACGTGTCCTCCAGGTGCTGCTCCAAGGTCGCCTCCATCCCCTCCCCAGCTCAGAACCCCGGAACCCGTCCTGCCCCGAACCGCGGCGCGCCCCGGTCACGTGACGCGAGTCCGGACGGCGCCTCGGACGGGACAAACTTCACCACAGCACCACGTCTGAATTCTTCCCAGAGTTGCCGGCGGCCTGCAGAAACCCCCGACCTCGTACTGTGTCGGTGCATTTTATCTGTCAGGACGGTCAGGTTTGACATGGACGGTGGAACGGTGGGGAGAAGATACAGGGCCCGTGGGGAAGGGCGCTCCCAAGGACGAGGAGGCCCCAAGTGGGGCACTGGCAAAATGTGTCGGCAATTTTAACCCACACATCGATTCTTTGCTGTGACTGGGGCTCAGGAAAGTTTGGGGAAAGAAAGCAGCAGAGTGTAGGACCTAACTTCTAGGGAGAACTGGTGTGAGACTACCCTAAAAATGCTTGAGAAATTATAAAACGATGAAAAACAAGGGAAACTACCCATCCTCCCTGCGTCCTCAGATGACCACGAATCCTTTCAGAAGGTTGTGTTTCCAAAGATGTGCTTTAAATGGTTTGCTTCTTTCTTTCCTAAGCGAACTTGGCAGTATATATTGGACATATAATTCTACTGAGAACTTTCTCATAGAACTTAGCATAAATGCCTTTCTATTTCAACAAATACTTATTTTTTGTTAGCTGCAAACGATTCTATATTACAACTGCACTTTAACTGACTCGAACAACCCACGGTTATGGTGCAGTTAAATTGCAGCATCCCCATCCCCGCCCCTTATGGATATTATTACATTGCTGGGTGCGTTACCCCTAAGACACATCTTTGTGCAGATTTTTCTTTTTAAGTTCCCAGAAATGGAATGAGTGGGCCAAAGGATCTATTTTAAGGACCTTTTAGGCATAACTTGTCAGAAAGGAGGTGCCAACCCACACTCAGCCCTGTAGCACTGTGGTGAAAACAGGCGTGTGCCCCTAGGTTGTGCCATCATCCGTGAGCATCTCCTTCTGCCTTGCATTAACTTCCTCCAGGGCTCTCCCCTGGCTGACCAGGAGTTCAAGTCCCCTTTCATTTCCTAGGGTCCCACCACGTGACACATGTGTAGGGAGGGAAGCCTCATGGCATTGCACGACCGCCCCGTTTGGCCCCACGCGTGAGACACGTCGCCGGCGTGAGTCTTGCCAGTTCTGATTGGTATTCTTTTTTAAAATTCCAAACAGAACTGGTGTTAACTGTGATATAGAATCTTCTAGTAGCCCTCTCAGGAAAGTAGAAGAATGAGTTAATGTGTAGCAAAGTGCTTACATCTCCAGGCAGCATATTGAAACTTTGCCTAACACAAAGTTTTCCAAATCCAGTGTGTTATTTCATGCTTACAGCACTTCTGTTCAGAAGAACTACATTTCTGGTACCCAGTAGCTAGTGAGGTGAGGGCTGTGGCACAGGCCAGTGTCCCTCCGGGGACCTCTGCTTATCAATTGCTCCATGAGGCTGCTGGTTACTGTTTAAGCTGCCAGGGATGCCTTTGAAGGGAAAGGGAGAGAGGATGGCAAGCATGGCAGTGGGCCCAGGCGTCCTTGCTGATTCATTCTCCAAGTGGCGCCAACAGTTGGGATGGACCAGGCTGAAGCCAGGAGCCAGGAGCTTCATCTGGATCTCCTATGTGGGTGGCAAGGGCCCAAACACTTGAGCTATCCTCTGCTGCTGTTTCCAAACCAATAGCACAGAGATGGTTTGGAAGTGGAACAGCTGGGGCTTGAACCAGCACCTGTATTGGATGCTTTACTTCCTGCATCACAACACTGGTCCCTGTGACTTTTTCTTTTCACTTTTCAGTGAGAGGAAGATCTCCGTAAAAGGCTAATCCTCTGCCTGCAGTGCTAACATTGCATAGGGACACTGATTCTTGTCCCGACTGCTCCACTTCCCATCCAGCTCCCCAATTGTGTCCTGGGAGGGCAGCAAAGGATGGCTTATTGGCTTGGGTCCCTGCACCCACATGGGAGACCTGGAGAATTCTATGAAACATCAGAGAGGTGATTGAGTGTCCATACAATGGGCTGAGGCAGCAATGAGGTGACCAGAGACATTCCGCCGGGCCTTGCCTCGCTGCTAGAAACTCCTTGTAGCCTTGCTAACCAAGGAGCAGTGCTCATCACACACCCATGCCATCCGACCCAACTGCATGGCTCCCCACATCTATCTATCATCTATCTATCTATCTATCTATCTATCTATCTATCTATCTATCTATCTATCTTTAAAAGGTCCTGGCTGCTCATGCTCGCTACATTGATTCCCTCTTGTCTCCCCTTGAACGTGTGCTTGGAAAATGAATATCCCACCAAGAATGGGGAGTGGGAAGCAAGGCAGGAGGACCTCTCACTGCCTCTAGCTGTTAGGATCAGGACCACCCTGAGTAGTACCTCTAGTACAGCTCTGGGAGTGGAGCACCCTTCTGAGTGCAGAGTTCTGATCTTGGTGCTGTCCTCGCAGGGCTGTGGGTCACTCTTCCAAGGGCTTTGAATAAGCCCTCATGTGCCACCAGAGGGCACCAAGGCCTCAGAAAACCCTGCTCGGGTGGAGATTGTGGGGGGAGAGCAGGGCATCCCCGAACCTGCAGGGCAGCGGGATGAAGGAAGCAGAGCACAGTGTTACCAGGTGCATAGCCTTGGAGTCAACAGATGCAGATTTGAGTTCTGACTTGGCCCTTGCCTCGTTATGTGAACTACTGAGCCTCAAATGTTTCCTGTGCTGGGGGTGGGGGGTACCCTTATCTACCCCAGTAGTTATTCAAGATATTGTACAATATTCTTTGTGCAAGATGAGTTGTTCATCCCAGAGTCATATGTAAGCTTTGAAGAGTCCAAGTGAGAAAGCATGTGTTTCCTGGAGTTGCTTGCACTAGGGGAGGGAGCTGACAGGGTCAATGGTGGTAAGAGCCAGCTGATGGCTGTAACCTCAGTCTAGTGCTGTCCAGCTGCATTGTGCTCAGTGACATAAAGATGCTGTATGGGCCCTTCAGAGAGGTTCATCTAGTCTATAAAAATTTTAAAATACAGTGAAGCAAAAAATCACCTGAAATTGCAGCCCACACGTGAATGTGACAGGAAGAAAGAGATAGAACTGGAATGTGGTGGAGCTGGGGAAAGACTTGTCACCAAAATCACCAGGAACATGCCAGCAGATGTGTGTCGCTTTGTTCGAGTTATAGTACAGGACATTCAAGGGGAGCAGGCAGGGGTTGGGGCACACCCCTATCCTAATTAATGGTGGACCTAGATGCAAAGCAGGCCTCTCTCTTGATACTGTAGTCCTAATCTCAGCAGTAGGATGTATGGCAGGAGTGGCCATTTGGTTCTTTGTGCTCTTATGACAGTCTGAGTAAAATGATATCTTTGTTTGATATCTTACAAACAAACAAGTTAAAGAGACATTTCAGATGGATGGCAGAAGGGTTGGTTGGGAAGGTCACCCTTGCAGAGACAAAGGTGAGAGCAAATGAGCTTTCCAGCTTGTTGATAGCCTCAATAACTGGCTAACTAGAATATCCCTCTCCACCTAACACACACACACACACAACATGGGTCACTTTGCACCCTTCCAAAGTTGGCTTTACATCTCTGAGTCTGACCTGTAGGTGACGCTCAGTAAAAGTGTTTGGAAGGAGCCAGTGGCCAGTCCAGTCCAAGCCTACTGAAGCAATGGGTTTGGGCAGGGAAGTGGGTTAGGAGCTGGACCCTCTCTCTAATGGTTTAGAGCTCAGCCCAATCTCTGAGAAGCTCAAGCATACTTCAGATGCTTTGGGGTGGCCTACAAAAGTGTCAGTGCAGGCAGCCGTATTCCTGCTGTATTATTAAGTTTGTTGTGGAGGATGAACGAGCTGCAGACTTCTATACTTAAGTCTTCATGAGATGCCTGCCTAATGCAGCCGTGACAAATGGGACCATAGCCCTTATGAATAATAAAAAAAAAAAAGATAAACCTGGTATAAAAAATTGTAGGTCACAGCAAAGGAAATTTAGAGGAGCTGATAGAATACCCTACCCTTAATTAGACTGTCTACACCACACATCACATCAGCCTTAATGCCAAGATTTATTGGTCTTGTGATAGGGTAAATGAAATAAGAGCTCAAAAATGAATGGAAAAGAAATTACCTATGTTAAGATGTATTTGTACATCAAGGATGTGCATCAAGGCCTTTTTCCAGATGCAGGCTTGATGCTTCTTTGGGTTCTGCACCTACATGTGTCATGTCCCCTTAGTCCTAGGTGGGCTTCACAGACCCTGGCCAGCAATGGGGTTATCTCTGCTGTTGCCTTGGAAATATCCTTCTTGGACAGTGAGAAGAGACAAGACAATGTTGCGGAGACCATGTGGCCTGCCAACTCTGTCAATCTCACTGTGGAGCAGAATGGAACAACACCATGATGGCGAGAGCAGGGTGTGGCTTCTTAGACTCTTGAGCTGTTTAAACTGGAGTCTCATGCTGATGGAGTAAGGGTGGAGACTTGATCTGATTACAGCATCTGGGAAGCAGGCCTAATAGGAGGTCTTCAGCTCCTTGGGGTCTTGCTCTCAGAAGTGGGTCTCACAAGACAGTTGATTGTACACACTGTGTGAGTCCCTTCTCTGCTTTGTGCCTCATGCTGTGATCCTCTGCACACATTCTGCTCTCATCAGACATCAGACTCATGTGGCCACTTGATCTTGGACTGAGAGCCTCCAAAACTGTAAGCCTCAGTAAACTGTCTCCCTTCCTAAGCAGTTCTACTCAAGTGTTTTAGTTAAAGTAGCAAAAAAACAAACTAGTACCTAATGCCCCTGCTGTGAGATTTCCACCAGACAGGGCATGTCAAGCCCCTGGCGCAGTGCCCAGCACCACTGAATGCCCTGAACAAGTGAAGACCCTTGTGGATGTTAGGATCTCAAGGAGCAGCACCTGGACTCTCCCTCGGGGCTCTCATTGGTTGCAGCCCACAGAGGATGAACTGTAGCTTGTGGAATGATTGAGAGGGCTGAAGAGCGCATCTGAAGCTTCAAAGGGCAAAGCTGTAAACCACACACCAGGAAAAGCTTGGCTCCCCTGGCCCCTCTGGTCCTCTGACCATACTGGCAACCGTTGCAGGAACTGAACACTATGACCTCCACTGCCCTTGAAGCTAGCTGTCTCTGCTGGTGCCCTTGCCGTAAAGCAAGATTTTCCCAGGACCTCTGAGCTGAGGTTTCATGTAGGTGAACTTCAGCGATGGAGCCCTGATCACATGCCTGGCTTCTGTTGCCCAAGAGGCTGAAGAAGAAAAATTTTGCTTCCTAAGAGTGTCTTCAACATGCGTCAAGCACAGTAAAGCTCTTTGCCTGAGGTTGGGCAGCAGGAAGGCATTTAAGGGTGTTCTCTGGAGGGCTGCTGGCTGGGCAGGGGAACTCTTGGGCTTGACACCCACAGTTCCTTCCACATCTCTGTTGGGCAGTGTGGCCAAGGGAAGTGTGCTTTCTGCTCTGTTCTACAGGGAATTTGGGAGTTGTTGGTTATTTTCCTTCATGCGGGCCTAGAGAGGAGGGCCTCAGAAATGCAGCACGGAGTCCTGTCACCTGCTGCATCCTCTGCAGAGATGAACAGGTCTGTCTTTATGTGATGTCTATCCCTGGTTTGCCAAGTCTTGCACTGACAGCCATAGTAAATCAGGCAGAGCTTCCTCGCTGTAGGAGCCCATGTTCCACACAGCAAATAAGCTAAAGATTTCAGCAACAACAGAAACAACTCAAGGTGAATTTTGGGTAATAGAAGCGCTTCCAACCAATGACCAGTCCCAACAGCTTGTCCATTTTTCCTTGTTCAGAGCCTGGAGCCAGCACTGCTGTTTCCAGAGTCCGGTGGGAGATGTTGGAGGCAGGCATCTATCCTTCTCCATCCCTTTCAGAAACAGATCTGCTTCTGGGATGGAAGAAAGGAGAGGAGGGGGAATAATTTTTTTAAAAAGACTTCTCTTTTTTCTGAAAGGCAGAGATACAGAGAGAAGGTGTTCTATTCATTGCTTCATTCCCCAAATGGCTGCAACATCTGGAGCTAAACCAATCCAAAGCCAAGAGCTAGGAGCTTCTTCAGGCTCTTCCACACAGGTGCAGGGGCCAAAAGACTTGGGCCATCCTCCTCTGCCTTCCCAGGCCACAAGCAGAGAGCTGGATCAGAATTGTAGAAGCCAGGATGAGAACTGGCACCCATATAGAATGCTGGTGCTACATTGACATGTGGAATAGTTTTATCTATCTATCTATCTGTCTATCTATCTATCTATCTATCTATCTATCTTACAAAACCATCAGACTTTGAACTGTGACGTTTCTGAAACTTGAATGATTTGCCTTTGCCCCCACGTGATGTTCAGACCAGCATTTGGCTCCCACAGATGTCTGTTACACTGGTGAGCAACCCCTCTGTGAAAGTAACAGGATGCTGGCCCCGGCAGCCCTTCTGCCAGGACAAAGGGAAGAAGGGGCAGACCCAAGCTGTAACAGTATGAAGGCGGCTGCCTTGCTCACTGCTGTACTCCACTTCCACGGATTCACCTCAGCTTTAGCACCTATGGTCTTGTCAGTCTTTCATTCAGGAATGTTGCATTTATTCTTGTACTTGAAGACAACAAATCAACATTAAAAAAGCACATCCACTCATACATGTTACTCACTGTTTTTTTGCTTGTTGCTGAAAATCTATTTGAAAAAGAGATTGAGAGAGTGAGAAAGAGACACACAGAGATCTTCCATCTGCTAGCTCACTCTTCAAATGATGACAACAGATGGGGTTGGTCCAGGCAGAGGCCAGGAGCTCAGAGTCTCCTCCGTCTGCGTCTCCTACGTGGGTGCAGGGGCCCAAGCACTTGGGCCCTCCTCCGCTACTTCACCAGGGTTATTAACAGGGAGCTGGATTGGAGGTAGAACAGCCGGTACTCAAACCTGTGCTTGAGTGTGGGATGCCAGCATCTCAGGTGCCAGCTGCATGACAATGCTGACTGTATGTTGTCTCATTTTAATGGCACACTCCCTCCCTAAGGGATCTCTGCCTCTTCAACCAGGTTAGACAGTGAAGGCCCATCAGTCCCCTAAGGTAGCCAAGGCCACCTTCTCCCCATCTCACCTCCAAGCAATTCTAACAACTTGTCCCTTTGCTTCCAGACACTGAGCTATAAATCAGCAGCCACACTGACTCGGGCCCATCAGTGCCTTCCCCCAGGAAAAAGTCAGAAACAAGGAGACTGATGTCTTGTTGATATGTTCACTTGCCAAAGGAGAGGAGACAGATATAATCCCCTCTGTCAAGATGGAGATGGGCTGATGTGCAAACAGCATGGATTACTTTAAGGAGATAGCAGTTTGTCATTCTGGACAAGAGAATAGAAAATGAGGAATGAGGACTGTTGTTCTTTATGAATTGGTAAAAAACATCCAGCGGTCAAGGCAATGTCTAAGGAAAGAAACAGCAAGGTCTCAGGCCCTTTGCTGCTTGTTTTCCCCCAAGACTTTATTATGTTTTATGTACACGACACCCACATAGGACAAACTTCTCTGCCCCTCAAAACACAGCTAACAGGGGCTGACGTTGTGGCCCCAGCAGGTTAAGCTGTTGACTGCCCTGCCAATATTCTGTGGAGCACTGTTTTGATTGCCAGCGGTTGAGGATAGCACAAGTCTTTGGGTCTCTATGCTCAAGTGGAAGTCCTGGATAGGATTCCAGGCTCCTGGCTTTGGTCTGGGCAGTCCTGGCCATTGTGGCCATTTGCAGGAGTGAACCTACAGATGGAAGATCTTTCTCTGCCACCAGCTGTGTGTGTGTGTGTGTGTGTGTGTGTGTGTGTCTGTCCCTCTATAATTCTGCCTTTCCAGTAAATAAATCTTTAGAAAGAGAAATAGTGATGAATATAAGTTCTGAGAATTGTATTATTATTTTGTTGTGTGATTAGCGAGTGTTCTTACACAAACCCAAATAAGCTAAATGTTAAAGGCGTGTCGTTTTCCAGACAGTCCTCCATTTTGCTGTTGTAATGACTCAGGAGGACACCATGGACGAGGAGCTAGGCCATTGTGACTGAGTCCTCCGGCAGTGCCCTGGTGTTGTGTGCTCACTGAAGTGTATGGTGGATGGAGGTTTCTCACCGTGTCAGATCACAGCAGGTTCAGCTGCAGGCTGTGCGCTGCCTGAAGAACAAACTCTTGCCCAGTCTGAGAAGCCTTGACACCTGCATGCCCGTGACCTCTTTGGGCTCTTTCAGGCCTTTATTTCCCTATCAGGGAACTCCTCCCCCGCCCCATCTTGGAAGACTTTCTCAGGCTAGCAGTTTTCCAATACCTTTGGCTTCTCTGGAATTCCCCCAAACACCTCAGCTAACTTCACATTAGCACTTGCACCACTCGCTTTCACACTGCATGATGGGTCAGGCTCCTGAATCACTGGTCCTCCCAGGGCTGGCAGTAAACTTGGCTTCATAGATGGGCAGTGCCTTTTGGCATTGCAGACTCTGCTCTGGCTGGGACTGTCATGGTATCAATGCAGGCACATACCTTTAGTCTTCAGATTGGGTGAGTAGAAGTCTCTCCATGCCTGCGGAGGACACTCTCTGAGTATTTCCTGGCCCCACTGCTCTCAAGGAAACCTACCCTTTTCAGCTTCCATCCCGTTGCCCTGACCTTCAAGGTCATTGTTGTGGACAGGCTGAGACCTGTCTGACTGATGAGGCCCAGCCGTTGCTGAGTTTCCACCTCCATTGTGCTTCATCACCTCTGATTTGGTTTCCCAGCCACTCTCTGTGTCCTCTGACTGGTTATATCCATGGGGGACTTTGGTGCTTAGCATCCGTGGTAGACAACACAATGTGAGATTATATTCTGCACAGGAGAAAACAATGTGATGAAGAGTTAGGTCAATGTCACTACAGTATACACTTTAATAGGAAGAACTTATTTTAAAAGTTCAAGTACACTATAAAATAATGATAAAAGCATTGGCACAGTTGGGATGGTATTGTGGCAAATTAAGCCACTGCCTCCGACTCTGACATCCCATGTGAGCACTTACTTAATCCCCAGCTGCTCTGCTTCTGGTCCAGCTCCCCACTGATGCATCTTGGAAAGCAGCTGAGGATGGGCCCAAGTGTTTGGGCCCTTGCCCCCGCCTGGAATACCAGGATGGAGTTCCAGATTCCTGGTGATAGCATCCACTTGGGGAGTGAAACAGTGGATGAAGTTTTGTCTCTGTAACTCTGCCTTTCAAATAAATTAATAAATTTTTAGCAAATATGTTGCCTAGTAAATGGTGAAGCCAGCAGCATAGTCATTTCTGATCACTTTTAAGGTTTATGTCTCAGACACAGTGGTGGGTGCTCATGACCAAGCATTGCCATTAACACAAAGTCCTGGGCCACGTGACGACGCTGTGAGAACTATGGGCTTACTAATGGGCATGAAGGTCTCAGCTCCCAGATGATTTTCCAAGACTGGGTGGTCAATGTGGGGCCTGACTATTACTCTCTAGAGTTTTAGGCGTGACATCAGGTAAATGTTATCTTCAGCCTCACTTTACAGACATGGGAAACTGAAGCTTACCGAGGTCAGCTGGTTAAAGGTTATCTAGCTGGTGAGGTGGGGAAACCAGTGCAGGGCTGGCCCAGCCACACACAGGGCATACACACTCCTTGACCCCAGAAGTAGTCCTGCTAGCCCTGCAGCCCTCTCACTGCAGCCTTGGCCAGGCCCTAGGGAACCCTGCAGAGCTTAACTGGGGTGAATGTACACTTGGTAGCTATAAAGGCTGAGCCACGGCCAAGAAGCAGAGAGCCTGGACATACTTCCTTCAGGGGGTCTGGAGAACTGAGGCCCAGGCAAGCAGGTGCTAAAGCTCCCTCTGGCATAGAGTTCCAGGCAAGGACATACACGGCCAAAGCCAAGGTCACTCCTGGGCTGCGGCCCTCAATCTCTGTGACCAAAAGCAAATTTGCTCATCAACCCTGCTGTGGAGCTGACAGCGACGGCTGCTCTGTCTCGGGCTTGTTTGCTCTGCATCCCTGTGATTGATGCTGGTGACATGTGGAGGCTGTCAGCAATATATTTCATCGAGGTTTGTGGAGGAGAGTGGCAGCCAGGAAAAGCAGCTTCCTGGTTAAGGCAGAGCAGGAGATGTCCTGAAATGCTGATGGAAATGCTTATGGAAAGGCCTTGTCCTGCCATTTGCTGGGGAACCAAGGGGCCTTGGGAGGGGTTGGACTGACCTGGAGCTGGAGTAGGGGCCTCTTGTGGGATGATGAGAAGAGAGACAGTGCATGCAGGGAGCTTCTCCTGGACCAGTTCCACTGCTGACAGTCAGGGGACTTGGCTGAGTAACAGCACAAGAGAGGAAGCCAATTGGAAGGACAGCCCTCTCCCTACTGTTTTCAGTACCCCAGCTATCTGATACAAACCCACATTTCCACTGATCACAAGTCCTTGAAGTAATCATGTGGTGAAGTTCAAAATGAATATGTTTGGCTTTGACAATCTTTGTTTATATAGTTGACAAAGAGAGAGAACATTCCCATCAACTGGTTTACTCCCCAGATCCTACAGCAGCTGGGACTGGGCCAGGCTGAAGCCGGGAACCAGCACTCGGTCAGCCTTTCCCATGTGGGGGGCAGAGACCCAATTACTTGAATCATCATCACTGCCTCCCAGGGTGCACATTAGCAGGAAGCTGGCATCAGAGACAGAACTTGAACCCAGGCATGTGGGATAAAGTGCTATCTTAACTGCAGTGTCAACTCTCCACCCCAGGGCAAGCTGTTTGAATCCCCCACCAGGAGTGATCCTCTCCTTGGCCTGGTTCTGAAACACTATGTGTCATCCTCATTACCACTAGAACATAATGTTCACAATTTAAAAACTCAGCTCTCCAGTAAGTCTATAAAACTTAGCAGCTGATGAAGGAAGGACTCACTTAGGAAGTAAAGTTGACTCAACATGCACTTTGAAGAACTGGGCATTGATAGGCACTTGAAATGTTAAAATAAAATGTCTAGTTTATAGGTGAAAAGGATTGTACCTGCTTTTTATTTTTTAGTTGCAAGAAAGATTAATTTATTTTTTTTATTGAAAAGGCAGATTTACAGAGAGAAAGACACATCTTCCAACTGCTGGTTCACTCCCCAAATGGCTGTAACGGTCAGAACTGAGCTGATCTGAAGCCAGGAACCAGGAGCTTCCTGGTCTCTCCTGTGTCAACACAGTCCAAAGGCTTTGGGCCATCCTCTGCTGCTTTCCCAGGCCACAAAAAGGGAGCTAGATGGAAAGTGGAGAAGCTGGGACACAAAGCAGTGCCCATATGGGATCTCTTGAAATGGGAGGATTAACGTATTGAACCATTGCACTGGGCCTGGATTGCCCTTGTTTCTACGTTAATGATTTTTTTGATAATGATGCCAAGGCCATTTCGTGAGAAAGGAGCGGACTTGTAAACAAATTGTGTTAGGATAACTGTATATCCATTTGCAAAATAATGAAGTGGGATCCTTACCTTGGAACACAAGCAAGTATGAACTCCAATAGGATCAAAGACCTAAGTAAACCTAAGGATGAAAACCATAAAGCTTTTCAAAGAAAACCTGGGAAGATCTTGATAACATTTTATTTGACTATAATTCCTTGGATATGATACCAAAAGAAAGCAATAAAAAAGAATAAATTGGACTACATTACAATGGAAACTGCTGTGCATCAAAAAACACTATAGCCAGAATGAAAATGTGCCCCAAGGATTGGGAAGAAACACCTATAAACTGTGCATCTGCTAAAGGGCTTCCCATCCCAAATCTATAAATTTCTTACAGTTACCTGGTTGTGAAAACTGACAGTAGATGGGGCTACCACTTGGGAAGCCTGCATCCCACTTTGGAGTGCCTGAGATGGAGTCACACCTTGACTGTCAGCCAGTCCAGATTCCAGCTAATGCATCTATGAGGTCAGAGACCTGGCTCCTGGCTTTGGCCTGGCCTAGCCCTGGTTGTTGTGGCATTTGGAGAGTGAGTCTGTGGATAGCATTTCTCCTTTCTTTGTCACCCTGCCTTTCAAATAACAAATAAATGTTCTAAATATTGACATAGTACTTGGATAGATGCAATCAGCCAACCAGTAGAAAAAGATGTTCAATATCACTCATTATTGGAGAAAAGCAAATTAAAAATATAATGAGATGCCAGAGACTATGGTACTATTAAAAGGAAAGAAAAAGAAACCTAGAAAAAGGCCTGGCACAGTGGCCTAGCAGCTAAAGTCGTCGCCTTGAACATGCCGAGATCCCATATAGGCACTGGTTCTAATCCTGGTAGCCCCACTTCCCATGCTGTTCCCTGCTTGTGGCCTGGGAAAGCAGTCAAGGACGACCCAAAGCCTTGGGATCCTGCACCTGCGTGGGAGACCTGGAAGAAGCTCCAGGCTTCTGGTTTCAGATTGACTCAGCTCCGGCTATTACGGTCATTTGGAAAGTGAACCATTGGACAGAAGATCTTCCTCTCTGTCTCCTCTCCTCTCTGAATATCTGACTTTGCAATAAAAATAAAATAAATCTTTTTAAAAACCTAGAAAGTAACAAGTGTTTTTAGAAATTAAAATTCTTATGTGTTCTCATTGGGAAGGTAAATTGATACCACCCCCTGTGAAAAACTTACGTGTACTATATGATCTAGAAGTTTCACTTTGGGGCATTTATACCACAAAGCATCGAAAGTAAGGACTCATGTCAATTCTTGTACATCCATGTTCCTGGCAACCTCATTCACAACATACAGAAGATGGGAGTGCCCTAAATGTGAATCTGTAGATGAATGAATAAACAAACTGTGGGGTCCATGCACACAATGGAATATACTTCAGCCTTAAAAATGATACAGATTCAGATGCTTGCTACCATTCGGATGGACCTTGAAGTCACAAAAAGACAAATCCTGGGTGAGTCAATCCACTTAGGTGAGGTACTGATTGATAGTGGTTAGAATCACAGAGACAGGGGGATGGGGCATACCGGGGAGGGGATAGAAGGGGAGGACTGAGGAACTAGGGTTTCCTGGACACAGAGTTTCAGTTTTGCCTGGTAAAGAGTTCTGGAAATGCGTGGTGGGGATGGCTGCCCAGTTTTGTCAGTGTGCATGTCAGTGACTGCGTGCCAACCAGCTGAGATGGCCACTTGTATGTTATCTGTATTTTACCACCATTGAACATTTTTAAAACAAAATCAGGCAATTAAAAATCATTACTTCAATGTTGTCTTTTCTCTTGGAGAGAAATTATGTCTCTACTGAATGACAAGTTAGCAGGTAACCTCACAGAGTCCAAGCCCTTCATTAATGGAACTAGCCAAGTCCAAGGGAGCAGCTGTATTTCCCAGGGCCATTAAGTACCCTAGGGTAGCCTGTGAAATGACCCCAAAAGTGACATTAGAAAGATGGGCTGGGAGCTCCTGGCCTTGTCGCCAAGGACTGCATTCTCTGTTCCACAACCCAGTCATCTATGTCCTTGTTTTTCCTTCATTCCTCTTGAGAATGGGACTCAGTCTTATTAAGACTCACCTCTTTGCTGGGGGGTGGGTCACTGAAGAATAAGCCTCAGCTCCAGAGGTTTGCAAGCAGCAGGCCTGTGTTCTCTCTGTCTCTGTGACTGTGGCTGTTCTGTTGTTTCCCAGGCCTCACCCTTACCCTGTCACCGTGAGACTGAAGTTAAATCCTGGGTGTGCACTGGACACCAGGTCTGCCATATGGTTCTGGTCTAATCGCTTACATAAGGAAGGAGTTACTAGATGCAAACATAGAGGTGATACAGATAATAAACCAAATGGGTGGAAGGCACATGGGCGTGCTTCCTTGCTTTTCTTGGAAGAGGCGCCCTGGGAGCTCTGCGTGGCCACGAGCTGTGGCTCCCGGGCTGGGAGGTGGGTGAGAACATGGTCTGCAGGGTCTGCAGCTTTGCTAGTGAGAGGAAAGAGCTGCCGCTGGCTGGAGCCAGGACATTTCCTCCCGAGAGCCGGGGTGGAGGCCCTGGTCAGCAGGCCCTATAGAAGAAGAAGCCAGGATCTGAGATGGCCTTTGAGAAAGGAGCGAATGACTCTTCTATTGCCATTTTGGAAGACTCTCCCAGCTGTTTCCAATTAATTTTTTTGACAGATTCTGACTGTTTGTCTTCTTGTTTTCCTTAGGATAGGCAGAGTATGGGTGATCCAGCTGGGAGCTCCAGAGGGCTCTCGGCTAAAATTAACTTGAAATGTTTCGGAGTGGGACTTACACGGCAGAGTGGAGCCAGGGCTGCTCCCTTTGGCAGCTGCTGCTGGGCCTCTGGGAAGGTCGCCACCCCGTTTCCCAGGCCTGGCCCCATTTCACAGCACCGCTGTGTCTCCTGGGCCCAGCTGTTCTCTTTGGCCTGCAGGCACATCAGTCTTCATCCCCTCCCAGCCCAGTGTGGTCCTCCACTGGCTGGTATGTTCAGGGATTTTGAGAAGGGACATGCCTGCTGTCTGTGTTTGGAGATGCATCTGGTTCCTGGAGCTCCCATTAGTCATGGCAGGAAGAGGGCAAGTGGGGAGTGTGGCCCAGCTGGACCATCTCTTGGGTTTCCTGAACTTTCCCACTCCCTACCTGACCTTCAGTCTTCCCAAAAGAAACCATGAATCTCTTCCTAGCACCACAGCCATTTTGGGCCTGACTGCTAAGCACTCCTGCTGTGGAAACAGGTACCCACAAAGCCACAGGACATGTTCTCCAAGTGTGTGCTGTTCAGGTGATACAGGAGAGGAAGGAAACTCCCAGAGTTATTCAGAGTGTCTCAGGATGCCAGGGAATCAGGGACAGAGAACTAGGAGTTGAGTTATCACTCCATTACCCCAAGACCTTACGTTCTTGTGTGTGTGTGTGTATGTGTGTTTCCACTCTTCATCTCATTTATCATTATTTTAAAGTAACACTTTGGGCTGGTATAGTGGAGCAGCTGATTAAGCTGCTGCCTGTGACACTTACCTTCCATTTCAGAGTACCAGTTCAAGTCCTGGCTGTTGCATTTCCTGTCCAGCTCCCTGCTAATACACCTGGGGACGGAAATGGATGATGTTTCAAGTACCTGGGCCTCTGCAACCCTTGAGAGACCCAGATGGAGTTCCTGGCTTCTGGCTTGGGCCTGGCATAGCCTCTGCTATTGTGGCCATTTGGGGAGTGAAGGTGAAAGATCTCTCCGCCTCTCTCTGTCACTCTGCCTTTCATACAAATAAACAAATCTTTAATAAAAAAGTACATTTCATTGGATTAAAAAAGTTTATTTTATTTATTTGAAAGACAGAGAGAAAGAGGGAGAGATAGAATGAAGAGGTCTTCCATCTGTTGGCTCCCTCCCAAGTGACCACAACAACTGACTGAGCCCAGGCTGAAGTCAGGAGCCAGGAACTAGGAGTTTCAGGTGGGTTTCACACGTGGGTGCAGGGGCCCAAGCACTTGGACCGTCTTCTGCTGCTTTCTCAAGTGCATTAGTAGGGAGCTGGATCAAAAGCGGAGCAGCTAGGATTCAAACCAGTGCCTATTTAGGATGCTGGCACTGTAGGTGGTGGTTTAACTTGCTATACCACAACTCTAGTCCTTTCATTGGCTTTCTGTTCCAGAAAGAACACAAGCACAAACAGAACACTTAGAAAATGTAGACTGTGTGAAGAAAAAAAAAACAGACAAACCACAGTCACAAGGAACCCAAACCTGCCAAGAAGAAATGCCAGTTTTGGGTTTGTTTATGTTAATCTGTTGCTCTCTGTGTTGCAGACACATGTGTGTCTGTGCACCCAGGCTGTGAAGAATCCTGCCAGGCGAGTTCACTGCTTGGGTTTTCTGTGTCCTGTCACCTATCTCCTTTCTGGGCAGCATCCCTGGGGACACAGACACTCCCTCTAACAAACTGGCCTGCTGTAGAGAGACGCGTGACCCTGTCTGCATATCTACCACACTCTGTTCGGGTGTTCTCCTGTTCAAAGCCTAGGCTTGGGGGAGAGAGACAGAGAGGGGACTGAGGGGAGCTGGAGGGGTAGTGAGAGCGCTTGCATCTGCCCATGACTCGGGCACCATGCTCAAGGGGACACGGCTCCTCACTTCCACAGCCGCTTCACAGACCCCGTGGGATGCGTGCAGGGGATGGTGTGTCCCCACTAGGATGGCTCACCCTGTGTAGCCACCACAGGAGCTTGTTTCTGGAAGGACAACAGCTGCCGGCCTCAGTTCTCAAGGCAGGCCTCCCTGGACATTACAGGGACCACTGGTCTGGAGACATCTCTATAAAGAACCAGCGTGAGATGGGGAGCACTAACTGGGGGAGACAAGAGTGTTTCATGGTAACCTCTGAGCCTACAGACATCCTGGGGGCCCTTGGGAGTGTGTATGCCCACCATAATTTTTGCCTGAGCTGGCCAGGCTGGGACCCTCTCCCTGGATGTGACAATCCTTCCAGGCAGCAGCAGGGTTCCCATGAGTGCTTTTCAGGGCTCAATTCTGGCTTTGTCACCAAAACTCAGAGAGGAAAACAAAAACAGTTGCTTCTATAGACCATCAGGGGTGGCAAAAGTACTAATACATTTTAGCCCCATTCCCTGTCGCTCCCCAAGGAGGATCTGTGATTCCAACCGAGAGGACTGAGTTAGGAAGGCAAATGCATTTCCAGAGTTTATTTCCAGAGTTAGACCTCCTTGATCTTGGCCTTGTGTTGTTACTGCTATTTTCTAACTTGAGTGGGTCATCTCTTTGTAGAGTTCTCTGATTAGAAGATCTATAACATGTGCACCCACATTATCCCATCCTGTACTCACGGCAGACCTCACCCATCAATATAGACACCCCTCCCGCGGTGCTTCGAGATGGCTTTAGACTCAGTCTCAACATGCTTCTCTAGGCAGCCATTACGAATCAATCAGCATTGACCCTCAGGATGAATCTCCTTGCCATTCCTGTTTTCTTTTACTCAGAAGGTCCTGGCATTAGTGGGTCACCTTTCTTCTTCAGGAGCCCAAGGGCAGGAAGCGGCTGGGAGGGCCGGAGGCAGATGGTGGGAATTGGGTTGAAGAGTACCAGAGCCTCCCGCTGGTCCTGCCATGGTCTGCTTTGAGACCCTAGGTGTCCACTGCCCTCATCGCAGGCAGCCTCCCCTCCTGCCTGTTCCAGGCCAGACCAGCACTGGGACCCTTATTCCCTCTAAGCAAAGCATTGTGAAGCAGTGGCAAAAGGATCTTCTTGCTGAGGACAGTCAGGAACACAGCTCATCCCAAGGTGCCATGCAGGTGGTCATGCCCTCGGGCTCAGGAGAGCGGGGTATGTGGGGTACTCGGCTGCCCTGCCCTGACCCTTGGAATGAAAGCGTGCGCAGCTGCCAGATCTGGCGTAGGGAGGAAAAGAAGCAGACAGAAAATGTCCCCACACTGAGGAAGGTCCCCAATCTGCCACAGGAGAATTGTTGGTTTTTGATGTAATTGCTTTTATTTATTTTAATGAAATACTGCAAATGCACAAAAGAACATATAAGCCTGGGCTAGAGACTATTAAAGCAATCACACACATACTCTCTATGCAGCCCAAGAAATTGAAGGATTATTCTTTAATGAGTAGAGGAGAGTGATGGTGCCCCTGAACGGGGCCAAGGACTCCCTAGGGCTTTCAAGGAGTGTGTTGCTGACTTACTGCAGCAGAAAATTGGCCAGCGCAGATATATCACCCAGGAAAAGGCTCCAGTTGTCGGTGTTCCCACAGCAGCTCCTATTCATTGCCTTGCAAGTCAGTGCTGGGTAGAAACTATACCCCCTTCCAGCCTGTGAGACGGTGTGTCCTGAGCCACATGCTGCTGTCTGCTCTGACACTGGACCCTGTTGTGTTCAGACCATTGTGAGTGTTTGCATGGCTCAGCCTGTGTTAGGCTGGGGGAGCTTGCAGCTCTGCCAGGAGCTGGCAAGTGACCACGTGCTTTCTTCACGGCAACTCACAGGCTGTGACTTTGTCTGTCTCCAGGACAGGTTACAGCAGAGTCCAGAAAGGCCAAGTGGGGCTGTGGCATCTACAGGAAGACAGTGTCCCTGTGGGAGAATGAAGAGACACTAGAAGTAAAGGGGCCAGAGTACACTGAGGGACTCAAGCCCTCACGAGGGACTTGGGCTAATGACTACTTTATGGCTTGTCATTTGGTTTCTATTTGCAAACACAAGCATTGCACCAGAGAAGCAGCCTTGCCACAACATTCCTTGCTATAGTACCATTCGTAATCAGTACCCCTCAGCACAGTCCATCAGTCCTCACCTTCTCAAAACCCTTCAGTGTGCCCCATGGCCCACAGGTTAAAAGTCCAAATTTGGGCACTGGGAACTGTCATGAGCTCTGGCCTGCTGACGTCTTAATGACAGCTTTCCTGCATTCAGTGTGTGTTCTAGATGTTGAACGCGGGTCGAACCTTCACATTCCATGCTTCCCCCCCATCCCAAATCAGGATATGCTAATTTCTAGGGCACCTTTCAGCTCACTCCGTTTCCCAGCCAGACTAACCCAAGACCTGTTACCAGTGTTAACATAGAGGCCTGAGGACTGCTCTGTCCTGGAGGAGCTGCTGTGATCTGCCCATGTGGCCATCTTCTGGTATGGGAAACCTCACTAGCCTTTAGGGCTGAGCTGCTGCATGGTAGCCCCTAAGCATATCAAGTGGACGCAAGGTCCTACCGCCATCCTCCAGTTTGACATCTGGTCTCCTCTTGGACCTTCTCTGGGCTGACTTCTGTCCTCCCCGGGAACCTGATGACTAAGGTCCTAGTTCTCACCATTTTCCAGTGCTGTTTTTCACTCCCTCAGACTACACACTCATGCAGAAGCAGGGACAGCTATACAGTCTTAGGAGAGAAGCAGAAGGCACAATGATGCAGGATGGCCTCCAGTGGTTCTTTCCTTACCTCCTTCACTGGTTCTACTTCCTCAGCCATCCCTGGGCCCCAGTCAATACCCTTTCCTGCTACACATTCTCTGGGAATGTGGCATCTATCCTTCCATCGATGACTCCTGAGGATTCAGCCCCAACCTCCCTCTGAGGATCAGAGAAGTTGAACAACTGGGTCAAGGACTCAGAGCAAGGAGCAGGATACATGCTGCATCTCTTAGTGCGCTCTTTGCTCAGTGTGTACACCTGCTCCTTTGGTCTTCTTGCCACTGTCCTTGTCCAGGCTACTGTTTTTGCCCTTGACTTCTGGCTAAGCCATGGTGGGAGCTCCTCCCTCTGCTGTTTGCAGCCCTTGGTTACTGCTCAAGCCCCCTAGTGGGAAAGGTCTCCACATGTTGTCCTGACTTGAGCGGGCCTCCTACTCATGTGTGCTCCTTCTTCTGAGGGCCATGATCTGGCAAACAGCACCACCCTCCACATCTTTCTTCAGCCCCAAACCTTGACCCCCCTATGTTCTTTCTCCCTCTCCCACTCCTAGGACACAATTGCGCTAGAGGCACTCTCTGGCTCCAGCTTACCCTTTGATGCTCCTCATTTCCAAGCAGTTGCCTTTCTACTGTTATCTTCTCTCCGTGTCTGCTGGGTAAAGTCGTGCCCCGGAAGTCTGTCCTTTTAACCATGATTCAGTGCCTCTAGGAGCCTGTGCTTACTGGACTTACTCACCTCTTTGTCCATCAGCCTTCCTCATGATCAATGGCAGAGCAAGAGCTAATGCCCAGAGCTGACTGCCAAGCTTGTAGCCTCTCCAGGATGCTGCCCCTTGTTCTCCACAAGAAAAACCTACCTCTTAAAGTCACTGGATGCACTGCATGTGAGAGCATCTGGCTGGTGTCTGGCATACAGTAGGTGCTTGTTATTTAAACACCGTTAGGAATGAATGGCCAGGCTAGGAGTCCCTAGGCCACATCTCCTATTTATTGTATATCTTCTGGTTCTTGTATTCAGTCTCCCCTACCAGGAGTGTGTGTGTGGGGGGGGAGGGGGTGTATGTGTGATTTATAAATGGTGTGTGGCTGTGTCTACCTGCTGAGGTGGGACCCACTGTCCATTGGGATAGGAAAATGGATCTTGCCTTCCCAGATTGCTTGTCTTATGAAGTTGTGTTACATAGTGGTGGAATTGCACTCTTTTTTTTAATTTTTTATTACAAAGTATACAGAGAGGAGGAGAGACAGAGAGGAAGATCTCCCGTCTGATGATTCACTCCCCAAGTGGCTACAACGGCCGTTGCTGTGCCAATCTGGAGCCAGGAGCCAGGAACTTACTCCAGGTCTCCCACGCGAGTGCAGGGTCCCAAAGCATTGGGCCATCCTTGACTGCTTTCCCAGGCTACAAGCAGGGAGCTGGATGGGAAGTAGAGCTGCTGGGACTAGAACTGGCACCCATATGGGATCTCGGCACGTTCAAGGCGAGGACTTTAGCCGCTAGGCCACTGTGCCGGGCCTGGAATTGCACTCTTAAGGGACTGTTCCTTCCTACCTCTCAGCCCAGGTCCTATTGTTCCATCTCAGCACCAAGGAGAGAGAAAAGCTACTACCTGAATCCAGACTTCCTGCCTCCAGGTGAGATAACTCACCCACTTAGTGCCCATGTTGTCTTGTCCTAGTGTTTGCCAAGCTGATCTGGACTGGATGGGTGATTTGAGACAATGTCTTCCCTCCACACAGGGCTGGGAACCTGGACATCCTTGCCAGGAATCTATAAAATAGACTCAGAATACACAGGTTCAAGGCCTTGGTGGACCTGAAATAGTTCTGTTAGGTATCTCCAGCTTTCTGCCTCCTTTCCTGGACCTGTGTCTACACTGGCTGGAGTCATTGCCGCAGAGAAGGCTCCTTCAAGGAGGTTCTGACTTTGCTGCTGCTTTGCTGCTACTGACCCAGCCCCAGGGCTTGGCCCACTAGACCAGACCAACAATGTGACAGTCCTCAGGGAACCTACCTCTTCCTGGGCCTTCCTGGAAGTGCAGCCACAGTCCCTGGAACCCTAAGGACAGGACTTCATGCCTATCTATCTAAGGAAAGGCATACGTTGTCTCCGTTCTCTGCTGCCTCAGACCCCTCCTGTGCCTCATTCTGTGTGTGTGTGTGTGTGTGTGAGAAAATAAGTATAACAAAGGACTTGCATGTGTACTTTAGGAATGTTAAACATTCTCCTTCCTTCCTTGCTCCTGGAGGCTCTAGAGAGAGTGATTCTGTTTGCTTCTTCCATGGACCACAGGGAAGGATCAACTTAGATGGGGTATCTCTCATTTGGATGAAAAGCTTCTGTCTCATGGGGCTGATATGATGGCACAGCAGGTTAATGCATGCCCATGGACAGCTGCTCCACATACAATCCAGCTCCCTGCTAATGTGCCTGAGGAAACAGTGGAAGATGGCCCAAGTATTTGGGCCTTGCTAGTTCCAGGCTCCTGGTTTTGGCCTGGCCCAGCCCAGCCCGGGTTGTCATGGTCAGTCAAGGAGTGAATCAGTTGCTAGAAGATCTCTCTTTGTTTTTCCCTCTCTCTCTAACTCTGCCTTTCAAACAAAAACAAATCTTTAAAAAATGTTTCTATCCCAACATTAACTAAACCTCCACCTGAGTATGGGTGTCTTCCCTTGTCTAAAGTCCAGTTGGAGGCTTTAAAAATTAGAAAGTGAGAACTGGGCGTTGTGATGTAGTGAGTTGTCCTGCTGCCTATGATACTAGCATCTCGTGTGAGCATTAGTTTGACTCTGGTTGAGTATAGGCTGCTCTACTTCCAATCTAGCTCCTTGCTGATGCAACTGGAGAGCAGGGGAATATGGCTTAAGTGCTTGGATCCCTGCCACTTATGTGGGAGACCCAGGTAGATTTCTAGGCTTCTGATTTTGATCTGGCCCAGCCTTAGCCAATGAAGACACTGGGAGTGAACTAGTAAATGGAATCTCTCCCTTGCTTTCTCTTTCTGCCTCTCCCTTTCAAATAAATCTTACAAAAGAAAGAAAGAAAATTAAAAGGTCAAAGTGAGTTGATCCTGATTTCAGGAAGCATCGACTCCCTCCAACCAGCCTATGTATTTGAGGAGAGAGTATCATACTCAGAGCCTGATATGCTGTCAGGAGCCCCGCAAAGAAAAGACACCAGTCAGCAGGGGAAGAGCATGGGTCCCCCACTTTTTAAAAGGACTTTCCCCCTTGAAGTTTGAAGCTATTTGTGCTAGATCTAAGGTGTTTGGGCAGGGGCCGTCAACTGATATGCAGTGTTTACTTCCCTGTGATTTTACTGCAAAGAGTAGAGAGAGAGGGCCAAGACTGCAAGCAGTGAAAGATGTCACCAGATCTTGCCAGCTGTAAGGTCCATTCTTCTTGTCTTTCTGCTGTGTCATTGTCAGCATCAGTTTTTTCCTCAAGATGAGTCATTCCAATGGTCCTAAGCCTCCAGCCCCCATGGAACCTGGGCAAATTAGGGCTCATGCTTCCTTGACACACCCAGCTGTGGAAAGGAACCCTCTCCCAGGCATAGACGTCAAGGCTGGCTTTCTCTTGAGCCTGATGAAGCCACTTCAGGTCCTATTGCATCACTCCTCCTCAGTAGCGGCAGTGGCAAGCTGTGTTGATTCACGACTCGGCACTGGCACTAGGAATAAAGTCAGCTTCTCTGGAGGCATCGTCTGTTAGCTTCCTAACTGTGCTATATCGTGGGGTTGGTGTGTACTGCACAGAGAACTGTACTGCACAGAGAAGACATTCATAACAATCAAAACTGTGGATTCTTTACGAGAAAAGACACAGGGGATGAGTGGGCTCCGACATCAGTCTTCTTCAATGGTGGGTGAGACCCATGAGCAGGTCCTGGGGTCAGCTTAGATATGGTGCAGGGGTCTACTTCAATCCCATCTCTCTTTTGTGAGCAGAGCTTCCATAGAGCATCACTGCTCTCATGTCCTGTTGTCTGTGACTGGTTCCCCATCACAGAGGTAGAGCTGAGGACTTGTGTCAGGGATCCTATGGCCCCAAAGCTCACAATCATTACAACCAGACCCCTTACTAGAAAACATTGCTGACTCCTGGCTTAGAAGACTGTAAGCAGTCCTAGAAAAAGTATCCCAGATGAGGCTAGAAAATATTAGAGTACAGCTCATGACCTGCTGTCAGTTCTATACAAGCAGGCATTACTGCCTGTGGGTGCTGGTGGCTTATAATGTGTTTCTTATAAAGTGTCATGGTCATAACAGCTGAACAACTGCACTGCTCATTTTTTCCCTGGAAATAAGTTCTGTTTTTTTTTTTTTTAAAGATTTATTATTTATTTTTATTGCAAAGTCAGATATACAGAGAGAGGAGGAGAGACAGAGAGGAAGATCTTCCGTCTGATGATTCACTCCCCAAGTAAGCCGCAACGGGCCGGTGCTGCGCCGATCCTAAGCTGGGAACCAGGAACCTCTTCCGGGTCTCCCACATGGGTGCAGTGTTTCAATGCATTGGGCCGTCCTCAACTGCTTTCCCAGGCCACAAGCAGGGAGCTGGATGGGAAATGGAGCTGCCGGGATTAGAACCGGCGGCCATATGGGATCCCGGGGTGCGTTCAAGACGAAGACTTTAGCTGCTAGGCCACGCCGCCGGGCCCAATAAGTTCTGTTTTAAGATTCATTTTATTTATTCAAAAGGCAGAAAGAAGAGAATCAAGATGGCGGAATAGGGTAAGGATGCATATAAACAAATGGAGAAACATTAGCCAGTGTGAAGCAGAGAGGGCACATTCTAGGAAATAGGAGAGGACAGAACAACAGCAGAGGGGTACCTGGAGACTGACAGACACAGGAAAGCAGCGAAAGCAACTGTGTGGTGTTGCAGTGACTGATACCCCAGTGGCATTCAGCAAACGGTGATCTGAACTCCACTAGTAGCTGGAACTCCACCAGCAACAAGGTGGCAAGAGACTTTCACCGGGTGCTCCAGGGGAACATTCCATTGCTGTTAGGACCCACCGTCAGGACAGAGGGTAGGGGACACAGTCACATTTCATTTGCCCACTGTCAATGGGTGTTGGTTATCACTGGCTGCACCCCATAACAGGCAGTGTCAGAGGGAAAGGTCTTCCATCTGCTGGCTCACTCCCCAAATGGCCTCCATAGCCAGAACTGGGTTGGTCTGAAGCTCAGATCCAGGAGCTTCTTCTAGGTTTCCCACATGGGTGCAGAAGCACAAGTGGTTGTGCCATCCTCTGCTGCTTTTGCAGGCCATAATCAGGGAGATGAATTGGAAGTGAGACAGCTGGGACTCAAACCTGTACCCATATGGATGTCAGAGCTCTAGGCAGGGGATTAGCCTGATATACTGCCATGTTGGCACCCACACTTCAGTCTTACTTTTGTCTGTGAAGTAACCCAGAGCAAGTTTTCTCTGCCTTCATTCCAGCTGCCTATCTTGTAAGTGGAAGGCAGTGTTGCACGGGGGTCAGGCCTGAGGTCAGGTTCTCACTTTGTGGCTTACCATCTGTTTCAGCTTGAGTGAACCTGGAGCTCCATTTCCTCAACTATAAAACAGGATAATGATGTCTTCTGATGACTGTTAGGAACACTAAATCAAATAATGCTTATAGACCACTTTATCACAGTGCCAACAGAAGGCTGCTGCCATGGCTGGCTTCTTTCTCTTTTAAAAATGATTTTTCTTCCTTTTCCTTTTCTTTTAAAGGTTTGTTCGTTTTTATTGGAAGGTCAGATTTACAGAAAGAAGGAGAGACAGAGGGGAAGATCTTCTGTCCACTGGTTTATTCCCCCAAGTGGCTATAACAACCAGAGCTGAGCCAATCCAAATCCAGGAGCCAGGAGTTTCTTCTCGGTCTTCCACATGGGTGCAGGGTCCCAAGACTTTGGGCCACCTTTGACTGCTTTTCCAGGCCACAAGCAGGGAGCTAGAAGGGAGGTGGGGCACAGGGCCCCTATATGGGATACTGGGGCATGCAAGACAAGGACTTTAGCCACTAGGCTACTGTGCCCAGGCACAAGACTGGCTTCTTTTCTTTTCCTTCCCTTCCCTTCCCTTCCCTTCTCTTCCCTGATTCATTTATTTATTATTTGAATCACAGAGTTACACAAAAAAGAGAAGAGAAGAGCATGGGAGAGAACTTCCATTTGCTGGTTCACTTCCTGAATGGCTGATGCTTTTCCAGGCACATTAGCAAGGAGCTTGATCAGAAGTGGAACAGCTAGGACTTGAACTGGTGCCCATATGGAAGTTCAGTACAACAGACCATGGTTTAACCTGTTATGCTACAGCACCAACTCCATGGCTGTTTCACAGACTAAGCCTTGGTAGCACCTTTTCCTCATCCCCATAATGCTTGGTGGCCACTGAAGACCACTTCCAGGAAGCCCAGCCACTGCCTGGTGTGTTTACAAGATGCCAGGTGCCAATGGACAAAGAGGGGAAAGCTGGAGGCTGTCTGGAGATTAGCTGTTGAACCTGAGGGCAAGTGGGATGGGACGCTGCCCTTTTACTCTTTCCATTGAATTCCCAAACTCAACTTTGGTCTGCATAGTTTGGGAACAGAGGCTGGGAGGGTCTCTGAGTTTCTCCAAGGCTGGGTCTCATGTGGAAAACTCTACTGAGCAGGAAGAAGGTGACAGTGGGCAGCTATAACCTGTGGTTGTCTGAGAGCCTGGGTCACCTTCCCTGTATTCACTGTGAGTCTGACCCAGCAGAAGGTGTGGGTCTGAGCTGGGCTTTTCCAATTGATGGTTCTCATGAGAACTTGTTCTAAGAATGAAGCAACAGGAAGAAAGGGGCTCCCCAGGTGCCTGGGTGCCAGCAGTAAGCTTTGCGAAGTGCTTGCCTCCGTAGGCAACTCTGTGGTTCTGGACATTGTCCTTAGATGCTCAGCTCCATCCTGTTTCTCACGACGCTCATCAATTCAGTGAGCTTCTTAGTCATCTTTATTAAATTCCCTTTCTGCTTAAGCCAGCCCAGACCAGATTCTGTTTACCAGTAAGCAATGTAAGTGACTTTAGGGTGAGGATGAAAAAGTGGTTGGCAGGGGCCAAGGGTTTATTGAAGGGAGGTGTCAGTGGGGTATTGAAATGGTGACGTCCAAGATGCTGCTGGCTACACGAGGACTTTGGGGTGGCCTGGGCTGGGGACACACATTTGAGATCATTAGCATTATGTGACTGTGAAGTCCATTTGGGCAGGGTGTGGAGGAATAGGAGACTGTTCACAGTGTGTCTGGCTCTAGGGAACAAGCCTTGGTGAAGGGATGGAAAGAAGCAGAGGAAATGTTGGAGGAAGTTGAAATGAGGGGGAGGATTCAGAGACATGTTGTAGAAGCTAAGAGAGACGTTAAAAGATTAGGCAGCTTTCCAGTTCTACAAGGAAATGCCCAACACAAGTGACTTTGAAGGGAGGAGGAGGTTTATTTTGGCTCACAGTTAAGAAGGTTCATAGTCCAAGGTTAGACTAGTCCCTAGATTTGGCCACCTGGTGGGGTTGAAGGATAGCAATGGCAGAGGATCATGTGGCGAGTCAGGAGATAGATAGAACGTTGGATCTGACTCAGGCTTATAAAACCATCTTACAGGAATGACCTCTCACAGTCATGTCCCAGTGACCAAAGACCCTCCCACTAGGTAGGTCCACCTCCCCAAAAGACAGTGATTGGATGAAGTTTCTAAACTCTCAGTTCCATGACTGGATGACTTTGGGAATTCAGGTCCTGCCTGCATTTGGGAACCAAATCCTATTCAAACCATGGCATTATCTGAGTCAAAAGTCACAAAAGGACAAGTGGGGGGAGGATTTGAAGATGAAGCTTTGGTGTTTGGACAAGGGTTCCATAGAGGAAGCGGTTCCTCTTTTATATGGGAATGGCATGATACTGGAGTGAATTGTTTGGAGGGGAGATGAGAAAGAGGACATATAATGTGCTCCTGTTACAAATCAGGGGGAACATGGAGTGAGATAAAAGCGGGGAAGCCCTTGGGTCAGGTATAAGCACTGCCGGGGTCTAGAGGGGTGATAGCAACAGGTCAGGAAAGCAGAGCATGGCCCAAGTTTTCAGGCTGTTTATTCTTAGGCTCTAGGTGCTAGTACCCTCTGTAATGACATCTTCAGTTGTAGAGGAGGAAAGTTTCACACTCATTTGAAGCTCAGTTAGGTGGTTGAGATCAAAGTAATTTGGTAGGGACCAGAGTGTCAAGGACTTCTGAGGTTGGTCTTTGGTTTATGTTGCAGTTTGAAGTGTTCTGTAAATGAGATAGTCTAGGGGTGGGAGCTGACATTGGCTTAGGGGATCTCAGGGACACAGGATGCCATTCACTCAGCTCCACCTTAGGAGCTGTGGCCCTTCAATGTGGGTAGAGCCCCATGCTGTGGCCTGGCTGCTGTGTTCCTGCGTTATCCTCGTAGTGCATAAAGAGATGGGACCTTAGGTCCATGGTTATATCACCCTGGGATTCTTGTCTTCAGCAGGGGACACTTCTGCTGTGGATAATTAGCAATCATGTGCTATTGGTGAGATTCAGACTGGACCCCCCCAATCCTCACTGGACTTGGAGCCTCCCTCCCGGCAGCTTCACCATGTACTTGCCAGCCCCCTGATCTAGGGTACCTTGTTACAATGGTCCAAGAGCCCCCGGTGTGTCCCTGTGTTGACCCCCCATGATGTTGGTCACAGGGACCTGATTCCCCTTATTCTAGTTGTCACCTCCACCTCAGCCTCCTCCTCTCCTCTTTTGTTTCTGGATGGTTTATTTTCAGATTTGCCCAGTCTTAGGTTCTTTTCTGGCTAGCCTAAATTTAGTATCATACACTGTTCTGAAAGAAAGTCAATTATGTTGAAATAGTTTTCAAAATATACAAGATATTAAAAGCAGATTTCACAGTATACAAGATATTAAAAGCCTATATTAAAAGAACATAGGATATGGTCCTATAAGTGCTTCTTTAAAAAAAAGGTTTGTTTGTCTTTTATTATTTTTTTTTTTTTAGTTTACTTGAAAGTCAGAGTTACAGAGAGAGCGGAGGAGAGACACACACAGAGAGAAATCTTCCATCCACTGGTTCACTTCCTAAGTGGCCACAATGGCCAGAGCTCGGCTGGTCTGAAGCTGGGAGCCCAGAACTTCATCCAGATTTTCCACAAGCAAGAGCCCAAATGCTTGGACCATCTTCCTCTGTGTTTCCCAGGCCATCAGCAGGGAGGTGGCTTGTAAGAAGAGCAGGTAGAACATGAACCGGTGCCTGCATGGGATGCATGGGATGCAGGCAGCTGCTTGTTATGCCACAGTGCCAGCCGCTTATGATACTTCTTTTTCAGCACATCACATAACACAGTCCAGCCATAGCCCTGATGATACCATGATTTCACTGAGTGGAACCATTTGCAGCAATAGGTGTGTGACAAACATCCATCTTTCCTCTTCGTGATGAAGTCATAGGTAACTATGAGTCATTCTGTGCTTTGTGGCCTACCGTTAGAAAAGGAAAATTCACTTACAAGTTAGTTCAAACAAAGATAATTTCTCTCTTTCTCTTTCTCTCTTGGATCTTCTGAATTCTGTTTACAAACTTCCTGGGAAACTGTGGAGGCAAGTCAAGAACCCCTGGTGGAGGTGCTTGGTCTCCTTGTTCTATTATTTCTTGCTTCATTCTTTATGAAGTGGGTCTGAGTCAGTGCTCATTTAGTTATTAGCAAGGAACCAGTGGTAAGGTGAGTCCCTTGTGGCATATGTGCTGGAGCAGCAGGACTAGGTCGTCCACACAGGATGAGATCAGTGGCCCCCAGAACACTCCTTGGGGTCTCAGAATCTGTCACCCTGCCCTGCTCAGGCACACTTCCTCTGTGGGAAAATCTAACAGTTTTTTTTTAAATTTTTTTTATTATTGACAATCTTTACATAGTTAATTATGGTAAAAAGCTTCAGGGGCTATAGGGAAGTGGGAAAGACTATTATGTCCATATTGTTTCCTTAATGTATCTGAGGTAAAGGGGGATATTGAGGGAGAAGCCCCACCCAGTCCCACCCATCCCATGCTCTGAGATACTTGCTCAAGTGGTTTTAATAGTTCTCCAGTTATGAATCGCTGCCAGTTTCGCCACTCCCAGCTCGATGAGGTCGTTGAAGAATCCGCTGATTGACACAGTCCATCATAGAGTCTTCATTTGTCCAGTATTTCGCTGCCAACATATAGCTGAGGTGGTTGGTTGACTTGTTCTGTCCTCTGTCTTTTCTTGGTTAGGGTTCTGAGTCCAGCAGTTCAAGTGGGGAGATCTCCAAAGAAACTTTGAGGTATTCCCAGACCAGATTCTTGTATGTTCTAGCAAGCACAGGGCCCGGCACAGTCCATCGCCACGATCAGCTGGTGGTTGCAATTGTTGGGTTGGTTCTGTTTTCAGTCCTGATTTCCACTGGAACCAATGGGTATTGCAGTCCAGCCTGGCTCTGCCCAGCACACACTCGGCCCTCACATCAACCAGTGGGAGCTGCAGCATAGTCGGGGCGACCCACAATAACCCCCACCAGGCCTGACCCCTCCCCTGGTTTGCCAGTATGTATAGCAGACTAGTCCAGTCTGTCCCACATCCCATTTGGCTCTCGTACATGTCAATGGGTTTTAAATCTTAGTTCCATCTAACCAACTCAACCATCCAGCCCACACAGACGTTGTTGAGTGCCTCTCTGTCTAGCCACCCCAGCCCCCATCCTAGTTTTCATGCCCTCCCGCGGGAGTAGTGACCCAAGAGGGGGGAACCCACTATTTCCCTCCCGGGTCTCTCTCAGTCCCAGTTTATGCGCTCCTCAGGTGGTTCTGTGATTTGACTTGACAGAATTAGCCCCCAGTACCGGCTTCTGCCAGTTGATGCTGCGGCTAAGCCCAAACAACCTCACCCATTCTAATTTATGCTTGCACCAGCAGGAATAATCAGCCCAGCCTGGCTTTTCCCTGATCTAGTCCACATGCGGCGCACAGGTGTTGTATCCCTGCTTAGTCTGGTCTGTCCCCATCCCAGCCCACGCTGTCCAGTGGGAGTAGCTTTCCAGTGAGGGGACCAGCCCCTTAATGCCCCTGCCGGCTCTGCCCCCTCCCTTCCTGGTTCTCACGTGTGCTGGTTGGGTGCTGCAGTCAAATCAGCACAGGCAACCTCCCCCTGGCATTCCATATTGTGCACTGGTTTTGTCGTGACCAAACCCAGCCCGACCCAACCCACACTCTGTTCTGGTGTTCGGATTTGCCAGTGGATGACATGAACTGATTCAGCCTGGTCTGCCCCCGACCCATGCCAAATGTATGCCAGTGGGAAACTTTCCATAGCCTATTCTGGGCTGTTTCCTATCATGCTTCTTGGGCTTACCTGCAGGGACTGTGTCCTGCCAGAGGAGTTGCCCAGGCTCCTCCATCAGAACCCCTCCCAGTGCCAGATTTTGCATATACTAGGGGGTCCTTGAGCCAGCTCTACTCAGTTCACCTCCTGTCCTAGCAGGAACAGTGGCTTTTCCTGGCTGGCTTTCACCCCATTCTGACTCTTGTTGTTGGATGTTTCAGCCCAGCCATGGCTCGTCCATACCCACGTACAGCTCACACATGGCTCAGTAGGGGGTTGAGACCTAGCCTAGTCAGTCCCACATCTACCCTGGTTCTCCAGGACACCAGACGGTGTTGGGGTCTGGCCTGGCCTGGTGCATCCAATCCCAGCCCACACTAGTGCCATGGGAGACTACAACTGTTTCTTAGTTAGAACGCAGCCCCCATTCCAGCACACGCGCCCCTTGGTGGGAACCTCAACCCAGTTAGGGTGCCCCATTAGCTCCCCAGCTGGGCCTGTTCATAGCCTTAGATCACGCGCCTGTCAGTGGTTGCTCTGACTCAGCTTGGTTCAGTCCCTCACTTGTCCTGACCTCTGCCTTAGACACTGTGGCTTAGCGTCCTTGACTCAAGTAGACCAGTAGGTGCAAGAGTCTAGCTTGGCATGACCTGTGCTCCATCCTGGCTTCTAGTTTTGCTTGTAGGCTGAGGTTTGCTCAGTCATGCCCAGTATCTCCCGATCCATTACCAATTTACACATTTTGGAGCTACTTTGCCCAGCTTGTCCGACCCCCAGGTCTGGACCACATGTTCACCAGTGGGAGCTATGACTCTCCAGGGGAGTTTCCCAAGTTCCTCCACTTGATCCCTGCCCAGACCCAGTTCTCATACATGCCAATGGGTTTTAGGCCAGTGCCCGGTGTACTCTGGCCATCCATTTGTCCTTGTATGAGCTGGTGAATGTTGCAGCCCGGCCCACTCCACACCCTATTCAGGATGCACATTCGGGTGCTGCTGCCTTGACCAGTCCAGACTGTTGCGGGTCCCTTTACCTGTGATTGATGGCAGGCTCCTTGGTCACACCTAGCTTAGTCCATCACCACCCAAACTCTTGGGCTTACCAGAGCAGCTAGAATTTCCATAGGGTGTGGCCCACACATCCCGCACAGAATCTACACCCAGATATGGTTCTTGAGTACTAGTTAATGCTATGGCCCTGCCTAATGTGACCAGTCTCCTGATCCATCATCAAGTTAGGTAAAAGGATATCCTGCTGGACAAGCCCCAAGCCTTATCATTTGCATGAACTAGTGTTCAGTGCTCAGCATTGTTAAGTGATTACAAGTTCTTCAAAGGAAGAGTTACTGTCATTGGGAATCTTTAGGGTTGACTCAGATCCCAGAAACACAGTGGGATCAGCCTGGAGCTACCTAAGTAGCAATTCAGACAACCAATACCCCATAGCTCCCCGGCCGGGCGGCCAGCAGGCAGAGCCTGGCTCCAAATGGCACCCTGGCCACCCAGGCCCAGCTCACCATGAGCACATGGTGGCTGGGGTCAGGATCCGAGCAAGACACCCCTTCCTGCGGCCCCCCGGCAGCCTCCCAGCTGCCGGAAGTTTAAACCCCCAGGTCCAAGGTCTGAATCTAACAGTCTTGATTAGGGGACCAGGTTATGTCCTAGAGACGGTGGTGGCTCAAGAGTATGACCCTTTCTGTGCATGCAGGTGCACACAGGCCTTACGTAATGGTCCTGGAAAATGGCAACAATGGCATTAAATGAAATGGAGGAACACAGGCCAGGCTGTGCGGCACCTCTTTTCCCTGCCCTCCTGCCTAGTGTGGCAGGTGCACAGGGGTCTAGGGAAGGTCTGCAGCACCTCTTTTCCCTGCCTCTCTCCTCCATGAGGGCATCAATGGTGTTTACAGCACTATCTGCATCTCCCTGCCTTTCACCACCCATTCCAGACCCATTGCACACTGGCTTCCTGCCCTTGCCTGCTTGAGCTACTGCTTGCTTTGTCCTGTGCCATGCATGTGTCAGCCACAGGCATCCCAGTGATGGCCAGGAGACATCAGGAAAAAGAGCTGCTGAACCTACTTGTTCCAGAAGCAAGTGTGCTCTAAGTTCTAGAGTTAAATCAGTCCTAGCAATGAGAAGCCCCCAATCGTGACCCCAGAAGACCCTTGGTGAGTTGGTTCAATGAAGCAATGGAGGCAGGAGCCCAGGCTGGTGACCCTGGCAGCTCCCCAGAGTCACTCCTAAGATTGCCACCAAGTTACCACTTCTCTTTCCCACTGCTGATGTCATTGGCTCTTCCTCTGGTGCTAGTAAGAAAGGGTTTCAGGCATGTCCCTGGCCTGATTTTGCAACAGGTTTTCTGGCTGCCATTCATCACTGCTATTGTGTAGGATCATTAGTTTGGTGTGTGGTGGGAAGACCTGACGAAGGAGGGTCTAAGGGGGTTTAGGCTGCGAGTCAGCCATGACCTGGGGGAGAGGTGAGCAGCCCATGCAGGGTGCCAGAACTCCCTTTCCCAGCACCAGACAAAATATTCCTTATCCCCAGCACACTCCCCTGCCCTTTTCCCCACCCCACTGCCAGGGGATTGAGATTGTGGGTAGGCTGGGGCAGTCTCTAGGTTTATCTTGGAACATCCTGGTTTGTGGTCCCTGTGTTCAGGTGATCCTCGGAGACCTGGTATTCTGATTGTCACCTCACAGGGAAATTTCATATTAAGTCAGATGGAACAACTAATGCTGAAGCTGACATCGGTAGCAAAGGCTGCTGCATGCTGCCTGTTGTGCTAAGCATGCACACGCATTGTCTCCCTTCTCCACATGCAGCCGGGGTACCCTTTCACAATGCAAATCACCTGGAGCCAGCAGCCTTCTGAGGCCCACAGGAGCTGGTCGCTGGCACCTGCTCTAGCTGAACATCCTTCTCTTCCTTGCCTTGGTATGCTGAGGTCCCTGCTAATCTTGGAACGGCATGGGAAGCCCTGCCACAGGGCCTTGAAGCTAACCTTCACTCTAGGCTCTTCTCATCTTGCTCCGACCCTCTGCCAGGCCCCTGCTGACCAGGTTGATCTTAACCCCACCTAAAATATCAACACTGTCATGCTGGGCACCCTCCTCTGCTTTTCTTTTTTTTTCTTTTCTTTCCTTATTATTATTATTTTTAAATTAATTTTATTTATTTGAAAGACAGGTTGTGAGAAAGAGAGAGAAGAGAATGAATTTTCCATGTATTGGTTCACACCTCAAATGGTTACATAGCCTGGGCGGGGCCAGCCTAAAGCCAGGAGCCTGGAACTACGTCCCATGTGGGTGGCAGGAACCATCTTCAGCTGTGTTCCCAGACTCCTTAGCAGGGAGCTGGACGAGAAGAGGAGCAGCCAGGAACTTGAACTGACACTCATACGGGATGCGGGTGAGGAGCAGCTTAGCCCCCTGCACCACAATGCCCACCTCCTCCTTCATGGTGCTCAGCACACTTGGCCCTCTTACTACAGTTCCATTTGTCTGCTTGTCTGTTACCTGTCTCCCCAACCAAAGGCAAATCAGTAAAAGACAGATACCTTGTTTTGATCACGTTAATCCCAGTGCTGAGAGAAGTGTCTCTGAAGTAATAAGCTTTCAAGAAATACGCAAGGAAGGAAGAAATGGGTGAATCTCCTTACCCCTGCAATGTGAGTGAGAAACTGGAGGCTGGGAGACATTAGTGAAATCCTCAAGGGCCTGAAGCTGCTGGGGGTTCTGTGTCAATAAGCCAGTGTCCCAGCTTCCAGCCCCTAGGCTCATTCATCTTTCTCCCTGCACTCAAACATGCTGGGCAGCATTTCTCCAAGAGAAAAGATTTTGTAGATGAACCTGTTGGAAATGATTACGTATCCCGTTTCAAATGCTTGCCAGCCAATGAAAGGCCCTGAGGAGTCCTGCAGAGAGAAGCTTATTTCCTGAACCTTTGTGGAAGTCTTTTACACTGTATGTACCTCATTCGCTAACATATTGTGCAAATGTTTCAGGGAGAAGTTGTCTGTGAAGAATCCGAGAGCATTCTCCGGGTTGTGTGGTACAGGGAAGGCTTGGACAGGCTGAGCCCTGGGGAGAGGGGCTTCCCTTCGGGTGGGCAGCAGATGGGTCCCCTGCATGTGTTCATACAGGGATACAAGCACCCTCACGTGCACTGTGAAGCGGGAAGCCTAAGCGGTGGGCACCTGCTACCTTTTACCTGCAGCCCTGCGCAGGCTCACTTCTCCGCAGGAGGCTGAGAGCTGGGGACCTGTGTGCTTGCTCATCTTCTGACCTTTGGTTTCTTAGTGGGTGACACTTGCTGGTGTCCAGCCTGAGCCCGTGAGAAAGTAAGTCCTCACCCCCGTGTGTGTCTTCTCAGCTACCTCTATGCTGAGCCCACGCTGAGTGCTGGCTTGTTGGCCTCAGTGAGTGGGAACCGATAATCCCAGATGTTGTATGCTTTGGTGCAGAGAAGGATAAGTGGTGATGTTTCAAATCCCTTAATTCATTGCCAGAACCTTGCTTAGAGAGAAGAGCATTGGTGTAGTGTATGGAGATGTCTGAGGCGCTGCGCTCGTGGGAGAGTTAGAGCGACTGTCATAGCCTCAGCTGCATCCATTTTTATTTTTGATGGTGCTTTGAGATTGTTAGGATTCAGGTCTCATCTTTGCCTCTGAGCTCATCTGAATAATAGTGATGAGGAAAGGAAACGCAGAGGGTTGGCAGCCACAGGCAGCCCCCGAAACTACCATATATATCGGGGAGGAGGCAGGGGAGCATGAGAGCCTGGCCTCCCCAGCTGGCCCAGCACAAGGCTGAACGAGTGGAAGTGAGAGGCGTCCGAGCTAACATTGCTCTGCCTTCACCCCAGTGGTCATGAGGGGTGCCATCCCGGTCTCCATAATGCTCCTCCTGGTCGCTGTGTCCGACTGTGCCGTGGTCACTGGGGTAAGCGCAGTGCCGGGGCGGCTGTCAGGGGCTGCATGGGGGTGGGGTTGTGAGCCCAGGGACCATATTTGTGCTGTGTACTGCAAAGCAGAGAATCAGGGAGCTGCCCTGCAGAGGGAACTGCTGGAGAGCTGGCCCTCACGCTGCTGAGCGGGCTGTGCTTTTGAGAAGCCAGGTAAGGATCAAACCCTGCTTTAAATGCAGCAGAAAAGCACTGCAAACCACAGAAAACTGTGAGCCTTGGGTGCTGTGAAGCCTCCTGCTGCCCGACAGCAAATTCCTTACGAAGTAGACTAGTAGCCCTTCGTCCATCTTTGGTGTGAATGTTGGTTTGTGTGTACGACTGGGTCCATGTTTCAGTTTGAACAGGTTATATGCAGTGGGTTTCACTGGCCGTGGTGACCGCCTTAGCTTCTGTGCATGAAGTTAACATACCCCCAGCATCTCAGTTCTGCAGAAAGATGGTAACTCCATGTCCTGTTCTGAGAAAGGGATGACATCAGCATTTGGTGGAGTGGATCCAAAAGGCAGGTTGGAGATCCCCAGCGGCACTCGGGGTCCCAGCAGAGGCTTGCACACAGCATCATGTGTTGTGTCATTGACAACACTGGTATCCGGTTTCTCCCTCCAGCATCTGACTACCCTCCAGCCACCACCGTTCTGCCAGGCACACACGTTGTGTTAAGGTTATGGTTGGTGGATGGGGACCATTCAGATTAGAGTGGAAAGTAAATCTTTGCTTGGGAGCTTGCCAGGTGAAAGCCACTTGAAAAATTAGGGGAAATTGACTTTTGTTTCTACCTCCTGCAACTTGTCACACAGAAGAGAAACACCAAGCAATTCCTGGAATCTGATTAGGTCTCATGTTCGCAGAAAGAAAACTGTTTTAATCCTTTTTGAGCAAATAAGACTGAGCTCACACAAAGGCCAAACATCCAGGATGAATGAATGCTTTTGAGACACAAGGCCCGCCTGAGGGGGAGGGTGGGAATTGTATGCAGCGTCCCCCCTGCAGGCTGGTTTCCTGGTGGGGGGGACTCCCCCACCCTGAGACCAGGGAGAATGAAAATAGAACCCTGTTGTCACCACAGTGTGGAATAGGGCAGTGAGGCTGGCCTGGGTGTCTAAGTTAAACTCACATGGGCTCCAGCCCCAGCCCCTAGTGACAGTAGGACTGACCTTCTGAGGGAGGGGAGCCAGTGTCTTCAGAGGAACAGGCCCTCCAGGCAGACAAAGCAGAGGAGGTATGACAGGTGACTGGAACAGCATGAGACAGGGAAGCTGGCTCCCCCAGCCTCCCTCCCCTCTCCATGTCCTGCTGCTGGCTTGAATCCAACTCCCAGGAAGTGCTGGACTCCACCTTCTCTGGGCCCCTTTGCTCCCTGGACTGTCCTCTGGGCTGTCCCATCTGTCCCATCCTCCTGGGGTGGGACAACAGTGCCCCATCATTGCCAGTGAAGAGATACTGGGGCCTGCTTGCACCTAACCCTGAGGTTCTGGGGCAGGAGTGGGGACTGGTACAGCCAGAGCTCTGCCACCCACACCTCCTCTGGGGGATACAAGGCCTTGGCTTCCCCTTCCCTCCTTGGGACTGAGTCCTGCCTGCCATGACCTCCCAACCCGCCATGGCCTTGGCAGTGCTCTGTGACTTTCTATCAGAGAAGAGACTGGAACCCAGCCTTGGCAAGTCAGCTTAACCTGTACGGAGTGATGTTCAGGTGCCTCTCCTTTATATCCCACTTGAGTCTGCAACAGTGTGTGTGTGGGGGGGGAGGTCCAGCATCCCAGGCCCTCACTATTGCTGAAAGGGAGCTCTGGCAACCTTCCTTCCCCATGTCCCTTGCAGAAAACAGGCAGGGCCCATCCACTGCTGTTGTGGGAACCCAGCCTAGAGGGCTCCATCTGCCACCTGAGGGTCAGAGAGACTTGTTGCCAAGCACTAGTGCAGGACACCTGTTCTGGGGGTACCTCAGGTTAGGCTTGCTTGGGGGTAAAAGCTGAGGAGGTGCCAACTGTGCAAGCTGGGTCAGAACTGGAGGGTTCTGGCTCAAGGATATCATCAGTGAACTCCAATCCAATCCCACCAGCATGTAGAGAACATCTGTCTACCAGGGCTAGAAAGGCCGCACTGCCTGAGCTCCGGCCAGTCGATGGCTTCCCTGCCCTGTGCCTCAAAGGGCCTTCTCAGGCTCTGAGCCCTGCCGAGCTCTCTGTGTCCTGCCAGCCAGGGCAGCAGTGCCCGGCCCACTGTGGCACCCAGCCTCCTGGCCAGATCCTCACAGGGCCTTTGGGATGTCCCCTCCCTTCTGGTTCAACGTTGGGTGACATTAGTGAGCCTCCGCAGCCCCCACTCCCCCACCTCCCTTTGTCTCCTTTCTCTCTGCAGGCCTGCGAGCGGGATGTCCAGTGTGGGCTGGGCACCTGCTGTGCCGTCAGCGTCTGGCTGCGGGGACTGCGGATGTGCACCCCGATGGGGCGCCGAGGAGAGGAGTGTCACCCTGGAAGCCACAAGGTATCGTATACTTGCAGGCACTGAGCTGTGGGGAGGTCCTGGGGGCTGTACTCCCAGCCAAGGCTGTAGTCCTGGCCTTGGAAAGGGCAGCAGGCAGTCACGAAGGGACACCTTCCTCCACCCTGCCTGTCTCAGTGCCCTGCTCACGATCCACATGTGTGTTTTTACTGGGCCTGGCCATGTCCCCCTGTGCCCTTCTAGCACAGCCTGGGCCCGCTGACCTAAGGTGACACTGCAGCCTTGGTGCTGGGACGTGCTCAGCCGGGTCACAGCCAGAGCTATGGCTTTCTGGCACTGATTTGAGTTGACTCTCCCTGCTTTCTGGGGGCAGCCCAGGGTGTAGCAGTGGTGCCACCTGCACAGGCTGTTGGATTTCAGGCCTGGGCATGCCCAACCCTGCCCTTGCTGGGTGTTCTGGAGCATTTAGCTTAACTGCTCTGGGCCTCAGGTGTACAGTAAGTCGGGGGAGCAGACTGTGCTTACAGTGCCTGGGAATCTGACAAATTCAGATATTGAAAAGGTCCCTAAGTCCTTTGGTCTATAACATGCTCTCAGAACGTGGAATGAGAGCTGAAAAATAGCCCCCCACTAGTACACCGGCTCCAGATGCCTGCTCCTACCTCTGGGGCACAAGCAGCCTCACAGTGCCTTAGTTTCTGAATGGATCAATGATGGGGTCCCTCATGCGGCAAGGCAGGACTTGGCTGTGGCGACTCTCAACCTGGACTCAGGCTCGCTTGTGCCTCTGGAAGTATTTTTGGCTATTGCCCCAAGGGTGCTGTGGAAGCTGAGAGATCAAAGCTGGATAGCTCAGCTGCCTCCTTGCCTGGAAGGCATCGGGCATTTTATCCACAGATTCATCTTCCTGGGCAGGGGAGAGGGCAGAATGACAGTGCAAACAACGAATACTGCTTGCTTGCTGTGCCAATCAGCCTACCAAGTGCATGTTGCAAATATACACTCCAAACTCTTTACATATGTGGTAAGCATTGCTTTTCACCTGCAAGTGTTCATTTAAGAAGCTGACATAGAGAAAGCATCCATTTGCTGGTTCACTCCCCAGATGGCTGGGGCTGGACTGGGGGGCTGAAGCCAGAAACCCAGAACCCAGTGCAGGTCTGTGAGGAGGCAAGAACCCAGTGACTTGAGCCATCACTACTACCCCACCCCCCGGGGTCATTCGGCAGGCAGCTGGCATCAGAAGCTGGCCTCAGGAACTGAACCTATGCATGCTGATGTGAGACACAGGTTTCTTGACCACTACACCAAATGCTCAGGCAGATAAAGAGGCTAAATAATTTGCTAAACCTCATGGGAAGTGGCAGACAGGTGATTTCAACTGGGGCAGTGTCCCAGAGGACCTGTGCTCCCACCTCCTCTGGCTCAGTGCTCATCAGGGCTGTGTGTCACAGGGCAGAGAAGTGCCTGTCCTGTTCATGGCCGTGTCCTGGCACCCAGCATGAAGCACACAGTAGGCATGTGACATGTGTTCTATCACTCCTGTCCGTGTGCCTGGCATGGAGAGCCAGCTGCTCGAGCACCAGCTGTCCGTGCCTCAGTCTCCTTGCCCGTCCCGGCTCTGAGTGGTCCTGCATGGTGGGAGGGAGGCCTACCAGGTTGGGTGATAGTGCTCTCTTCCCTCCACAGAGACCCTTCCTCGGGCAGCGCCAGC
This sequence comes from Ochotona princeps, assembly GCF_030435755.1. Lineage (NCBI taxonomy): Eukaryota > Metazoa > Chordata > Mammalia > Lagomorpha > Ochotonidae > Ochotona > Ochotona princeps. Next base: position 93,718,672 of record NC_080833.1, read on the forward strand.
ACCACACGTGTCCCTGCTCGCCCAAGCTGCTCTGTTCCAGGTTCCTGGATGGCAGGTACCGCTGTTCGGCAGACCTGAAGAGAATCAACTTGTAGAGCTCCCAGTACTCAGGCCACGCACCGGGCCTCCGCCCCCAGCACTGCCTGGACAGTCCACCATGCTCCTGCTCCCCTCAGCTGCTCTGGTCCACAGTGCTCACCTGGTGCCCCCGCCCTGGACACACCCAGGTGCACCAGGTGCACACATCTCCCTCGAGGTGTGGCCCATCAGGCTGGCCTGAGGCTGGCCCAGGGTGGGGCTGTGGCCCTGGGGAACAGCCGCTGGGTCCCATCCCTGCTGGGAGGTTGCAGGTGGCAGACAATGGCCCTCAGCTCCTCCTTGCATGCGTCCTTCTCCCTGACTCCCACATCCGGAGCACAGATTCTGGGGAGGATTGTCAGGGACACAGGTCCCGGTTTCACCTGGACCTGAGCTCGGGCACTTGCTTGTGGCCGGCTTAGTCCTTATTTGTAGACTTTGGGCCCTGGTTGGCGGTGGCCAGTTCCTCCTGGCAGTGTGGGGAACCAGGAAGATCTGTTGGATTCCTGATGGCTGTCAGCCCAGCCAGCCTGAGCCTGGGATCTCGGATCTGCGGCTTGTGCCCCATGACCCGTGCCTGGGGTTCACTGGCCTTCACCAGTGAACCGTGGGAGCCCCCACTTCCCACTGCCTCCCCGTTAATCACAATGCAGTGGGTTCCACATGACGTGACAGCTCCTTTGCTAGGATCAGCCACTTGGCCTGGTAGCTGGAGGGGGACCAGGACCAGGGCAGGGGCCGAAAGTGCCTTGGTTTTCAGGCAAGCAGGCTGTTGCTGGCTTGGGAATAAAACTGTTCACCCAGCAGTGCTGGTCTTTGGCTGGGGGAGGGGAGGTTGCACCCTGGGATGGCAGGGGTGCCAGGGGGTGTGCCCTGAGGGTGGGGTTGAGAGATGGATGGCAGGGCCCAGTGTCCAACTGGCAGCCTGGGTGGCCTTGCACAGCAAGAGGACTTGTGGGTCGGCTTGAAGCTGCCAGGTGGCAGCTCTAATGGCTGTCCAGAGGGGCCGCTGGCAGGCTCGGGGATGTGGGGGGATTTGGGACCAATCAACTCCCTGCTGAGCCTGCTGGGCTGGCTTCAAACTCTCACTTCTGCAGTTTCTGGTCTTGTGTTGTTAAATACATGCCCCACCGCCTCCTGGGGGACAGTGCTTTCCAAGCAGCAGGTGCACGCGAGGTCTTGACCTCTCAGTTCTCAGATGCTTCCTGGAGGCCGCACCGTGCAGCTCAGGGGTGCCTGGGAGGGTGTTCACCCCTGGTGCCCCGCCACCTGCTCCAGGACCACGGCCTTCCCCCCGACCCGAGGCGCTTTATCACCTGGTCCTTTCCAGCGCTGGAGGCCGCCCTCACCCATCCTTCATGGAGCCTCCACCATGCGCTTCCGCCTCGCCAGGTCCCTGCCCGGGAGCACTGTCTGCAGACACCCCCTCGCGGGCTGAACCACCGAGGTGACTCATTTGTCAAAAGCCGAATTTTGAGGAATGGATCGTTAGTGTCTGTCCCAGCCGCGAAGGGAGACGAGAAGCTACATAAAATATATTCACTATATTCAGGAATATGTCTTTCACACATATAGTTATCGAAAAGACTTCATGGGTAAGGGTACGATATCCCTAAGAAATGTATCTGTAAGAATCAGATGAGGTGAAACTGACAGGCCTTGGAACCCATCCTTTGCCTCCGGCCGTTTCCAACTGGTGGTGTCTGGTGCCATCTAGTGGCTGAAATGAGAATAGTAAGGCGTGCAAAGACGCCACGTTGGGAGCTGAGATCCCAGACACCTGGGAGGGTCACACAGCTGGCCCTAGCAGCCTTTCGCATGGAACAAGACTGCACGTGGCGGCGGCGGGCGGCCAGAGCACAGAAAAGGTCCCGGGACCACCCTGTGGGTGTCCCACCTGAATATAGCAGACAGGCGCGGGATGGCAGTGGGCACAGTTCCAACTGGCCAAAACTGCAAGGCTGGGTTACGTGGGCGGCTGTGGTTCCAATACGGCCGTTTGCCTCCCGGCCCCAAGGCAGTGAGACCAAGGTAGGGACAAGGAGCTCCCAGGATCAGGGAGCTGCTTTACTGGGGAGGGGCTGGGGGAGCTCAGGCTGTGCTTTCTCCCTCATGCCCTCCACAGCGACAACCCCGAGGGTCCTACTCAGCAACTTAAGCTGGATCAGCTCTCAGACTGGGGCCAAGTGTGAACCTGGGGCATTTTCCTAGGGCATCTTCCTGGGGCATTTGAGTGGACCACTCCCACGGAGGGGCAGGGAGTGAGGCATGGGGCTCCTGAGGTATGCTCTAGCAGAATTCTTGCTGATCAAGGACTGGACGGCAAAGCACAGAACTTCAACAAACAGCACCCGTTTTAACCCACGATGGCTTCCCAATGGATGTTGTTGCCAGAAAAAGGAAGGCAGCTCTGACTCTTGCTGCAGTGTGGATGGCCTTGGAAACCCCATGCTCGGGGTTGGGGGTAGCAGCTGTGTACTGGCCAGAATGGGGCAGTCCATGGGGACGAAAGTCGGTCGGTGGGGAGCAGGACTGGGCTGGAGGAGTGGCTCATTACGCATTCTGAGCTGCTTTTCTGGGTATTCTCTGACACATGCTGTGGGGATGGTAGCACAACCCTGTGACTATCCTAATAATTGTACATTTTATTTTTATTTTGAAAGTCAGAGTGTTTGGAAGACAATGGAGGAGAGAGAGAAAGAAAGATCTTCCATTTGCTGGTTCATGCCCAAAATGATTACATAGATCAGAACTGAGCCAGGAGCGTCTTCCTGGTTTCCCACTTGGATGCAGGGGCCCAAGCCCTGACCCACCACCCCTCTGCTGCTTTCCCAATTGCATTAACATAGAGCTGGATCAGAAGTGGAGCAGCCTGGTCACCAACTGACACCCCATTTACAGGGAATGTACCCAGTACATCACAATGCCAGCCCTGATGTATACTTTATAATTTTTTTGAAATAAAGATTTGTTTTTGCTTGAAAAACATTGGTATAGACAGAAGGAGAGAGAGAGAGGGAGAAAGATCTCCATCCACTGGTTCACTCCTCAAATGGCTTAGATAGCCAGAATTGAACCTATTCAAAAGCAGGAGTTGCTTCCGGGTCTCCTACATGGATGCAGGGTCCCAAGGCTTTGGGCTGTCCTTGACTGCTATCCCAGGCCACAAGCAGGGAGCTGGATGGGAAGCAGGGCCGCTTGGATGAGAACTGGCTCCCGCATGGGAACCCAGCGCGTGCAAGGCAAGGACTTTAGCTGCTAGGCTACCATGCCGGGCCCAAGATGTCTCCTCGCTCATCCTGAGTCAGTGAAGGAAAGATCCTGTACCCTTCCCCATTGTTTGGCCTCTTCTGGGCCTGCAAAAGGGAGTAGTTATATGCTACCATCCCCAAGTCTCAAGTGAGAGGTGTACATCCCTGGGAAAGGGTCATTTGATTGACAGGTAGGACAGTATTGCATAGGGAAGGGAGGTATGGCTTCCAGTTCATGACTCTAAGTTAGCTACCTGCCTGTCCCAGTTCATTCGCTCTTCAGAGATCTCTGACCCTTATTATGGGTTGTTGAAGGATGTGGATTCATCTTCTCATCTGTAATTACTTCCTGCTGATTAGGGGTATTAGCCTTGCATGTCCCAGGTTTGGAAATCTCTTCCTATCTCATTTAATGGGTCCATCTCACGAGCCACAGAAATTCCAGCTGGTGTCCATTTGTGTTCCTCGCATTGTCATCACCAAACTGAGAAGTTGCTGGCTTTTTTTTTTGTCTGTTGAAGCAGCATCTGAAGTTGTCGACTGGTTCACATCCCTGGGATCTGGTTCCTGAAATCACAGATCCTGTTGCATTTGGGACCAAATGGACATGGAGGCCCAGGTTTCTTGACAATGCCAAAGGCCATCGGTGCCCTTTGCCCTCAGGACACCAGCCTCAGGACCCTGGCCAGTGTGGTGGTAGGACCCCTGCGGCTCCTGGCCTGCTGGCTTCTAGGTAAATGTGGTGGCATTATGCAGGTACAGCTAGCCTAGGACCCCAGTGTCGGACTCCTGTCCTGCCACAGGCCCTTAGTGGTACCCCATCCCTCGCCACGGGACCCTGGCCTCAGACCCCTGATCTAGTTTGGCGCTGTGCCACAGGAGTGGCTGCTAAGGACCCAGGAGGCCGCTGGCCTGCCTGGCCCTGGCCTCACGCAGTGGTACAGTGGTGGAGGCCAGGTAGATGTGGCCTGCCTAGGAGCTGTGCGTCTGGTCCCTCACCTGTCAGTCTTGCCTAGCACCTGTCAGACCCCTGGTCTGCTCAAGGCTAACATTGGAGCATGCCTCCTACCCTTCCATTCCAGGCCTAGCATGACCTGCCTGAGGACTGAAAGTCTGGATTTTTAGGTCTCTTCCTGCACAAGTCACACTCTCAGATTTAAGGTGGTAGCACAGGCAACTGTTAAGCAGAGTTGGCATGGACCAGACCCAGAATGCCAGTCAGCTGTTGGCTGCTTTTCTTTTCTTTTTTTTTGTTTTTACAGATTTATTTATTTATTACAAAGACAGATATACAGAGAGGATGAGAGACAGAGAGGAAACTCTTCCGTCCGATGGTTCACTCCCCAAGTGAGCCGCAATGGGCCAGTGCGCGCCGATCCGAAGCCGGGAACCTGGAACCTCTTCCAGGTCTCCCACGCGGGTGCAGGGTCCCAATGCATTGGGCCGTCCTCGACTGCTTTCCCAGGCCACAAGCAGGGAGCTGGATGGGAAGTGGAGCTGCCGGGATTAGAACCGGCGCCCATATGGGATCCCGGGGCGTTCAAGGCGAGGACTTTAGCTGCTAGGCCACGCCGCCGGGCCCTTGGCTGCTTTTCTTCCAGCACTGTCACACTTGCCTGGGTACACGGCAACCTAGGCAGCTGTCTACAGCTGGGGCTGGCTCAGCTTCTGACCAGCTGTAGCTAAGCCAGGACTTTGGTCAAATGCCTCAGCCCTCTGCAAAATGTTAATAAGCAGAGCATGATGGGAGATCAGGACATGCAGAAGTTCTATGGAGATTTTTTTAAATTTTATTTTATTTATTTGAAAGGGAGAGAAAGAGAGAGAGAGAGAGGGAGAGAGAGAGAGTCCATTTGTTGGTTCACTCCCTAATGGCTGCAGTGGTTAAGGTTGGGCAGGCTAAAGCCAGGAACCTCGAACTTCATCCAGACCTCCCATATGAGTAAAAGGGGCCAAACAGTTGGGCCATCTTCTGCTGCTGTCCCAGGAGTGTTAGCAGGGAGCTGGACTGGAAGAGGTGCTCATTGGAAATGCCAGTGTCAGGGTGGTAGCTTAGCTTGCTGCAGCACAATGTGGGCCCCACTGTGGGAATGTCCTAGGTCTTTTTATTTATTCATGAAGGCATACAGACAGCCAGTCCCAGGCTGCATCTACCACATGTCAGTGCTCCGGTAACCGGTTCGCTGTGCCAGCGCTACCTGGAAGCAGTGGCACACGTCGACTGGCACCGTGAGAGGAAGGCCCCATCGGTGCTGGCCATGTTGTGCTGCTGTTCTCTGTGGAGACGCACAGGTTCCTATGGGCAGACGCGATAACAGCCGCATTTGAGAACACTGATAGGCAAATCTTATCGAAGCACTTCTGAGAACCTCGTTCCAACAATGAGTCACTATTGCAGAGAATGGAGTATTTGCTCAGCATGGGCTGGGAGCTGGATGCCCCCATGCTGGTTTTTTTTGTTGTTTGTTTGTTTGTTTGTTTTCTAGGAAAAACCATAAGGGAGTGGGCCCTGCCTGCTGTCCTGGCCTTTTCTCAGATGGTGTTCACAACAACCTCCCCACCCACTCCCAAAGCTTCTGTGGTCCTGTGGCCGTCCACAGGAGTGGGCAGTGCTGCCCACTCTCCCCCACCCCTAGCCACAGGCATGTCCTGAGCTCTGGGGTGCATGAAAGATGTGAATATGCTGGTTTCTGCATGGTCACGGGGGAGTCTGACTCCAAAGCCCCTGGCCCCAGCTGTGACCACTGTGTGGGTGGTCTCTGTACCTCCCTCCTCCCGGCCCCTGCCAGAAGCGCTGTCCGATCTGTCAGCCGGTCCCCGCCTCTGAGGGTGTCAGTGAAACTAGAGGAGCCGTCTAGCTGCCTTCCCAGCAGCCGAGAGGCTGGTTCCCATTAGGAAGAGCAGGGCCTAGCTGGGGTGTGGTCCTAGTACTTGCTAACACAAAGACTGTGGGGCCACGGGAGGCGGGAGGGGCAGGGCAGTGAAGGCCCGGGGCTGTGCCCGCTCAGAGTGGGTTTCAGAGTGGCTATTGCTGTCTTTGAGAAAAACCTCAGTTGCCAGCATGACCAAAGGGGGAAAAAGTTCAAAGCAACTGGGGCTGGGCAGCTGGGCAACTGGCAGCTGGACAGCTGGCCAGGAGGGCAGGATTTTCCATTTCCTGGATGTTGCAGGTGACCTGGCCAGGTTGACTGCTCCGAGCCCTTGAGCCAGGAGACAAATATGTGGCCCACACACACGGCCCCATCTGGAACCCAGCTGGCCGAGGGTGAGACTGGAGCCGCCCTGTGGGACTCTGAGTGCCAGGGTGTCAGGGTTACAACCCCCTAGAGGAGTTTTCTCAAGAAAGCTGCTGGTGGGGGTGGGGAGTGACTCGATGTGTGTTGTCCAACAGGGACTCCCTGCTGTCAGCATGGCCTCCCCTGGGCTCAACTGCTTTCCAGAAAGGACCTTGAGAAGGGAGTAGTCTCAGAGGATGGGAACTGAGCAAGGTGGCCAAGCCCCAGCACAGGAAAGGTGGGAGACGAGGTCCTTGCTTAGCCTTGGGTCATAGTCTTGGCTGGATGAGGCCATGGGGGGTAGGTGGCAGCTGGGAAATGAGCGAGCCAGGAATGGGGGGGCCCAGTCTCAGGAAGCTCTTCGGCCTGGGGCCTGTGAGGGCCTCTGCTGGTGGACAGTGTGGCTCAGGGCCATCACATCCCTGCATTGTGCTAGGGGGACACGAGGATGCAGCTGCACTCCCAGTGGGCCTGGAGACAGCCAGGAGTGGGGCTGCATGCTGTCCCCGTGTCTCTTGCCCTCTTTCTCAGTCTCCGGCTGCCTCATTTCCCACCCACTTGCCTTATCATGGGACATCTCTTCCTGCTCTGCTCTGCTCGCTCGCTCTCTCTCTCTCTCTCTCTCCTCCTGGTGGTCCCCGTCTCTCATGGTGGTTCTGGGCCCAGAACTTCAGATTCCCTTCTCCACAGCTGAGAAACAGCCCTGCTTTTTAAAGGGGTCCTTCTTCCATCAGTAACATTGTCCAGCACCCCAGGACCCGAGCCCTAGCCCACTGCTACTGGATCCCAATTTCTGGAGAAAGATTCTGAGAAACTGGAATGTTAGCAGTGTGAGGGATGGTGGAATAATTAAGCAAGGAGATAGGAAACTGTACTGGGGTTGGATCCCGCCTCTGTCCACCACCTGCCAGCTGTTGGGCCTTGCAGAATTAGCTCCTCTAACCTCAGTTTCCTCTTTGGTAAAATGAGGTCTTTATGGATGTGCCAGTGTTGCCAGGAGGACAGCAGGAGAGGGGGCAGCCTGGGTCTAGACAGGGCCAGGCTTTGGCAGCTGGGCACTGCCCCCGAGGCTGAACTCCTGTAGTGAGGGGTGGCTTTCAGCTAAGGAAGCAACTTCCCGTTGTGTTTACAGAGTGGGCCTCATCCGCCCCAGCTCCTCACTCTCCAGGGGGAAGCAGGCAGAGCTCTCTTGGCTCACCTACTGCCACCCCCTCCCCACCACCGTAGGACTACTGCCAAACCCTCAACAGGCTTACCCAGGGTTTGGCTGCCCGTAAGAGTCCTCTGCCTGTGTAGGTCATCCGTGGAGTCGGTGGGTACAGGGCAAGGCTGAGACAAAGTCAGGGACGCGCGTTGATAGCACAGGAGTTTGTTTCAAAGAAGTGACACCAGATGCCAAGTTGGAAGTTGAGAGAGAAACAAGCATTACTGGAAATTCGTGTCACCAGTGATATTTTTAACATACATTCTTCGCAGAGGAGAAAATTCCTCTTTTTTTTTTTTTTTTTTTTAAGATTTATTTTATTATTATTACAAAGTCAGATATACTGAGAGGAGGAGAGATAGAGAGGAAGTGGAGCTGCCGGGATTAGAACCAGCGGCCATATGGGATCAAGGCGAGGACCTTAGCCACTAGGCCACACTGCCAAGCCCGAAAATTCCTCTTAATTGACATTGCTGGGTGTGGCAGTCCTGCTTAGGGGTGTGGGCTCACCACAGAGCTGTGAGGGTAGCTTTGGGTGAAACTCTAAAGAGGATTAGCAAAGCACAAGGCAAATTCTTTGGGAGTGGGAGGGTCCCACCAGGGTCTGTGGAGCTCCCTGGAGAATGGGGTTGTGGGGTCATGCAGGGCCTCCCCACTGCCACTGTCTCCCTTCAGGTCCCCTGCTCTGGCTCTGGGCTGGTCCAGGCTGGAGATGGCCCTGATGGGGTCCATCAACACCTGGGAGCCTGGAGACTCCTTTAGTCTGGGCTCTGTCAAACATGAAAGGGCCCACACCCCAAGATTGCCCCGGGATAGAAGTGGGGGCTTGCCCCCCCCCGGATCTGCCTTCTTGCATCTGTGCAGAGAAAAGCTAAGCCAAATGGCTGCCTTAATTACGATTTTTCCATGTTTCCCCAGGTCTGTGGACAACCCTGAGTCTAGGTCCCCTGTGACCACTTCCCAGGGCCTCCACCATGCCCTCCTCGGGGTGGCCCTGGATACTGGAGCTCGAATCCTAACTGCAGAGAAACTGCTTGGTTTGTATACTGTTGGTTTGCATGGTGCTGCAAAACAGCAACAAAGGGAGAGGGAATTAAAGTAATTGCTTATTTGCATCTTTTGGATATTCATGCATAAATTAGCACTTCAACAAATCCCCAGCGCCTCAAAGGCTTGTGATATGATATCTGCCTGCTCCATGGTCTGCTAAGACCAGAAATCATCTGGGTGCCTCTGGCAGCTGTTTCCCTTCCCTGGCATTTGGGCTTCCTCCTCACACCTAGGTTCCTGAACAGGCCACACCAGACAGGTTGTGGGTTCTGGACTGAGATCCTATCACCTCGTCATTGACGTAGGAGCTGGGTCAGTGCCTTCACTGCTTCATGCTTCCTCATTTGTGTGATGTGGGTGATGGCAGGCAGCTTGTCTGTATGCCTAGGATTGCATGGGAGCAGAGGAAAAAAAAAAGCTTGCATGTATTGAGCACCTGCTACCTGCCAGGGGCCTCATCTGACCTCTCTGATCATCACAGAAATCTCTCAAGTGGGAGGTGTTCACAGCTGAGGATGATGAGGCTGGGAAGGGGACATGGCAGAGCTCAGGGCACAACAGGGGTGCTAGGCACGTTGTGGACACTCAGGTCTTCTTGCTCTTATTCTCTATAACCCTGCCTTTCAAATAAGGAACTCAGTCTTCAAAAAAGAATAGTCTTCTGTGTGTAGAGACCCTACGTGTTTGGCCATTCACCTGTTGAGGATGCCTGGGTTGCTTCATCTTGTTGTGTGTCAGTGCTCTCCAGAGAGACAGAATCTGCAGGGATGTATACCCAGAAAGGTGAGAGGGAGTTGATGAAGGAAATTGGCTCCGGTGACTGTGGCAACTGGGAAGTCCCACTGACATGGGCTAGGTAGGATGATGGGTTGGAAGCCACACTTCCTCCACCTGTGTAATCCTATCCACCAACCTGTTAGCCAAGTGACTCCTTCTCAGCGGATAGCTCCCGTTACCTGGGAACTGAGGGGGATGGTATCATGTAGCTTGAATCCTGTAAGGGCCTGTGCCAATGATGGGTTCGCTCTCTTTCTGGGGGTGCAGATGAGGTAGACAGAAACTACTCTCCAACCTTTCCCTTCCTTGCCGCCCAGTCTATCTCTGAACATGGCCCACATGTCTGCAGTTTCCTCACATTTCTAATAAACACTTTGTAAGCTGTATTTGTGTCTGTGCTTTAAATGTTTAGGTAAGAAGCAAGAACCTAGGAAGTAAATATTGGATCCAAACTTAGACCACAATACTACGCCAGGTTGTCTGCAGGCTGGAGACCCTGGGATGCGAGAAGCTCACGTGACCTCAGTCCCCATCCCAGGCCTCTGCCCCAGGAAAGCCCAGGGTGGAGCTCTCAGTTAAAGGCCAAAGCCTGACTGCTTTGGGCATTAAGGGTTTAAGTCCGGGAGTCCAAGGGCCCATGACTGATGTCCAAGGCAGGTATGGATAGGGTCCCAAGTCACTCTTTATATTTAGTCTTTCCAGATCCTAGTCCACTAATGGCGCTGCCTACAGCAAGGCTGGCTGTTCCCATGCACAGGCTAAGCTCATCAGGGAGCACCCCAAAATAACCAGGTTTCTAGGTATTCAAAATAACCAAAAGACACTCCCAAAATAACCAGGTTTCTAGGTATTTCAGAACCCAGCTAAGTTGATCTCTGAAATGAATCCAGTGACTAGCGTTGCTATGGATGCTAACATACAAACATCTGTGAGAATCCTTGCTTCCAGGTTTTTGGAGTGTGCACCCAGAAATGGAATTGTGGCTCCTACGGTCACTGAAAATCAGAGTTTTGGAGGAAACACCATGCTGTTTGCCGCAGTGGCTGCCGCAGGAGGGGCAGGCTGTGTAGGGTCAAGGCCCTAGATGTCAGAGCATCAGGGAGGCAGAAAGCAGAGAAAAGAGGTCAATATCCCAGCTCAACCCAGGACAAGCCCCCTGCCCTCTAAGATAGAGACAAGAGCTCTGTTCTTTTTGCTATCACAGCACTTATCTATCAGCCCACTAAAGGATTCATTTACTGAACTAAATTCTCTCACTGGACTACCAGCCCCTTGAGGGCAGGGAGACTACCTTGCTCACCTCTATGCACTCAGTACTTGGCTCAACTCATCGGCAGAGGGAAGCAGGTGTAGCCGAAAAGAGGCACAGGCCACTGAAGGTCCATGTTGTCACCGGGGCACTTATTCCCCAGGCTCACCCACTAGAAGCTCCTTCTGGAAAGGAAGTTTCACAGCCCCTCATCTGCTTCCTTCTTGAGTGTATTTACTTGTTACATGAATGAGGGAGTGTCTGTTATAGGTCAAGCATTGTTCTAGGTGTTCAGATGAGACAAAATTCCCACCCTTAAGCTTATAATCCAAGAGGAGGCATGTAGTAAGTCAACCACCACCTGACAGAGAGTGGCTCATGCCAAGAACGTTCAAAGTCAAGAAGCACACTGTGGTGGGCATAGAGTCGATTGTCATTGCGGATGCTGTGGGGTGGGTCAACAGTGTCTGACTGTTGATGTCTAATCCAGAGGCACAGAAGAGCAGTGCCAATTTCCCAGTATTCCTGGTAGCTATCTGGAGGCCTCACATGTGAAATGAAGCTCTAGAGAATCCATTATGAGCAGAAGCCTGGTGGCTCTTCTTACCATTTTGGTATTGGACGTGATGACCCATGCTGGGGAAATTTGACCCATTGGCCAAATGCATTGCAGTGGTGCCCATTGGCTGAGTGCCACATTCCCTTAGAATGGTTATTTCTTGAGAAAAATAAGCACACAATCACTTGAACCTCTGTATCAGGCTTTCTGTGATTTGCAGCCAAGTTCACTCAGAGCTTGTCTAGCAGGAGATACAAAAAAAGGCTTCACACATGACTTGCCTTTTGAGAAACACCTTGAAAGAGAGTCCTTGAAAGGAAAGAACGTCAGGGCTGAGGCAGGGCCTGGGTGAAGGTACAGTGTGGGGAAGAGTGCAGAGTGCATGCTGCCCTGCAAAGAATCTGAAGAAGCCTGGTGTGTGGTCATTGCTGCCTTTGGTGCCTTACACTAAAAACCTCAGTGTGCCTGATGTGTGTGCACACCTGTGTGTGTATCTGTGTGTGTGCACATGAATCTAGATAGGGAGTCATGGGGATGCTGAGGTCTCTGTCACATCTGTCTGCTGTGTGATTGTGTAACAACAGACAACAGACAGCGGACACAGCTGTGTACTTAGACACAAAATTACAAATTTTGTACAGGTGTAGTATGTCATGAAGTATCATTATTCTTTATTTTTCTCAGCCATTTAAAAGGATGCAAACTTTCCCTGGCTCTCAGGTCACAGAGAGGCAGGCAGAAGGCCCATTTAGGTCCAGAACATGTTACTCCAAAAGGTGACAATCTCATTCATGAATGAAGTACATGTAAGGGGAAGGACCTTGGCAGGGCCTTTGCATCTTACCAGTAGAACAGGGCTAGCTCCCTGACAGTGTGAGTCAGCATGTGTGATGGTGCCACAGCAGCCTCAGGATTGTCTCCATTGGGCCAGGAGCTTCTCCCAGATGGGGCGTCTAAAGGGGAGAATGTGCCAGGTAGGAAGACAGAGACTCCCGTGTCCTGACGGGGCGGGCTGAGTGAGTGCATGGTGTCTTTTTTGAACATTGCAGAGCTGAGATAGGGAAGGTCCTGGGACAGGACTCATGGTGGTCAGGAAGCAGGAACACGGTTTGTAGCCAATGCTGAGCCACTGACCAAATGAGCTCCAGAGGCACCCAGCAGCCTGGGCGGGGACAGCAAAACCCAGCAGGCCTGGCCATGTGACTTGTCACTCTGCAGTCTCGTGGAGCCAGCAATGTCTCTGGGGAACTGCACAAGTGGAATGATCAACTTGCTGCCTCGCCTAGGGGGCTGAAGGCCCGCTGTGGGCCTCTGCTGTCACGTAGGCCAGAAGACAATTGTTGCTTTATACACATTTGAGGTTTGGAGAGGATCCATGACCCTGTAGATCCCATGTTTTGCAGTGCAGAAAGCAAGGTTGAGGAGTGATAGACCTCTCAGAGGCTCACTTGACTGCAATCATCTGTAACTTATAACAGCAGAAGACGGACTCAGGGCAGCACTTGCTATTTTTTCTTTTGTTTTTCTAGAGACTTATTTATTGTACTTGCAAGTCACATTTACAGACAGAGAGAGGGAGAAGTACACAGAGAGATCTTCCATCTGGTAGCTCACTTCTCCAAGTGGTTGCAACAGCCAGCGCAGAGCTGAGCTGAAGCCAGGAGCCAGTAGTTTCTTCTGAGTCTCCCATATGGGTGCAGGAGACCAAGAACTTACGCCATCCTCCTCTGTTGCTTTCTTAGACTGATACACAGGGAGCTGGATAGGAACTGCTGCAGCAAGGATTCGAACTAGTACCCATGTGGGATGAAGGCACTTCAGGTAGAGGATTAGCCTGACATGTCACTGCATTGGCCACTCTTTCTTAAATGAATATTTAAGGGAAATCTTTTTATTAGAAAGGCAGAGACAGAAAGAGAGAGTGTGAATCTTCTGTCCAGTGGTTCATTCAACAATGCCTTTAACAACTCAATCTGGGTCTCTCATGTGGGTGACAGGATGCAAGTACTTGGGACCTGCTGCCTCCCAGGACACATGTTAGCAGGAAGCTGGAGTCAGGGCTCAGAAGCTCTGATATGGGACACAGGTTCCCAAGTGTCTTAATCACAGCACAAAATTGTCATTCTACCTCATTACTCCATATGATCATTATTTTTTAATTTACTTTTATTTTTGATGATCTCTACATAATTGATTAGGGTGAGAAGAGTTGAGGATTAGGGGAAGTGGGTGAGACCATAGTTTCCAAATTTTCTTTTTCATCCTCCTGTATCTGGGGGAAGGGGAGAGATAAGAGGAGTAGCTGCACCCAGCCTCCCAAATGCCTCAGTGCCCGGGAATGGAGAATAGCCACCCAACATCATCCCAGGGTCCCTGATGTGGAGCATGCTCCAAGGGTTCTGCTTAAGTGGTTTAGGTCTGAAATTCTGTTGATCTCAACAATCCAACGATGAGGAAATACTTCCAAGGTCCATTAACTGACATAGTCCACCTTAGAGTCTCCATTTGTCCAGATATTTGCCAACAATGCTTGACTGGGGTAGTTGACCAGTTTTTTTTTGTGCCCTCCTTCCTCTGCCATGGTACCAGATGTCCTCTGTAGGTCCCAATGGACTGCCATTTCCTCCATGTGCATCTGGGCACGCAATCCACTGCTTCATCTTAGCCACTGAGGAGCCCCAGTCCTGACACATGCACTCCATGGTCAGTCTACAGATCCTGCAATTCTCCCCATGGTTGGAGTTCTGAGTCCAGTAGTTCAGTTGGTGGGATTTCCAAAGAAACCTCATCTGAGGTGATCCCAAACCTGACTCTGTGTGTGTTTGCCAGTACAGGATCTGGCTCAGTCTGTCACCCACATCAGCCTATGCACACACTGGTAGTTATACTTGCTGGGTCAGTTTGTTTCCAGCCCCAATCAATAGCTGCTGCAGCCCAGCCCAACCCAGCTCGCCACACACTCAGCTCTCATGTATACCAGCAGGAACTGCAGCCTAGTCGGAGCAACCCCCAGTAACCCTCACCAGTCCTGGCCCCAGACCTGGTTCTTGTGATTGCCTGTATGTGCAGTGGACTGGTCCAGTCTGTCCCATATCCCACTCAGCTCTCATACACATCAGTGCACATTGGAGTCTAGTTCAGCCTAACCAACCCCACTATCCAGCCCACACTCATGTCAGCAGGTGTCACCATCTGTCTAGCCAGGCCCATCCACAGCACTGGTTCTCATGCTCACCAGTCAGAGTTGTAACCCATCAGAGAGGTGCCCACAATTTCCCTATTGGGCCCACTCCCAGTCATGAACCTTGCAGGTGGTTCTGCAGTCTAGCTTGACAGGATTGTCCCCTAGTTCCAGCACTTGCCAGTGGATGCTGCAGCAAAGCCCAATTGGCCTATACTTACTCTGGCTCATTCTCGCATCAGTGGGTACAGATGGTTAGCCAAGCCTGGCTCTCCTCCTAATCCAGCTCACATGCAGGCCAACAGGTGATGTAGCCCTGCCCAGCTGGATCTGGCCCCAGTCCCAGTTCTCATGCTCACTAGTGGGAACATTGGCTCAGCAGGGGAGTCTGCACTGCCCCCCATCAGGCTTACACCCTCCCCCCAGGTCTCACGTGTACTGGTGGGTGCTGTGGCCCACTCTTGCATGACCTACCTCACTTCGGCATTTATTGGTGGGTACTACAGCCCAGCCCGACCCGGCCTGGTCCAGTCTGTGCTTGGTTCCAGCTCAAGCTGCTGGATGCTATAGCCTAGTCCAACCCAGCCAGTCCCCACTCCCAGCCATAACGTGAACTGGCTGGTGTTGCAGCCCGACCCAGCCTGTCCTGTACGTAGTCTTGGTTCTCAGATCTACCAGCCTGGCCTGCCCCCAGACTGACCCACACGTATGCTGGTGGACACTGTAACCTGTCGTTGTCTGGGCTGCTGCCAGCCTTGATTCTTGTACTCACCTGCAGGGACTGCATCGTGACAGAGGAGTTCCCCAAGCTCCTCTATCAGGTCTCCTCCCAGTGGCAGATCTCATGTACTTGGGTGGGCTCTTGGCCCAGACTGACTTAGCCCACCTTCTGTCCTGGCAGGAACAGTAGTCTTGCCTGACTGGCCACACATATTTCGGTACAGCCCAGCCATACCCGGTCCATGCCCAGAGATAGCTCTTGCATGGTTCAGCTGGTGCCGAGACCTAGCCCATCCTATCCTATACCCACCCTGGCTCTTACGAGCACTAGTGGGTGCTGGAGTCTAGCCCAGTCTGGTGTACCCCAGACCCAGTCCACACCCATGCCAAGAAACACTACAGCCACATCAATTCCCAAATCAACGACCCCTTTCTGGCCTCCATGCTTACCAGTGAGAATCACAACCTAGCTAGGGTGTCCCCTCAGCTCCCTAACTAGGCCTGTTCCCAGACATAGACCGTGTTTGTGCTAGTAGCTACTTGAACCAGGCTCAGAACAGCCCATACACCATCCTGGCCTCCACCATTGGATGCTTCAGCCCGGCCTGTCTTAGCCTGCTCCTAGTCTCAATTCTTGCTGGCAAATGCTGCAGCCTACTCCCATCCCTGGCTCATGTAAAGTGGCAGGTGAGTTAGTCTAGCCTGGCATGACCCGCAGCCCAGCCTGACTCCAGGACATGCTAGTGTGCTAAGGTTGGCCAGACCCTGCCCGGTCCAGCCCTTCAGAACCAATCCACACACTTGATGATGGGTGGAGCTATTTTGGCTAGCTTGACCAACACCCAGGCCTGAATCACATGCTCACCAGTGGAAGCTATGGCCCACCAGGGGAATTTCCCAAGTTCCCACACAAGGCCCACTCCCAGATCCAGATCTCATACATGCCAACAGGTGCTATGCCCTTAATTGGCATAGTTTGCCCCCTCCGACCTGGTCTTTGTGTTCGCTGGTAGATGTTGTGGCCCGGCCCACCCTGCACCCTCTTCTTGGGTGTGCCTTGCTTATGCTGCAGCCTGGATCAGCCTGGCCTGTTCACAATCTCAGTACCCATGAATGTCAGAGTGTTCCATGGTCATGCCTATCTCAGCATGTCACTACCCTTCTCTTAAGCAAACCAGTGGAAGCTGCAGTTACACAGGGATGGGCCCACATATCCCCCACAGAATCTGTCCATAGATCTGATTCTCTCAAGTGCTGGTTAGTGACATTGTCCAGCCTAACATTACCCATCCCGTTTCGACTCTCACTGGTAGATACTGTGACCTAGCCTGGCCAGGTAACCCCCAGCCCTAGCTTTAGTGTGTACCAGTGGGTCGTGGTCAGCTCAGGTCTCCCATGTAGGCAGATGCATCTTTTGACCCTTGAAGGTCCTCTAGTTCCCTCCTCCAAAGAACTTGATCTTAGCCCCTGATTTACCTGCAAGTACAGTGGCCTTGGAAGTGTCAATGGAAGTTATTCCTCACCTGTAACACACTCTCTCAGTGGTCTTTCCTCCTGCAGATTCCCAAACCCCCTTCCCTGGGAAATCCACAGTTGCTGCACACCAGCCCGGTCTTCCGAAGCCCAGTCTTCCAGTGTGGTGGTGTGCTGATCTGGAGCTCTGCCCATCGACCAGGTCCCAAGCTTGTGGTGTGAGGACCTTACTCCTCTGCCCACTTAAGTTCCTAACCCATTCAAAGTTCCCCAAGCCTGACCCACCAGCACACCATGCCAGCATGTTAACCTAGGGCTCTCTCCCCACCCCTTCTAGGACCAAGCATGTGGGGAAATCTCCAGGCTCGCTGTGGCTGCCTCGGCTTGAGCCGCCAGGCCCCCTGCAAGCCCATAGCACTGGGACCCCACAAGCCCGCAGCAGGCACAATGGTGGTGGTGGGCACAATGTCTGCATTATTTTTTTAAGATTTACTTTTTATATCTGTTTGAAAGATAGAGTTGCAGAGAGAAGGAGCCACAGAAAGAGGGATAGAGGTCTTCCATCCACTGGTTCAATCCCCAGATGGCTGAAACGGGCAGAGTTGGACTCATCTGAATCCAGGAGCTTCTTCCAGGTCTCCCATGTAGATGTAGGTGCCCAAGCATGTGGTTCATCCTCCGCTGCTTTCCCAGGTGTATTAGCAGGGAGCTAGAGTGGGAGTGGAGTAACCTGGACTCGAACCAGCACGCACATGAGATGCTGGAGCCAAAATCAAAGGCTTAACTTGCTTTGCTATAACAGAATTCTTGCATTTGACCCTCACCCGACCCTTTTAGTATCCTTGTGCATATCCTGTGGGGGAAGAAAGGAAGCCACAAAGGAGTAAGGGTCCCTTACTCAGTATTTGAGCCTAGAACCAGGATGGCCACACCTACACTTCCTAATGGCTGTGCTCCCTCTGCTGCCTGGCCTCCTGGGACAGCACAGGTCTGTCCGGTTCTGTCCCCTCCTGTGGTATTCACGTGGGGATCACATGTGAGATCTACCCCTCAGCTGCCTGCCATCTTCTCAGAGCCTGGATGAAGGAAGCCCTGTGTCCAGGGCAGCTGCACAGACAATGCTGCCTCGTACCAGCTTGCCTGCGGCTCATGTCCAGGAAGAGATTATGCACCTGCCAGGGTGCTGGCCTTTTAGCCGCTTTTGTGGATTAATCCCCAGGCACCAGGAGTAGACACGAAAGGCAGCTCTCCCTACCCGGCACCAGATAACCACTGATGAAATCTTATCAGTGGTTTTTCTAAAAAAAACTTTTTGTAGTTGTTAGCCTGACTCCCACCCCCACCCTACGGATAAGCTCTCCTAAGCTCGGTGAGCTATGGGGCCAGCTTCCAGCACACATCGGAGTGCTTGAGAACAGCCCCAATCTGGTGAGCAAACACAGAATGGTCACAATGAAGGAACTTGGTTCCTGGCTTTGAGGTTGCCCTCCGCAGAAGGAAGTGGAGGTTAACAGTGACGTCCAAGGTCACTGTTCAGGGGGGAGGTTGTGGATGGATATTTGAGCACCTGGTGACCAGAAGTGGAGCGGTGCCAACTTCCTTCCTCCTGGTGGTGCTGATCCTAGCCCTACCTGCTGTAAGTGGAGCCCCATGCACACGGGTATGAGAGTCCCTAGTGGTGTCCAGAGGTAGGAGAGGTGAGCTAGGAGTAGACCTGCCCATAATGCTGGGCACCAGCATTGATGGAATCCCCACAGCACGCAGGACCCTACCGTGTGGTGTGCAGTGCCTTAGATCTGGGAGCTTGTGTTGGTGGCAGGCTCTGCATTCTGGGCAAACTCTCAACTTTTCCTGCGCAGAATGTCTCACAGGTTGTCCAGCAATTCTTTTACTTTCCAAGGAGGCCAGGCAGGTCTTTCCCTAACTAAAGATTTGCTGAGCACCAACTGTGCATAACATGGTGTTGGTGCGGAAAATGTGGGGCATGGGTACAGGGAAGAAAATGGAAAACAAACTCGATTGTGGAGTGCTGGTGTTGCTCTCTGCCTCCCTCACCTCCCTCATTTTAGGAAGCAAAAAAAAAAAAAAAAAAAAAAAAAAAAGACTTTGCTACATCCCAGGCAGCTCCTGGTTGCAAGGAGCAGTAGGGTCCTAGCCTTCTGGGATGCCTGCTGGTCAGCTCTGTGAAGGGACGTGTAAAGACAGCAGTGGACGTCTTCCTGACTTGTCAATTCTCCTGCTGTCTAGCCTCCCACAACACCTTCCTGAGGCCTTGCAGATGGAATGCAGGAGCCTCCAGGGGCTACCCCTTTACTGGACCCGGTGGACCGGAGCCTTCAATGTGCTTGTAGTCTCACATGCCCCAGCTTGCCTTTTCTTCCACCTCCTCTGGCCCGTACCATACAGACACCTGCCTGCAGGGGTTGGGCAGCAAGCATTGTGTTCTCCTGGTCCTGACCCTCTTGCCTGCCTATTTCATCCACCCACTTAATCTTGTCTTCATCCTAATCTTCTGGTTTGTGGCCACCCCTTATCTCTGAACCATACTCCTGTCCCCCAGGTTCACCTAGGTTACAGTTTCATTTGCCTTCTCACCCAACCCCTTCCTTAGGCTTGGATTGGGGAGGTTTACTCAGCTCTGCCCTCTTGATGTGAGCTTCTGGGGAGCTCCCCCTGCACCCTTGACTGGCTCTTGCCTACCTTGCCACTACCAGAGATTGTCGCTGCCGTGCCACCTCCTGCTCTCTGTATGTGACATTTTGTCTCCCCCACCCCTGGTTGCGATTGTGATTATGATTTGCTGTTCACTCCTCAGCTTGCAAATGCCCTTCCAGTGTGGATCATCAATGTCCCTAGGGATGTGTGCACTCAACTTCACCTTCTTTCCTTAGCCCCATGCTCTGTGGAAACACAGAGAACATCTTCCCAGAATCTAGACCCCAAGCCCAGTCCCCAGTGGCAGATAGAACAAACACTTTCTGCCTCAGATGCCACTGTGGGAGGAAACCGAGTCTCCCGAAAATGAGGCTGGAAGGCCTGAACTGGGAGATTCTTGGATAGGGCAGGGAGGTCAGGCCTAGGGATGAGGTCAGACAAGGCCTGTTGGAAGCAGTTCTGCAATTCCCCACTTCCCACCCAGCCCCAGGGCAACAGGTAGAATATGGAACAGGCTCCTGGTAGCAGTCCCACTTGGTTCAAGAAATCCTGTTTGGAAGGGAAAATCAGATCAAAGAGGCCAATGTTGACAAGTCCCAGCCTGAAGATCAGGCATGTATACCCTGTGACTTTGAAGTCCCCAGCGTGGTGGAATTTTCAGCCCTTATCAGTGTGGGTCTCTGATTGGGCGCTGTCTCGCCATGTTTGTCCAGTGGCCTGGAGTCAGGGCTTCCGGCCAGAGGGCCTCTGCGCATTCAATAAAGGCTGCAGGGATGGATGCCAGGGACAGCAGTGACCAGCCCGTGATCCAGGATGAGGTGCCTTGTGGTGCTTCTTGCAGTCCTTGCTCTCTCCCAGGGTGAGGAGATCACCAGGTGAGTGTCAAAGTCCAGTGGAGATCCCATCCCCGGTGTTCCTGCCATTGGGCCCCTGGGGAGTCTTGGGGAGGAATGGCTGCCACTTCCTGGACTAATCCTCCCTTGTCACTCTTGCCTTGGCATGTGGGTACCTCTGCCTGTGTATGCTGTGGTGAGACAGAGCAGATGGGCAGCCCTGGGGAAGAGTAGGGCATGCACGCTAGGGTTGTCTGGTTCTGATCCTCGCTTGGCTCCTTCACCAATGTCACTTTCCTCATCTGTTGTAAAATTAGGATAATAGTTATGTCCACCTCATGGAGATGTTAAGAGGTGCATGTGAGAGTTTGTATTTGCAAACCTGCTTGAGACAGTGCCTGGCACCCTGGAACCACATAAGCATCTGTGAGAATGAAGTTCTCTGTTGTTTCAAGCCCTTTGTGGGTGATGGTGGTTGTGTCTCTAAAAATAATAGCTGATATTTGTCAAGCTGCTTGCTACAAGGTGCCAGGCAATTAGCTGGATCTGTACCTAAGCTGTCACTAATCTCAGGTGTTAGGGAAGCAGTATTTGCATTTCACAGATGAAGAAATTGCTGCTGTTGGTGGGAATGGTAGTGGTGGTGGTATCTCTTTACTGTCCAGAGCAACATGGCTGGAATGAAGGAGCTGGAATTTGGCCCATGGGCTCACAGTTTTAGAATGACATCATACTACCTCCAGTGTTCATCTCTAAGTCTGTCTATACATCCAGTGCAGGGAAGCCTGGGTCCCTCCTCATGGAGGCTGGATCCCTGAGGGGGTCTGAATGACCTCACCCAGTCAGCGCTCTTCACGATGATCCTAAAAATGAGTTCCTGTGGGTACTAGGCATACCAGTGGCCCTAGCATGGGCATTGGGGACAGACCTGGGCCTGAGAATTCTATGGTGCTTGCTGCCTCTGTAGCAGGACTACTCGGTTCCTTCTCTGTCTCCTCCCCGTGACTCACCACCTCTGTCCAACACCTCAGCACCACCAGGTAGTCCCTAGGGAGCCGGCTGAGCTGGGAAGTACTTTGAAGAACTTCCACCCACCGTAGGGCAAAAGCTGCTCAAGGAATGGGGAGAATGGGTTTTTCCAGGGCAGGAGGCTTGGCGTAGTGTGTACTGGGTCCTCTTTAGGCCATGTGGTCCCAAGATGGGGGTAACCCAACCTCTGCACTTGTGTGTGCCCGTGTAGTATGGGACACAGCAAACATTTGGGTGGCAGGTGTGTGGCATTTTTCCAGCTGTGAGCCTTAAAACCCACCAGCTGCAAGGAAATTGCCGGTATAGGAGGACGTTGAGTGAAGTAAGGACAGGTGTCTATCTGTGGACAGGTGGGAGATATGTTTCTCACTTTGGGTGATTGATAGAAGACAACTTGAGTGCTATTGGCCTAGAGCACCATCGATTACCACCAGAAGACTGTACTGGGTACAGTGGCAGCAGCGCTGGGGAGTGACCTCAACGTAGATACCCACCTTCATACGAACTTGCTTCCCATCTCTGCAGGATCCCCCTGCACAAGGGGAAGTCTCTGAGGAAGGCCCTGAAGGAACGTGGCCTTCTGGATGACTTCCTGAAGAAGCACCATGATGCGCTGAGCAAGAATCGCTTCGATGCTGGCAAGGTGGCTAACGAGGCCATGACCAACTACCTGGATGTGAGTGGTGCTCTGGGTTCCTGGGCCCAGGCTTTCCCCCTTTCCTGTCCTCGGCAAGCGCCGCTGACAGCCGGCTGACCCTGCAAAGGCCATGTCAACTGCCTCCAAGGCTCCCACTGCCAGGCCCACCTCGGCTGAGGACAGCTGGTGCCCATGCTGCAGCTGCCCAGGACGCTGCTGCCACCTTCCTCTTTGTTCTTTGCCACCAGGTCCGAGGCAGGAAGGCCCCTTGTACCCTCCCCCTTTCTGGGGCTCCTCTGGCCCTCAACTGTCACTTGTGGCAGGAAACCAACAACCTCTCCCGCTTTCCTGCTTGCATTTCCTTATCTAGGTCATAGCTCCGACAAAGGGTGGGGGAGTAGACAGGGAGAAGGAGGGGACAGCAATAGTTTCAGAGATGCCTCTCCCACCTCCCTGCCGCCCCCCTGCTGACATGTCCATATTCCTGCTGCTCCAGGCAGAGGAGGCCAAGAGAAGGCCCCAGGGTGAAGGACCCTGTCAGGTGTCCTCCCAGATGTCTGCACAGGAAGCCCAGGACCTGATGAACCTGTGCTCACTCCATGCCTAGCACCAACATTCCTGATACCATCTCTCTCTCTCTCGCTGGCCATTGGCCTGACCCTTAGCTGTCTGTTTTTAGCTTCAGTACTTTGGGAAGATCCAGATCGGGACCCCACCCCAGGAGTTCACCGTGCTGTTCGATACGGGCTCCTCAGACCTCTGGGTGCCCTCCATCTACTGCAAGAGTGAAGCCTGCAGTAAGTGCTCCGGCTGTGCCCAGCCCCGCCCCCACCTTGGTACTCTACCCTCTACCGCGTAGTGCTCAGGACAGCTGCCAGATGAGTTTGGATCAAGCACTCTGTAGGCCTTGGGACAAGTTCTGTTCCTGCTACTGCCACCACTGGGTGGCCAGAGGCGATGGCAGGGCCCCATGAACCCTGGACCTGTGTTTCAGAAACCCACAAACGCTTTGACCCAGCCAAGTCTTCCACCTTCAAGGACATGGACAAGCACCTGTCCATCCAGTATGGCACGGGCAGCATGGAAGGTTTCCTGGGCTACGACACTGTCACCGTAAGTGGAGATACCAACTGGTCAGGGGACACCTTCCTTTCCTACCTCTGACCAGCGCAGAGCAGCCAACTGTTCCCCTCCTCTCCTTGCTCTGAGTCCTCCAAGCCTCCAGAGGTCCTGCTTTTCATTGCCCCCATCCTTGTGTGTGTGTCCTTTGCCACTGTCCCTTCAGGATACTGAACTTGGGCCAGCTCTGAGCACTTTAGTGTCTTAGGTAATCATCTTTAATTTAAATATATATATATATATATATATATATGCATATTATTTATTTGAAAGGTAGAGTTAGAGACAGAGAGAGATTTTCCATTCCATCCGTTGGCTCCCTCTACAAATGGCTGCAACTGCCAGATCCTGAGCTGGATCAGGCAGTATGGAGCCAACAGATTCATCTGGGTCTGCCACATGGGTCCCAGGCCTCAAGCTCTTGGGCTATCCTCTGTTGCTTTCCCAGGCCATTAACAGGGAGCTGGATTGGAAGTGGAGCAGCTGGGGCTGGAACTGACACCCATATGTGATGCCTGTGTCACAGGTGATGGCTTTACCAGCTATGTTGTCATGCCATACATACCTTGGGATCTATCTTGCTTCTGGCTGGAGTCCTTTTTGCTTTGTGCTTTCTCCTAGCAGGCTCATTCCCTGCCCAGACATTCCCCTTTCCCTACACCATCCACAGCCTTTTGCTTTCTCTGTTATATCGGGTGCAGGGGACAAGCCTGCTGCCTCAGTGGAGAGCTGGCCATGTGTCTGTCAGCCTCTGCCATGGTGAGCCCAGAGCCATCTACTCTAGTCCCTTGGCTCAGACCCTGTCTGCCTTCTCAAGCAGGGCAGGCAGAGAGGTATAGAGTGGACATGAAGAGAATGCCCTGGCCTGGTTCAAGCTCTGGGCCAGTGTTGGCTGGGACCACAGCAGACACGTAATCAGGGGGTGAGTCCCCAGCTACCTGGCTATAGTAGGAAGGTCTCGGGATCAAAGCGAGGATGAGGAAGTCCAGGAAGCTTAGCCTGTAACCCAACACAAGTGAGGGTGGGGGAGTCAGGATTGGGAGCAGTAGCTGTGGGCACAAGGGGCTCTGACCATAGGTGGGCGAGGGGCTGCAGCTGAGGTCTCCTCCACTTGGATCTCCCAACCACCCACCCAGTTGTGCCCAGAGTGGGAAATTACCCCTGCCAGACCCCATAGTCATCATCTTGCCTCCAGGGCTGAGGAAGCTGGCTTCTTTTGATAGAGCTGTGTGACTGTGGGCAAATGTCATATCCTGATCCAGCAAATGACAGACAGTGGCCACCTCGGGGGGGCTGTGGTGGTGAGGGTGGGGGGCACTAACCACTAAGGACTCATCTGCCGTCATACTTCCCGTGGCCCGGCCATACTCCTGGGGCCGCTTCCATTCTGTCTATGCCCCTTCCTCTCTTCCCTGCCCTTCCATAGCCCAGTTAAGTGGCCAGCATGGATCTGCTTTAAATCTGTCTTGTGTCATGCCTTGCATTTGTTCAGAGTCTTGTCCTCCTCATATGGGCATAAATGAGGAGTCCTCACCATGGCTGTGCCCCACTGCCCCCTGCCCTCCTCGATCCCTGACTCCTTGCCTTGCTTGATGTTCACTCTGCCTCCTTGCCAACCCTGTGACCACAGGACCACTTGTCGCACTCGCCCCCACACCATCCTTAGTCTCCAGCAGCCCCTCCTTCCTTTCCTGCTGTTGGGGTCCCCATGACTATTACTGCAGCCTTTGCTCAGCTCTATGTAAAACAGCCCACTGCCCACAGCCATGCTGTCCTCAGAGGGCTGCCTACAAACTGACCAGAGTGTGTTGTCACCTCCTGCATGGGAATGAATGTTCCCCTTTCTACTGTCCATTTACCACATCCTTGGGGCCCACATACAAGAAAGAATAAATCCATTTATTCCTGAATGGTCAGCCATCATTATTCATCCATTCATTCCAGAAGCTTCATCACAGGAACTGAGGTACAGTAAAGGACAAAAGGAACCAAGGACCTGCCCCATCCTGGAGCTGACAGTCCAGTGGGGCACAAAAGGTGTCAGGCAGAGTCTGTGGCCCACAGAGGACACAGCAAGAGAGTGTGACGGAGGGTTCTGGAGGACAGGGGACACGGTGGCCTGCCACAGGCTGGGGCCTGCCTGAATGAGGTGGTTCCAGAAGCCAAGTGTGGGAAGCAGAGGGGTGAGCAGGCAGATGGTAGAGCAAGAACAGATAGCCTGGGGCAGGTGGGGCCTGTGGGGAAGAGAAAGACTAGCAAGGGCCAGAAGTGTGAGCGAAGGGGCAAGAAGAGTGGGGCAAGATGTGTGAGTAGGACCAGACTGCTAGGGACCCTGGGACAAGGGTTGCACTCTGAGCTCCCCTGCAGGTGGGGAAGGGGTGGATGGGTGCTATAATGATGGCATAACTTGGGGGTCCACTTAAAAACCTCTTTGATGGCTCCATGTGGAGGATGTTATTGGGGGCCAGACTAGGGGCAGGAAACCTGGTGCAGCTAGCTGTGGGGTGGCAGAGGGATATGGGGGACTACTTCCAGCCCTTGTCTCCCACCCAGCCCAAATTTCCAGCAGTGCAATCATGCTCCATGCTGTGTAGCTTGGAGGGGAACTTGTCCCTGCCCTGTGTCTTGCGGGTGCCTTATGTGAACATTGCTTTCCTGCACGTGTTGCCGCCTCCATGGCTCCTCCCAAGACACACCCAGACACTGTAGCTGATGTGCAAGGCATCTCTCATGTAACCTTTTTCTGGGCTTGTCCTCAGCTTTTGCTTTCATCACTGTGTCCTTTCTTCCCTTCCTCCCCTGCCAC
This sequence comes from Ochotona princeps, assembly GCF_030435755.1. NCBI lineage: Eukaryota > Metazoa > Chordata > Mammalia > Lagomorpha > Ochotonidae > Ochotona > Ochotona princeps. Next base: position 93,744,568 of record NC_080833.1, read on the forward strand.
ATCCAATCTGCTCCTCCCACCCACAGTACAGGGTCCTGGGTTAGGAGGAGTTTTGCTCTTTAGCTCAAACACCTGTGCTGCCTGTACAAGAGTGTGAACCAGCGAGTCAGGGAAAGCCAGTGAGGTCAAATTATGATGCCAACTCCCAACCAGGACCCAGCTGCCCCTGCCCCTGGGCTGCCCATGGTTCACCCTGTGGGTGTCAACGGGACTCTTTCAGGTCTCTGGCATCGTGGACACCCACCAGACTGTGGGTCTGAGCACCAAGGAGCCTGGCGATGCCTTCACCTACTCGGAGTTCGATGGGATCATGGGCATGGGCTATCCCAGCATCACCGCTTCCCCTTACTCGGTGCCTGTGTTTGACAACCTGATGGACAAGCACCTGGTGGCCCAGGACCTGTTTTCGGTTTATCTGAGCAGGTAAGAACTGAATGCACCCAGAGCTGGGCTGTGACAATTGCCAGCCGCGGAGTAACCCTGCTCGAGGACACACAACTCAGGGCTGCCCCAGCATCCAAGCAAATCTCTGCTTTGTTGCAAATGAGCCAGCAAATGACAGTGACAGTGGCCACCTCAGGGGGCTGTGGTGGTGAGGGGCACAGACTCTTAGAGATGATGCCAAAGGAGTCAAATATTCTCTAGACAGGGAGCAAAGTGAGATCTCTAGGGAACTGGTGACTGAGCCAGGCCTGGGGCCCAGGGCTCCTGCTCTCAGTTCAGAGTTCCCTATACTCCTACCTGCTTCCTGCAATTATGTGGGTCACCTTGGACAGAGAGGCAGGTAGTAATATGGGGAGAAGGGGACCACCTCCTACAGGCTGAGGCCAGAGTGCCCCAGCCAAAAGGTATATGGGTGCATTGTACTCATCCATCTATCCTCCCATTCCTTCATTCAGTAGATTATTCCTGGTCCCAGGTGCATGGGCCAGCCCAGAGATGGGGCTGTATCCGCAAGCAGTGGTGTGATAAGGGAATGGACATTTCAGTAGGGAAACAGACCCAAGTGCACCTGCAACTCTAATCCAACAGCTATAGGAAGGGGTGCAGCAGGGGGACTGGGAAGCCCCTTCTGACTGCAGCAGGCACCACATACTGTGGTAGGGGAGAGGGGCAAAACAGGCTTCCCTAGGAGAAAACTGGGAAGTACTGCAAGGATCATATGTGCCAGGGCCCGCAGGTGGGAAAGGCATGGTGGGTTCTAGGAGCTGAGAGCAGCTGTGTGGAGAGAGATCAGGGGGAGTCTCCTGGCCAATCCTGAGGCATAACCAGGAGGAACAGAAGAGGTGGGACTCAGGTGGTAGTGGTGTTGGGGGTACAGTTTTGATGTAAAGTGTGGGGCCTTGTTGAAGACACCCTCTTCCAGAGTGGGTGGGTGAGCAGTTAGGCATGGGGATACAGCTAACAGTACCCAAAGGTGACTGAGCAGAGCCTGGCAGCTCTGTGAGCTCCCCTAGGCTTGGTCTCTGGAGTCCAGATGCTGCCTGGGACCATGGTGGTGGGGGGCAGGCCATGGGGTGTGGCTAGAGTTTGTCCCCTGAGCTGCGAGTCACTGTGTGTCACTGTGCCTTGTTTTCAGGACTGAAGAGGGTAGCATGCTCACGCTGGGTGGCATCGATTCCAAGTATTACGAAGGTGATCTGCACTGGGTGCCTGTGACCCAAGAGGGATACTGGCAGTTCACCCTGGACAGGTGGGCAAGAGGTGTCCTGTGTAGACCCCCTGGCCAGAGGCCAACTTCAGGGGTGGGGACATGGGGTCTGAGACCATGTATCAGAAGTAGGTGACTTTTGTCAGATCGGCTCCACTTGGTGGTGCACAGTGTAAAGCGATAATTTGACAGTCCCATTGCTACTCATGCTCTATGACACAGGTGCCATTGTTAGCCCCATTTTCTAATTTACTGACATTGAATGGGACATTCATGAGCATCCTTTGAGGAAGCTGAGAAGTGAGCTGCTTGCATACACATTTTGTAGAAGGAAGGCCAAGGAGGACACCAAGGACTAACTTGCCTGGGACTTGCAAGTAGATGGCAGCAAGAAAACCTGATATTCAGCACTTAGGCAGCTTGAATGCACATGTACTTGATGTATTATTGATGTTTCTGTCCCATGGAGGTGGATGTCCTCGGTGGTGCTGGCAGAAGTGGGTGGAAGAAGAGCTGGGGATGGAGCACGGGGTGTTGGATGTACCTCAAGGCCCTGCTGTTGGCCCTTTGCAGGGTCACTGTGGACGGCGAGGTGGTGGCCTGCAAAGATGGCTGCCAGGCCATCCTGGACACTGGCACGTCCTTGCTGGTTGGGCCCGACAGTGACATCCGACATATCCAGCGAGCTATTGGGGCCACCGATGAAGGAGATGGCGAGGTACTGCCAGGGCCCTCAGCCACACCTCTCAAGAGCACCCTGGAAGTGGGGGTACCTTTTCACCTGGAAGAGATGGGAAGGGGACATTGCGAGGGACTTTTCCAATGACCCTGGGCCTTGTCGTTTCCACAATTTATACAGGGGCTGCTGCTGCCCAGCCAGCCTTGTGATCTCCTGGGAGGGCTGCCCCTTCTCTGTCCCCATCACCTTGGCTGAACTTTCCTTTTCCTCTCCAATAGTGCAGTGCTGCCCATCACTCTGCGACCTCTGAGGCCCTCAACCCTGTCCCTTCTTGCTTGCTTTTTTAGTATGTCCTCAACTGCAAGAAGCTGAGCAGCAAGCCCACAGTGGTCTTTGAGCTCAATGGCAAAAAGTTCCCGTTGTCACCCTCTGCCTACACCACCAAGGTATGGGGTTGGGAGAATCTGGGGAGGAGGCCCTGGGCGCTGTCCCCCTACCTCCCAGGTGGCAAGTCAGTGAGGTTGGAGATAAGAAGTGACACAGCTGCACAAGCACCCCAGCCCTGGGACCAGAACCCGGTCTAGGACTTTCTTAGCTGGCTTGGGTCCTCAGCACCCAGATGGCGAGGCAGGCAGCCTGCCCTGGATGGGAGGACAGAGGAATGGGCAGGACAAGGAGAAGCAGTGGAGCCCAGTGCAGCGACTGGGACTCAAATCTGCACAACTCTGCCGGGTCATCTGGGATGAAGTCCCTGTATGTCTTGAACCTCTGTGACTTGCTGTGTTGAGTGAGGTCAATGTAATACTTGTTGGCTCACCAAGGATCTTTCAAGGACAAGAGGAAATCACAAGGGAGACCTGCCTGTGGGATGAGGTGGGAAGGTTCCCCTTGGCAGGAGGACCTTGACCTAGCTTCTTTGTCTTTCCCAGGATGATGATGTCTGCTCCAGTGGCTTCGAGGGTGAGCTTGGTTCCCAGCTGTGGATCCTGGGAGATGTCTTCATCCGGGAGTACTACAGTGTCTTCGACAGGGCCAACAACCGCCTGGGTCTGGCCAAGGCTGTCTGATGGTGCTGCTGTGAAACATGCTGTTCCCAAACACATGCACATGGGTACGGGCGAGTGGCCTTAATAAATACATTCTGCAAGGCCAGCCTGCTCTTGTGCTCCTTGGGGCTGTTGAAGCCCTATGATTCTTGGATAAGGCTGTGGGCAGTGGGGAGGAGAGTGACAAAATTGTTGACTGGGATTCACACAGTGGAAGATGGAGAATGCTCCATCAGAGTTCTAGAATATTCTAGGTCTTTCTGGCAAAAGGCTAGAAAGGGAGCCCTTTGCAAGACAAAGCTTACTTGTACCTGGGTCTGAGACACCAGGCCTTGGTGCTGTGGGGATGCATGGAGAAGATTGGTCTGTAGAAAGAAAGTTATTCAACTTACCTCACTGGTGTTGGAAGAAATGTTCCCTTTGCTCCTTCCAGGCAAGGAGGCCAGGGAGAACTCTAAGGGTCCTGAGCCGGCCATGCACCCTGGGCAGGAACCACAATCCAGTGGCTGATGCTGTCGCATACCAAGTCAATCCTCTTGCTACAGCACTAGCATCCCTGTGAGCACTGGTTCAAACCCTGGCTGCTCCACTTCCCATTCCGCTTCCTGCTAATGTGCCCAGAAAAGCAGCAGATATGGCTCAAGTGCTTGGGCTCCTGTACACATATGGGAGACCCAGAAGAAACTCCTGGTTCCTGACTTCAGACCAGTCTAGCTCTGGCTGTTGTGGCCACTGAAAGAATGAACCAGTGGATGGAATATTTTTATCTCTCCTTCTCTCTGAAAATCAGTCTTTCTATAAAAATAAATAAATCTTATAAAAAAAGAGAGAGAAAGAACTTTAGTCCGATGTGCTCAGAAAGGGACTTGGAGGGCAAGTGTGTTCCCGAGGACAGATTTGTTTGTGTCCACTGGGCTTCAGGGGCTGGCGGTCAAGGCCACACCCCAGCATTCAGATGCCAGAGAGGGCTGTGGTGGCAATGTGAGCAGATGCTCCTTGCCCCTCTGGACTTCACTGCCTGCAGCAGAGTGGCTGGATATCCAGGCACACCTTCCTAGAAGGGGCAGGGTTGTCTCCCCACCTGGTCCTTGCTGTCCTCACTGTTGCTGTCCATAGCTTTTTGCTGTCCTCAGGCTGTTCAGTGTCTTTGGGAGCCTGAAGGAGCAGGTCTGGGGTGTCAATCCACACAGGAGACTGGTTTGTGGAGAGGAGGGAACATGGGGCAATGTTGACTCTCTTCTCTGCTCAAGGTGGGGAACATGTCCTGGTGTTTCAGCCGTACCTAAAGTCTGACATGCTGAGGGTCCTGGCTATAGCATCCACCCAGGCTTCTTAAGAGTCAGAATCTGGTGGGGTGGGGTGGGGTAGAGTGGAGGAGGAAGAGGATGAAGGGCTCAGTCTGCAGTTCCCGAGGTGAGCTAAGGAGTTTGGCAGGGCTTGGGGCAGGGGCTATAGGACATCTGACATCCGGGTCTTTAAGGATCGAAGGCAGTGCCAGTGGCAGATGGGCCTTGATGGTTGAATCCTCCTGGGTTAGACTGGCAGAGGGGCCCAGGTGAGAGTTCTGGTTCTGGCACTTTACTTACTAAGGACTGATACTGCCTTTTGCAAAGAGTGAGACAGAACTGGGTCACTACCATTATTTTTAGTCTTCTTGTAGATTAAAAATAGAAAGAAAATGACAAATGGGCTTACAAAGACATGTTAATATTTGCATGCTTTATGTTGAACAATTGCATTTTAAATATCCAAACCTCAATGGGAGAGAGTGTGTAAGATCTAAAGGTGATGACTTTTACACTGGTGAGGCTGGGATCAAATGACCCTCACCTCTATTCACTGGTGTCCCTGCCCACCTGGCCTTGGTGGCCATCCGTATTGTGAGGGGACGGTGATGCTGGTCTGTGTGGCTGTGGGCAGCCCAGAGCCATATGGCTGCAGACTGTTCTGTGGCAGGAACATTCTCCACATTCCCTGCCCTGCAGACCCTGATTCTGTCTACAGCTCTCCCACCAGCTCCTGACCAGGCTGGGCACTTACTGCTGCGATACACATGTCCCCATTGTCCTTGTGGGCACTGTCACTGTGTGTGCAATCTCTCATTTTGGATTCATGGAATATCCCGACAAGTATTACTGAACAAGTGAATGAATGAATAGATGAATGGATGAATGGTTCAGGTCAGGGAGGTCCCAGGGAGGCACGCTGTGTGTGTGTGTGTGTTTAAATCTCGTTTCCTCTTGGGATCTTTATGCTCCACACTCTGACTCACTGTGTCTTCTCTCTACCTACCTCTGGTCAGAAAAGGCTGCTCCTTTGCTGCCTGATGGATGGGAAGTCCCTGGAGGGAGAGACAGCACCCAGGCTGCCTGGAGAGTCTTTGGGTTTCTACAAGGAGAGGCCCAGCTTGAGACAAGAGGGAGGGGAGAGGGTCGGCCAGGTGCAGGATGGAGAGGCCTTGGGAAGAGCCGGCTGCACACCTGTGGTTTACAGGTGGCGGCCGGAGAGGAGCTGGGAAGCTGCAGTAGCTCTGCAGGCCTGGCAATGCCAAGGCACAGGGAGCGCCCTCTGCTGGTCTTTGTCTCTCTGCTAGGGACACCCTACACCCAGCAGATGGCCTGCTGCCTCGTCTGGCATTCTCTGACCTGTGTGCTGTTCCTGGTGTCCTTCAGATCCACCCACATGTCTCCCTCCAGTGAGGGGACACCCCTACTGCTCTCTCAGCCTCATTGCGATGAGCATTTTGCACAGCAGCAAGAGTTACTCATTTCCACATCTGCCATTGGCACCTGTCTCTTTCCCTCCTCAGCAGATAGTGCACACCCACTGTGCAGGTTCCACCAGGGCTCCCCACCTCCATCCCAAGGGTGGCTTCTGTTTAGTGGCATGGATGGGCATGTCTGTGATGGCTGAGAGTCATGAACCCATGAAGCTGCAAGCATTGACATCACACATGCACACACACACACACACACACACACACTCCTACATCCTGCTCCTGTCCAGAGGTAGACGCAGGCAAAGACTTCAGGCCTAGGGCCCAGTTTCCAACTCTTTTCCTTCCTTGTCACTCAAGTCCCTGCCAGTTCTCATGCTAATGAGAGGAGCTGGGCCGGGGAGATGCTTGGGGAGGAAGTCTTTGAAATGGAAATGTTATGACAAAATGATGGATTGTTTTCCCTGGGCTGTGCTGCTTGTTTCTTCCTCACGGCAGAAGGAAGAATGAAAACGAGACAGGGTGGCAGAGGCTGCCCCTGTCGGGAAGCCCCAGGTGGTAGGAAAGGCGAACGGAACCCACCCCAAGAATAGCAAGCAGGCAACTGGTGCCTGGGGAGAGGGGTGAGCCCAGGTTAAGCAGAGGGCAAGAGCCGGCTGCAGTCCAGAGGCCCTGGTCATGGCGACAGTGTGCACAGCTGTTTGGAGGAGGTGAGAGCTCCCAGATCTCTCCCACCAGCCTGCAGGCCTGGTCTCTGGCCTGTTCCCTTTGCCTACTGTGCCCCTTTTCTGTCTCCACCCAGGAAACCCCTCCCACACCTAAGTGTAACCCCCAAAACAACACAAAGGCTTTCCGGTTGCCCCTTCAGATCCCTTGGGGCCAATGATTACTCTCACCTGCTTGCTTTGTGAGAGGACCTAAGGCATCCCAAGGGGTGTGAAGCTGGTGCTAGGCCCAATGGCCACTGGTGAGCACACATCCCACCCCATAGCCCTCCCGGGACACGGACATGCAGGAATAGTGTGGCCAAATGTGTGGCATGTAGGATATACCTCGTGGGAAAATGAGGTTATGGGAGTGGGCTTGGGGAGACTAATCCTCAGAGGGTGGTGCCAAGGGCAGCCCCTGGGGGAACGTGACCTTGGGGTAGAGGTTTGGAAGTAGCCATGCCATGTAATAGGATGGCCTAGGAAGAGAAAACTCATCAGCCCTTAAGGAAGAGAGTTTACCAGTAGGTAGATGGAAACACTGGCTTTTTGTGTTTTGCTCTGATAAGAGAGAGAGTCATCCACCCACTGATTCACTGTCCAAATGGCCACAATGGCAGGGGCTGGGCCAAGCAGAAGCCAGGAGTCACGAGCTTCTTCCAAGTCTCCCACCTGGTAGCAGGAGCATCAGCAGGGAATTTGACTGGAAGTCGAGCAGCCAGGACACAAACCACTGCCCATATGGGATGTAGCCATTGCAGGTAGCAGCCTTAACCACTTTGTCACAGCGCTGTCCCCTTATGTTGCTTGTGTTTTTAATGAAAACTGCGACTCATCTCAATCATTTTGTGTTAGTTATTTTAAAAAGATGATAGAGTTCTAGTTCATACGATATTACGATATTATCCCGATATTATTACGCGCAGCTAATTCCCACAACCTGGTTCTTTACCGTGAGCTGAAACACCAGACGCAACGAGGTATCTTAGGAGGTTTATTTCAACGGGGCAGGAACGGGTAGAGGTGGTGAAAGTCCGGAGGAGAAAAAGGGAAGGGGAGAGAGAGAGAGAGAGAAGAGCGGGGTAAGAGAGGGAGGGATAAGAGCCGGGATAAGAGAGGGGTAAGAGAGCGGGCCGCACCTGGGGGAGCCTTTTGTTGGCCAGGTATAGGGGGTGGGGATTGGGGAGGGATTGAGGGCAGGCCCCCAGGGGATTGGTGCCTGCAGGTGAATGCCTGGGGATGATTGGCAAGTGGGCGGGGTTGGGAAGGGGGCTGGAAGATTGGGAGGTGGGATTCAGGTGGAAAGCCAGGTTACATCTGATTGGTGGATAGCTAGGCCGGCGCGAACTTCATGAGCTGTGAGGAAGAAGGAATGGCGCCAGGTCCAGGGAAGGCTATTGGAATAACTCCTTACATTTTGTATCTTTTACAACAGCTGATGCTGGGCACAGAATCAGGGACTACTTGCTGAATAAACAGGAACCAAGACAGCTAGCCAGGGCTGCCTAGGTTGTCAGGGCTGGTCCTGGAGTGCCCTCTAGTGCTCAATCTCCAATGCCAGCTCTGTGCACCTTTCTAGACTGCCACATTCTTCCTCCCAGGCACAGGAGACCTTTGGAACCATGCCAAAGATAAGTAGAACTGGCTAAGTGTCACCTTCCTACATGGGCCACACAGATACGGGGTGGGGTGTCCCCTGGTCTTAAGCCTCATCCTCTGGACATTTCTGTGGTTGGCTGATGTTTCTGGATCATCTGTATTATTGTAATTACGTCTTGAGCGGGTAGTGGCCTGGGAGGGTGTGCCTGCTGTGCTTCTCCCAGGGCTCTGGGGACAGCATCAATCATCCAGGTCAGTAGAATAGCCCATCACTCCACCGGAGGCCTTGGACATGTGCTAAGGTCTGGCCCATCGATGCTCCATGGCGTTTCTGGGTCAGTACCAGGGCTGCAGCTGGGCATGCACGATGTGGATGCACCTGTCCTCCTGTTCTGCCCAGCAGCACTGTGCCTCTTTTTGGAGAGCTGCTTATGGCCCTAGCCACCTTCCGGGCTGGTGGCCTTGGTGTTTTCCAAGCCAAGGTCAAATTTCCTCTTGCTGTCCTTCCCTGCCCACTTTCTGTCCCCTCCTCTGGCACGAGTCATGAAACCTGAGAGCACCTTTATTTCCCAGAGGGTTCTCATCAGCACTGAGATCAGAATCACCGTGACCTTGGAGTTCTATTTCTAGGGCTTGTGGGAAGGAACAAGAAATGTCTGGAGATGAGCCTCCTGGAAGGCACCTGCCCCTCCTTGTGCAGCCTTGAACTCCTGCTTAGGAAGCCCTAGGACCCAGGGCCTCCTTGCCGGCCTCTCATGCCAGGATCGGTTCGCTGGAGATCATAGCATTGACAATGTCACACACCAGCAGCAGAGTGGCCAGGGCTGCTGGCTATGTGCCTTCTCATGCATGTTGGTGCCCCCAGACCTCTCTGAGTCACCCATGTGGGCAGTCTCTGGTAGAAGGCATGCTTTGGCATGAGTTCCTGGGGGTGTGTCCCTTGTGGGTGTGGATAATCTGCAGAAACAGAGAATTTCCATGTTTTTCTGCTAATCTACACTGTTTACAGGCGCCCCAGACATAATCAGTTAGTGGGAGCGTGGGATGGGGAGTGGCAGGTGCCGGGACTTCGTACCTCTGACCCAAGTTTCCACTGAGGTGGTGCAGGCTCTCACCCTTGGTAGCAGACTGGCTGTGGATGTAGACCAGGCTTTGAGAACTTATTCAGACCCAAGGAGGAGAGGAAAGGCCTTCGGCAGCCCCGGGGTACACCCGGTAAAGGCCAAGGGCACATGTACAGAGAGACCTCCCAGACCTTACCCTGTCCTCCAACTGACTGGCCACTCAACCTCTGGCATCTTCATTCTTCCCTAGCAGGTATCCTCCCTGCCCTGTCCCACCAGGCCTTGCAGCTATCAGGGCCTCCTCACCCCAATGCCTCTGCTGTGGCTTAGAGCTGCGTGGGAACTGCTCAGACGCTTGGGGAGGCAGGGACCTGGCGAGATGCCCTCAGCACATGTCCTCCAACGGGAGCACAGGGACACGGACTCAACCTGCCCTACCCGAGGTTCCCGGGTGAGGAAGACAGCCAGGAGTGACATAGGACCCTGCCAGGGGCTGTAGCTGGTGTCTGGAGCACAGTGCCATCATCACCATCCTGTGTCTGAGAGGGGCGAGAGTTCTTTGGGTTTTGAACTTGCCCCCTCATTCTCACGGGCGATTGTATGTAGCATCTCAAAGAGCCAATTGTTCTGAAACCCATCCCATCTGCCAGACTGTTCAGCCATGCAACATCATGGAGATCCTTGGTCAGGCTCCTGTGTCCCGGGTTTTGTTTCACAGGATGTGAGCCAGGGCCTCCCATGGAACAATGAGAAGCGCTGGTGGGCCCAGCACAGTAGCCTAGCAACTCCTTGCCTTGCTCGTACCAGGATCCCATGTGGGCATCTGTTCTAATCCTGGTAGGCCTCACTGCCCATCCAGCTCCCTGCTGGTGGCCTGGGAAAGCAGTTGAGGATGGCCTAAAGCCTTGGAACTCTGCACCTCTATGGGAGATCTGGAGGAAGCTCCTGGCTCCTGGCTTTGGATCAGCTCAGCATCGGCCATTGTGGTTGCTTGGGGGAGTGAACCAATGGACTAAAGATCTTCCTCTCCATCTTTCCTTTTCTCTGTATATCTGACTTTCCAATATAAATAAATAAAGCTTAAAAGAGAGAGAGAGTATCTGTGGTGACCTCACACCTGGAGACCTTGAGCACAGCTCCAACAACTTGGAAAGGCTGAGGTCATGATCATGGCCGGGGACCACTGAAGCTCCCAGGTGCCCCTTGGAGGTTCCAGGGTGGGCACATGAGCTCTCCTGGGGACTGAGATTGATTCTTCAAGGGCAGGGAGTGTCTGATCACCCAAGCTGGGATCCAGGGAAGATGGCGCTGCCTCGACAGCCTTTTAGGTAAATCAATAGAAACGTTCTGTGTTCTATTCTCACTGTGGGTAATGCTCGTGCAGAACTGCTTCCTTTTTCTTCTTTTCTCTCTTTAAAAAAATATTTATTTATTTGAAAGACAGTGACAGAGAGGGGAAGAGAGAGAGGGAGCTCTTCTATCTGTGGATTCAGTCCTCAAATGGCTACAACAGCTGGGGATGGGCCAGGCTGAAGCTAGGAGCCTGGATCTCCATCAGGGTCTCCTGCATGGATGCAGGGGCTTAAGCACTGGAGTTACCTTCCACTGCTTTCCCAGGTGCGTTATTAGGGAGCTGGATTGGAAGTGGGACAGCTGGGACTGGAATAAGAGCTGCAATATGGCATGGCGGCTTTGTAGGTAGCAGTTTAATCTACTGTGCCACAACTCTGTCCCAAAGACAGATACTGAGAAAGAGGCATGGCTTGAACACTGACTTGTTATAGGAAAGTTCCATTCAATCTTAAAACAGAGGGTCATCTGCCATACAACATGCCCCAGGTGACACTCTGTTGAGAGCTGCTGTCTCCTGTGGTTTCACCCACTGCTCTGTGATGCCGGTTCCTGGTGCTTCCCTCACGTAGATGCAGAAATCCCTGAAAGTTTAGATAAACATGAATGTCAAAAGACTGAGTTCAGCTCCAACCCTGTCACTCATCAAGCTGTAAGGTTTTGCCCTATGTCTGTCACTTCAGCTGTTAAATTGAAATATGCAGGAGCTGCTTACTGGGGATAGCCACGAGGAGCTGCTCAAGTATTCCTACCACGGGATCTGCCATCTGCCATGTGGGAGTGATGTTGCTCTTTGAGGAAGATGAGTGTGCTGGGAGTGCTCCCATGGGTTGGGACCAGGAGGACAGTTTTGCCTTCTGCTGCCTGTACCTTGGTCACAGGAAACGGGGGCGGGGTGGTGCAGGGTTTGGGCTTGGCGGGAGACCTTGATTCTTCTGTAAGGAGGACCCACAACACCATTGTAACTCGGGGTACTGGCCCCATCCCCATAGTGGCAGAGGATGCTCTGCTCTGTAAAGTCTTCACCCTCTGTAATTGCTGCCCTGCTCAAGCCTCGAACAAATCCTCCTGCTATGTTCCAGTGTGGTGTCCCCCTGCTGAGCCTGGGCTGGAGTTTGAGGCTGCTGAGGCAGCCAGGAGATCCCATGCGGCTGGTGCGCCTTCTGCAGTTGCCTTGCACAGATTGGCTTCCACCTGGCTTGCGTTCTTGCTTCTCTTTCTGAACCACAATGTAGACAGCAGCCCTGGGAAGGAGTCTGCATGATGAAGAACTGAGAGTGATCTCCAGCCAACAGCCAGACAACTGTCCCCCTCAGTCCAACAGCTTTAGAGAAGCCTGATGTCTCAATGGCAGGGACGCTGAGCCCAGTCCCAGCTCACTATGGAAGCTCAAGATGTTAACATGTGTTGCTCTAAGCTACTATTTACACATGGCAATAACAAGTGCACCCCTGCGAAGTGTCACTAACCGCAAAGGGACTACAGTAAGATTACAACTTTTTAAAAAAGATTTATTTCTGGGCCCGGCGGCGTGGCCTAGCAGCTTAAGTCCTCGCCTTGAACGCACCAGGATCCCATATGGGCGCCAGTTCTAATCCCGGCAGCTCCACTTCCCATCCAGCTCCCTGCTTGTGGCCTGGGAAAGCAGTCGAGGACGGCCCAGAGCTTTGGGACCCTGTACCCGTGTGGGAGACCTGGAGGAGGTTCCTGGTTCCCGGCTTCGGATCGGCGCAGCACCGGCCGTTGCAGTCACTTGGGGAGTGAATCATGGGACGGAAGATCTTCCTCTCTGTCTCTCCTCCTCTCTGTATATCTGACTTTGTAATAAAATCTATTTTTATTGGAAAGACAGATTTTACAGAGAGAAGGAGAGACAGATGTTGTATTCTCGGGTTCACTCCAAAAATAGCCACAACAGCTGGAGCTGAGCCTATCTGGAGCCAGGACCCAGAAGCCTCTTCCAATTCTCCCTCGTGGATGCAGGGTCCCAAGGCTTTGGTCCATTCTCCACTGCCTTCCCAGGTCACAAGCAGGGAGCTGGATGGGAGTAGCCAGGTCATGTACTGGCACCTGTATGGGATGTTGGTGCTTGCGGATGGAAGATTAGCTAATTGAGCCATTGTGCTGGCTCTGGGATTACAACTTTAAATTTGTAATTTGAGTCAGTTTGATTACTCCATGACCCTCCTGTATAGTCACAGACCTTTTTTTAAGATTAATTTATTTGAAAGCCAGAGTTACACATACAGAGAGAGAGAGAGAGAGAGAGAGAGAGAGAGAATGAGAATGTTTTGCTGCTGGTTTACTCTCCAAATGGCCATAATATCCATAATAGTGGGGCTGGCCAGGGCCGAAGCCGCGAGCCAGAAGCTTAATCCAGGTCTCCAGTGTGGATGGTGGGTGCCCAGGCACATGAGTCATCTTCTGCTAATCTTAGGCCATTTGCAGTGGAGTGGCAGGGTCATGAACTGGTGTACCTATGGGATGCTGGTAGCATAACTTCACATGTTATGCAACAATGCTGGCCTGTAGATCCTACCCTGCAAGGTGTCATAAACTTGTTAGTTACTACATTAAAATTTCTAGAACAGTGCCTAACTCTAAATTAATTAAATTAGCATCTTCTAAAGAAACATTGTACGGTCTTTGCATCAGCTCTGATTTCATTTTTTTTTCCTCTTTTCCCTCCTTCATCTCCTGAGCTCGGTGGCGGTCCAGGCTGTTCGCAGATTCTGGACTGGGACTTCAAAGCTGCGAAGGTTCTGGGTTCAGAAGCATCAGCAATTCACGTAAAGGCTGGGGAAGGCCTGGTCTGTGGGCCATATGGAGCCCAGGAAATCATTTGGTCTGGTCTTATCAAGGCACTCATAGGTGGGACTCGAGATTCAGTCTATCTATAGCGGGCTTGTTTGTTTTTTGTTTTGTTTTGTAAAGATTTATTTATTTTTATTGGAAAGGCAGATACACAGAGGAGGAGAGACAGAAAGATCTTCCATCCGATGATTCACTCCCCAAGTGACCGCAACGGCCGGTGCTGCGCCGATCCCAAGCCAGGAGTCAGGAACTTCCTTCCCGGTCTCCCACGTGGGTGCAAGGTCCCAGTGCTCTGGGCCTCCTCGACTGCTTTCCCAGGCCACAAGCAGGTAGCTGGATGGGAAGTGGAGCTGCCAGGATTAGAACCGGCGCCCATATGGGATCTCAGCCCATTCAAGGCGAGGACTTAAGCTGCTACTCTATCGTGCCAGGCCCAGCGGGCTTGTTTTTAAGTTGATTTTGCTTGGTTTGTGAATGATGCTATGAATACCCAATGGTCTTTGGCAGAAAACTAATTAATGCTCCCCTCTCAGAAGGGATTTCTGCACCATGGCAGTGAGGATTACACGGAAGTCCTGAGGCCAACCGAGGAAGCGTGATGCTTTGGTTGCCCACATAGGTTCAGGTATTGGGACTAGCAGCTGTGGGTGTCTGAGCTGTGTGATTGCAGGTGGGTAAAGCAACCTCTCTGAACCAATGTGCGCATTTATAAAGGGAAGGTGACTGCTACCATGGGTTGTTTTGTGCCTCCCTTCCCTCCCCCTGACAAGGTGTGTGGAAGTCCTAGTCCCTGGTACTGCAGGGTGTGACATCAGGTAGAAAGAAGGTAAACTGTGGTTAAACTGAGGTTGTTAGGGCAGGACCTCATCCCACCTCCTGGAAAGGGGTCCATCATGGTGAGCAGCCCAGGAAGCAAGGGTGCAAAAGGGAGCACAGTTTCCATCCTGGTGTCATGTACCGCTCGTGACTTGTGTTGTCGAGCAACTTCCCAAAGTATTGGGAGGTGTGGTTGCAGAACTTCCAAACTGGGCCTGCTTGCCAGATACATAGAAAGCCAACCATTGACATTGGAGTGGTGGTAGGAAGCAGTTCATTGCAGAGCACAGAGCAAGCAGCTGGGCAGCTATGGCTTCATTCCAGGGCTCCCTGAGGAGTTAGGGGTGAAGGTTCTGAAAGATTGAGATTGGGGCTGAAAGTTGCGTGATCAGCTGGTACCCTCATTCCTGGTTGGCCAGTGGAACTCGTGACCTTCCTTTGATTGGTCAGCCATGCTGTGCCGTTTAAGGAGTTTGTGATGGACAGGTGGGCTCCCCCTGGTCCGGGGGTTCGTCCAGGTGGCTGAACCTGGAATCCTGTGCACAAGCACCCAGGACAGCCCAGGCCACTAAGGGGCTTACTATTGAAGGAGTGAATGACCCCTAGAATCTTGTGACTAGAACCTTGTCAGGCCAGGCTCATCACTCCCTAGGCAGTGAATTCCTTTGGATAGAAAACAAGCAATGATGTCTTGGGCTAAGGGAGCCAGACATGAGGCTGGAGTCTGCTTCACATTACGGGTGTTTGGCTTCATTTGAGGCCACATTCAACTGGAAAGAAATCTGTAACTTCTGTCCAGGTGGTCAGGGAGGCAGTTCTGGCTGCAAAGTAAAGCACCAAGGTTTTTCCCCCCTAGAGTGTGCAGTGCATGGAGCTGGCTGCAGGTTGCAGACACAAATAGAACTTGAAGCTACCTGCTCCTCCCTGTTTTTTTTTTTTTTTATTTGAAAGTCAGCATTACAGAGAAAAAGGTGGATACAGAAAGAGAGTGATCTTCCATCTGCTGGTTTACTCCCAAAATGACTCCTGGGAACAGGAGCTTCTTCCAGGTCTTCTATGTGGGTACATGGGCTCCAGGACTTGGGTTCCCCTCCACTGCCTTTCCCAGATGCATTACCTGGACCTGGATTTGAAGTAGAGCTCCTGGAACTTGAGCCAGTGCTCATCTGAGATGCTGGTAATGCAGGCCATAGTTTAACCTGGTGCATTACAATTCTGGCTCTTCCTTTTTCTGCTCTCCTCCTCCTCCTCCTCCTCCTCCTTCTTTTCCTTCTTCCCCCTTTTTAAAGACTTAACTAAATTTTTTTTTTGTTTGGGAGGCAGAGAGAGAAACAGAGTTCTCTTATTGATTGATTCACATCCAAATGCTCAATGGCCAGGCCTAGGCCAGGTAGAAGCCAGGTGCCCAGAGATCCATCCTGATACCCCATTTAGTTGGCAGGCACCCAAGCCCTGGGCCATCCATCCTCCCCTGCACTGCTATTTGCTTTGTACTTTGTCTTGCTTGTCAATTCATCTAATTCTCCTGACAGCTTTAATAGATGTGCGCAACAGATCCTAATAGCAGAAAGGATGGAATCTCAGAGAGTTTGGGTATCCTGGCCATAGGTGCACAGCAAAGCCAGGGATTGAGTCTCTACTTCTCATACAGGGCCCTGAACCCATGGCTCCCTTGGCGTGCTGTCTTCCCAGCTCCAGCCTGGTGTTTCTGTGCTCCCCCCAAAAGTTAAGTGGTCCAGAGCTGCACTGATGTTTAACAAAGTGCCCACCTGTTGGTAAGATGGTTGCACTTGAGCATTTCACTTAAGACAATTCTGCAGAGTAAATTATAACAAACCCGACACTTTAGCACCTCTATCTGTTCCAAGAAGCCATTTTTTAACCTTAAGTGCCCACAGTTTTTCTCTTTTCTTCAAAGAAAAGGTTGTAGCTCATTACTTCTCCATCTCACTTCAGCATTTTACAAAAGGTCTTTCCACTCTTGTGTTTTCGATTCAGGTGTTCTGACTATAAGCCTTCTCTTTCCCATTCTGTCCTGCTCTGTTATCCCAAAGGAGAGTTATACAAAGCCAGAGCGCCATAGGTCCTGTCTGGGTCTACTCCCTGCAGCTGGTCCCATGCCCTGCACACCTAATGAGGCTGCCTTGGGAAAGGCTGTCTTGCACGTGGATGGAAACATCCCAGTGCTTCACTCTGTGACCAGAACCACCTCACCACTTGGACCGGAGCTGCACATTCATTTGCAGTTTAATACGGCCAGAGGTGAAACCAAATCCCCACAGTGTGAAGCAGGACCAAGCCTTGTGGCTGTCTCCTTTAGCTCAAGACATCTTTGCCTGTCTTCTGTGAAAAGCAATTCACTAACTTAAGGGAGTGATCCAGCTGGCCTTACGAAGTTCTGATCACCAGACTCAAGGAGTCATTTGCTTCCCCAAGAGCTAAGAACCCTGATGGCTAGTGTTGTCCTGGAGTGATTTGTGTAGGAGAATTCTAAGTCTGAGCAGAATGTAACTGCTGCATTCATCTAATCTCACACTCGTGGGAGCCTAATTGGCTATCATAAATTCCCTAAAGAGCAAGACATTGCTGACTGATCAAAGGAAGTGACAAGCTCTACTGACTAACCAGAAACTGGGGCATGAGCTGATCATGCACCTTTAAGAGCATTTCAATCTGTCAGAACTTTCACCCTAACTCCTCGCTCTGTGCTTTGCAATAAATACTTACTGTTTTCCACTACCTGATTTGCTTTCTATGTATCAGGTGACCAGACTCAGTATGGGATACAGGGGTTCTAGAACAATTCCTCCAACTAGTTCAGGGTGTTGTCTGGCAACATAAGTTCCCCAGGAGAATCATCTCTCTGACTTGAACCAGGGTCCAGTGCTGGGACAATGTCCCTTCTGGGCTGTGGATTTGTTTCCAGCTGAATGGGGCTCTAGGTCCTCCAGCAGAACACAGCACCCGGAAGTAGGGTAGACATCCAGCTTCTTGAACAGCCTCCTTGCTTTTTCCCATGACTGAGGTCAGTTTCACTGGAGTGTGAATGAGCGAGGGAGTAGGAGAGGTTAGCCTGTCACTCATTCACTGGGAGAGATCAAGAAGTGAGAGGGTCTGTCTGGAGACCTGGGCACATCCACACGGAAGGTGAGGGTTTCTGCCTCCTTTCACCCTTCTGAGAAAGAAGCTTCCATTCTGCAGGTGGGAGAGCCCTTGTGGTGGCTCTGCAGCCCCAGGAGCTGGGTCATAGTTCAGACTAGGAGAGCTTTTGAGTAAGAGTGAATATGCCTTCCACACTGCTGCAAAGCTGGGTCTACTGAAACATATGAATCTCAGTTCTCTCTCCTGCAGGCAATCTAGAGAGGATTCGGGGCTGGCACATAGAATTTGCTCTTTGAACTAATTCTCCCCCAGGTTGATAGATCACAATCATTGTTGTTGCGGGGTAGGGGTGGCAGGGTCGGGAAAGTTTGAGAGCTCTGATTTGGCTCATTCATGCCTGAGTTCTCTTGCTCTCCTTGCTTCATTTGCTGAACATCCATTATACACTGGGCACTGAGCTGGGGTACAACATCACGTGGTCATGGTTCTTGAAGAACCAGCAACCTCCAGAAGTCTACCTTAGCCAGCTAGTTGTCACCATAGTGAAATACCCAGGAAAGTAACTCTCAGGAGAAAAGGCTTACTTCGCTCACAGGTTTAGAGAATCAGTCACGTGTGTGTGTGTGTGTGTGTGTGTGTGTGTGGCAGGGAGGTGGTGGTAGGGGAGAGTGCAGAGGAAGGACCTCACAGGGGCCAGGAAGCAGAGAGCCCTGGGCTCCATTCAGGCTGCTAGATCAAGCATTTCTGGAGACACACCTCCCTCCTTCACCTCTGAAATACCCAAAATAGACTTTGTATCCACTCTCTTAATGCTGTCCATGACTTTGGGGTTTGCAGTGCACGTTATTTCTGGAGCCAAATCGAATTCTTACCCAGCAGGTGGATTTCTGTCCTCAGGTTTACCCACCTGTAGTAGACTGTGGCTGAGTGTAGATCTGCCACAGGGGGACCAGGTATCAGCCAGCTCCCTCTGGCTTAATGTAGCACCTGTTAGAGTTTGTCAGGGACTCTCGTGTATTATCGTGTTCCACTCTCACAGTTGTTTTGGGAGCCTGGTGTCACTGCTGATTTCTGTTATAATTTATTATTTATGTTAACGATAGGGTGAGAGAGGGAAGCAGAGCTCAGCCATGCTCCCTGTGGTTCAGAAGAGAGCAGAAGATCCACCCTGACTTCCCTCCCCAGGCAGTGGACAGACAGACACCTCCCATGTGGGGTGAACTCATATGCAGTGTTTGGCAACACTGACATTTTTCAGGTAGCCTGATACTTCTGCTTCCCCTAAGATTCAACAACAAAAGTTTGTCTGATTTTCCTTTTCCATTTGCCTGCTCCTTGACACCCCTAGCTCCTCTCTAGCCCTGTGTTTGTTGGCGAACTTTTTTCTAGGGTCTTCTGTCCCTGGGGGAGCCCAGATGGGCTCTGCCTCTCACTTTGCAGGCCTTGGCTCTGCAGGTGATCTTAGTGTCTTATACTTCTCAGGATGTTGGAATTAGCTGCAGGGCACTTGGTGTTTCCTATGCTTCTCCATCCCCACTCCCTTCTCCCTAAGGGAGAAGGGGGTCACCTGTTAGGCTCTTGGGGAGGGGGTGGTTGAGGCTGTCTGGTCCCTGGCTGGAGGGGCTGCATCTCTCTCCAGCAGCTGTGCCTGAGTAGGACTTGCCAGAAAGAGTGTGCACCTGCTGCCATCCTCAGGAAGCTGCCAAGGTGGGCAGAAGCTGGTCCAGGGTGGGCAAGGTGGCAGAAGTGCCTGAGTCATTTCACTGGAAATCTTGTGGCAGTGCCCTTGGAGTGGGCATGCCACAGAAGAGCAGGCAGCCTGTCCCTGCCCTCCTGTAGCCATGTCTGCCAGGGAGGGCAGTCCCCCAGGGAGTGGGCAGGAAGCTGTCCCCTGAGCTAGAGTGGACAAACACTCCTGGGGGCTGTTGCTGCAGCTCCTGCCTCACCTGGAGGACACCCTCTCCTCTGCATGTCTGAGGCATGTTTGGGAGAAGAGCATGAAGGGCCAGAGCCCGGTAAATCGTTCAACCAACCAAGCCTCCTAATATGAAATCAGGCAGGCTGGTAGCCTTCAGCAGGGGTGGCCACACTTAGCAGGACAGTGATCATAGGGATGGATGATGCCCAGGCTGGAAGGCCATGTCAGGGCCACCAGAGGGAGGGCAGAGAGGTTGTGGCCTAAAGTTTGGCTTGCATCCTTGTGGTCACTCAGGTCAGCCACGCCTCATGATCTTCCCTATGAAGATCAGAAATACATTTTAACAGAATTTTTGATGCTAAAATACCTAAAAATTGGAGAGTAATGTGGTTCTTTACTCCCCACTCACATAGACCTGGAGTCAACGATAATCAAGATTTGGCTCCCTC
Source organism: Ochotona princeps (assembly GCF_030435755.1). NCBI lineage: Eukaryota > Metazoa > Chordata > Mammalia > Lagomorpha > Ochotonidae > Ochotona > Ochotona princeps. The sequence goes on from NC_080833.1 coordinate 93,764,479, forward strand.
TATGTAATTTATTCTCCCATGAAGGTTTTAAAATTACAAACATCCTCAAGCTTAAAGGTGAGATTCAAAGTTTGGAAATTGTTCCAGGACCAAACCAATGTTGCTAGGAGTCGGGTTCATTCTGCAGCTACTGAATGAATGCAGCCCTATTTAGGGGCATGCCTGCTGGCTGGCTGGGATGGAATTCTGGGCTGGCTGGGATGGAATTCTGGGCTGGCTGGGATGGAATTCTAGGCTAAGCCTGCCTGGGACCCCTTCCTCAGCTGCACCTTGGGGTTCCAGTGCCCACTCCCACAACTCTTCAGCTGTCCCATAAAAACCTGCTGGCTGATTCCAGATGACCTGAGAGGAGCTGAAGTCTGAGGCAGGTGAACTTGTCCATTTCCTGGAAAAGTCCTGTGTTGGTCGGGGTGGGGTGTGTGTGCTGCGGAATGGAGGTCCTTCCTCTTCACAGGTAGGATCTTTGACTGGTTTCTGGGGCTATTAGAAAATGCCCAACATTGAGTAATTTATAAAGGTATGAGGTTGACTTAGCTCCCAGTCCTGCAGGTCCAAGAGCTCCTTCATGCCTAAGTAACTGCCCATGCTGCTCAGGTCAGGGCAGAGCTGTGCTTAGCAAAGGGAAAGGCTGAGCATGGAGGCCGTTCCTCACCTTGATCATAGCTCACTCTGTGCTGACCAACTGGGGCCCAGGAGAGCGAGAACACACTCCCCTGAGACAAAGCCTTGATCCTTCCTATTGACGTAATCTTTAAAACCCAGCACAGTCATGGTCTTGATCATCTTGAGGATCTAGCCTCAACTTCATGAGTTTCATGATACGGTCCAACTCTATCCAGGCCAGAGCACGTGGGATGTCCAGTTTTTGCACAAAGCTCTGGAGATGGGCCAGGGGATGGGTGCCTGAAAGTGTGTCTGCTGCTCCACTGGTCAAGGACAGGGCTGAGGTGTCGGGGGGGAGCCGGGCAGGAGAGCCCCATGGGAAGAATGTCCCTGTCCAGAGGCTTGTCCTCCAAAGATTAACCCGGCCAGCCTCCCCTAATTCTGACACATCTTCCTCCTTGGGGGAAGCAGTACTGGGCTTATTGGAGGAGATTGGCAGCACTGACTGTGTCATTCTATCAGTGGCCTTTGATGAGCTGTTGTCCCCCCCTGGCTATTGTTTACCCACAGCTCAGGGATGAACATCAGATCTCTCTTACTGGTTATACTGGGCTATAGGAAATGCACTTTGAAAAATGTGTATGATGCTGTCCATGCATACAGTATTATTAACATTGAACATCTCAGTTCTGCCTCATTGTTCACACAGCTCCTAACCTTGTCATATGCCTTATTTTAGGAAGACTCAAGCCAGTGCTTCATCTTGAACGTGCAAATAAAGTACCCAGCATCTCTTTAAAGTGTGAGCTCTTATTCAGTGGTAGGTCGGCTAGGTCTGGGCTCTACATTCCCATGTTCCTGGGTGAGACTGACACTTCTGGCCTGGGCACTTGATGGCCCCTCCCCGGAGAGAAGAAGGAAATCTTTCTGCAGTGGGTTAGGAGGAAAGAGCCGAGAGAGCACAGCGGAAGATGGGCACTGGGGTGTGGTGATTAGGACACACCTTGGGATGCCTGCATTCCCTATCAGAGGGCCTGAGTGACAGCCTCCGCTCCACGCCTGCTTCCTGCCAATGTGCACTCAGGGATGCAGCAGGTGCTGGTGCAAGGACTTGGCTCTCTGTCACCTACACAGACCAGAGTGAGTTCGTGGCTCCTGACTTCGACCTGGTCCCAACCTGACTTTTGTGGGTATTTGGCGAGTGAACTCATGAGTGGAAGATCTTTGTCTTTGTCTCTCTACCTTTTAAACAAGCAAACAAACAAAAATACCACACCTGAAATATAGTTTATTAAAAGAGCTTGCAATCAGAGATAGCCTGATGGTCACCAGAGAAGAATTGGGGTCATGGAAAAGGTCAAGAGAGGGAAGGCAAATCCAAGAAGCCATGGGCTAATCACTTTCTGGACTTCTCAGGGGAGCAGCCACCATTGGTCTTACTGAGAGAGTCCGTGCTGCCTGTTCTTGAGCCCATACTGTGGAGGATCTTGTCGAGTTCTCCTGGAATGTTCTGCTTCTCTTCATTCTCCGTCTCCCGGTGGTAGAAGTAGTTGAAGTTGGAGACAATGACAGGCACAGGGAGGGCAATGGTGAGGACGCCTGCGATGGCACACAGAGTGCCCACGATCTTTCCCCCTGGTGAGGTCGGGCACATGTCGCCATAGCCTACCGTTGTCATGGTGACCACAGCCCACCAGAAGCCATCAGGGATGCTGGAGAAATGGGACTCCGGTTCGTCCACCTCAGCAAAGTAGACAGCGCTGGAGAAGAGGATGACTCCAATAAAGAGGAAGAAGATGAGCAGCCCCAGCTCACGCATGGAAGCCTTCAGCGTCTGCCCCAGGATCTGCAGCCCCTTGGAGTGGCGGGACAGCTTGAAGATGCGGAAGACCCTCACCAGGCGGATGATCCTCAGGATGGCCAGGGACATGTTTTGCTGGGTGCTGGGTTCTGTCTCCTGGACCAGTTCTGTGATGAGGGTTGCAAAGTAAGGGATAATGGAGATGATGTCGATAATGTTCATGATGTTCTTGAAGAAATCTGTCTTGCTGGGGCAGACCACAAAGCGCAGAACAAGCTCAAAGGTGAACCACACGATGCAGGTGGACTCTACCATGAAGAAGGGGTCACTGAACATGGTCTGGGAGAGGGCTGTTTTGTTGGTGTTGGGACTAGGGTCTCGCACCATCTTCAGCTCCCTGTCCTCCCGGAACTCGGGCAGTGTCTCCAGGCAGAAGATGGTGATGGAGATGACCACCACTAACACAGAGACCACGGCTACTGCGCGGGCGGCGCTCGAGCTCTCTGGGTACTCAAAGAGGAGCCAGAACTGCCGGTGGAAGTCGTTAGTGGGCAGTGGTATTTCAGGATCTTTAATGAAGCCTTCGTCTTCCCGGAACTGGTCCATGGCCTCGCTGCCCAGCTCGTAGAAGGAGATCTCGTCGGCAAAGACATCAATGGGGACATTGGCGGGGCGCCGGATTTTCCCGCCAGATTGGTAATAATATAAAATTCCATCAAAACTTGGTCGGTTCCTGTCAAAGAAATACTCATTTCTCATGGAGTCGAAGAATTGCATCCTTTTCTCCCGATCTCCCAGCAGGGTCTCTGGGAACTGACAGAGGGTTCGGAGCTGGGTCTCGAACCTCAGGCCAGCAATGTTGATGATCACCCGCTGGCTGCCTTCACTAAAGGCCACAGACTCAGGCCCTGGGGGATCGGTGTAGTCCCCAGGTAGCTTGGAGAAAGTCGTCTCATGGCTGGTGCTGTCACTGCCGAGGACCCTCCTGTTGGAGAAGGCGCTGGCCCCTGGCCGACCTTTCAGGCTGGTGGGGTCAAAGCCGGCTGCATAGGCTGACTCCTCCTGGATTTCGTCTGAATTATCAAAATTGACTAGCGCAACCTCCATTTCTTTCCAGCCACACACATCCATTTTATGAGATCCGGGGAGGAAGCATGGAGACCTTGAGTCTTTGCTGCCTGCTGTGAGCTGTGGAGAAGGAGATATTCAGGGCAGACTGCAGCTGCCTCTTGACCCTGGTGGGGGCGGGGGAGGAGAAGGTATCCCAGTTGACCGAGCAATGCTTACTTTTAGCTTTGGGAGAAACATCATGGCTGTTTGGGCAACTTTGCTCCTTCAAAATCAATTTGAGCTGGCACATTCTGATGCAACTAGAAATTGCTAAGGAGCCTGGCCCAGTTGTATGTGGGGAACACTTTGCCCAGCAGAAGGGGGGTTTTTCCATACACCATGGCAGAGAAAGGCCACAGTGAAAGAAATTGGCATTTCTCTGTAAGGAGAGCCTACCACTTTCTCCCCACCACCACTGCTACCTCTGGGACCAGGTGATGTGAACAGCTGGGTGAATCCCACAGGTGCTTGGGGCAGGAGGTCAGCAGCATCTGCCAGTCGGAGCCTCAAGTACCTCATCTGGAAAGGAGCTCTAGGGGCATTGGAGGGCACATTAAATGAGGTGTGTATGGAGGGTGCCTGGTACGAAGACGACTACATCACAGTTACTGTTTCTGCCAACTTCTCCACTGTGTAATAGGAAGTGGGGGAGCCACTGTACGTTGGATCATTTTTGGTCCAAGTTCAAGGTGTTCTTTGATTTCATTTAAAGAAATACTTTTAGGTGGAAAATAAATGAGTGTGTGTGTACTTTGGGAGTGAGATCATTTGTCGATCCTGTGATGGGTCAATAGTGTGACCATGTGCACACAGACTAGCATCTCTTTCTGAGGTTCACATGGCTTAAATTTCAATTAAAGAACATGGAAACCAAACAGGCTGGGGTTGAAGGGGGAAGAGAGGTAAGGGACCAGCTCTGAGGCAAAAGCTGCAACTGTTGTGGTCTGGGGGTCGTTCTGTTTAGAGGTGACAACGTTACCCTGCAGTGTGCAGTGCTGAGACCTTGCTAATCTCTCATCTCACTCAGCAGCAGTAATGGTGAGAAGTTAGATTCTGCCTTGCAGATGGGGAAACTGAGTCACCAGGGTCCAGTGACTCTCTCAGGAGCACACAACTAGCGCAACAGTCCTGGCTTGACCACAGCCTCCTGGCCTGAGCCTGGCCCACTAGCTCGTGGCATTCCCAGTGTGGGAGCTGAAGCTTGTGGGCAGCCGCAGGCCAGGTTCACAGACTTGTGACAGCTCTGCCTCCTGCAGTCTCCTGCCCTCTGCTCTTCGTGCAGGTACTATCACGTGCGTGGTGAGGTCAACCTTGGCAATCCAGTCGTGGTAACTGCTGCCAGGCACGCGTGTGCCGGGGGCTCTGGCTCTGTGCTCTTCTTGCGACTTTCTCCTTTGGGGCTGTGGCCTGGGTCGTGGAGGGGGATACTCCCTGTGTACCACCTTCTTGCTGTGAATCCCTCCACCTTTCTGGGAGTGAGAGATCCCATGGGGTGGGACAGGGGCTGGGGAACAACTTCCATGTGGCTGGAGCCTGGGGCACATAGCATTTAAGAGTTTCTTTCTCTCGCTGTCTCTCTCTTCCTCCCTCCCTTCCTCTCTCTCTCTCTCTCTCTCTCTCTCTTAATTTCACCTTACCCTCCTGGCTCCTTTTCCTTCTCTGCTCCCTCTCTCTCCTGTGTCTCTCCCACCTCCAGCCAAGTACAATAGCAGGAAGGCTGATGAAGGCAAGTGTATAGAAGGTGCTGCTGGGCCGCAGGTGTCCCACGTAATAGAGTAAGTGCGGATAGCTGTAGACAGGACAGCTGCGCTTGCGGGGGAAGGGACCCGGCTGGAGGCTTCACCCTTCCACTCAGGAGCAAATCACTGGCTTATTATTATTATTATTATTTTTTAAATAAATGACCCTCAGTTTTCTGATCTGTAAAATGAAGGAAAATGGGTCTTAATTGCCAGCTCAGAGCTTACATCCAGAATTGAAGAAGCCAATAGTAAGGAAAGATCTTTGTAAATTATAAGCTATTACAAAAATGTTAAGAGCTACCCTCCACTCATGCCCTGAAGTGAAGCATGAACACATGGTGGATAGGAACACTTTCAGGTAAGAGGCAGGGAGGGAATCTCTTTGCTCACCACTTCCTCATTTGGCTCTGCCCCGCCCTGCCTCTGGCCTGCCTTGCCGTCCCCCTCTGCCTTCCATTCCTTCCCATTTGTCTGAGGGCTGTCCAGGGTCTGCCCTGTGGTGACAGCCTGTGAGGCTGGGGGCGGGGGCGGGGGCGCCTGCCTTCCCTGTGGTCTCTCGTGGCTGCCGGCATCGCTCACTTTCGCCTTTTAGCCTGCAGCTGAAGGACCTTTACACGAAGCACACAAGAGGAAGCTGGCTTTCACCGATCTCAGGGTGCAGCGTGGTTTGGTCCCTATCTTCTCTCACCCCGTATCTCAACTATCTTCTGCCCCTCCCCACTTGGCACAGACCGCAGAGATGCCGGCTAACTATCGGCACTCCAAGCGCTTCAAGTCAGCTGCAGGCCGGTGGTCTTTGCCTCCAACTAGGCCAGACATTTCCTGCGGGCAGTGTTTTGCGGGAGGAGGCGGATGTGGGGAGGGTTAAGGATCTGGCTTCTCAAGGTCACGGAGCTCCACTGAACAGCAGGGCTCAGAGCCCAGCCCAGGGTCCTCCCCCCTAGGTGGCCTTCAGTTGCTTAGCAACGCCCAAATCCTCCTACCCTTCCAGGTGAGGCTGCAGCTGTCCCTGAGGCAGAGGGTGGTTGAAAGAAGCCCATTGGGCAGAGACAGCTGTATGTACTGCCCTTCAGGGTCCGCGGGAGAGCTCGGAGGTCGCAGGGCTGGCAGAGGTGGGGTGGCAGACAAGGGGCTGGACAGGTGGGCCTTGGCGCGGGGTTGGGTCCCTGCTTCTGCAGTGGTTGAGCGAAGGCGTGAACAGAAGGCAGCCCGGCTGACCTGGACGCTGCGTGTGTCTGGACAGAAGAGGGCGCCATTGTCCTGCCTTAGGAATCCTGGCCGGCTCTGGGCGCCCCATGCCTTGGTCTGCCATGCCACTCCTTCACTTCCCTGGGCCAGCCAGGCCTGAGATCCCAAGCGGGGTGGTTGTCAGCCCCTCCCTTACCAGTCTCTGCCTCTCCTCTCTTGGAGGCCCATTTCTAAGGCGCCAGCGGATCCGTGGCCCAGCCTCTGGCAGGATTCGCTGGCTCCGCCCCCGGTCCAGCACCCGCCCCTCGCAGAGGGATTTTCAGAAGCTCTCACCTCCCACAGGCTTTGTGAGCCCTGGCAGAGGTTGACAATGGCAACCCTGGAGGAGACATCAGCGGGGATGGGGCTTGCAGTGGATAGCAGGATCCACTTCCAACGGGGGCGGGGGGACCGGCGGGGTGGTAACCAGCAGGGCGGGTAGCAGGCTACAAGTGGCAGTGACTTGGAGGGTGACGGGGCACCTCAGATTCGGCTCCAGCACAGGGAGTCGCTCCCTGGCCAGCCCCGGGGTAGGCAGGTTCTGGCTTGGACAGGTATCATCTGTGTGGCTTCCTTGACTTAGGGTTTCAAGTGGCCACGTTAGTGCCTGATTGGTCTGATGAAGAAGTGATGGCAGGGAACAGGCAATGCAGTATACAGTGGCTGCTTAGCAAGCGCTGGGCCCGGGATTTCCCTCTGTCCCTGCTACCCAGTGTGTATGTGTGTGCGCCCGTGTGTTGGGAGGGTGGCGGGACTGCTTTGGTGGCGGGGACCTTTCAGGAGCTTCTGTCCTTTTCCTGACGAGACTGCTGGGTGGGCTGATGGCCAGTGAAGGCCCTGGGGCAGTTGTCCTGGGTCCAACTGAGGCTAGGGGGTAGGGGTGACTTCTGTGGCCTATTCCCCAAGCTGCTCTGCCTGCTGCAGGGCCACCGCTTCCTGTGCCCACCACAGGGGCCTCAGTGGTCACTTATGTTGCCTGTGTGTGTTTCACAGGGGACTTGAGCCACACCATGACTCCTAAGGTGCTCAATGATTATGATCTTTACTCAATACACAAGGAGATGGAGGTCCCAGTGGGTGTAGGACTGGCCCAGGGGCCCTCAGTCCCTTAGCTGGAAACTATGCCCCACAAGCAGCATTCCTCCCTCTGCCCTGTAGTCCCACAGCCACAGACCCACCATGGGCCTGATCCTCACTCTGAATCATTAATTCAGTCTGGAAGGGCCTGGCCCAGGATACACACAGAGATATGCACTAGCAGGGGCATACACATAGACACACACACACACACACGCAGACATACACAGGCACACATACACAGAGCTGCCAGACATTACTATGCCTTTCTTCTCTTCTTCTCCAACGTATAGCCATAGAACACACACACACACACACACACACACACACATTGTTGTGTCTATATACACAGGCACACACGAGCTTGATGCCCCAGAAACCCGCCATGTAGCACAGATGCTGTGCTCCAGCTGCGCCTCGACACTGCCTTCTTCCACGTCGTCTCCTGCCTCTTGGAACAGGAGAAATGTTCTGTTACTTGGAGCAGCTGAAGCAGATTAGGAGGGCTGGAGGGGGCTCAGGCAGCTGGACACATGGCCCCCTTCCTTAGAGTGGCGATAGGCACAGCGTGGGTGGCCTGTCGCTTTCCCTAGGGGGACTGCTCAAGGACAAAGCTGCATCCTCCTAAAGGGTTGGAGTGCTGTGGGCAAATGCTCTTCTTAAAATCTCAGCCTCCGTGGCGGTGGTGGCAGTGTTGCTATCATGGGAGAATTCACTCCAGAGGCAATGCAAAGGCTTTCGGCTTAGCTGACACAGTCGTGGATAGACTGCAACATGCGACACATTCTTGGGCTCTGGAGGTCAGCTGGGAGGAGGGACTCCTTGACTGTGCACTGGGAAAGCCCCTGTTGCCTTCCTATGTCCTGGTGAGAGGCATGCAGCTGCTCCGATGCCTGTAGCCTCTGAGGTCCAGGAAGATGGTGGAGAAGTTGTGGGGCAGGGAGTCTGCGAGGCGTCCTACAGGTTCTGCCCATGTATGGCAGTGCGTGGGGGTGCTGCTTCTCCACTCCCTATGCCCGCACAGCTCTGCTCAACCTGTTCCTGAGAATCCTTGGGGGCCCATCAGGGATGTTGCAGAGAGCTGGGGCTGAGCCAAATGCCCTCCGTGTGCCATCCTTTTCCCAGGGGCCACATCCAGTCTTGTACTCTGTACAACTCCCAGACCCTCACCGCTTGGTCGGCTTGGCTCAGCTGCAGGTACAGGGTTGGGATGGACAGCTTCCTGCAAAGCCTGTTCCTCCTGTTCCCTGAAACTGAGGGCTGCTTTTTAACCATTGCCAGGAGTATCAGAAGAGATTATTCTTAACGAAGCTAAAATATTGGAGAAACAAAAGTCTCCAGTCAGAGTAATGCTAGGGAGGTGGAAATGCTGATTTTGCTGCTTTGAGTAGTACGTGTTACCCACAGGGGCTGAGAGGTCATGCTATCATGCTGGCTCCCAGAAACATGCATCATTATTGTTCATTAAAAATATTTTTGAAAATCTGTAAAATGGGGGCATTTCTATTTAACCCTCCACTCTGACCCAGCTTGGCCACAGCCACCAATTTTTATAAAGCTGGTTTAATTATCTGGAAAGAGACAGATATATGGAATCTTTAGAGGAAAGTCCAGGTTTTGCTTTTGTCTCTCACTAGTTGTGGAGCATTAGGGAAGTCCCTTTAGCTTGCTGAGTTTTAGGTCTAACACCTGCCCAACCTGTCTACATCTGACACCTTCTGTAGGTGGCTTTTAACACAGCTGTGTTAATTGACTGGGATCTGACATGGGCGCATGAGCTCAGATGTCTAATGTTCATGAGGGTGGGGCCTCACAGTCCGACCTGCCACCCAATGAAGGGCTGTCAGGTACAGGATGCCATGGGGTTGTGGTATAGCATGTTAAGTCACCACTTGCAATGTGAGCATCCTATATGACCACCAGTTTGAGTCACAGCTGCTCCATTTCCCATCCAGCTCCCTGCTAATGTGTGTGGGAAGGCAGCAGATGAGCCAAGTGCTTGAGCCCATGCACCCATGTGGGAGGTTCAGAAGAAGCTTTTGGTTCCTGGCTTTGGCCTGGCCCAACCCCAGTGGCTGCAGCCATTTTGGGGAATGAATCAGCTGATGGAAGTTTCTCTCTCTCTCTCTCTCTCACTCTCTCTCTCTCTCTCTCCACCTTTAAAAGTAAATCATAAGGGGCTGGCACTGTGGCTTAGTAGGCTAAACCTCTCCTTGTGGCAACAGCATCCCATGTGAGTGCTGGTTTGAGTCCTGGCTGCTCAACTTTCAGTTCAGTTTTGGGTTCATTACCTGGGGAAACAGAGAAGGATGGTCCAAGTCCTTGTTCCCCTGAACCCACATGAGAGACCTGGAAGAAGCTCCTGGCCTTGGATTGGCTCAGCTCTGACTCATAGCCATTTGGGGAGCGAACCAACAGATGGAAGATCCTTCTCTCCCTGTGTCTCCTATCTCTGCAACTCTGCTTTAAAAATAAATAGATACTTAAGAAATAAATCTTGAAAAGATGATCGTGTTTCCTTCATCCTCCAAATCTCACTTTGTGCAACTCTACCACTCTACGTTCATGTTTGTGTTTTCATTTGGCCCTCGCACTAGAGATGGACAGATAGCTATTATTGTCCTCTTGTTCAGGTGAGGATGCTGGGGCCTGGAGCAGTGAAGACAGCAGGTGGCAGTGCACACACCTGCATTTTCTGTGTCTGACTCCAACCTGCCCCCGCCCCACCTGCCACCCCCACTGCTGCCACCTGGTAGTGTGGGACACCACCAAGGCTGGGACACACTCTCGAATTTTCCCTGCTTTTCTCAGTAACACCTTGCAATTCATTATGGGCACATCTTCCTAAATGTACCTGTCCCCTCCCCATCCTCATTCTATTCTCCTAGGACATATTTATTTATTGTGCTGATCGAGACATGAATTTTGGAACCTGCAGGCCCTGGTTTGCAATTCCAGCTCCGTGGCCCCGGGCAAGTGTAAAATGGGGAGATGGTCTCTCTGTCCTAGGGGTGTCACAATGGGTGGATGAGCAAATGCCAAACCCCTAGAGTGGCACCAGGCCCAAGGCGAGTGCTGGTGTCATAGGCTAGATCTGTCTGTCCTGGGAAGCGTTCCCCTGCCTCTGCCTGACTTTAGTGGCATAACGGGTTTTTCTTTGTACCTGTGAGCAGGTGACTTCACGGGACCTTCTCCTTCCCCCAGGGAACGGCCTCCTTCTCCCAGATCTTCACATCTTCTCAGTTCCCAAAGCTTCTGGTATTTGCCTCCCTGAAGTCCCCTCCCTTTCCTTCTCTCCTTCCCCATCAGCCTGTACAGATGTCCCCTCCTTCCTGAGGTTGCTATGGCCTCCCCAGTCAGTGTGTGTGTGTGTGTGTGTGTGTGTGTGTGTGTCCATGCTCCTGGGGCACTGATGCTCTCTGCTCTCTGAAACCACTTCTGGGGTCTGGGACACATGTGGCATCTATTAGGGAACCAGAAGGGGACACTAAGTATGGCCTAGTTTCCTTCTGGTCTGAGCCCACCGCTCTTTCTTTGTCACTCACAGACAGCCCAGGGCCAGGCAGATGGGTCCTGTGGCAGAATGGCAAACACCCGCCTGTCGTTTTGCAAGTGCCCCCAGCTTTGTGTTCCTTTCTTGGGGTCACCTCTCTAGAGAACTATCACACGCTTATGTTCCAGGATTTGTTCAGCTGCATGAGCTTTGGCAAGTGACTTAACCTGGTACGGCTTCCTCGTGCCACCCTAAGACCGGGGACATGATCTTGCATAGCGAAGAACCTCTGCAAATATTCACTGAATGAATTGATGGACAAAGGTGGGAGCAGGGGAGCAACATGCTGATGGTAGAATCGCAGGGGAGCAGGAGGAGGCCGTCTCTGAGCCCAAGGAAATGCCCGAACTAAAGCTCTTCTGCTTCTGGCTCCTGGGCCTGCACTTTTATTGGTTCTTATGTGGGCTGTTGATATTGGGGCCTCTGGCTTCCTTAACTCCCAGGAAAATTCCAGACTTTCTGGGGGCAGAAATGGACATGGTGGGTGGAAGATGCGGGGGAGCAGCTATGCTTTCTTCTGGTGTGAAGACAAAGCCCAGACTGAAACTGGTGTTCTTGGAAGTCCCAGGGCTAAATGAGCTAGCCACGTGAACCGTAACAATGCTGTGCCTCCCCCTAACAGCATGCTGGGACATGAGCCAAACTGGCTGTCTTTAAGCTTGTTGCCAGGCATGCAGCTGAATTTACCCACATGCTTCAGGGATTCCAGGAGAAAGAGGCTTGGGGCGCTCTGCTGTGCTGCTGGAGACCCAGCTGCAGATTGCTGAGCGTGGGGCCCAGGGAACCGTCCGGCTGCGAACTCACCAGCAGGAGCAGTGGAAGAGAAGGTGAATCTTCCGCAACCTGTGTGAGCCTTCCTTGGGGGCTTCTGCCGGGTCAGCTGTCCGTGGTGGAGGGGATCTGCTGGTCTCCGGTGGACAGATGACTGGAAGGAAGGAAGAAGTGTGCTCAGCTGATGCCTGGGATTCAGAAACCCTATCCTCCCATGAAACAGGATCGCCTGGATGTCTCAGCCTTTGGAGGAAGCTTAAGGGAGAAATAGGGAGAGAGTGGAAGGGAGGGAGGGGATCCAGCCATGGCTGGTGGGTAGACAGCAGGCTGCAGGGTTGCAAGATCAGACTGGGCTAAGTGAACCAGGAAAGGATGAGCTCCAAGTCCACAGGTGGAGGTGATGGATTGGATACTGACCAGAGGTTGTGAGATCCTGGCTCAGTGTTTCCCATAGCCATGATGACAGATAGTGGGGTCGGGGTGGGCTTGTGTCCTCTCCCCTGCGCCCTGCATATGATTAGCCCCTGTTCACAGCAGGTCTTGCCATAAATGGTTGAACAAAGTCAAGCATGGTTTTCCTGGGCTGCTCAGCAACTGAATGTAGTATTGAGGGTCTTACAATGGGCGCCTGTAGAGCGGATTGTCTCTGTAAAGAGAGGACCCTCTCTCACCCTGCTACAAAGCCATGGTGCTGGGAGCAGAGGGGAACTGTCCCAGCTTCCTGCCCTTGCAATCCCAAGGGACTGTATTTAGTAGTAGCAAGAGGAAAAGGAGAGACAGATTGAGTAAAACTGCTTTAGATCAGAGGACCTAGTGTTGATTTTTTTAAAAATTATATATTTGAAAGCAGAGTGGAGAGAAGGAGATAGGGAGAGATAGGAAGAAAGAGAGAGAGAGATCGAGGAAGATCTTCCATTTGCTGGTTCACTCCCCAAATAGCCTGCACTGGTCTAGGCCAAAGCCAGGAGCCAGCAACTCCATTTATATCTTTCACATGGGTGGCAGGGGCTCCAAGTACTGTCTTCTTTTGCCTTCCCTGGCACATTAACTGGAAGCTGGATTAGAAATAGAACAACTGGAATTTGAACTGATGCCCTTATAGGATGCCAGCATTGCAGGGGATGGCTTAACCCACTACACTATGGCACTGGCTCCCTGTGTGTTGTTTTGTAGCATTTACTAGCTGTGTGGCCTTGGGCAAATGACTTAATTTCTCTGAACCTCTGTTTCCTTGTCTGAATTCGTACATGAAAACACCAGACATGGTGAAACCAATCTGTGAACCTGCCATCACAGGTATGAGCTAATTTCTCCTGATGGTTTCTGTCTTCTGGCAGCAAGTGACCATTCTGGATGAGTTCAAAGTGCTTTGTAGGTGCCTGAGATGCCAGCATCCATATGAACATGGGTTTGAGTCTTGGCTGCTTCACTTCCTGTCCAGCTCTAAGCTAATGGTCTGGGGAAAACAGTGGAAAATGGCCCAGAGTTCTTGGGTCCCTGAACCTAAGAACTGGGAGACTTGGATGGAGTTCCTGGCTTTGACCTGGTCCAGCCCGGCTATTTCTGGCATTTGGGGAATGAATCAATGGACGAAAGATTAAAAGGAAAAAAGGCCACAGGGAAAAAAATCAAACACTTTATTAAACCATCAAGCACTGATGAACCCTAGTGGATGAATTCCACAGCTAAACAGGAGGTTGTTATCTTTGGGGTCCTCAGGTCTCACCTTCATGGCTTGCCTCTCCCCAACTTGAGCTCTTGCATCTCACCACGTGGAAATGGGGCCTTCCTTGGGCACTTCTCTGTTTAGTCTCCTTGCATCCTCTTAATTCCTTCACCACCCAGTCTGTGGGTACACGGTGTGTGCTCTGTGAGGATGCCTCAGGATGCCTTGGTGATGGACTTGCTGTTGCCCCGTGGGAGACCTGGCTCATTTGCCTAAGTACAGAGAGACTCACAAACCTCCCCACTGCCCACCCTAGGAAGCCCAGTGACTACTCTGCCATCACTGGGCCCTGCGTGCTGCCTCAGGATGTGTTGAGGCCCACCATGCTTAGGCCCCTTGGCCCTGACCACCAAGTTCTCTGACATAGGCCACTAAGACCTTTCTCAACAATAGCTAATGAGCCCATCAATAAAGGATGCTCTGGCTGCTTGCTCCCCAGGGCACTGTTTGGCCTGCTCGCTCCATCTCTCTCTTCCTCCTCCTCTCCCACTGTAACTTCTGTTAGTTGCAGCTCCTTGTCAGGGGATCCTGATTGGTCTTCACCTGTTGGGGTGGGCCAGAGACTGGACATCCTGTGTGTGGGTGAGGCAGCCACAGTCCTGCTGAACGTGGGTAGGACACTGTGTGTGGGCTCTCTGTCTGTTCCACCTGCCCCATGGAGGGCCCATTCAGTTGGGCTGTGAATTCAGCTCTGCTTTAGCTCTTTGACCCGCTAGGGACCCACTGGGGCTCTCAGAGAAGCTGGTCATCTAAAGGGGCTGCAGGTTGGGGCAGGGGAAGAGGTGAAGGATTTCCCGTCCAGTGTCCTGCTTACACAGTCAGTATAGATCAGATCAATCCCACCGGAGTTGTGAGTACTTTTCAAATACCTTAGCACATGTGCCCGAGCACATGGGTTCTTCTGGGCAGCAGGGAGGCCAGCATCTCTTTACAGCAGCACAGAAACATTTGTTGTGCTCCTACATGCTTAGACTGTGCTGGGTGCCAAGATCCAAAACAGAGTCCACAGGTATGACCAAGCCTATGCCCTGGAAATAACTTTCCAGTGGGTACGCACAATCTAATTTTAAGAAGTAGCTTTGTGAGGTTGGTGCCATGGTATATTGAGCTAAGCTTTTTTGCCTTTGGTTCTGACATTCCATATGGATACCAGTTTGAGTCCCAGCTGCTTCACTTCCAATCCAATTCGCTGCTTTGGCCTGGGAAGATAGTAGAGGATAACCCAAGTCCTTAGGGCCCTGCACCGATGTGGGAGCTATCCAGGGAGGCTCCTGGCATGTGGCTTCAGATTGGCTCAGCCTAGCCTGTTACGGCTACTGGGGAGAGAACTGGCAGATGAAAGCTCTCTTTCTCTCTAATTCTGACTTTCAAGTAAAAGTGAAATAAATAATTTTAAGAAGTAGTTTTGTTTAGATAGAATTGACACCTAATAAATTGCATATAGTAAAGTATGTGATACAATCAGGACGGTGAATGTTTCGAACACTCTCAGAAGTTGGGGTCTGGCATGTGGGACTTCCACAACTCATTATCACTGTGCCTGGTTTTAGTCCCAGCTCTGTCTGTGGTCCAACTTCCTGCCAATGCGTACCCTGGGAGGTAGCGGGTGACAGTGCAAGTATTTGGGTCCTTGACATCCATGTGGGAGGCTCAGTTGGAGTTCCTGATTGCCTTGGATGTGTGGGCTTTGGGAACATAAACCAGCAAATGGAAGAATCTCTGTCTCTGCTTTTCAAGTAAAGTGAAAATAAACACATAAACATTTAGAAACGTTCTCTTTAGCTCCTTTGTAATTCTTACATCTTCCTCTCCATCCCAATTCTCAGTTAATTACAGACTTGATTTCTGTCATGACAGATTAGTTAGACTTTTCTAGAAATACATATAAATGGAACCATATACTATATATTCCTTTTCCGGGGCCCAATTTCTTTCACTTGGCATTATTGTCTGTCGATCTACCCACGTTGTTGCACATACCAAGAGTTCATCTCTTTTATTGTTGTACAGTCTTCCATCATGAGTTTATTATACAAATTGCTTTCCCCCTTCATTTTCTGATGGGCATTTGGTTCTTTGCAGTGTTATCAGTGTCACAGACAAAGCTGCTAAGACCATTCCTGTCCTAATCTGAGCAAGGATGGGTTCTAAGTTCCCTTGGGCAAGTAGGCAGGAATGGAACGGCTGTGCTGGGTAGGCAGAGCTAAGTGCTCTGGCTGGATCTTCCAGAATCTCTCCAGGATATTCTTTGGTTCCTGGGATTTTTCTTTTTCCTTGAGAAGAAAGTTGAGATGGAGACATACAGGTCACTTGGGGACCAACAGAAGAAGTTGGGGGCAGGGAATACTTCATAAGTGACCAAGGCTGAGGACTATCTTTCTTAGAAACAGTAGGAAATGGTCTTTATGAAATGTTAACCAACAGGGCTCAGAGGCTGGTTACCAGCTGTGACTGCTAAGCTGCCATTCTGGGGCATAGCTGTGCCAGAGATGCATGTGCAGCTTCCTGGGTACCAAGGGGCTCACATGGACTTGGGAGAATGTGCACACCACTGGTAGGAGCAGCTGGGTCATTCACGATAGGCACTGTGATGCCAGTACTGGGATATGCACAGATAAAGAAAGCAAACTCTCGCTGGAACTCAAGTTCTTCTCTTCTCCAAGCTCTGAATTCAAGCCCAGGAGCAGCCTGCGTGGGGCATGGAGCACCTCCTTCCAGCTAGGGGAGTTGGAGTTTCTGGCTGGGACTCAACTGTTCTTCTTGCTAGAGTATTAGAAAGTGGCTAATAGAACTCTGGACCCTAGATGAAGAGTGGAGGCATGGGGGCCACTGAGCTCCTTAGCACTTCCAGAGATGGCAAAGTAGGGTAAGCCCTTCCCATACAGGCTATACTTTGAGCCCACTTAGGGAATGAGCTAGCAGATGGAAGATCTCTCTGTCTCTATAACTCTTTCAAATAAATAGACACATATTTTAAAAAGTAAAAAAAGAGAATGTCCATTTATTTCAACAGTTATTGGGCACCAATTCTGTGCCTGGATTAGTGGTGAGGAGCACAGGTGAATGCCCTTCAAGGTGCTCACATGCTCACGGTGCAGAGAGAGGCCCAACCAGAAGGCAATGGCAGGTGCACAGGCTCCAGAGACCATGAGAGGCCTTTCCTGTTGCATGCAGGAAGGGGACCAGTCTGCCTGGCCAGCATAGACGGCAGGCCCTAGTGGGGGGGACGTGGTCTCAGCCAAATGAAAAGGCCTTGAAGTCTGGGTAAGAAGCATCTTTTTATGGATAGGGAAACTGCTATCCTCATTTCTCATTTTTTTCATTCTTCTTTTTTTTTTAGATTTATTTATCTAAAAAGCAGAGTAACACACACATATGTAACATATTATCTAATATGTAAGGTGGGAAAAGAGAGAGAAATATCTTCTATCCATTGATTCATGACCACAATGACCTGGGCTGTTTCGAAGTCAGAAGACAATAATCTCATCCAGGTCTCCTATTTAGGCCCCAGGGGCTGAAGCACTTGGGCCATCTTCTACTTCTTTTCCCAGGCACATTAGCAGGGATCTGGATCAGAAGTGGAGCAACTGGAACTCGGACTGGTGCTCATAAGGGATGCCTGTGTCACATGTAGCATCTTTTTATTTTATTTTATTCAGTTATTTTTATTTGAAGGCAGATTTTACAAAGATAGAAGGGATGACAGAGAGAGAGGTCTTTCATCTACTGGTTCAGTACTCAAATGACCACAATGAGCTGATCTGAAGGTTGGAGCCAGGAGCTTCTTCTGGGTCTCTCACATGGTTGCAGGGGTCCAAAGACTTGAGTCACCCTCTGCTGCTTTCTTAGGCCTTAAGCAGGAAATCAGATGGAAAATGGAGCACCTAGGACACAGCTCAGTACTCATTTGGGATGCCGGTGCCAGTAGGTAGAGGACTAGCATGCTATGCCACTATGCTGGTCTCCTTCCCTCAACCCCCTTGGACAGTGTCTTAACCTGATATACCACAAAGCCAGTCCCAGTGCCTTTCTCATTTCTTTTCTCTTCTGAATGTTGCATCTCTTCTCTTACTCTCACTGGTAGAGGAACCTGCCAGTCTTGTCAGAAAAGTCATTTGGGAAGAAATGTCATGGTGGAGAAAATGGAAAAGAAATCTGGGACTGGCTACAAAATTCACTGAATGAAGGTCAAAGCTCACTGCAATGAACAATAATTGAGCACTTAAGATATACTGGGGCCTGGTGCTTCGGCTGTGTTGTCACCTTTGATCTTTACAGCAGTGGGTGCTATTATTATCTCAATTTTACAGATGGGGAAACTGACCTGTGAGGTTTGTTGTTCAAGGTTACGGTGCTCCCGAGAAGCAGAGCTGAAATCAGAAACTAGGTTGTAGACTCGAGCTCTTTGTTCACGATGTGTGCGCATGGTGCATGTTCATGGTGCATGTGTCTGCCTTGAGGGGCTGGGGCTGATTCTGCCCAAGAAAATCAGGAGGGATCCCTCAGGAATTCAGAAGCACTTGTGTAAAACGAGAAGTGCTCCCTTCTGAGAAAAAAGCTTGCATGTGATGGAAACAATCCACTGAGAGAAGAACCTTGGTGGGCAGAGGGCAGAAGACTTGGGAAGGTATTCTCTTAAAACTAATGTGTGGGCTTATCAGAAGAGGCAGGAGCACCTACACAGTCCACAGCAGGCTGAGGGTACTGGTATAGGCTGCTCACCAGCTGGAGTGCCTGCTGGCAGCTTTGTCAGGAGGCTGAGCTGGGTGACCAATCTGAAATCCATGTCACTTACAGTTCAAGGCAGAGCTGCCACTACCACCACCATCAGGAAATCCTGCAGGAAAGTCTGACATGTAGGCCAGATCAAAGAGAAGCTGCTCTGCTTGAATTAGTGGTGGGTTGGAGTACTGAGCTCGGCCTGCTGGGTCTCTTGATTCTGTACCCTTCAGAACCTCTCTAGCTGCCCACATTGCTGTTGGATGCCCAGTAGCTGGTCACTACTGTTTTCTTCTTTAAAAAAGAGATTTATTTATTTTTATTTTAAAGGCAGAGAGAGAAAGAGAGAGAGAGAGAGAGACTTCCCCAAATGGCTGCAATGACTGGAGCTGGGATGGTCTGAGGCCAGGAGCTTCTTCCAGTCTCACATATAGGTGCAGGGTCCCAAGGCTTTGGGCTATCCTCTACTGTTTCTTCAGGCCATAAGCAGGGAGCTGAATAGAAAATGGAGAAGCAGGGACTCAAACTGGTGGCCACATGGGATGCAGGCACTGCAGGTGGAGGCTTAGCTTCTATGGTGCTGGTGCCAGTCACTACCATTTTCAATGCTGCCCAGTTGAAGATCGACCTCGGTAGTTCACTGTGGGCTACCACCTGGATACATCCTCTGGCCCCTTTGTCCCCAGCACAGAGGCTGAGTAACATGGTCCAGCTTGGCCGTTGGCCAAGAACCTGATTCCTTTGCTCTCCTTTCTGACCTCTGGATCTCTTACTGCCACTGTCCTGGGAGCAGGGCCAGGCGCCCAGGGTGGGCCTCCTTCTGACCAATTGGATGCCAAGCCACGAAAGCTGAACTCCCCTATCAGATCCTGGGGCCTCTTGGGCTTTGACCTAGGCTTGCCCTTCTGACCCCCACCTCTGCCCTTCAGTTTCGGGGCCAAAAGGAAGAGCAGAGCTGTGCACACCTCAGGCAAACTTCCATCACTCCACTGATGGACACACTGGGGCTATGTTTGGCAGGAAGGGAAAGAGGCAGCTTGAACACTGAGGGAGAGTGAGTCAGGGTGTTGAAGGGTGAAAGTGAGCAAGGATCTTTCTCTGCAAGGGGAGGTAACAAATATTTATAGATTCTAAATGCCCAGGGCTTCTTCCATCAACACTGTCCCAAGTTGTGCAGACCTGATCCATTTCTCTGCCCCTAAATGTATTAGAAGTGTAAGCAGGTGCCCTTCCTTCTCCTAAGGATTAATTTTATTTATTTGAAAGTCAGGGAATGAGGGAGGGAGAGCAGCAGCAGCAGAGAGAGAGAGAGAGAGAGAGAGAGAGAGAGAGAGAGAGAGAGATGGAGATGGAGATGTTCCTGCAGTGGCCAGGGCTGGGCCAGGCTGAAACCAGGCGTCCGGAACTGCATCCAGGTCTCCCATTTGGTTGGCAGGGGCCCAAGTACCTGGACCATCTTCTACTGCCTGCGAGGTACATTAACGAACAAGGAGCTGGATCACAAACAGATTAGCCAGGACTCTAACAGGTGCTTTCATATGTGGATGCTGGCATTGCAGGTGGTGGCCTAACCTGCTGTGTCAGCGTGCAGTTCCAGCGAGCAGTCTCTTGCTTAAAAGCACATGTATCTGGCAAGTTCTGAGCTCAGGAGTGTTGAGCTTGCATGGTGAATCAGAGGCTGCTCTGATCTTAGACCAAGATTTGGATTCCAGTGTGTGGCTTTAATGCATGTATTGCTTAACTCTTCTGAATCTCAATTCCTTAACTCTGAAGGGGAGTTGGCCTTGCACTTATCCAATTGCTGTGATGGAAGGCACATGTGAAATAATGCAGTCACAAGACAAGGTTCATGGGACTTTGTACCTGCCTCTTCTTTGAAACACAGCATGCCAGACATGGAATTCTGAAAGTGGGAGATATCAGGTCTACCTTAGCTCCTCCTCAGGAAGAAGTCTCTGTACAGCATCCTGGTCTGGCAGTGGTCTGGGTTCTGCACAGCAGTGCTAGGCTCATGCAAATGGCACTAGGCCATTGCAACCTTGACTGTAGGCATTTATAATAAGCACTCCAAACCCATCTTGGGGAGAGGTTAGAGAAGGGAAAGAGCAGTTAAGAAGAGTGGCCACTGGTTGGAGACACAGGGTCTCAGAGACCCTGACCTGAACTCTGGACTGATATAGGCACAGAGGGCTGTGACTTGCCCATGGTCACCCAGTGAGTTTCTTGGCAGCTCTCTCCATTTTCCTCAGCAGGGCTGATCCAAGCAGCCATTGGCTTAGCTGTCTCCAGCCTAGTGACATCACAAGGGAATCAGTCAGTCGCTGTAGGCTCTGCCCCTGGGATGCAGGGCTGTTCTTCTCCACCATGCGTTGCCCTTCTCACCACAGCTGACCTAGACTTCCAGGGTGTGTGTGTGTGTGTGTGTGTGTGTGTGTGTGTGTGTGTGTGTGTTGGGACAGGGCTCTACTCCTTCCCTGAATGGTTAGGGGAACTGGAACAGGAGGAGCAAAATTGAGCAGGTTGATAGGATAAACTCATGGACTGGAATGGGATAGCCTGGCAGGGTTTGTTTTGTAGGGCTGAGGACTCCACAGGGTGTGCAACTTGGGCTAAGAAGTCAGTGTTGCAGGCTGTTACAGGTGGCCAGGTGTGCCCACAGAGAAGAGTCCAGAGATGCCCTGAAATCCTGGCACACATGTATCAGCTTGGGGTGTCATTCACACCTGAGCCCAAGGGGGCAGTAGCTGGCAAAAGCAAAGCCGAAACCATAGCTGGAAGAATCAGCTGCCAGTGAGGCTCCCAGACAAGTGTTCAAGTATTGAGAATCGTGACAGCGAGGGGGAAAGGAGGGCTAGTGGAGTCTGGCTGAAGCTGCCAGCAGGGTCAGGCAGCCCAGCTGTGGGGAGACCCTGAGAGCAGCACTGATCATGGGCAGGCTGGGGCAGGAGGGGCAGAAGCTCCTGGTCCAGTTCCCCCTGTCTTCCAGAAAGGGCCCTGTTGGTGAGGGGTGTTGGCTCACAGAGTTAGAGCTAAACCCTTGGAGTTGTGCGGTGGGGGGCTCCCTGTGGGCCAGTTCTGCTTCTCTGCTTGCAGGGTGACCTTGGGCAATTCCTTCAGCCTCTCAGAGCCTACTCCACTTAGCATCTGCAAACTGGGAATGATGACCCTGCCGAGCTGTCAAGCTGTCTGTGTGATCTCTCTGTGGGGTCGCATAAAAGCTGCATGTACCCAGTGAAGAGGCACCTCACATCTGTTCAGGAGGCCCTAGGATCTGTGAGTCCCCCCAGCCGGTACCTGGCTTCTGGCTTCCTCTGGGTCCCCCACAGGGTGCAGGCAGACTGCAGCTGAGCCCAGCCTGCAGGGCTCTGGCAGTCCAAGGTTGCTGAGGAGGGAGCAGCCTGACGATGGCGGACGCTGCCAGCCTTTGCCCATCTGGCAGCCAAGCAATTTGCATAAAAACAAAGACAGCTCCAGCAGCATGAAATATTGATGCCCTGAGATTTTCCTGAGTATCATCTCAGTCTCAAGGCAGCCAGGGCCTGGCTGCTGACCGGGGGGCAATGGCGCCTCCTGCCTGTTGAGGTGGATTTCAAAGAACTGCAGGGAGGGGGCAGGAGTGTCTGGGGCAGGAGGTCGCCTGGGGAGTCTTCAGGGGACTTTCAGTAGCAGCTTTGGGTTTCTGGTTGGAAAAAACCACTTTGGATCTGGTTCTGCCTGGCTCAGTTTCTAGTCTGAGGAGGGCAGATGGACGCTCAGTCCCCTCAGCAGGCCCAACGACTCTCTCTGACCCTTGCAGAGAAACCTACTGACCGGAGTGGCAGGGAAGTGAAGTAGGGAGTCCCAGCTCAGCATACTCTTGGCAGGATAAGATTATGGAGCTATTGCTACCCAGTCTCTTGGAGAGGGTGTGCTAACAAAAACCGCCATGCAGTCCACCTGGCTTGTAGGGGGCATCTCTGGTTTCCAGCCTTTACCAGGTACCTCTGTTAACCCCGGGGCAAGCCAGCACTGCCTACTGCTTTCCCAAGGTGGAAAGGGGAGGGTGTTGTAAGCACACACACTTTTGGGGGCTCTGTCCTCAGGCAGGGTGAGCACTCTGCTTGTCTCTTTTTGGGCTTCTCCTGATAGGTGGGGGTGGTGGCAGACTCTCTGAGCTCCCTTCTCAGCTCTGTCCCCGCAGGCGTTCCCTTCTGGCCCAGGCCCTTCCATCTCCATCTGCCAAAAGAGCGTGAACATTCAGCTCCAGCCTGCTTCCGGCTGCCAGAGCAGGCCAGGCCTAATAGGTCTCTCTATGTGAGCTCCTCCAGGCTGCCAGCCAACGATGCCTTAGCTTGGCACCCGCTGCTCCTGCTGCACAGGAGGCACCTGAGCAGCATCTGAAGGCCTGAATGGAACCCTAGTGTGCTAGGCGGGGCAGCACCCAGTGCTGCCCAACAGGATGATGGGCACATCCACATGCTGACCCTCGCAGACACTACTGGATCCCGTAGATGGAGTGAGGAGGTGTTCCTCCCAATCCGAACCCCTCGGCAGTGGTTGAATGACAAGTTAGGGAGCTTTGGCTCCAGCCAGGTGTTTCTCTCTCCCCCCAGTTCCCCCGACCCTCCCTTCCCTTGGAGACAGCAGGCCAGCATTTTGGGTTTTTGCTTTTCGGTTTTTGAGTTTGTGAAAAATAAAAAAGCACACAGAAAGCAACTGTGATGTTCTCAACAAGTTGAGTCATGTCTTAACAAAAGTCCTTATGCTGAATGTGGTCAATGTAGTTGGGACAGGAATTGGGGAGTTATCCCCCCACACTCCTTTCTTGGAACAAAGGGTGCTAACCTAACTCACCTGCCTACCCCTTGACCTGGTACTTGCACAGCACAGGTGGTGCTTAGTGAACACAGGCTTAAGATGACCAGGGCTTGAATGTCCCTGGTGGACCCTGCAAGGTTTCTGTGAATGGACTGACCAACTCATATCCCCTTTGCTTGGTGACCCAGGACTGGCAGCACCCACATGCTCAGGGACCAGGCCACTGGCAATAGTGAGAGAGAGAATGACAGGTGCACAGAGGTCACCCTGCCCTATAGGAATCTGTTACTCTAAGGCCTTTGCCTGAGACCCAAGATCTAGCAGTCACTTTCTTTTTTTTTTATTAATTATTTTTAATTCATTAATTAAATTGTATTATGTGACACTTTCAATCTTTTCTCCACACAGCATGAGATTGTTTCAGTATGCAAATCAGATCTTTCATTCCCCTCCTCAAAATTCTTCAGTGATTCACCATCTGCCAAGGGCAACATTGTTGTCTCTAAATACTTGTTCCCCCTTCTTCCTCAGGAATACAATTCTTAGCTAGTCAGGAAGTTGCAGGAACCACGACCACATTTCCAATCCTCCCTTGTCGCTTGGATCAGTTGACTCCACATAGGCCCTCAAATATAGCAGCAGGCCTGGGCGTCTTCAGCTGGTCAAGAGGTACATGGGAAATCCTAAGAGACAGTGAGCCAGTGAGTTGGGAAGTGGCCTATAATCTCAATTACAGGGTCTCAGGCTAAGTGTGGCAGTAACAGTAGAAATAGACACTGTTTTGTGAACAATCACAGCAAAGACGCAAAGATAAAGGAATGACCAGACAAGAGAAGACAAAAAGACTCTGTAGCAAACAAAGGGAGGATACACACACACACACACACACACACACACACACACACACATAGTGGTTGCAAGAGAAATTAATCAGAAACTGCAGCAGAAGGAAGAGAAACCAGTGAAGTGAAAGCAACTGAGCCTCATTTAGGAGGAGTTCATCTGGCCAATAGTGGGAACTGTTCTGCTGACAGACAAATCTCCACAGAGGAGATGGGCATGACAGCCTTGTATAGCCTGATGCCAGTAGGCAAACAAGAGATTTAATCAACTCATCTGGGCCAGTTTCTTTGTGTTTCTATCATTTGCCTCCCATGGAAAGATTGTGGTCAGCATGAAGAAATTTCCAATCTATTTGACAGTTACATTTCTCAATTAATTTAGCTTGGCATTCTGGTCTGACTCATTGTTTCCAAGCAAGCTTTAGTAATATGCATTGGTGTCCCCAAATCTAGCCAGCTTGGATTGGGGATCCTATTATAATTTGAGTTTATGAGTCTGCCAGCTTGAAGACCAGAGACTTGTTAATGGCCAGCTCATCAGAATAAAATCTGTTTTCAGATGTCCAGCCAGCTGGCCTCTTGTAGCCTCTCCTACATGCATATCCATTCTTTTTGTGTTTCTAGAGTAATGTTACTATTCAGGCATATGAAGGTCTCAGGTCAGACCAGGTTTATGACTGCTGTTGGTTGGTAGGAAAACTTGAAGGACAGAGTTGTTTAACTGTAGAGTCAAAGACCCACCACCTAATGGTACCTTTACTGATCCTTCACATCACACTGGATAGATAATACTTGGATGTTGTTTCAGAAAAAGTTCTCCACATTATCTACTCCAACCTTCTCACTTTATAGTGGTGGACACTTCAGCTGAGAGGGTTTACATAAATTGCCTAAATCCACACAGCTATCTGAATCTGCCATATGGGAGGTCTCCCGTATGGGAGAGCCACAGATTTGTTCTCACTGTGGTGTGGCTGATGACTCAGGCATGTTGGCCCAAGTTCTTCTCTGAGGCCAGGAGCCATGCCTGGGCTTAACCCAAGAACCTGGTATTGTGCGCATTAATTAGCATCTCAATATGTATTGCCAGCCAGCTGGGCTTTGAGATTGGGGAATGGTATCTCCATCTTCCCCCTCAGTTCTGGGTTTGGCTGTATGGGGCTTCCCTTTGTGCCATCCATTCTCACAAGCTGTGATCTTGGCAGCAGCAATTCACTTACTTGTGCTTCATTACCTGTACTCTCCTTCCAACTGGTCACACTCCCAGAAGGTAATAAAAAAAGCCTTCCCAAACGAAGAACCATGACAATTTCTTGCCTTGGTATTTTCTGTCATCTATATCCCCTCAAATATGTTTCATTTTGATTCTAATGTTGACTAATCCTGATGTTCAGGAAGCTATATGCAGAAAGATCAGTAAATGATTTTAATGAGATCTTAGGTCTTGATGCATTATAGGGAAAATATGCAGAACTGGAAGTTAGAAGGCCTGTGTTTTAATGCTTTTATTTATTATTCTTTATTTTTATTGAAGATGCAGATTTACAGAAAGGAGAGACAGACAGAAAGATTTCCCATCCACTGGTCACTTCTAGATGGCTGCAATGGCTATGGCTGAGCTGACCTGAAGCCAGGAGTCAGGAGCATTTTCTTGATCTCTCACGTGGGTGAAGCAGTCCAAGATTTTGGGCCATTCCTATGCTGCTTTCCTTGGCTACAAGTAGGGAGCTGGACAGGAAGTGTAACAACCAGGACATGAAGTGATGTCTATATGGGATCTCGGCACCTACCAGCGGAGAATTAACCAATTGAGCCGTTGTGCCAGGCCTGTGAAGTGCTCATTTTATTTTCCAGGAGTCCAGATTGTTCATCTGTGCAATGAAAATGTTGAGCTACATAATTGATTCTAGCACTAATATTCTGTATTCTCATCTTGAACTCAGCAAGCATTTTTTTTTTTTTTTTTTATTGTTAATTATTTTGCATTATGTGACAGTTTCATAGGCTCTGGGAATCCCCCCCTCCCTCCCCCTCCCCTCCCCCCGGTGGATTCCTCCACCTTGATGCAGTATTACAGTTCAAATTCAATCAAGATTCTTTCATTGCAAACATATACCAAGCATAGAGTCCAGCTACTTATTGTCCAGATTGGTTGAACAGTTTCTTGGGGAGACCTTTTCTGGTCTGAAGTTTGAGCTGGCAGAATATCATCACAGTCAATTAAGAGTCCCAATATAACATCAACAGCAATTTGCAATGTTATGGAATTGACATGGTTTTGAGTAACCAGTGTATTAAAAAGAAAAAAAAAAAAATAAGGAAAACAAGTCCTAGCCACAACCTATGATTAGCCCATTGACATTTCAATTTAGTTCATATACAGGACCGGCTGCTCTATACCTTAAAATGGCCATAAGGCACCATTCAGCTGTTTCGTGTCCATTTCATCTTAGTATTTAGCCAGTTGTTGTGTTGAAGTAAAATTTTGCTGATCTTGGCAGATTTTAGGATAATCCAGACTGGCTTGTAACTCTAACAAGATATATGTCAACATTTTAGGTGCAGAACTTTTTTTTTTTTTTTTTTTTTTTTTTTTTTTTTTTTTTTGGGGGGGAGTGTGCACTGCAGAGTTGGGAAACTGGATAGCACTCCCAGATTCAGTGAGCTCTGTCCTTGGTGCTGACACTTTAGGTGTTGTGTCATTGGCTACTGTCCAGCTCCAGAAAAAAAGAATCATTCTCTAGAATGAGGCAGTGAAGCTGTTGGCAACTTTCAGTCCTTGGCTTGGGCCCAAGATAATTATTTAATAATCAGGTCATAGGAATGAGGCTTGCACATTATTTGCAGATCTATTGTTAAAGAATTTGATGTTTAACTTTAGATTAACAGGATAGTTGAACAGTATGTCTTCCAAAAAGTCTAAAATATTGATAGCCTGACCACATTTTTGGATTTTCTGGTACTATACTGGTATCAGATATGTTTTCACTTGGCTTCCATAAACCTTTAAATGTCCCCTGAGGGGCCTGGAGCAATGACTCAATTGCCTAAATTTCCCCTTGTAAGAACTGGGATCCCCTACAGGCACTGGTTCATGTCCCAGCTGCTCCACTAACCATTGGCTCCCTTTTATGGCCAGGGAAAGCAGTGGAAGATGGTTCAAAGTCTTGGGACCCTGCGCCCATGTGGGAGACCTGGAGGAATCTCCAGGCTTTGGATTGGCTCAGCTCTAGCCGTTGTGACCATCTAAGGAGTGAACCGGTGGATAGAAGATCTTCCTCTCTGTCTCTCCTCTCTGTATATCTTCATCTTCAATAAAAATAAATAATAATAAATAAAGACATTAAAACACATCTGCTTTTCCAATAAGAATAAATAAAACCTTAAAAGTAAATAAATACCTCCTGAAATTCCAATGTTTTAGCATTTATACCACATCCTTAGGCTATCTTTTGCCTATGAAAATAGTTTAAAAATCTTGTTGCCTAATCATGTGTCTAGATTCCTGGCTTTGAAAATATGTTTTTGGCATAGATAGAATATGTTTTATATTCTTTGTGTTGAGATTGTAGTATCTCTGGAAAAGAAATTGCCAGGATTCTTCCTCTATCATGAGAAATGCTTGAGAGTAGTGGGTACTCCTAAGTGATCATGTGAGCTCCCTTGTTTTGGACAAGAGGATTTTTGACTAAGTCCTTCTCCCTGGGTCATGCATACTCAATATTACACATGAATTAAAAAGGATAAACCATAAGACAAGTGTCTCCGTAGCACTAGGGGACCTATGTGATTATTTTCCCAATGCCATGTATTTACTTCACCTGCAGTTCTGATATTGTGTTAACAGTGGAGATGAAATGTGAGTTGTCACATGAATCAGTCTCCTGTTGCTGAGCAGAGAAGCTGGGTAGGACAGGAGCACAGGGATGAACCAAGAGCAAATGGGTGTTCTTAGCATGTTCCTTGGAGCCATGTGGAAAAGGACCCCATCCCAGACCATCAGAGGATTTGGCTCCCTGCCTTCCCATTCCTTCTTGGGATTGAACTTCCTCATTGTACTTATTGAGGGAGCCAATCAAAAACTGATCTCAGATGCTTAATTCAGGAAGTATTTATTGAGCACCTGCTATGTACTTAACACTGTGCCCTGACCATGAGGCTTAAAGTGCGGCCAGAGACCTATGAGGTAACAAGGTTTGCAGTGGGCAAGGGTGGTCAAAAAGAACGTGGTACAGGGGAGTTGGAATGCAAGGGGAATATGATTGCTTGCAACCCCAAAATGTAAGCCGTGCTATCGGATTCTAAGTGTGGACTCTAGAGCCAGCCTGCTAGTGTCAAGGCTCAAGGTCAGCTGCTTAATAGGTGTGTGCTCTTGAGTAGGTTAATTAATTCTTTGTAAGTCTCATTTGTAAAAGAGAATAAAAACCCATGGGCTTGGTTTGATAGCCTAGTGGCTATATCCTTGTTTTGCATCCACCGGGATCTGTTATGGGCACTAGTTTGTGTCCGGGCTGCTCATTTCTGGTCTGGATCCCTGTTTGTGGCATGGGAGGCAGTAGAGGATGGCCCAGGAAATAGAGGATGGCCCATGGGACCCTGTGCCCCTGTGGGAGGAGGAGGTTCCTGGCTCCTGGCTTTGGATCATCTCAGGTCTGGCTGCTGTGGCCATTTGGAGAATGAGCTGGCAGATGGAGGATCTTTATTGTCTCTCCTTCCCTCTGTAAATCTACCTTTCCAATAAAAAAATAACACTTTTGCCTCACAAGGTTGTTGCTGGAATCAAGGCAGTTTACATGAAGAGGTTAGTTAGTGCCTTTTAATGCTCACTGAAAGGTGATATATTTACATATATGATATAGATATAAAAGGTGTGTGTATATCTATATATATGATATATGTATATATATCTATATATGTATGATATAGATACAAAAGGTAGATTGAATTTAGTTTCTCAGTTTCTGCTATTCCTCAAGAATACTTGAGCAGTATTGTCCAATCTTGTCATCTCCCAGGTGACTGCATGTGGATTGTTTGGGTATTTGATCTAAATCTAGCCCGTTGCAGCTGCAGTCATTTCCTTGTTACATGGAGGGTTACCTCTGTGTGAGGGATGTCTCAGCATCCACTCAACACAGTCCTCAGGGATGTCTTTGAAGTGCCTTGATTTTGAGCTTTGGCCTTATGTGACTTCAGGATGCAAATCAGAGGGGCCAGGCATTTTCAAAACAGAACTACCAACAGAGATCTTTAATTATTTCCTGCCCTAACCAAATATGACTTTTTGTCCTCTGTCAAACAAGGCATCATCATTACATGATTATAGTTCAGCTTTAAAACTGAAGACAGCAGTTAAAAAATTCAGCTCTTTTTATTGTCTCCTGTTATTCTGTCATATAGCTGGGAGGAACAGGCAAAGCTGTAGGGGGTAGAAGTGGCATGACTTTTCCCCTTTTCATCCTCTCTTTACTTTTATATGTGGGAAATGTTTTCTTGTTCTTCCCTTTCTCCAGTAAGAGCCTTTCTCTGTCTTATACCACCTTTTATCACTACATGACTGAGTAAGTGATTCCTTCATTTTGCTCTTATTCAGATCTGATGACAACATTTGTCTGGCAGAATTCTATTTTCAGATTCTGCAGCTACCTTGATAAGCGTTAGACAGCATAACTCTGGCACAAGAGTTGATGTTGCATTGATGCAACCAGTAAGAGCAGCAGCAACACACAGACAAGGCCTGCTGATTAACAAAGCTCCCATGTTGGCTACTGACTCCTTCTCAGTATGCTGCCAGCTTCCCTGAGTTTGATGTGGGCATGAACCTGGACACAACCCTTGACTTGACTTCTTCTTTTTAATCTACATTTGTTTGCCTGGTGATCTCTTTCAGTTTTATGCTGTAAAACTCTTCCATAATCTAATGATTCCAAAGCTATCTTTTATCCTCATTCCTGAACACTCGTCTTGGATATCTAACCACCTACCCCACATCTCTGTCAGATGTCTCATAGGC
Organism: Ochotona princeps; assembly: GCF_030435755.1. Lineage (NCBI taxonomy): Eukaryota > Metazoa > Chordata > Mammalia > Lagomorpha > Ochotonidae > Ochotona > Ochotona princeps. Next base: position 93,794,463 of record NC_080833.1, read on the forward strand.
ATTTAAAACTGACATATATAACATGAATCATCTGTTATTCCTCATCCAGCCAGCTTCTGTTGGCATCGCCCCAAATCTCAGTAAATGACAGTTCTACTTTCTAGTTGCTAGACAAAAACATCTGGCATTGTCTTTGACTCCTCATTCTCACGTTTCAACATCAAATTTATACAAGTCACCTTGCTCTACTAATAAACTAAGTCCAGATGATGACATCATCTTGTCACCTCCACCAGGGCTGCAGGCATTGGATAAATGTTTTTTTTGACTGAACTGTTCAAAAAGGATTGCATTTTTTCCACTCAGTTAATCTTCCAAAAGGTTTTATGAGCTTTGTTTCCATATGGGGAAACTGAGGCACAAGTAAGTTAAATAAGTTGTCCAAATATTACTCAACTGGTAGCGACAGAGCTGACATTTAACTCTAGACCTGTTAGCTCTGAGCCCGTGTGCTACCCCCTGGGATCTACTGGCAGGGTGTGGATGGTCATGACCCTAGAAAACTGGGACTGCAATTGCCATAGGCTGGCAAGCTTCAAGAACAGCAAATTATTTTTCCCTTGTGCTGGAGGAACCTTCCATTCCCATAAGGGAATGAGGTGCCTGTAAGCTCTAACTTCACATTTCAGGGCTCAAAAAGGCCTTGGGGGCTTGCTTTATGAGCCTAAGCATGCCAAAGGCAGCTCACACTGTAGGATCCCATGTGACTATCTGAGAGAAGCAAATCCCAACCCTGGGAGCCACTGTCAGGGTTCAGAGCTGTTTCTAGATATGACAAAAAAAAACCCCTCAGGAGGTCCAGTGAAACTTAAATCCCAAATAGACAACAAAGCAGTTTTTATACACCCCTGCAATATTTGCGATACACTTAGCATTAAAATATTGCTTGTGATTTACATGGAGCTCAAATTTCTCGAGCTGCATTTGGCAATCCTTGAATCAGTCTCCTCAGGAAGGGTTACAGCAGACAGGATGGAAAGGAGGGGTTCTCACAACTCTTTCCAAGGCCTTTCTGAGCCAGAAGTGCTTTTCCACCTAGATGTTAATAGGCTGAAATTATATTCTCAGTCTCCCATCTATTCAAAAGAAGTAGCAGCAGAAAGAACTGGAAGGCAGAAGCTCTGATCAGGGATTTACCTGCAGTTTATTCGTTGCTTTGGGAAGAGTGAAGCTTCCTTTAGCCAGTGTCATCTGAGAAGTGAATAGAGTAAGGCCCATTTCTCAGGCTTATTTTAAAGACTGAAAGTTATAAAACCACTCAGCAGGCAGAAAGTGCTGGGGATCTTTTTAGTGTAAATAACAGTAAGTCACAGAGAATCTTGAAGGCCCTGGGCCAAGAAGGGATCCAGCGAGAGAGGAGATGGTTTGGATGCAGAAGGTGTGCCAAGTGGGGTGCTCTGTGGCTTACCATGCTGCTTTCTGGGTAGCTGTTCTGCTGGGCCTCCAGCAGAACACTGAGCCCATCTTGTCACCAAATGTAAGGGATGGAGCAGGAGCAGGTGCAGTGGTCCCAGGGAACTTTAGCTTTTGGCCATGAGATGTGTTGAGTCCAGTGAGTGGGAGGCATGCTGGATTCTGGTGACTGTGGCTGATGCAGAGGTAAAACAGGCTATGACCTTTTCATAGACAGGCTTTCTTCATGGAATTTGTAGAAAAACGGAAGTAAAAGAAAAGTTGACTTTGGTACAGAAAGTTTTGAAATCATGCCCAGTGTTTATATAAAATACATTTTCATGAACTTCTTAAAGACCCTGTTTATGCCTGGATTTCAATTTGCTTATACCCAAATAAACTCACCTTTTAACTTCACATTCCAAGAACTTGTTTTGAAGTCCCTAGCATGTGAGTTTCAGTACAGAAAAAAGGATTACATTAACATGTGATATGTTGCTTTGAAAATGATGCTTTGTTTGAGAAAATACTATTGTTACAGGTACTATTATAAATATGGGGATGTACACAAGGAAGAAGATGGCAACTCTAACAAGGAACTATATCAATGTAAGAAAATTTAACCAATGCTATCATTTGCACCTAGTTGTAGCAATGAAGTTGGCTACCCCAGAAGTAGCAATAAAGTTTGATATCTTTTTCTCCAAATTTCCCAAAGTTGTAACATTTTTATTTATTTACTTGAAAGTCAGAGTTACAGAGAGAGAAGAAGAGTCAGAGATGGAGAGCGAGTTCTTCCACCTACTGGTTAACTTCCTAGATGGCTCCAATGAGCCAGGCTGAAGGTAGGAGCTTCTTCCGCTTAGGCCATCTTCCACTGCCTTTCCTAGGCGGGGAAGCTGGATTGGAAAAGGATCAGCTGGGACTTGAACTCATGTCCATATGGGATGCTGGCATTGTAGGTGGCAGCTTTACACGTTAATCCTCAGCACTGGCCCATTTAACTCTTATTTTTATTCTTTAAAATTTTTTTTAAAAGATTTATTTGTTTTTATTGGAAAGACAGATTCATAGAGAGGAGAGATAGAAAAAGATCCTCTGTCCGCTGGTTCACTCCCGAAGTAGCCACAATGACCGAGCTGAGCTGGTTTGAAGCCAGGAGCCAGGAGTTTGTTCTGGGTCTCCCACATGGGCAGAGGGATCTAAGGCTTTGGGCCATCCACCACTACTTTCCAAGTCTACAAACAGCAGGGAGTTGGATGGGAAGTAGAGCAGCCAGGACACAAACTGGCACCCATATGAGATGCTGGAGCGTGCAAGGGGAGGATTTAGCCACCAGGATACTGCGCTGGGCCCTTAACTCTTAGTTTTAATGTGCCTGTACCATTATATCCTAATTAGGCAGCCTAATCTTCTGTTTCAGTGGTGTTCTCCCATGGCATCATCCATTGCTAATGTGCATTGTTTCTGCTGAGTATTTACTTTTTAACAGGAAGTAGTGGCCTAAATATACATGATCATGAAAGTCTTTTCTTGGCAGGGACTCCTGCAAATAATTGCAGGGTCTGGAGCAAGAGTGCCAATGGTGGGATGATGTTGTGGTAGAGCAAGTGAAGCATCACCTGTGATGTCAGCATCCCTGAGGACTTCCTGCCCTTGGGGAGGGGGGCGGGTAAGGCAGTGTGGAGCATTTGAAGGCTTGAGACTCAGCTGCCTTGGTTGGGTCCAGGGGTGATACTGTCCTCTGACCTAGCATTGTTAGCCTAGACTCAACAGCTCATACCACATGTGTGTCCAGTTCTGCTTCTTTATGTGTGTATATTTAGAGCACAGTGGCTTTATGATGTTCCCAAAATGATATTGGAATGTTAAGTGCCAACACCCTGACAACCACTCTGGTTATTCATTTTGGGAAAAATTGGCCCTTTCTGGATTATTTCCATGTCCTTCAGTTCACAAGGATATAGAAACTTCCTTTTTCTCCAGGGTGTGGCCCTACCTGCTGGCACCTGCCTACAACAATGAGCTTTTGCATGACCATTCTGGGGTGTGGCAGGGCCTGTACGAGTTAACTGAGGCTCTGGCCTGAGTGAGGAGGGCAGGACCACTTGAGGGAGGTGGGTGGAGCTGTTACTTTCTCTCCTAGCAAACAGATGTGTAAAGGCATCTTCCAGGTCTCTGGACTCACCTGTCAAGCAAGAAGGTGAGACAGGAGCCAGATGGGAGCCTGAATGTGGATCTGGCTGTTGCGCACCTGGCCCCACCTGCCTGATGGCCCTGACAGGTGAGCCAAAGCGATACCGTCCCCAGCAGGGATGTGGAGGAGAGGCGAAACAACCATTTCTACCATATGCTTTTTATTTTCCGAGGACTGGAGCCAAGTCTCTTCCTCTCAGTGAGTTTCTCGCAACAAGGATATTTTAAAGCCTCGGAAAACATTTTTGTCCTAGTTTAGTTGTATAAAGACTTTCTGTGCTGGAAGGGAAAGCTGATAATGAGAGAGAGAAGAGAGAGAGGAGAAAAGGGAGAGAGGGGAAGAAGAGAGGAGGCAAAGGGGGAAGAAGTGGCAGGGTGGGAGAGGACGGAGGGCGGGGAGGGCAGGGGAGGAGGAGCAGAGAAGCAAGGAGAGTGCGTTCAAGAATTTCAAGAACAGCTCTCTCCAGCACCAGTTTTCTCACCTGCTCTCTGCTGCCCCCAGCCTACCTGGCTGAGATGCACCACCTGGGCTAGGGGTTCTTCATCCTCTGTGGCTCCCCCTCTGCTCCCAGCCTACTGGCAGTGCCTGCTAGTCTTAGTCTACATGGGCTCCTTCCTTGGGAGAGCCTGAGGCAAGGAGGTAGAGGTTGGTGAAGAAAGGTGCTGTGGGCCCAGCAGCTGGGTCTGCAGAGGGCTTTGTGGCAGTTGTGACCAGCTGGACAGACCTGCCTGAGACCTTGCAGCTCTCAGCGTCCAGCTTCTTCCTGGTGCTTCCCTCCTGACAATGGGGCCAGACCAGCTTCCAGCCTGTCTGCTTGCCAGTCGTGACCTCAGATGTGAGGGGTTATGGGGGCTCCATTTTGATTCGGGAATTCCATTTGGAGCCGGGACTTCTCCTCTGCACCTGAGGGAGGAAGTTGAGCAGGAGAAACCAAGGTACTTGGGAGCCATCACTTGCACAGTGGGGCCTCCCTGAGATGTGGTCTTCCTTTCAGTGACAAGCAAGAAGAACTAATGAGGAGCCTTCCCACCCAGCCTCTGGATGCCAGTGGCCAAAACCTCTTAGTCCTCCCAGAGCTCCAGGGAAGAACCTCTCTGAGGTGGCCCCCAGGTAGGGACAAGCACCCTGGCAAGGTCCTGCTGTCACCTTGATCTTGCCCATCAGTGCCTCAGAGGACAGATGGAAAAGTGGGTCAGGGGAAGGCAGGTGAGAATAAACACAGGGGAAACCTACCAGACGGGCCTGCTGTGCAGGCAGGGCCTGTGCCCTAGTTACCTGGACCTTCATCACTGAGCCAAGCACGGAGCAGAAGAGCAAGGACTGTGGGGTGGTTCAGGGACAGTCAAAGCAAGCACTGACTTTTCTGAAAACTCTGTGGATCTCATTCAGCATCGATGCCCTCTGGTTGCACTGAAGAGAGTGGCTCTGACAAGTCTCTTGGCCTGAGGCTCTGGGAGCAAGTTTAGAAATTAACACCAGCCACATGTGGGCAGGTGCACATTTGTTTTGCCATTCCCTTGGCAGCAAGTTGCTGAGCATTTGTTTTGGGCTAGGCATTATGTGAGCGGCAACGGGCACACATGAACAGGAGAAGCCAAGTCCTTGACGCAGTGAAGTTTATGGTCCAGGTAAGGGGATAGGATGTGACTAAATGATCTTAGAGACTTACAAATGCAGAATTTCAGCCTGTGAGAAGTGTTTGCAAGTCACTATCAGGTAGGCCCTGGTCTAAGCTGGATGTGCCCTTCCCAGGTGAGCGAGTCAGGTGAAGAGGACTGGACCAGCCTGGAGTACTGCAGGCAGAGGGGGCCTAGGGCCAGGGGCTCCTCAATGGGGAGGAGTCTGGGCAGTGCTAAGGAGGCCAGTGCAGCTGGCAGCAGAGAGTGGGGGGAAATGACATGATGGGGTGGGGGAAGGCTGAAGAAGTAGAGAAGGGGCAGGTGGGCTCTGGAAGCTCCATGAGGTGTCCGGGTTTCATTCTAGGAGAAACAGGAAGCTGCAGAAGCGTTGGAAGCAGGAGAGTGGGGTGGATATTGACTGGAAGGAGGATAGGGTACATGTGGGGAATCAGTTAACAGGTAAATGTGAGATGAACACTGTGAGATCGACCTGTAGTGTTGGCACCTCATATGGGTGCCTGTTCAAGTCCCAGCTGCTCTACTTCCACTTTCAATTCTCTGCTAATGCACCTGTGAAAGCAGTGGAGGATGGCTCAAGGATTTGGGCACCTGCCTCTGCATGGGAGATCCAGGAGAAGCAGCTGGCTCCTGGTTTTGGCTTAATACTGCCCTGGTTGCTGCAGCCATTTGGGAAGTGGACTAACAGATTCTGTCCCTTTACCCCCATAAGTAACTCTGCCTTTCAAATAAATACTTAAAAACATAAAACATACTGGCTTTTACAGTGATGACAAAAGCAGAGATGGAAGTAGTGATGACAAAAATAGAAGTGGAAGGACTTGAACTTACTTAAGAGATGAAATTGATAGGTCTTGAGAATGAGCTGGCTTAGCTGATGGGTGATTCTTGGTATAGGAAAGCTGCTCGCAGGTCTTCATGCAAAAGATTTTGGAGAAGCTGCAGGTGTTAGTGAACACACCTTCCTTTGTCACAGGAAATGGCACCCCTGGCTTCAAGATGGACTCATCGGCTGCTTTACTTTGTGTGCAAACAACTGGATTCTTCCTGGCTTTCTTGGAGTTTTGTTCTCAAACGCTTGTTCCCTCACCCCTGAAAGATGGCTGCTGAAGTTCCAGCATGACACCCCTTCAAAGTTACATCTAGGCTAAAAACAAACAAACAAAAAGGATAAGTGTGCTTTTCTGAAACTTTCTTTTTTAAAAAAATGTGTTTTATTATTTTGTTTAAAAGGCAGACTTACAGGGGGGGTGGTTCTTCCATCTGCTGGTTCACTCCCAAATGGCCACAAAGGCCAGACCCGAGTCCATTCAAAGCCAGGAACCAGAAGCTTTTTCCAGGTCTCCCACATGAGTGCAAAGGCCCAAGGATTTAAGACATCATCCACTGGTTTCCCAGACCATAAGCAGCAAGGTGGTTTGGAAAGTGGAGCAGCTGGGACTCAAACCAGCCCATATGGGATGCTGTGCTGTAGGCAGAAGTTTAGTTTACTATGTATGTCACAGTGCCGGCCCCTCTGCACCTATTTTTGAGTAACCACTTCCAAGTTCCCATCTGTCTTCACAAATTTCCACTTTGTGTCTTCTTGGCGAAAACCAGTTTACAACATGATCCTTGAACACATAACCTGCAGGGAAAAGGAATGACCACAACCAGATGGGATACATTTGTGTTAGTATTGTCTTCTGTAAGGGAGAGTTTAACGGGTTTCTCTTATGGAGGAGGACAAGAAAAATGAATCCACAAAAGGCAACATGCAGGATCTCAGACCAGGGGTCTTTTCTCAATATACTCCCAAGGAGCGAGTCAGGGAGAAGTTTCTGAGCGGCCAGTGGCCTCTCCATGCTGGAGTGCCCAGCTCTGGGATTGGGCAGGTCCACCCTTCAGCAGGTGTAAGGTGACCAATCATGGAGTAGAGGAGACCTTTGGGACATTGAAATCAGTGGTTCTTTCATTGATCACCTGAGGTATCAATTGCCTGACTAGGAATCTGGGAAGGCAGGATCTGGAAGGCTGGACGATTAAATATCTTGAGACTGATGATCTACTACCTGGGAACCACAAATCCATCCTCCCCTCCTTTCACATGTACAGTGGGGTGGAGTCTAGAGAGGGGACATATGTGCCGCACCTTGCACGGAGTTGGTTGAACCCTGACTCAGGAAGCCCCTTCCTGGAGGACCTGTCTGAGGATACTCTCATGGTTAGAGGAATCAATTGCTGTGTCCCCTGGTGGGCTGCCAGTACTCAGGGCTTGCCATCAGAACCCCAGACTAGAAGGAAAGGAAAATCACAGCCTTACAGCCTGCACCCTTTCTGTAACCCTGGAGTCTGACAGTGACCGCCTCGTGGATGCTCAGCAACGGATGCTAACAGGTGCTTCCACCGTTTGGGACAATCGGACTACGGCCGATTTATACTCTGGGAGCCTGTGTATTTCAGTTCAACCACCAGGCAGTGCTTCCATACCGCCTCATAAAGATAAACTGGGGGATCCTACTCCTCCGTAAGGCAGGGCTGCTTGTAGGATTGTCTCCTCTCTCGGGAACCGGGAGCTTCTCAGCTGCATAGGGCCAGCCACGCCAGCAGAGGTCACTGCATGGGTAGAAAAGGGGCGCTCCTGGGCTCCAAGCGCTGTCAGAGGCCGTCCCCGCGTCATCGCGGAGACCCCTTCCTGCCGCAGTCCTGCAGAAGGTTGGGCTTTGGGAACTGATCCTGGTTCCTGGCGCGTGATTCCCCTGGACCTGGGCACAGGGATCCCGCACGAGCTGCAGAGAAGAGGGAGCCCGGAGACAGCGAAGCTGGGTCCGTGCGTCACCCTGCCTTGCCCGCTTTGCCGAGTTGGCCTGGGTCTGTGATTTTCCTCTGGGTAATGATTAAAAACCCAAGGTGTCTGCCACCTGGTACCGGGTTCCACTCTGGGGAGCGCAAGCTTAGGGATTATATTTTAAGGCCAGCGCACCCAAGAGCACAGAAAGTGTCCCAGGCAGGCTGTACATACAGCCTTTGTCTCTCACCTCACTGCTTGGACCTGAACCCTGCACTTCCCACCTCCGCAGCTGGGCATGCCTGGCAAGCTATGCTGCCTCCTTGTCTCACAGACAGGAGTACCTTGTAGCCCCTGCCTAGGGGGTGGCTGTGAGAGGCATGAGTGGCCTGTGTGGCTGGTGCATGTGTTAGCTACTAACTCTCATGTCTTGAAGTCACCTATGCAGTCTGCGAAGGCAAGCTCAGGGCTGGATGCAGAGCTCTCATTGTTCCCATTGCAGCAGGGACAGGGCCCTGAGCTCAAAGCTTAAGTTGCTGGGTCTGATCCCTCCTAAGTCTTGGGCCACAAAATGATTCTGATGGTCCGTCCTTCCGCCCCTCTTCAGAGCTCTGTGAGGGGTCAGGGGTCTCCCATCCCATAGTTCTGCAAGCCCTGGGCCACTTGGTGCCCTGTCTGGCATCTGGATGGGTCAGGAGGGATGGGAGCCTTGACTGAATGGTGTTATCAAGGGCCTGTGTGCTTGGTTACTGTCCAGTTTTCTGGAGGTGGGGCCAGGAGGACACTACAGCTTCCATCTGCAGCTGTAGCTCTCTGCTGTGGCAGTCACATTTACTTAAAGAGCTTCTTGTTCATGGTCATCCAGGAGCAAAGTGGCAGCTGGTGTGGCCCTGCCAGTGGGTCTGCCAGCATCTCCCAGGCCTTGGGTGGGTGTGAACCACCTCTCCCTGCTCAACTGCAGACCAGATTCTAGAACTGTCATAGCCCAGGAGGCAGCCCCTGCCTGCAGGGTGTGAGTGAGGAGGAGCTCTGGGCAGTGAGTTAGGGCTCTGGGTTCTAACCCAGATGCTGCTGTTGCTGGCTGGGTATCCTTTGGCAAGTCCATTTTCACCTCTCTGATCCTAGATCTTCATTCATAAAATGCAAATAGCGAAAGCAGTTCTGCAGCTGCTGGGGTTCCTGCTGAGTTTCTGAGCCGTCATTAGACCCTCTGCACCACTACCACCGGCAACTGAGCAATTGCCGTACAGGTGAGGAGGAGACACAGACTGAAGGAGGATGCTGACCTTAGGGGATCTCTACTCCCACCCACTTTATAGGAGAAGCACAACACACATTCCTATGGATAGAAAATTATGTAAATGCAGACTTCAAAGGAACCCACAAGCATGATTTAAATATCCATCTACAAACATACAGACATTTCCAACCTAACAGCACCTGGAAGTTCAAATGCTTCAGAATTTTGAATTCTTTTGATTAATGAAAATGCAGTCTAGGAAGGCTTCCTGGGGGAGGGAACAGGTTCTTAAGAAAAAACAAAAACATTCTGAGAAAATGATAGTCAGTGGTGGTGGTGGTGGTGGTGATGGAGCTTGTGGAGGCCAGGATAATCCCATTTGTGATAAACTGAAGATAAGAGAGTCTGGGTGGTAGCTTCATGGATGTAGAGATGCTGGAATGAAGGATATCTGAAGACTAGTACATTGGTCTCCTTGGTGGGCTGTCAGGTGAGACTGGAGTCTAGATGGGAGGGTGGACAAATGGCTAGGCTCATCACAGGACTCAGCTCAGTACGGCCTGTGGGCACAGGCCAGTTTCCCAACAAATGGATTCTGAGACCACTATCTGCATGCAGGAGGTTTAAGGGAGGGAAAGGGCTCCTGGTCTACCACTTCCTGAGGAAGAGGTTGTGCTAACATGTGGTGACAGCAGAGAACTCAGATGATCCCACAGGGAGTTGTAGGGGCAACTCCATGATGCTGGCAAGCCAAGGCCTTTTTGTGCCCTGCTGGTCAGTTCTTGGATGTGGGCTGTCCCTGGGGAAGTAGCTTTCTTCTACAGAGGGTGGAGCCTGGAGAGAGGGATGCAGCCATCAAAGCTAGTGCTCCCAGAAGCTTTGGGAAAGAGTGTCTCCAGTATGAAGGGCTGTCAGGGGAAGGGGGATGCATCCATAACCAAGGTAAGTGTCTGGTGCCCCTGCTCGGGTTCCAAGACCAGTGCTAGTTCCAGTTTTGAGGTCATTTTGTAAGGCAATCCTCAGCCTGTGTGAAGGGGATGTTTCAACCCACCTTCAGTAGGTTCCAATGTGCACCCACCCTCTGCTACTGCATCAGGAATACACTCTGAACTCCATGAGGTTGGGCATAGAGGCGAATAAATGATTGGGGACAGAGTGAATGTGACCTGCACCCTTGACCTCAGCCCCATCTCTTGTCTTTTTTCTCCTCAGAAATCATGTTCCTTGCTTTTGTTGTTGGGGGGGGTGTTCTTTGTTCTCCTTTTTTTCTTGTCTTGCTTCTGCTTGTCCTCCTGGGTCCAGTTTGGGTATTACTTCTCCTTCCCTTTGGAATAAGTGCCCCTCTTATGACTGAGTTCATGTGGGCACTGTGTTCATCTTTCGGTCTCTTTCATCTCTTACTGTGCTTATCTCTGTCCGTTGGAGGGGCAATGCTGTGGCATAGCAGGTAAAGCTACCTCTTGCAATGCCAGCATTGCATATGGGCACCCATTCAAATTACAGCTATTCTACTTCCCATTCAGTTCCATGATAATGGCCTGTAAAAGCAGTGGAGGATGGCCCAAGGCTTGAGTCCCTGTACCCACATGGGAGACCTGGCAGAAGGTCCTGGCTGCTTCCAACTTCTATCTGGTTCAGTGCTAGCTGTTGCTGCCATTTGGGAAGTGAATCAGCAAATCAAATATTTCTCTTATTGTCTCTTCCTCTCTCTAACTCTGATGTACAAACAAACAAACAAATCTATAAAAATAACTGTGACAGCCTCTCTTCCAGTGCCATCCATTGCTGTGGCTCCATGCTTCTTTGGTACACTGTGTCAATGTCAATCACTGTCCTGAAATGGACCATGCTTTGTTTCCATGGCTTGCTCACCTATTTGCTTCCCTAGTGATCTGTAAGCCCTTGAGTGGCAGATATGTGGTAGGGGCTTGGTATCTGTGGCTGGAATGAGTGGAAGAATGAGGCTTTCAGGGATAGTTTGAAAATAGCCAGATGTGGTATCATCACTGCACAACCAATACTGACTGCTGAGTGAATACACTGATATGTGGATGATTGAATTACTGGTGGGCCAAGGAGATGGATGGATGGCTGGATGGATGAATTGGTGTTGGACTGCTGGATGTTGCCTGGTATGGAAGAAGACCAGAAGTTGTAAGAATCTGGTCCAAAGAGAGGGCAGGCAGGAAATGGAATTTAAATGTCACAGAGGCCAATCCAACTGGGAATGAAGTTGGGAGGGGGGCTTTGCTATTACCAAGGAGCGAGGGAGGGGGGAAAGGGCTGCTCTCACCACTCTGCACCTATAAGTACAGTGTCTGCAGACAGGCTGCTGAGGACCCTGCTGATTTTGGGATATCCCTGAGAAGTCAGCATGAAGACAAGATGGAGGTGCTGGCAGATGTAGACTCAGGAAAGGCAGGCTGCTGGCCCTAGGAGGATCCCTGGAGAAAGGCTGGGGACTTGGAGTCAGAGGGCAATGGTTTCTATTCTTCCGGGGGTGGGTGGGTGTTGGGAGAGAGATGTCCTAAAAGAAGGGAGCCAGGGCAAGTGAGACTGGCCCTGTAGGAAGTGATGGAGAGTCTGTTACCTCAAGGGACATGCCTGCAGGTAACTCTGTGTTAGGGTTCAAGGCACTCTTGTTATTTCCTATTGGGCGGGTCCACAAGTCAGTTAAAGTCTGGCTGGTAGGCAGAGTGGTCTGTCAGCATGCAGCTGAGTGGGCAGTCTGGTTAGAAGGGAGAGCATGTCCCGTGGGTAGTGCCATGGGCAGGGGAGACAGCCAAGAGAGAGAAGAGGGAGACCTAGTTCCTGCTCTGAGAGCCTGCATCAGAGGTTCTTCTTATCAGCATCTTCCTTTATTTCCTTTGAAAGGCAGAGAGGGGGGAAGGGGAGGGCTGGGGGAGGGGTGGGGTGATTCCCAATTCCAACGAAACTGTATCACATAATACAATGTAATCAATGAATAATAAAAAAAAAAAAAGGCAGAGAGACAGGTAAAGCGAGCTCTCCCATTTGCTGGTTCCCTCTCCAAATGCCCACAGTAGTTAAGGTTGGGCGGGCTTGAAACCGGGAGCCTCAAGTTTATCTGGGTCTCCCATATAGGTGGCAGGGACCCAAGTACTTGATCCATCACCAGCGGCCTCTCATTGTGTGTGTTAGCAGGAAGCGAGATCAGAATCAGAGAAGTCAAGGTGTAAACCCTGAGGAATTGCCAACATCCCAGGTGGGATCTTAATGACTATGCCAAATGCCCACCCTCACAGGTGGTTCTTATTAAGGTGTTATTGTGCTTTTCGCAGCAGTTGGAAATTTGGAAGGGGGATTCTTGCATGGGTGCTAGGGGAGAGGTCATGCTGCACAAAGGGCCTGGGATCAGGGAGACCTGATGTTCTGCAATGAAGAAGAGATGGCCTTTACCCTACTCCAAAGGCTGGCAGGACCTCCTGTCAGAAACGTGGTGTTTAGCCAAAGAGAGCATATTGTACAAATGGCTTGCAAATTTGTCTCTAGCTTTGTTCTTGTCCACACACCCAGACCTCTAGGCCTGTCTTCATTCTCTCTTTCCTCTCTGCTGTGTAAGACCAAGGCTATATGGACCTGTGGAGTTTGCACAGTACCTCAAGTCACTGGGAATCAATAGCTTGTAGGAGCTGAGCCAGGCTTCCTGCTGAGAAAGGTGCTGTTGCCCAGGTCCTGCCTGGGACCCTTTCCTGACTTCGTTCTTGGTTTCTTTACACACCCCAGGACTGGGCTGGCAAATGCTGCCAGACAGACAGGGGAGGAGGGAGCCTGGCACAAGGTGAGGCTGCTTCCGCAGCACCACTTGTCTCAGACAGACAAATGTGAAAATATAAAAAGTGTCTGGTCTTGGGGCTGGGTCACAGGGATCACAAGGCTGTGTGGCCTGTCACCTTGGCTGTCTGTTGAGTTGTTGGATCATGACAAGGTTGAGGCCTGGGGGAGAGTGGAATGGGAGAGAACAAGGCAGCTGTGTGCACTGCTGGAATGCCTCAAAGGGTTACTGGGGAGGTACCATCCTCACCCACTTTCGAGATAGCAAACTGAGTCTCAGGTCTGTGGTTGGCTATGGCACTGGGACCCACAGCTTCAGACTTCTTGCCCAGTGTTGGCTTTCTGCTAAGACCTCAACCTGCCTCTTTGCTTGCAGGCCTACAAAAAGGGCATTGTTGCTGCAGAGGTGAACTCACACTCATCAAAACTTGGGGTGATTGCCAGGACAGACCAGAGGATGGGTGGCTTTGCAGGGCTTGGTGCAGAGGGGTCTGGCAGCAGCACTGCTGGCAGTGCAGAGGGCAGGACGGGGACCCGCTGCTCTGGCCAGCTGGGACCCTGTGACAGTGAGGAGCCTCTTACCCCAGCTTCCTCAAGAATTCTTAATGTCCACAGATTGCCTCTGGGCTCCCCTGGGCCTGTGTTTGGCCCAGCAGCCTGGGCCAGGATGAGAGTGAAGCTATCAATAATTCATGCCCTGCTTTCCCTCACTTCCCCTGTGTTACTGCCTTGTAAATATTGCACCTGTTTCAGGGGGGTAGAGATGGCCCGCTAGAGATGCTCACCACAGGGCTTCAGGTAGCCTCACTCTTTCCCAGAGGTCCCTGGCAGTGGAGGCTTTGAGGTGCTAGAGGAAGTGAGGCCTCAGGCTTGTCCAGAATGCTGAGCGGGCAGATGTTGCAGTCTCCCGTGGGGATGTGGGTGCTGGGCCCCGCCCACTGCAGGCTGGCTGCTTGGCTGGCCCCGAGGAGTGGCAGCAGGGGTGAGCCACCCAGGCAGCCCTGAAGGTGTCCTTCAGCTCTGCCACTTCCTCACTTCCTGCATCTATGTCCCCTCCTCCGCCTGCCCTCTTCCCATCACCTGCTTTGGTTCAGACCTTCCTGGACAACTAACCTAGACACTGACTGCACATAGCCTCAGGAATCTTTCTAGAGCAGTAGTTTGCCACTCCCTTGTTTCAGACTTCTGCCCCGGGGGGGAAAGCCTGCTTTCCCTGTGCCAGCAGGCATGGCTTTGCAGTGCTCAGTTTCCGGGCCTTTCAGTCTCATTCCCTGGTCTCTTCAAAGTGCTCCCTCAACCCCCATGCCCTGACACATCCCTTCCTGCACCTCTAAGCTCTCTGTCCTTATCTAGTCTTTCTTCTACTTGTACCTTTGCCAGAAGGCTGGGGAGGGGCTGGGATACTGTTATGGAGTGCAGCCAGTGATAGAAGGTTCTGCAAAGTCTCGCTTTATTGCTCCTTGACCGCTCCTTGACCTCTCCTTGTATACTCTTCCCCCACGTCCTAGTTTAGCCAGGGTATTGGATACAGATGAGTCCAATTGGTCTAGGTGCTTTCAGCTACAAGTCCAGTTCCTGTTCCTGCCCATCCCAACAAGCACTAATCAACTCCTTAACTCATAACATTAGGTATTCATTCGCTCCTGCACACCTGTGACTCACCTATCAACTGAGAGGGGAAGGTGTTGCATTGTTGTGTAACCACGCCCCTCACAAGTTCCTTTAAAAGGCCCATGAAGCTGGGGGCTCATTCTCTTTCTGGTCAGGTGTTTCTGTTACTCTGGCACCTCGTCTCTTGGCTGACCCGGGACAGGTAAGCCCCTGAGCATGGTCCCTGTGTACTGCTTTGATGGGACAATGGACATAGTAATGTTGTTTCTGGTCTGTGTGCTGTCAGGAGTTGCGAGAGAAGTGAGGCCTAGCAGTAGTGGAATGTGGGCAGAGAAGCCAGGGAAAGGGGAATATCTGCAGCTTTGTAAGTGTGTCCAGGTAATTTTTTTGCATGTCTCTTAAGATTGTTGCACGTCTCGTAAATTGTCGGGGAAGCTGGGATGGGTCTTCAGCTTAATGGATGGACTTGAGGGAAATGACCATTTGTTCCTCTTTGGATTATGTTTGGTTGGATTATGATTGGTTGGATTGCCGTATGGGCTTGTGATTTGCTGTTTCAAGTATGCTCTATTATCACCAAGCTTGGTTAATAAAGACTCCTTAATAAACCTTAGACATGTCTGGTGTGATCTCACTTGCACCCCGTAACATTTGGAGGCCCCAGCGAGATTAGAGATCCCTGGTCAGAGGGCAGTAGCCGTCCTGTGCTCTGGAACCAGGCTCAGTAGTCTGGGGAGGCCACCGTGATGGTTAACACGGCCCCAGTACCTGACCCTGGCTTTTTGGCTCACGGGATTCACACTGACCCTTACGAGGAGTCACCCAGTTCTGTATGACCGGTCACTGGTGAGTTTTATCCATATGATCTGATTCTGTTCCTGGGAGTACTCATAATGGGACTCGCAAAGAAGGCTGGACTGTGCAAGACATTGTGCGGGCCATCTGGTTTGGGAGTCCGAAATTTTAGGTTCCCAACGTCTGGTTTCTGGATTGTGTGGCCACATGTCTGTCTTGTCTGTGTTTTTGTTAAGTGTATGTGCGTTTTGCAGAAGAAAAGGTTTTGTTTTGCAGTAACAGCGCTTAGCCTTGGAGCTCTTTGAAACTGAAGATGGAATGAACTTGTAATCTCAATTCTTGTGCCTCTTTCTCCAGCTGAAGTTGATTTAGGAAAATCTCAAAATTGCTAGCATGTGGGCTGTCTGTGTTTGCTGATTGGGGAGTGTTAAACCTTTTGCTGCGAACTAGGTTTTGAAGTTTTCTGTAACATAATTACGTATATTTCCTGGGTCGTCTTCGTATAGTTAGTGAGTATAAATTGGGCAAAAATAAGACTATTTGCATGTTTTTAAAGTAAATTTGTCATGCTCGTTTATTTAGAGGGATTGTTTCAAATTGTAAATCAAGGATATTGGCAGATGGGATATGGTTCATCAGTGGTTCAGGGGTTCTAAAAATTGTTGGGACTTTTAAATGCTTTTTCTACAGGAGAATGGTTATTACCCTGGAACAGAAGGTTGGAAGTTCGGAAGATTTGAGGAATGAGTTTCACTGATATGCTAATATCTGAATTGGTTCAAGTTTGATTTGAATCTGTAAAAAGGTTCTTTGGAATGTAATGTGACTGAGTCAATGGCTTGACTCATGTTAGAAGAGAAGTGTAGAATGTTATGGAGTGCAGCCAGTGATAGAAGGTTCTGCAAAGTCTCGCTTTATTGCTCCTTGACCGCTCCTTGACCTCTCCTTGTATACTCTTCCCCCACGTCCTAGTTTAGCCAGGGTATTGGATACAGATGAGTCCAATTGGTCTAGGTGCTTTCAGCTACAAGTCCAGTTCCTGTTCCTACCCATCCCAACAAGCACTAATCTACTCCTTAACTCATAACATTAGGTATTCATTCGCTCCTGCACACCTGTGACTCACCTATCAACTGAGAGGGGAAGGTGTTGCATTGTTGTGTAACCACGCCCCTCACAAGCTCCTTTAAAAGGCCCATGAAGCTGGGGGCTCATTCTTTCTGGTCAGGTGTCTGTTACTCTGAGCATGGTCCCTGTGTACTGCTTTGATAAGACAATGAATATGGTAATGTTTCTGATCCTGGTTTGTGCTCCTATAAAACAGCAATGATGATACTTCCTTCAGTGGATAGTTGTGTACCTTGGGGACTAAGTTCTATGAAATGTCCAGTCTGTTGGCATGGAGGACAGTGCTCCAGCCATGCCAGCTGCCATTGTCGTGCCCTATGTGGTAAGGAAGTAGAAACTGAGACTGGTAGAGAGCAACTAAGGGAGCAATAGAGGGACAGCAACATTAAAAACTCTTGGAGGCAGCTTTTGGTTGGTAGCAGAGCTGAGAGCCCTCCAGGAAAGGGAGAGGAGAGCAATCAGTGTCCACAGCTGCAGAGATGCTCCTGGGCAGGTAGGAAAAGACTGACTTGAATAAGTCCTTGAGGCAAGGTCAAGACTGCTGGGAGCTGTGACCTTGCTCTCAGGTGACTGCTTCTCTTAGACTCACGGCAGAGAAAGGTGTGGGTGAGGGTAGAAGGTCGTGTTGTGATCTCTTTCTTGATTTTTTTTTTTTGTTCATTTACTATCATTGGTCTTTGGAGCATCCAGAGGTGGCTTGGGGGCAGCTCAGGGAATGGGAAATTTGATAGGTGGGCAGCCCTCTCTGTAGGGTGTTGTGTCAGGGCTGGAGAGGCAGCTTTTTCTGCCCAGTACATTCTGCTTTCCTCTTGGTGCCAAAAGGACAGGCAGTGCACCCTGGGAGAACCCTGTCTTTCGGCCACTGGGTAGACCTTCTTGGCAGTAGTGGAGAGGCAAAAGCTGGAGGCCACAAACCTCCTCCATAATGACCAGCATTTGATCCCCTGGGGTGTAGGCGTTTGGGCTCCTCCACTGTATGCATTTATATTTAGAACCAAGAGAATTCTCACTCTCTCAAACATCTCCGGTGAACCTCGTGGCAGAGGCATTCCATGAGCATCTGCCCATCCATACACTCAGGTGATATTTTCCCATCTCTGGATCTAGGAAGGAGAGTGGTTCACTCTTGGTAAGCCTAGCCACTCAACTTACTTTGTTTTCTAGAATGTAGCCATGTGACCCCTTGAAGCTGTTTTCTCTTTTGTAAGCCCACGGCTGATGGTCAGGATCACAGTGACCTCACAGGGTTGGCAGGGTTGCACATGAACAGGCATTGCAGAGAGCACAGTACACTGGAGGAAGGGTCTGCCTGGTCTTCATCACTTCTATTGTCTTCGTATCTTTATCACATTCACAATAGGGAAGTGTATAAGTTCTTGTGGTGGAAGAGCTTATAGGTGCATTTGGAAATGCCTGTCTGAAAAGGCTATGTGTGGGCTGCATGGAGGTAGTGACTTTAATTCATTAGTGGTCCTCTGCTGAGGTGGGCTCTGAACATCCGCTGGTCTCTGCTCTGGGACCAGCTGGGGCCTCCCCAGCTATACATAGCTCATAGATGCGCAAGGAATTGAGGCTCAGAACTGCAAAGGAAGCAGCAGCTAATGAAAAATTCAAGCTAATTGTTTGTTTAAAAGCCTTGTCTGCTTGGAATAGGACTTTCGAGGCTGAGGAGAGGGATGTGGGGCGGCCTGTGGCTGCTGTAAGCTTGTCGGGCTCTCATTTCCTGGAGGACCCCGGGTGGGCAGGGTCCAGAGAGGATGGAGGGCTTCCTGGGCAGGCAGCCAAGTGTTGTGTCTCCGGCGTCTGCCTTTGTGGAAGACATGACTTCCATTGTGTCGAGGTCTGAGGCCCCCTCACAACAGCTTTGAGGGGCTGACAAGTCCTGTGCGTGCGGGTTGAGGGCTGTGCAGAGGAAGAGAAAGGGCAAGAGTTTCCTGTGCCTTCCTCCGGTAGTTGAAACCCATTCTCGCCTCCTTTTCCTAGTGCCCACACTGACACAGGAAAGGGGAAGCCAGAAATTTGGTAGTGAAGGTAACTAACGTTGGGCTGCTCCCACCTTCCCAACCCCCTCACTGAGGCCCCTCGCTGGGTTAATGTGTGTGTGCTCATTGAATGAGAATTATATGACAGGTCCGGCCAATATCAGAAAGGGGAGGCCAGGATGTGGGGAGAGCTACTTGGTGGTGTGGATTCTGGGAGTGGTCCCAGAGGCAGAGATGAAGAGTGGAGAAATTAGATCAGACTGCTTGATAAACGGATTGAGGTTGCAGGAAGTGGCCATTAGGACTAGCTCGAAAGTTGCAAGCAGCAGAGGCAAAGTGTAGAAAGATGCCAGTAAGTGGGTCTGGAAAGGAGAGATGGCACCATGGGATTTGGGGTCTGGGGCCAAGCAGAAAGCAGCATGAGCCCCAAAGCACAAGCTTTGAAGTGCCCTTGAAGTACATGGAGGATGGGTTGAGCGTCCCAACTGTTAGGCTAAAGGAGAAAGCTGATCTCTCTTTGAATACCATGTGGCATGATTTTCAGTTAAACTAAATCAAGCTGATTTTTGTCCCATCAATTTGCCTGATTGATCTTATTAAATAGAACCTGCGTTGTTCCGTAGCATATCTTTACATTAAATATGTTTGGAGATCTTGCCATGTTTGTATATGTAGGTTGTCCTTAACTTAAAAAATCTAAGACCTAGGTATTTGGCATAGCAGTTAAGATGCCACTTGACATCCCATACATGAAGCCCTGGGTTTGAGTCCAGGTTCCTTTTGCGATTCCAGTCTCCTGCTCATGTATACCATGGGAGGTAGTGGGTGATGGGCCAAGTCCTCAGGTCTTTGCCATCCATGTGGGAGACTCAGGAGTTCCAGGTTCCTGGCTTCAGTTTGGCCCAACCCTTGCCGTTGTGGTCACTGGAGGAGTGAACCAGTGAGTGGAAGATCTCTCTCTGAATTTCAAATTAAAATTAATAAAAATGTTAAAATAATGTCTCCATTGTATTCTATGATTTTGATCATTTTTGATGGATGTTGATGGGTGTTCTGGTTAGAAGTGAAGCATCTTACGATGAATGTATTAACCTTTTACATTTTTCATTGTCCAGTTTTATGTTGAATGTTTGATCTTTTACGCTTGATTTTAGGCTGTTACCTAGAGTCTTTTGTGTAGTATGTACTGCAAATATTTTCTTCCTGTCATTTATCTTTTGTACCACAGAAACTTACAAAATTAAAAGTTGGAATTTTAAAGTAGTTAAATTTGACAACCATTTTCTTTTTAGCCTTCATATACTATGTTTGTCTTAGAATGTCTTTACCCACCCAAAATTATAAACAACCTTCTATATTTTCATGACCTATTTTAAAGTTGCTTTTGACTTCAGGCTGGAAGTTAATTTTGGCCACTGATGTGAATCTAATTTTTGTTGTAGGTATATGAAGCAAGCCCTGACAAAAATAGTTCAGGACACCAAAGAAATGTTTACTTTTGAAATCATGGGATTGCATATTTTGTATTTTAGAGGTTCAATATTTGTAAGTATGTATTTGAAAGGCAGGACTAGAGAGAGCAAGCGAGAGAGCACTCTATTTGCTATTTTACTCCTACATGGTCACAATAATTGGGACTGGGCTAGACTGAAGTCCTGAGCCAGTAACTTCATCTAGATCACCCACATGAATGCAGAGGTCCAAGTATAGGAGCATTAGCAAGGAGCTGGATTGGAAGTAGAGCAACTGGGTCTGAAACAGATGCCCATATGGGATACTGGTGTTACAAGTGATGGTTTTACCTGCTAGTTCACAACCCTGGGCCCTATAGTAATTAATCTAAACAAAGCTGATATACACAAAATAAAAAATGAAAAGATGAAGGTTCCTCAAGCTTTCCAGTTAAATTCTACTTCAAGTAAACTGAGTTTTCGTTTTGTTTTAGCAACAAGTGAGTCTTATAAAAGCAAGACATATCTGGGCATTTGTATGTCTAAGTAATTATTCTTTCTATTCCTTCATTTTTTGAAAAATTATTCTTTTCTAATGCTTTTTAGGCATTGTTTGTGCACTCAGGCATTAAAAGTTCATGGAAAGCATATAGATTTAAACTTTATGTGGAAATAAACTTATTTTATAAAAACAATTTTTTCAAAAATGTTTGAGGTGAGAGAATGAGAGGAGAGGGAGATGGAGAGAGCAAGCGAATCCGAATTGCTGGCTAATTTCCCAAACACCTGCTGGGGCTGGACCTGGGTCAGAGCCTAGAGCTAGGAACACATTCCAGATATCCCATGGGGGTGCACCATTGCTGCCTCCCAGGGTCTGTAGTGTTGGAAGCTAGAGTTAGGACCTAGAGCTTGGAATCCAGCCACCTAGGACCTAGGGGAAGTTTTGTTAATTGTAAAGAGCTTTTTATCTGTTGCCTGCACATTAGGTAGTCACATTTATTTCCCAATGTGCTAGTATTTTGGGGACAAAAATGGCATATGCCTGCAAACATTGAGAATGCCTTTAAAAGAATATTTGAAAGGTAGAGTCAGAGAAAGAAAAGGAAGATCTTCTATCCAGCCTAAAGCTGGACCAGGTCAAAGTCAAGCTGCTTAGTCTCCCATATGTGTTCAGGGGCGAAAGTAGTCGGATCATCCTCTGCTGCTTTCCAGGCACACTAGCAGGAGCTGGATTCTAAGTGGAGCAGCTGTGACTTGAACTGGCATTCATATGGGATGCTGGCATCCTAAGTGGTAGCTTTACTTTTTGTGCCACAGCATGGGCCTGGAAGTATACTTTTTAACAAATTATTCATCCCCTCTGACATAATACAGTGATTTTAAATGTTCCTATTAGAGTTTTAAGTGAAAGCTTCAGGATATAAAGTTGTATAAATCGTAGATAATGGTATAGGATGCAGTGTCTAAACAAAATGCCTACTTTCTTAATCTATCTTTTAATTATTACCTTTTAAATGAATTTTGAAGCCCTTTGAATATTACAAATATTCTGGAAATTTCACTCTAATAATTATCTATTACATGACAGTACTGATTTTATTTCATTCACTCATTTTCTGCAGGGCTGCATGGTATTAGAGACTAGCACTGGATTGGGAGGAAAAAACAAACTTTGTGACTTGGCACATCTCCATAATTGCTATATAACTTGTGTAAGACATCCAAGGTCTCTACACTTTAGTCTCCTGGCTTACAAAATGAGGATGTTTCATGAAGTACTCTAAGATCTTTAAATCCTGTGATTTGTTTTTGATTATTCAGCTACTGTATCCACATTGGATTTATTTTCCGAATGGGAATAAGGCAAGTTCACACTCAGAGTTTTATTGTTTCTAAGTATGTCCTGGCAATTCTGGTTCCCTAGCTTACATGCTGACAGAGCTGGGAAATGGGTGACAGCTAAGCAGCAGAAAGGTACTGGCTTGTGGGGTGGCAAGGGGAGACCCAGGAGGGCAGGAGAATCTGGTAGTGAGAAACCTGGCATCTCAGACAAGTCGCATTCTCTACCTTGGCTCAGAATGTTGATTTAGCAAATGGGGCTGGGTTGGCTGATTTATAGGGGTTTCTGAGCTCCCTTCCAGATCCCATCACAAGGGAGCTGTGATGGCCCTTGTGAGGACGAGGCTGACTGATTACCTCACCGCCTCCCTCTCTAAGAAGCATTCTCCTCCCTGTTTATAACCTGTGTTAGTGTGTGTGTCTATCTGAGCTTCTTGGGAACAAGAGTTTGCAATGTCTTTTTATTTATTTTTTAATTTATTCATTAATTACATTGTATTATGTGACACAGTTTCATAGGTACTGGGATTCTTCCCACCCCTCCCCAAACCTTCCCCCTATGGTGTATTCCTCCACCTTGTGGCATAACCACAGTTCAAGTTCAGTTGTTGTTCCCTCATCGCAAGCATATACCAAACAGAGTCCAGCATCTTATTGCCAGTCAAGTTCACCGGCTTCTTAGGTAGACCCTCTCTGGTTTGAAGACGGAGCCAGCAGAGTATCATCCCAATCAATTAAAATCTCCAACATACCATCAGCACAAATTTACATCATTATGGAATTAACTGTA
The DNA here is from genome assembly GCF_030435755.1 of Ochotona princeps. NCBI lineage: Eukaryota > Metazoa > Chordata > Mammalia > Lagomorpha > Ochotonidae > Ochotona > Ochotona princeps. The sequence continues at coordinate 93,817,087 of NC_080833.1, forward strand.
TGTCTTTTTATTTGTAATATTTATTTCATTTGCTTGAAAGACAGGACAAAGATCGGGAGAGAAATCTTCTATCTGGTGTACTACTCAAATGGCACCAGTAGCTGGCACTGTGGCTGGGCCAGACTGAAGCCAGGAATTTGAACTCCATCAGGCTCTTCCATGTGAGTCCAGGGGCCTGAGTGCGTAGATTATCTGCTCCTGCTTTCCTAGGTGCATTATCATGGAGCTTGATCAGAAGTATAATACCTGGGACTTGAACTAGCTGGATGCTGGAATTACAGGTTGCAATGGCAAGGGCTGTGCCAAATTGAAGTCAGGAACCAGGAGCTTCTTCCAGGTCTTTCATGTGGGTGCAGGGTGCAAGCACCTGGGATATCTTCTGCTTTTCCAGGAGCATTAATAGGGATTAAATCAGAAGTAGAGCACCTGTGTCTTGAACATGTGCCCCTAGGGATTGCTGGCATCAGACAGCAACTAACCTGTCATGCCACAATATCCTTCGCCCCAACACCTTTCTAAAAACACCTTAATAAACATTTTACTCTTTCCCCACTGTTAAATAAGTTCATGTTAATTTATTAAATTTTACGTTTATTAGGGCTCGGCATAATGGCCCAGTAGCTAAATTCTTGCCTTGGCACATGCCAGCATCCCATATGGGTACCGGTTTGTGTCTCGGCTGTTCCACTTCCCATCCAGATCCCTGCTTGTGGCCTGGGAAAGCAGTAGAGGATGGCTCAAAGCCTTGGGACCCTGCACGTATGAGAGACCCAAAGAAGTTCCTGGTTTGTGGCTTTGGATCAGCTCAGCTCTGGCCATTGTGGCCACTTGGAGTGAGCCAGCAGACAGAAGTCTTTCTCTTTGTCTCTCTTCTCTGTGAATCTGCCTTTTCAAGAAAAATAAACCTTTTAAAAATGTTTTTTATTGTTATTATTTACCATGATTCAGTTTTGTAGGAATAAGGATTCTCCTCACTCCCTCTTTCTTTCTCCGCTTTTTTCCCATTTCACCATTTTCCCCAGTGTTACAGTAGTAGAATCCTTCAGTAAGTTACAAGTTTAAAATTCTGCTGTTCAAGGTATCATGACCTTGTAGGTATAGGCAATGATAGAAAGTCTAGTATTGAATTGTCAAGGCACATTTAACAGTTTCATTGGGAGGCTTCCTTTTATTTGAAGGTAGAGATTGCATACTACAAAATATCTTCACTTCCTGGTATGCTAGTCTCCATTATACAGTTCTTCTATGAGAATATATGTATATACTTGTTTACCTGTGTATCTATTTGTTCTGTATTTTAAATGATCATTTCATGCTCATTAAAAATATTCACAGAGCAAGTTTAGGTCTCCTAATGTGAGACATGCACTATTGACATTGTGTCCTTTTTCCTTCAACCTATTCCATGTGTTTTTTTTTCTTTACTATGTGCACACTTCTGTAGCTTGAAAAATTCATTTACAATTCTCTGTAAGCATCATTTAAAACCATGGTGAAATACCAAAGGGGAGGGATATGTTATTAAAAACAGTCTTCACAGGTGCACGCCACTTCTGTTCCCGAAGAGTATTAAGAGGCACTGGGGAAGAACTGTGTCAATTCCTAGTGTGGGAGCAACAAGCAAAGCTCCATGCAATCAACAGGACTTTCCCCAGGAGACAGCACTGACCAGCTGCAGGTGGGGCCTCCTTAGACTTTATCTGTATGGAGCATCACAATCGACTGTATGTCCTGCATTTTCACACCTGTCTCATCCACTACTTCTAATGATACTTCAAGGGAGGTGGCCAGGAATAACCATCCCCTCTCTTGGAGCAAACCAAGTCCAGAGAAGTGACTGGCGTCAGGACACAGTCTCAGCATCAGGGCTGAGACTTAAGCACTCCTTTCCTGATTCCAGACTTAGTGAGCATGCATTCGCAGGTAAGGGCCCTTTGCAATGAAGCCCCAGTGCAAAATGAAACTTGAGTGATGCTAGTAGGCATCTAAATTTCAGAAATGGGAGGTCAGGGCTGTTGCCGGAGGGAAAACCAATCCTCTAATCAATCCAGACATTTATTTATAGCCATAGAAGCTGAAGGAAGGTGCTCATCAGTGGGGGAGGGGGACCAGGGGAGGAAGCGGTAGATCTCGGAGGGAGGGAGGTGGCATCCGGATGTGGAGAGCGGTGGGCCTGGAGAGGCTTGGGGGTCGGGATTGGAAGTGGTGGGAAGGGCCTGGGTGGGCCCAGCCTGGCACTGGTCCAGGTAGAAAGTGCCTGTCCTGGGTTGATGGAGTGGACCTTGGAGAAATCTTGTTCTGTCTCTCTGTGTTAAGTTCTTGATGACAAATGTGACTTAGCTGCCTCTCTGGCCCAGCACTTGACTCCTGGACAGAAATAACCAGAAAGAAACTGCTCTGTTGGCCAGAGCAGAGGATGGCTTTGGTGTTCCTCCAGAGAATGCTGGTCTCAGCGTGATTCTTCCAGGGCTGAGCTGTCCAGTCTGATTTTTCATCCGCACTCAGACTGCTCAGTTATCTGGCATTAATCCTCAGGCGAGGGGGCCGTGAGGGTTCTTCCATAGAAACCCAAAGAACAGGCCTCTTAGCCCCATCACAGAACCAAGGGCAGCAAATGGACCACGATGAGATGTAACAGGGAATGCCACTCGGGAGTCCTGAGGCCTGGGGCTCCATCTGGCTTCCTCATTGCACACTGTGTTTTGGGGGTTCTCTGAGCCCTTGGAGTTCTTGTATCTGTTCAAGATGCATTTTGGCATGGGTATCCTTTGTTTCCTTGGTTAGAGATACTTTAGGTTACCAGGCACGTATGTGGACTCTGGTGCCAAAGCTGGACTGCCTGGACTTGAACCCTGACAATAGCCATCTGAGAGACTTTCTTCACCTGTTCATTGGGGATAGTCCCATGAGATCATTGAGTCAATTTGGTGAAACACTTAGAAAGCACTTACTATGTGCCAGGTGCTCTTCCAAATATTTGGTGCTTCCCAGTTCCAACGAAACTATCACATAATACAATGTAATCAATGAATAAAAAAAACAGGAAAAAATAAAATAAATATAAATGTTTATAATGTTTAAAACAACAACAAAAAAATAAATATTTGGTGCTTGAAGGAGATGATCCTCCCAGAAGACGCACACAGTCCATGGCATGTTCCATGCAGGAGCTCACAGCTTGTTGCTTTCCCTCTGAGGCTGGCTGGGATTCTACAGGCCATGTTGGAATTGGTCACAACCAAGCCTTTTCTGGGAAGTAATGACCTCAAGTAACTCTTCAGAGTCTACTTCTTCCATTGATGGGCTTTTCTCTCAACTCTGCAATGCATTTGGTGGCTATCATGACAGCTGGAGGCTTCCAGAGGTGCACAGCTTAAAGAGGTTGTGCCCCAGATTGTCCTTCCTGGTCTGGAGCCCTGATCTGAGACAAGAGGCATTCTGTCTAGCAGGGGATCCAACTTAAAGGTCACCTTGTGGAGCATGAGGCAGCCAAAACTGGAGACAGGACTGACCATGAGCCAGGTCAAGAACTGATTCTACTAACCATACTGAAAAAGCATACATATTTACTATTCTAAAAATCTACCCTTTTTGCTGAACATGTAGATGATTCACTTGAAGATACTACTAAACTAGTAAGAATAATTTCAGGGATGAGAAACTATCTCTACTGAGCTGAGGGCTCCACGAAGTGGAAAAGTTATTCAAGAGAACAATCCAGAAATATTTAAGACCTATAAAATTATTTCTGCCCTTTGATCTTATAATTCCACTTCTGAGAATAAACTCTAAGGAAATGGCTCAAAAGAGAAGATAAAGTAGCTTGTACTTTTTTGCTCTTAGAAATGCTATTTATAAAAACTGGAAGAAACCCAAATGTCCAGACATTGGGGTTTGGCTTAAAACTCCTGGTGTGTTTACATTCTAGAATATGAAAGCTAGTCAAGATGACCAATAGGAAAACTCCAAGGTCCAGACGAATATCTACATGCAAAGTAATGACAAGGAGGCTAAGCAGGATGTATTTTATGACAACTATGAATAACATGGGCTTACAGTGGTTCAATGAATTGACAAAATACATAGATTTCAATATTTCCAAATGTTGAAAGCTTATAGTAAAAATCATTCTACACTCATAAATGAGTACAATCAGCTATGATTTGCAGGGTCCAGGGAAAAATAAAGATGGACAATCCCTTCAGAAATTAAAAATTTAAGGTGACAATGGCAAAGGGATAAAGCAAGTGTGGGGCCTTTTCAGCATGGGGCCTAGAAAGTCTGTGTGCCCATGAAGCTGGCTCCGGTTCAGTCCAGGCTAGTCCTATCGCCAATGAGCAAGCAGAATTAGCAAGTTGTAGCTCTGCTTAGAAAACCCAGAAGCACCAACTTGAAGTTGTTGCACGAAGATGAAAAGCCAGTGCTGAGGTGCCAAACCCTGGGATGCTGTGCTCTAGAGAGGATGTTATTCTAGAACATGAGCTAGGTCTTGCTGCTACAGTTGGAGAGTCCACTGCACTTCATTCATTCTTCCATCCATTCATTTGTGTAAACTTATCTCTACATTATCATGTACTTGGAGTTGCATTCAGTGATGGGACAGGGCACAGGAGCATAGTTTTTAGTGGCAAAGACAAAAAAGACATCTCTTTCCAGGGCACTTGAGTAAAAGCTATGATGGGTTTGGACTAATGGGTCAGAATTCACCAAGGGGTTAGCGGAGGGTAGGGGTGGCCCTTCTCTGGGCTTCTGGCTGGCACTGAGTCTGAAAAAGGCAGCTCTTGATGAACAACTGAAGGCAACTGGGGACTTAAAAATAATGGCTTGGGGACGGTCACCATCAGCTGTTAAGTCAACTCAAGGTACAATCTTTGCCTGAGGGAGTGCCCTTAAGCTGGGTGTTTCCTTCTGCATTTATCTAGCTGTTGCTTTGGAGTTTGTTGCTTCTTGAGTCTTTCTAGCCAGACTTAGACATCTCTTCCAGCTTCATGCCATCTCTGTCTGCTTCCTCAACCAGATGGTCGGTGGGGATGCCTGCTGAACAGGACAAGGCCAACATGGGGAGCTGCGGCAGCCTGTAATACGCCTCTGCATTGGAGGCCCCTCTCAATTATCTCCAGGACTTTGAGCAAGGTCCTGCTGAGTGCCTTCCTGACTTAGGCCATGTTGATCCTCCTGGCCAAATCACAAGACAGTCTTGCTGGTTGAGTGGTGGTGTTTTCACAGATCACACATGGCTTATAGCTCATTGCAATTCTGAAAACACATGCACTGTGGGGAGAGACACAGGAGGGTGTTCGTAGTGAGCTTAGGCACAGTGAAGAGAGCTCCCCCTCCCTTTTGTACTGGCATCCCACCACACACCATCCTGGGTACATGCCTGGCTCAACTTCAGCACTATCACACCTTTCTGCAATGGGAAGCCCAGGAAATCCTGGGACTTAGCAGGGAGCTTGATCATTGATTGGTTTCCTCGTGTGAGGCTCATACAGATGCCTGAGGAGGCTGGGAGCAGGCAATGACCGTGAATCATGCCATGTGTCCTCACTTGATGCTTTTGTATATGGTTCTCTATTTACCCATTGAATGTATTTCTCATTCATTTTCTCAAATTATTCACCGGAGGCAGATGTTTGTTGTTCTGTTTAGGACACTGCTTGGGTCTCTCTCAATCCGTGATGGAGGATCTGGGCTTGAGTCTCAACTCTTCCGATTCCAGTTTTGTATCAATGTGTACCGTGAAAGGCAGTGAGTGACTCCAGAATTTGGGACTCTGATACTCACATGGAAAAGCTGGATGGGGTTCCTGGATCCTGGCTACTACCTGGCCCTGTATAGCTATTGCAGGCATTAGAGGAGTGAACTAGCAAATGGGAGATCATCATCTTTCTCCTTGTTTTCCATATAAGAATAAATCAATTTATAAATATTACTCATTTTCTATACTTACATGTAAATAGTTGGTTTATGTGTGATAGGTGGTTGAATGTAACGAAAAATATTTGACAAATTATCCAATTTTTGTTAACCCGAAAGACTCATTGTTAAAAATAAGTGTAACCTGCTGGACTCTATGTTTGGTATACGCTTGCAATGGGGAAATCTCAACTGAACTTGAGCTGTGGTTATGCAATAAGGTGGAGGAATCCACCATGGTGGGAGGGTTTGGGGAGGGGTGGGGAGAACCCAAGTATCTATGTAACTGTGTCACATAATACAATGTAATTACTGAAGTTAAATAATAAATAATTAAAAAATAAAATAAAATAAAATAAAATTAGCATGGAAAAACCAAAAAAAAAAAAAAAAAAAAAAAATAAGTGTAACCATTTTTTTTAAAGATTTTATTATTATTGGAAAGCCGGATATACAGAGAGGAGGAGAGACAGAGAGGAAGATCTTCCATCCAATGATTCACTCCCCAAGTGAGCCGCAACGGCCGGTACGCGCCAATCCGATGCCGGGACCAGGAACCTCCTCTGGGTCTCCCACACGGGTGCAGTGTTTCAATGCATTGGGCCGTCCTCGACTGCTTTCCCAGGCCACAAGCAGGGAGCTGGATGGCAAGTGGAACTGCCGGGATTAGAACCGGCGCCCATATGGGATCCTGGTGCGTTCAAGGCGAGGACTTTAGCCGCTAGGCCACGCCGCCGGGCCCAGTGTAACCATTTTTTTAAAAGATTTATTTATTTTATTACAAAATCAGATATACAGAGAGGAGGAGAGACAGAGGAAGATCTTCCGTTCCAATGATTCACTCCCCAAGTGTTCCGCAACGGGCCGGTGCGTGCCGATCTGAAGCCGGGAACCAGGAACCTCCTCCGGGTCTCCCACACGGGTGCAGTGTTTCAATGCATTGGGCCGTCCTCGACTGCTTTCCCAGGCCACAAGCAGGGAGCTGGATGGCAAGTGGAGCTGCCGGGATTAGAACTGGCGCCCATATGGGATCCTGGGGCGTTCAAGGAGAGGACTTTAGCTGCTAGGCCACGCCGCCGGGCCCAAGTGTAACCATTTTTTAAAGATGTATTAATTTGTATTGTTAAGTCAGATATAAAGAGTGGGAGAGACAGAGAGCAAGATCTTCTGTCTGATGATTCACTCCCCAAGCGGCGCCCATATGGGATCCTGGTGCATGCAAGGCGAGGATTTTAGCCGCTGAGTTACCACGCCGGGCCCAGTGAAACCATTTTGATTCTGTATGTATATACACAAAGTAGATCAGTAGATGGATGGGCACATTGAAAGGTAGGAAAATAATTTTATTTTTTTAAAAAGATTTATTTCTATTGGAAAGTCAGATATGCAGAGAGGAGGAAAGACAGAAGATCTTCCGTCCAATGATTCACTCCCAAAGTGACCGCAATGGCCGGTGCTGCGCTGATCCGGAGCCAGGTGCCAGGAACTTCGTTCCCTGTCTCCCATGTGGGTGCAGGAACCCAAGGCTTTGGGCCATCCTTGACTGCTTTTCCAGGCCACAAGCAGGGAGCTGGATGGGAAGTGGAGCTGCCGGGATTAGAACTGGCACCTATGTGGGATCCCAGCATGTTCTAGGCGAAGACTTTGGCTGTTAAGCCACCACGCTGGGCCCAGGAAAATAATTTTAATAAGACAGGGTAATACTGTATGTGGGATTTTTATTAAATGTATTGAATTGGAATTTTAGCAGGACAATACGAAACTTGGGGTATTGACATAGAAATTCTGAACATCAGGTAAGTGTTTTACCATCACAAGAAATATTAGTTTCTAAAATGGCCTTCAAAGTTAAAATGCAAATATTAGGAGGACAGAATGAGTTTTAAGGAAAATTTCAACTTTAGACTCTACCTATTCTGTTCTGAGAAATGAAAAAGTTATCACATGTCTTTGCCCACTCCTCTACCACAAAACATTAAACACATTTTTTTCACATTGACCGAAATATTTACTTTCTGTTCCAAAGCGTAATTTCTCATTTAATCTGTGAACTGTGGACTAATATGTGTAATGCTAACTGCTAGTTGTTGTTGGTTTATTAACCACAAATATGTTCTTGAATTATTTTGGCTATTTAGTTGACGAGATTTGTTGTCGATTTCTGGAGGATGGCTCTTTGTTGGGTTTTCATGGTGATAATCTGCTCCCTGGGTTTACACTGAAAGTGACATGTGAAGGCGGATGTGTGGTGTATTGGCATCCCTTATGTGTGCCAGCTCAAGTCCTGGCTGCTCTTCTGATTCAGCTTTCCGCTAATGGCCTGGGAAAACAGCAGAAGATGGTGTTGGCATTTGGGCCTCTGCACCCACATGGGAAATTTGGAAGATACAGACTCCTGGCTTTGGCCTGGTCCAACCCTGGCCAGTGTGGCCATTTGGAGAGTGAACCTGAAGATGGAAGATCTCTTTGTCTCTTCCTTTCCATCTGCAACTCTGAAATAATCTTTTCTTGGTTTAAAAAAAGAAAGTAATGGGCCCAGCATGGTAGCTCAGTGGCTTAAGTCCTTATCTTGCAACGCCAAGATCCTGTATGGGCTCCAGTTCTAATCTGGGCGGCTCTGCTTCTCATCTGGCTTCCTGCTTGTGGCCTGGGAAAGCAGTTGAGGACAGACCCTGCACCCATGTAGCAGACCTGAAAGAGGCTCCGGAGGTCCTGGCTTCGGATCGGCTCATCTCTGGCCATTGCGGCCACTTGGAGTAAATCAATGGACGGAAGATTTTTCTCTCTCTCCTCCTCTGTATATCTGACTTTGCAATAAAAAAAATCTTTTAAAGAAAGTGATGTGTTTATGTGTCTTAGGTTATGCTATTCTTTAAAATTATATTTATTTTATTTGAGAAACACGGAAGAGAGCTTCAGTGCTCTAGTTTATTCCGCATATTTCTCAATGCCTGGGGTTGGGTCAGGACTGAAGTCTGGAGCCAGAAATTGAATCTAAGCACTCTAATGTGGGATGTGGGCATTTTAAACAATGCCTGAACTGCTAGAGCAAATGCCTGTCCTAAGTAAACTTTTCTTCTGTCATTTTGTAGGCATTATTTCCCTGTCTTTGAGATGGAGTATGATTATGGGAGGAGTCTGAGGCACTTTCCCCTGGATAGCTCTAGATTTTGCAAGATGAGTTCCTCCATCAACTGTTACCCTGCACACTAAGTAGCACCACAGCTCAATCAGCTCCCAAGGCAGATCCTTACAGATCCATATATTCGGTCAGAGCTTCCCAGAAAACCTTGCTGACATGATTTCCCCTGTGTCCAATATCAGTCGTCTTGCTGTGCCTTGGACCATCATGCAGATTCCCACCTCAGAATCTTTGCACTTGCTGAATTTGCTTTGTAGAGCACACTACCATCCTTCCTGCCTCTGAAATCCTTATGACATCATCTTTATTTCCTTCAGACTCATGTCCAAAAGTCTTTATCATGGAATTATTTATTTATTTGAGAGAGAGAAGGTGCTTTCATATGTTAATTTATCTCCCAAATGCCTGCAATGGCCAAGTCTGGGATAGGTTACAGCCAGGAGCTAAGATTCAATCCAGTTCTTCCACATGAGTCGCAGAGACCCAACTACGTGAGCTATCACTGCCGCCTAACAGGGTGCCCTAACGGGAAGCTAGAAGCATAGTTAAAATGAGACTCAAACTCAGGCACTTCCTATGTATAGGATGCAGGTGCCCAACTAGCATCTTAACTACTAGACCAGATGCTTGTGTCCAGGGAGAGCTATTCTGATAGTTATTCCAAAGAGAATCTGTTTATCACATTTGCCCCCACTTCTTGGCCTATCATTTTTCATACTCATACTATCATGTGCTTTTCATTGACCGTCTTCTCTTGCCAGAATGTAAGATCATTGATATCCAGGACTTGATTCCTCACTTGATCTTAGCCACCTGCAACAGTGCCTATTACACGCAGTTGCTCAGATGTACTGGCAAATTAGTGAATTAACAAATTCATACTTTTTACATTATATATAGCTGGGACTGGGCCGGACTGAAGCCAAGAGCCTGAAACTCCATTCAGGTTTCACAAATGGGTATCAGGGGCCCAAGTACTTGGGCCATCCCCTGCAGCTTTCCCAAGCGCATTACCAGCTGGATGGAGAGTGGAGCCTCTTGGATTTGAACCAGCATTTCCATGTGGGAGGCTACCATTGCAAGTTGTAGCTTAAGCCACTGTGCCACAACACTGGCCCATATTCCTCAGATTTTTGTTTCCTGGAATATATAGTTTTTGACATGCTGTCTTCTCAGGAAAGTTTTTCTTTTACTATGTCTTGACATAATTTTTTCTTCAATCTCTTCCCTTCACATACAGCAATGACTTTCAATCTTCTATTTTGTGTAAGAATTGTATAGCTTTGTTCTTTTCCTATTGGTTCTTAAGTTTCTCTATCCTGTCTACCATTTTGCTGATGGCATTTTAATACATATTCTATCTTATTGTTTTGGGGTGTTTTTCACATCTGATTCTGTTTTACTCTTTTCTTTCCTCAACTTTGTCAACTTGCCACCAATTGCATTATTGAAAATCTAATCTTCATTTTAAAACTAATTTATTAGAATCAGCTTTCCAAATTTACTTACAGTAAAATTCACTCCTCATGGAGTACAGATCTATGAATTTTGGCAAATGCACATGAAGCCGTGTGCCCACTGTTACAGCCAAGATACAGAATAGTTCCAGTCCTCTGACCACATTCCTTTTATAGTTAATTGCTTCCTTTCTCCTAGCTCGTACATCAGGAAACTACTGGTTTGTTCTTCAACCCAAGTTTTGCTTTTTTCAGAAAATCCAAAGAATAGGAGGTTATACAACATGGACCTTTTGAGTCTGGTATCTTTCATTGAGCAAAATGTCTCTAAGAGTCATCCACTCAATTGTGTGTGCACACAGCTGAGCAGCACCCTCTGTGGGAATGTCCCAGTTTGTTGATCTAGTAACTGCTGGGAGGCACACACAGTCATTCCCAGTTTTTAGTGTCTATAAATAAAGTCACTGTGAACGTTCATACTGTGGTTTTTGTTTGAGCATAATGTTTTGCTTCTCTTGGATATCTAGGAGTGGGATTACTGTGTTATGTTTTGAGTGTATTGTACTTGGCTTTGTAAGAAGCAATTATATTACTTTCCCAAGTGGTTGGAAATTTGCAGCCGGTAATGTCTGAAAGTCCAATGGCTCCATGTGCTTGTGAATACTTGCCACGATGAGGATTTTTAGTTGTAACCTGTGTACTTGTTGCATAGTGGCATCTCGGTGAGATTTTTCGTGTTCATATGCTTTGTGTAGACTAATTCTCTGAGCACCTTGTCATGCACTTACTTTCCAGGCATCCATATATCTTTCTTAGCAAGGCATGCGTTCAAATATCTTGCCCATGTTGGGAAGGGGTGGTTTGTTTTCTCAGTGCTGAGTTTGTAGAATTCTTATATATACTAAATACAAGTCCTTTATCAGAAAGGTGATTTGCTGATTTTTTTCTTCAGTGTGCAGGTTGTTTGTCTTTTTATTTGTCTTTTTGCTCTCTTAACAGCCTCTTTTACAGAGAATTTGGACAAGTTATATTTATCTTTTTAAATTTTTTAGTGGAAAGGTAGATTTATGGAGAGCAATAGAGACAGAGAGAAGGATCTTCTGTTCACTGGTTAATTCCCCAAGTAGCCGCCACAGCTGGAGCTGAGCCGATCTTTGAAGCCAGGAGTCAGGAGCTTCTTCTGGGTCTCCTCAAGGGTGCAGAGGTTCATGGCTTTGGGCCATTATGCACTGCTTTTCCAGACCACAAGAAGGAAGCTGGATGGGAAGTGGAGTAACTGGGACATGGACTGGTGCTCATATGGAATCCTGGTGCTTGCAAGGCAAGGATTTAGCCACTGAGCCATTGTGCCAGGCCCTAAAGTCATCCTTTAAAAAAAGTTTCTGGGTTTTGTTTGTTTTTGTTTTTAGGTGCCATTTCTAAGAATTCCCTGCTTAACTAAAGACCTTGATGATTTTTTTCCTGATTTTCTTTTAGATGGTTGATAGTTTTGCATTTTACCTTTAGGGCTATGGAATATTTTGAATTGATTTTTGCACTCAGCATGAGTGTTCATCAATGTTCTGAGAGGGCTTTCCCACTACATGGGGCTTTTTCTAGGACTCTGAGGATAGACAGAAGAAACAAAACAGATCTCCCTGCCAAACATCTTGTGGGACGTGACTCTAACCTTGTCACTGTCGGAAATGACATCTGGAATGGTGACGTTGGCTCTTAAATGGGCTCAGAAAGTGGGTGTCAGGAAGGGTTTGTCCAGGAGAGCAGCTGTGGGTGTGACAGCTGATGGACAGGGAGACCTGGGACTTCAAAGGGATAAGTTTTTTTTTTCAAGATTTATTTATTTTTATTTTAGAGTCAGATTTACAGAGAGAAGGAAAGACACATGGAGAGCTTTTATCCATTACTTCATTTTCCAAATGATCACAATCACTAGAACTGAGCCAGTCCGAAGTAAAAAATTAAGAGCTTCTTCCAGGTCTCTCTGGTGCATTAGCAAGGCTCTGGATCAGAAGTAGAGCAACTGGGACTTGAAATGGTGCCCACATGGGATGTTGGAGCCATGGATAGAGGCTTAGCTTGCAACACTACAATACTGGCCCCAAGAGAGATACATTTTTAAAAATCACAGCAAGAATTGTGGCAGCTGCCTGTTCATCAGCTAGTGATTGAGCCAGCAACCATACACATATTTTCTTGTCTTTGTAGCCACCTGGCCAGATGGGGAACCAAAGTTAAGAGCAGTGAAGTGACATGTTCAAGGCCACACAACCAGTGATGTGAGGACCACTTGAGCACAGGGGAGGTAGGACAGCCAGTGCTCTCTGTATTCCAGCACACTGCCTCCCAGTAAGTAGCTCAGGATTAGAAGACAATGGATGGAGGCCAGCCAAGGGCCAGAGGAAGGGAAGCTTAGGGGCTGGTCCAAGGCAGGCTCCCTTTTGTTGAGGGACTGTTGACTCTTGGCTGAGGGTTGACAAGGTTGGTAGAGCTAGTCTCCCTGTGCTGTTCCGTGAGACGTTGATTCTAATGGAGACTGATGGCTGGATACCACGACCCTGGTAGCCACTGAAGGAGACTTTCACTGATGCAGTCCTGATGGGGCCAACTGGCCCTGCTGACCCATGCGTCTCCTTCTACAGCTGACTTGGCATTTTTAGACCAATCCCAGTCTGGGATACCATCCAGATAAGAGTGACCAGAGCAACCAAGTTTCTGCTGCCAGGTGGGCACCTCATTCCCATCAGCCTCCCAGGTGGGATGAAGCCAGCAGAGCACATGACTTGTTTACTGACTGGCTGTCACCCCAAGAGGCATCTGGAGAGGCTGGTAGGGCACAGGCAGCATGGATCCCAGGAGAGTTGAGGCTTGGAGTCTGGAAGAGGTGGCCTTGATGAAGGGTAGCAGTTCTGGAGCATTCCACTGCTCTGTGTAAAGATTTGCTTCCCTTTGCCAAATATGGGGACTCTTTGGCCTGGGTAACTGAGCTATTCCTGGGAGGTGGGCAGTGTGCCAGTGTTCCAGGAGGGCACTATTTGTGCTCTTTAAATAAATGCAGTGGAGCCACAGCCTGTACCCCTAGAGACCAGCAATCCAGTGTGTCTCCAAGTAGGGCTCCTGGAGAGGACAGTAGGGAGGCAGGGAATCAGTAGTTTGCCCAGCTGTGATGGGTGGAGGCTGTGTTAAGCCCTCATGAGAGTAGCGATGAGGAGGAGTAGCCTACTGTCTGGCCTTGGACCCAGAGGAAATGCTGGAGGGAGTCCGGCCAGCGCGGGCCTGACTGCAGGAGCAGATGGGCAATACAAGGGCAAATGGAGTTGTTACTGGACCAGTAGAGTTCTTATTTGTCCACACAGACAAAAGCTGAGAAGAGAGGAGGAGGGCAGAGTGACAAGAAATGTGGGAGGAGACAACATTTGGCCTAGTGATGAAGAGACCAGTTGGGACACCTGAGTCCTATAATGGTTAATCTAGGTTTGATGCCTGTCTGCCCTGTCAACACCAGCTTCCTGGTAAGGCAGACCCTGGGAGGCAGTGCTGATGGCCTTAGGAAACTGGATTCCTGCCACCCACATGGGAGATTTGGGTTAAGTCCCTGACTCCTGGTTCTAGCCCTGGCCCATCCATGACTGCTGCAATTATTTGGAGGAGTGAACCAGCAGATAGAAGGTCTCTTATGTGTACATGTCTGTCTTTCAAATAGCTAAATAAGTCATACCTAAATTCAGGAAGCATCTAAATATGGTGAACACAGATGGTACCCCTGTAACCTAGACCTGGAGTAAGATGAAGTTGTGTGGCGTTGAGTACTAAGCCAGCTTTCCTTCACCAGCAGGCCAGCCACATATGCTCATTTTCCTCCACAGTGCTTCTCAGGCTGTCGGGAGGAATGCTAGACACACAGGAAATGCTTGGTATTGTGAATGCCAAACAGTGAGGATTTGGTAATTGTAGTAATACTTATCATCATCATGGGACGCTTTTTTATTAGTATATTTGGGTCAAAATGCTTGGGTTAGAGATTACTTCCAATCTGTAGTGGTGAAGCTGTTTGGCCATTAGAAAATCCCAGTTTTCTCATCTCTATCAACCAAAACAATACTACTGCTCAGAAAATGGCTCAGGTCACTCAGTGAGTTGCTACATACTCCCCAGGACATATCCAAATCTGAAGAGGCCCTCCTAGAACCCAGTGCATTGGCTGTTCAGGGTGCATGGCAGGAGGGCCCTGTGTGGGGTTGGTTATTATGGGGGATGATATTGATTAGCATCTCAGGTTGGAGGACTTGAGTTGCAAGTCAGTCTGTTCAGCCTGAACCAGCATGAGAGATGGGGCAGTCCCACGGAGTTCAGCTGGACTCCAGGCCCCACTGGATGGAGGAATTTCTGTGTCTGCATCCCAGACTCTCATTCCCCATGGTTCTTTCTTGGGCAGCTTTTCCCCCTTGTGGTGGCCAAGTCAGTTACTGTAAGTGCTGGGCTTGGCTTGTCCTACAGCTCACTTTGAAGAAAAGCACAGTGCTGTCTCCCTGGGCCTGCACCTCAATCCCATCAAAGGAGTGTTTGCATCACATGACCACACTTGCATCACTGATCAGACTGGATATGGGTTCCAATTCAGTCATGTGGCAGGACCTCACAGCCTTTTGATTGACAGCTCCTTTGGAATATAGGGAGGGAAACAGTTCACATAAGGCAAAGAAGCAAGCAGTTACCAGAAGGGAGCAGGCTTGCTGGGCAGGCAGATATGATAGCTGTCGACTGAAGTTAAAAATAATGCCCAGGTAAATCCCTGTTGACCTAATGCATCATCTTAATGGGCTGTTAGAGGGTGTAGGGATGCTGATAAGATTTCATTCGATGGGTCATTCGGAGACCTGGCAAGAAAGGACTCCTAAACTGGGTCCCCGCTGCACTGTTGTGTACTGTGCATACAGGACCTGAGACCACACATAATACTACACTCCCACCTTCAAGGCAACCTTGGAGGCAGGACTTGCCTTAAATGAGATGGCCAAGGCAGCATGAGGCGCTGCAGGCTGAAAATTCATCTTCTGGTTAAAAGAGTATTGGGAGGGCATAAAATGAAATCCAACAGTCCTTCAAAGACCCAAAGACTTAAGATTGGCAGCCAAGGGTCTCTGCCCGTTCTGCTTGCTCCCTGCCACATGACCTTGGCTCTCAGCACACTTCTGCCAAATGAGGGCCTGGGCTCCTCCAGGGCTGACATTCTGGGAATCTGAATGTTATTAAATTCATGAATCGGCTTCTTTGCCTGGAACAAGTCAGCTTAAAATACATGCAAATTGCACTAAGTATAGCTGTTCCCTTGCTGAAGAGGCAGCCTGGCATATTTACATATTTTGGAAGTGGCTGCTGCATGCCTGGGTGGGGGAGCTGTGACAGGCTCCAAGGCCAGTCAGCAGCATCAGCAGTAGCCTCCTCCAGGGTCAGAAGTGATGGGTCTTTCCAGGTTGAAATTCTGAGGACAGGTATCAGTAGGGTTGGGGAAGGGAGCAGCTTTGTACTGGAGTTTTGATTTGTTGGGGTCCCATTCTGGGTGTCCACTGTCTCTTATCTTCAATCGTGCAGCAATCCTTATGAGCAAATATTATTGCTCCCAGTTAACAGATGGGAAAACCAAGGGTGGAGGCTTGCTTGGGGCCACACAGCTGGTCAGTGCTGAGGCTAGAGCACTGACTCCAGGATCCATGCTCTCCCTGGCACACCTGGCTGGCAGGATCGCCTCTTTACACACTCAAGCTCAGCCTGATTCATGGTTCTTTGGCCAGACTGGAGTTGACCAATGCTGAATATCTTTGTTCATATAACCAGTAATGTGGTGGGCACTGATGGTGTGCAAGGCTCTGTTCTAGGACAAATGAGACAGATGTTCCCAGTCCTCCTGGTGCTTCAATTCCAGGTGGACAAACAAGTGGAGAGAGTGGCAGATTTTAATGAATGCTCAGAAGGAAAGGAACAGAATGCAGATGCCCAGAACATGGAGTCGCACATAGTGGGTAACTTTTAGGAAAGACCTGCTGGAGACGGGAACATCTATGCTGAGAAAACCAGGATGTCAGTGATGAGGGCTGAGCCAGCAGATCTGGGTCCCAGTCTCAGCACTTCTTGGTGTATCCCCTGGAGCAAGTCACCCCCAAGTTCTAGTCTGTAACATGGGGGTAACAATAGCTCCCTTGTCAATGATGACAACACAGCACCCAGCGCGGTGCCTGTTGTATAGCAGATAGCCTGTGTTGTTGTGACTGTCACTATGCGCTCTATTCTGGGCCTGGGCTCTGCACTACTTTTGGCAGGAAGGCAGCACAATTAATCGACTTCTATGGCTAAGCCCAAAGACTGCCAGGCCTGGCTGGGCAAATATATGTCCCGGGCCAGCCATCAGAGTCCTTGCTCCAGTGCTGGTTCTGCTGCCCTCAGCTTGGGGAGCCAAACAAAGTCTGGGAATGAAAAGGGTCTTGATAATAATACTTCTGCTACTGGCCACGCCTGCCTCCCTGAATGGTGGAGCCCTATCAAGGCAGGAACAGCCCAGTTCAGACTCTATTCTCTATCTCACCAGTTGCATGCCTTCTGCAAATTTTGGTCTCCCTGGGCCCTGATTCTATTTTCTGCCAAAAGAGAATAATGTCTTCAACCCCTATGTGACCGTGAGGCTCAAATGAGACTCAGAATGCAAGAGTGCTCCAAGTGCTGGGAACAGGAATAGGAGGGAAGGAAGCTGCTTGGGGGCCTGGCATGGCCAGCGTCCTCACTTCCTGCTAGTCAGTAGAGGAGAGGTGCTCCAAACTTGCTTGTGCTGGGAATGCTGAGGAATGCTGGGGCCCAGAGGGAAGGGTTTAGACTGGAGCTTCTCCCCAGGCCAGCACGGCCAGTGAGTCTCCCAAGCTGCTTTTCCAAAGGTGAGCGTGCTGGAGCCAAATGACTCTTGCTGGAATCTGTATCT
The DNA here is from genome assembly GCF_030435755.1 of Ochotona princeps. NCBI lineage: Eukaryota > Metazoa > Chordata > Mammalia > Lagomorpha > Ochotonidae > Ochotona > Ochotona princeps. The sequence goes on from NC_080833.1 coordinate 93,834,566, forward strand.
TGGATCAGCACCCTGAGAAGATCTGGACTCGACTGGTACCACAGAACTGCCTGGAACAGAGAGAGATAAGGGGTCTCGGGGCCCCTATTGGGTGTCAGTGGGTGCTGACCCCAGTGTCTCTAACATTTGGCAAGAAAGTAAATGTTTAGGAGGAGGAGAGGAAGAGCCCTTGAAACTCTTTCTCAAACCCTCTGCTGCTAGGATCATCACCATATATACATCATATATATATCATACATATATATATATATATATATTATTTTTAAAGATCAATTTATTTGAAAGAGAGGAAGAGACAAATGATAGTGATCTTCCACTTATTCACTTCCCAAATGGCTGCAAAGGCCAGACCTAGGTCAGACTGAAGCCAGGAACCAAGAGCCTCATCTGGGTCTCTCACATGGGTGACAGGGGTTTAAGCACACTTGTCATTTTTGGCTGCTTTCTCAGGTACATTGTCAGGGTGCTGGATCGGATGTGGAGCAACTGAGACTTGAATTGGTATTCCTATGGAATGTAGGTGTTTCCAGTGGCAACTCAACTGGTAGCTCCATGACACTGCCCTCCACTATTGTTTTGCATAGAAATACCCAGGAATCAATGCCTTGGTGCTGTAGGAAACCACTTGGTCTAAACCCAAGCCCTTTCACACCTGATCCCCCACTGTGGGAGTGTGACGTGTTGTGGAGAAAACACAGCATGCAGAGTTGGACACATCTGGGCGCAAGATTCTGTGAGGTCTTTTCAAGATGGTAAAACCTCTCCAAACTTTCAGTTCTCTATCTGTTAAGAGGAAAATACCAGAGCTGGGATGTGGCGTAGCAAGTTAAGTCTCTACCTATAGTGCTGGCATTCCATATGGGTGCTGGTTCGAGACCCAGCTGTTCCACTTCTGATCCAGCTCTCTGAGAATGTAGCTGGGAAAGCAGCAGCAGATAGTCTGAATCTTTGGGCTGCTGTGGTCCACATGGGAGACTTAAAAGAAGTTTCTTGCTTTAGATTGACCCAACCCCAGCTGTTGAGGCCATCTGGGGACTAAAACCAGGGAATGGAAGATCTGTCTCTGTTTCTTCCACTTTATCTGTGACTCTGGTTTCTGAGTAAATAAATATTTTTAAAAAGGAAAATGTCAATCTTACAGGGAGCACTTGGGTTCAATGAGATGCTGCCTTGTAAAGGACACAGAGGGATCATTTTAACTGCATCCTGGGGGCATCTCAGAGTAAACAGCATTGCAGCCATTGCTGGGAGATATGAGTGGTACTGGGCGCCATACCTGTTCTCTCCCTCACCAATGTGGGAGAAGTTGGACGAAGGTTGGAGATTGGCAGTGGGATACAGTTGTTGGATAAAACAGCTGTGGACACTGGGAAGAGTCCCATGGTTAAAAAATGGGTCACTGAACTGCAAGTTCAGGGCTCTGGGAGCTTGTCTTTGTGACCCACTGACTATGCACTCTTGGGGCAAGTTCCTTCCCATTTGTGGCCCTAGTCTTCACACCTGTACCACGAGTCAGAGCATCGGTCTGACCTGCCTGCTCCGGATGTTCTGGTTCATTACAGCTGAGTCAATCACAAGATCAGCTTTCTAGCTGGATTGAAATGAAGGAGGTGAATTATGTTTGGGACAGCCCTGGAGTGGGCTGCTCTGAACTTGCAGGTGGCTCTGGCTAGAAAAATCGGCATGATAGGAGCTGCTGTTGTGAACTAACAGGGTAAAGTTGTGGCCTGTGAGGCTGGCACCCCCTGTGAGTCCCAGTTATAGACTTCGCTGCCTCACTTCCAACCCAGCTGTCTGTTACTGTATCTGGGAAAGGCAGTGGAAGATGGCTCAAGTCCTTGGGCCTTATGTCCCTTTTGGAGACTCAGGTGAAGCTCCTCACTCCTGGCTTTTGTCTAGTCCAGCCCCTGCCTCTATGGCCATTGAGGGAGTGTGCCAGCAGGTGGAAGATCCCTCTGATCCCTTCTCTCCATCTCTCTAGCTCTTTTAAAAAAGTTAATAAATTAAAAGGAAAAATTTTGCATGGCATCCATCCCTGAACCATTTGAATAGCCACGTTTTCACCATGGCCCATCACCAAGGGCTTGGACTTGGAGGAAATGATTTCTTGGAGATTCAAGGTGTTGATCCTTAGATCCAGGAAATCCACATGGCTGAGGAGTTCCCAGCAGAGGCCTTATGGAGGAGTTGCCAGGGCTCCCACTTGCAGGAGACCCTGCTATGGCCACTTTTGCATTTTTTTTAAGCAAGCCTAGGGAACCCTTTGTCTCCCAGGGGCCATATGAAAGGACTAGCTTAAAGAATCAGCCAGCTATGGGCTTATTGAAGTTTGAGTTCCACCTGTGGTTGCCTCGTCATGGCCAGATCATGTGGTTTCTTTAAGCCTTCTGTGACCTGCAGGCTGGATGTGTCCCACCTGTTGAACTTAAACAAGCCTGTAGAGGCGTTTTGGTGGGAGAGGCTCTGAGCTGCCTGGAAAGTCTGCAGGGCTCTCCTCTGCAGGCAGGCCCATGGACAAGGCACTGTGGCTCCACTTTAGAGCTGTGGAAAGGAACCATGTGCTGTAAGGTGGACACGGTAAGGTTTTGTGTGCTGAAATTTAATCCTCATCTGTGAGGTGTTGAGAGGGTAGAAACCTAAACCTGACTGTGGTGTTTAGAGGTGGGGCCTTTGGGCAAAACATTTCTAGGATAAGGTAAGGTCATCAGGATAGAGACCCAGTGACTGGACCCTAGGCCAGAACACACACACACACACACACACACACACACACAGTTGCTCTGTTTCTTGCATGTGATACCTTGTGCTGCCTTGGGACTTTTTCCACAAAAAGTCAATCAATGGATGAGGACTATGATTTTATACCTCTAAGGTAAGCCAACATAGACTTCATTTTTTAAAATAAAGCAACCTGCCTCAGTTGTTCTGATACAGTAACCACACACATACAAAAGCCAACAGAAAATGACTCAACAAGCTCTTTGAAGAATAGAGTAGCTGAGGAAGGAACCCAGGTGCCTTGCGATGCTGACATACTGTAGGCTCTTCCTCTTCCCACTGGGATCCTTGGGAGGATGTTGAGCTTCTGAATGCTACAGATGCAATCGTACCAGGTCCCTGGACAGTGCTTGAAATCGATCATGCTGTATTGTTTCACCTAGGGATGAAGCTGGCACCTGGGAGTGCAGCCTTCCCTGCAGACTCTGCCGTTTTCCCTACCCTGGATCAACAGCATTGCCTTGAGTTTCTGCATCAGAACTGTGTGCACCCCACCTTACCCCAATGGCTTGATCAGCTTCCCAGAAGTTGGGGTCACAAGTTAGGGGTCATCCTCCCTTCCCAGGAGCCCTAGATGTTCAGGCCCCAGCAAGCTCAGTGTCACATATTCCACAGTCTCAGTCTGGCCTTCACTGGACCTTTCTCAGGCTCCAGGTGGCCAGTGGCAGGGCCAGCTGGGCATGCTGGATGGGACCCAGGATGTGTCATGTGAGGCTAACTCCCTCTGACAAGCCCAGGAACTGTGCCCCAGGGGCTGGCCAAGTGGAGGCCCTTGGGCACTCCTGCTGGCAGGGGCAGCTGGTCGGATTGATCTCATAATTAAAGCAGGGCCAGGCCTGGCTTGATCCCTGCGTTCTGACCCTGCTCGGGTTCTGGCCCTGGGCTTCGAGGATGAGTTGGAGTTTGCCTCTTAGAAGGCTCAGGGGTGTGTGGAATGGGACAGTGTGGGAGTTCATGGGAGGGGTTGTGCTAGCTCAAGTTGTGGCCACCTTGGCAGTGCTTGACCTGCTGCAGTTAGGGTTGAGGGGGGTCTGGAAGGTGAGAGTCCATGGGCAGACATCTTGAGCAAGCCAATAGTGATGGACTCTGTTCTGTCATTTTTAAATGCAGGAAGTGGTAGTTCTGTCATATCAGGTTCTAAAAAAACTTGAAATCCTCCTGGATGCCCTTTGCTTTGCCTACTCAGCACACTGAGCCTGCAAGCAGACACTGAGACTCTCAGCCCACAGAACCCAGCACTTCCTCATGACCAGTCCCCCTGAGTCATTGTGATCCCCTTCTGCCTGGAGCCAGCCTGCACCCTTGGCCCTTCTATGGGTTCTAGACCCAGCCACCAGGGTAAGTCATCAAATCAGGTGTCTCTGGAGCTTCCTGCTTACTCAGAATTGAGTCCAGATCAACTCTGTAGTCTACAAGGTCTTTATAAGATCTGCAGATCTCTTTCCTAACCTTTCTGCCTTCATTTCATTTTTATAAGATTGCAGGACTGGGGCCCGGCGGCGTGGCCTAGCAGCTAAAGTCCTTGCCTTGAAAGCCCCGGGATCCCATATGGGCGCCGGTTCTAATCCCGGCAGCTCCACTTCCCATCCAGCTCCCTGCTTGTGGCCTGGGAAAGCAGTTGAGGACGACCCAATGCATTGGGACACTGCACCCGCGTGGGAGACCCGGAAGAGGTTCCTGGTTCCCGGCATCGGATCGGCGCGCGCCGGCCCGTTGTGGCTCACTTGGGGAGTGAATCATTGGATGGAAGATCTTCCTCTCTCTCTCCTCCTCTGTATATCTGACTTTGTAATAAAATAAATAAATCTTTAAAGAAAAAGATTTTAGGACTGGCATGGTGGCACAGCAAATTAAGCTTCTGCCTGCCTTGCTGACATTCCATATTGTAGCTGACTTGATTCCTGGGTGCTCCACTTTCAATCCAGTTCTCTGAAAACATACCTGGGAAAGCAGTGAAAGATGACCCAAATCCTTACACCCATATTGGAAACTTGGAAGAAGCTTCAGGATCCTGGGTTTGGACCAGCCCAATTCTGGCCATTGTGGCTATTTGGGGAGTGAACCAATAGATGGAGATCTTTTGTTTCTCTGTGTGTGCATGTCTCCTTCTCTCTGTGAATCTGCCTTTCAAATAAAATTTTTAAGCAAAAACTTTAAAAAATATTTAGTTATTTGAGAGAGCGAGCGAGAGAGAGCAAGAGAGCGTGCACGCTTCTGTTCCTTTGTTTTCACTCTGGAAATGGCCACAGTGACCAAGGCTGAGCCAGGCAATGACCAAAAGCCTGGAACATAGCTGGAGTCTCCCACATGGGTGACAGGTGCCCAAGCACTTTGACCACCTTCCATTGCTTTTGCAGGTGCATTAGCAGGGAGCTGGATCAGAAGTGGAGCAGCCAGGTCTCAAACCTGGGCTCTGTTACATCATACAGGCATTGCAAGCAAAGGCCTAACCTGCTGCCTTCATTTTCTAGTATCTCCCTCCCTTGCCCATTCTGTTGCAGCAGCACTGGCCTCAAATGCACATCCTCTCTACCTGTTTACTTTCCTGAGCCTGGAATGCAGCTCCCATGTAAATCTGCATGGCTGACTCCCTGTGTCCCTGAAGGTCTCTGCTTGAGCATCTTACATAAGACACGTTGCTCATATTCCTTCAGGGAGCACTCCAGCTATCACTCTCCATCTCCTTACCCTGCCTTAATTTTTTAAAATATCATTTTCCTTCTCACTCATCCCCTACTGGAATGTCAAGTCCGTGAGAGCAGATGCTCTGTTCTGTTTAGTGATGTCTAATTCCAGACCAGCAAGGAAGGGGGGGCACAGGGAGAGGGATGCTGGGATCCAATAGGGGTTTAATTCATGCTGCAGATTTCTCTTCTCTCTTCCCCAAAACTGTGGCCCTTGGCTTCTCAGAAAATGAAACAGCCAGTGATCTGGTCTCCCAGGCCTTCTCCAGCCTGGACACTCCAGCCTTGTCTTGCTCTTCACCTTCTCAGAAGGCAGTTAGGGCAAAAGAAAATGTGCAGATGAGAGACCTAACATCCTTTCTTTGTGTTCAGCTATGTGTTTCAGGAAAAACGCCCTCTTCCCTAGCTGGGTCTGGGTTTCCTCATCAGTACTCTGGGCTCATAACGCCTGCTGCTAGACTCACTTTGAGGCTCCATTGCTAAGAAGCTGCTTGGAAGTCTAGATCATGAATAAGAGTGAGAGTCAGCAGCATGGACTCTGGTGTCAAATGGCCTGGGTTCAAATCTTGGCATTGGGAGCTTTGTGGGTTTCTGTGCCTTAGTCCTCTTGGGTATAACATGGGCCTCACTAGTGCCTACCCCATTGGCTGGTTGTAAGGGTTACATTTGTTAATAGGAAAGTGCCTAGCACAGAAGTGTGTTACCCTAGCAAGTGCTTTTCTTGTTTGCCCTCAGGGCCATGCACCCCTTTTGTAGTCCTTGATTCAGAGCCTACTGATGGATGTGCTGATACTGGCTCAGCATCCATACCCTCCCTTTATCCTGCTTGCCTCTGCCTCTACCTTCCTCTGCCTCTTCCCAAGGCAGAAGTGGACACGCTGTGAAATTTGACATGAAGATGTCTCACTGACTCCTTCAGCCCATAACTCTGCTCCACAGATGTTCAGAGTGAATTACTGATGTCCCAACATTGGCACCTGGTTTCCTAGAAGCATGTCACATGCAGTTTTTATCCTCACAACAAGTGCCTGAGTTGGAAGAGATGACCCCATTTTACAGATAAGGGAGACAGGATCCAGCAAGTTCAACTGCCTAGCCAATTGGATTCCAGGGTAGACTTGTGATCTCCATGTGATTGTTCCTGCTCCACAGGGCACTCACCGCTGAGAACAGTTTATCAGGTAAATATGGCGTTGGGAGACGTCCAGTCTGTGTGTTCCCTGTGAAGTTCCATGCCTTCCCTGTGAAGATTTTCACCCTTGTTTCCCAGCCATGCATGGAAAGGAGACTGGGTCAGGTCATCATAGGCACAAGGAAGGGCAGGGTCAGGACCATCCCTTCTCCTACTTCCTGGGCCCTGAAAATGTGAAATGAAGAGGAGGCTGGGGAAGGAGGTCGGAATCCCCAAGGCTCCTCCCCCACGTCCTCGTCTTTTTTTCCTCAGGAGCTGAGGCCCAAGGGAGGAAAGCTTTTTCAGGAACTTTCAATATAGCAATTGCTCATTCGCACCCTGCAGCCTCGTGAATCCCATTGACAAAAATACCCAAGAAAGCTGATCTGATTCCATTGCACCTTGTAATCCCCAGACTTCTGATTCTTCCTCAGGCTGCTTTGGTCCTGTAGGGTCAGAGGGGTTGGAGGCAGGATACAGTTGCAGCCTTGGTGTGTTTTGTCCCAATGCCATACATAGCTGAGTGCTAACCCCACCAGGGCTTCTGTGGCTTTGAGCTGTGGCAGATCTGAGTCCCAGATTGGCTTCTCCTTAGTTGCTGAAGGCAACAGTCAATTGAACCTTCATGTCCTCATCTGTGAGCCCTGACAGTTACCATGATCTTACAATCGAGAGCTAAATGTTCTAAAACGGGCAGACCTTCGCGTGCTTGGTGCTCCTTACATCTCCGATGAACTGGACAACATGTTTGCTAGAAACCTACTTTGCACAAAGAAGCCCCTCATACTCTTGATTAGCTCATTCAGAACATTGTTGACATTTTTCCAACTATTCTTGTGTGTGTGTGGTGTGTGTGACTTTTTCCATGCCCCTGTTTGCCCTTTGAGAGAGGAGGAGGGGAACCCTTCCATTTAGTCACAGTCACCATCAAAAGCATCTTGGGGGAGAAGGGTGCTGGGAGCTGGGGAAGCAGGACTGGGCCAATAGGTGGGGTTGTGTTGCTAGGAGATATGGTCCCACATGGGGCAAGGATGCTGGACATGCCAAGAATGTAGGCAAAGTGACTGTTGCTTTAAACACCTAGGGGGCAAGGGTGGAAATGAGGTTTGACTCTTAGAGCAGACTAGGGCTCAGCAGGCTCCCAGCCTTATTTCTGTGATCAGCTTTTGGGAGAAGTCTACTCACTCTATCTCTAGAGTGGGGGTTAGAACACTGACATTCTGCAAGGGGAGTGAGACAGTCCTCTCTGGGTTGGGGCCTTTCCCCTATCCCATGGATCTTTGTGGCCACTTCCCAGGACTTAGTGAGACAGGGCTTAGAGCTGTATTGAGTTCATGCCCATGCTAGCTTACCCTGGAAGCTGGACCACTGTGGTTTGCATCAGGGCTCCTGAGGGAAGATGAGGTTTTCTTGTTTGTCTTATAAGATGTATTTATGTGCCCACAATCACACGAGGTGGGAGAAGATGGTGGTCTTACAAGAAGACTAACACCTGCTGGTTGCAATAATTATTAAGAAATGGAGCTTTGGATTACCAGAGCTCTGCTGGTTCATTTAGCTCTGTGACCATGGGCTATGTACATATGCTGAGCTTCCGTTTCTGAATGTATGTAATGCAGATACTAATACCCATCTTATAGGGATGTTGTGATACCCAAATGGCATCATGCAAGTCCAGCACTTTGCAGGATTTGGACACAAACTAAACCTAATGTGGCACATGTAGAGTAACTTACATGTGTGTGCACACACACCCCTCTAAAATCTTGATGCTGACCCTACTTGTGAGGTAGGTATCTCAGTCTCAAATTGAAGCAGAACAAACACAAGTTTAGTGATGTGAACAGTCTTGTTAAGTCACATACACACAGCACTATGCAATAAAGCCAGAACAGATCTCAATGCTGAATTCAAGGCCCAGCGTTTTCTAAGACAAAGTGATCTCCCAAGCCTTAGAACTGGAGAAGCCTTTGAAGTCCTTCAAGATACAGGAAGGGTTTGGCAGTGGTGCTGGTGTGGGATGGAGCAGACTCTGGAGGGCAATTTCTCTGCAATCAGTGGGACAGGGCATTAGAAGATGTGTGGCATTCTGACCATGGAGTTCAGAAGACTCAGATCAACTGTGCCTTCAGCCTAGTCTGATTCTCCAGAAGAGGGGATCAGAGGTCTCCTGCAGGACTGAAGAAAGATGCAAAGGTAAGGGGATCTGGGAACATAGCCAACTCTCTGCTGTGCCAAGAACGTGGATGTCTTGGCCAGCGCTGTGGCTACATGGCATAGCTACTCATTCAGGCAGTGCATTTTTATTGTGCCTGGCTCTGTGTCAGATGCTGGAGATTCCGAGATTAACAAGACATTTTGGGATGCCTGCCTTAGGCTGGGAGGGAGAAGGCACCACGAGTCACTGACACAGCCTGGCTGTGGTTGTGCTTCTCACAGGGCTGTTGTGAGAAGTGAGGAGCGAAATGATCAGTGAGCCAGGGTGTAAATCTTCAATCACAACAGACCCTGAGAGAGGCACATTTTGCTTGGTGCAGGGAGCTGTGCAGATGGGAGATTCTGCCTTACTTCACTATGAAGCATTGGAGCCCTGGCTAGATAGAAGGCCAAAGAGACTTGATCTTCTCTTGATAAGCTAGTGATGTGTGGTCTTGTTCTTTCCCCACCTGGGTGAGAGGGTGTGTGAGGAGGCAGTCCGAGAACACAGAAGGAAGAGGATAAGCAGAGCTGACATTGGGGTGGAGAAATCCCCCCAACACCCTACATCGCACTCCCCACCCTGTCCATAGATCTAAGTTGTGTCAACTTGCCTCATTTACCTATCATTTACATAACATTGATTTCACATCACAATCTTTATGTGACTTTTTCTGGTGCTGTGCTGAACCAGCTTGGGGAGACTCCAGGTCTGGATTCTGCTGCCTGAGGGTCAGGCACAGATACTGCACCAGGGACAGACAAATGGAAAGAAGTCTTGGAGCCAAGGGTCCCCCATCTAACTCAGAGCCACCAATTCACATGGTAGGTAAATTTCTGTTGTCCATTCTAGGCTGGAAGACCCAAATGGCAGAGTTTTTGTTATTGGTTTTTTGGAAATTATTTTCTTAAGCAAATGAAAATGATTGAACAAATAATTTTTTCTTTTTTCTTCAACACTGAGGAGCAGATGAGTATAAATTTGACATGTGGTTTTACCTTAGGGAGCTGTGGTCAGCTGTGGACCCTTGCCACAGAAATGTAGCCAGAGGTCTTTAGACTCTCTGAAATTAATCTTGGTACTTCTTGGTCTAGATTAGGGACCTCTGGATCCAAGAGGCTGGAAATCTTTCCACTTTGTGCTTCATGAGGGTCCTGTCCCATGTGGATCTCTTTGGGCAGGAAGGTGGAGGAAGCAGTTCCATAATCTTATTGAACCCTCAGTTGGGGCTTACGCTTTATCAGATACAGGGTCTTTGGGATGAGGAGCCCCAGTCATCAGTCCCTGGGTCTAGTCTTGTGGGCACTTCTTGGTTTCTCCGCTAACCCAAACCCAGGATATACCCACAGAGAAGGCACCTGTAATAGCTCTTGTCCCAGATGGTTCTCCTCGCCTTATCACTTCCTGCCTTATAACCTCTGTGCTGACTGGCCAAAGACACAGCAAGTGGAGACCAGCTGCTCTTCCTGGTCAGTTTCCCAGGGCAGAGTACAGCCACTGTGAAGGAGCAAAAGCAGGGCTCTTCAGTGAGAGGATCAGGTGCAGAGGGAACTGGTGGCCGAGAGACAGCTTCCGGTGGCTCTGGCTCTTGAGGGCCACCCGAATGCTGAAGGAACCAGATCCAAAGTAGATTAACCTCCCAAGCCGGTCAGACAGATGTGCCTCTGCTGCGTGTGCGTGGCAGGGTCTTCTCCAGGGAAATGGCCCTGCACAGCTGCAAAAGCAAACTGTTGCTTCTAGGAAAGCAAAGGGACACTTTATCCCACATGGGGGTTCCCAGCACGGCTAATCCAGACCTTTGAAATGGAGATGGCTTCATGGCTGGAGTCTATAAAGTTGGGTGCAGTTGAAGTGAAATGACTCCCTGGGTCTCCCCTGCCCACACATCCCTCAGCTGAGGCAATGATGGAGGCAATCTAAAGTGCCCCCTGCTCCCATCCTTCCATCCACATGGAAGGCCCTGCTTAACCTGCACCAGGTGCCCAGACAGGGACAGATGTGCACAGGGCCATGTAGCACCCCCTCCCATTCTCTTAGCCACTGAAACAGGGAGGGGGTGAAGCAAGCAAATATGCTTGTATGTTGTAGGAACGAGAATCCAGGCAGGCAAAAAACAAGGTGGCAGCCACAGGTGTCTGTCAAAAATTTTATTTTACTTTTTCATTTCACACAGAATGATGTTAAAATAAATCGTCATCAATATATATTTATATACTTATTTACCGATGTCAATATTTACAAAAGACTGTGGAGCTCTATGAAGTCTATGTACACCCACGATCAGGTGCACAGGCAATGTTCATTGAGGCACATATGTACACATGTATGTATACCCTATGTACAAATATCAGACTACTGACACAGGAACTCTCAGCTGCAGAAGTCCTGGGTGGGGCAGTGTTGGTGAGGCTGAAAGCTTCCAGAAATGTCAGCAAGAGTGATAAGATTTATACATCTTGTGCAATGCAGTTACAGCTGGTGTCTAAATTGTCATGAAGCAAACAAATAGTTAAATGGCTCCCTACTCCCATGAGTCCTCTCCACAATTCCTGCTCCGCCTTCAGCTCCCATTGGTCCCCAGACTCTTGTCACCATGGAGACCCCAGTTCCCTCTTGGCATCATCTTGACGAAGCTTTACCATCAGCCTCAGAGTTCCTTTGCCTATTGATCCCAAGGAGGCTTATTTATCCTCCTCTCCTGTTGGAGTTTTCAGCAATTCTTAGAGACAGGACACGGGAGGGCAGCTGCAGAGCCATGCATGCGCAGCGAGGAAGCCAGCGGCAACCCTAATTAGAGTCTGTGCTGCAAGATTTTAAGTGAGCAGCCATTTCCACGTTTTACACACACGCAAACACATGCACGCACGCACGCGCGTGCACACACACATATAAAATCTCCAGAGATAGCCTACCTAAGCATAGAAGCACACAGGCCTGGAAAAATTAGCATCCTCCACTCAAGACCTTTACAGCAATAGTTCTGATGAAAGCTACAGAATCTGCCTTGATTTGCTAGAATGGCTAATCCTGATGGTTCCAGGGTTGCCCACAGTGGTGGAGAGGTCCTGGGGTACAGACACCAAAGCAGAGAACAACCTGGCCAGGGCACTGGTTGTTTAGCAGGTTGGCGTCTGTTGGTGGGGCTTTTCAGCTCCTGGGGCTCTTCAAATGAAGGAACCATCGAAGCACGACAACAAAAGGAAACTGGGTCGCTGGATCCCACGTGAAGACAGAACTGGGGCAAGCACGGAGCATGTTCCAATCCTCAGGAGCTAAGACTCACCCTGGCCAAGCCAGCCAGGCATCCCTTCTTGCTCCTCTCTCCCCGTTCTTAGCCTGGAGCTCATTTGCTCCTTTGCAGCCCCACCTGGCAGGGCCCAGGCCTGGCCCTACATTTGTTAAGTTTAAAGGGCAGAAATGTCAGCTGCTGACATGGAAACCGTCTGGGAGCAAAGTGAGCCCCTGAACACTCTCTTCCTCCCAGCTCCTCCTCTCACTTTCTCTAGCAGCCCTGGGTGTTTATGTGTTCACACAAGCAAGGCAGTCGGTGTCAGGGGAATCATTTTCAAGGAGACGCAGGGCTTACAGGCCTCTCACCCAGATCGAGACAAGACAGTCACAGGCTCGAGCCCTCTGGGCAGTAACAAAGGCTCGAGAACACAGCCGCATGGACACTGCCCTTAGTGATCTTGGTAGTACAGAAGCTGTCCACGTCCTACGTCATCACCCCTGTCCCTGTCAGTGGGACGAGGCAGGGACGCCTCCACTGCAAACTCATCTGGAACACATCTCACTATTTTAGGAGCAGAGCACAGACTGTTGGTGGAGGCTCATGCAATGTAAGAACAGGTTATTCACACAGGCTGCATCAACTGCCCCAGCTGAAGTCTGGGTCATGGGTTCATACAACCTGACTGTGGTGGATAGAAGTTTCTGGGAGTCAGGGAGATGGCAGACACTCCTCACTAGCTCAGCTGCTCCACATGCCTGGGAGAAATCCCTCCTGACAGGACAGGTAGAGTGCACACACATTCGATGGTAGGAAGGAGGTGATGTTGGGAGGCATCATTGCTCCTGGGTCTACCATACCTCCAGGAAAGATGAAAAATGAGGATGCATTTCAACTGGCAGCCAGCTTTGCCAAAGAGACAACTAGATTCTAGCTGCTCTAGTGCAATCACTCTCCACCTAGATATCTGATCAACAGCGCATCCTATTAGTCCCACTGATTCCTCAAAGCCTTCCTCCCATGATGCACAGATGTTTTTTAGTTCCTCATTAAAAATGGGACTTTCAAATTTCACCAAATCTAAACCTGGAGCACCACTCCTCACAAGGAAAGAGCTCACCAGCTCAGTCCTCTGCCAGGTCTTGCAGCTTCCTACTGCCCCAGAGCTACAAAACTGTGTTCAGCTTTCTGGTGCTCAGTGAGGAGGCTGCGGCCAACCAAGGCAGGCAGAATCAAGGCTGAAGCACCTGGCCCTTAGATCACACTTCCCTTTCATCCCCGAGTCAGGCGAGACCCTGGGACAGAAAGCAAAGGAGTGATCCTGGAGCCTGCTCCTTTCATTGTGAAGGAACCGTCTTCCAGAGAAGTCCCCAAGCAGGAGAGAAAGAACAGAACTGGAGGGGAGTGAAGGCAAAGGAACATCATAAAAATGCAAACAAATCAGCTGATGTCTTGGATTGCCAAATTTATTCCACATGAGAGGCCAGGAGTGTGGTCAATGCCCATGATTTTTGGAATTACGGTATATATATACATGTACTATACATATATACACACAGAAATATATGTATATATGGAAAACCCCTGATAACGCAAGACCAATGAACCAAAACCTTCATTGATGAGAATTCTATTTGCCTACTATACTTCCAGTAGAAAGAGGCAAATGACAGCAAGAGCACTCTCTGATGAGCCAGGAGGGGTCCAGTGGCCCACCTCTGGCCTGTCTTGCAGCCAGCATCATTCAGCCTGTCTCTTTGGTCTGCTTCATCTCCACTTCTGCGCATTGAGCACTGAGGTTTAGAATGTTGACCCTGAGCAACGCAAGGTCTGCTGTCCTCTTCAAACACTCTACTTACTAAGGCAGGAAAGTTTATACTAACCTACTTAGGAATTCTTTTCTGCAACAACAAAGGTTAAACCACACATGGTTTCACATTCTCACTCAACAGAACTATAGAGTAACCAGAACATTCCCTTCCCTGAGGTTTCCCTGTCGGTTAACTGAGGTTTTGCTGTACTTACGTGAAGACAGCAAGGTAGATTGAAAAGAAATGGAATGGGTCCCTGGGGTTGCCGGTTTTCCTTGACTGCCCTGTCTGAATATCTGACCTCACAGATACATCAGGAAAGAAGTGAATCTTCTGAAGTCCTTGGTGATGTGTGCAAATATTTGTGCAGTCACACACACCCTCGTGGGTGGTGGGGGTTTTATTCCATGAATTTCATGCGCTAACCACCCACATTTCTATCCCTGGAGGCCTCTTCCCCTAGGCACAAAAAATTGCTTCCCTCCACAGCTCCCATGGAGTCCCTTCCACTGAGCAAGTCAGCTTATTCTGAAGGAGGGAAAGTTCCCAATCGGCCTAGGTCGCTGACCCCAGGTACAAACCTCTGGGCCACATTCCCTCAAACTTCATCTCCCTGGGTAGTGGAGATGGCAATGACTTTGAGTACATGGCTATGATCTTGGATAAGGGCTCAGTATGCTTGCTTCCCAGCTATGGCTGACCGTTTTCCTTCAGGCATCCAGGACACCTTGCCACATGAACAGAAAGTCAGCAAGGTGGGCTGGCATGAGATCACTTAAGCTGGAGGGATCCATGTTCAGAGCTTGTGAGGATGCTGGGCATCAGCAGGCAGAAAGGGGGAAGGGGCAGGAGAAGTGGGGGGGGGGCAGAGAGCCAGGGTGGTGCACACAGGAAAGAACATCTCCTTGTGCACAGGCTGCACCTCTGCATGTGTGTCCACTCCAGGAGGCCAGACCTCAGGGCACAGGAGTCATGGGGACACGTGGGAAGAAGAGACAATCACAGACCAAGCAAGCGCCTGGGAGCCAAGGGCATCATCTGATGATCCAGGTCCTGTCCATCACTTTTCAGTCCTGAGAGCAAAATTTTAAAAGAGCTATTGCTAAAGAAAACAGTCGCTATTTTGTTTTATTGCACTTTTCCTCTTTAAGATTAGTCAAACATGAACTATGAGAGATGGAACTGGGCTTTTGTGGGAAGGGAAGCAGGAGGGACAGAAAAGTGAACTAGACTGGTTTGAGGAAGAGACCCATCCCAGTGTGTGGAGGACCTCCTGGCTCCACCCATCCCAACTGCTGCTGTTAGGGAATCAGGGGTCTCCATGAGGGCCAAGTCCAAGCATCGATTAGACACCAAAACTGCTGAGATAGTGCCCAGCATTCACCTTTCTGCTGGTTGACTCAGACAGCTTAGGAGGTCCATGAGCTAAAGGGCATGGGTTCAAACCTGGTCAGGGACCCCTTTCTAGGAATGGGAGAACCTCCGCTGTGCAACCAAGGAGCACCCTAGACGACTCTCAAACCAGGCAGCCATCACACAGCTGCAGGTTGTTTGGCCCACCTGGGAGGGAGAATAGGGTAAAACAAAACATGCCATTCCCCTGTCCGCTGTGTGGGTGGCAGTGCCACTCACATGCAATTTGCACAGGTCATAGAGCTTGCTTCAGGGAGAAGTCCACCTCTTCCTCTCCTCTCCACTGCTGTGTGAAACCCTGAACCCCAAGACCTGAGATCTTCAAAAGGTGCTGCCCTGCCACCCTGGCTTGACATGGATATCTTAGGGCTGATCAAGTGGAAGTTGAGTTGGCCAAAGTCTTCCATGCAGAGCCAGGGAGATCTGAAGGAACAAGCTAGTCCTGAAGCCCTCTCCACATGGAGCAAGTGCAAGGCTCAGGTAATTAAAGCTGTCACAGCAGCCCTTTGCATATCAGGCCAATGGAATCTTCAGGAACCAGGTGCCATCCTCAGAAACCCAACAGAAAGGCATCTGAGGGCAGCGAAGAGAGCACATGGAGAAGCACTCGACTTCGGGAGACTGGAGCCTTCCTAAAATTCTTGAATTTTGATTCCTGGAAAGTTTACCCTGAAATTTGACCTCCTGAAATCTAACCTCAAAAGTTTGAATCTGTAGGGGCACTTGATGAAGCTAGGTGAGAAATTGGCATCTTGCCTTGGAAACACGAGTCCCAGCAGATTGGACTAAATTGCATACATTTTGGATCCACATTTTCACTCCCTGCTGTTGCTGCTGCTTTTCCTTCCTGGGCGGAGCTAACCAATAGCACTAGGGAACGCTACATCACACAGGGGCAATTACAGGAGCCAGCGTGATGCCTGATCCAGGCCTGATTTACATTTCAGGGGCAGCTTTTGCCCAAACTCACTCACCTCTAAGCTAGTATCTATGGGAGGGACCAGGTCCACAGTTCATCCACAGTGGTGGGTAATTTAGGAAGTTTGCAACCTGATCTTAAAATATAGAAGTCAAGGCCTGTAAAAAAAAATAATTGGCATGTTTAGCCTTGAGTTTATGTCCTTAGTCATGTTTGATGAAGTGGGGGTTGGTTTGCCATTTCTTCAAGGCAAGCGACGGGATGGGAAGCAGGGCAGTAAGGAGGAGCTCCAGGAACAGGGCTGGGGCTAATCAGCCGTGAGAGGGAAAGGCTTAGCACTCATCTGGAGAGACAGGTTTCTGCATAGTGTATTGACTTTCTGGCCTGGCCACTAGCGATGCTGCTGGGTAGGGAAGACCACTGTGAGCTGAACACGTAGGGAACACCTGGGAATAGCTTCACCCTGGCCTGTACTCATGATCATGCAGTTTCAGAGCATGCTTTTAAAGAGTCTAGGGCCAAATCTTGAGGACCCTAGATACTGAGGGTAGGGTGCCCCATGCTGAGAGGACTGTGGACTTGCTTTGAAGGAATGGCATAACTAGGTGGTCTCCCTGACATAGGCGTAGGTCTGTTTCTTTCACATCCTGCCCGCAGGGTTCTGCTGGGAGGAGAGTGAGTAGGTGGAATCCTCCTGAGAACCCTGATCTTCACCATACATCTGGTTAACGTGGCAGCTCATCTTTCTGCCTTAAATGTTAAGGGTTATTTCTCAGGACAAATCTGGAGGCAAGGTGATTGAATTTGATCTTGTCTCTGTGCCTATCAGTTTACAGCTTTGAGGGCAGGGCAAGGGATTTGAGTATATGTTCACATCTGGTATGTTTTCTGAGTATGTTCTAGGGCATGTGTGTCCGGTTTGCAAACACAGTTTGTATTTCATGAATGGAAAGCACAGCAAAGTATTTCTGGAGTATTCTGTG
Source organism: Ochotona princeps (assembly GCF_030435755.1). NCBI lineage: Eukaryota > Metazoa > Chordata > Mammalia > Lagomorpha > Ochotonidae > Ochotona > Ochotona princeps. The sequence goes on from NC_080833.1 coordinate 93,851,751, forward strand.
TATCTCTCTATTGCGTCCATGTTGCTTTTATGTTTTGCATTGGATTCTCAGGTTATGTACTTGAACATGGCATCTGTAGGTCTTTCATATTGCTAAGGTCATTCTGTCTGTGCTGAGTGGCATGTAGGTTTAACCACAGATATTCTGTGTTTGCCTTCTATGTTAGTTTTGTCTCTGTATGTTCTATTTGTGTGCTATGAGTTTTACACTTGTGGAAGACCATGTTGAAACTATGTTTGCTTGAATGTGGGAAATTTTGTAGTCCCAGGCCAAGGAAAGGACACTGAGATTAAAAAAAAAACCTACCCCCTGAACTGGGCCTCAGATACGACTAATTACCTTTCATTTCCTGAAAGCCTTTGTTTCTCTCACCCCGTGTCTTAGAAATTCAGCACCACCTCCCATGAAGGAGAGGAAGAGAAACACAGGGGCTTTGTGCTGGGCATGAGTTGCCCTGCATACACCTGGGGATGTGGCTGACCAGGAACTAGTGAGCACCCTGGGCCTAGCACCCGTAGCTGGTGCCCCACCCCCCCGAGACACCTGTGATTGTAGCTTCAGGCCTGGAGTAGAGCCCAGCCACCATGATTCACTCACTTTGTTGGGAAAAAGCAAAGAAGCCCAGTCTGGTGAGGCCACAGTCCTCCCTCCTACCCCTTTCATCATCGCCAAGGGCTGCCAACCTGTTCTCTGCCTTCAGGCTGAGCAGTCCCCATTTGCCCTCCACCTGTTCTTGGGAGCAGCGGACAAGTGTTTAGCCATCCTTTGGTTCTTTGTGAAAAGCAGCTTTGGCAGCCAGCTTCATGGGGGGACAGAGCTTGAGTCTGGTGATCAAAATGGTGCCTTGGGATCATGTAGGGACTCCATCTGTTGGTCCCCGACTTTGGAGATTTCCACATAGGGGAGGATCTCTTTTTAAGTGTAATCAGTGGAATGTGGTCCCAGGGAATCCTACTCCTTGGTGTCCTTGGTTTCATAGCAGGGTCCATTAGGGCAACAGTCATGGAAGTGATAGATACACCAAATGGGTGGGGAAAAGATGAGAATGGAGATGAAGGGCAGGATGCGTGGTAGAGGAGAGGCCTGGGGTGGGTTTGGCCCAGGACAGCTGGAGCTGTGAGGGCCGCGGGGCCCTTGTGCACTCAGTAAGACAAGCTTCAGCCATGGGAAACTGAAGCTGCAGCACATGGAGGGCAGAGAGACAATTTGAACGTCTAGAAATCCACGGAGACTGGAGTGTCTGAGGCCATGGTAGCAAACCCAGGCCCAGCAGGGTCAACAAGGAGACAAATTAACTCAACAGGCCTCTGAGACAACCAACCCACCAAGCAGTGGATTTGTTCCTGAACCTGAACTCCAGAGAATGAATATATACACAGGTGTATATATATAGTGTATATGTATATATGTCTATGAACATATATATATACACGTATGTATATATATACTCTAGTGCACATAGTCAAACACATGCATAAATTGCCCTGTGTCAAAAATATTGCATAAGCTTATACAACGTTCAAATGCAATTTTTCTATAACTAGTTAGGTAGAGGGATGCGGGAGAGAGATACTTGATATCTATTTATATACACTGATCCGTAGACCCGCCTGTCTGTCCTCAGGACCAGTGGATACCCTGGTCAGCTGTGCAGCCACATCCATGACTAGGTCAGTTCCCAAGGTGCAACCATGTGAATGTTGAGGTGCTGTTATCCATGCTCACTCTCCCGGCTTAGCAGAGGTCTGCACTTCCATATGGAAGAACAGAAATGCGAGGGCTGGATGACCGGAAGTTTTGGTTCCCCATTTCATCTATTTCGTCTCGTGATAGAGGGCTTCTGCCTTCCGATGGGAACCCCTCCCCACCCCCGGTTCAGTGCCATCTCACGGCTATTAATAGTCTAAGTATGAATACTGTGTAGGCTACTAAGAAAACAGCTTATCTCCTGTGTTTTAAATATTGAGATTCATGCAACGAACACCCATGCAGCTCTATTGTTATCACTGGTAAGTGTCACTGCAGTGTCAGTGTAGCTGAGCCACATCACTAGCAAAGCAGGTTTCTGCAAACCCCAATGTAAAGGAAGAAATCGGACATAGTCTCATGACCCTGAAGCCTGCAAAAATGATGACATCTGAAGCTGAGAGGTCCCTTAGTTTGTCAGCATCTCCCTGTAGGTCTATGGGGACAAATGTGAAACTTAACAAACAACTCACATTCGGTCATACTCACTGTCTTTCCTCCTCCCCCCAACCCCTCGGGTTTCCCTCACACCGCCACTGCAGAGAAAAAGCAGAATGCAGCATTTTCCGTTACGAAACACAAACCTCCTGAGCATCTAACTTGGCAACTGCAATTCGCAAACCCCAGCCTGTGACACAGAAAGTAATTCCAACACACAGAACTGTGTGTTCTTTTCAGTGCAAAAAGAAGAAAAGAGTGACCTTCTGAATAAGTACCAGTGCATTAGAGCTAAGCCATGATGGTGTTCCTCCGTGAGAGGCAGGGAGGGAGACTCATGTAGGAGGTGGGCTTGGGGTTAAGGGTGGGGAGTATCTTCTGGCTGTCATGGGCATCTGGTTAGGGAGAGAGTGTGGCACTGAGATGGTAGGTTGAGTGTTGGCTATGAGGTGGCCTGACTGTGTCTTTCTAAAATCCTAGCTCCGTAGGTGATTCCCATCTTTGGAAACCCAACAGCAGGTGATGAAGATTTGCATGAAAGCCATGATAGATATTCTGTGTTCTAAATCAAAAATCAAAAGATCGAAAGTCACTTGCACGACTATTGCTTCCCATGCAGAACCAGATACACACTGTAGAACACGCTGACTACAATGCAGGCTATTATGCAACATCTGCATTAGTTCCATTGAGCTGCGTTGAGTATGTTAAGAGGTTTTCAATCAGACATCAGTTAACATTTTGGTAATATTCACATAGTTTGTGTTAGCCAAGGTGCAATTGGCTGTTTTCAAGTTTTCCTCTCTAAAGTCCTCGTTACTGTTGTTGACGCCTTCCTGGATCTCCATGTAATCAGACTTACTAATGGTAGAGGCACTTCTACTTTTCTTTAGGTCAGGGGAGGATGGGATCTTTGGACAGCTGGTCACTTGCAAGTACTGGGCCTGCTCCTCTCCCTCTGTCTCCCGGTGGTAGAAGTAGTTGAAATTGGACACTATGACTGGGACCGGTAAGGCAATGGTTAACACACCTGCGATTGCACACAGGGAACCCACTATCTTCCCCCCGATGGTGGTTGGAACCATGTCTCCATAGCCTACGGTTGTCATGGAGACGACTGCCCACCAAAAGGCATCCGGGATGCTGGGGAACTGGGAATCTCGCTCATCAGCTTCTGCAAAATAGACAGCACTAGAGAAAAGGATGACCCCGATGAAGAGGAAGAAGATCAACAGGCCCAACTCTCTCATGCTTGCTTTGAGGGTCTGCCCTAGAATCTGGAGCCCCTTGGAGTGCCTAGACAATTTGAAAATCCTAAAGACTCTTACCAAGCGGATGACACGGAGGATGGCCAGCGACATGGCCTGCTGGCCCTGCTGGGCGTCCTCGGGCTTCTCAGCCAGCTCTGTGCCCAGGGTGATGAAGTAGGGGATGATGGCCACAATGTCAATGATGTTCATAATGTTGGTGAAGAAGCCGGCTTTGCTGGGGCAGGCAAAGAACCGCACCAGGAACTCGAAGGAGAACCAGATGATGCAGAGCGTCTCCACGATGAAGAAGGGGTCGGTGAAGGAGGTGGACTGCTGATAACCGACCGTGCTGTTGGAGTAGGTGTGGAAGGTCACGCCGCTGCCATGCATGTCTTCATTCTCGTCCCGGAAGATGGGCAGTGTCTCCAGGCAGAAGCTCACGATGGAGATGAGGATCACCATGACCGACACGATGGCTATAATCCTGGCTGGCCCGGAGCTCTCTGGGTACTCAAAGAGCAGCCACACCTGTCTCTGGAACTCATTTTCGGGCAGGGGACGTTCCTCTTCCTTGATGTAGCCTTCGTCCTCCCGAAACATCTCCATAGCTTCCTCCCCCAGCTCATAGAACCGAATTTCTTCTGAGAAGATATCTAAGGGCACGTTCACGGGGCGCCTCAACCGGCCCCCGGACTGGTAATAGTAAAGGATGGCATCAAAGCTGGGGCGGTTCCGGTCGAAAAAGTATTCATTTCGGAGGGGGTCAAAGTACCTCATCCGCTTCTTGGGGTCCCCTAGGAGGGTCTCTGGGAACTGGGCTAAGGTCTTTAGCTGGGTTTCAAACCGCAGCCCTGAAATGTTGATCACCACCCTCTCACAGCACTCGTGGTCAGCCTCGGGGTCATACGTGTCCTGCGGGTGCCCAGGGAGGGCAGCAGCCTCATCTGCGGGGTCGCCGGTGGCCACTGTCATAATTGGGACTGGGAGGAGCGCCTCAGGCTGTGCCTTCCACCTGCCAGGTGGCAGAGAGCTCAGGGCTCTGCCAACGGCCCTGGAAGATGCAGAAGCATGGACCCGGAGCCCCCCCGGAGCGCTCTGTGAGCTGGAGACAGCCTTGCTGGGCTGAAAGACAGAGGCAGGCAAGGATGTGAGGCTGCTCTGCCACCCTGCCCTGGCCTGCTGCTGCTGCTGTGGGGGTCTCCCATCCCAGCCAAGGGCTCAGGCACCTCAGCACCTCCTCACTACCACCAGCAGCAGCACAAAGCTTTTCTTTCATCTTGAAACTTGTCTGGGAGAAGGAGCTGGGTTGGGTCTTTCAAGGAAGTGCCTGGGGATACTCTGCCCTGGAGGAAGGTGGCTGGCACAGCCCCCTTCTGCCCCACATAGGCTTTCTGGAATGCAGCCCCACACAAGAGAGTTATCTGGGAGTCCCCCTTCCCACTCACACCCTGGGAGGTATTCCCCATGCTGCCAGAGGATTGTGGTTGGTTTGGGGTCTTCCTTCTCCCCTCCCCCCACCCTCCCGATGACTAGACAAGGTTGTTGTTAAATGAAAGGTGGGTTTACCTGGCCAGGCAGGAACCTGGGGCTCTCTGTCCCTTGCGGAGCCGGTCAGATGGTGCAGGAATCCTATACACACAAACAAGCCGCCCAACTCCCCATCTTCTCACTAGAAATAGTGGTGAGTCATTCCGGGCAGGAGGGCAGGCTCCAGGTCCTGGAGGTGAGCTCTGTGGCTGGGCTCAGTTGCAGGGCAGTGGGCTGCCCGGTCAGGGGCATCGGGGATGACAAACAGCTGGACTTGAGTCTGGAGCCTTGGGAAGGAAGGTGGCAAGGTGCACAGTTCAGCAGAAGTCTGTGTCCTGGCGTCCTGAAGAGGTGCGAGGGTGCCTGGAACAAACAGCAGCAAGGTGGAACTAGGGCTGGGGGTGGGATGGGGTGGCGGGCAGCAAGGATTCCGGAGGGTTCTTGCAGCTTTGCGCACTGGGGGTGCAGGGCCCTTGTCCAGATCCAGCCCTTGACCTCCAGCCTCTCCCGAGCAGCTTTCCCAAAAACCTCCAAGCACTTTTATTCCCCCAAGAAGCGAGCCTCCTGAGTCTCGGGAATGGGTGTGGGGTGGCTCTGAGTAAAGCACCCCTGGTTCTGCAGGTTAGGGCAGCAGCACGGGGGGGGGGGGGGTTGCTCACTGATTCAAGCTCTGACCTCAACTAGGTTCTGCAAAAAGAAGCTTCCCGTCCCCCCCCCCCCCGCCCCGCCACCCCGCCCGACCGCTCCTTCAGGGCTCATCTAGGGAGACCCCTCCTGCACAAGGCAGCCTCTGCACCAGAGCTGACCCGATGGCTGGGTCACAGAACTTACTCTCCCTCCAAGATCTCTGGGCCGCAGGCCTCCCTCTGAGCTGGGTGGCATGGATTTGGGCACGCGCAAGACCACTGATTTCTCTCCCCTCCCACCCCCCACCTTAGAAAAAAACCTTCACAGCTCCCTAGGCGGGGAGCGCAGAACCAATGCTCTGCCAGCCGGGCAGAGAGGCAACAGGGGGAGCCTGGAGGAAGGCTGTTTCCGGGCTGGCCCCCCGCCGACCCAATCCCCAGGCCCCAGTGCGGGGAGGGGGGTCTGGGTCTTCTCCGCAGCGCTCCGGGCTGCGGCGGGGATTCCGCCCGGCGCGCACCCTGCGCCGCACACTGGATTCGGCAGCTCAGCTGCAGCAGCAAGCGCCGCCGTAACCCCTTCCTGCCCAGCGTGCTCTGCTCCCTCAGCGAACCCGAGAGCTCAGTCCCAGCTTTACGACCTCAGAATCCAGCAAGGGACACCACCCCCCCATCCCTACCACACCAGGCTGTCCTCTGCACCTGAAGGTGCTCGGGCCAGAACCTGGGGGAGGGGGAGCGCCAGCGGCTGACCTAGATCTCCCTGGCGTCCTAAACATCAGGGCTCAGGGCCAGCCCGAGGCCCCCCGCGGAGGGGAGAATCCCCTCTCTGCCAGCAAAGTCGCTCTCGGGTCGAGCCAGTGGGGCGAATGCAGCTGGCGGTTCCCGCCACCCCCACCCCGGCCGGCGCTATTTACCAGAGGCGGTCACGCCGTCAGCTGCTCTTCCCATCACCCGCCGGCTGCTCTGCGCCCTCCGCCCAGCGCCACGCACACCCCGAGGGTCCACGAGCACATTTGGTGCACACGTCTTGCTCAAAGCTCAAGCACCGCTCTCCACCATCTCCCCCACCTCTCCCAGTCACCCGCCTCGGCCCAGGGCTCGGCTTGGACTCCCCCGCCCTAGACTCAACCCGGGCCCCCAAAGCTGCAGGCTGTGCCCCCGGGGTGCCCCGTAGCTCTGGTGCGCTCCGCAGCCGGGCGGGGAAGGCAGCACTAGCACCGCGACGCCCCGATACCAATTTACCCTTGCGGATGGGCACCCGGAGCCTCCATGTTCCTGGGCTGGGACCAGCGCCGGCAGCACCGGGCGGCGGCGGCTGCGGGGTGCGGGCGGCCAGCCGGGAGCCGGCTCTGCAGTCCCGCGGGCGGCGCGTACGGAGCGCCCGGCCGCCGCCCGCAGCCGCACCGCGCCACGCAGCGCCGCACCTGGCCCGGCCGCGAACTCAAATTAAAGGGACCGGGGGCGAGGCGGCGAGGAGAGGAGGAAGGCGCTGCTGTCCCCGGCACCACCGAGCTGGCGGCACGGTAGAACTCCCGGCCTCGGCCCTCTTCCCTCGAAGAACCCTTCCTCCTCTTCCTCTCGGCTTTGGCGCGGAGCCGCGCTTACTGACCAGAACCCTGAAGCCCTCCCAGCTCCGGGGGCTGCGGGGCAGGAAGCCGCAGGGGGGATGGGGTGGGCAGAAGTTGTGGAGCGCTCCAGAGAGTCTCCTGCTCAAGTAATGTAGTAGGCGAGCAGGAAGCACTCAGGTACCCACGATATCAGGTCTGAGGTGGGACGCATGTGGTTATTCTTGCGAGGCCTCCAGACAGGAGCTGCGGACCCCGGGCGTCTTCTCTTGCACGCGTGCCCTTGCTTCCATCTCTGCACCCTCACCCCACACCCCCACCTCCTTACCCAGCCGAGCTCGGGCTGGGGGGGGGGGGTGTCTGCTGTAGGTGCACAAACTCACCACACCTTGCCCGCACCGCCAGGAGCTGCAGGAATCCACACAACTGCAGGGCAAGCTTCCTTTCGCCCCACGCCCTCCTCCCAGAGCCTCTGGCAGAGAGAGCTGGGGGTACAAGGTAGCCCACAGTGACCCTTGGGAGGAGGGGCCAGCCCCTTACAAAATAAGTCCTTTCACACAACTCTGGCGGAACTTGGCAGCTGATGACACCGTGGAGTGGGCAGAGGAGAATGGTTGAGGTTGGAGGGAGGAAAAGTGCCCTCATATGGCTCCCCAAAGTCCCTTCTGCTTAGTGGAGAACCCCAGGGTGCTCAGGGACTTCTGGGAGCCGTATGAGGGTCGCAAGTCTGCACTGACTTTGTTCTGCTGGACCCACAGCCTGGCAGCCCATGTACCACAGATGTGGAGCTGATAAGGTGGTGGGGCAGTGGGTAGCGGTCTGGGCTCTGCATCCCAGGGGTTCCTGCTGGGCCCTCCCTGTCCAGGCAGAGGGAGCTCTGAGAGCCCACAAGGCCTTTTATCCCAACAATGGAGGGATCTGCCCCAGGACCAGGGGCCTGCCCCAAACTGCAAGGGGTGCTTGGGGTGGGGGCATGGGGGGTGACTTCAGGCATCAGGCAGCCTGGGGAATAGGGCATGACTTCCAAGGAAGGGCTGGTTTGATTTAGGGCCCCCAGAGTGTGGCTTGGGTGATTGGGGACTTTAACTCCCTGCCAGTTACTTAGCACCTCCTGGGCACTGTGGTCTGTGCCCAAGTGAAGACTACTCTCAGGGTGTGAACGGGATGGACTGGCTGGGAGAAACACAATTAGGACCCAAAGAGCTATTGATGGTGACTGCTCTGCGACCCTGACCCTGTGGCTGTGTTCTTGGTGGCACCTTGCCTCCCGCTTGGCCTGCCACGCTGACACTGTCCCTAAGGCCTCTCCCTGTGCTGCTCAAGTCCTTCACCTTGCTCTGCACAGCCTCTGGCAGCCGCCTCGCCTGACTGCCACCCACTGGCCATGCTGAATCCTCCCGTCAGCTGAAGTGTAAGTAATTCTGTGTTTGAGGGGCTGTGCATTTCTTTGGCCTTCCTCTTTAAAACAGCAGACAGAGACAGAGAGGGGCAGCTGAGGGAGAATGAATCGTGCCAGTGGGAGACATGGGATCCCCATGGTCAGCTCTTGCATGAGGACCTGACAGGTGTGTCATAATCAGTACCTTGGTTTGGCAAAGCTCTATGAGACAAAGAGCACTAGGGCTGGCATTGTGGTGTAGTGGTTAAAGCTGCCACTAGCGACCTCAGCATCCCATATGGGTAGCACTTTGTATCCTGGCTACTGCACGTCAGATCCAGCTCCCTGTAAGGGCTTGAGAAAAGGCCATGGAAGATGGCCCCAGTGTTTGGGCCCCTGCCATCCACATGGGAGACCCAAATGAAGCTCCTGGCTCCCACCTGGTCCATTGTTGGCCATTGTGGCTATCTGGAGAGTGAGCCAGTGGATGGAAGAGTCTCTCTCCTTTCTCTTATAATTCTAGCTTTCAAGATAAATCTTTAAAGAAAGAGAACACAAAGCTGACCCTAGCACTAACACTTGCTGGCAGTGTGAGCTTGGGCCAGCTATCCAAATCTCTGAGCCTCGGTCATCTAATTGGTCAAACAATGAACGAGGTATCTTCCCTTGGCATTCACCATTTCTTGGTTTTGGCTACAGAGTATCCCTTGGTCCTTTCCCTGGGGCAGAGTCCAAAGTTCCCAAACCTCAGTCCCTTCACTTGGGGTTTGCATTCCTGCTTGCGGGCTAGACCTTGCCAGAGAGAGAAGGGTGACAGCAGTCTTATAAATGGAGAATTAGGGTGGGTGCTCAGCCAAGCAGTTCAGATGCCCATGAGCCCTGTTGGAGGACCTGGATTTTATATCCAGCTTCCTGCCAATACAGACCTGGGAGGTGAAAATGATGGCTCAAGAAGTTGGATCCCTGCCACCACAAGGGATAGCTGGATCGAACTCCTCACTCCTGGTTTTGCCCCAGCCCGACCTTGGCTATTGTGTAGCATTTGGGGATTGAACCAGTGGAAGGGAGTTTATTTTCTCTCCCTCTCCTCTCCCCTCACCACACACAAATAGTTGAGCACTGTGCACGCACCTGTACCCACACCACACAGAGGGCCGGAGGAGGGTGCTCTTTAGTCTTTGTGAATCTAGAACAGTTTTATGAACTCTGTCTTAGGTGCCACTCCCAGCAGATCAGCTCTCCTTGCCATGATCATGGCCTCCACCTGATGTTCACCCACAAAGCCTCTCACCCGTGTGGTGTCAGGGCAGGGGAGCAATGGGCTGATGGTTTTCCACAGATCCTCTGACTTCATCCTTGTGGCTGCTTAGTGGGGAAAACGTCACTGTTTCCACTTGAGAGTAAAGACCCTGGCACTAAGGAAGGTCAGGTGCTACCCAGGGTAACTGAGTGGTGAGGGGCAAGACTAGCACCGAACCCAAGACTGCATGACTACAAGTTGCTGTACTACTCTGCTGTGCACTTGTGTTGTCAGCCAGGTGCCAGGCCTTGAGGCTCACTTTCTGGATTTAGTTCAGCAGTGGTGTATGCCTACAGCCTCTGGAGGTCTGTTTTATAAGGGGGTTAACACTGGTGATTAACTGCGTATGCATCCACTGGGGGATGCAGAACAGTGGCCATTTGCAGATTCGGGATATAAAGTCTGTCATGCGCTGTATGTTGGAGCAGCTCTACTGACACGCTTGCTGGCCTGGGCCTCTCCTGCAGGTGGGGAAGTGCCAGGCAGAGCATCCGGCCGAGGTTGCAGTCTGGGGTTGCGGTCTGGGCAAGGAGACCTGTGTGTGAGCCAAGGTCACCAACCTGACTTTTCTGTGCAGTTGTTTGGGAATTGAGGATAGCACTTGTCCTGCCTTTTGGCTAACAGAGTTCAGAGAGAGAGAGAGAAAGGGAAGGAAGAGAAGGTAGGAATGCAAGCAGGGAGCAAGCGAACACTCGTTGTGGTGTGTGTTAAGGCCTCTGTGAGGATTCAGTAGCTTGGAAAAGCAAGCTCAGTGTGGAAGGACACGGCTTCTCCATGCTGTTGTGGCTGCTTCTGCACTGTGCATCACGCCTGCTGTCAGAGGGCTGCCCTTGGTGGTAGAGGGAGCATCTGTTCCAGCTCCTAACTTAGAAGCCGAGGTCAGCTTCTTGCAGGCAGCCTTCTGAGATGAACTCCAGCTGCCTCTGTGGCAACACCACGGGGTGTCTCACCGCCAGGCCCCTGTTCCTGACACCTGGGGGCAGGAGGAGATGGCAGTACAACAGGCCTGTTTCAGCCCCGTGACTGAGTTTCCCCAGCTGTACATCATTATTGTGTTGCGGGGAGGTGGAACACTGGGGCAGTGCCAGTCACACACAAGGGTCACTGAGGGACAGCAGTCGGCAGCATTGCCTGTCCAGCATCGTCGCCACCATCATCTTGGCTGCCAGGATTGGAAGGCCGGTAGTAGTTACAAGGCCTTTTGTGTTCTGGCCTCTCCCCTTGGAGTACCCGAAATAGCAGCCACTGGAGGAGGGCAGTGCCTGCACCAGCCGCTGTGTCCCACTCCAGTCATCTTGTCTCTTGGTTTTTCTGTAGGAGGTTGTGGTGGTGGTGGCCCATGTGGGCAGCTTCCAGGGGTGGTCCTGGCCTCACGGGAGGCCCATGTATCAGCTGCAGTCCTGCTGTAAGTCTACTTGGGGTGTGCTGTGGGCTCCATAGAGGGCTGCTGTGGATACAGGGTTGCAGGCATCCACAGCGGTAACACACCAAATCTGCCCGTGCCTGTGGCTGGCTCACCAGGTCCTCTGCCTCCCACCAAAGCCTCCCTCCAGAGCTGCTGACTTATCAGCTCCATCTCCTAGGCCTGCTTCTCCTTCAGGTCCCCTCATTTGAGGGGACACCGCCAGTCCCACCATTACCTTGACCAGAACGCTCAGCTGCTTTCACTTCCTCTTCCTCCAGCCCACACCCTCCATATCTGACCAGCCTCGTGGCCTTGGCATCTGTTCACTTTCTGATTCTCTCTCATGCTACGGGGTTCATGTCTCCAGCAGGCCTGGCTCCCCTCTGGACACTTCTCCCACCTGGTAGTGACCTCTGGGAAGGGCAGAGATGTGAACCAGCCCTGCACTCACTTCCTAGTGCCATGAGCCACCTGCTTCTCCTGTAAAGCACAAAGAGCCTGGGGACCTGATGTTTCCCTCTGTCTCCCTGTCCCTTGGTCCTGGACTCTAAACTGGTATCACATGAAACTCCTTTATAGGTGATGTTTTATATGCCAACTACACAATACGAATGTGTGATTGAGAAACAGGGTCATGGAGCTAAAGTTAGAACTTTGAAGAAAACAAATTTTGTATTTGAAAGACAGAGTTGGGGTGGGTGGTTCCCCTTCTCTTCAGACAGTGAGGTCTCACGCAGCAAAGAGCCGGCGCTCGGGCTCGGGCACCGCAGCCGCAGAGTCCACCTGCAGGCGTTCTGACAGACTGACTCGTAGCCCTGTGGCTCCCACACCCAGGCCTCTCGGAGACCCAGAACCATTCTTCCTGAAACTTCTGCTGGGTCACCTGTGGCTGGGAGTTGTTCTTCAGCCCCTGCCATCCATCCTGCCCAGGCTGGCATGTGCCAAGCTGGAGGGACTGGCCAGGAGCTCCATGGCAGCCTCCCCGCCACGAGACGGTCTTTTCCCTTAATCCCTCTTCCTGCGCCCGGCATCAGGTCTTACTCTGACAGCCCTAGCCATTCTCAGGAATTGCTCAGACTTCTAGAATGCTGTATGTTGAGGCCTCCAGAGATGCCTCTGACCTTGAGGGTGGGCAGTCTACAATGATTCCTTGGTATCCATGCCTTGCAGCCAGCTGATCCCAGCCTGGTTGTGACCTGAGTTGTGATCCGAGTCCCCAAGGTTTACTGCCTGGGTTGAGGCAGAGGCATGAGGCAGACAGACAAGAAACAACCCGAGGTCACGGCCAGATGCTTGGCCTGCAGTTGCAGCCCCAGTTCTGCCACACACAGGTGACCTTGTAGATAAGTCACTACATCTCTATTGGCATCAGTCTCCTTCATCTTTCTTTTTTTAAGATTTATTTTTATCGGAAAGTCAGATATACATAGAGGAGGAGAGACAGAGAGGAAGGTCTTCCATCCGTTGATTCACTCCCCAAGTGGCCGCAACGGCCAGAGCTACTCCACAATCCGAAGCCAGGATCCAGGAGTTTTTTCCGGGTTTCCCACGTGGGTGCAGGGTCCCAAAGCTTTGGGCTGTCCTTGACTGCTTTCCCAGGCCACAAGCAGGGAGCTGGATGGGAAGCTGGGCCACTGGGATTAGAATCAGTGCCCATATGGGATCCCGGTGTGTGCAAAGCAAGGACTTTAGCCACTAGGCTACTGTGCTGGGCCCTCTTTCATCTATTAAATAGTAAATCTGGGTTGCCTGGTGACCAGGACCACTTCTGGCTCCCTGGCTGAGGAATGGCAGCCCCAGGCAGACAAGAGAGCGGGTGTCTCCACTCCCATGGAACCCTCAAAGACCGCTTGAGCGATGGAGCTGGGATTCTGACCTGGGTGCCTCAGAGCCCCCTGCTTACTCAACACAGCAGGAAGGACTCAGAAAGTGACTCCTGAAACATTCAGCAAACCTGGCGCTCAGCGCATCTCAGCCATTCTCTGAGGCCAGGAAGGATCACCTTAGGTCTGTGGCCTCACAAAGGCGACCTGGGCTGGCACTGCAGAGGAAGCCCCGCCAGTCATGAGAGAGAGAGAGAGCAAAGGCACAGACTGGGTAGGGGTCCGACCCCTGGGGGCACCACCCAGATACAGTCCCTGCAGCCGGGGAGGAAGCAGTGTCAGGACAGAACACTGTTGGGCAGCAGGTGCACACTTTGGGGAGTTGAGATCCTGGCCTCTGGGGTGACTCAGCCTCTCTATGGAGTAGGGAAGGGACGGACGATGGCTGCAGGAGGTGGCTGGGCCAAGGTGGGTCTGGAAGAGTGGAGGGAAGACAGTAACAGAGGGAAATCTGGGGGCACGACAGACAGGAGGAGGCACAAGGGCAGAATGGTGCTGTCTGTCCTACCCACCACCCTCGCGCCCGGCAGTCTTGGGATCCTGCTGGGCTATGGAAATCCCAGGATCATCCAACAGTGCCACCCAGTGGCTGAGAGAGCTGCAGGGCTATGTCCACCGAGGCTGTAAATGGCAGAAGGGGAAGAAAGGCCAGGGCCAATTCAAACAGGAGCCAGTTTCCTGCCGGGGGTCTCCTGGCCCAGGAAGAGCGCTTCTGTGGGGGTGAGTCAAGGCTCCCGTCACGTGAGGACCAAGTCTACTCAAGCAGCAGCCCTCCTCCTGTAAGCTTCATTTTTGGGGGCAATGAGGGACTGATAACACAGCTGTCTACTGACCCTCTGCAGGGGCTCACCTGCTTGTGTCAGGGTCAAGGCTGTCGCCCAACCCCCGGATCACGAGGTTGGCCTTGGAGAGGTCTAGGAGGCAGAGAATGTGTGCGGTGGCTGCACCCTCTCTGAGGCCCACACAACAGTTACTTCTCTGAGGAAGGGGCACCCCAGAGCTGGAGGGACAGCAAACACGAGGGAGCCAGGCACCACGCTCCAGCAGCTCCACTCTGCGGGCTTGTGTGAGAGGGACAACAACACTGCACATGCAGGTCCTAGCTTCATTCCCATTTTACAAATCCAGCAACCAACCAAAGCCTCGCCTTGCCTGTGACCCACACACCGAGTGGCCAGGTGCCCATGGCAGAAGTGGGACAGCCATCTGTTCCAGCCGTTAGCTAGGTGCTGAGCCGAGCAGGGTGGGGGACACGTAGAGGCTGCTCCACAGACGTCAGCAGAAATTGTAGGCTGGTCTGAGGAAGGATGTAGAGGGAGGCAGGTGTTTGAACAACCGACTGTGTCCTGGAGCAGAATGAGCTGGGCTGCCCTGTACGGTCAAGGATAGGACAGAAGCTGAGTGCTCCTAACGGCTGGCACTAGGGGGTGTCTTTGAGTGGGGAGCAGAGTGTACAAAGACCCTGAAAGTGGAGTGGGCCTGGGAAACTGCATTCCTCCCTGTCCCCATCTCTGCTCTGGAGGAAGAGCTAGCGGTCACTGACCTCCCGGGAGCCCCATCCCTCCAGCCTTGAGCTCTGCTTCCCTCTCAGCCTGTATCTCCACCTGCCCGTCTGCCATGCTCTTACTCATCTCTTGTCTGAATCCCCCACCACTAAGATGCAAATCCCATGAGGGGGGCTGCTGCGGAGCTGGCTGTCCTCTGTCCCCACGGGGTCTGGAGTGCTTGGGGTACTCGGTGAGGTTCCTGTGGATGCCAGGATGAGAGGCTGCCTCAGTGATCCCAGGAGCAGTGAGCCACTCGGGGCGATGGGAGCTAGCAGCGCAGAGGGGACACGGCAAGCCCATAGTGGCTGCCAGGGTAAGGGTGTTGGAGGCCCTGGAAGAAGTGCTGAGCAGCTGGGACTTCTCTTGTCCATGGATGATGGGGAAACACCAAGTTAGTGAGTAGGAGAGGGACAGACTTCAACCAATGACTCAGAAGGATACCTCAGACAATGTGATCTGGAATAAAACCCCAGTGGAGTTGAGGACGGAGGCAGGGTATCAGCCAGAGGATGTGACTTCTCCCAATGCTGAGAGATCTGGGGCTGCAACTCAGGTCAGTTGTCCAGAAGACAAAAGTAGAAGGCACGAGAGGATGGTGAAGAGACAGGCATTGGAGCCAGTATAGTGGCGTGGTGTGTGACGCCAGTGCAGTGGCATAGCATGTTGAGCCAGCCCCTGTAGTGCTGGCATCCCCTTATGGATGCTGGCTCATGTCTCAGCTGCTTCACTTCCCATGCAGTCCCTGCTTCTGACCTGGGAAAGCAGCAGACGGGCCAAGTGCTTGGGTCCCTGCACCCATGTGGGAGATCTGGCCCCTGGCTTTTCTTTCTGGAACGCTCTCAAATATATAAAGCTTAAAAAGAAGGAAGGAAAGAAAAAAGAATGAAAGAAGGAAGAAAGAAAAATAAAGGAAGAAGACAATGTGGGGGAAACAGGTGTGAGCCAAGAGATCCCGAGGGAGGAATCCGCAGGATGCAGGGATTGGGAGAGGCAGAGGGTGTGTGTTGGAGGGGAGGGTCAGCTTTTGAGAGGCCCTGGAAGCTGTTGCACTAGGAATGAGGCTCACATGATAGGCAGTTCGGGTGGTCAGGGGGTCTGTGGCTCTCCTCCACGGGCAGTAGTGGGCAGTCCCAGCAGCTGGAAGTCTGGGAGTCCTGTCTGTCATCAGCAGGGCATCTTGATGATGGCTGGGCACTGGGGCCCGGAGAGCTGGGACTCATTACTGTGTGTGGAGGGGTGTTGGAGCAGGCATCTGGAATGACAGTGCAGATAGGAGCAGATAATGACAGCGTGATAAGGAGCAGGGTGAAGGACAGGTTCCCAGAGCAGCTGCACCACAGGAAAGAGGGAGCCAGCCTGAGGAGGCACAGCAGGGCCCCAGGCACAGTCTGGCACACATTTGGGTCACAACCCTTCTCCCCGTCCCAACGGGGTCCCAGCCACCTCCTACCCTCCTGCACTGAAGCCCAGAAGAGGCAGGGTTGGGTAACCGCACCCTTACCCTGCTCAGCGTCAGCGAGGCCGCCTCCTGGTGGCCAAGCCTGGTATTTCAGGCATGAACAGAACGCTCTTTTGCGCCACCTTGTGGAGTGGACGACATGGTTCGGTGGCCCAGAGAGGAGAGGTGGGTCCAGGGAGGTAAGCCGTTTCCACAGAATTGGGTGGTGGGAGATAACCCAAGGCTGCAGAGACGATGGTGATGCGAAGGAGCCCAAACACCACCCGCCTAAAAGAGGCTCTCTTTTTGGGCTGGGAAACGGGAGATGTGCAGGGGTCAGGACTGGGTGAGAGGCCAGGGCTCCCACCTAACATGCTGGGACTGGGGGTGGGAGGTGAAGGACAGACCGGATGCTTCTGCTTGTGGCTGACCTTGAACTGGCACAGCAGGCAGCCTCACCACACACTCCCACAGTAGGGTGGGTCCAGCCGCCACATGGAGAACACCCCTGTCACTGCTTTGAATCCTGCCTCCCCCTCCTCCCACAGAGCCAGCTTGGGCCCGGACACCCCCTTTCTCTCTTGGGGGTCTCTGCTCCCATGGATGCCCCCAGCAGAAACCAGAGAAATGAAAAGAAAAAAATAAATCCAGGGTTGCCATTCTTTTGCTCAAGATTTCCTGGCTATTCACCAGTTTCAGAACAAAAGCCAGAGTCTTTCTGTGGCCTAGAAGGCTCTTAACCATCTGTCCCCTGGATACCTTTATGACCTCATTTCCAGCCGCTCTGCCTGTGTCCCCTCCGCCTGGCCCAGATGCCTCCGGCTGGTCCCCAAGCCCAGCAGAGCCCACGTGTGCAGGGCCCGTGGCCTGGCTGGCCTCACCTCACCCCGCCCCCAGACACACTCCGGACTCTGCCCTTCCCTTTGTGGGGGTTCTTCCTGGGAAATGCTTAGCGTTGTTGAAACGGGGGATCGCCTGTATGATAACACCTGATTCACACAGGAAAACAGCTCACAGCCGGCATATGACCGTGGCCTGGCTTGCGTCTCAGGTCTCAGCTGGGACTTGGGCTCGGGCTCCCATGGATACCCCCAAATCTCTGTAAAGGAGACACCACGGCCACCCTGGACTGGTGGGGAGGTCAGCTTTGCAGGATGCACTGGAGGCCTGCGCGGCCACCGGCCGCCAGAGGGCGCCACGTGCCGCCGCGTCTGCACACTGCGGCGCCCGCCACCTGGGAACCCCGACGCCGTTCCACACCCACGCGCGGGTGGCGGGAGAGCTGGGGCCTGGAGAGCCACGAGTCTGCCAGAACTGAACCCTCCTGCCGCAGTGCCGCACCTGAGTTTGTTTCTTTTTATAAAGGGCAGGTGAGATGTTGAAGGTTTAAAATGCTTCCTTTTTCTCCCCCACCTATTTTCAAGTCCCAAGTTCCAGCCCCTGGAATCCCCTGATGACACCCTGCTTCCCTGGTCTAAAAATACAGAACCCGGACGCTGAGACTGCAGCGAGGTCCAGCAACACGCGCCCTCCACCTGACCTGTGCCTGCAGGTGCTCTTCTGAGCAGCAGGCTCACCTCTCCAACGTGCATATCCCCTGGGACAGGTGCCTGGGGACCCGCCTGAGAGCAGAGGTTGGCGGAGGGAAGAGCGGGGGAGAACAAGGCATCAGCTTGGTGGGTGCCTGGGCCAGGTGGTTCCATTGACACTTTGGTCAACCTGCACCCTGTGTCCTCACACATGCGGTCTCTACTTCCGCCTCTTCTGTGGGTGCACCTGCACAGGCAGGTCAGCCCTGCAGACCCTTGGGAAGGGATGGGCAGTGCCTCAGGAAGCAGCTCATGGTTCTTGGGGGATGTCCAGCTCCCACAGGTCCCAGGAACTGACTGTCCCCTACCTCCCATCCCGCCCCTTGGATGTCTTCCCCCCCAACACCCCCCCTGCCCCAGCCAACAGGCTCTGTTTCCAGGCACAGTTGTATCACCTTGCCTTTCTCAGTGCCCTTCCTGTGCTGCCCACAGGACCCTCGCTGGGCAGGGGGCCAGAGGGCAGGCCTGGTTTTGAGTGACATCACCAACAAGCAGGCTCAGGTGAGGCTGGTGGGGAGGAGAAGCATCGGATGAAGGGTGACGTTGGTCTCCCAGGCCCCTCGATTCTTCCAGAGAGCTGCTTTTTGTTCGTCTCCCCTGAACATTCCTTTGAAGATGGCCTTCAAGTTCCCTGTACAGCTCGATTGTTCAAGCTGCTTTGTGATGAGGAGTGCGTCTCTCCCCTATAACAATGTGGGCACTCAGGGTGGCCCACCAGCTGCCAGGCTGGAGAAGCCCTGGCCAGCCTCGTTCAAGTGTGAGAACTGCGCTCAGAGTGAAGCCGCCCGGCAGTCAGCTTTGCCCAGGCTGCTTTGTCACAGTGCAGGTGTGACTCCCTCTGGCTTTCCGGAATTCTAAAATAGCCTCAAAGCCTCAGCTTTGCCGCTTGGACACCCCGTGTTTTGGGTGTGGACACCGGGCTTGGAGTCCGGCTTGCTCTGTCTTGCACAGTCCCACTTGTTACTTTCTGGATGAATAAGGGCAGTGAGTGTGTTTGTCTCTCAGTGTCCATAGACACAGATCTGGTGGCTCGTCTTAACCATTGCCCCTCCCAGGCAGCTTAATACCATAGCCATGCAAGGGTCTTTGTGATGTGGAAATGTATGCACAGTTACACAGAACATATAACTGCATTCAAAACACCGATCAGGGTTTCTAGCCATGGTGGAGGGAAGACTTGGACAAATCAAAATGATCAAAAGTAATGTTACAACATCAAAACTAACCGTTATGGGACCCTGGATATAAACTGTTTCTGTAATACGAGAACTCCAATAGACCTAGAATGTTTCCTAGACCATAATGAGAATGAACTTCCTGTAAACATGTTTATAATGAAGTTCTAGACTTCGGAGCCACTTGGTTATCATAGACACTGGTATTTTTTTTTATAAAAATGATTCATTTTTATTGGAAAGTCAGATATACACAGAGGAGGAGAGACAGAGAGGAAGGCCTTCCATCCATTGATTCACTGTCCAAGTAGCCGCAACGGCTGTAGCTAAGCCGACCCGAGGCCAGGAGCCAGGAGCTTCTTCTGGGTCTCCCACGCGGGTGCAGGGTCCCAAGAGTTTGGGCTTTCCTTGACTGTGTTCCCAGGCCACAAGCAGGGAGCTGGATGTGAAGTGGGGCTACCAGGATTAGAAACGGCACCCATATGGGATCCTGGTGCGTGCAAGGTGAGAACTTTAGCCACTAGGTTACCATGCTGGGCCTGGTATTTTATCTTTTAAAAACTTTTTATTTGAAAGGCAGCAGAGACAGAGACAGAAAAGCTCATAGAGATCTATCCACTGAGTCATTCCCCAAATACTTAACCCAGCTAGGGTTGGCCCAGGTCAAAGCCGGGAGCCAGAAACTCCATCCAGGTCTTCCGTACTGGTGGCAGGAACCCAACTGTTTGGGTCATCACTTGCTTCCTCTAAAGGTGTACACTAACAGGAGGCTGGAAACAATAGTGGGGCTGGTACCTGACTGTACTTAGTTCAGCATGGGATGTGGCAATCAGAAATGGTGCCTCAACCACAATAGCATGTGTCCGTCCAGCTTGGTGTTTCAGTGGGATGCAATGCATGTGGGAGTCTGGGAAGATATTCTATCAAACAATGTACTGTGTGCTGAAAATTGATCATATATATATATATGCAACACATGAAAACGTTTGCTCATAAAAAGCTGCTGAACTTCAGGCCAAAATAATCGAATTGTTGTTTGTGGTGCTTTTGCTTAGGGATGCTTCGCGCTCTCTGAGCAGCATAAAGATGGCTGTGCAAGCCAGCAGCTTGATCGGTGCAGGAAGCAGTTTTCATTTGGAGGGGAGACTGAGGTTGCATGTCCAACAGAGTTTCTGTTTAAAGAAACAAAGTGGTACAAAATCAATGGGAAAGCCCTCAGCCCTGTTGGCCTAAAATTATGGAAGTGCTTGAGGTGTACAGGGACTAGAAGAATACCCAGAAGTTTGACAAGGAGATGGAAGTCAGAGTTGTATAAAGGGACTAGATGTACTTCCCACACACCCTTGGATGGCCAGGAGGCTCTGCTGCTGCACACGGATGTCCCAGGAGCATCTGGTAGAAAGTAAAAGTTGACTTAAAAATGTGCTTAGACTTTTTTTTAAGATCTTTTCATTTGAAAGGTGGATAACAAGAATAATGCTTACAACAATACAAAGAGAAAGAAAAACCAAAAACTTAACATACGGAGCTGTGGGGAGACATAAGGCAGTGCTTAGGGAGAAATGTAACAGGACTACACACCTCTGTGATTTCAGGAATTAATATAAGCCTGCGGTAAGAACAGTGATGTGCTACTGATGTCGAGACAAACAGATGAATGGAGCAGAAGAGAGAGTTCAGGAATGGATTCATCAGGACTGGCATTGTGGTACGGCGAGTGAAGTCACTGCCTGAGATGCTGGCATCCCACATGAGCACCACTCGGGTTCCTGACTGCTTCACTAACCATTCAGCTCCCTGCCAGTGTGCCTGGGAAAGCCTCAAGAGATGACCCAAGTGCTTGGATCTCTGCACCCATGTGGCAGATCTAGATGAAGATTCTAGCCCATGGCGTCAGCCTGGCCCAGGTCTCTGACAGTTGAGACACTCTGGGGAGTGAACCAGCAGGTGGTCTTGCCTTCTCTTTCTGTAACTCTGCTTTTCAAATAAACAAATCTTTAAAACAAATGACTCATGTATGGCCAATTCATATTTACTTGAGAGGCATGAAGTGAGAACGAATACTCCTACTTGTGGGTTTGCTTCCCAAATACAATGGCTGGAGGCCGATGCGTCTCCCACATGGATGACAGGGATCTTAGGGTTTAGAGCGTGACTTGCTGCTGCTTCACATGTGCACTAGCAAGAAGCGGGAATTGGGAGTAGATCCAGGACTAGGACCTAAGCGCTCTAATAAAGCATGTGGATGTCTTCACTGCTAGGCAGACTGCTTCCCCTGTGGACAACTGAAATTAATAGAATGGCAAAGACAATTCAGTGTAGATAAGGATTTCTCAACAAACAATGCTGGAACCGTTGAGTAGTTATACGGAAAAGTATGAATTAGAACCCTTTCTGATCAATAAGCAAGAATCAACTCAGAATGGATCATGGACCTAACTCTCCCCTCATCCCTAACTTGGACTTCAGACACAGTCAAGCCAACGTGTCCTGATTCCCTGAGAACACCATGTGTTCGGAGACGGGCCTTGGCTCCTTTCACTTCGCTGCAATGCCCACCTCATTCTATACTTACTGATTTCATGGCCCTCTTCCTGTTTCCTGTGAAATCATCACTAGAAGGATGTCATGATGATGCTGGGGCCGACACCATTTCACTGGGTGCCTGCTGCATTTCTAACCTTCCTACCAACCACGAGAAGGAGGAAGAGGGTTTTGGTTTTACTCACACAGGAAACCTATGCTGGAAGAGGTAAAACCAGAGAGGGCATAGCACCAAGATTCAAATCTCTCTGCCTGGGGCCAAACAGGCTTGAACTGGAGTCTGAACTCAGCTGGCTCTGAGACCTGAGAAACCTCTGTCATTTACAGAAGCTTTAATTTCATTATTGGTGAAAGGGGAATGCTGCAATTGCCTGAATCATCAGGATGAACGAGCGACTAGAGAGAAAGCGCTCAGAACGCTGCTTGGCCAGTCGCCAAGCCCTGCTGGCGCCAGATTTCCCTGTGCACTGCCCTTGGAAGGCGGAATTCCAGCCACTAATAAGCAAGAAGCCTCTGGTTTGCAGCAACACCACCATGCCGGTACTGTCCATTTGTCTTTATTGCATCAGTCACTCCATCAAACTTTCTAGGGTCAGGGCCAGTTCCTGGGTTTCCCTGTGAGTGTCCTCCCTTACTGGACCTGCACTTAGTCAATTCTTGGTGTTCACTGATGGTGTGTGCAGGGAAGCTATAGGGAAAGAAAATGAAAACAGGCAAAGAGGAGAGTGGAAATAACACTGGAGACATCTCAGGATGAATAGAGTCACAGAAAAAAACGAATACAAGGGTTGGGGAGGAAAGTGAGAGATGTGGAAACCCTCTGAGATGGACAGGAAGTGAAATAGCAAGGGCAGAAAATGAGAAGGTGGCTATCGAAAGTAGTGCAATGCAGTGGGAGGAACATGGCTCTG
This sequence comes from Ochotona princeps, assembly GCF_030435755.1. Taxonomy (NCBI): domain Eukaryota; kingdom Metazoa; phylum Chordata; class Mammalia; order Lagomorpha; family Ochotonidae; genus Ochotona; species Ochotona princeps. Next base: position 93,874,073 of record NC_080833.1, read on the forward strand.
CGGAGCAACTAAACAGGGACTTTTGGGTAATTCTGGGTTTCAACTTCTCTTAACTTCACTAAGGTAGGGGTGGCTGAAATGAGAAAGAGGCCACTGCTGACTCCCCCGTGCCTTGAGCCAGGAAGCCTTATTGTCGAGATGATGATGGTGGTTGGAGGGGCTTGTAACATCCCAGGCCGTGCATGTGCACTGGTCGAGGGTAGGCAGTGTGTACTGGGGGCATTAGTGAGCACAGGTGCTGCAAAAGCCAAGGAGAAGCTGACTGGCCGTGTCTGGATGGAAACTTTGCTTCTTGTTTTGAACCATGACTTTTAAATGGAGTGTGCACTGGGAGCGTATCTAAGGAAGCACATGGGGAAGAAAGGTTCTCCTGCTGAATTCCTACTTGTCCATAAGGTTTGCTGTGAAGAAGCCTCCTGCGTGTGAGCGCAGGACTGACCATATCCCCTATGCTGCTGGCTTCTGCTATGTAATGGGAGTTGCTCCACACTGTTTTGTATCAGAGGAATAAAACAGGAAGACTCCTCCACCTAGGACTCCCTTTCTGTGCTCTCTTTGGGAACAGAAACCCATCTCTATGCCACCTGGCACGTGGTGACAGCAGGCGTCTCATAGTTGTTGGCTGACATCTCTCTGTGGAGGAATGGATAAGAGGACGTGGAAGGGTGCAGGAGGGCAGGCTGTTAGATCTAAAGGACGTTTGCTGGCCCTTTGCAGTGCTCATGTGACTCTGTGGACTTCCCACATCTTATCACCGATCACAAAGGATTCACGTGTACATCTTGGGTACTTCTCCTCAGCCAGCTCCTGCAGAGCAGAAGTTGGCTGACTTGTGCCTTACGCAGGTAGAGTGTGAGGGCTGAAGAATGTCTTGTTGAATAACTGAACACAAGTTTCTGCTTTAGGGCTCAGCAGAGCTGACTCCTCTGGGAAGTGCAGCCTTGCCCTTCAAATTCAGTGTACATTTTTGGCAACAGGACGTTTCCAACTCTCCCCACGCCCCCATTCCTGATACTTTTCATCTACCAGAAGGGATCGCTGAGGACCTTCAAAAGTGGGTGGCTCCCAAATGTGGCTAACATTAGCATCTCGGAGGAGGGGGAAAATTTGTTTGATGATTTTTAAATAGCTAATTAGGGTGATAAGGGTCAAGGAATACAGGAAGGTGGTGAGATCACCATTTCCGCATTCTTTTTTTATTATTAATTCATTAATTACATTGTATTATGTGACACAGTTTCATAGGTACTTGGATTCGCCCCACCCCTCCCCAAACCCTCCCACCATGGTGGATTCCTCCACCTTGTTGCATAACCACAGTTCAAGTTCAGTTGAGAATCCCCCATTGCAAGCATATACCAAACATAGAGTCCAGCATCTTATTGTCCAGTCAAGTTCATCGGCTTCTTAGGTATACCCTCTCTGGTCTGAAAACAGAATTTCCGCATTCTCTCTCTTTCTTTTTTTATTCCTAATTCAGGGAAAAGGGGGAAGATAATGAGAGAAGCCACACCAAGCCTCCCAAATGCCTCTGTACCTTGGGTCCAGCCACCCGACACCACCCCATGATCCCTGATGTAGGGGATGCTCTGAGGTTCCTGCTCAAGAGGTTTCAATAGTTCAGTAGTTCTGAATTACTGCCTATTTCGCTGCACGATGAACTCTCTCCAGAAACTACTGGTTGACATAGTCCACTTTAGAGCCTCCATTTGCCTAGATATTCACTGCCAACACTTGGCTGGGGTAGTTGATCAATTTCTTCTGTCCTTCATTCTCTAATATTGTACCAGGTGTCCTCTGTAGGCTCCAATATACTGCCATATCCTCCATGTGCACCTGGATATGCTGTCCACTACTCCATCTAGGCCACTGAGGAGGCCCAGCTCTGACACATGCACTCCATGATCAGATCATGGAACCTGCAGTTCTCTCCATGGTTGGGGTTCCTAGTCCAGTGATTCAGTTGGGGGAACCCCCAGAGAAACTTCATCTGAGGTGATCCCAGACCTGATTCTTGTGTGTGCCTGGCAATACAGGGTCTGACACAGTCTGTCACCCCATCAGCTTAAGCACACACTCGTGGTTGCAATTGCTGGATCAGTTTTGCCTCCAGCCCTGTCTTTTACGCAAACCATTGGGTGTGGCAGCCCAGCCTAATCTTGCCCACTACACACTCGGCCTTCATGCATGCCAGTGGGAGTGGCCACCTAGTCGGAATGACCCACAATAATTTCCACCAGGCCTGCCCCCTGTCCTGGTTCCCGTGCTTGCCAGTATGTATAGCAGACTGGTCCAGTTTGTCCCACATCCCATTCAGCTCTCATACATGTCAATGGCCATTGAAGCCTAGTTCAAACCAATCAGCCCTGGCATCCAGCTCACACACATGATGGTGGGTGCTATTCTCTATCTAGCCATGCCTGCCCCATTCCGGGTTCTCATGCTCACCAGTGGGAGTGGCAACCCAAGAGGGAGGTGCTCACTGTTTCCCTACTGGGCCCACTCCCAGATCATGCACTTTCCAGGTGGTTCTGCAGTTTAACTTGATGGAATTAGCCCCCCAGTGCCAGCATCTGCCAGCTGATGCTGCAACAAAGTCCATCCAACCTTCATCCACTCTGATTTACGCTTGCACCAGTAGGGACAGTCAGTCAAGCCTGGCTTTTCCATGATCTAGCTCACATGAGGCCTACAGGTGTAGCTCTGCCTGGTCTCATCTGACCGCATCCCAACTCATGCTGTCCAGTGGGAGGTGTTCCAGCAGGGGAGCCCTCCACATTCCCCCTACCAGGTTTACCCCTTCCCCCGCTGAGTCTTGAGTGTGCTACTTGGGTGCCGTGGCCCGGTCTGGCATGGCCTGCCTCACTTCAGCTTTTGCCAGTGGGTGCTGTGGCCTGGCTGGACCCAACCCGGCCTACCCCCAATTCCAGCTCAGGTTGGTGGGGGCTAAAGCCTAGACCAGCCCAGCTAGCACACAGTCCAAACCCTCATGTGTACTGGTGTGTGTTGCATTTGGATCTGGCTTGATCCACACTCCAGTCTATGCTCGGATTCACCAGCAGGTGATGTGAGCTGGCCCTGACTGGTTTGCCCCTAAGCTGCACCAAATGTATGCCGCTGAGTACCATTCCCTGGTCTGGTCTGGGCTGCTTCCTATTGTGATTCTTACTCTCACCTGCATGGACTGTGTCCCTGCAGAGGTGTTTCCCAGGCTCCTCCATCAGAATTATTCCCAGTGCCAGATGTCATGCACACGGGTGGGTCCATGGGCCAGTCCTACTCAGTCTACCTTCTGATCTAGCAGGAATAATGGCCTTTTCTTACCAGCCTTCAACCCACTCTGATCTTATTGGGTGTTATAGCCCCAGTCTATCCTGGTCTACATGCAGAAACAGCTCATACTTGGCTCAGCAGGGGCAGAGACCTAGCCCAGCCCATCCTACACCTACCCTGGTCCTGACAAGCACCAGTGGGTGCTGGATTCTAGCCCAGTCTGCCGCATCTCAGACTCAGTCCGCACTTGTGCTGAGGGACACTGCAGCCATGTCCAGACAAAATTTCAGCTCCCTACTCTTGCCTTCACACTCATCTGTGGGAACCACTACCCAGCCAGGGTGTTCCCTTTGCTCCCCAACTATGCCTGTTCCCAGCCACAGATCTGGCATGTGTCAGTGGTTGCTTTGACCCAGCTTGGTATAGTCCCCTCACATGTTTTGGCCTTTGCCTTTGGATGCTGCAGCTTGGCTTGACCCGGCCTGTCCCAGTCCCAATTTTCGCTGGTGGGTGCTGGAACCTGGCACTGTCTAGTCTGCTCCCATCCCTGGCTCATGCAAACTGGTACGTGTGACAGCCTAGCCCAGCATGACCTTTGGGACTAGGGAGAGGAGCTTTCTCTGGTCCTTGCCTGGTTCCGACTTTGGATCCCCACCCTCTCTCGCAATGACCATCAGGATTGCTCCAGAAACCCCTCAAAACAAACAAACAAAAAATCAAGAATAGATAGAGAACAACAACAAGGAAAGCTTAGAATCAGACAGGAAATGGTCAGCAGGGATGCACTTACACCTCACTGGGTGGGACACAAAGATCAGTTACTCCTTACTAGGGTATTGAAGATTTCTCTGTACATCCCTCCTAAAACTGTTCTGCACCTAAATTGTTGACATATGTCTTGTTAGTGTTAGACCACCCGAAAAACAGCCAGGTTCAGCAAAATCATGCTTCAATGCAATAAACTGCTAAATACTGAAATTAAAATAGACACGAGGCAACTGAATAGTAATTATAGCCATTTTAAGGTGTATAGAACCTGGTTGTATATAAACTAATTGAAATGTCAATGAGGAAGTCACAGGATGTGGTTCAGAACTTGCATTCTTTTTTTTTTTTAAACATATTGGTTACTCAATACCATGTCAATTAATTCCATAATGTTATAAATTGTTACCAGTGTCATGTGGGGGCTTTTAATTGATAGGGATGATACTCTGCTGGCTCTACCTTCAGACCAGAGATGGTCTCCCCAAGAAACCATTGAACTTATCTGGACAATAAGATGCTGGACTTTATGCTTGGTAAATGCTTGCAATGAAAGAACCTCAACTGAATTTGAACTGTGGTAATGCAACAAGGTGGAGGAATCCACCGTGGGGGGAGGGTTTGGGGAGGGGTGGGGGGAATCCCAGTGCCTATAAATCTGTGCCACATAATGCAATGCAATCAATAAAAAAAAAAAAAATTCCTGTTGCATGTTAGGCATTCAACAATTGCCAATGCATTGTTATAATTGATAAGAACAACAAGTATTAAATGTCCACCCCGACCAGGCCCTGGGCAAAAAAGACAACTGAAGAAACGCAAGTAAGTTGCATTCTTTGTGAGGAGGAAGGCTTGAGAGATCTCCCATCATCATCTTCCCCTGCTTGCCGTCCCCCAAGTCCCACCCAGCCTTTATGACCCTACCTGGCCTTGCCCCAGGCAACAGCAAACCCTACAAGCACGACTGGTTTCCCATTTCTCCACCACCAGGTGGCAGCACAGCGTTCTCTGCTTGTCAGGCCTAAAGGCTAGCAGCTGTCCAAGTGCTGTTGCTGTGCAGGGGGAAGGACAGGCCCCAGCGCTCCCAGCTCCGCCCAGGGTTGGTATGCAGCTTGGGAGTCAGTGCTTTAAGATCAGCTCCTTCCTCATTTGCAACCTGCTCCCCTTGGAGTTCTCAGTTAGCATTCTTCACAGAGCCAGTATGGTGTGTGGTGTCCTTCAGTTCACCTTTTTGGTCTGGAGGTTGCACATGTTGCTCTTTTTTTCTTTTTTATCTCTCTATTATTATCATGGTATTATTCTTTTATGATATAATTCCATAGGCCCTGGGATTTCCCCTATCCTAGTCCCTCCCTCCCCAACCCTCCCACTGAGTACTCCCATATCATTGCAACAGCATAGTTCCTCATAAACAGTCATAAGTCCATCATTGTGGGCATGGACAGTGGCAGAGTCCAGCATCCCACTGTCAAGATACAACCAACAATTTCACTGGGAGTCCATCCTCAATCCAGAAATGCACACTGCATCTTATCCTCACATCTGGATGTGTCAGTCTCCACAATACAATCACTGTAAATCCTCCCAAGTGAAAAGCCACAAAACAAAACCAACAACAGGAAGAACAACAAATTAACAATGCCATGAAGTTAGATAACATGCCACTGGATGACTGATGTGTCGCTGAAGAAGTGGAAAAGGAAATCAAGAACCTTCATGAAGAAAGTGATGCTACTGTATGATCTATGAGTCAGTGAAGAATTTAATGAGAAAAAATGTGTTTTGAAGAAATGAAACTAAAAACAAAAACATCAAAATCTGTGAGATACAGTTTCCACTGATCTTTGTTGGTGAGATGTATCTCCTGTAGGCAACAAATAGATGGGTTTTGTTTTTTAATCCAGTCTACTGAGCTATGACATTTAATTGATGAATCTAAGCCATTTACATTCATGGTTAACATAAATAGGTGGTAATTTGGTTCTTTAATTTAGTAATGGATTGTTCATTGATTTAGTCTTCTGTTGTTATTTTACTGGGCTGTTCTCCACATTTGCCTTTTGTTTTGGTGGGTGCTATTTTCTGTGTGAAGAAAACATCTTTAGGTGTTATTTGTATGGCAGGTTTGGAAGAGGCATACTGTTTCGAATTTTTATTGTGGAAGAATTTTATTTCATTTTCAAAGACAAAGGAGAGTTTTGCTGGGTACATTATCCTGTACTGACAATTTTTTGCTTTTAGAATCTGGAATATGTTGCTCCATTCTCTTGTGGCCTGTAGGGTTTCTTCTGAGAGATCAGCTCTGAATTTAATTGCCATATCTTTATATGTCAATTGATTTTTTTCACAAGCACAATTTAACAATTTTTTCTTATGTTTGATTGAAGAGAGCCGTGGTGAAGATCACTTTTAGTTAAGACTGTTGGGAGTTCTGTGCCCCTCCTGGATGTTGTTTCCCACTTCTTTCTCCAGAATAGGGAAATTTTCCCTTATTATTTTATTAAATACATTTTTAAACCCAGCTTCTCTTTCTGCACTTCCTGGAGCTCCTGTAACTCTTATATTTGGACTTTTAATAGTTTCTCTTAATTATTGAATACTGTTTTTAGCTTGACCCAGCTCTGCTTCCAGCTTTTTTATTGTGTCCCCATTGTGACACAAAATATCTTCCAATTCTGAGATTATTTCTTCTGCCTCCTTCACTCTATTATGCAGACTTCCCACTGAATTTTTACTTTGCTCTTTTGCACTCTTCATTTCCAATAATTTGGCTTGATTTTGTTTCAGTGTTGCTATTTGCTGTGTGGCATAGTCCTTAAATTCCTGCATGTGCTTCTCGTCGTTGATAGGAAGCTTTATAGCAAGTGTTTTGAATTCTGTATCTCCCATTATCTTGATGTATTCCTCAGTCAACTCTGAGATTGGCAAAGGTTTTTGCTCTTTTGCAGGGGAGTCTTCAGTAATATTCATGGTGCTTCTGTCTCTTCTTTCGGTCTTGGTCATTGTGCTTCTGGTTAGCAGATTTTTCTCCTTGGGGGCAGGTTTCTAAGTTGTGTTACCCACAGGTCTGCAATTCGAATTTACTTATTGTGGTTGGTACAGTTCTTTGCTTGCAGTCACTTGTGCCACTTCCTCCAGTGAGTTTCAGATCTGGGCTCTTATGTTAGACTTCCACCATGGTCTCTGTAGCAAAGCTCCTGCTCAGCACTTACCTCCTGTGATCCCACACAGTTGTTACACTGTTGTGTGTACAACATTTCTTGCAGTTCCGGTTCATGCTGTTCCCAGGATTAGGGAGACACCAGGTATCCTGAACAGCTAGGTTGCTGGTGGTGGTGATCTTGCCGAAACCTGTTAGCCATTAGGTCTGAGGGCCTCACGGACATGTTTTGAGTCATAAGGTGCCAAAGTCGGTATTATTTTCAATGTGGGACCAGTGCATTGTACTGAGCTCAGTGAGTTTTCTCCCACCTCAGCACATACACAGTTCACTGTTATCCCTGCAGTGTCAAAACCTTTGCCATACTGTACAAATGGCACTTGATTTACAACTTGTGGAGTTCTTGATCTGCTGTCTATTAGGTCTGGGGGCCAATTTTGGGTGGAAGTTGAAGGATGCCATGTTGTTACAATTCACTGAGCCAGAAATGAGTTCACTCCCAGCTTAGTGCATGTGCAGTCCTGTCCCAAAGCCATTGCCTCCCTACATAAGATGGCGCCCAATTTGGCTCTACTGGGGGTTTGGGCTGTGAAATCCACCCTGTTCCCATACCACCTGTTTGAGATCTGCTGCTGTATCTCTGCTCCTGGTCAAATCAAACAAACCAGTAGGACAGGCAGTTCTTTATCTGAGTTTACCTCCTGAGTTCTCCATGAATTCCCCTTCCCACCTGGTTGCTGGTGGGATTCTGGCCACTGGTGGAGTTCAGATAGCTTCTTGCTGAGTGCCGCTGGTATATCGGGTCACTGCAGCACCATACAGTTGTCTCTGCTGCTTTCCTGTGTCCATCAGTCTCTAGGTGCCCCACTGCCATTGGTCTGTCCTCTCCTATTTCCTGGGATGTGCCTTTTTTACTTCAAGCTAGCTAATGTTTCTCTGTTTCAACATGTTTTTTGCAAAGGTTTGGTGGAGTCTCTGGCTCCTCAAGAGGCCTCCCCATTGCAGCTCGACCCTTCTCTATGCTGCTCTGCAGCGGCTGGTTGTGGACTCCCCTCTCCTGCTCCCTATGTACTTGCTCTCTGGGCACACTCACTTTTCCTGGCAGCCTGGCCACACTTTCTGGGTCTTAGGTTTGAGGGGACATAGAGGCAGGAAGCTTTCCCAGCAACTGGCAGGGTTTCTTGTGGCCAAGCAGGGTTGGGAGTGGGAAGGATGGGCCTAGGATAGGTCTTTGCTTGGAAAGAAAATGGAGCTCCTTTTAACTCCTTGTGCCCTTTCTTGCCACTGTGGGCTGAAGGGAGTGGGAGGGTGTGAGGAGAGATGAGACATCACTCACCCAGTTCCCTTTGGCCCTAAGATCCCATTGGCAAACAGGGCAGGAAGGAGGACCTAGTATAAGCAGGCAGTTCTCCTTGAAAAGCCAGTGTTCTCTGTGGCTCACTAAGGAAACTGGATTCCACTCTTCCCTGAGAACATTAAGATTGAGTGATGTTCCTTGTGGATGCTGGGAGTACAAAGACTCAGTGCTCCCTTACCTATGGGGGAGATGTGGCTCAGTCACCAGAGCCATGGTTTCTGAGATGGGAAGCCGCAGTCAGGCACTGTGGGAGTGCAGAGAGGAGGTGTGGAGAGGAACATGGAGGGGCACCCTGAAGGCCCAGCAGGGGTTAGGCAGCCCTGAACAGAGCTAGCAAGAAGGAACACTTGTGACAGCCTGAAAGAGCCAACAGGAAGATGAAGGGAATGGTCAGTGACTCATCACTATTCAAGAGGGAGAGAAGGAGTGTGGAGAGGGCAGCAAGGACCAGGCCAATCTGGAGGGCTGGGCTTAGATTATTTGGACTTTGGAGGTGGGGGGAGGCTTGAAAGATTTTAAGAATTTGGATGGGGGCCGGTGTTGTGGCATAATGGGTAAAACTGATGTGTGTATGCCAGCATCCCAAATGGGCACCTGCACATGTCCTAGTTGTTCCACTTTCCATACAGCTCCATGCTAATGCATCTGGGAAAGCAGCAGAGAATGGCCCAGGGTGTGGGACCCTGCCACCCATGTGGGAGACCCAGATAATGAAGCTTTTGGCTTCAGCCAGCAGAGTTGTCCATTGCAGACATCTAGGGGAGTGAACGAGATGGTGGAAGATTTCTCTCATCCCCCTTCTTCCATTCCCACTTCCCCCCTCTGTAACTCCTTAAAATAAATAAATATTCCTTTAAAAAAAACACTTGGGGAACAGGATTGGATTTTTCTATTAGGGAAGCTCCCTGATAGGCTGGAGGGCTGGGCTGCACCAGATACTTCAGGAGGCCAGGTGGGAAGCTGCCTCAGGGCTTTCTGATAGAGTAAACTGCAGCTGTGGGCTCGGTACTTATTACTCCCAAGGAGTTTGAAAGTCTCTGGAAGCCCCAGTAGGGAGGACAGTGGTGTTTGGATGTTTCTGCATGGGCTTGTGTTGGATCCTCAGAAAAACCTGGAAATTGATAAGGATGAGGTTGTGGCCTAGATGAGATGAATGGGGCAGGGGAGGATGTGGTAGAGAAGAGAAGGACTACGACACAAAAGAGCTAGGAGGAGAAGCAGAAGCCCGCAGAGGGTGGGGAGAAGGCACGGCCAGAGACTAGGGAAGGAAGTCCAGGGAGAATGAAAACTCAAAGCTATAAATGGAGACTCCACTGCATGCAAGGCGGCTGAGGGTCAGGCTGAGTGTGGAGTGGCCCAGGGGGAGGTGGGAGAGGACTTCCAGGACGCTCTGAACAAACGTGATTGTAAAGGGAGGAGTGGGAGTTGGTGGTAGGAGAAGGCAGTGCAGGAAGAGGGTGATACTTTACTTGAGGGTTTTTATTTACTCTTGATGTGGAACAAACCAAGGGGAGGAGAGAGTATGGGGTGGGGGGAATGGGTCCACAGTGGGTCATTGACAAGGCAGGAAAATAAGTGAGAGATGTCTGGAGGCAGAAAATAAGAAGAGGATGCAGAGAGTGGGTGGAGAGAGTATGCCCTGAACACACAGGGTCACTTTGATGAGAGAGCAGGGGGCAAGCGTTGCTGGGATTGGCTGTGCTTGAGAGGCAAACGGCTGAAACCAGGCACCTTACACAGCTGCAGAGAAGGTGTTCACTTGACTTAGGGCTCTGGAGCCTGGGATATGCAAGAGCAGACTGCCTGCTTGTGGGGAGGGCCTCCCTGTTGGGGCAGCTCCTCGCTGGAGTGGAGGAGCCAGAGAGGCTGAGGTTCAAGGAGGGAGAGAGAGGGAGTGTGAGAGAGACAGAGAACAAACTTCCTTTAGAACAGCCCCACCCTCTATTGATCATCCAATCCCTCTTACCAAGCTCCACCTCCAGCACTATTGCACCAAGGGCTGAGAGCTTTCAGCCCATGAACCTTGGGGATACATTCAAGCCACAGCATCAGGGGACTCAGGAGCCTGGGACAAAAAGCCTTTCAAGGAGCCCAACTACAGGAAAGGACTGGTGTGACTCCCATCATCATGGCTGTGGGATTGGCTCCAGCAGAACCCAGTTGGCTGGGTGAAGGGATGGGGAGGCTGCCCTATTACCACTTGGGGAGTAGGACTATGCTGAAGAGGGAGAGGAATCCCTGGACAGCAGGGGCCGTGGGAGTTGAAAAGTTAGCAGGAAAGCACTGAATGCAATGACCAGGGGTCCTGTAGGAGTGAAGACTGGAGGGGGATGATAGGTGGGGAGAAGAGTGAACGAGGGTGGAAAGTCACCACGTGGTGGTTGGTAGAAAATTGTTCTGGGAGTGAGGGAGCCCCCTCTCCACAGCTGGCAATAAAGGACTTTGCTATCTTAATCAGTACTTGGCACTTGTCTGTATCAGCTCCAACAAATGGATTCCTGGCTCCAATCCTACTTCCCCTGAGTAGCCATCCTTGGATCTACTAGAATGCTTCAATGTGAGATGCTATTTGGAAAGATGATTCTGCTGCCCCAAATAGTGCTAAAATCCGTAATCTTGCTGAGTCCCCAGCCTACATGAACCTGATGCCTTTATGTGCTATGGGACATGTGGCATGTCTTCACCTGTATGGCCCTATCCAGTTTGCTGCACTCAGGGATCAGTTGGTGTTCTCTGGTGGCAGTGGGGCAACGGTGCTTCAATGAAAGTGCTGCAGGGCTCACTGTTCTGCAGTAACCTTGATGATGAACTACATCCTGAGCCTGGCAAGTGAAACAGACAGGTCATTTTAGCCAAGGGACAAAGCCCAGACCTGTTCTTTGTCACCTCGCACCAGCTGGGACTGCTTGTCGACAGGCTGGCAGCTGTGAGAGATCACTTGGCCACCAGGGACCTCTCTGAGAACCTGTGCCAGAGAAATGACATCTGTTGAGTCATCACTCCAGGGAAGACCCAGCTGCTTGCAGCCTTGGCCCAAAGGCCTTGAGAAAGGGCCAGAAAGCGGAGAGAGGGAAAGCAGGGTTGCTTTGCTTTTTTTTTTTAGTTTCCAGAGCAGCTTAGCAGACTTGCAGTTCCCCATTTGACAAGGGAAGTTGGAGGATAGGACTAGACCCAAAAGAGGTACCTGCTTGGTGGCAGGTGCCAAAGCCCATAGCTGGTGAAGGTGGAAAAGTAGGGATGAGTCCTTAAAGGGGCTCTTTTGACCTTTTGGATCCTCACTTTGGACTAATCTGCCTTTCCTGACACCTGTTGACTATTCAGAGCCAGGCTCGTCCTCTGAATGTGGGGTTTTTTGGGTAGTCTTAGGAAATGAGGGTGAATTGGAGACTGGTTGTGATGAATCATGGAAAGACACCCTGATTATTGGGAAAGAACCCAAGCACAAGGGTGAGGTTTGCTTCTCAACTGTGTGGCTATCTTCTCAGAGCAGAGGCAGGGTCAGTGGTGGCCTGTAAGCCCCTGGGGCTAAAAAACTGACCCTGGAACAGTCCCTACAAGCACTGGGGTGGCTCTTGAGGACCATGGTAGTTGGGATGCTACTTCCCATGACAGCAATGATTGTGCAAGCCAAGAAGTGCCCCTCTCCTCCTCCCCACTCAGGGCAAATGAGGGCCAAATCTCTCTGCCTAAACAGAAGCTGATTGTTTGTTGCCAAGGAAACCATGTGACTTCTGGTTCCATCCTCAGATGAGTCCTGGTAGGTTGGGAGCTTGCTTTGGTCTACACACCATGTATTAGGTCTAAAGGGTGGGGCTAAGTTCTAAAAAGTGGATTTGGGGAGTCAGGTGAGCAGGTACAGAGGTGTCTGTAACTTGCCTGTAACAGTAGAACTGGAGCAACAAAAATTGTAGAATTGAAGGGGATTCTTGAGGGGACGGAGAGAGGGACATAAAGACAGTGCTGGAATCTCGGTAGCCAACAGATGGAAATAACGGGAAGAGAAATTACAATTCACCAAGTAGACCTCACTGATGACATTCAAGGGAGCAAGGTTCAGTGGTAAGGACCCTTGTCACAATGGGCAACTGCCACAAACAGAGTGCTTGCTGATTGTATTAGAATTTTACACCAGTTGCCAACACAAGTTGAGAAACACCACATTTATAGTCTGTCTTGATCTGAGGCTCTGATTACCCTGATTCTCTTTTGCATGGAACATGAAATGGACCTGGGTGGCAGCTGGTTCCTCTGAATATAGCTGTGGTGCTCCTGAACATCACAGCTGCCAGCTGGATCCAAGACCTGCATGACTCTGCTGAGCTCCATGTGGCCAGCCACTGTAGGTTTTATAGTGAGTAGCCCTGTTCCAGTCAGGGATTCAGGTTGAATCTTGGCTTTACTTCTTGTAGGCTATATTGACCACAATCCCAGCTTCCTTATTTGAATAAAGAATGAAATGACTACTTCCCTTCTAGCATTAGAGAATTCAGAGAAAGTGTCTAGCACAGAGTGAGGCCCACGATACCAGCGCCTGGACTCTTGGCCACCAGGAACTGTCCAGCAGTGGAGAAGGGCATATGATTATAGGAAACTCTCTAGGGTTCCCTTCCCAGTGCTGGAATTGCAGGATGGGGCAGCCATGAAGAGTCTCTGGACCCTACCCAGCAACACAGTGTAAATATTGGTCCAGGGACCCATGTTGCAACACAGCAGGTGAGGCTATGGCTTACAATGCCAGCATACCATATGGGCTCCTGTTCATGTCTCAGCTATACCGCTTCCACTTCCAATCCAGCTCCCTGCTTATGGCCTGAGGAAAGTGGTAGAAGATGGATCATGGGTTTGAGTCCTTGTCACTTATGTGGGAAACCCAGATGAAGTTTCTGCCTCCTGGTTTCTGCTTGGCCCAGTACTGGCTGTTGCAGACATCTGAGGAGTGAACCAGTGTATGCAGGATCTCTCTCTTTCTGTACCTCTGTTTGTTCCTTTCTCTGAAGCTCTTAATTAAAATAAATAAATATATCTTAAAAGAAAAGATTTCTCTAGGGCTTCCCTTGATGCTCCTCAAAATCAGATTTAATTTGAAAGGCAATCAGTGGGGCAAGAATGAATCACCTGGAGTAACAGTGGCTACTAGGAAGGTAGGGAGGCTGTGGCATGCTTATAGTTGTGGGAAGGGTCCAGTCACATCTGACTGGGGCTAAGAGTCATGCATCCTGGGCCTGGCACAATATCCTAGCGGCTAGAGTCCTTGCCTTGAACGTGCCAGGATCGCATATGGGCGCAGGTTCTAACCCCAGCGCCCCAGCTTCCCATCCAGCTCCCTGCTTGTGGCCTGGGAAAGCAGTTGAGGATGACCCAAAGCATTGGACATCTGCACCCATGTGGGAGACCTGGAAGAGGTTCCTGGCTCCTGACTTCAGATTGGCTCAACTGCAGCCATTGTGACTGCTTTGGGAGTGAGCCATTGGATGGAAAATCTTCCTTTCTGTCTCTTCTCCTCTCTATGTATCTGCCTTTCCAATAAATAAATAAATCTTAAAAAAAGGGTGATGCATCCCTTCCTCTGCGTCAAAGGCCCACTTTGTGTTTACTAGCAGCACTGCTTCCTTCCTTTGTAACTGGCCTATGCTCACCAGTCAGTTTTGTGGGCTGAGTGGTCATGGGGACAACCAACTCAGTGGATGGGGTATTCTAGCACACCAGGATCTGCCTGGACTCTGAGTCTTAGGTGGAACCCAGGGAGGGGTAGTGTGGTGTGTGGCCTGGACCCATCCTGGTGAGAGTCTTAGCCTCTATTGGCATGACATAGAGTGATGGACAGATCAATTCAGTGTCCTAAGCCTTGGTGTGTTCTTGACTCTGGGGGTAGAGTCTTCTTGACATCCCTGGGATGTGGAGCCAAGAGTAGGTACTCTTCACTCTCAGATAACTGTCAGAGGAGAAGTAGCTGAGATGCATTGGCTGTGAGCACAGTGCAGCCTGTTCTGCATGTACCAGACTTCCTGGGCAGAAACTCAGGAGAGAAGGAGGGATCCTCATTTTGGCTTTTGGGAATGGTTCTGTAATGATGTGGCTGACATGTGAAGAGGGATGGAAGAGAGAGACAGGAGCACCTCCTAGGGTACAAGCTAATGAACAAATTGTTGAAAGCTGCTGTCTGGCTGTCATGTTATTTAGGTGTCAGGATCACAGTGAATGCTGGAAAAGAAAGGGGAGAAAGATTGAAAGAGTAGAAAGCAGTGAGGGATCAGACTCAAATCATTATTTCCCCAGCTCATTCTCCCCATCCCTCTTTACATGCCAGCCACATCATTATAGAACCATTTCCAAAAGCCAAAATGAGGATCCCTCCTTCTATCCCCTGAGTTTCTGCCCAGGAGGTCTGGTACCTGCAGAATAGGTACCACTGTGCTCACAGCCAATGGATCTCTGATGGGAGCTGAGCTACAGGAAGCTGATGCTCCTCCATGGCCTGTCCCCTTGCAGAATCACTCAGCAATGCTCCCTCTGACAGTCTTTCTATGTAGAGGCCGGAGCCTGGGCTCCTCTGCTCTTGAGCTGATCAGGCTCTTTGGCCTCTGCCCTCTGGAGACCTGCTCTGAGAGATGGATGGCCCATCATGCCACCCTGACTTTGAATTTGGCTTTTATAGCTGCTGAATTGTCATCCAAATCCATGCCTGATGTTTTTTTACTTGGATTTGGGGAGCTGGAAAGCCATTCTGATGGTCCAGTCTAACCTGACCATTAAGTCTGAGAGGGTTTCACACACAATTTATAGCATGACCTTGTTGGGATATTCACTTGCTGTTCTCCTGGTTCTCACAAATGAATAATTGAGTAAAATCCTGTTTTGACATTCAGAGATGATATGCTCACATTCTGCAGAATTGCACCTGCTCTGTGAGAGAATGAGTGTGTGCAAGAGGCTAAAGAAGAGAGGCAGACAAGAGACTTTTTTCCCCCCAAAATTTACTTTGTTTGAAAGAGTGACAAAAAAAAAAAAAAAGGAAAAAAACACAGAAAGAGTTCTGGTCGCTGGTTTACTTCTCCATGACTGTGATAGCCAGGGTTGGGCCAGGCCAAAACAGGAACCTGGAACTCCATTAAGGGATCCCACAGGTATGGCTGAGGCCCAAGTGGCTGCACTATCTTCCACTGCTCTCCCAGGCACGTTGTCAGGGAGCTGGACAGGATGTGGAGCTACTGGGACTGGAATGTGCACTCTTACATGGGATGTCACGTTGCGGGTAGCAGCTTAACGTATTGTGTCTCAACCTTGGCCTCAAGAGGAGTGTTGAAGGAGATGCATGGCTTAGGAATTTTCTTTTTTCTTTTAAGCCATCAAGCAAAACTTTTCTTTACTGCCTTGAAAGTTATTCTTCATCCCTCTTTTCAGTAGGATGAGAAGGCAGTTATGTTTGTTTAGAGAATTCACTATTATGTAATTTTTCAGTGACACATAAACTGAAGGTGCTACGATTCATTTCATATGAAGCATCATTTCCGTTTGATAGAAATGCTTTGCAAAAGGGAAAGAGCCTAGGAGTTTGGATATAACTAACTACAGACATTTGTTTTTTCACAAGATGAAGTTTGAAGTATCTCTGCAAAATATTCATCCATTCTTTGCCGGAGACCAGCTCCGGCTGACTGAGAGCTTGCAAAGGATGTGTGGATCGGCGAGATGATAAGAAGAAGATATTAGACATGGACCACTATGGCATGATGCTCATAATGGACAACTCAGAAAAGCTGCCTTCTTTATTTATACACAAATCATCACAAGCTTTTGCCCAATGTCCAATTGTTTCATTTTTACATCATGATTAAGAGAATACAAAAAACAATCCTAAGGAAAACATTTTCAACAATCATTACTCATTGAAACCTGCAGTCACCTGGCTAAAGCCAGGAACTCCAAGGTTGGCAGTGCATGTGGTTACATAGTGACAAATGATTTGCTTATACTTAAAATCAATTTTTACTAAACACAAACAAATATTGCTTAGAATATTAAGAGTACAGAATTAAAAGATCATAAAAGGATCTTAGAAAAGTATATAACATAGATTCTTTGCTAAATCTTATAATGAAGTCATGCATTAATTACTGTCACCTTCACCTAGTGCTGATTCAATTGTTTTTTGTTATTTTGTTAAAGGGCAGTGAAAGGGATCAAGGCAGCTCAGCCAAACTACAGAGGGCTTTTACAAGAAACTTCCTTTTATCTATATAAACTGTTTTCTTTCCCTAAACACAAGTGCCAATATAAGATTGAGATTTTAAGCCATTTTGAGGGGGTTCACATTTGTTTCCCTTTAGAAGATGCCCCATATACTTATGCTTTCTGTGGTGAGAAACTAGAATGTGTCATATCATGTGTTGTAACAGTTCGAGGTGCATGGCAAACAAACTCTTTGTACCTCCATGATTGCCATCAGTTGCAAGATATTATCAAGCCAGTTTTTAAGGAAATCATCACTTATACTAGGGCAAACTTCAGGACAAAAGTGGGCACATAGCAGGATATTTGGAAACATAGTGGGCTCAATTGTACCATTGTATACTTTAGCTGTGTGTCATAGCCTTACGTCGCTAAAGATGTTTTTATCACAACATGATTGATCAATTTGAAGTGTCATACCAGTTACAGGAATCACTTCACATTAACAGAAAAACAACACCACCACCCTCAGGAGAATTGTATGAAACATCAGAGAGGTGATTGAGTGACCATACAATGGGGTGAGGCAGTAATGAGGTGACCAGAGACGTTCCGCCGGGCCTTGCCTCGCTGCCAGAAACTCCTCGTAGCCTTGCTAACCGAGGAGCGGTGCTCATCACACACCCATGCCATCCGACCCAACTGCATGGCTCCCCACATCTCTTGATGCCAAGCTAAGTATAGTTCAGATTTCAAAACACGTTCTGTCATCTGTGCACCACTAACTTCAGCAGTGTTTAACTAAAGTACGTTTTTGCATCTTCAAATATATCCGGTTCACATAGATTGATCGATTACCAGTGAAACTCTCCCCAAGCTTTTAATTTGGCAGAAAATTGGTTCAAACTACAGGTTAGCAGCTATAATGAACAGAAAGAATTCTTAGAACATATCTGGCAAGAAATACATTGGGCATGGCATTCTACAAGAAAATGCCCTGCAATCCTCAAACCGTGGGTCACATGTCAAGCTCTAGATGAGACTCAAACAAGGAGACAAAGTCACAGAAGGTACTGTTTTCTCTCAGGAAGCTTGTGTTGGGGGGGGGGGGAAATTATAGCTAAACAGTAGAAAGTGAAGATAGATGGCCGCTGTACCTTTATTCACAATCAAATATGGCTATGCATCTGTACAAGTCTGGTCAAACATGTGAAGGCCAAGCTAGATTCTGAGTTTTGAGATCTGCACCAAGAAAAGCTACAAGTAAAATTTCTTCCCGTTGAATTTGCATTTCCTTGTAGCATGGTGGTGGGGGCACTGGATCTGTAGATAGATGGTGAGAATTTGGCATCTTTCACTTGAGCTAAGTTTAGACATGTCTTATAATAGCTCTGTGCCTCAATTTATTATCTGTAAAGTTGGGATTATGGTGACTATTTCATAGGGTTTCTCAGAAGTTCAAAGATGTTAAAACATGGACTCTGCCTAGTAGTCCTATATGTGTTGAATGCGCAGATAGCAGGAACAGCAGAAACAGAGTAGGGAGGCAGGAAAGCTTGGCATGTATTTGGGAACCAGGCAAAACCTAACTGATCTGAGTAACCCAGGGTGAGAAAGGTTGATTTGTTATCCCACTGAAGAGTGTGAAATGCAGAAGCTAGCTGAGAATTGGCATTTTGTTTATAGGTCATGGAAGCCACTGAAGGTGTTTTTGGACAAGGTTTCTAAATAAGATATACTTGAAGTGAAATCTTTTTATACTTTAAAATTTGTATAATATAGTGGATGAAGGAAACAGAAGATCAAAGATATGCATATAATTACATACCTATCCCTGTGCTTTTTGTTTTGACTAAAGACATGGCAGTATCTGCTAGAAGCAGGGGAGTGAAAAGAAGGAGCTTGTTCCACAGAAGACATAAAATGGCTCTGTTTGGATAGAAGTGCCCATGAATCACTCTAGTAGCAGAGACTGGCAGATTGTTGGCAGCAGAGGAGCTGGAGAGAGGCTAAGGATAAAGCTGTAGATTTGGACAAGAGCCTGAAGACAGTCAAAAGGCAAGAATGCAGAGGACGGCTCAGGAAGAAACTGTAGAAGAACCAAAGAGGGCTGAGGGTTGGACTACAGTGACAGGACACTGAAGGAGAAGGCAGATGAGGAGAAGCCACAAACAAGATGAGAGGAACAGTGATTAATGAGGGGAAGCCAGAGAGCGCAGTGTCATGGGAGTCAACAGCGAACAGAGGGTGAGACCCAAGGGAAGGCTGCTTGCAGACTCCTTCCTGGTGACCTCTGACAGCCTTCTGCACAGAAGTTCTTCTGCACAGAGTTCTGGGTTAGGTACAGTGAGAAAATGTGGTAATGCCAGGACAAGAGGTTACAAAAAAAGTGGGAAATTTTGATAGGCTTTGTAAAAGGAAAAGGAGAGACAAATGACTAAGTTCAATCAGTCTTACCTGTGCTCCTACTACACGGCTTAAGACCAGAAAAAAGAGTTCTGGAAAGGAGCTGGGTGGCCTCCAGGAGCCAGAATATTAAGCAATTGATGAGGGTGGAAGAAACGGAGAGTGTGGGAAGGCATATCTAAACAGATCACTTAGAAAACAAGCATTGTTTATAAAATAGAATTGCCTGACTATGAGATAAGAATCAATTACAATATTTAATGTGAAACTTTCTTTTCCTAAGGAAATTGCTTAGGAAATAACCAAATATGTTCCCAGCATGTTGCCTTGTGGTAAACTTGGAATGAGAGATTTAGGACTGTGCATGCATGCGAGTCACTGTACTGATGTCTTTCACATGGTCAGTTGGTGCTCAGTGAACATCACCCATCATGACTACAAGGTTTACTTGGCTGTCTGCATTGCCTCGGTCTTGGAGGAGCAGTTTGGCAGTGCAGCCCCTAGGGTTTAGCTAGAAAAATACTCAATTACTTGCCTCAAATGGAGAAATGCAATTTATTAAGCAGTGAAAAGTTGTGCATAACCAAACCCAAGAGTGAAAGGAAGAGAAAAGAGAGATTTTGGGAGTACCAAAGCAAATGGTGAGTGTAACTATGAAATGTGTGGAGGGGGTCAAGTGGACAATAAACTAGGAAAACATCAGCCCTTTATGGTTGGAGATGGACGGTGTGGCATCACTGCCTGGTTGACTCAGGAATGCCCTGCGCTGTGGTTTTTCAGTGTTCAGTTGTGAATATTGGTGCTTGCCGTCAAGTTCCTCAAGCAAAGCTACAAAAACACCACACAAGCTCCTGACTGTGGCTGGGCTGCCCTGATTGATAGCTTTTTATTCCCTCCTCCTCCTCTCCCCCTGCTGCCCCACATTCTCCACCTCAGTGAACCTGAAATACTGAAAGTACCACATCTCAAGACTCAGCTCACAAATTCAAAATCTATTTTCTGTGAGTTTAAGTTTTCTTTTCTGTTTTGAGGCCCCAGGATCTACCTCTATCGAATAACATAATACATGAAGTATTCAGTCACCTGGAAATGCTGAATACAAGTTTACCTCAATAGTATAGTTTATTTGCCTTTGTTATATGTGAATTTGTCTAGAATGTTTTTTGAGGCTATTTAGATTATCATCTTAATTGCATTTTGGGAAATGCCCTCTGTAATTTATTGGCCGTCTCAGTTCATTTTCTGTGGCTATAAGTGAGTACTACAGACTGAAATATAAAGAAGTTTTATTCAGCTCATGGGGCTGAAGCCTGGGCAGTTCAGGGCTGAATGTTCACATCTGGCATGGACCTTCTTACTGATGAGGATTTTCTGTAGATCCCTGTGGTAACCCAGGGCATCATATGGTGAGAACAGAGCAGCTTTGCTCAGGCATCTCTTCTTTTTTATGAAGTAGATTTGTTCATTTGAAAGGCAGAGTGACAGCAAGAGAGGGAGAGTGAACAAGTGAGTGAGAGAGTTCACCAAGTGCTGGTGTACTCCCTAAACTCCTGCAACAGCCAAGGCTGGCCAGGAACGTTGTCTGGGTCTCCCAAGAATTCAAACCATCTTCTGTCACTTACCAGGGGTATTAACAGAAAGTTGGATTGGAAACAAGGTTGGGTTTGGATCTTAGGCACTGATATGATATGCAAAGATCCCACATGGCACTTCAACCTAGTGACCTACAAAACCTGTCCCTCTCCTCTTCTTATAAAAGTCGTAGTTCCATTAGATGGCAACCTTATGGTCCCATTTGATGTTAATCAGCTCTGGAAAAAACCCCACCTCCAAATCCCATAGTGGTAGTAAAGGTTTCTTCTCCTTTAGTGCCTCAGAATGGGGGTCAAATATCAGCCTACATTCTGATGGGAACGTGCAGAGCACTTCCTCCTGTTTGTTCTAAAATTACTTCCCCAGTGGTCGGCTTAAGCCAGTGCTCTTCAGGAACAATGTTCTGGGATCTGCTAACCAAACCTGCATTCTCTCACCCAGAACCTTCCTTGTCATTTTCTCCTGTCCTCTGCCCAACAAGGCAGCTTTCTGTCTAGTCATGCCCTTCCCCTATTTGCCATGTCAGTGCTCAGAGCCCTGCCTCATGCATGAGGTTTGTCTAGTGCAGAGGCAGCTAGAGGGAAGATGGTAGCCAGATGTGTGCACCATGGCTCAGTAGGCTGGCAAGGTAATCTGTGGGTTATCTGAGGCCAGTTTGTAATCCCAGCCTGCTTTCCTCTTAACTAGCTTCCCTTGCTCTCTTTTAGAGTTTGCAGGGGGAGGTGGGTAATGCAGCCTTTTAAAAAAATTA
Source organism: Ochotona princeps (assembly GCF_030435755.1). Classification (NCBI taxonomy): domain Eukaryota; kingdom Metazoa; phylum Chordata; class Mammalia; order Lagomorpha; family Ochotonidae; genus Ochotona; species Ochotona princeps. The sequence continues at coordinate 93,895,547 of NC_080833.1, forward strand.
TTCCAAACATCTGCTAGTAGCCTCTAACACAACCCAATAAATACAGTGTATTACAAAGTCCTTAAAAATGACTTTTGGATGATCCTTTGTTTATCTTCCCTCCATTAGCAGGGCTGATGAAGAACTGCTTCTGTGTGTTCACCTTAGTATCTCTCTCTCTCTCTCTCTCCTCCCCTCCCCTGACATCTGCACAGATTGAAGTGTTAATTAATGAGGATATTTCATTGCTCAGGCTGTCACAAGGTGCGACTGAGACAGACTGAAAATGATGTAAGCTATCAGCGTGCATTCTGTTCTCCAGGAAAGATGGTAAATTCTCACATGAGGGAGATGGTAATTATTCCCTTCAGTCTGAGTAGCCAGGTTTCATGGGCTGCTGGGAGTTGGAGTAACGCTTGACTGCTGAGGCTTACCTGCATGCATCAAATGAGGCAATGTATAAGTGGGAACCTGTCAAGTCCTGCATAAAGGTCAGCCCTGCAGCTTGGTGCATAACATAGTCGGTGGTTGTGATGCATAGATTCATCTTATGTCTCCTGAGTGGGTGGAGTTCCGGTTGGTTTTGATTGTGATCTGTCTGGAGTTGACCAACCTGTTGGCATGAGGGATGTGTGATGGCTGAGCCACACGAGGAAGTCAATGACAAAACACTAAGTTTGAATGGCTCCTTGTTTTTCGAGGCAGGACAGCCCCCTGGGGTGCCTCCACAATTTGCTTCCCAGTTCACTGGCCCAATTGGAGTTGGTCTCCCTCAGCTGTATTTGTGGTCACGTGCCAGTGAGGCTGTCTCTATTTTCTTTATTTACTATTCTGTAGTCTTCTCCACTCTTGGAAGAAGAGGGAACAGTTGAGTTGTCATGGCAACCACTACCCCTACCTCTTTTCTGTCTCCTAACAATTTTTTTCTACATTTTAATACGATCACTATTTATAGTGCACAAAGCTGCATCCCCCTCTGCTGCAGCTCTGCCAGGCAGACTTCCTGTCTGACCAGAATACTAATAGCTGTGACGTGGCTTTCCAGTGAGGGAGCAAGCAGATCCTCCCAAGCCTTCACTTTGGTGTACCTATGTGTTGCTGAGGATAAAGTTTCAGCACCAATGCAGAACTTGACTTTTCATCTATGAAGAACTACCTATTGACAGGGCTGACAATTCTGTCTTGTCAAATGAACCCAAGCTGGACACACATCAGACCAGATATGTCTGGAGGAGAGCAGGTGTGAAGTGCAATATTTTAATCTTTATTATACTGGTAGAGAGAACTATACTCCTGGGCTCTAATTGTGCCAAACTGTGAAGTTATAGCACCTCGCAGGAACTGCTGGGAGATATGAAAAGCCAAAGGTGGAAAGAAGGCAGTGTGATATAAAGGGAAAACACAGAGGTGTTGTTGCTTAGGAGTTGTGAGAGGAATGTTCTCACCTGGACCTCGCACTTTGCAGGGCTGTTGTGAGGGGAAGAGACACTGTCTTCCTCCCGGTGTTTGGTTAATGTCGGCTCTGGAATCAGCTTCTAATCTCAACTCTGACTTTATGACTTGAAGGCCAGTTACTTCACTTCTCTATGCCTCAGTTTCTTCATCTCTGGAATCTCTGTTAAAAATAAAACCCATGTTTGAAGAGTTGTTTGAAGGATGTAGTAAGTTTATATAGGTAAAATCAGAACAGTGCCTACTGTCATTGGTTATGGGTTTTTAACAAATGGGAAGGATTGTTTTAGTTGTTTATCAACATCCATGAAGACCACTATAAACCTGGGGTTTTTGCCAGGTTTTCCAGTTGCTAATGGAGAAGCCTAGTCTTAAAGGTTGGCAGCGGTCACTTCGTTATGAAATGGAACATTTAGACTACACTGAGAAGCAGAATCTGATCCTAAATAGAAAATCATAGTAGCATTTCAGTTTTCAGAGTCCAATAGTGAAAATACTCATGTTTATCATGTTATTTTGGGACTGTTAAAAGACATTGATATGAGGCAACTGTTTTTGGTTTGTTTTGTTTTGTTTAGTTGAAACCTGATTTGAATTTATGTTGTTTACCCATTCTTATGGCTAACAGGTAGTGAGTCTCTGAATAATTTTGTGTGGTAACAATTTGATATTGGTGCTTTTTTTTTTTTTTTAAATTTCCCCATTCTATTTAAATGGTAGAGAGAAACAGAAAGCAAGCAAGCACTTCCATCTATGGGCTCGCTCTACAAATGCCTGTAATATCCAGGACTGGGCCAGGCAAACGCAAGCCTGAGGTGGAAACAAACCTAGCCAAGCCATCATTGTTGCCTCTCCCAGTTGCACATTAGCAGGGAGCTGGAATCAGATATGGAGCTGTGATATGAACCAGATACAGATATGGAACAGGGGCATCTCAAGAAGCAACTTAACCATTGCACTGAATGTACTTCATGAAATTTTTTATGTGCATATGAAACACCTGGGGAGTTTACTAAAATTCAAGTTCCAATTCTGCATATTTGATGTGGGGCCTGAACTGCATTCCCAGTAAGCTCATAAGAGATGTGGCTATTATTGGTGCCTGAGGAGCAGCAAGCAGCGAGGTTCTGTGGTTTCCAAGGCCAACTTTTCTCTATGGAACCTTAAGCAGAGGTATCGGTTTAGATGAAGGTCTTCTCTTTTTCTTACTCAGGTTCGAAACTGGAACTACCCAATGTTAGTAAAACCAGGTCCTGATAAGAATTGATTCAGAACAATGACTGGAAACTGGAAGCCTCTTTTTCTGAGGTTTTTGGCAAGAGAAACTGAGGAAGGCAAATTATAGTTTCTTTTTCTGTTGACCTACCAGCTCAGAGATGCCTGACTATGTTATGTAAACTCTTTCCTCTTGTTTTGTAAGTCAAGAGCAATCACTCACTTTGTTTTATTCTTAAAGCATTTCCAGAACCCGATAAAAGTCATCATTTTTCCTGATGGTTGACTTCTTTTTTTAGTGGTGGTGGAAGTTGATTTATTCGGAATATTTTTGAAGATATGATTTTTGGATCAAACTCCAAGTGAAGCAGAGCCAGATGAAGACATAATTATTAAAACATTAACTTGAAATTTTGACTCCTGTTTAAAAGCATTGCTTTCCTACTATAAATCTCTGGAAAGCTCTTATTTCAGTCCAAGCTTTGCTACAGAAAAAAAAGAAACCCACAACCCCAACACAAAGCTCTTGACATGTTTTTAACAACTAACAATAACAGTGATGCACAGCAGCTGCAAGCTCACTTCCGAGTCACTGTGGGGGAATTAAAGGCCCACAACGTAAGATGAGAGGTTAGAGCTACTTCACAGGATGAATCAGTCCGTGACTCACAGCTACTCCAGGCGTTGCAAGCTTCTCTTTGGAGAAATGGGTGAACTGTGAAGGAAAATGTGGAATCAGAGAAAGATCCATAAGGATTTCCTCCTTCAATTTTAGATTAACCACGATTCAAAGAGTATGGCAGTGCATCCAAATACGCTTGTTTAATTGAAAAGGTCATCTCAGCTAGATTTAGACTTACAGACATGTCATCTGCCCTCTTTATTATAAGACAGTAAGGTGTTTGACAACGGAAAAAATTATTATTATTCCTAGATTATTAAGCAAGATCTGTGACATTGCTCCAAAAGACCCAGAGATGAAGGCATGCTTTCAGAGATGATAACTGTATCAGCCAGTAGCAACTCATATGGGAGTTCAGAGGGTACAGTTCGGCTGCACAAGAAGATTCATTTCTTTTTTTTTTAATTATTTATTATTTAACTTCATTAATTACATTGTATTATGTGACACAGTTACATAGATACTTGGGTTCTCCCCACCCCTCCCCAAACCCTCCCACCATGGTGGATTCCTCCACCTAGTTGCATAACCACAGCTCAAGTTCAGTTGAGATTCCCCCATTGCAAGCGTATACCAAACATAGAGTCCAACATCTTATTGTCCAGTCAAGTTCAACGGCTTCTTAGGTATACCCTCTCTGGTCTGAAGACAGAGCCAGCAAAGTATCATCCCAGTCAATTGAAAGCTCCAACATACCATCAGCAAAAATTTACATCATTATGGAATTAATTGACATAGTAATGAGTAACCAATATGTTAAAAGTAAATGCGAGTTCCCAGCCACCTTCTGTGACCACCTCACCTATACTTCAATTTTAGTTTATACACAACATATAACATTCCAAACATAATATGTTATACATAACATCATATCATCTTAAATTAAGGCAAACATGTGGTATTTAACCTTTTGGGATTGGCTCATTTCCCTTAGCATTATGGTTTCCAGTTTGGCCCATTTGGCCACAAAGAACTGCATTTTGTTTTTTTTAATAGCTGAGTAGTATTCCATGGAGTAGATGAACCATAGCTTTCTTATCCAATCCTCTGTTGATGGGCATTTTGGTTGCTTCCATGTTTTTGCAATTACTGATTGTGCTGCTATGAGCATAGGAGTGCATGTTGGTTTCTCATAGAACAAGTGTTCTGGATATATTCCTAGGAGTGCTATTGCTGGATCATACGGTATGTTGAATTTGAGTTGTTTGAATATTCTCCATACTGATTTCCATAGAGGCTGTACCAGCCTGCAGCCCCACCAGCAGTGGAGTAGGGTTCCCTTTTCCCCGCAACCTCGCCAACAAGTGTTGTTGGTGCTTTTATTCATGTGGGCCAGTCTTACTGGCGTTAGGTGGTACCTCATTGATGTTTTAATTTGGATTTCCCTTATTGCCAGGGAACTTGAGCATTTTTTCATATGTTTATTTGCCATTTGGGTTTGTTCCTTTGTGAAGTGTTTGCCCATTTCCCGTGCCCATTTCTTGAGTGGCTTGTTTGTTTTGACATTTTGGTTGTTTTGTAGCTCTTTGTATATTCTGGAGATCAGCCCTCTGTCACCTATGTCGTGTGCGAAGATCTTCTCCCATTCTGTGGGTTGCCTTTTTACTTTGTTGATTGTTTCTCTAGCTGTACAGAAGCTTCTTAGTTTGATGAGGTCCCAATTGTTTATTTTGGTCTTGATTTCTACTGCATTTGGAGTCTTTTTTAGGAAGTGAGGGCCTACCCCTAAGTGTTCCAGTGTGTTTCCAACATTTTCTTCCAAAAGTTTGAAGGTTTCTGGATGTAGGTTTAGATCTGTTATCCATTTAGATCTGATCTTAGTGTATGGTGAGAGATGTGGATCTATTTTTTTGTTTCTGCAGGCTATCAACCAGTTGTCCCAACAGCATTTATTGAACAGACCTTCCCATTTGCCTGGATTGTCGTTTGTCTTTTTGTCAAAGATTATTTGGCTGTATCTGTGTGGGTTTCCTTCTGGTGTTTCTATTCTGCTCCATTGATCTTCCTCTCTATCTTTGTGCCAGTACCACGCTGTTTTGATAACCACTGCCCTATAGTATGTCCAGAGGTCCAGAACTGTGATTCCCCCTGCTAACTTCCTGTTCTTCAGGATGGTTCTAGCTATCCGTGGTTTTTTGTGCTTTCAGATGAACCTTTGCATCATTGTTTCCAGTTCCATGAAGAATGTTTTGGGCAATTTGATTGGGATTGCGTTGAATGTATATATTGCTTTTGGCAGTATAGACATTTTAATGATATTGATTTTACCTATCCAGGAGCATGGGATGTTACTCCATCTTTTGAGGTCTTGTTCAATTTCTTTTTTAAGTAGTTTGTAGTTTTCTTCAAATAAGTCTCCTACATTTTTGGTTAGGTTTATTCCCAGATATTTCATACTTTTCTCTGTTATTTTGAATGGTATCTTGCTGGTTAAGTCTTTTTCCATCTTGGGGCTGTTCACATACACTATGGCTGTTGATTTTTGTTCATTAATTTTGTACCCTGCCACCCTACCAAACTCTCGTACAAGTTCTAGCAGTCTCTGTATTGAGTCTCTTGGCTCTTCTACATAAAGAATCATATCATCTGCATATAGTGAGAGTTTAACTTCTTCGTTTCCCATTTGGATTCCTCTGATTTCTTTTTCTTGTCTTATGGCCTCAGCGAGTACCTCTAGGACTATGTTGAATAGTAGTGGAGAAAGTGGACATCCCTGTCTTGTTCCAGATCTCAATGGGAAGGGTTCCAGTTTTTCTCCATTCAGTATGATGCTGGCGTTGGGTTTTTCATATATGGCTTTAATTATGTTGTGGATTTTTCCATCTATGCCTACCTTGGTTAGGGTTTTTAGTAGGAAGTGGTGTTGGATTTTGTCGAAAGCTTTTTCTGCATCTATTGATACTATCATGTGATTCTTGTTTTTCAGTTTTTGGATGTAGTGTATCACATTTATGGATTTGCGAATGTTGAACCATCCCTGCATTCCGGGGATGAATCCTACTTGATCTGGATGAACGATCTGTCTGATGTGTTTTTGAATTCTGTTGGCTAGGATTTTGTTGAGAATCTTAGCATCAGTGTTCATCAAAGAGATAGGTCTGTAGTTTTCCTTCTCTGTTAGTTCTCTGTCTGGTTTTGGGATTAAGGTAATGTTGGCTTCATAGAATGAGTTTGGAAGGGTTGCCTCTTTTTCTATTGTTTTGAAGAGTTTGTAGAGGATTGGGGTCAGTTCTGTTCGGAATGTTTTGTAGAATTCTGGAGTGAAGCCGTCTGGGCCTGGGCTTTTCTTTGTTGGGAGGTCTTTAATCACTGATTCAATCTCTACTTCAGTTATGGGTTTGTTCAGGTCGTTTGTTGCCTCTGGGCTAAGTTTTGGCAGGTGGTAGAAGTCTAAGAACTTTTCCATTTCTTGGTGATCTTCTGATTTGTTGGAGTACAGTGCTTTGTAGTAATTTCTAATTATGGCCTTAATGGATGCGGTGTCTGTTGTTATGTTGCCTTTTTCATCTTTGATGCTGTTAATTCTTGCCTTCTCTTGTTTTTTCTTTGTCAGTTGGGCCAGTGGGGTGTCTATCTTGTTTATCTTCTCAAAAAACCAGCTTTTTGATTCATTGATTTTGTGTATGGTTTTTTTTAATTTCTATCTGGTTGATTTCCTCCCTTGTTTTGATGATTTCTTGTTTCCTATTGTGTGTGGGGCTCTTCTGCTGTTGTTTTTCCAATTCCTGGAGGTGTGTGTTTAGTTCCTGTATTTGGTGCCTCTCTTGGGCCTTGACATGAGCTCCAATTGCGATGAGTTTACCCCGTAGCACTGCTTTGGCAGTGTCCCACAAATTTTGGAATGTTGTGTCAGAGTTTTCATTGGTTTCCATAAATTTTTTGATCTCATCTTTAATTTCTTCTCTGATCCATTGTTCGTTGAATAGCATATTGTTCAGCCTCCAAGAGTTTCTGTATTTCCTGGGACATTTTGAATTGCTGATTTCCAGCTTCATTCCGTGGTGGTCTGAGAGGGTACATGGTATGATTCCTATCTTTTTGAAGTTATTTAGGTTTGCTTTGTGTCCTATCATGTGGTCAATCCTGGAGAAGGTGCCATGCACTGCTGAAAAAAATGTGTAATCTGTGGCCTTAGGGTAAAAAATTCTATAAATGTCAACCAAGTCCAGTTGTTCTATCGTTTGTATGAGCTCTGTTGTTTCTTTGTTGAGTTTTTGTTTTGTTGATCTGTCTATTGTTGTTAGTGGGGTGTTAAGATCACCCACTATTATTGTGTGCATATCTATGTCTCCCCTTAAGTCCGTGAGTAATTGCTTCACGTAGCTAGGTGCGTTTGAATTTGGTGCATATATGTTCACAATGGTAATTACTTCCTGATGGATCAGTCCCTTCACCAATATATAATGTCCTTCCCTGTCCTTTTTGATGTGTGTCAGATTGAAGTCCACATCATCTGAAATTAAGATAGCTACCCCAGCCTTTTTTTCTCGTCCATTGGCATGAAATATCTGTTTGCAACCTTTCACTTTCAGCTTCTTCGAATCTCTTCTGGTTAGATGTGTCTCTTGTAGGCAACAGATAGTTGGGTGCTGTTTGATAATCCATTCTGTTAATCTATGCCTTTTGATTGGTGAGTTCAGGCCATTTGTGTTAAGAGTTAAAATTGAGAGGTTGTGATTTTGCCCTGCCATACTTGTTTTTGTGGGTGTTGATATCTGTGTAATTGCCCTTCCTTGTGTGGACTTTAGTGGGGAGATCTTCCTGTTTGCCATCTTTGCTTATGATTCACCTCCTTTTTTTCTGGATTTAGTGCATTTCTAAGGAGATTTTGTAGAGCTGGTTTTGTGCTGGCATATTCTTCTAATTTCTCTTTGCTGTGAAAGTATTTGATTTCGTTCTCAAATACGAATGAGATCTTTGCTGGGTACAATATTCTTGGTTGACAGTTGTTCTGATTCAGGATTTGGAAGATCTTTGTCCATTCTCTTCTTGCTTGTAAAGTCTCTTCAGAGAAGTCAACAGTGATCCTGATTGGTTTTCCCCGGTATGTGATCTTTTCTCTGCTTCGTACTTGTCTCAGGATTCTTTCTTTGTCTTCATTGGAGTGGAACTTGAGCACCATATGTCTGGGTGAAGATCGCTTTGGGTCATATCTGCTGGGAGTCCTCTGACCGTCCTGGATTTGGGCTGGATTCATGTTCCAAGTGTTTTGGAAGTTTTCCTGTATAATTTCGTCGAGCACCATTTGCATTCCTGACTCTTTTTCCGCTCCTTCAGGAAGGCCAATAATCCTAATATTCGATTTTCTGAGGTTGTCTTTCATTTCTTGTATGGTCTTATTGGCTTTGTTCAGACTTGTCTCCAGCTGTTTAATGAACTGGGTATGTTCGTTTTGTGTGTCTTCCGTTTCAGAGATCCTCTCTTCTGCTGTATTTGTTCTGTTGGTTAGGCTCTCAATTTTGTGCTCTAAGTCAAGGATTTTACTTTTCGTTTGTTGTATTTCTGAGGCTATGTGGTTCTTGAATTCCTTGAAGTCCTCCCAATTCTTCTCATTGTCTCTGACATATTTTAACATTATTTTTTTGAATTCCTTGTCTGGTAGATCTTCTATGTCTTCATCTCACATCTCCGAAATAGACATTGGCTTTTGATCCTTTATTGGTAGGGTGTTGGCTCTCTCATGTGGATCATTACCTTTTCTGGTATTTCTTCCCATTGTGTTAGTGTTTCTTTTTTGAGAGACCTAGGCACCAGTGTGCTGAGGGGTCTCCAAGCACTATCCTGTAGAGATCGGAGTCTGCAGGCGTGGAGTAGCAGGGTGTGGGAATTTTCAAGGCACTTTTGGTGCGTCTCCAGAATACTGGACCTCAGGGCGCCACTTCCAGGGCCCAGCGGATTCAAAGCGCACTCTCAGCTCGTCCCCTACAGGTATGCTACCACAGGGCGTGGGGGAGTGAAGGCACTCTCTGTGCGCGCCCCCTGTGCGCGGGATCACAGGGCTCAGAGGATTCTAGGTGCTTTCTCGGTGTGTCCCCAGTGCCAGGGACTGCAGGGCGTGGAGGTTCCAGGTGCTCTCTGGGAACGCCTCCTGCACGCGGGTCTGCAGTGCTCTCCTGGTTCGTCTCCCAAGGTCGGGACTATAGGGCGTGGGGTGTTCCAGGTGCTCTCTGGAAGCGCCTCCTGCGCAGGCCCGCCCACCCCAGCGCTTGCAGGGGACTGACTGCCCCAGCGCTAGCACGGGACTGCCCAGCCCAGAGGCGTGCTTGGGTTCCTGTGGGATAGCACCGCCCAGCTGAGTGCCAGACCACAAAGGCACGGGGGAGTATTCAGTGTGCCTTTTGCCTTTCTCCCAGACACAGTTTTGGCAGTTTCAAGGCACTCTCCCGGTGTCTCTAGACGCTGGAGTCTCGGGGGGGAGGGGCGGGGAGACGAGCACCAATTGTATTCAGGCTCTGTGCATGCTCCTGGGGGGCCAACTCCCGAAGCCTCCAACCCACCACTGTCCCCACCCAACTCACTCAAACCTCAGGTTCTTGCAGTCTGCCTCTTCCTCTGGTTGGAACCCTCGCCGCGGGTGCGTCTCCCGGCTACTGCGTCCGTTGCTGGTCCCGGCGGGTGCAGGCGGCTGGAACCTGGAGGCTGCGGCGGTCCCGGCGGGGCTTGGCGACCAGGGTGGGCGGATGCCAGTGGGTCCCGGTGAGGTCCTGGTGTCCTCAGCGGGCGCAGGTCCTGGCAGGTCCTGGTGACCAGGGTGAGCAGATGCCAGCAGGTCCCAATCACCGCCAGTCCTCATGGCCACAGCGTCTGCGGGTTGGTCTGCGGCTTTTAGCGTCTGCACTCAAAGGTGACTCAGCAGGTCAGGAGCGGAAAGTCGTCTTCCCTGCCCTTCGTTTTGTTTTTCCCTGGTTGCTCTTCCGAGTTGTGTGGATTTTTTTGGTTCCACACTGTCCAGGGAACTTCACGTTCTTCTCCCTGTAGTTCTATGCTGCTCCACTTATGCTTTTGTCGCGTTCTAGCCCTCTCTGTCTGTGAGCTCTCTCACAGTCTTCCTCCTATGTTGGCCATCTTGTGAGTCTCCCATGATTTATTCTTAAAAGAGGAGTTTTCTTCCTTCCGAGCTTCTGGATCCTTGTTACAACAACAAGGATCTTTGAGTAAATCACCAACACCAAATTACATTAATTGCGTATTATTCTCTGGCTCCCCAAGTTCCTTTCTAATAAACCTGGAGGCATTGTGATGAGTAAGTATTGAGAAAGACTTGCAGCCCTCTGGGTTGGTGTTTTACTATTTGTGATATTCTTTTCTGCATCAGTGCCAGTGGGAAATCTGTCTTTTCACTTTTAATAAGGAGTTTGCCTAGAATTATCAGTAACTAAAATCATACACTAAGTTAGTCAATGTTTTTTTGATATTAATAATGACTTACATCTGTTCTTGAAGCCTTTGTGTGGGCTAATTTCCAGTAGATTTCATAGGAATGAGAGAATGTGTGTATGCCTTTGAGCTGGAAGTCATTTTGACTGGGTTGGTAAAGATATCAGTGTACAAATACTGTACAATTTAAACACAGGAGCTCTTGTCAAACCAGAAAAAAAATTTTAAAGAAAGAATATTGAAGTATCCCTCTCGTGATGGAGTGTAGAAACTACTTGAAATTTTTAAATATCACTGAAGATACAATCTGATTGCTTGTCTTAAGTCAAAAAACTTAAAAATAGGATCGCAAGAGTTTATGGAATAAAAAGCAGCTCTTCTAAAAGCTGGATGAGGTAAGTGTGGTTGACTTGAAAGCATCAATGAATTTTGTCAACACTACTTAGTGTTTCAAAATTAAGAGGGAACATTTCCAAGTGAAAGACAAATTTGGAGTTGTATTGAGTCCAAGACAGTTTTAAGCACTGCAATAGTTCAATGACTTTTAAGGTTTTCTATGACTAGAACAGTCATCTAGTTTCTTCTGTGTGCATTTGTGTTGTCCATCCAGTGTGGAGAGTTTCTAAACAGCGGTCCATCAATATACAGCAACTTTTATACCTTATGGAAAATAAATTGCCTGGCCCTGGCTGCAAGGGGCCAAACACCCTTCCTCACCCTTATGCAGCCCTTTCTAGTTGTTCATTGAGTATCTACTCCTCTTACCTCCTGAAGACACTTGAGAGTGTAGTTGTTCTTTCCTTCTGTCCTACAGTACAACAGTATGTCAAAATGTTTGGGGCTGGTGCGGTAGCATAGTAGGCAAAGGCTCTGCCTGTGGTACCAGCATTCCATATGGGCACTGGTTTGAATTCCTGTTGCTCCATTTCCAGTCCAGCTCCTTGTTGGTAGCCTGGGAAAGCAGTAGAGGATGGCCCTCGTCCTTGGATCCCTGCACCTACGTGGGAGATGCAGAGGTGGTTTGAGGCTCCTGGCTCCTGGCTTTGGATAGGCTCTGCTCTGACCACAGCAGGCATTTGGAGAGCGACCTAGAGGATGAAATATCTCTCCTTGCCTCTCCTCCTTTCTGTATTTTGTCAATCAAGTTAAACAATTTTTTTAACATTTGTGGAAAAAATAAATTGGTAAATTCACTTTGGTACACAAAATTTAAATTGTTTTTTTTAATAATACATATGATAAACATTTTGAAGCTCCTCCATGTGCATGAGCTAAAATATGTCTTTGCATTTATTTTTTTATGAACTTTCTGAAGTGCTCTCTTACCCTGAGCCTATGTGGTATACAACTTACCAATGCCATAATCATAGGCTTTCTCATTTCCCACTATTTCTATGATTTTTTGGAGGGCAGAAATTACATCTTGTCAGTGTCTTGCTTGTTCAATGAGTATTTGTTGAAGATGCACTGGACACCAGGCACTGTGAGTACAAAAGATTGCAGGGCAGCTCTTTAGTTGCTCACAGATTTACCAAAAAGCAGACAGCAATTTTGTGTCTTTTTTTTTTTTTTTTTTTGATACAGGGGTTTGGACACTTCATTACTTGATTAATTTGGGTTCTGGAGGAAGTTGGACAAATGGTCCAGAATTGCAGAGACTGAGACAATTTTTTCACTGAAAAGGGAGAAGTAATGAAGGAGATTCTCAATAAGTGTTTTTGAGTGAATGGGTAAGTAGACACATACAATGGGGTTTCACTTTAATCCAAGATCATTAAGACTAGGTTTGCTCATGTGAATGTGGCATAAGACAGTGAAAATGGGCCCGGCAGCATGGCCTAGCTGCTAAAGTCCTCGCCTTGAACACACCAGGATCTCATATGGGCGCCGGTTCTAGTCCAGGCAGCTCCACTTCCCATCCAGCTCCCTGCTTGTGGCCTGGGAAAGCAGTCAAGGACGGCCCAATGCTTTGGGACCCTGCACCTATGTGGGAGACCTGGAAGAGGTTCCTGGTTCCTGGCTTCGGATCGGCGCGCACTGGCCCGTTGCGGCTCACTTGGGGAGTGAATCATCGGATGGAAGATCTTCCTCTCTGTCTCTCCTCCTCTGTGTATATCTGACTTTCCAATAATAATAATAAATCTTTTTTTAAAAAAAGACAGTGAAAGTGAAAACATCATTCTGCTCTTCAAGGTGCTGGGATGGTAACATCCCCAGTTTCTTCACTTCCTGAGGAAGCCAGAACTTGAGAGAGGAAGAGTGGAATTTGTTTACGCACAAAGAACCCCAGGTTAGGAGTCAGAAAACGTTGAATTCTAGTCACTTTCTGAAATTTACTGATCACATTATCACATCAGACAAATTGTATAACTGTTCATTCAGTTTCTTTGTCAAAAATGTGGTATTAGCTTCTTGGTTATACAGTTTTTTTTTCTTAGTTACATATGTAGAGAAAATAGCACTCAGGATTGAGATGTGGGCTAAAGAAAGAATTTTGAGAAAGTAGTTTATCTGTATGTAAATCTTTAACTCAAATGTAAAACTCTTATTGAGTTGAAACAACATGAATATTATAAAGCATAGTACAGGTGAAAGGCCCCAGTAATACAAACTCCGGACAACTTAAGTATGTGAGTTACCTCTGGGATATGCCTGTGGAGCTGTCTAATCTTATCTATCAAATATACCTGTATGGCTTGCCTCTAGGGTAATGTTTGCCAGGTTCTTTCTTGGCTACTCACATGCTGAGAGTTTGACCTGATATGCATAGAATGCCTGAAGGGAGAGGGCTATTTGAATTACAAATTTACTACTTTTGGAAGACTAGGACATATGAAATTGAAAGAGTCGTATAAATTGCCTTCAGAAATTATAAGGCAAAAATTAACTGTGCCTCAAAAATTCACACCTGCATTTATGAATGCGACCTCTATCTCTTCATTATTTAATGACGATTCAGGCAGTTTCCTCCGCAGAGCTGCTGGTTTATCTATACAGAGAAAAGGAAACTGAAGTATATCTATTTAATGTAGATCTGCTATTTTTTAGCTCAGCTTCAGGATTCCTGTCAGGTCCTCTCATTAAATTCTGTCCATGCAATTAATGTCTGATGACTTTTAGATCAGATTATGCGGAACTACTTGTTTTCCTGGGTGGTGTAATGGGTAAACTAACCAACTACTAATACCTGCACTCTACTTCTAACTTTGTTAAGGTTAGCAACGTAGTTTGTGTTCTTCACCTTGATCTAAAAGCATTTCTTAGGCCAAATTTAACCAAACACAGGTCAGGGATTGTGTCATGCAAACTCATTTCCTTGTGAATTGTGTAATTCAAAATGATTTAAGTTATTTGTTTTGCCCCTTCCGTTTCATTATCATTTCCAGAAGGAAAAAAAAAATTTCACTGCCCTTAAGCTATGCAAGATTATTCTCATCAGAGGTTTTGGTTCTTAATTTGGCTTTTCTATTACCATGATATGTACTTTGGCTGTGATGAATCAATCATATAAACAGTAGACATAACAGGAGGAAAAGCAAAAGATTGGTAAAGTACAAATGAAAGTACAGAAAAGGGAATGAGGTGTGAATGGGCCTTAACCTGCAGGTAGTGTGCATAAATGATTCTGTACTACATTATTCCTGTTGAAGTCCAACAGGTATGTGAGAGTTCTCTTAGAGGCATGGGTCAAGGAGAACACCTGTAATCCCTTGTATCCAATGTCTTAGTCTGTAAATGCTTGGAAATAGCTTAAATATTTGGTCCATAAAATGAAATTCTTACAAATTATGGCTCATGAAATCCACATCCAAGATCATATGATGAGAAAGCCTAAAAAAGTTTTTTTTTAATTGGAGGTTTATGTTTTCTTTGTCTCATTGCTAATTACCACATGTGTAAAGTGATCTAACTCTGAAATTTTTTAAAGGGAGGTGTTGTTTTAGACAAAATATAATTCCAGACTGAAAAAAAGACAGAGGGCCTTTGTTTTGGTAATGCAGCATTTGCTGACATTCCAAAATCACCAACACATTTAAGTAACTAGCTGCTATTAAGAAAATGATTTTGGGTCAACAATGCTAGGCACAAAAATAAGAATGAAGGGTATGAAAAGAGTGATTACTAGAAATTTTACTGTTTTGCTGCAAAGGACATACACAGAGAATACGATTGTAAGCTTTCTGAGGTCATCTTTGTGTTGACCTTAATACTTCAGGGTGCTTTGTTTGGAATAACGCACTCAATGGATGAGATAATGCATACTTGCTATGTCACAATTTACTCTCATAGCAGTGGCACAAAGCATAAAAGGACAGTCTCATTGTAAATAAATGTGTTCTTTCTTGAGACTTTATTGAACTTCCAACAGTATCAGATAGGAAACAATGGAAGAAAGCTATGGAATGTTGGCATCCAAGAAGGCTTGCTAGGTGTAAGGTATAGAAATCTTTATACTCATGTGGGAGGACACACAATAGAGTTAGAGATGTTCCAGCTGTTGATAATAGCCCATGTTTTGCAAAAAAGTACATAAACAAACAAAAGAATAAAACTCAGGGACGAGAAACAGTGGGGGAGGAGTCATTTGGTAAGAATTATTAATATAAGTAACTATATTTTGGGTGGTCTTTTATTGAATTCTGTATATAACACTTGCAATGAAAACACATTAAATACATGGAAAAATTTTATGAAATGCATCATGTAATCAAAAGTCGTAAGTATATACTGACATTTACTTAACAGAAGGCCCAAAATGATTGATGAGAACATCAGAGAACATGGTGTATGTAGGAGCTTATTTTAACTTTACATTGATATATGACAAATTAACAAAATTCAGTGTTAAAATATGATGAATGTAGAAAAAATATAAAATCTATGTTTTATTCTATATATTATTCAGAATTTTATTATTATCTAGGAACAATTATTATTTCACACCTTACAAAATAAAACTTATCTGATAAGGAGAATTAAACTTAAGGTTATAAAAATTTAAATTCCAATACAATAAGCATATGTTCCATTTGAATATTCACAGTAACACTGCATTGCTAATCAGTAAAAGTACAGAATGTATCACAGACTGTTGACTTCCAAGGGAAAGCAGCAATAGTGTCTAACTGTTGTTTGAGAAAAGAATAAAAATGTTATCAGTCATGGATTAATACATGAACGTTCAACATATTCCAACTGAGCAATCATCAAATTTTAATTTAATCTGGAAAACTTCTTAAGTGGATTTTTAAGTATGTGAAAAACTTTACAAATATTTAAACTGCAGCTAAATGTTAACAAAACTGTTACAACATTTGATAACCCATTTTTCTGAATTGTTACAGAAAATAATTAATGTTTCAAAAATAAAGGCATTTTCCTCCCCACTCCCTACCCTGTGCTACCCCATCACAGAACTTGTGCGATGAAAAATAATACGCTGAGAGCAGTCACTGTGGTGAGCGTGATTTTTTCTTCTTCTGATTCTCTGGTTCTGAATAACTGTGGTTACTTGGGTTGATTGTTGCTTCTTCCACCCTTTCAGAAATCATCCATCATAATGGATTTTAAAGAAAGAAAAAGATTAGTGAAGGAGATAATTTTTCAATCTAGCATTTTGTTATCTTTTGTATTCAGTATCTGTGATTAGGGTGTGTGGACTTGACATGTTTTAGGTGGAAAGTAGATGGCTTTCTATGGAAGCACTGCAGTAACCAAATATCCAAAAAGGTCTGACAGAATAGCAGTAAAACTTGAAAAATTTGCAATTTCCTTATATGTCTTTCAGAATTTAAACTCTGCCAAAGCCTTAAATATAATGGTAACAATAGGATAAAAACAGTAACACAGTGAACATGAGTTTTAGCTATTTGGCCAAATGTTCTTGGACAAATCGTCTGCTCTTTCCAAGTTTTGGTTGTTTAATCTCTAAACTTCAGATAGTATCAGTACTTCACAGGATGCTTCAGAATTACATAAAAATGAATGATACTGGCAAAGATATGTTATAAACGTTAGACTTCCTATGAAAAATTGAGGTGACATGTTTGTTATTGTGACATCTGCTTAATTACCATTTCTATAAGATTTCAAGAATGGATTCCTATAACATTTAGTATATTACACAGAAACACTACACACAGTGCTTTCCCTTGTATATACATATAGGAGCTTTTGAAACACAAATCATACCATTTCATGGGATAGTTTCAAAAACGGTTTATACAGTGTTCTTGAAATAAACAAAAAGAAGATACTCTTATTTGGTTTAGAGTCATACAGTTTCATGGCATGTAAGGAAAACACTTCGACAGTTTTAAGTAAATTTAACCTCCCCCCAACCGCAATCCCAGTATTAAGAGATCACACCACAGAAACAATTTACCAGAAGAAATACTGCTACAGTTTGTTTAGTATTATCAGTTCACAAATTGTAAGATACAATATTAACACAATGCACTAGAATCACCATTTAGCAAATTTCATCACTTTTTAAAAGAACAGATAAAGTCACTTCTCACAATGATCACTAACATGAATACGTGAGACTCAATTACATATACAATGAAAATTCAGATTCACAAAGCCAAAATTATCAGATTGAATGTGCTAAGTAATTGCTCCACTAGTCAAAATATACATTTCCTATTATGATAGAGGTCTTTAAAAACTGCCCCCTTTTCTGAATGGAAGGGATACAAGACTAAACCTCTGGACAAATAATCTGAGAATGGCAGAATATGTCTGTATTATTCAAATGGCCTCCAATTATCTTAACAGTTTCTCTAATGTCCAAGATTTAGCACTTTTCTAACCTAATTTCTTTCTATCATAAAACCAGCAGTAATAATATACTGATTTTTCTAAGGGGTACAGTGATTTCCTACCTACGTGTGCAAAAGTTATAACCCTTCTTGTCCTAATTGTCCACCAATGCCAAACAGAAGTGTTTGGATTGTCCCTGAATTTTATTTCTCACTCCTGAGCAAAATTAATTAAAATATGGCTCTGTCATGCCTCCTGCGTATTAAGAAAACTAATAAAATTTTGTGAATATTGTTTAAAGGTAAGTTCATTGCTTCTGAGACCAAAAGGGCATTACCATTTTTGGCGGGGGGGGCGCCAAAACTATCTAACAGTTCATTGGTAAGCACAATATATTTGATTCTAATTTGCTAAAATATTTAAAGAGAAGACTGATGGGAACATTCTGTTTAGGTAATTAACTCAGCATGTAAACACGAAATGACAAAGGATGGTGAAAATGAAAAGTTTAACTTTTTAATGTCCTGCTGAGGTCAGTTAGCAACATGAGAAATAAAAACATTTGGATTTGCAATCTGTTCAGTCATTTGGGTAGAAATATGTGGTACCTTAAAGACCAAAAAGGAACAACAAGTACACATATTTAAGGGGGCTTCAAGAAGTTCATGGAAAATCCCTTTAATGTTTAGTTCCATTTTTTTCATGAATTTTTTGAAGCCTGTTCATATGTTAACAATATGAAAATGTTATGAAATTTTTAAAGATGAAAATATACAGATTATTAAATTTAAAGTGATTTTATGGATAAGGAAATTGAGGCTCAAAAAAGCAAAATGGAACTTCCTAGGGCACATGAGAATTACTAGCAGAAACAGAACTGCAGCAGACACCTGCCTGAGCTCCAGCCGACAGCTTCTTACGGAAAAGAGTCAAGAGACCATAAGGCACTCCATTGCTCCAGTATTCTTCCACTGTCCCCTATTCCCAGGTTCCTAAATGTTGAGTGTGCAATAAAGCTCTTGGTACCATTTTACCATTTCATGCACAATTTTCAAATTACCTTAAATACTTCACAAATATCCTCTCCTACTTTCTAGCTGTTTTATTCATCTGTTTGCGTTCTACTGAGTGATTTTCTACTTTTTCATGATCCCATTATAAATCAGTAAAACTTCTTAAAATAAAAAGAACCCTATTTCCTCTTCTTATGATCAATTTGAAGAATGATATATTTATGACACTATGGCACTTTCAAGGCTTAAAAGCTTATTTCATTTTATCTCTCCCTTTAGAAATGCATAAGAAAATCTGAGTACTTAAATATTCTTCAAAGCATTTTTCAAGTAATGTGTATAATGAGGAAGGATCTGGGGACTGGAAAAGGGCTCAGGAATTTATTGAATGATTGAACCCATTATGCAATCCAAGAAAATGAACACTAGAAATGGTAACTGAAATATCAAGGTCCCCCAGTTAGAAAGTAGGTAAGAACCATGATCTCCTGTTAACTAGACCAATACTGTTATCACCACCCAACCTGTGAACCATATGTGGTATGACAGGTGAGTCATCCAAACCATTCTGTGCTTTCATCACCAAAGTCCAGGTTTGGCTTTATTTCAAACTAACCTATAATAATGTAGATATGACATACAAGTACATTAGACCGTTCAATGTTGTGCCACTGGTGCTTTATGAAGGCAGTTTTTGGTTCAATTTTTATAAAACCTATTGATCCTTAAAAAAAAAACCAGACACACCTGAATGTCTGAGATGTCTTATACACAGTTGGTGGGTGTATTCCAATCGTCTAGTAGCTGATGGGGATTGCTTACTGCTGGCTAGGCTTTGTCTATTAGCATGAGGGTTAAGTCGGTTCTCAGGGCCAATGTCTCTACTAAGTGGTCTAACAACAAAAACAAGCTGGTGGCTATTCTTGTTCGAATCATAAATCATCTGGATTAGACGTTTTCATATAGCTCCAACCTGAGATAGTTGCCATCCTTTCATTTCACCTTTGCCAATTATGATGCAGATCAAAGCTTTGAACATCAAGAAATCTCTAGAAGACTGTGAACACTTTATTGTGGAGATTGCCTCAAAGAAAGTAACCCAGATTGTCCCATCCGTTTGTTTTGCTGCTAGTTATAAAATTGTTTTAGTTACTGATTCTTATATATTACCAATTAGATTTATCACCTATATATATTCTTTCTATTGGGCTTCAAAAAGTTCACAAAGTGTTGGCTTTGCTACTGAGATATTTTATAGTGATTAAAATTCTGCAAGTCCTGTTACAACATGTTATTACTATATATTTAAATAATAGGATATTGATTATTTGTGTATTTGTACTTTGTAAAGTGTACTTTGAAATGAGAAGTTTTCCATATACTAAATGTTCACAGTCTGACTTCTCATAAGGCGTATGAAATAATATACAAATAGCTACCATTCTGCTGAAATATCACAGTAAGTACATTAATAATGGCACAAAAGTGAAATGTCCTCAAGTGAGACATCATCTTCATGACCTACTAAATATCTTTTCCAAATAAAACTTTAATTGAAAAAAGAGTACCATTTCTAAAAGAATATACTAATAGAAAACAAGTCAAGGAAAATTTATGTAAGTAATTGTACAGGAAAAGTTATAAACATTAAATGAACTATTACATATATCTCTAAGAACGTGCTTGGTCTTGCCACAACCAACATCCAACGAAAATAAAATTGAATGGTTAAATATGATCTTTTGGAAAGTACAGATGTTAAAATTTAGTTAAAATAGACAACATAAGCATACTAATGCATTTCTGTAACATGAACTCAGCTAGCATCTGCCTATAAGATTATCTATCATTTTGAGTTAAAAATAAAGGAATGTTTAATCAAGCAAGGCACATTTCTTTTAGGCATGTCTGTCCTCAATACCATTCATCTGGGCACAGTGTAGACTTCCCTTAGTTATTTGTAAATAGGCTAACTGCTGCATGAGAGCCTTTGGTACAACACACAACCTTCACAAAGCTGCACACAACCCCAAACACAGAATGTATCTCATGCTTAAATACAGTCCAGTAACTGAAAAAAAAATCAATAGTTGTGATTGTGAGACACATTTAGGTTTCCCTTGTTTGCAGCACTGATTATAGTTTTTGGATGATAAAATTCCATCAAAATGTTAAAGATTGAAACAACACCTTAATCTTCTTAACATTCTTCTTTATCTTTGATTCATATCCTTTATACTGTACACAGTACAAAGGGAATCCTCCAGTTTCAAAACTGTTTCCTTTGCAGGAAGTATTTGTTAGAGACATACTATTTAATGTCAACTGAAATAAAAATATGACCTGGCAGACAGATCACCACCTGTCAGTGGTACAACTGCTACTGTGATCTTGATCCAGACAGTTGAAAACTCAGCACCCTACTGATCACTGAAGCTCTACAGTTCTTGATGTGGGGCTCCTCAGGGATCTGGCAGAAGAAGCACAATAATTTATATTATTTTTAGTTATTCAAAAAACATTGTCTTCATTGAGTTATAGTATCTACATGGCAACCTACCATTCTTCCCTCATTTTATGATCATTAGCATGAGTCCTACATTGTGTGATATTAATATTTCTGTTGTCAGGAAAATAGTAACTTATGTATGCATGTATGTATATATCTATATATGAAGTGAATGTGGCAGAATCTCAAAATCATGAAACCTTAAAATAAATTTTAAAAATCCTTCTAGAAGTCCAAAGACACAAAAGGGAAACGTCACAGTGTACCACACAAATGTGTATTACTGTTGGTAAAATACTTCTACTAGAAAAAAAGACTCAAAAGAAAATGTTCCATTCATTATATTTTTAAAACATTTTTACTGCTACTCTGAAAAGTTCAAGTATTTTTTCCTAAATGTATTAACTATATACTAATTGTTTTTAATTTCTATATAAATTTTTAAAAAGTCTTACAGTGCCTTGGAACAATAAACTTTCAAATTTGTTTCATTAATGATCTCCAAACTTAGTCCAACTAAATGCAATGGCTTGCTTTTTCAACAGGAAAACTTCTCTTGAATATGTGGATATCATTCATCATAATACAGACAGAAAACTTTCTTTTTTGTACTTCTGGCTCCCTCAGGTCAGTGGCAAATACCTAAGATGATGATGTGGAATTTGAGTGTGCTTTTGAGGGAAGGATGAATTACTTTAATCATTCATTCATTTTAATTCATGGACAAATTTGATAAGAACATAGTACCACTTTGGTCTGCAGAGGCAACAGCTGTGTCTTTTTTTTATTATTATTATTGGTTTGCCTGGGAAATCCAAAGAAAAGAGAAATTTCAGAAGGGGTATGGAGAAAATTTTTCTCTGTTCATATTAGGAGAACCATGATTTCACGCTGCAAAGGAAACTACATTTACTAAAACAGCAAAATCACAAAAATATCTGTAGTATTCATATTAATGCTTTAGTATCAGTTATCTCATTATGTGCTGTATTTTGAGAGCTGTCAGTAATCTCTCTATATACCTATGCTATTGAATTGCCTCTCATCTTCCATCTTACTCTTTAGAATTTGCTTAAATTTTATCAGTATTGTCATTCTTTAAGAATTTACTTTTGGGCCCGGCGGCGTGGCCTAGCGGCTAAAGTCCTCGCCTTGAAAGCCCCGGGATCCCATATGGGCGCCGGTTCTAATCCCGGCAGCTCCACTTCCCATCCAGCTCCCTGCTTGTGGCCTGGGAGGGCAGGAGAGGACAGCCCAAAGCTTTGGGACCCTGCACCCGCTTGGGAGACCTGGAGGAGGTTCCTGGTTCCCGGCTTCGGTTCGGCGCGCATCAGCCCGTTGCGGCTCACTTGGGGAGTGAAACATCGGACGGAAGATCTTCCTCTCTGTCTCTCCTCCTCTGTGTATATCTGGCTGTAATAAAATGAATAAATCTTTAAAAAAAAAAAAAAAAAGAATTTACTTTTAAAAAATTTGTTTAGGGCCCGGCGGCGTGGCCTAGCGGCTTAAAGTCCTCGCCTTGAACGCCCCGGGATCCCATATGGGCACCGGTTCTAATTCAGGCCGCTCCACTTTCCATCCAGCTCCCTGCTTGTGGCCTGGGAAAGCAGTTGAGGACGGCCCAATGCTTTGGGACCCTGCACCCGCGTGGGAGACCTGGAAGAGGTTCCTGGTTCCCGGCTTCGGATCGGAGCGCACCGGCCCGTTGTGGCTCACTTGGGGAGTGAATCATCGGACGGAAGACCTTCCTCTCTGTCTCTCCTCCTCTCTGTATATCTGACTTTGTAATAAACTGAATAAATCTTTAAAAAAAAATTTGTTTAAAGGTTCCCATTTCTTTTCATGAGTGAATAACCATTTGAAAAACAGCTTACTTTCGTGACCCTACTGTATATATCGATAAGGAAGTGCTTTTTGACACTAATGCTGTAACTTCAGCGATATAATTCTACAGTGGGATTCACTGGTAAAACTTGTAATGTCAGATTCAACTAGTTTCCATCGAGACCCCATGGAATTTTAGTATTTAATACTGGCTGAAACAAGTTGAGGCTCATAGCGAAGTTTCTTAGGATATCTACCAAGTAAGACATTTGGAGATATCATTTGTTTTGATTCTGCCATTCCCCTTGAGTGATTGAATCAACATACATAATTTGAGTATTGTTTATACACAATATTCAATGAGCTATTATGTGGGAAATACAGTCCCTGTGAAGTATTCCAACTTCCAGGTACCCTTGGTAATATATAATGATAATTTTTAGTCAATTAATTCAGCAACTCTATCCTAGCAACTGGACATTAATTTTGTGAAAAACTTGTTGGAGTATGTTTTATCAAATAAAGAATTCTTCAGTGAATTGGTTACAGGGAATTTTATTCATAAGAGCATGGTACGCAGTAGTGATTAAAATGAAGCATAGATGGACATCATGAATATTTAGTTTATAGGTTAAAGACAACTCAAATTAGAATGTTCTTTCCTCTTTCCCTTCAATAAATACTTACTGAATACCAACCATATCTAGGATTATGTCAAATGTTACAGAATATAGAATAAGGAACAGACAAAAATCCTTGTCCTCATAGAAAGGCAGAAAAAACAGACAATAAAAATAAATAAAACACCTAATGCTAGAGGAAAAGTTAAGAAGAGAAAGGATATAGCGAGTTTGAGACTGTACCTGTAAATAGAGTGGCCAGGAGGCATTCAATGAAAAGGCAACAATTGAAGCAGGTAATAGCCACAAAGATATTAGATGTTAGAACATTCTTAGTAGGGCTGGCATTGTAGCATAGTAGATAAACCCACCACCTGTGACTTCAGCATCCTTTAAAGGCACTGATTTCAGTTCCAGTTTCTCTGCTTCCAATCTAGTTCGCTGCTAATATACCTGTGAAGGCAGTAGAGTGCTGAAGTGCTTGGGACCTTCCTGTCATGCGGTAGAATGAATGAAGCTGATAGATTTCCAGCAAAGGGAACAGTATACACCTAAAACCCTGAGATAGAGCATACTTAGTATGTGAAGAAGAGCAAGAAGGGTCAGTGTGGGTGCAGCACAGGATCAAATGGGAGAGGAGCTGGAAATGAGGCCACTAGAAGGCTAAATTATATGGGCTCTTGTAGACCACTATAAAGCCCTTAGTTTGTACTCCATGTGAAATGGGGAATCAAATGGAACTGAACACAAAGCAGCAGCATGACCTGACAAAAAATGACTACGGCTGCCATGTTGAGAATAGACTCAAGCAGGAGAAAGGATGGAAGATGGGGGAACTAATCAGTGGGGTCCCCTAAAAAACCCACACAAAAATAATTGCTTTGATCAGATGGTAACACAACAGGGAGTAACAAGTGGTATGGTTCTGGAGACATTCTAACAGTAGTGCCATAGGACTGGCTAGTAGATTGGATAAGGATGATAAGTGAAAGAGAAGAATCAAGAATAATTCTGAGGATTATACCTTGAGCAATCAGATAATTGAAGTTGTCAGCATAAGTCACAGGGAAGGTCAGTTTTAGCCATATTAATGTTGAGATGTCCAACAGACATCCGAGTGGAATATGTAAACATACAAGTGTGTGACCTGGTATGTTTGTATATATGTGCGATAAATTGCCCGCCACACACTATCTCCTTTTCCAAATGAAATCATATATTTTAAGGAACACGTTTAAATGAAAAAAAAATCAGAATTGAAAACAAGTTTTCATAAATAACAGG
This sequence comes from Ochotona princeps, assembly GCF_030435755.1. Lineage (NCBI taxonomy): Eukaryota > Metazoa > Chordata > Mammalia > Lagomorpha > Ochotonidae > Ochotona > Ochotona princeps. Next base: position 93,920,267 of record NC_080833.1, read on the forward strand.
AGTTTAAAATAAACTATGGAAAACAAGTGGGTCAACAATGCTGACTGACATACAATGTATAGGTGCAATGCTAACTTTCATTCAGAACAGCTGGTGAGGAGCTTGAGAGAGGTTCCCAAGAGGCTCTGTGTTAGGACAGAAGGCGAGGAAGAGAGGGTATAGGCACATGAAGACAGAAAGCTTCCCTCTACTCTCCACCACACATGAAAAGGTTTAGGCCCTGGATGTGCAAAGTCAGAATTCTGTGTGAACAGATGTATCCATAACATTCCTCATATATCATGAAATATAATTTTTATTCATGTAAGTGCTTTTTTACCAACAGCCAGAATCCAAGGCTTTGCTTCTCAGAGCCAAGTTCCTATCTATAATGTTTAGATTACAACAATAATAAAATGGCTACCAAGAAAATGATGGAGCTCTTTTTTCAAATATCTTCTTTAATGCTTTTATGGTCATGGTGCAAATTTCAAAATATAGGAAAAACAATTCAGTACAAAAAAAGAAAATGAAAAAGCATGAAAATATTTCTTTCTAGAATATACGTTCTGTACAATTTGGAAGAGAAAATTGAATCATTAAGAACAAAGCAAAGGCAAACATCTGAAAAGTTTCTAATCAGTCTGAATCATTAAATTATATTTTTAAATGAATAAGAACAGCAAAGAATACTGTTATACACTATACAGCAGCAGCCATTTTTTCTAGGCAGCAGGTTAGGAATTGAGTCACAACAGTATGATTTGGACTATGCAATGGTATCCCCTTCCTCCTCCCTTCCTTCTCTGCTTTACCTCTCAGAATTTTGTTAACCACTTCTTGAATGTGTATTGAAAAACCAAGTGATTTCATTAATCAACACCAAACTGTCACAATAAAATACAAAAAATTAGTCATATAAAACCAGTAATTATCCATCTTATCCTCAAATATAATCCCTAAACATCTTTTATCCCATCTTATGTTCTTACCTCTATCTCACAGTGTTTCCATAAGTCTTCAACTGGGGGTCCTGTGTGCTTCTTTGCATGTATCAGTGGGAGGGGTAATTACTTCTATTCACAGCTGAGAGGTGGGAAGGACTTGGAGCTGCTGTAGAAAATGTTGACATTTTTATGTATAAAAGCCAACAAATTACAGTTATGGTCTTTACAGAAGTAGATTACTAATGTACATTGTATGTACATAATCATATACTGACAGCAAGGCATTGGATAGATTAAATGATAGAGGTAAATAAATATCATGTAAACAAATCATAACTTTAAATTTCTTCAAATTGTAAATTTAAAGCTGCAAACTTGAAATTTTATTTCAAAGTTTAGAAATAGCTGATATAATGCTTACATATAATTAAGTCCTCATGGTTGGTGGAAATTTAATGTGGCACATTATCAGTTTAAAGCATAGTAATTAACAACAATGTTAATTACTATGCTTTTGTCTGGATTTATCTACTGTAGGGAATATACATTTTTGCCAGCACATTAAAGGATATATACTAATTTATCCATATTTCCCCACTTGAATCTCTTGCTATGAACAGCTCTATGTACTCCTTTTCAACACCCAAGACACTGCAACTGGGCTCAAGAGTGAAGTCCTCAAATTGGCAAAGTTAACTGGCATGGCAGATGAGAATTCATTAGCATTTGCTGCAGGCCAATTTATTTCATTTCATACCATAAATGATTTAAGACTTTAGAGAGGTGCTTCAGACATAGGACCAGATTTTAATGTTTTTTGAGTATAGATGCTTTTAAAGATCTATGCAGTTTTGGGGTAAAGAAATAACATTCCACAATTCAAGGAACTGACAATGTCATTCTGCTTTCAATTCCACTGATCTAAGTGACCTGCCTTCCTAATTGGAGTCAAAACATTTATACTACTTTCTGGCATTGTTATCAGCAACCTAACCAAAGTATCAGAAGATGAAAAAATTTCAACTATATTCTCATCTAATGTTGACCAGAGTATGTAAAAACAGGAAATAATCTTAAAACTGAAAAATATTGTCTTAGCAGGTATTACAATGACTGATTGCATTTCCTGAGATACAGATAAGTCAATCATAGAAGCAAGAGATCTTTTGTTATTAGAAAAGCCAATCTCCAAGCATACATGTATGCTTGGTAAATACTCCAATGAAAGAATCTCAACTGAATTTGAACTATGGAAATGCAATAAGGTGGAGCAATCCACCGTGGGGGGAGGGTTTGGGGAGGAGTGGGGGGAATCCCAGTGCATATAAAAATGTGCCACATAATGCAATGTAATTAATAAAAAAATGTAAAAATAAATAAAAATAAAAATTAAAAAAAGAAAAGCCAATCTCTTTATCTAATTTAAATGATTTATTTTTGACCCTTCTGGTTAAAAGTATTCAATTATGGAAAAGGGGTTAATTTTAATTATGTTGAATGAGACTTCAGGAAACATGCTCTTTACATAAATTCATTAATTAGTGACATGGCAGAAATCAAACCCCCAAGTATGAATTTATTTTACATTGCCTTTCAAATTACTCAATAAAAGGAGCATAGGTCTTGGAGCTAGACTGACCTAGTTTTATATCGCTACTAGATTTATGGCTAGCTGTGAAGTCTTAGGGAAATCACTTAGCTTTGTCATTGATTTTTATTCCGAAATGAAGTTAATAACACCCACCTTGTAGCTTTGGCAAGAATCCAGGACATGGTTAACCCTTCATAAATGATAATAATCCTTATTATTATTATAAAGAGAAAAATAATAAGACATTGATTATGTGCTTCATATGCACAAAGTTTTGCAATAATTATACAATGTTTGTAATGACCACAAGATATGGTAATCTCTTAGCAAAATCTCTAATGCATGTCATGCAATTATTTTTTTCTAAGTGTTTTGTCTGTATTAACATTTAATATTCATGACAAACCCATGAAGTAATATTGATTATTCTCATTTTGTAGATAAGGAAACTGAGACAAAGAAAGATTTAGTGACTTTGTCAAGGTCAAACAGCATTTCAGGACTTAAACCCTGGCAAAACAACTGCTGAGCTTGCGTCTTCAACCACTTCACAAAATGCCTGAAAATAGCATTAGTATAAGATAATAGCCATTCCATCAGCAAATATACAAGGCACAATATTCTATGCTAGGCAATAGTATCCAAAGCTCCAATTATCAGAAAAAAATCAAGACATAACCCATAACCTTTAAGGAGCTTCCAATATGGCGGCTACAAGCTATTATACTACCTTAAAGTTATGCCTCAATAGGCATACCATTTCTCTGAATTGAAAAAAGAAAGGCTTCCTTAGAATTACTGTCATATAATAACCACAAAATTTCTAGAATAGGCATAATTTCCACATACTACGAATAAGTGTGAATAAAACTCATTGTACTTCGTTTACCTTTGATTGTTTTAAGAACATATGCAAACATTATTTTTATGTAATTGCTGTAGTGTTTCTAGCATTACTATAAAAGTGGGTCATAAGTTACCAAATGTTTGGGCAAAGGTAAATCAATGCTAAAGGAAATTTTTATTTTATCCAGCAAAAGAAGCTAGAAAAAAAGAGTTCTGTTTATATCCACATATGTAAGACTAATACTCCATGGCCAGTTGTATACAGAGTTCTTGCATTTTTTTCTTTCCCTTTCTCTTCCCCTTATAATTTCAATCATTATTTTCCACTCTCTCAAATGATGAAGTACACCAGCTCTGACTACCTAAAATACACTGTAAGCTTTGAAAAGTTACTCTCACTCTACAAGGATAGAACAGCAAGATGCTATCAAAATAAAACTTGTGGATAATGTACAATAATTTAATGTGCATAGGTTCTGCCTTTTGTCTTTTTTTAAAGGAGGAACAGACTGTTTAAAAGCCAAGAGGAATGGTAAAAGAAATAGAATATATTTTCAGTTCAGCTTGGGTGACGATTATTCTGGAAAAGAAAAGACTTTTTCCTCATCCTTTTACAATAAAGCATGGAAACAAAGGACAGTTAGCAACATGGAAATCAAATGGGAAAGGTGTGAATGATCTTTAAAAAGGCACCTGGCAGCATGCACTTGATATAAAACTATTGATTTTACACATTATCAGTCTGTGTATGAATGACATTTTCTCAGTACTCTGTACAAAAGGGGACTGCCTTCAGTCAGCACTCACCTGCTTCCAGCTGTCTTCTGGCAACCTTTGGCGTATGGCTGCAACTCGCAGGTGTTCCCCCAAGATCTGGCGGCTTCCCGTCCCTCTGTTTCACTAACTGTAATTCCCTCAGCTACAAATGTGCATGTTTTATAGACTTGAAGTTTATTTAGCTTTTCAAAGTGCTGTGATAGTTGACAGTCCTGTGGTAGGATCTATACCATTTTTTTTTTTTTAAAGAAGAAGACTGAAGGTCCCTTATAAGGTCTTGGGTACACTGATTGAATCTCTCATTTGCTTATGTACAGAACACTTTTACATTTGCTTAATTTCATTTGTTGGCTTGAAACTTCTTAGAGCAAAAAACGGTAGAGTAGCATACTTTAACATTATTGCCAGTACTAGGCATTTAATTCAAACAATGTCTTATTGTGGTTCATAGCTAATGTTCCAATGACAATATTTTCCTCCTTGATTAAGTCATTATGAGATGACATCAACGATTTTCGTAGTGAAAAAAAAAATGCATGTCACAATTCATTTCCCTTCTTTAGACTTAACTTTATTTGTGCGGTTTATTCAAACATTGTTTTTCCTTATGAAATCATGTAAGTAGGAACCATCTGGAAAGGTTACTGTGGAAACGGCAGGGGCTAGGGGGTGGGGCTAGAGAGCAAGAGATGCCATGACAACCTTTTTCGGGTTTCCCAGGAAACACAGGTTGCTATGGGAACTGCATCAGTCAGGTCCGAATTAGTAACTTCCGCTGGAAGGGGTGTCTGCCACTTTAATCTTCTTGTGATACTGCAGAAGCTTATCTCTCAAATGCATTAGGAAATTCTTTGTCTCAGCAGCACTGAAAACATCTGTTTCTAGACTTTGATAGATGTTGGCTGGGACATATGCACAGTGAAATCTGTTAATACTTTAGAAATGCTTTGTAAGTCCCAAAGAGTCAGATCAGAACGATTTGGGCATTTCCCTTTGTTCAAAGTTGTAGTGGACCCTTCAAGTTCCAGGAAGAAGGATTCAAACTGAAATTCTAGTCCAAAACCAACTAGATTTTTGGTGGGTTTAAGAGTTACTTTGGAGGGTGGGGGGCTTTTTTTTTGTTTTATCCACATACCCACAGGGCAGGCAACTGAACTATTTAATAGATAATGAATGTCTAAAAGTCCATTAAACCACAGCATCCTGTAAGCATTTGTCTGCTTTACTTAGAAAAGAGACAATCATTTTTCAATTTTGAGGTTAAGCAGTTCTTCTGTTTTTTAGTTTCATTTCCTCCCAGGATGTACTTTTAAAAAAATAGGGCGTGTACTGGAAATCAAGTGTAATGTAAGTTTGTTGCTCACAAAATTAAGAGGGAGGGAGGGAAAAAAAAGAGCTGAGAGAATGCAGCCCACTTGCAAAACAGGCACCTGTTTCAGTATGAAGCAATAGGGAGAGGGAAAATGAAGTGTGTGTCCCACTTCTTCATGTCCTTTCCTTGATGAATGGTCTGGAAATGTATAAAACAAGGGCATACACAGACCAAGGGGGCAGGTTCCACACAACAGCCCTCGTGCCAGTTTTTAAACATCGGTGAATATTTTTTTGATGTTGACACAGGAGTTGGGGTTATTGTTCGTGGTGCAAGTGGCAGTGGAATTGGCCGTTTTGAACGGGGTCTGGGGGAAAGCACTGTGATTCATCCCGCCCTCTTCAATCACCATATACTCCGACTTACTCAGGGTCGAGTTGCTCCTTGCTTTCCGGAGCTCCTCGGCTGAGGAAGAGAGGTGCTGGCAACTTCCCACATGCATGTACTGGGCTTGCTCTTCCCCTTCTGTCTCCCGGTGGTAGAAGTAATTGAAGTTGGAAACAATCACGGGGACTGGCAGCGCAATGGTCAAGACACCGGCGATGGCACAGAGAGAGCCCACAATCTTTCCCCCTATGGTCACAGGATGCATGTCACCATACCCGACTGTCGTCATGGTCACCACTGCCCACCAGAAGGCATCTGGGATACTGCTAAAGCCCGAAGTGGGGTCGTCAGCCTCAGCAAAGTAGACGGCGCTGGAGAAGAGGATGACTCCAATAAAGAGGAAGAAGATGAGCAGCCCCAGCTCACGCATGGAAGCCTTCAGCGTCTGCCCCAGGATCTGCAGCCCCTTGGAGTGGCGGGACAGCTTGAAGATGCGGAAGACCCTCACCAGGCGGATGACCCTCAGGATAGCTAGGGACATGGCCTGCTGTCCGTTGCCCTGTCGCTCGGCCAGCTCGGTGCCCAGGGTGATGAAATAGGGAATGATGGCCACGATGTCGATCAGGTTCATGATATTTCTTGAGAAGGTGGCTTTGCTGGGACAAGCGAAGAAGCGCACGAGCAGCTCGAAGGAGAACCAGATGATGCACAGGGTCTCCACCACGAAGAAGGGGTCAGAGAAGCTGGAGGCTCCCGCGGGGCTCCCCGACGTGCCGTTGCCGGCCGCCTCCAACCCGTCCTGCGACGGCGCGGCAGGATAGTCCTTCTCGTCGCGGAACTCGGGCAGTGTCTCCAGGCAGAAGATGACGATGGAGATGAGGATGACGAGCACGGACACGATGGCGATGCCCCGGGCCGGCCCGGAGCTCTCGGGGTACTCGAAGAGCAGCCACACCTGGCGCTGGAAGTCGCGGCGGGGCAGGGGCCGCTCTTCCTCCCGCAGGAAGCCCTCGTCCTCGCGGAACTTCTCCATGGCCTCCTCGCCCAGCTGGTAGAAGCGGATCTCCTCGGAGAAGATGTCGATGGGCACGTTGACCGGCCGGCGGATGCGACCTCCGGACTGATAGTAGTAGAGGATGGCGTCGAAGCTGGGTCGGTTGCGGTCGAAGAAGTACTCGTTGCGGAGCGGGTCGAAGTACCTCATGCGCCGCTTGGGGTCGCCCAGCAGCGTCTCGGGGAACTGGCAGAGGGTCTTGAGCTGCGTCTCGAAGCGCAGCCCCGAGATGTTGATGACCACGCGTTCCCCGCAGCATTCCTGCTCGCCAGCGGCCGGCAGCGGCTCGTAGCGGTCACAGCCGCCGCCGCCGCCGCCACCCTGAGGCGGGTCCCCTCCGCCGTCGGCCACCTCGGGCTCCAGCAGGTGGTCCCCGGGCACCACGGTCATGTCGGGAGGCAGCTCCGGGTCTGCGGCGGGCTCGGCGTAGCCGGGGTTCACCAGCGTGTGGGCGCCGCAGCCGCTGCTCGCGGGGTCCTGGGGCGGGTGGGTGCGGTGGCGGGCGGAGGGCTGCGGCGGCGAGGGCAGGAGGCTGAGGTGCTCGTCCATGCGGCGGGGAACAGGCGGCGGGCGCTCCTCCTCGCGCTCCCCGCCCCTGGGGCCGCCTCCTCCAGGGGGCCGCCTCCTCCGGGAGCCCGCCGCCTGTTGCTGCAGCGGCCGCGAGGCTCCGTCTGGGTCTGGCGCGGCCGGAGCGGCTCCGGCACACAGACGCCTCCTCACGCCTCTCCCTCGCTCCCGCCACCCTCTCCCTCGCGGCGCGCGCGCCCGCCCTCCGCGTCCCCTCAGGATTCCCGCCCACCGCGCGGGCGCGCGCCCCCGCTCCCCGGGCGAGCCGGCGTGCTTGCCGCTGGCCGCTGTCTTCCTGACCCCTGTGTGGCACACAGACGCTGTTATTTTGCACTTCGGAGTGCCCTATCCCCCGAATCCTCTACCCAGCCGACCTAGGCCCGCTGGGTTCAGCTCGTTTCCGGTCAGCGGACCTCCGTCCCCCAACCCCTGGCTACTGGTCGCAGTTGTGGGGCTTTTGGATCTCAGAAGGTGGAGGCAGGAAGAGAGGGAGCACAACATGGGCCTCTTGGCGCCTCTCCCATCTCCCCTGACACTCATCAGAGCGATGTCCAAGGAGGGAATGGCAGGGCCAGGTGAGCATCCCAGGTAGGAGATGAGGATGGTACCAATGTGGGAGTGGAGGGCTGCTCAGATAGGGACCGGGATGTTTTCAATGATTTTATTCTTGACGGGCTAAGCAAGAACGGAGGAATGGGTGTTAATGGGCTTGGCAACCAGAGTCTGAAAGCAATTGGTCATTACAGGCATTCAAGGACTTTGATTCTGTAGCAAACACTGACCATTGGCCAAGAATCAAGAACCATTTCAGGTTGAGGTTAGCCAGGGCAGCCTGGTCTTCACAAGACCTTGAGATTGCCTGTCAATGAGAAAACAGGAGGCAAATGAAAACAGAAATGCACCATGTCCAATGCGAAAAGTTCAGCTTCCTGGGATCCACATTGTTGGCTGAGCTGACTTGTGAACCATACAGCAGTGCCTGGTTCAAGTCCAGCCTCTGCTTCTAATCCCAGCTTCCTGCTAAAGGGCACCCTGGGAGACACAGGTGATGATGACTGAAGTGTTTGGATTCCTCCCCCCATGGTGGCAAACGGGGTCTTGTCTTGTGCACACATTTGGGGAGTGACCCAGAAGATGGAAAGCCCCCACCTTTGTCACTATGCCTTTCACATACATTAAATGAATCCTAAAAAAACCAAAATGGGGGTTTGGCGCAATAGCCTAGTGACTTAAGTCCTTGTATTGAATGCGCCAGGATCCCATAGGGCTGCCAGTTTATGTCCTGGCTGCTCTACTTCCCATCCAGCTCGCTGGTTGTGGCCTGGGAAAGCAGTTGAGGACAGCCCACAGCTTTGGGACCCTGGATCCAAATAGGAGACCCAGAAGTTCTTGGCTCCTGGCTTCAGTTAGGCTCAGCTCCAGCAGTTGTGGTCACTTGGGGGAGTGAACCAGTGGATGGAAGATCTTTCTGTCTCTCTTTGTAAATCTGATGTTCCACTAAAAGTAATAAATCTAAAAAAATAAAAATAAAAAAGAAGAAACAGGAAGAGGGACTGATGTTGTGGCATAGCACACTAAATCTCTGCCTGTGGGAAGAGTCTCCCCCACCCCCTCAGGCCATTCATGTGCCAGCTGTTTCCCTTGCCATCCAGCTCCTCACTCATGACCTGGGAAAGCAGTGGAGGATTTCCCAAGTCCTTGGGACCCTGCACCCACATGGGAGACCTGGAAGAAATCCCTGGATCCTGTAAGGCCCAACTGTCTCTACTGTGGCCATTTTAGGAGTTAACCATCAGATAGGAGATCAATCTCTCTCTCTCTCTCTCTCTCTCTCTCTCTCTGTGTGTGTCTCCCCTTCTCTGTAAATGTTCCTTTCAAATAAAACATAAATCTTAAAAAAAGGCAAAAACTAATGCCAAACAAACAAACAAACAAACAAAAAACAAAGAAAATTCAACCCCTGAAATAGGTCTGTCTCTAGAGGGATGCAAATAGGGACTGCTTCCCGACTTCATATATATATGAAGTGAGGGAGAGACAGAGAACAATCTTGCATCTGCTGGTTCATGCCTTAAGTGTTCTCAAAGGCCAGAGCTGGACTGGTCTGGTCTCGGGCTGGGATCCTGGAGCTTCTCCTGGGTCTCCCACATTGATGAAGAGGCTCTTAAGAGTAGGGCCATCCTCCACTGCTTTCCAAGGCCATTATCAAGGCGCTGAATCAAAAGTGGAGCAGCTGGGACTCAAACTGGTGCCCATGTGGGATGCTGTTGTTATGGGCAGAAGAGTAGCCTGTTAAGTCACCATGCTTATTAATACTTAACATGTAAATTCTACATTCTAGTTGGTAAACTGGAGAATGTTATTCTATTGCTTGATTTGGGCTGAGAAATGACTTCTGTTTATCTCCTTTGAGCTAAAACTATTGTTTAAATTGTCGTGGTCACTTTGAACACAATTTCTGTTTCCAGAAATTTTAGCAATTCCAATATAATTTGACAACCCTAGGCTTAAATGCAGGGCAAGTGTGGCATGATGGATTAAACTGTGGATTGTGACACTGGCATCCTGCTTTGGAGTACTGGTTGTGTCGTGAATGCTCTAGTTTTAATCCAATTTCCTATTATTGTGCCCAAAAGGCAGTGGAAGATGACCTGAGAAATTGGATCATTGCCTTCCACATAGATGACCAGGATGGAATTCCTGGACCTTGGGTTTGGCCTGGCCCAGTCTGGGCTGTTACGGCTATTTAGAGGTGAACCAGCAGAAGGAAGATTTGTTCTCTTGACTTCCATTTCTCCCTGTCTTGCTGTCACTCTTCCTTTCATATGGTAAATAAGTCTTTAAAAATCATGTTCTATTATATCATTTAAGTCATTTATGAAAGAGAATATTGACAAATCCTCATAGTCTGAAGTGGGTGGACAATTAGATTTGAAGAGTGACTATTGGCCATTATTTTCCCAGTGCCACTCCCAACCACGAGACTCTTGAGGGCAAAGACTAGATCTTACCCAATTTATATTTCTATAACTGGGAAATCAGTATGTGTGGAATCAAATTCCCCCCCCAAATTTTCTGTTGTTTGTATTTATTTATTTATCTATTATATTTCTATTTGCTCTTGATGTCAAACTTTCTTTTTGAGCCCAGGCCCCTGCTGGGCTTCCTGAGACAAACAGAGCTCACTGAGCTCATGGTACAGAATAGTTCTTATGCATTCCGCAGGGTTAGTGTGTCTGGCTCTTCCAGTACAAGTACCCATGTTTTTTACTGTGCCTTCGTCTTGCACAGCAGATCAGTGTGCAACTCTGTAATTGGTAGCCGGTGAGAGATTAGCATTTGGAGTCATGTAAAATATAGTTACAAAATTCCAGAATGCTGTTTTGTGTGACCGCCCCTCATCATTTTTCATGTATTTTCTTAAGTTGATGATTCGGATAGCAGATATTTAATCATATTTAAATATAAGAACAAGAGAGATTGTTTGCTTCAAGGATAGCTCATAAAAAGGCAAAGACCCTATTTTTAAAGACCAAATGTTTCATGAACTTCTATGTCTGGTTTGGAAAGTGATTTATTTTTCATTTTGCATGAATTAGTGCTGAAATTAATATTAATCAATCACAAGGAAGTTCAGAGCAGATAATGGTCCTGTGATGGATGATCACAACTTTTTCCCTGCGGTGAATATCTCTTCTTCAGAAATGACTTTTTCCATTCTTTTCATGTATTTGCCTTGTCTGGAAGGCTCTTATTATGAGCTTCTTAGAACACCCCCTATTTTATATTTGATTCCCAAATTTAGCAATTGTTCAATTCACATTGCTAGTTAGTTGTAGAGCAGGGCCTAAAATCTTGGACCATTTCCAAATCCAGTATTTGTTCTGCTGTATCACACTGTGAAACTCTTATGTTGATCACTGTGAATACTTAATAAATGCTTGATTTCTAACAGCAGTCTATTTGCTTCTGATTGCTGACTAGTTCACTTAAATTCATATTTATTTAAGCTGAAAAATACTGCCTTCTGATGGATAGTTGGCTGTCTACAGGAAACGAGTTGGTGGGTACATTCCAGCCCTGTTGGACAGCAGAACCCATCACAACAAATCAATGTCAAAAATGGCACTTCAGTGGGAACACATATCATTTTATTTAATACCACCAGTGGAGTAGCTCAAAGTAATTTGAAAATGTCTCATTAATCCTCAAGACACCCTTGTGGGATAATAATAATATTAGCATAATGTTTAAGCTTAGTACTGCAGCAAAGCCTACAGCTTCTCTGAGCATGGGCAGGATTTCTTTCTATGTCAATATCTAATATTGCACTCTAAGTAAAACTAACAGGTTTACAAAGATAGTTTACAAAGAAGAAGCATAGATCTTGATACCTGGCCTTTCTGTTACTCTAAACACAGCCTGGGTTTCCCACTGACCGCAGTAGTACTAAAAATAGATCACCAGATGCTTACCAGATGGTAAGCAACATCTGGGATTAGCACACATGTGTTTGGGAGTGGGACCAAACAGGCCTAGAGATCTTAACCCACAGTTACAATAAATGAATGAAAAAAGAGCACCTACTTTATGCAAAGCATTGTGTAGTCACTGAGGAGGCTTGGGGAGATTTGAGAGGACAGCATATAGATCTTTTGACAGTTTTTTCTTAAATAATGTTATTAGTAACACTGTAAAAGAATAGCATCAGCAAAGCTATAAGACATTCTGTGATCATTCTGTCTGTTCTGGCTAGCTTGCACAACTTGTTATTTTTTCTAGTCCTACCAAGTTCATTCCCATCTTAGAGTCTATGTACTTATACTTCCTACCTGAAATACCCTTGCTCTAGAATCTCTGTTGCACAAAAATATAAACTGCTTAATGTTAGTATTTAGGCTTTTTCACATCTGTATCCCCCACATCTAGAGGAGTAGCTGTATCCCCCACATCTAGAAAAGTACAGTAGGTACTTAATGACTGTAAGCTGAATAGAGGAAAGAAAAGGCATAAAGTGACTACATGAGGTATATTAAGGTTCAATGTATTATCCAATTTTGCTGGTGTGGAGAGGTTTTTTGGGATGTCTGTCTGATTCTGGCTTTGAAGATGTACAGAAATCATTTTCAAAGCTCCACTTTGTCCATTTTTCTTTAACTTCTCTTCTCCCCACCACCCTGAATGGGTCTATCCTGCACTCCAGGAATTCAGTTTAAACTCCCTAACTTGATACTCTTCCTGCAGATACCCCAAACTTAGTATTTATAGCACTGAACTCATTATCTGACTACCCAGACTTGCTGCTCTTCCTGTTTTTATTTTGTTCTAGAAATATAGTCATTCCTGAATCTTTCCTCTGTCCCCACATTCAGATGATCACCAAGTTCTTTTCACTTCCCTTCAAAGTTGCTGTTAATTCTGTCTTCACTTCGCTGTTCTCACAGCTACTGCCCCAGTTCAGGCTGCAATGATAAGTTTCATAACAGACTCCCTGCTTTCATTCTTTTAATGTATTTCATCTTCCAGGGTATAGCTGGGCTATTTTTGTAAAATTTAGACTTGATTATGTTGCTTTTCAGTGTTTCCACAATGCACAAACCCTATCCTGACCTGCCACTGTGGCAGGGTCTCCACACCACTTGCTGTCCCAGTACAGGTCATCTAGTTACACAATGCCACACCTTTGCTGTGTCAGTTGCACATGCTTAGACCTGACAGACACTCTTACCACCATTTTGCCACTGGTGAATTTAATCTTCAAGTCCCAGCTTAGAGATCACTGCTTTGAAGAAAGCCCCCTCTCTTCATCAATACTGCAAAGAAAACTCACTAGACCTGATTATAAGTGAATTCAGTGTCACACTCTCATCAGAGCTCCCATGGCATTTTGTTCACAACTCTATCGATAAAGACTGTCTTCTACTATATTTAGGAGTGTATGGTATGACCAACCTCCCTAGGAGAATGTGAACTCTGGGATACTAATAGCTAACATGTTGAGCACTGCTCTATATGCAGTAGCATCCTGCAGCCCTGTAAAAGTGGGCAAGAGGACTGATACGCTGTTTCAGACGAAGAAATGTGAACAGAGTGGGAAGGAAGAAAAGTGCAGACGGATATTACTAATTAATGGTAGAACCAGGGCCTTGACAAGTCAGATTCTTGTAACTTCTCAGCCTTTTGGCTAAGATCAAGTGTAGAAGTTCACAACCTGAAGCTCTCTTCTACGCAATCTCTGTGAGATCTGGAGACCATTATCTTATCCAGCTTCATCCCGGTCCTCAATATTGTATTGTTCTATGGTAAAAAAAACTTCTCAAATAGTATAATACAAGGGAAATGATGGTGAAGCACAAGTTCTTGTTCTCCAGAAAACTGAGACTATGATGAAAGAATCAGTTCTGTTCTTCAATACAAAGATTATAAACAAATTTTCTGAATGTGTGGGTTTTTGTTTTTAAGAATTAGGAAAGATGCTAGATATAGCGGGGAAGTAATTTCAAGTGGAAGTAGACCCCAGTGCTGATTGGAGCATTGCAGGTTTTCCTATGGCTGTGTTCTGCAGAATGACCTGTGTTCTCCCATGGCAGAGCAATTTTCAGAAAAATGTTTGTATTTAGGGAAGATTGTATCTCTACCAAGAAGTATGCCAACCAAAGAGTTAAAAGTATTGCATTAGAGCAAGCATTTAAATAAGCCTGCTGCTTCCTTCTTAAGCTTCTATGTGTAAGAGAGAACAATACAACACTGAAACACCTGCCTGGCCTTTTCTGGTTCTAGTTAATTTATTGATGATGCAGGCACAGTCACACCTCTAATCATAGACAAGACGTGCAGTTAATGATGAGATAAGCTGAAAGGCCCCCTGGTATGTACCAATTACTTGTTTGCAGATGGGTACCTTCTTAACATATGTAGAAACAACTGAATGGCTTTAGAGCATGAGGAACATTAGCTTTGTTTTAGTAAGAGGTACATTCCAAATAATACTTTACAATGAATTTCTTCAAAGTGAATTTTACTAGGATTGTTTAAAATTATCTAGAAAATTTATTTATTTCTACATGTTCTCTCTGTATTTTATTGTGAGGCTACGTGTAAGCCATAACTTAGCTCTTAATTTAAAGAGTTGAAAAAGAGCATTTGAGTCTTGTGATTGGATTGACACTAACATAACCTATCGAGCATAATTTGACATGAAATTATAAATCAAACACAGGACCCTATTGAAAAAACTATCAGGTCAAGGGAAAATTTTGATTGAGAATTTTTTTTTTAATATTTTGGTAAAAACCAAATCTTAAGAATCTATGGGCATATTATTACAGAGTTATTACTTTGTCATTAGGTTTTGCAAATATGTTGATTAAGCAATTAAAAAAGATGTCAGTAAATTAGCATTACAATTTCAGTGGGTTTTTGCTACAATAATAATAATGTTAATGAAAGTGTATAAAGACCCATAATGATCCAATTAATAGTGAGTATTATAATGACAAAAGAATGTGATGGTAATTTTGGGGGGACTTCATTGTACCTGAGGTAAAATGCAACACATGATTCAGTTTATAGAATGAGTGCAAATAAAATTAAACCATATTGTGATGTGTCAATCCCTTCCTGATTGAGACACAACTGCGAGTTGAGGGGCTTCATTTCGAGTTCAGGACAGTTTAGTTCTAGTGTCAATTCTAAATAAGCTTGTTGAAATATATTAGAAAATCTTATTCACATTCCTGGTGTTAGGGCTAGAATCATTCTCGCTGCCCTGAGGTCATTTTGAATGAGTTGGGATCCCCATTGCCTGTAAAGTTTCCTTCTGAACCTTTGTCATGTTTTATATACAAAAGAACCAAGCCTCTACCTTAACTCACTATGATTTTCTTCAGTTTTTCCACTGTCTGGAGAACCTGAAACCCCAACTGGTTTGTTTGAATTTCTTTTTTCTGTTCCTATCTTTAGCCCTAACTAGGCTGCACATAGGCTGAATCCTGATGAGATCTGGACTTCTTTTTAATGTCACCTTTAATGGCATCTTAGAGCTATATAGCTTTACCCACATATTTGACTAACAGTATCACCACTGCTGTGTCACTCTCATGACCCTGCATCATCTATTATCTTGGGCTTCCTGAGTAATGAGTAATATTTGTATTTTTCTCCTCTTAGGTTTTGTAATTGGAGGACGTGGCTACCTTCATTGGTGACCTACCTTGAAGCTCAATTTATGCTCCTCACATCAAATCTTACCATTCTCATCCATCCTCCAAATTCTGCCTAGCCTACTGAAATCCTAAAATGGTTCATAATTGAATTGCATAGGCTGGCCTCCACAGCAGATAATACTAAACCAATTTAAAACGAGGTCCACTGTTTAGTCACTTAGTGAACTACATGATGAATGATCTATCTTTGTCTATAGATACATATAAATAGATATCTTAGCTGTATTAATAGAATTTTCTTGACTTCCCACCCCCATCAGACTCAATTTGAATTTTGGAATCCACCCATAGTATGTCCACCTCAACATATATATATGAAAACAATTTTCCACCAAATATTTTTATGTTGAAGATTAGCTTCCATGGAAAACCTACTCTATGAACATATTTATTTATGACGTGATTCAAAATAAGCCAATGTTAAGATATTCTTTAGTATAGTAAAAGTGACTCTAGCCTTTTTTATGTTGAATCCAGAAATTCAAACTTTCTGGAGTTAAAGTGACCTTGCAAAATCCATTTTTCAGTCAGTTGTAAATTAAAGAGAATAATATCTAAGCCACATGAAGTCAGGATTGAATGAGATTACATATATGAAATTATTCAGTTCCTAAGATTGTCTGTAGTAGGTGTTCATTAATTCATTTCTCATTTATATTTTGTGTACTGTCTAAATGCATTTCAACTGGTACAGCGGTCTCAGCCACACAAGCTTAATGCAACCTAGAGTCTAGCAAGTTGCTATCTAGGTGCCACTAATGGGACTAGCATTGCCATGAGCCCTGGTTAGAGTCCTACGTGCCCCATTTCTAATGCAGTTGCCCACCAATGTGCCTGGGAAAGCAGTGGAGGGGCTTGGGACCTTGCACCTACATAAGAGACATGGAAGAAGTTCCTTGGCTCCTGGTTTCAAACTGGCCCAGCTCTGGCTGTTGGAAGATTCTCTGTCTCCCTCTAAGTCTGTCTTTTGAATAAACCAGTCTTCAAAGTTGCTGTCTCCTCCACTTCTTGTTTTATTTACCCAGTTCTTCAGAGTTGACTGCCTCTTGTTAAAAATGGATTGTCTCCTTACCAACAAATGCTAGATTGCTCCTTGAGAGATTGGCTCTACTGGGCCCTGCACAGTAGCCTAGCGACTGAAGTCCTCACCTTGCACATGCCGAGATCTATGTAGGCACCAGTTGGGACCCTGCATCTGTGTGGGAGACCCAGAAGAGTCTCTGAGCTCCTAACTTCAGATTGGCACAGCTCTGGCTTTTGGGGCTACTTGGGGAGTGAACCTACGGATGGAAGATCGTCCTCTATGTCTCTCCTCTCTATATATCTGTTTTTCCAATTTAAAAAAAATCTAAGAGTGAGAGAAAGAGAGATTGGCCCTACTATTTGTATCATCAACTGCTATCTGAATTCTCTTTAAGGGCTGCAATCTTGAAACCATGGCCCCATTTCTTAGCCAGTGCCAAGCTGCCTGGATTGTCATAGCCCTCAACCCCATGTGGATATGAGTAGCCATTCTTTACACTATGAAGACTAAAGTCCCTCTTCTGTTACCATGATGAAGAGATGCCCTTTTATATCATATCTTACCAGGACTACGGGCATCAGTGATGGGCACAGGAAACATTGTTTTTCTACACTCTGTAGAACAAAATGGCAAAATCTAGGAGAGGCTCAGTTTCTAAATGTGAGCATCTGAGGGTGTAGAAACTGAATGTGCTTTGTGGGGCTGCATACCATTAGTGGATGGTAGTGCTCCCGCTGTGCCTGGATAACACCAGCTCCACAACTTTGGGAGATAATGCATCCCTAAGTACTCTTTACACCTTGTTGTAGGACCGTTTATAAACAAATGGACTGCAATTCAGTTACTAAGAATTATGAAACACAGGAACTCTGAACCTAGCTCAGCATTAAAAATGAAATCACAGGTATCAACCAGAGGGAATATTCCATATTCTCACATGGCAAGAATGGAATCTGAGAGTTTTAAGTGCATCTGAGTACTTTCGTGCTTCATAAATAGTCCGACTATGCTATCGGCCCCAGATGTTGAAAAAAAGTAATAAGCCAACAGCTTTGCTTTTATAATGCTGCATATTTGAATCAGAGAAAGTATTGAGCATGATTAGAATGTTGAAATATTCATTTTTGGTCAGGTTTTCCTAAATTCCAATAGACTTTGGAAGTTTTAAAAAAATAAGTGTACACCACACAAAGTCTACTATAAATGGATTCTTCTGAACTAAATGTCCGATCATAAATGGCAATAGGAAATTGATAACATGACCATGGAACATGATATATTCAATTTTTCAGATTTTTAAAATTCACCTCATGAATGACCTCTTGGTTCAATAAAGCAACACTTTTAAGAATTACAGATTGGTTTTGTAATCTCTCCATTTAGGTTGTGGAAAAGAGCTCTGTGCCTTTTTTAAATGATGACTTCTCTCAGCACTCTATACTGTGCTTTGTCCATAGTGATCCTCCATAGGCATTGATGGAATATTTAATATTTATTTCCTGTATTGACCAAAGATGCTAGCTCCCTACTAACTTTTAATGTACATTTTTGCTGCCTTGATCAGAACCTGCAGCCATTTGTGTCATTTCTTCACATTTAACATGTTTATAATTTGCATCATGTTGCAAAGCAATAAAATTTCTGAGAGTGTAAAGGGAAAAGTTACTGCTTCTTCTGCACATGGACATTATCTACAAGAGAATAAGGTGGTAGATTTAAAGCTTACATTTCAAGATGACAATGATATAAGGATAAACTGATATGTATGTATATACATCATTTACCCTGCAGTTTTATCCTCACCCACCCTTCCCCAAAGCCTCGTAGCAGCTTTAGGAAGATATTTACTTATTAGCTGCATCCTTCTTATAGTTTCAGATTTGCAGAAATGTAATAAAATCTGCAAGACTCCAGTATAATCTAGGGCAAAGACAAGTAAGGCCCTTCTGCTCAGGGGCTGTAATAATAAAGTAGTTGCTAAGATAGATTAATTTGTTAGAGTCAGAGAACAGGCTTCAACTCCAGTTAGCCCAATTTTTGCCAAATGACCAAGAAGACAAATACATCATTCTTTGGGGACAGAAGACATGTTGGACGTCAGGTAACTTAATTTCAAATATGAAATATATCTAATTGATTCACAGTATTGTCCCTGGTGCATTGCTCATTGAAGATACAGTATTCTGCATTTTCTGGGCCTATGATACCAGCTAGAAGAAAACATCACCTGCTACTCCTGCTTAGGAAACGAGAAAACACAGGAAAGGCAGGCAGGACATTGATGGATGAACCTATAACTTCTATGGGTTGCTGCATTTTACCAGCCAGAGACTAGGAACACACAGACACGTTAAAGGGCCGGTTTTGTCCTTAGTACCATCATTTATATGTGTATGAATCATGTTCTCTTTTATAGAAGCCCTCACAAACGGGAGATTAGGATGTGAACAGGCCAAAAAGGCTGCACAGGCGAGAGATAAGTGTGTTCTTTTAACCTGTCTGTGTCTAGTTAATAAGGTAATATTGCCAACTAGTCATTTCTGTTCTTCCTGTGGTCTGACTTTGGTCATTTTTTTTGTTGTTGTTCTGGAACTGCATTGAACTGCAGAAATGGAAGTTCAATTAATATTATAATAATCCTCATTGCTGATAGTGGCTTTTAAACTCATTGCATAAAATTTCTGCATTATGTTTTAAAGACATGTAAGAGATTATAAAAAAAATCCTGATTAAATATTTCCAGTTCTTACTCATAAACCCATACAGCTTTGAAGTATTAATTTGAAAAATGCTAAGAATAGCAACATTCACAATAAATATGTTTAAGCATTGTAAATTGCTGTGTGGATCTGATTTCTCTTCTTGAATGCTACCTTCAGTCCTCAAAACAGACTACAGAGAATCCTGCTTTGACTAGGAGACATCAGAAATAATTTTAGCTAACAGTGTGAGGACAAATTGACCTATTATACTTTGACCAAGTATTTAGCACACCAAAATAAAAATAAAATGTGAGACTAACCGCTTGCTGCAAGAGGAAGACTCAGTATTGCAATTTAAGTTAAATAGAAAAATATTTAACTAAGTAAGTTAGTGGAAAAGGGGCAACCTTGTAGTGAATTTAGTTGTATTAAATCAGTCTAATGCGGAAGATCACATTTTAGTATTTTGTGTTAGGTGTTGCTTGGGATTCCTGCCTCCCATATATGAATACCTAGGTTTGAGTAACACCTCTGTTTCTGATCCAGCTTCCAACTAATATGCACCTTGGGAAGAAATAAGTACCTGGGTCCCTGATGCTTGCTTGGGAGACTGGGACAGAGTTTCAAGTTCTTGGCTCCTGGTTTTGCTTGGCCCAGTCCAGGCTGTTATAGGCATTTGAAATATGTACTAGAACTTGTAAAATCTCTCTCTCTGTCACTCTGACTTACAAATAAGAATACATAAATAATTAAATCCTTAAAATGTGAAGGGTTAGAGATAATATTCACAAAACACCAAAGCACCCCATACATTACTTATAGCCATCTGTATATGTGCATGTATTCATATACACAAATACACATAATATTTGTATTTGAATAGAATGTAAACATATTTAAATGTTCATAATGATGACTAATGTCATTATATATCTATATAAAGTATGGATAGATGCCTGAAGATACATGGCAGTAATAATTATTGTCTTCTGGAGTTCTTACATCGTTTTATTTCATGAGCTCTGTTGGCCAAATGTATTTACAGTGTTCTATTTTTAGTGTAAATCTTTCCTATTGCTATGATGAGCACCCGACCTTCCGAACTGATTCTGGAGCAGCACAGAGCTGCATTGCCAAGCATTTAGCACTGTCTCTCCCTCAATGGTAGAGACAACTGGCCCTATCCTGATGTTTCCTGATTTTCACATTTGTTCTTTCCTTTATACCAGAGGATCACATTTAAATTTTTTGCACACATTTGTGATGTTTCTACTCTGGAAGTTCCTGTGTAATAAACTCCATGTCATAACTTTTAAAATCAAGAGACATAAAATCTGCCCTGATGGGCACATTTACATGAGCTCAGGTTAGTTCTCAGGCCCATAATTTTACTGTTGCACTATTATTTCATCCTTACATGTTCAACTGGAAATTTGTGCAAGGGCACTATTTTAGCAACATTGTCATCCCTGATTATATATCCATTATATATCTTAGCTTTTTTTAAAGAATTCTGGGGCCCGGTGTGGTGGCCTAGTGGCTAAAGTCCTCGCCTTGAATGCGCCAGGATCCCACATAGGCACCAGTTCTAATCCCGGCAGCTCCACTTCCCATCCAGCTCCCTGCTTGTGGCCTGGGAAAACAGTGGAGGACGGCCCAAAGCCTTGGGACCCTGCACCCACGTGGGAGACCTGGAAGAGCTCTTGGCTCCTGGCTTCGGATCGGCGCAGTACGGGCCATTGTGGTCACTTGGGGAGTGAATCATCGGACGGAAGATGTTTCTTTCTGTCTCTCCTTCTCTCTCTCTCTCTCTCTCTCTCTCTCTCTCTCTATATATATATATATATATATATATATATATATATATTTGACTTTGCAATAAAAATAAATAAAATTTTAAAAAAATTCTGAAGTCACTAGGTAATTTCATTTCCTTTAAAAATGTATTTGAAGTGGTAGGAGAAAGAAAAAGAGGGAGAGAGAAAGAGACTTCCACCCACTGATTCACTCCTAAAATGCTCTCAATTGGCAGGGTTGGGCCAGACTGAAGCCAGAAGGCTGCAACTCCATCTCCGTCTCCCATGTGGATGGCAGGGACTTAAGTACCTGACCTGCTACTCCCCAGAGTTTCACACTACCAGGAAGCTACAAATTTGCAAGCATGGCCAGGACTAGAACCTAGGTACTCCAACATGAAATCTAGACATTCCAAGTGGCATGTTTTCTGTTGTGCTAAATGCCTACCCCACAGTAGGCAATTTTAAATAGTCTTCTCAAAAAGATTTTTGTAAAAAGTGAAAACCATAAAAATAATCATCCAAACTTTCATACTGATTCCCATAACATACTCTTTAATTTTACTCAGTTATCTGTGCTATTTAGAGCAAAAAGTATAGTATTTCATAATCATAAGTTTGCCTAACATGGTGGAGTAAGTAAGCACTTTTTGTGGGGAGGAGCAGGAGGAAAAGCTTATGTCCTTGTTATAGGCTTGCTTGCAAGTTATTTAGCTGGAAACTGGATTGCCCTCCAATTCCTGGTTTTTAAGTGGGTTAACTTCTGTAGCAACATCCCTTACTTCTGAGTTTCCTGGATTTGTTGAGTCAAACAAGTCCCTTAACACCCAGCTCCACCTCACTAGCTCCTCCAGTGCAAAGGGCAAGAATCGACAGGGAGAATTGTATCCTATCTGAGGTCACCTTCACACAAAGGGCACTGTCTGCTAATAAGAATTCCATCAAAAGAAGAGCAAGAAAACCATTTTGACACTTGGGGCCCGTCTTGAAAGATGAGAATCACATATCAGCAAACCAGATGGAGAGAATCATTGAGCCCAGAAATGAGATCTGGGCACCCTGGAGCCCAACTATTCTCTCACTGCCAGTCCAGGGTTTCTCTTTACCCCTCACCCACTTCAGCTTCATAGCCCCCATGACTCCCAAGACTGACGTGTTTCACATCCTTGACAGCAGAGAAATAAGAGCCATATGCATGTTATGTTCTTTGTCTTTTGTTGGCTTCTGTCCTCCAAATGTGTGACAAGCAGGCCAACTGAGAGGTAAACGAAAAATGAAAGAAGTCTGAGGAGGGTGGATCGCAGAAGTGGGAAGAGCTACAAACACCAGTTTGAAAACAGGTTTAGTTACTGCCAAGCTACTCAGATTGACAAGTGTGAGATGGTATTGAGGTTCTCAGTGGCAACCGTTGCCAGTTTAACAAAAGAGCAGTGCTTTGGGAGCCTGATTTGGAGAGCAGATTTTGTGAAAAGCCTAGGGTTCTTTTGCCTCCCAGGACTTGGTTCTAATTTTGTTGTTGGACTGTCCTCAATGCACCCACCTCTCACGCATTCTTTCTATCTGGGGGCTTATTGTGGAGGAAGCCAGCTAATGCTGCATCCAGAAAGACAGAGAGAAGTTCAAATGTGTTTTTTCCCTTTTTTGAAACAGAAACGTCAACTCAACATTGCCTGCATTTTATCAGCATGCTTGCAGCTGCATTTGTCACTGACAGAGCTCAGCGGTCTGCTCACCTGGACACATTTCACTGCTCACGTGAGTAAGTAAATCTCTTTGTAGCTTGGCTCCAGCTTGGCATCTTTTTCCCTCCCAAGATTCTGCTCTAATCTCTGTGTTTTCCCAGGCTTCTTGGAGATGCTACTGAGACAAAAAGAGGACCCAAGAGGCTAAAATCAGGCTACCTTCTGATAGTCATAGATGTGGATCTGTGGGGAGCTGGTAGTGTGGGAGTTGCCATGAAGGGAAGTGCACTTTCCCTTGGGCTTGGAGGTGAGCTTGTGCTGGACTTGCCAGGTGCGCAGCTCATGTTTTTAGAAACCACTTTACTATGAATATTCCTGAGAGCTTTAGGAGCATGGGCCAAGGCAAGGGTGGACCTAAGAAATGTCAGGCAGCAGGTGTGCCCCCATCCTGATATGGATCCAGAAATAAAAATGTTATGAAAAATAGTAGCCTTTGAGTTTTCAGGTTCTGGTTCCATCAGCATGCACTGGATTGCGATCCCAGAATCCTCTACCAACCCTTTGATATGCGGGAAGTCATCCTAGTGTCACTCTAGTGCCAGAGAAAACCCTGACCTCTTGTGGGGCAAGACCAGTGGGGTCTGTCATGTTCTGAGATGGCATTTTCCAGCCGACTCTCGTTTTTTGAGTTACAGTAAAAAGGCAGTCAGAGGTAAGCATGCTTCATGGGCTCAAGCAATGTGCACAGCTTCTCCCTGCTTGCTGTGCAACTTCCCTTGCTCTCTTTGAACTCCTCTTTTTTCTAGGAAGCCCTTTCTGATTAGAGCATGACCAGGAATGAATTCTGAATTCATTGTTTATTTCTGGTGCCAGGAGCACTTTGGGCAGAACTTGGAGCTGTGACTACACGTTAAGTCTTGACAGGGCTCCTATCATTTTCAGGAGAGTCTAGCTGGTTTTGACTGGATTTGGAGGGTCTCTGGCCAAGTTCTATTCTCAGAGACGATGCCTCAGCTCGAGTTGCTAGAAAACCAGTCAGAAGTGGGGAACCTTTTTTTCTGCCAAGGGAAATTTATGGGCCACACAAAATTACCTACCTAAAAATTAGCCTGCTCTAGATTTATTGAATTTTGAGCCTGTGATTGCCTTGCTAGGGTCAGACCAAATGATTCCACTGGCTTTCTACAGCCTGTGGACCACATACCTCCACCTTGGCAGCGACAGTAGCTTTCTCAGAACCCCTAGAAGATCTTAGTGCAAAAGAGAGAAAAGGAAAATTCCTGTAGAGGTGTGGGTTTTCCCCAAAAGAGATTTCACCATAGAGATCACATTATTTCAACATGACTACCTCTCATACAGCTGTTTTTGAAAACTTGATGCCTAAGGCTTACACCAAATTACTGATGTATGGGTCAGAATGACAAAACTGACAATGGGAACTACTGAGCCTCAGGCTGTTGACAGGCCAAGGCCTTGCTTGCCTTGCAGACTGAACAGGCAGAGATCCAGGGGCAGGGAAGATAGACGATCATGAGAATTAGAACCATCAAACACCGTGCACTTGAGGCATTCACCTGTATCAGAAGAAAGCACGTGCCACATGAATGGAATGCCCATGTTCCTGACCCCAGATTCATACAATGTATTGTCTTATGTGGAAGTAATATACTAATATGTTAGCAATAACTTTCTCTGAATGGTGGTATTAGTGTTTTTAAAAATTAGTTAATTTTTATTTATTTGAAAGAGAGAGCAAAAGAAAAAGAGAGAGGTCCTCCATTTACTGGTTCACTCCCTAAATGCCCACCACAGCTGGGACTGGGCCAGGCTGAAACCAGCAGCCTAGAACTCAGTTTGACTCCTCCACAGGGAGGCCCATCACCTGCTGCCTCCCTTGGTGTGCATTAGCAGGAAGCAGGGATCAGGAGCAGAGCTGGAACTCAAACTCAGGCACTCTGATACGGGATGTGCATGTCCTAAGCAACATCTTAACTGCTGGGGCCAAATGCCTACCCCGTGAGCGATTTTAATTGCTCTTCTTTACTCATATCTGCATCAGTTTTAATTGTATCATAATTTTTACTAATTTTGTCATAAAATAAATGTTATAGAAGTCATAGTCTATGCAGTTCTTTCTAAGGTTATCTGTATCAGTATAATTATACATTGGGTAGCCTTCAAATACAGTTTTGGAGTTGTGTTACTTCTATAAATAATGGCTGTCATTTACCAATTCTTGATCTGGACTAACTTCATTCACAGTTCAGTTTCAGTTATGAAGTTTATGGCTGTCAATTCCTGCTCATGAACACACAATTTAACCACTGTGATGAGGACATTCACTCAACAAATATTTACTGAGGACTTTCTTTGTGTAGACTTTGAGGACAAATATTTGAACAATGCGTCTTGAATGTCCTAAATGAGTCAAGGTGGGGTAGAAACAAACGTTAAACGAGTTGTACATGCTTCTCTGGAAATAGGAGACTATGATCCCAGAAGAGGAAGCTACAAGTTGCAACAAGGACAATCAAACTGGTCATAATAGGATAGGCAAATTTTAAGTGGGGTCTTTAAGAAATGAATAGATACTTCCTAGGTGAGGGAGAACAGGAAAGCCTTTCTAGGAAAAGTACCCATGCAGAGACAGAAAACTGAAAAACCATGATGTGGAATGCTGAGAGATTTATTGTGGCTTGGGCTTAGGGTATCATGGAGAAAGAAAGGGGAAATGGAATCAGTGTGACTGATCAATATCAAAGGTATCTTTTGTATTATGTTTCAGGATTTAAAATTAGTTACTTGACTAGGTATTTTCACTTATTTGAGAGACAGAAAGACAGACATAGACAATGCGCAGATATCTTTCTTCTGCTGGTTCACTCTCCAAATGTATGCTACAAGCAGAGCTGGGTGAGACTGAAGCTAGGTGCTTTGAACCCAGGCTAGGTTTCCCATGTGAGTGGTAGAGACACAAGTACTTTAGCCATCACCTGCCATCTCCCAGAAAACTGGGTCAGGAGCAGAGGAGCTACAGCTCGAACCAAGCAGTCTGCTATGTGATGTTGGTATATCAAGTGCTGTCTTAATTGCTGTACCAATGCTTGCTCCTGCTGTAGGATTTTAACCTGATCTTTGACCAATGGAAATTGATAGATATTTGTAAATTGGAATGTGGCATGACAAAACTATTTCTAATGTTGTCTCTTTGTGAGGGTGTGGAAGATGGTATAGATCAGGGTAGTGGCTTGGGACAGGGTTGGTGATTGAGAAGGTATCAAAATGTAAATGCTGTGTGAATAGCCCTGGGAACAGAGAAAAAAATATTTGGCGTTAAGGGTCTCTGTTCACTAGGAAATCATTTCCCCATTCTCTTGCTGCATACTGTAGTATTTAATATATTTCCCATACATTTCTGCTGATGTAAACCACCATATTGAATCCTTACTCTGCCAACCCAAACTTGAATTAGTCCTTAAACACCTGTGTTAGACAAATCCTGGTAGGTCAAATCCAGTTTGTGCTGAGTGTGTCCCAAAAAAATGAGTAATTGCTGCAGTGTACAAAACAAAACCACCCCCAGCTCACATGTGCTTCTGTGATTCCTTAAGATGCCGGAAGGAGATGAAAACAGTCACTAGTGTTGGTTTTTAAGAAAATGTCAGATTCAAAATATTCAACCATTTTCTCCCTCTGACTCAATATGCCTGTGGTTTTTATTGAGGCACCTTTGTATAATGCTTTCAGTTCAGATTTTATCATTGATTAATGAATAATTTGGATCCAGATAGAGTTGGGTTTGTAATAATTATGTAACCTTGAATAAGTTATATGTCTATTCATTGTGAAATAGGATCTGTATCTTCTTTACAAGGCCATTGTGAGAATTACAGATAATACAGGGCAGCACTCTGTACATTCTTAGTCCGTGAAAAATATTCCAGGAAATAGCTTTGTATATAAAACCAACTTATAGTTTCACAAGCTTCTTCTAGGAAAACTATTCATTTCTGCTTATGGAAGGATAGGGAAGATAATGATAAGTTAGATTCTTTTGGAAAAAAAATAATGAAAATGGCAAAAAAAGATGTCTGGAAACAAAATTTTTGATGTCTGATTTTGCTGATATTGAGAGCTATGTAAAATAGTTTTATTTTCCATTTTATCTTGGTTGCCACAGGATGCTCAGAATTAAATTTGATAAATCAAATCGTAACCTTTGGCATATTTGCCTCATTATTTTTTTCTTTAAGTCTTCTTTTGAAATAGTACATAAGTAAACTTAGTAAATTAAATATGATAAAACATTGAATGAGTCATTATAGAAGAAACTGAATAGGTTTAACTTGCAAAGTGGAAGTATAAGAAAAATCATCAGTTGTCTTCAATTATCTGAAAAGTTGTCACCTGGGAAAAAGTAGACTTATTCTTATTGCTTTAAACATTAAACAGGGGCCTGGCATGGTAACCTAATGGTGAAAGTCCCTACCTTGCACGCACTGGGCTCCCATATGGACACTATTTCTAATTCTGGTGGCCCTGCTTCCCATCCAGCTCCCTGTTTGCAGCCTGGGAAAGCAGTTAAGGACGGCCCAAAGCCTTGGGACCCTGTACTTGTGTGGGAGACCCTGAAGAGGCTCCAGGCTCCTTGCTTTGGATTGGAGCAGTTTTGGCCATTGTGGCTACTTGGGGAGTGAATCAATGGACAAAAGATTTTACTCTGTCTCTCCTCCTCTCTGTAGATCTGACTTTCCAATAAAAACAAAATAAATTTTTTAAAAGTTAAAAGAAAATAAATCTTTTTAAAAAAAAATAAAAAACCATTGAACAGCATACAGAAATTGTGAGTTAATTAGATAGTGAAAGAAGAGTTTTTGTAACTGCCCTCAGGGAAGGCAATTTCTCTCAAGGTAAATGAATCCTCCATCATTGGAAGAATTATCATACAGTTCTCTTTAAAGACACTTACTGAACTTATTTGTTTATTTGAGGGGTACAGACAAATAGACAGCTCCCATTTGCTGATTCACTCCCTTGAAGTCCCAAATGGCTGTGGAGTTGAAGTAAGGAGCTAGGAACTTGACTCAGGGGTATCACATGGGTGGCAGGAAACCAGTTAATTCAACTATAACCGTTCCCTTCCAAGGTCTGTGATAGCAGGAAGCTGGAATTAGGAACTGAAGCAGAACGTTAAATACAGGTGAGATACAGATGTCATAGCCAGCATTCTAACCACCAAGTCGAATGCCCCAGCTCTTACTATTCTTTACAGAAACAGAAATTGTAATCCTAAAATGCATATGGAACCACAAAAGATCCCAAATAACCAAAGAATGCTTGAACAAGAAACATAAAGTTGTAAGTATCACACTTCCTTATTTCAAAATATATTACAAACTTAACAGTAATCTAAATAGTACGATACTACCATGAAATGGACACAGGACAATAAAACAGAATAAAGAGTTCAGAACCAAAATCATGCATCATCTACAGCAAACTAATTTTTGATAAGTGTGCTGAAAACACAACATGGGGAAATAGGAAAATAATCCCAAATAACCTTATTAAAAAGGATGTGAATCGCTGTTTCTTAAAAGAAGACTTACAGGAGCTGACATTCTGGTGTAGTGAGTAAAGTGTCTCCCTGCAATGTTGGCATCCCATATGGACAATCTGTTCATGTTTCAGTAGCTCCACTTCAGATTCAGCTCCCTATTAATGCACCTGACAAAACAGCTCAGGATGGTTTGAGTCCTTGGGCCCCTGAACTCACATGGGAGACCCAGAAGATCCTGGTTTCTGGCTACAGTCTGGCCCAGCCTTGATCGTTGCAACAAAATGTCTCTCCCTCTCTCTCTCTGTAACTCTACATTTCAAATAAATAAAATAAATATTAAGCATATAACCTGATTTAAAGAGGAATTGAATAGCCATTTCTCAAAAGAAGACATACAGGGTCTAGGGTTGTGATAAAGTGGGTAAATCTACTTCCTGCAATGCCAACTTTCCATATAGGCACAAATTCCAATCCAGGTTACTCCACTTCTGTTCCAGATCCCTGCTAACAGCCTGGAAAAAGCAGTGGAAGATGACCCAAAGGTTTAGGTCCATGTCATTCATGTGGGAGACCAGATGAAGCTTCATATTAGCAAAGGCAATCTCTCTCATCCCTTTCTCTCTCTGTCTCTCTCGCTCTCTCCCTCTGTAACTCTTTCAAGTAAATAAACAAATCTTAAAAAAGAAGCCGTACAAATGGCAACCACATAAGAAAAAAATGCTTGATATCACTGATGATCAGGGAAATGCAAATGAAAAGTGTAAAGAGATATTACCATCCACCTCTTAAAATGATTAACCAAAATAAAAAACAGACTAGGTCTCGTCTGAATGTGTGGAGAAAAGGGAATCTTTGTAGACTGTTATTGAGAATATAAATTGGTACAGCTATTATGAAAAACAAGTGGGAGGTTGCTCAGTTTACCATCAATAATCTCACTTCCAGGAATCTAACTAAATGAAAGTAAATCAGAATCTCAACAAAGTATCTGCATTCATACGTTTATCTCAGAGTCCAAATATGGAGAGCCATCTAAATGTCCATCAGTTGACTGATGGTTAAAGAGAATGTAATATATATGCAGAGTGGGATATTATTTAGCCTTTTAGGAAATCTTACCAATAGCAACAATATGAATGAATCTGGAGGGCATTGTGAAAAAAACCAGACACAGCAAGGATAAATAACTACATGATCTAATTTACTGTGAAATCTAACAGAGTGGAAATTGTAAAACCACAGAGTAGAATCGTGTTTAACAGGGACTTGGGGCGGGGTGGCAGGGGCAGGGTTTTGAGGGAGAAGTAGAGAGAGGTTGTTCAAGAGGAACGGTTTCAATTAAGTGAGAAGAATGAAAATCAGAGCTGAAACACACACTCATCTGGCTACAGTAGTCCTCCTTGCCCATGGGGTCACATTCCCAGATTCCCAGCGGATGCCTGAAATCTTGGTGTGCACTGACCCCAATATTCAAAATGGTGTTTCCCCATCCATACAAGGGACTTCATAATGTTCGCAGAAAAATGAAACAAGCTTATTTGGGTGCAAAAAAAAATCCATACATAGTTTTCTTATGATATACATTTTCCATGAGCTTTTTGAAGTTGTGCTTGAGCTGTACCAAAATTAACTTATCGTTTTGTTTCATTGTTTTCATGAACTTTTTGCAATATTCTTGCATATACTCATAATGATATTAATTTATAAATTAGATACCATAAAAGATCAACAAAATAATAATAAAAAACAATTTTATAATTGCTGTAACAATTGTGTGGCTGTAGTTTCTCTTAAGATATCTATGTAAGCTTATCTGTGCTATCAGGCTAGGGGGTCCATACAGCATTGTTTTGATTCCTGCCTTAACTTAAAGGGAAGCTGTCACAATATCCAGAGCCCTTGACATCCTGCAAATGAAAGAGGAGGATGTCCTCAAATTCCTTGCATCAGGAATCCACCTAGGTGGCACCAACCTTGACTTTCAAATGGAACAGTGCATCCATAAAAGGAATGCACTCGAGAGGACCTGGGAGAAGCTTCTGTTGACAGAATGTGCTATTGTTGCCATTGAAAACACTGCTGACATCAGTGTGATATCTTCCAGGAACAATGGCCAAAGGGCTATGCTGAAGTCTGCTGTTGCCACTGGAGCTATTCGTGTCGTTGGCCACTTCGCTCTTGGAACCTTCCCTCACCAGATGGAGGTAGCCTTCTGGGAGCCACGT
This sequence comes from Ochotona princeps, assembly GCF_030435755.1. Taxonomy (NCBI): domain Eukaryota; kingdom Metazoa; phylum Chordata; class Mammalia; order Lagomorpha; family Ochotonidae; genus Ochotona; species Ochotona princeps. Next base: position 93,950,941 of record NC_080833.1, read on the forward strand.
AACCCAGTGGTTACTGATTCCAGGACTGACCACCAGCCTCTCATGGAGATGTATTATGTGAACCTGCCTACCACCGCTCTGTTACACAGACTCTCCTCTGCAACAACATAGGAGCCCACTCAGTGGATCTGATGTGGTGGATGCATGGTACCAACTCCCACAACTCCTGTGGGAGATCACATCTGATCTCTACTGAGACACCAAAGAGCCTGAAAAAGGAGATCAGGCTGCCTCTGAGAAATCTGTGACCAAGGAGGAATTTCAGGGTAAAAGGATTGCTCCAGTGTCTGAGTTCACTGATACTCAGTCTGAGGTTGCAGACTGGTCTGAAGGCATGTGGGTGCCTTCTATGCCTATTCAACAGTTTCCCTCTGAAGACTGCAGGCCTCAGCCTGCCGCTGAAGACTGGTCTGCAGCCCCTATGGCTCAGGTCACTGCATGGATAGAAACTACCACTGAGTGGTCTTAAACGGACCTTCAGTCTCTGAAGCAGACATGGAAATGAGGTTGATGGAAAATAAATACCACTTTCTATTTAATATTTTCAGGCTGTGGTTGATGATGTGTAACAATAACAAGTGAAACTGCAGAGCAGGTGGGGGGAAGCTCCAGACTAAATGCAGGCGGCACCAGACAAACCAAAATCATCATCTATATTAGTGGCTTAACACAATGGAAGTACATTTTTCACATCACAATTAAAAATAATTCAGTGATCTACCTCCATTTTGTAAATATGGCATCTGGAACCTGCATCCTCCATAATCACAGGGATGAGGAAGGACAGGCTGCAGCCTGAAAGTGAAGTAGGTTACTTCTTTTCATACTTCAGTGACAAGTACTAGTCATAGGATTCCAACCCTACCACAAGTGGAAGGCAGTAGGGCATATGAGTTACTAAGGCAACTTGGTAACTAAACTAGAGCTAGGAATCAGGTTTTATATTTCTGAAGTTTTAGTTGAACTCAGTGTCTTATTTTCCTGCTGAGATGGAGGATAGTGATTAGAAATCACTCAGGGTATTTTGGGGACCATGGAGCTTAGAGCCAACAGTTTGGGCACGGAGCCTGGGAGCCATGCTGTGGCTTTTTTATGAGTTTTCAAATATATCTGTTCATAAGATTTTTTTGGGGATCAAACTGATCAAACCAAGAACAAGGAATGTGTGCGGCGTCTTGGGCATCCAGAACCACAGGGATTTGTGGTGGAGGAAGGTGCCAAATGGGAGGCAGCACATGCCGAAAGGGAAACCTAGAAAGTCCTTGCCTGGTGCTTGCCCAGGGTCATCCTTTTTTTTTTCTTTTTAAAAAAGATTTATTTTTATTGAAAGTCAGATTTACAGAGAGAAGGAAGGACAGAAAGATCTTCCATCCATTGGTTCACTACCCAGATAGTTGGAATGGTTATAGTTAAGCTGATCCAAAGCTGGAACCAGGAGCGTTTTCCAGGTCTCCCACATGGGTGAAGGGTCCCAAGGTTTTGGGCCATCCTCTACTGCTTTCTCAGGTCACAAGCAGGAACTGGATGGGAAACAGAGCAGCCAGGGCATGAACCAATGCCCATATAGGACCCTGACGTGTGCAAGGCGGGGATTTCACCACTAGGCTATCGTACCAGGCACCATAGATATCCATTCTGTACGTTAGAATTTAGCTATTCTGTAACCCTATCATTTGTCAAATATTTGCTCATTACTTTTTTTTTCTAGATGAATGCTTGGTGGAGAAAGGCAGAGAAAAAAGACAATTATGCAAGACAGTCTCAAACAAACAATCCTGTCCCAAATGGACTCACCCTTCCCCGTATTTAAATGGGTCTATCCCTTAGAAGACAGATAGTGATCTTGAGTACAACTTTTGAGAAACTTACTCCTCATCTCCTGAAAGTTTAGAAATATAATTCTGGAAATACAGCTTTCTCCACTTTACTTCCATTCTAAAAATGTTTTGATGTTCATTATTGTTTGATGTTCCCAATATGCACACTCCTACTGTATAACAGCTTAGACTACCTGGAGGATTCTTGGGATGGATTGGGTCAGAAAATATCTTCTTGGGCCTCTCTAATCCCTCCTGACCTTCTAATTTTTGCCCATTCCAGAGGGTACAACTCCCATTTTCTGTAATGCTTCATGACACTCTAGTCTTAGGCAGAGTCACTCTGAGATATTCCAGAGATGAAATAGAGGAGCCTGCAATGATGAGACTTAATGAGGGAAATTCTAATACAGAAAAAAAAGTCGATTTAGTTAGAACTTTGATGCTTACATTTTTGACTTAATCCAAAGTTCTTCTTGGCATTTGGCCAGTATTGTATTATCACAATTTTATATGGGAGTCATTTATACATACCCAGTGATGATTTTGCGTCTTGGTTACTGGAAAAGACAGTGACAGGAAATAATAGAATCTTGTCTTTCATGTTACACAAGTGTCAAAGAATAGAAAATGAGAATATGTGCATTTAATGGGCTCTCTACTGATATAGCCTCTGCAGTTGGAATTTAGTTTACTTGGGGAAAAAAATCAGCTACTTGTTTTTATCTCACCCAGCTGTGAGAAAATAAGCCTTATCAAGCTACACAAAATGATTGCGGACACTTGTTTCTCAGCATTTCTTGCTAGTTGGTGACAAAAAAGAGTGAAATGGTCTTCACACAGTACTTTTCCAAACCTTCCTCATCTTAGGAGGCCATCGGTAGAAGGTTTACACATTTTGTTTATGTTGCGTGTATTATTTACATGTTATGTTTATTTGCTTTGACAGAAACATAAATTTATAAGAGTGTCCCAAAAAGAAACATAGTAAATATGCTGTTAGAGACCAGAGTACCTATCCTACCATAGGATAGGATCAGTTCTCATTAATAGATGAGTCTTTAATTTTCTTAGTAATTGATGAAATATCTCCTTAATTATTCAAATACTAGTCCTGTTATTGCTTTACTAACACCAGTGTAAAAGAGGGAAAATTGGGCCCGGCAGCGTGGCCTAGCGGCTAAAGTCCTCGCCTTGAAAGCCCTGGGATCCCATATGGGCGGCGGTTTTAATCCCGGCAGCTCCACTTTCCATCCAGCTCCCGGCTTGTGGCCTGGGAAAGCAATTGAGGACGGCCCAATGCATTGGGACACTGCACCCGCGTGGGAGACCTGGAAGAGGTTCCTGGTTCCCGGCTTTGGATCGGCGCGCATCGGCCCGTTGCAGCTCACTTGGGGAGTGAATCATCGGATGGAAGATCTTCCTCTCTGTCTCTCCTCCTCTGTGTATATCTGGCTGTAATAAAATGAATAAATCTTTAAAAAAAAGAGAGAGAGAATTTCACCCTCACATTTTGTTTTTCTCTGACAGCACATTTTAAAACTGCTTATGGGGCTGGTATAGTAGCATAGCAAACTATCCTCTGTCTATAGTGCTGGCATCCCATATGGGTGCCAGTTCATGTCATGACTTGTTCCATTTCTGATTCAATTCTGTGCTTGTATCCCGGGAAAGCTACAGTGGATGACCCAAGACCCTGGGTCCCTGTATCCACATGGAAGACTTGGAAGAAGCTCCTGGCTACTGGTTTCAGATCAGCTCAGCTGTGGCTATTGTGGGTCATTTGGAGAGTGAACCAGCAAATGGAAGATTCTCTCTCACTTGTGTCTCTCCTTCTCTCTAGAAGTATGCCTTTCAAATAAAAATTTTTTAAGTCATTTTTTTTTTTTTACATTGTGCTTGCAGTTGGTTCAAGGATGCACATGAGTCATTCTGTGAGAGTGTATGTGGAGGGGGAGATTGATTCAAGAAAACTCTGTAATACATTAGCCATGAGTCTGATCATGGGCCTGCAGAATTAGACAGCTCCTGCCAGGGTCATTCCCTTTCATTAGTTCATGGTCCAAAGCCCTGATTCTTGTGGTTGGAGAAAAATTTAGCAGTATTGTTTTCTCTTTTAGTCACTTTCCTTATTGATCTCTGGAAAAAGAATGAGGGATGTAATAATTAGAATCCAGATCTGATCAGCTTGGAGATAGATTTTTCTGCAATGGTATTTCTTTTCCCATCCCGTGGGGTCTTGATGCCTCTCATTCTCTGGCCTGATTCTTTCAGATCATCGTTCTCTCTCTGCATCTGGCACCATATTGCTTATCTGTTTCCTCTAGTCTCCATCCTTGATTAGATCTCTGACTCCCATACCTCTTGAACTCAAGAAATTCCAGTAATCTGTCCTGGTAATCAACTCAAAGGACATGTTCTGGAAGATAATGTTTTATGTTGGCAGGAAGTGGCATGAGAGGCGTAATAGAAATGGAAAAAGGCACAAGCACCCAGCAAATGCCCAAATGTCATTCACTCGGAGAAGCTTTCTTGCACAGCAATTGTGTTGTACAGAAAAGGAAGTAAGGTTCATATAATGAAAAACCCACCCAAGTCCTTAATAGAAGACACCTGCACAGTTTTCTTCTCCTGGCTTCTGAGCCAGTGCTCCCCTGCCATTAATAGCTTTCCCTGTCATCACTGGTCATTCTGTCAAGCAAACCTGAGGCTCGTTCTTCGCTTTCTACCAGGAACAGAGCAGGCACAACTTTCCATTCTATTCTGTTTACTCTCAGACCCTGCTTTGCAGGCCTGTAACTGATTTGCAGCTGAATGAAACTGCCCAGAATCTGCTAGTTGGGAGGGGTTAATAGTCAGTATCAGATTCACAAAGCATTCCTGAGCTCCTGTGCAACTCCTGAGTTATTGTCCTGATGGTTCCAAGAATGCAGCAAGCACTCAGTGTTGTCTTTTGAACTTGTTCTTGCTGATTAACTAATTGAAGAAAGCTATTTGTACTGGAATACAAATATAATCTCACCATGTGTTAGTCATTCCTGAGTGAGGAAGAGGAAGTCAGGTTAATGTTGGCAGTTTTTCTTCTGTGCCTGTCTCTTGCCCACAGAGCAAGAGTTCATGAGCTCATGGTTTAATTGAATTAGAGATTAAATGAATGCTTTTTTTTGTCTTCTAAAAGAAGAAAGAGCCGCCCCATACTAAGACTAGCAATTAAAACTGCAAGGAGACACTTGGCAGGAGTGTCAACAGCAAGGCACACTAAGTGGAGAGGAACAAAAGCTCTTACTTCCACAAGAGCCAGAAAGTTTGTGAGAAGACAAATGTCAACACTGATAACTGTGGGACAGGGATGAGAGGGATTTACAATAGCCTAGACAAACTCAAAGAGATGCATGTGAAAGGGGTGATTAAATTGTGTACTTCCATGAAGATGGAAGATACTTCTGGAAGAGATACCTAGCTAGTTGAAATGACTTGCACCCTTTTTCAATCTGATTCTTTTTTTTTTTTTAAGGCATAAAGGTGGTTTATTTAGGTTAGCCTAGGTCTCCCAGCCACCTCCCCCAGGGAAGCAGGGCTGGGTGATTCAATCTGATTCTAATGATGATGAATAAAAATCAAACCTGGCCTCCCCAGCTGGTGGAGCCACCTACCCCATTTTCTCAAAATGTCTCCATTGTTTCTAGGAATTCCCAAATAAGTATTTTCAGCCCAGGCTTGAGTGACAGTCACTGAGAGGTGCCCTCTGCTTGCCCATATTTAGTGACCAAAAGCGCCTTGAAGAGGTTTGCCTCCTGTTCATTGCCTACATTTGTGTCCATCCAGGGCCACCACCTCTCAAAGCTCGCAGAGCTGCTAGGACTCCAGGCAAAGATGAGTAGAATGTACTGCTCTGAACCTTAAAAGGCTTGCAGAAAAAATGTTCTTTCTCATCTTCATTACTCCAGCCAGAAATATTCAGACATAGGCCAATGCGACACTTGAGCAATTTGATCAGTAAGTCTTTAATGGTGGCCTGGTACTTTTTGAGAAGCTGGGCTGCAGTAACAAACACATGGATTTCATCCCTACCTTCTCATTCCCTTCTCTGCCATAGCTCCCTGCAAACTCAATTATCCTACCTTCTCTAGTCCCTAACAAACCTTCTTAAGCCTATACATGAATGAAGAAGGTCTTAGGAGAAAGCAGCACTGGCAAGAAATGTATTGCCCACAGTAACAAAAAATACCCTGTCTGTCTGAAAAACTCACATGCTTAAATTGTATTGGTGATATATCATGCAATCAAACACTAACTAAATTTACTGAATAGTTTCAATATGTGGCAGGAGGAAGAACTTTAGAAAACAAGCTTAATAATTACAGTGAATATTTTAGATTTGCACATTTTCTGTATTTGCAAAATACAGAAAATTTTTGTATTTGTATGTTTGCAGAATGTAGTATGTTTGTAGCAAAATATGCCTCCTTTTTCCTGCAATGACTGATTAACTCAAAGTATAGCACCTGCTATATGACAAACATTCTTCTAATTGATCAGAATCTAGCAAAGACAAAGATGAACAGCACTTCCTGCTTTCAGAATCTTCACTGTATGGTATAGCATTCAATGCAAATCACAGATGAAAACAGTAAGAAGTTTTTAGTTCAATATGCTTAGGGAAATATATACCAAGGAAGCAGATAGGGAGTATTGAGGGAAGGGCTGGCAGAAGGATTAAGTAAGTTTTTAATGAAGTGATGTGATTATTTTTAAATGCTTGTCTATTTATTTATTTGGAAAAGGCAGAGAGAGAGAGAGAGAGAGAGAGAGAGAGAGAGAAAATAAAAAGAGAAAGACAGAGAGAGATCCTCTATCTGCTAGTTCATCCCCCAAATCCCCACCGCAGCCATGGCTGGACCATACCAAAGTCAGGGAGCTAAAACTCTATTCAGGCCTCCCCAGTGGATAGCACAGACCCAAGCACTTAGCCATTACCTGCTGGTTCTCAGGATGCATTAAGATACGAGAAACTGGATCAAAACTGGAGAAGCAGGAACTTGAACCAGCCGTCTGATGTGGAATGTGAAGTCCCAAGCAGTGGCTTAACCTATTACACTCAACAAGGTGATTTGTGACATCTGAAGAAAGCAGGAGGAAGCCATGTAGATATCTATAGAAAGAAGCTTTCAATTTTGGCTAACAGCAAAGGCAAAGACTATAAAGTGTAAAGATGAGGGAGACCATGAAAGTGTGAGACCATGAGACTTAACATGGAACCAGATCTTAGAGATATTTGTGGACATGCAGGACACAGGATGTCGTTGGAGGGTTCTGGGCAGAGTAATGACAGGATCATTCTAGTCATTCATTGGGGAAATATACTGAAAGGGACAAAAGTGGAAGCAGGGAGTGTGAGTATAAGAAGTAAAACAACAAAGGCTGGAGGTGCTAGGAGGCACACCATGGTGGCAATGGAGGAAGTGTGCTCTAGGCACAGATTATAGTCTTTCATAATTCAGAATGCCCAACTTATTAGAGCACATTGCAATACAGCAATATAAAATTTGGGGTTTTGAAAATGTCTCTGGAAAGACAATTTCATTTTTTTGATGATAAAATAAATATATGCATGATACAAAAATGGCTCCTGGAAGATGATAAACATTTGATTAGTGTTAGTTATTGCCTATTTTCTGTTTTCCACTATAGTTCTTTCTTTCTTTTTTTATCATAGTTATTTCTAAAAAGGACTTTGTTTTTTTACAGAGAGGAAGATCTTTTGTCCGACGATTCACTCCCCAAGCAGCTGCAACGGCCAAAGCTGAGCTCAATCTCAAGTCAGGAGCCAGGAGCTTCCTCCGGGTCTCCCACACAGGTTCAGGGTCCCAAGGCTTTGGGCCATCCTCAACGCTTTCCCAGGCCACAAGCAGGGGGTTGGATGGGAAGCGGGGCCACCAGGATTAGAACTCATATGGGATCCCGGTGTGCACTTAAGGCAAGGACTTTAGCCTCTAGGTCACGGCACCAGGCCCTAAAAAGAACTTTTTATAGCTAATAGTCAAACGGTTTATCTATGTTCACAGTTACTTGAAGTGAAGATGGAGATCAGGAATCACACAGAAGAAAAGGATGCAATTGGATAAAAAATTGATTATTGCTATAATTAAGTACTAATTCAATTTTTATGCTTTCTAACAGTCAAGAAAAAAGTAAAATCCCTTAATTTATAAGATTCTGTTAGATAAGAGAAAACATCTTCAGGAGACACAGCTTTATTATGGACACTGAATTTCCATCTATTTGTAACAGACTAGACTCTTATTCTTACTTTTTTTTTTTTTTTTTTTTTAAAGATTTATTTTATTTTTATTACAAAGTCAGATATACTGAGAGGAGGAGAGATAGAGAGGAAGTGGAGCTGCCGGGATTAGAACCAGCGGCCATATGGGATCAAGGTGAGGACCTTAGCCACTAGGCCACGCTGCTGAGCCCATTCTTACTTATTTTTAAAATTATTGTCCTCAATAGTAATCCAGCAGGTTACAAATATTATTTGTCAGACTATTTCTTTAAATGGTTCACAATAGAATTATCAAATAATAACTTGGTAAAGCCATTAGAGAGTAATAATTAAAGGACCATTAGGCAAGTTCTTGGAAGAACTAAATTTAAGTACCAGTGGTACACATTTGAGCCCAAGTGCATTTAACATTTTTGAGCTTTCGTTTCAATATCTTCAAAATACAACTGGTGCTAAGACCTACCTGACAAAATTGTTGTGAGAAACAAATGAAATGATCTCTTTAAAAGCATAATATGCAGTTCTTATGTTACTTATATTTGAGTGCTGCATTAATTTAATTTAATCTAAGTTGTCAAATTTTAGTCACTGAACAGAATGCTACCATCACTAATTCAATCAATGCAAATTTACAGTGCCCTCAGTGTTGCTGTTATGGATGCTGAGAAACAAAAATGAAGTTCAGGTCTACCTTCATAGAACTTTCATTGTAGTAGGGAAATGCAAATGTATCAAAGCATTTGTGCTAACATTAAGTGATAATAAGGGATATGGAAAAAAGTAAAGGAAGTGCATGGATATGTGAATGGATCTTGAGAAATAATGGGTGAATGTGTCCTCTAGCTGCCTTTATTAAATGCTGTTTTCCACACTAGCAGATGCTGCTACGTCAGGCCCCATGGAGGTATGCTAAGCCCCATGAAGGTATACTAGGCTCAGAGCAGGCATGTAAGACACCAGGCCAACATACTGCATCTGCCAGGAGACCTGCCATGGGAAATTATGCCTGCTGGCACAGGGGCTGTGGAATGCTCAGGGAAGTGGGTATGGGGATGTGTGGGATGGAGGGCCACCTCATATTGCAGGTGAGGTATAACTCCTGGAGGACATCCACCAACTAGACCACTGCACTTTCATGTAAATGAGGAGCCTGAGGCTGGGCAGTTAGGAGGAGGGAAACCTGAGAACATTGCTAGTGGGACAAGTGCACCCACCCATGTGAGAAACCTCAGCTGGACTTGTTGGTATTGACCACCTACTGGTGCACACAAAGGCTAGGGCTGGGGGCCTGCCTGGAGGGACTTGAGCACAGTATGCGACAGTGAGTGTCATGGCAGGTGATGGGCCATGTTAGACTGGGTCATGACACTAACTGGTAAGAGACTGAACCAGTTCTGAGGGTAGATTCTATGGGTGATTTCTGGGCTCACCCCCATGGGACTGAAAATCTTGCTAGTTTGCTCAAGGGTTGGGGGTTATGAGCCAAACTAGGTATGACACTATGCGGTCACCTGCACTTATGGGAACTGGGGTTGGAAATAGGCTAGACTGGTCCAGGCTGCAGCACCTAGGCACACCCAAGAATTGTGTGTAGAGTGGGCTGGGCTGGACCACAAAATCCATAAACACACACGCAAAGGCCAGTACTGGGAGTAGAATATACTGCGTAGGGTCTAGTACCTGCTGACATGCGTGAGATCCATGCATGAGAGTAGGCCTGGTAGGGGACCTTGAAGAATTCCCCTACTGGGCTGTAGGTCTCGCTGATGAGCATGAGAGTCAGGGCTTGGTATGAGCCGGACCAGGAAAGGCTGCTTCACTTATTGGGAGATGTGTGGCTGGCTTGGGGCAGATTGGGTAGGGATGGGCCAATCCATAGCACATTGGCATGTGCAGGAGCCTGGACTGGGTGTGGGCCATACTGGGTTAAGCTGTCATACCCACTGGTTTGCATGAGAGCCAGAGATGGGGGCAGGCTCGGTGGGCATAGGCTACACAACCACCAGTGAAAGTTGGGGCCTGGATAGGCATGTCCAGGCCAGGCTACAGCACCTGATGCAAGGACCTAGATTGGGGGTACTCCACGCCAAGCTGGGTCAGAGAACCACTGTCATGTGTAAGAACTGTGGTTAGAAAAGGCCTGGAAGAGGAGCTAAGGGGACCTCCCTACTGGGCTGTGTTTCCCAATGGTGAGTGCAAGAGCTGAGAATGAGGGAAGACTGGATTGAACATGTCTATAACATCTCTTGGCATGGGTGTGGGTTGGGTCTGGAGGTGTGCCAGACTGTGCTAGGCTCTAGCACTCTCTGGAGTTCATGAGAGCCAGAGTGGGTGTGGAAAAGGCTGAGCTAGGTAGCGACACATGCTGATCCCCACGAGAGCCAGGTCTGGGGTGAGCCAGGAAGGGCTAGGCTGTAGTCCACCAGTGAGAGCTGGTACAGGTTGTGGGCTGGCCTGGCAATGCAATAGTACCTGCCGGTGAATGTCAAAACTGGAGGTGGGCCAAGGCAAGCTGAGCCAAACACCCATCAGTGTGCATGAGATCCATGACTGGGAGCTGGTCTATTAGAAGAGCTTAGGGAATTTCCTTGTTAAGATTCAACGTTAGGTGGTCATCATGAGAACTAAGTCTGGGTATAGTAACTGTTAGCATACATGTGAGTCAGGTCTGGGGGTAGGCAAGTCTGGGTTAGACTGTAACACCTGATTGCAGGTGTGAGAGTCAGGACAGGGTGCAGGCCAGGCTGGATTGAGACGCAACACCTGCTAGTTCATGTTAGGGCCAGAACTGAAGGCTTGTTTGCCTGGGCTAGGCTGTAGCATCCCTAGTATGAGCAGGGATTTTTGGCAGGCTGGATAGAGCCAGGCTAAAGCATCTGGTGAATGCCAAGGTGAGACTGGCCATGCCAGACTGGTGGGAAGGAGGAGTTTTGGGGTCACTGCTTCTACTAGTGAGCATGTGAGCTGAGACTGGGGGCGGACCAGGCTGGGCAGGTTGCAACTGTTAGCCTGCATGTGAGCTGCATTTGCGGAGGACTGGGCCAGGCCAGGCCAAGCCACTGCATCTGCCGGTCAATGTAAGGGACAGGATAAGTGCTAGCTGGCTGGGCTTTGACACAGCATCTGCTAGCAAGTGTCAATAAGGGTGCACGTTGTGTCAGATTGTACTGCTGTACTGCCTGGAAAGGGCAAGATCCAAGATGGAGACAAGGAACTGGGCCCTACTAGTGAAACTGTGGGAACTTCTCTGTAGGCTGCAGTTCCTGCTGGTGTGTATTACATCCAGGCCTGTGGGCAGTCCAGACTGGACAAGGCAGCAGCACCCATTGGCATACATGTGGACAGCTTCATGGGGTAGGGTGGGCTGAGTTAGGTAACAACACCCATTGTGTATAAGAGCCTGATTGGGATATGGCATGGACCAGACTAGTCTGCTGAAAATACACGCAGGAACAATGACTGGGGGTGGGCCTGATGGGAGTTAATGGAGGTCTCCCCAACTAGACTGTAGTTCCTGCTGGTGTGCACAAGGGCCAGGACTGTGGCATACTTGGCTGGTCTGGGCCACAGTACCCATCTGTTTGCATTGGATATAGGACTGGGGACAGAACTGATTAGGCAACCACAATCACCAGTGTATGAGTAGGCTGATGCAAATAATGAATTGAACCAGACCCTGTACTAGCTGACACATCCGAGAGTCAGGTCTGGGGTCACCCCAGATGAAGTTTCTTGGGAGACTCCCCAACTTGACCACTTGCCTCAAAACTCCAGCCACAGGAACAATCATAGGATTTGTGATCCAACCTTGGAATGCCTATATCAACTGGGTCTTCTCAATTGCTGATGCCTGTGCAGTGGACAGCATGCCCAGGTGCATAAAGGAAACATTAGGGCCAGCCCATTTGGACCTTCAGAGGATTTCAAGTGCCAAGTAAGAAGATGGAGAGCAGAACAGGTTGTATAATTCTCCTGGCCAAGCTGTGGCAGCAAGTATCTGGGTGAGTGGATGCAGTAGAGTGGATTCTATCAGTCAATGACCTTGAAAGGATTTTCTCAATCTTGGTGCAGTCAAACCAACAGCATCTCAGAACTATCAAAAACACTCAAGCGGGCCCAGAATGATAACCTAGTGGCTAAAATCTTCGCCTTGCAACCACCAGGATCCCATATGGGTGCAGATTCATGTCCTGGCAGCTTCACTGCCCATTCAGCTCCCTGCTTGAGGCCTGGGAAAACAGTCAAGGACAGCCCAAATCCTTGGGACCCTTCACCCATGTGGGAGACCCAGAAGATGCTCCTTGCTCCTGGCTTCAGATCAGCTCAGCTCTGGACTTTGAGGCTACTTGGGGAGTAAACCAGCAGACAAAAGATCTTTCTCTCTGTATCTTCTTCTCTCTGTATATCTGGCTTTCCAATAAAAATAGATAAATCTTAAAAAAAAAACATTCAAGCAATACTCTTGAAATATTCTTCTTCACATCATGGTTTCTTTTCTTTTTTTTTTTTTTAAAGATTTATTTATTTTTATTACGAAGTCAGATATACAGAGAGGAGAGACAGAGAGGAAGACCTTCTGTCTGATGATTCACTCCCCAAGTGAGCGCAACAGCCGGTGCTATGCCAATCCGTAGCCGGGAACCAGGAACATCTTCTGGGTCTCCCACATGGGTGCAGGGTCCCAAAGCATTGGGCAGTCCTCGACTGCTTTCCCAGGCCACAAACAGGGAGCTGGATGGGAAGTGGAGCTGCCGGGATTAGAACTGGCGCCCATATGGGATCCAGGGGCGTTCAAGGCATGGACTTTAGCTGTTAGGCCACGCCGCCGGACCCACATCATGGTTTCTAAGATGACATCAAGAGAACATTCTCATCCTCTGGTACTGATAAAGTTTGGCAGATGGGAGCAATCCCCATGCCGCTGCCCTCACCACTCTTATCATATAGTTAAGAAGGGAAGAAAAGGAAAACTGGAAGCATTTGTTCCACCTACCTTCCCTCATATCTTGACCCTCCCCACCTGATCTGCTGATGCTTATGGGACTGCATTCTTATCAATTATTGTAAACAACATCAAAAATAAAATAATTTTTAAAAATGCAATACCGGGCCCTGGCGGTGTGGCCTAGTGGCTAAAGTCCTCGCCTTGAACGCCCCTGGATCCCATATGGGCGCCGGTTCTAATCCCGGCAGCTCCACTTCCCATCCAGCTCCCTGCTTGTGGCCTGGGAAAGCAGTTGAGGACGGCCCAAAGCTTTGGGACCCTGCACCCGCGTGGGAGACCCGGAAGAGGTTCCTGATCCCGGCATCGGATTGGCGCGTACCGGCCCGTTGCGGCTCACTTGGGGAGTGAAACATCGGATGGAAGATCTTCCTCTCTGTCTCTCCTCCTCTCTGTATATCCGGCTTTCCAATAATAATAAAATCTTTAAAAAAAAATGCAATACCACCCCCTCAAAAGCACAAAAAGACAAATACTGCTTTCTATCTGCACTTTGTGCCCCACTTCATGAATGCATCATCCATTCTTTGAACAGACATTTGCAGAGTTACTGTCATGTGCTGGAGCATAAGCAGTCAATGGAATAACCATCAGTTTATTATTAAATTGGTGTACTGATGTCTCTTGACCTGACATCTTGTGACCATCAGCAGGCATGGTTGGGATAGAGTAAAGAGAAGGTCAAATGATGGCCTTGATCGGCCCCACACCAAATCCAATTTCTTCCCCAGCTGTAGGCAACTGCCTAGGTTGCCTTGTATTTAGGCAAGTGTTAACACTGCTGGAAGAAAAGTAGCCAGTACCTGGTGAGAATTCTGGGCCTGATTAATGCCAATTTTGTGTTAACTATGTCAGTGTGCCAGCATAGTTGCCTATTCTATTTTGTTTTTGTTTGTTTCTGTTAAGATACATGGGGAAGGCGGTGAATGCTGGGCTGAGACATGCTACCCTGTGCGCCCAGGTGAGGGTGGTTCCAAGTTTCCCTGAGGAAGAAGGTCTGGGGACGTATAGGAGTGGGAAATGCTGAGGGTATATTTGACAGGGGAGGAATGACTTCTGGGGCCTTCATGGATCAGGTCACTGCACTTGCAGGTAGGCAAGGGAGCTAGGACTGAGTTTTTTGTGGGGCAAGGGGACCAGAGGGTGTATCTAGGTCAGGTCAACACACTTGCTCATGTGGGAGACCATGGCTGGGCTGAATAGCATCACCTGTCAACCATTGGCACACACAAAAGTGGTGCTGGAGGGCATGTCTGGCTAGGCTAGACTGTAGTACCTGCCCATGAGTATAAGAGCAGGGGTGGACCATATCGGGCCAGAGTATAAGACTCACCAGAAAGTAAGAGAACTGGCTTTGAATATAGATTCTGTAGGGAACTTGTGAGCTTGCCTCTGTGGGTCTACAGCACCTGCTGGTTTATATGGAGAGTTGGGGGTGGTGGCAGGCTGAACCAGGTTGAACCAGGGAACTCACCTGACACAGGAGCAGGTGCAGGGACAGAGGAGGCTAGGCCATGCTCTAACAACCACTAACATGCATGAGAGCCAGGACAGGGTGTGGGATGTGCCTGACTGGGCTGTGTTGTAACATGCTCCAATGAGAGCTAAGCCAGGCTAGGTCACAACACATGCTGGCATGTGGAAAAAAATGGGGCTGGGTATGGGGTCATTGGGGTCATCCTAATTAGGCTGTGGAACCTACAGTGGCAGGCTACATTGGGCTAGGCCACAGCACCCATCAGTTTACTTGAAAGATGGGGCTGAGGTGAACTGAGCAGGCAGCTACACCCACCAGTATGTGCACTGACTGATACAGGTGATGACTGAAGCTGACCTTGCACTGCCTGGCACACATAAGAGTTAAGTCTGATGTTACTCCAGGCAAGGTTTCTTGGAGGATGCACCAGCTAGATGAATGGACTCAAACCCTGGCAATGGGGAAAATCACAATATATGTGGATCAATCTTGGAGTGTATGTGTCAGGACTGTGCCTCCTCAATTGTTGATGCCTGTAAAATGGACAGCATGCCAAGATGTACACAAGGCACATGTCAACCGGTTCATCTAAGCCTGCAGGGGACATCGACTACTTTGTCAGCAGACAGAAAACAGGCTGGACAATTCTCCTGGCCACACTGCAACATGTTCCTGGGACTGTGGGTACATGAAGATGGATTTGGTTAGCCAATAGACCTTAGAAGTATTTTCTCAACCCCAGTTCAACAAAGCCTACAACGTCATAACTCAGAACTATTAAAACCACTTAAGTAACAGTCTTAGAATACTCTTGCCCACACTGGAGTCTCTAAAGCATCATTAAATGACTGTTGTCCCATCCCC
This sequence comes from Ochotona princeps, assembly GCF_030435755.1. NCBI lineage: Eukaryota > Metazoa > Chordata > Mammalia > Lagomorpha > Ochotonidae > Ochotona > Ochotona princeps. The sequence continues at coordinate 93,966,384 of NC_080833.1, forward strand.
GGGTGCTAATGTAGTATCCTATGGAGACAGTAGAAAAAGGGTTTGAAAATTTTGTCTCAATCACCTTCCTCCATACCTTGACCATCCCCACCTTAATCAGAGACCCACGTGAGCATGATTCCCTCTCAACTATATAAACAACATTAAAAATAAAATTAAATAAATTTTTAAAAATTCAATTTCTTTCCCCACTGCCATTGTCAAACACCACAGACTGATGGCTTCATAGAGTGGTGATTGAAAGTTTCAGATCCAGGTGTCAGTGGTATTGATTTCTTCTGGGCCCTCCCTCGGTGGCTTGAAGATAGCCAACTTCTTGCAACATACTCTTGTGGTCTTTTCTTGATGTATGGTAATCTTGGATACCTGTCAGATTGGATTAGCACCCACCCTAATGGCCTCATTTTATCCCAAAACACTTTTTTAAAGGTTCTGTCTTCAAAAACAGTTATGCTTTGAGTTACTGGGATTAGGGCATTAATGTATGAACTTAGGGGCACACAGTTTAGTTAATAACAATCCACTTCTTACTCTAGTCAGACTATTCTGCTACCATGCCATGAACTTTTTTTTTTTTCCAGATTGGAAGCCTCTTTCTGTCTCCCTATCAACTTCCTGTGTATCATTCAAGGACCAACCAGAAGGCCATTTCCTCTGATAAGCCTTTCTTGATCAGTCCTGCAAATGTGATAAGTTCTTTCCTTGACCTTAGATTTATGTATTTTACTTAATTTTTCACTTACTATTTGAGAGGTAGAAGCAATCCTATACATTGACTGCTTTTCCCAAACGCGACAATGACTGGGGCTGTGCTAAGGTCCAAAGTTGGAGGTGCAATTAGAATTTTTCATCTGGTGGTAGGGAACAGTCACTTGAGCCATCATTGCTGCCTTTTATGATCTACGCTGACAGAAAGTTGGATCTGGATACAGGTATTCCAGTGTAGGATGTGAGTGTCTTCACCAGCATCTTAATCAGTGGGTTAAATAGCTGTGCCTTTTTTAGCAATATGTGGCATGAGTCAAAAATACTTGAGTTGTGAAATGGAATGTATACATAGTATTTTATAGCTAAATTGTAAATTCATGGGAGGTAAGAGCTAGGTTTTATATGTCCTTGTATCTCCTCTGTAGCATTTGTCCAGGAAGGGCTGGCACTACAATATATACAGACTAAGTATGTGCTGTGATGAACATGAAAACATGGAGACTGACATGGACAGCTTCATGGGCAACTAAGGCAAATATATAAATGGGAAGATGGATGTTTTAATTATACTTCTTTCCAAGTGTATGTTTCTTGAGACTATTTCTTATCATTTTTTAGGATCTAATTTTCAATCTTTATCTGGTGATAGAAACATCTTTGCTTTCAGAAGGAAGCTAATATGCTGCCTCTGATGAAGTAATAATAATCCCAATGTGATCTGTTGGGTTATAGTTTTTTATCTACAATCAAAGATCAATTTGTTTGGAGTCTTTTATTTATTTATTTTTTTAAATTCAAGTTGACCAACTTGCCAGTTGCTTGGGCCTGATATCTAACCTGATAGCTTTGATTTGCCACTGGCCTTCAGTACTACCCCCTGCTCTTGCTGGAAATTAGATATGGAACTGGTGAGGGAGTTGTGATTTCCCACTCGGGACTTTATGAAAGCAAGCATTCAAAGATGAACTTTCTGTACCCAATTTTGATTTTAATACAAAAATCCCTCTCATTAGGAAATAGTAGGGACTCTCGCTGCTATTGCTGTGCACACGCTCACCTGCCATCTGGCGGCTCTCTGGCTGCTGGTTGGATTAGTGTATATCTTTCAAAAGCAGATCAGGGTAGTGGCTATAAGCCATAGCCTCAAGTCATCTTGCTTTGGGTGGAGGTTTTGTTCTGCCACTTAGCAGCTTTCTGGATGAGTAAGTTTGACTTAACCTGTCTGTAAAATGGGATCAATGATAACATCTTTTTCACATCAACTGTAAAGTTAGTATCTGGACAGAACCTAGGACAGAGACTGGGGACCCTTGGCTACTCACTATCAATTGTTTTATATTATTTTCTGTGCCTCACTGATTTTATCTAATGTCTGGGTAAAGACCAGACTTTATTCTTTTTATGCCTCCCACCCAACCCCTCAAGATGATCTTCCCTTGCTTGGCAAGCAGTTTTAACCAAAATGCTTCTCTCTGAGGCAGTGAACTTTAAGTGGAAAAAGGGTAACTTTGGGTAGGTCAATGATTTTCCATTTCTTTGCATATCCTTGGCCACTGTCCTGGAACAAGTCAACTTCATTTTGGATTTGCATTCTTAACTGGTCCTTGGATCCTTTCTGACTTCCCAGGTTTCATTGTCCCGAATCTTTTCTTTAACAACCAAAGGAATCTCTTTAAACTGCAAATTTGAGGAAGTTACTTCTTTACTGAAAAGTTCCAGTTAAAATCCAAAGACCATACTCTGGCCTATGAGGTTCTCCCCAACATAGTTTGAGAGACTAATGGAAATCTTTCTGATTCTCAAACATGCCAAGTGCATTCCCACCCTAGGCTTTTGCCCCACTCCCCACTGTCCTCCAGATTGACTCTCCAGAGTTGTGTGGGTGGAACTTTGCCATTTGGCTGTCAGCCATAACAGAAGCAAGGGAGGATAATGGTCACAGGAAGAATTTTGGAGCCAAACTGCCTGGATCTCAACCTTGAGCTTCACTGCCTCCTGGCTGTGTGACCTAAGAGAAGTTACTCAGCCCCAGTTTTTTCATCTGTAGCAGGATTGAGAACCACATCATAAGGTTTAAGGACATTAATATTTGTTTTGATCAAGACATAATAAGCACTATGTGTTTAGGAAACAAAACCATTATTTCCTTAAAGAATCCTTTTCCAACCTGTTCCAAGTTACTCTCTTCCCCTTGACAGCCACTTAGCATGAGAGTGCCTAATTTTTATCTTCTTCCTGGCACTTGCCATTTTCAGAGATCAGGTCTTTGTGTATGTTTGACTTTCCCACAAGATGGAAGCCTCATGATAATTAAAAGATTTGTCTACCTTATTCCTGAAGAATCCCTCAGTTCATGTCTCAGAAGAGAGTTTAACATCACTCATTCAGAAGTCATAAACATCCATTGTCATTAAGAACTCACAGGTTAAGTCCTGATTCTGCCAGTACTGTGGCTTTTTTCTGGACACTTGACCTCTCCAGGCCTGAATTTCCTCAATAATTAAATGAAAAATAATAGGTATGTCTCAAATGGGTACTGTTTGGTATATACACCAACATGTTAACAGTGATTATCTTTGGGAGATGGGATTACAGAGGATTTATTTTTTCATTTTGCTGGCCTATGTTACTTTTAAAATTATGAGCATGGATTATTTTGTAATTAATGTAACTCTCAAACTAAACAATATTTGTGGATGACTTAAACACTGATCTGCAATCAATTTTTAATAAGCAGTTAGTGTTCAGATTCCAAAGTCCAAAAGGGCATCCTTCTGTGGCACTGGGCTGCTGCCTAACAGCCCAGTCTGAGGTTTGGGGCTCATGATTGCTAAGTCTTCAGTTGCAAAGACATGCTCCTTTCTCTCAGGGATGTTGGACTATGTCAGCTGAGAAGTTTTCCCTTCTCCACTAGCTCATCCTCACCTATTGGGAGTCCAAGCTCACCTCTTGATTGTGGGTGAATGAGTTTTCTGCAATGCTTAGTATGCATCCCATGCCCGGCAGGCTGCAGAGAACAACACAGCAAATTCCATTGTTTGCCTCCCAAATAATTTTTGATGTTGAGGAAAGAGTGTACTCGCTGCTGGAATCTGATCAAGAGCAGATCTGCATGGCCCCACCTCCTGGGCCCAATGCAAAGAATGATTCTTTAGCTTGAGAGTTTTCAGTACAGTCTAAAGGCTAGCCTACCTTTCCCGAACATGGCAGATGGAGTGCTTATTCATTATGAGCTGGGGAGAGGAGCAGGATATCCCTCATACAGGACCAATGGCAGCAGCTGATGAGACAGGTGAACTGGAGTGAGTCCCTATTTTTCCTTGGGAATCCTGTGGTTTTAGTTCTCATCAGATTATTTGTCAGTACAATCAGCTCTAGCTAAGGCTTCTGGATCCTAGTGATCCATTTCCATTGGTCCCCTCAACTCTGTGATTGTACCTAGAGAGTAGGCTTAAAAATGTGGAAATCATTGCTTTTTTCTCTATAGGCAGAGGAGAAAAAGCTTGTCAGCAGGTTAAGAGCTCCGTTAGAATTGAGAGGAGAGCTGCAGACATCAGCCGTTTGAAGGATTCCTTGAATGCCAGGTGAATGTACAGTCTACAGCTGCTGTTACTGTTAAATTCCACATCCGATGAGATGCTTTAACTGCTTTGTGGAGCCTCTATCCTTGGAATCACAAGATCAATGGTAGATCCAAGCAAACCAACAGCCCAAGGACAGTTTCAGCCAAAGTATTGCTTTAGTCAATTTCTTCTGTTTAATCATTAGTAGCCTGCTACAATAACATATTGCTTGCTGATTGACTCCCTCTTGCATGCTTACATGTAGACCACAGCCTGTCTCAAACCCTCCTTCCTTCTGCCTATATGACCCTCAGTCTTTAAAAGTCTGACGATGTTAGTAAAAATTTGGCTTTTGACCAGTAGTCACATGTATGATTATTGGCTCCATGCACCAAGTCTCTCACTGCTGGACAGCAAACATCCATCTATTTATGCAGGCATACATCCATCCATCCTCCCTTCCACTCACACAACCATCCATCCATCCATCCATTCATCTGTCCATTTATCCATACATACAGCAAAGAAATTTTTTTAAAGATATATTTATTTTTATTGGGAAGGAAGCTTCACAGAGGAGAGGCAGAGAAAAAGATCTTCCATCTGTCAGTTTACTCCCCAGATGGCTGCAATGGCTGGAGCTGAGTGGATCCAAAGCCAGGAGCCAAGAGCCATGAGATTCTTCTGAGTCTCCCACATGGGTGTAGTAGGGCCCAAAAGCTTTCAACCATCTTTTACTGCTTTTCCAGGCCACAAGCAAGGAGCTGGATTAGAAGTAGAGCATCCAGGACATGAATCAGCACTCATATGGGATGCCAGTGTTTATAAGGTAAAGGATTAGCCAGTTGAACCATCATGCTGTCCCAGCAAAGAAATTGAAAAAAATTTAGTATTATCCATGATACGGTTTTGTAAGCAAACCCCAGCTCCACCTCCTCTCTCCCCATTTTCCTGACCATTTTCTTCCATATTATTACAACAGTATAGTTCTTCAGTAACAGTTACAAGTTTAATATTCTGCTATTTAAGTGTATCATGGCATTGCAGGTATAAGGAGTGGTAGAAGAACTAGTATCAAATTGTCAAGGAATATTTAGCAGTTTCATTGGGAATCCTCCTTTTATTTAAGAGAAGAGATGCCTATTGGGAAGCAGCTGCTGCTTGCATAGTATATCCCATGGAAGGCAGCAAGAATAGTATGCATGCATATAAACCCTGGGGTCATACTCCGTGAATTTAAAAATCCTGGTTGGCTATGTTCAAGGAAAAGTCATTATGCATCTTTCAACTCATCTGTAAAACAAGAGTTGGCATCTGTCTTACATGATTTTGTGAGGAGAATTGGAAGCAATGCATGTTGAGTATTTAACATAATGTTGAGCGTGTCCTAAACACTCCAGAAAAGGTTGCTATTATTGTTTCAAGGGAAGACCCAGGGAAGTTAATATCACACTCCCAGATCCTGAGATGCTTGAATGTGACAGTAATCAGCATGACCAAAAACGGGGGTCAAATGATCCTATTCTAGGGTGAGTGAGGTTATCTTGCAAGCTTGGCTCTAAACTCCTAGGACAAATGCTGTTACTGGTGGTGACTAATCACGGACTGGATCTGTGTGGTATTTGACCTCTCAGTTCTGGTGGCACATGTTTCTACCATGTTTCTACCATGCTTGCTTCTTTTTTTTTTGCCACTTACATATTTTTCTCTAAAATCACTTCCTTTTTGTTAAGCTGAGGTTAAATAATATCTATCACCTGTGATCAGCCTTATGGTACCCTGGACCTGTAAGGCTGCCATCCCATATAAACAGCTGTTTGAGACCTGCCTTCTCTGATTTTGATCCAGTTCCCAGCTAATGCACCTGGGAAAGCAGCAGAAGATGGCCCAAGTGCTTGACTCCTTGATATCCACGTGGGAGATTTAGATGAAATTCCAGGTTCCTGACCCTTGCTTGGTCTGGCACACCCAAACTGTTACAGCCATTTGAGGAGTAAACTTAAATCAAAGATCTCTGTCTCTCCCTCTCTCCATCTTTAAGTTTGCTTTTCCAAAAATAAATAAGTCTTTTAAAAATACATCACCTAAAGTGAAGTTCGAAAAATAGTCTAACCATTGTTGTTCCCAAACAAATTCCCTTCTTTTTTAAAATTTGAAGTAGACAAAGTTTGCATATATTGCAGTACAGATTTAGGAGCTTGACAGTACTCCTTGGTGAATAGTTCCTTTCCACATGGGGTCTTGTTGGAGCAGAGATAAATGAGCCAATTTTACTCTCTAGGGCTCATACTATGTCTAGGCCAAATTACAGTAGGAAATTCTAAATTATAATTTGTTTATGATCATTAATTCATCTAGTTACAAGTTCCTCACAAGTCATGGCATTTTAGAGGAATTATTAACAAACTCATTATGCTTATGTGTAGCTCTTTAACAAAAAGATGGCCAATAATTCATTTGAGGGACCAAAGTGCTGATAATAACAGCTGGCTTAATTATTCAATATGCTTTCTGTGCCAATTATGGTTCTGAATATTGTACATGCATGAATTCTTTCATCCTTATTCGATAAGGATGGACCTTATTAGATAAGTGCTATTATTTTAAAAGTTTTAAATTAGAAAATATGCATCTATTTATTTCTGTTATATGTGAAAGATAATGACAGACAAAGCTGTTTTATCTACTGGTTCACTTCCCAAAAGCCTACAATAGTTCAACAAGGGTTGAACTAAGCCAACACTAGGAACCTAGAATTCATTCTAGATGTACCATATGGGTGGCAAAGATCTAACTATTTGTGTTATCATCTTCTTCCTCCAAAGCAGTGCATTCACAGGAAGGTGGATTGGAAGTGAAGGAACCAGGTCTTGAACCAGGCATCCTAGTATGCGATGAGGATCTCAAGTGGCAACTTAACTACTGTGCCAAACACTTGTCCTATTGTCTCATTTTATTGGATGAAGAAACGGAAACACAGAGAGGGTTAGAATCTTACCCAAGATCATACAGTCAGTACCTGGTAGAACCAGAATTCAAATGTAGGCAGCTAGGTTACAGAGTTGATGTCCTTGGCCTCTTCATTATTTATCTATCAGGTGTTTTTGAATGTGCTAGGTGCCACACATCATGCTAAGTACAAGGAATTTAAAGGCAGAGGATGGAGCCTCTTCCTATCAGGAATCTGATTTAGGAGACAGACTAGTAAACACGGGGAACTTAGATTTAAACAAGACCTCTGGTTCCAGAGAGGGATGCTGAATGATAAGTAGGTGTGTATTTATGAGAAAAAGGAAGGATGAGGAAGAGCTTCCAGAGAAAACTCAGAGATGCCAGGCCAGGCAAGCATGCCTGCGGATTGCAGAGCGGGTGCATGTGGGTGTATTAGCCCTGACCTCCCTTCTTCCACAAAATCCCAGCAAGTTCTCCTACAGTCTGAATTCACCATGGTCTACTTAAAACAACAAAACACACAGAGTAAGTTCAAGCTGAGTTTTTGAGTGGGCGAGCAGTAACATCCTAGAGGCCTAAAAGCTGTCTGAGCCCCTTACATGCTGCTCCCTCTGGAGAGATTTGTGTTTTAAGCTGATTTTTTTTTCTACTTCCATAATATTAAACTCGTGTCTGTTTCTCAAAATCCCAAACTACTTTGAGACTGGATGAGCAACTCAACAACCTTCCAACTGGAAGAGAAGAAGGGAGCCTCTGCCCTGGGTTCAGTGGCTCTGAGTAGGACCTCCCCCTCACTGCAGCAGCATGGGGTCAGGTTATACTCATGGAATTTCTTTCCACTTTGAGATTTCTCAGAAGCTGCCTTTACAACTTCCTTCAGTCAACTGGCCAGGTAAGTAGGTAGTTCCAAGGAGAAGTTCTGTTTTGCTTCCTCTTCTTCCTCCTCCTTCTTTTTCACATTTATTTATTGATTTGAAAGAGTTAGAGAGAGAGAATCTTCCATCTGTTGATTTACTCCCTGTAAAAGCTGGGGCTGGGCCAGGCCAAAGCTAGGAGACAAGAGCCTCTTGTTTGTCTTTGTGTGGGTGCAGAATCCCAACACCTGGATTATCTTTTGCTGTTTTCCCAAGCTGTTAGTAGGAAGCTGGGTCAGAAATGGAGAAACTAGGTCTTGAACCTGTGCCTATATGGGATGTCAGCATCATGGGCGATGGCACTGCCTACTACTACACAGTGCCAACCCTGAAAATCCTTGTTTTAATCCCAAGAGAATTTTAGGAAGTGTCTCTCCCTATCCAGTCTCTTTCCCCCTTCAACTTTGGTGTCAGTCCCAAGTGCTGATCTGGCTCAGGTCTTGAAGGGAATGGCCAAGGAGAAGAGAGAGAAGGGTGAAAAACCAGTATTTACAGAGCTTTTGGGGCTTGCATTCATCCATGAGGGAGGCACAGAACAGGAGATATATAGCCTCCTCTTATTATTAAGTACCAAATCAAGTCAGTTTTTCAGCCCTATGGTCCTTTATGACAATGCCCACAGTACCTGCCTTCTCAGATGAGTCAATCTTGCTTTAGTATAGGATTTTTTTTTAAAGATTTATTTTATTTTTATTACAAAGTCAGATATACTGAGAGGAGGAGAGACAGAGAGGAAGTGGAGCTGCCGGGATTAGAACCAGCAGCCATATGGGATCAAGGCGAGGACCTTAGCCACTAGGCCATGCTGCCAAGCCCTAGTATAGGATTTTTACCCTGCAGCCGACCTAATGTGAGCATCTCCTGAGACATCCTGTTGCCCCGCTCACATGCCCTCAACACATTTCTAAAACGCTTTCCCAAAGGCCCTTCTGCTCTGTCCTCCCCAGCCTTAACCAGCTACAGCCACTGTGTCCTCTGACTCTCCTCTTCAGAAACACTTGCTGGGGCCTATGTTTTCAGAAACATCCCCCAATCCTTCCAAATGGCTTTCAACGCTGCTACAGCCTTTTTCCTGCTGAATCACCCTTGGTGTCGTTTCTGGGTTTGAGAATAATAAATTCATTGGCCTCCTCCCTGTCATTCATTGGCCTCCTCCCTGTCATTCATTCCCCATGGAGTCCCTTCTTACTGACATGTGAAGGCCTGACTACATCAGAGAGTCAGAGTGGATAGAGGCACTCAGAGGAGAAAATAAGGGATACAAAGGCACTCACCTCTCTCCTCACCTGGCCTGATCAGATTTCTCCCAGCGCTGTGTTTTCAACAAGAGTGAAGTCCTACCCTCTCTGTCCTTGTTCTTATCAGCAGAATGTTTTGTGAGCTCTCTATCAAGAGCTGACAGGTTGGTGCCAACCCAAACAGGCCAAGCACATTTATCACTGCCACCAGGATGTGGCCCAGCCAGAAAAGACTGTGCCTACCCCCGTCTTTTCCTGGCAGCCTCCCCATATTCATACCCAGCCTGCATGTCTCCAATGTCTGTGACCTTCAGGTATGGCCTGAAAAATGTGCTAGTGGTGAAGTCCAGCTTCATGTGGGAATTGAGTCTGGGGACTTTGTCAGGGCCAGACTGTGAGAGCTGAGCTGGAAGAGGTCTGGGAAGGAGATCAAATCACAAGAGATAATGAGCAATTTCTGCTCCTTACATTCCAGGTCAGTAGCCTGAGGCTGAAAACCATAAGGACAGTGCCATCTCTAGAACTTCTTAGGTTTCAAAGAAATGAAGCAATCACCAGGGGAATCAGTTTGCGAGAAGATAATGTTTATGTTGAGAGTGTAACATGGGATCATTCCATCTAAACTTCTCAGTTCACAAATGGAAAACAGATTTAGAGAGGGAGTGGCTTGAAGTTGGTGCTAATAGACTGGCTCAAAAAGGAATCAGACTGGGGTCAGTTACTCCATTGGCTAATCTTTCTCTTCAAGTTCTAGCACTTCATATGGACACCAGTTCATGCCTCCGCTGCTGTACTCCCCATCCAGCTCCCTGCATAGGGCCTGGGAAAGCAGTAGAAGATGGCCCAGAGTCTTGGGATCCTACTCTCATGTGGGAGACCTGGAGGAAACCCCCGGCTCCTGGCTTTGGATTGGCTCAGCTCCAGCAATAGTGGCCATTTGGGGAATGAACCAGCAGATGGAAGATCTTTCTCTGTTTTTCCTTCTCTCTGTAAATCTGCCTTTTTGATATAAAAAGGGGAGGGGAGTCAGACTGCAAGATACAGATCTGATGGCCTTCAGTCAAGAGTTGGGAGTAAGGTAAATGAAGAAAATGTGAAGACAGCTGCTGACTAAGGCCAGAGTCTTTGGGGAACTCTGCGTCTAGCAACAAAGAAGAGACTATCCCTGAAATGCACCTGGGCAGATGTGGGAGAACAAGAACAGGTCAGGACAATGGAGGACTGAGAGGAGGATGCTGAGAAAAAAAAAATCAACCCATATTAGCGATTATCTCAAAGTGGCCAGGAAGTAGGAGGGAAACAATGATAGGAGTTTTAATAGGCACTTCTTAAGATGTATGTGTAGTAAGTATGTTTGTGTGAAAGGTGTGGTGTGTGTATGTGGAGAGTGGACAGTGTGTGATGAGTATGGCATGTGTATGTGTGTGTGGTATCTATACAGAGGTGTATATAGTATATAGAATTTAGTGTACAGTAGTGTGTTTGTGCATGAATGGTATGTATTCAGGATGTGGTATGTGAATAAGGTATAAATTTGTGTGTATGCATGTGAGTGTGTGTGTGTATGTATAAAATGTGGCATGTGGGGATAGTGCAGTGAGATAACAGGCTAATCTGCCTGTAAGTGTTGGCATTCCATTTGGGTGCTGGTTTGTGTCCTGGTTGCTCCATTTCCCACCCAGCACCCTGCTTATTGTCTGGGAAAGCAGTGGAGGATGGCTCAAAGGCTTGGGACCCTATACCCATGTGGGAAACCCATAAGAAGCTCCTGGCTCCTGGCTTTGAATTGGCTCAGCTTCAGCCATTGTGGCCATTTGGGAAGTGAACCAGTGGCTGGGAGACTTCCTTCTATATTTCTCCTTCTCTCTCTGTGAAATCTGTCTTTCAAATAAACTAACCTTTTTTTTTTTTAAAGAATGTGGTATGTATGTGGAGGATGCAGTGGTTTTGTTGCATGTGTGTGGAATGTCATATGTGCTTAGAATGTGGTATGTATGTGGAGGGTGAAGCATGTGGTATGTATGTATGTGGGGTATGTGTGGAGAGTATGGTTGTGTGTGTGTATGTGTGTGCTGTGTGGAGGTTGTGGTGTGGATATATCTATGCCAGGTATGTGTAATGTGTTTTGAACGAAGACTGAACACTGGTTGCCTAAGTCCCCCTGCCTTGCCTTGGAGGTGGTTGTATCTAAGGTGAGGAACAACTTGGTACAGTTGATGGGTCCTTGAGGTGGAGGTGTAGTAGAGTGCCTCTTCCCTGACATTGTAGAAAATGCTCTAGTCAGGAATCAGGAGCCAAAAGCAAGGAGTTGGCTTTCCAGGGAAGGACCTTGAATGAGTTTCTAAGTCTGTAAGGCCAGAAGCACGTAGTGATAGCTGATGGTAAAGTCAGAGGCTAAGAACCAACAGTGAGTTCAAGGAAGAGTGATGGGAGACATGGAAGAAGTTCTTGGCTCCTTGGTTTTGGATCAGCTTAGCTCTGGCCATTGCAGCCACTTAGGGCGTGAACCAGAGGTCAGAGATCTTTCTCTCTTTCTCTCCTTCTATCTGTAAATCTGACCTTCCAATAAAAAAAAAATAAATCTTAAAAAAAAAGAGTAGGGAGGAGTCACCAATACATTATTGATGATGATGCTCACCACGCCCAACATCAGTGACAGTGGCCATAGGTAGAAAATTGAGAACATCAGAACTCCCAGAAATATGGTACTTCCACAGCTCTGAAACACCCTGCAACTCCAACATGTCTGCTCTTGTGTGTTTTAGTATGTTTGCCTTGTGCTCTTCCTTCTGACTGCATTGTTCCAGGCTCTTAGTCCTGGCCGTCAGGAGCAGTGTGAACAGGTGGACTGGAGCACACTTTGGTGCAGACTTCACCAAGAGCCTGGAGCTTATGCCTATACTGCTTCTTGCTAGTCTTACCTCATATTCTGTGAATCATTGAACTATTATAGGCCTGAATCTGAACTCTGCACTTCTACGACCTGACTCTCTGCCTGTTTTCCACTTCTTTTTCTGCCTGGTAACTCCTAGCCTCCAGGCTTGGCACAACCCACTACTCTATCAAACACAGACTCAGGAGTCCTATGCACCTGATTTGGTTGCTGGACCCCAACCAAGCCATGGCCACTTTGGTTTCAAGCCTGTGCTATCAGCATGATATTCCCAAAGGCCTCTGCCTCTCCCTGAAACACACATTTGGCCATTATCTTATCTTCACATACTCGTTCAGGGCCAGCCTACATTGTGCTACAAAAAGACCGCTATTAGAAATCCTAGTATTTTCACAGCTCTCTCAAGAAATGCTTCCCAAAGCTAGTTTTGTGTAACACAAAGAAAATTCAATCAGACACATCTACTTCTATTTATTTATTTATTTATTTATTTATTTATTTATTTTTCATTGCAAAATCAGATACACAGAGAGGAAGATCTTCCGTCCGATGATTCATTTCCCAAGTCACCGCAATGGCCAGTGCCGCACCGATCCAAAACCAGGAGCCAGGAACCTCCTCCAGGTCTCCCACGTGGGTGCAGGAACCCAAGGCTTTGGGTCATCCTCGACTGCTTTCCCAGGCCACGGCAGGGAGCTGGATGGGAAGTGGAGCTGCCAGGATTAGAACTGGTGCCCATATGGGATCCTGGCACATTTAAGGTGAGGACTTTAGCCGCTAGGCTACCGCACTGGGCCCAACATCTGCTTTTAAATCCTGATTTATTTACTGTGATGTTAGTCCTGTGAAAACTAGCTTTGTGCCCCACTTTCTCAATCTATGAAAACAGAATTTTATTTGTTTTTGTTGGAAAGGCAGATTTACAGAGAAAAGGAGAAACAGAGAGAAGTATCTTCTATCTGCTGGTTTACTTTGGATTGGCCAGAGTTGAACCAATCCGAAGCCAGTCAGCCAGGAGCATCTTCCAGGTCTCTCACATGGTGACAGGGACCCAAGGCTTTGGACCATCCTCCAGTGCTTTTCTAGGGCACAAGCAAGGAGCTGGATGGGAAGAGGAGTAGCTAGGACCTGAATAAGCATCCATATGGGATCCTGGTACTTGTAAAGTAAGGATTTAACCATTGAGCCATCATGCTGGGCCCAATTAGACAAAATTTTAATGATACTTTCCCCCTTGGTGTTTGGATGAATTCTGTTTTTTGAATTTTCATTTCAGAATGGGCCCTGCCAATTGCATTGTCAAGTGGGGTGGGGCAGGGGTGGCATGTTGGCTGTCTTTGTATGACCAGAGTCAAAGGTGAAACTAACCACTGGTCTCTACTTAGATTCAGCAAAGTGGAAATATTGTTGGAAATGCATTTAACTTTCTGGTATCATATATTTCTACTTTTTCTCATCAAAACATGAAAAACTGTGTTTTATTCATTGAGCAATGATATCACACTCCATGTTGGAACTGCTGTTCATTAAGGGCTTATTTCATGTCAGGCATTATACCATGTGCTGAAGTCAAGGTGCAGTCATTGCTTCATTGAGTTTTTACTCTGTGCAGGAAACATAAATAGGTGGCCATCATGTCATGTGAGAAATGCTGGAGGAAAGGACCCACAGGGTGCTGGGGAGTGTTTAAAGGACACCTGGATTAGACTGTGAAAGATGCCCAGGATAGGTGATGTCCAGGTTGAGTCTTGAAGACAACCAACTTTTCTGTGAGATTACAGAAACAAGGGACAGAGGAAAGAAGCATTTTCAGAAGAGGAAAGAATATATCTAATGGTTCAGCAAAGATAATGTGCATGTATGCACATGGGGCTAGGCAGGGACCTTCAAGTGCAGAGTAAGTGAAGCATAGAGTTCAAGGATGAAGTGCAGGTATGTGGGAATGAGAAAAGCCTTGTGAGCTGGAATTTTTATTTTCTTTTCCTTTAAAATGTAGTTGCTTATTTGAAAGGGGAATGATAGGGAGAGAGAGAGACTGATAGAGAGCTCTTTTATCTGCTGGTTCACTCTTATCTGCTGTGTGCTCAATAAACTTTGGATTGGCATGGACCATTTGAATTAATGAATAAAGAGCCAAGATTCTTTAGTTAATAAAGATTTAGAATTGACCATATTTCATTCACTGTGCTAGATTCTGAAGGTGCTGGCTCTGGGTAATTTTGAGTTTGGTAAAAAAAAATCATCCTTAATAACCATTCAGCTGATCCTGGTTTTAATTCATTGCTGTCAATCAGCCAAGACCCCTAAGGTCTTCCTGAGAATTGACCTTGACTGAATCAGAGTCAACCTGGAGAACAGGGGTTGGACACAGAAGGAAATGCTGATGCTGCCCTTGATGTTGAGATCTTTCCCATCGTCTTCCCCATACTCCAAGACCAGTGGACCTAAACACTCTTTTTAATGAGATGTCTCACTCTAGCCCTCCCCACCTCCGCTCCCAAGCCTTGCCCTACTGTACCTTGGTCATTATCCTTGGAACAAGTACCTCAGGATCTCAAAAACACAACTCTGTTCTTTCTGTTGTCATTCCAGAGTGTTCCAAGTCCACAGTTCAGACAGTTCCAGAAACACCCACCTCCCAATAGCAGAGCAGTTTAGTGAGCAACATTCCCCAAGGGCAGCCTGTCAGAGACTGGAGCAGACTCCCAGGCAATGGATCCTGCCTGGCACACAACAAACCCTTGCTTCTATCCCTGCATACTGAGGACCTGCTTGTCTCTCTGCCTCCCTTGGTCCCTTGATGTGTGCTGTTAATATTCATCTCCCTTCCCTCGCTTGATGTGAACTAAAAGAGCATCTTATACAACAAACCAGAAGAAAATAACAGATTGCTGCTGCTCATTAAAGCTTCAGTTCAGTAGAGTCTGATAAGAGCTACAAGATTGATTTCCCCTCCCAATCCAGAGTGGGAGAGTCCAGGGCAGAATAATTACAGCACCTTGGATCTGCTCAGAGCTCAAGGGATTTTACAGATGGAAATGCGTTTTTCTTCCTGAAGCTTTTCTGTCTAGTGGAAACCCGGAGTCTGGGCTTGTCTCTCTCATTTTCCTGACATATAATCTTAGAAAATTTACTTTGCATTTCTGAATTTCATTTAGTTTCTCTATCAGAAAATGGGAAAAAAAGATGAATAGTCTCCAAAGTGGACTGTGAGGTTACATAAATGAATACACATAAGCTCTTTCCTCTCCCTCTTCTTCTATTCCTCTCTCCCTTTTCTACCAGTACTAAAATTACCTAGGTAACCTTTCAAAGAATTAACACAGTGAAGTCCTCCTCTGATGACAGGTCTCACCTTATCTACTTTCCTATTTTTCTTCTTCTTATTGAAGTGAAACCTCAAATGTTGCCTGGATTTCTTGCCTTGCTCTCTTCACCTCCCACTCCCAATCCTGAACCCACAGTGATCTGCCCTGTTCCTGACCAATCGCTATGACCACTAAAGTTACTAAATCCAAATAATATAAATTTGGTTGTCTGACTTGATTTTGTTTTTCCATCAGGTGATTCTGCCCTCTTGCACATAAAGCAATTCTCTTCCCTTGGCACCCAAACATGAATCTCTCTTGGTGCCTCCTCTCTTCCACCTAGCCTTCTTAAGCAACTCCCTCTGTTTCTCATTAAATGTCAATGTTTCCCAGACTCTCCTTCATTAGTGATTTCTCTAGTGACCCTATTAACGAAACTTCATCTTCCATCTGTAGATGAACACCTCCCAGTCTGTAACTCTGGTTCAGATCTGTCTCTTGGATCTGAGTGCTCTGCAGAACTCTTGAAGGCAGCATCATCTTCTCTCACTTCTATGATTTTCTCCTGTTTGTACTCTAGAGAATGGCATTGTCATTGGCATTGTCATTTCACAACTCGTAGACTAAGAGCTTTTTTTTTTTGGAAGATTCATTTATTTTTATTCGAGAGACAGATCAGATTTACAAAGAGAAGGAGAAATAGAAAGATCTTCTATCCACTGACTTACTTCCCAAATGGTCACAACGGCTGAAGCTGAGCCAATCCAAACCCATGAGCCAGGGGCTTCTGCTGGGTGCAGGGTCCCAAGGCTTTAGGTCATTCTTACTGCCCTTGCAGACCACAGGCAGGGAGCTTGATGGGAAATGCAGCAGCCAGGACACTAACCAGTGCCTATATGGGATCCCAGTGCTGCAAGGTGAGGATTTAGCCATTGAGCCATTGCATCCTGCCCTGAGAATGGTTTTTAAAATTTCTTTCTTACCCTCGTACCATAAATTCAAACAATACTCAAGTCCAGTTAATTCCTTCTCTAACTTTTCACCTTTGTACCCTTCTCAAAGTCACCCTTCCTATTTCTTTGCCTTAATGGCTTCACAGTCTCACAACTGACTTTCCTGCTACAGCTTTATCATCTTTCAGAGCTACCTTCCCAAAATGCAAGGTGGCAATAGCATTCCTCTATTTCGAAGAATTCAACTGTGTCTCTTGACCATCAAGAAAAAGTTCAAGGGGCTGACATTATGGTATACTGTGTTAAATGACTCCTAAAATGCTAGCATTCCATGTCGGAGTGCTAGTGTAAGTCCCAGGTACTCTGTTTTTAATCCAGCTCCCTGCTAATGCTCCTGGAAAGGTAGCAGAAGATGCCTCAATTACTCAGGCCCCTACTACCTGTGTGGGAAGCCAGGCTGGAGTTCTTGGTTTGTGGCTCCAGTGTGGTTTAGCCTTGGCTGTTGTAATTATTCAGGGAGTGAAAGAGCAGGTGGAAGGTCTCTGCCTTTCAGTTAAAATAAAAGCAAATAAATAAAATTTGGGAAAAGAATGCGTCTGTCTACAGCTTAGTGGAAAAGGATCTCACTATGGATTGGGTTGGATACCAAAAATGAAAGTGCTTTGGATGAGAGCTTTTTTGACCAGATGCATAGCATATGGGGTAGAATTCCCATGGAAGAGGGCTAGATGACAAGACAGGAGGAATGTGTTTTGAGTTCTTACCACTCGGGAGGAGCAATGGTCACACCTATTTTGGAGAAAAGTCACAGAAATCTCAGGAGAAAGAACAAGAGATATATACAGGGAAGAGGGCTGTTACATCCCTCTTAAAAATTATATCATTTATCTAAAAAGATGCAGAGAGGGAGAGTCAGAGAAGGCTCTTCCATCCCTTGGTTCATGCCCCAAATGACCACAACAGCCAGAGCTGCTCCAGGCCAAAATCAGGAATCAGGAACTCCATCTGTGTCTTCTACGTGGGTGTGTGACAGCCCAGACAATAAAAAGTGGTGACAGTAAGAGTAGGTGTTCTGAAACATTTCTGAGACATGTTCATAACCTGACCTTTGCCATAACACTGGGTTCTTGGAAAGTCCCAAAAGGGAAGTGAGAGTACTTGTCATGTGTACGGCCATACCACCCTGAATGCACCTGATCTCATCTGATCTTGGAGAGTACTTATCACAAGATAGTGTCTCATTCCAGGATGAGATCTTACTTTCCTTTTATAGACCAGGCAGTAAGCTGATTGCCCCAAATTGTTTCCTGTAAATGGATTTGGGGGGACCTGCTTGCCTGGTTTTGTTGTGTGCTACTAGGCAGAATACGGTTCTTACTGACTGAATAGTTGAAAGTGCAGGATGCTTAAACTGCATATCTGTGTTCCATGCCACTACAGTTGATTGGATAATTTGCATTGTGCACTGATGTAAGCTTCGTTGATTGAATGATTTGTATCATGTACCAGTGCTCTCTTGGTTGGTTGGATGATTGTTGCCTAAACCCCTGAACACAGCTGATCAGGGCTGCTCCCCTCTTCCATGCACAGTGGAATGGGACAGTCCATTGTCTGGTGAATATAGACTTGCGAACTTCCAAGAGTCTGCCTCCAACTCATTTTTGTGTGGATTTGGTCAACTCACAACAGACAGCAGGGGTCCAAGCATTTGGATCATTATTTGCTGCTTTCCCAGGCACATCTGCAGGGAGCTGGATTAGAAGGAGACCAGTTAGGGCTTGAACTGGCACTTGGATTTGGGACGCTGGCCTCACAAGCAGCACTAAGCTTGCTGTGCCCAATTCCTGTTGTTTTAAGCAACACAGTTTGTGGTGCTTTGTTATAGCAGTCTTAAGCAACTAGTAGAGATAGGAAGATTAAATGGATAAAAAATATACCAAATGCGAAGTAAATACAAGGTAATGAAACTTTTCTTTCACTTCCCCATTTCTATGCTCTAGTCTGCCCTACAGTGTCATTGTTTTTAAACTATTTAAACTATTTAAAATTAATATAAAGAGACTAAATTTTGTGTATTTCACAGGTACAGTTCTAAGGAAATAACAATACTTCCCTCCTTCTCCCTCTCCTTCCCTCCTCTCTTTTCATTAATTTTTGCAAAGAAATGCTTTCAATTTACTTTATAATCACAGGCTTTATTCAACACGAAGCATAATATCCAGCAAGTACTAAGTAGGAAGATCACAGTTCTACAGGAGTATAAACAAGGGCTGAGAATGGAAATCCTAAAACAAGGTGTTCCCTTCTTTCCCAAAGGGAATCTGGCAGGCTCTGTGTCTCCTCTCTGCCTCCCATTGGCTGCCCTGCAGGCCTGACTCTGTAGAATTCAGTCCCTTATTTGCTGCAGACACTTATTCTCTGGGCAGAAGCTGAATGATGCTGGGTTTAGGGAGAGTATGGAAAGACCAAGACATGTCAGCCTACTCCTCCCTCAGCAGAGAAAGGGCTCTGCTGCCTGGGGAGCTTTGAAAACTATTTACATGAAGGTTACCTTATATCAGAGAGAGCTTGTTTTTCCTTTTGAGATTGGATTATTTCACTGAGCTCAAAAATCAGTAGTTGGAACCATTTTGTTGCAAATGGTGGGATCCTTGCAAAATATAAGATCAATAGATATATAGATAAACATGCATGTTCATATAGTCATTTAGATGAATTCTAAAGATGTGAAGATGCAATGCAATATACATTTCTACTTCCAAATCAAAGATGGGCTTTAGATAAAACTGTTAAAAATATTTTGATAATAGGATGCTGGACTCTTTGCCATTGTCCATACAATGACCTACAATGTCAGGATACAGTTAAATACCAGGATGATGGACTTATTACTGTTTTTGAAGAACTATACTATTGCAATAATATAAGGGAAATCAGTGGGCAGATGAGAATTGGAAAAGGGAGAAGAGAAATCCCAGAGCCTATGTAACTGTATCACAAAATAAATGTAATTAAAAATTATTTACGAGCTAGTGTGATAGCGTAATGGCTAACATCCTTGCCTTGAATGTGCCAGGATCCCATATGGGCACAGGTTCTAATCCCAGCAGCCCTGCTTCCCATCCAGCTCTCTGCTTGTGGCCTGGGAATGCAGTCGAGGACTGCCCTAAGCCTTGGGATCCTGCACCCGCGTGGGAGACCTGGAAGAGGCGCCTGGCTTTGGATTGACTCAGCTCTGGCTGTTGTGGCTGCTTGGGGAGTGATTCATCAGATGGAAGATCTTCCTCTCTGTCTCTCCTCCTCTCTGTGTATCTGCCTTTCCAATAAAAATAAATAAATCTTTTTAAAAAATTATTTACAAGGTAACTTCAATGCCACTAGATAAAAAGCAAAAAGGAAGGGAGAATATACTACACTAAAAGAGGGAAAGTAAGGATGAAGGCTGCATAACGCAGACTTTCTCCTCTTCACAGCCTTTAAAAAGAGCTGTTAGGTGTCTTGTGATTTTAGGCACCTAGATCTAATTTTCCCCTGATCTCAAGTCAAACACCCCCAAGCCCTACATGCCTAAAAGAATACTCCCTGCTTTCCCTCTATTTACAAGATAACAAAACAAAATACCAGGGCGCTCCCATGATAATAACCCAAAGGCCACAAAGGTAGTTTCTCTTTGAAGTAAATTTTGACTTAAGTGTAAACTGCTGTAAAGAACCAAATTTTGAAGGGGGAGAGGAAAAAGCAGGTAAGTTCTCTGCCCCTCCCTGGGGCTAAGACACAGTGCTTCCTTGCTGTCATCCACCTGCCCTTCCTTAGGAAGGCCACCTGCCTGCAGCTGTCCCTGGGCCTCCAAAAGCTCTCATCCGAAGCGTGTTCAGCTTTGGTATCCAATACAGTGCACAGCTATCTGTTTCTCTGTTTAACTGTAGACAGCATTGCTGCTTTTTTTTTTTTTTCATTTTAATAGATTATTTATTTTTATTGGCAAATCAGATTTACAGAGAGAAGGAGAGAGAGGAAGATCTGCCATCTGGTGATTCACTCCCCAAGTGGCCGCAATGGCTGTAGAGGTGTCAATTCCAGGAGCCAGGTGATTCTTCTGGGTCTCTCTCATGCGTGTGCATGCAGGATCCCAAGGCTTTGGGTTTTTCTTGACTGCTTTCCCAGGTCACACACAGGTAGTTGGAAGGGAAGTGGAACAGCTGGGATAGGAACTGGCGCCCACATGGGATCCCAGTGGTTGCAAGGCGAGGACTTCAGCCACTAGGCTACCATGGACAGCATTGCTTTTAAAATTTCTATTTATCAGTTTTTATTTTAAATAAATAGAGACAGAGATCTTTTTTCGGCTGGTTCACTCTCCTAATGCCCACAACAAACAGGGCTGGGCGAGGCAGAAGCCAACAAGTCCATCCAGGTGTCCGTATGAATCCAGCAGGAATCCAACACTTGAACCATCATCTGCAGCCTCCTATTGTGTGTGCTAGCAGGAAGCCAAATCATGCAGAATAGGGACTGGAACCAAGCAATCTAATAGGGGATGCGGGTGTCTCGAATGGTGACTTACTTGCTGCACCAAATGCCTATGCCAGGAGTGGTCTTTGTAAGGTCCTTTTTATTGAAAAGTCATAGGAGGATTAACTGGTGATGGTCCAAGGTTAGGATTATGATCCCAAGTCATGGCTGAAAAGAAGGCTTCTTGCTTTCTTTGTTTTATTTATTTGTTTGAAAGCAGATTTTACAGAGAGAAGAAGAGAGCAAGGGAAAGATCTTTCATATATTGGTTTACTCACCAAATGGCCACAATAGCCAGAGCTGAGCCAATCTGAAGCCAGGCATTTCTTCCGGTTCTCCCATGTAGGGGCTTGGATCATCCTCTGCTGCTTTTCCAGGCCATCAGAGAGAGCTATATTAGAATTGGAGCTGCTGGGACCCAAACTGGCACCCTATGGGACACTGGACTGCAAGGTGTAGAACTATCTTGTTGAGCCACCCTCCCAGCCGCTCCTCTTACTTTCTTCGGGCTCTAGTAGTGACAATAGGATTGTAAGTTGAGAAAGGAACCCTGAAATTTTTCCTCCAGGAGCTTGCAATACTTAATCCAGGTTCCCAGTAAGTCCACTGATGCCCTTTTGCCTCAGGTGCTTCTTGCTAAATGCTATCTCAACTAGTAGGACATGAGGTCAAGAACAGACTTAATGCCACAGATAATAATAAAAAGTATTGTTGGCAGGTGCTGACTGCCCTAAGTATATACTATCAGTTGACCCCTCAAGGTGTGAGCAGTCTATCTATTTTACTGATAAAAAAAGGGGGGTGGGTGGGGAGAGCTTATAGAGGCTGGGGTTGAAAAGGAATATTTAGGATTAAAAGGACAGAAAGATTTAATTTGCTTTTTTTTTTTAGAATATTAAATTTTTCAATTTATTTAGGTACTGGAACACAGATTTTTGTTTTTTTAAAAAGTTAAACATATAAAAACAAAAAACAGTACTCTTTAAAGAAAAAAAAAAATGTATGCCTCTCTATATTATCCAGGCTCAGAGAGCTTCTGATTATACAATAAGGTAACAATAATTATATACTAACTCATTTCCAAACGGCTTGATTTTTTATGAATTTAATCACAGATTTAAGAAACTTTAATACTGTGAGAAATTGATTTTTTCAAATTAAATCAATTGACACACATGAAATCAATCAACACAATGACTCCAAATCTCATAAAGAAACTATTTTCTTGTTGGAAATTGTCCTGAACATTCAGAATTCTTACTTCCTATCACAAACCTTGCTTTCTGTATTTTGCTTGCGGTAAAGGACAGTGAATAGCTGAATGAACATTTCATGATTAAGTTTAGATAGAGCCTGGGAGCCTGAGAGATAAGGGGCACCTGCAAATAGCCTCCGCCCCTAATTGAGTGGCCCCCTCCCTGTTTATGTTTATGGTTTTGCCCTCCCTGTTTATGGTTTTATAATTTTAGCCTTGGTTTAGCCTTTAAAAAGAATACTGTACAATGATTCGGGATCAGTGTGCCTAGCCTCCTGCATGAGGAACTGGCCCTGGCCCCAGCGCGCTGGTGATCAAATAAAGCCTCTTGCTTTTGCATCAAGCCTCGTCTTCGGCAGTCATTGGGGAAACTCACTCTCTCGAGACAGATGGTAAGGTTTTCCCTGTTGGGGGGCCTTACAGGATAATGTTGCCAATGCTCTGTAGTTCATGGGTGGCACAACCAGGATTTGAACCCACATGCCTATAACTTCTTAACAGGGCTGTGCTTCATGAAGTTTCTCTAGTGCATCTTCTAGGCTTTCTCTGGGGACCTCCTCCTTCTCTTCTGTATCCGGCTTGACCCATAAACACAGAACAGGAGCTGCTTTTATTCCATCCGGCTGGGATCTTGGGATGACCAACATGGGTTGGGGTATGGAGAGTTAGCTGATTTTGTTTATGTCTCCTTTTTAACTCCAAATAATTTTTTCCAAGAATTTTAATTATTTGCAGCCTCAGCCATGACATTTCTCTGATCTCTCCTTTTGACAGCTTCTACTTCTGTGCCTGGATCTATCCGTCTTTGTAAGGTGATAGAGACAAAGCCTCAAAACTATTCTTCCGTGGATCTTATGTAAACCTGCTGGGGAGCTGTGGCTCACAGCAAGAGGTTGATTCCCTTCCTTCACTTTTCCTCCTTAGGCAGAGAGTAGACAGTTGTTACTTTAGTTCCACTGGGGCTAGAAGGGCCTCACATTCAAATTCTGTCCCATGATATTTTGTTTGGTAATTCCCTATGGAGAATAATATTGTTGGGAAGAGGGAAGTCTAGGTTATTGATTCCTGATTTTCCAGGCTGAGAGCTGGTATGACCCAGCCTTTTGACTTTAACCTTGATTTCAAAGCTGACCATCCCTTTGGACCATAACTAGTATCAGGGCAGCCAGGATTCCATATGGTACTATGGTATGTGATGCTGGCATTCCAAGTGGCAAATTAATGTGCTGTACCACAATGCCAACCTCTAAGCAATTGACATTAGGCTGCTGACAGCAATGGCTCCAGGAGAGTACTGCTCTCATCTCTTGCCTTTACAGGAGGTGAACCTGGGCCTGCTCAGCTATACACAGTCCCTGGGCTGTCTCCCACCTTCCTGCCCTTATAGTTCAGAATCCAAGGTAATGTTTGGATGCTCTCTCTGGGATCCACATTTCTGCACTGCGCTCTGGGGTTCTTGGGTTAGAACCTGCCACCCTCCTTCCAGCTGTCCTAGGTTCCCTTTCTGCTGAACTGGACTCTGCTCTTTTTTGTTTGCAGGTGTGGGTGTGGAGGTGGTAAAAGGGTGCATTAATTGGCTTGACAAAAGGATGGTTTGTCCTGTGGCTCAATTGCTGACTAGTGCTGGGATAGGGATGGAGTGTAGGGGATGGGGGAAGGGTGGGATTAGAGCCAGAGGGCCACATATTTCTCCTTGCCCAGGTTCCCTGCAGTCCTCACTGTGTTTGCTTGTCACTTGCTGATTCTCCTGGCACCTCAGCATCCAGTGAGGCTCCTGAGAAATTTGGCATCATAGTCAGGCTTCTGCCCCTGCCGCCCAAGTGTCTTAACAAGGTATAAGAGGGGAAGGGAGGAATTGTCTGAACAGCGCTCAAAGACAGGACTCAAGAGCAGGCTTGTACGAGAGCATTTGCTGCAAGTAATTAGCAAAGCACACATGGCTGGATGCATATAAAAGCTGGCCAAGAGTGTAATTTTCTAGAGTTAGGATAATTGGTTGGAAGTCTAAGAGCACAAATGGGCAAATTAAAGGAAAGGCCTTGCTCCCAACCCACAAAATGACCAGCAGGTGCCAGAGATCTGGAGCCAGGAGGATGCTTCTGTTAAGGGATATGCTAACTCCTAATATCTGAAAGAAGGAGTGAGACAACTCAGCCATTTCTGTGATACCCCAGTGCTGCCTGTTTCTCTAGTCCTTTCAAGGGCATTCAGATTCCTGGCAAGAGAATTGTGCAGTTTCCTTTAAAAAAAAAAAAAGATTTATTTATTTTTATTTTTTATTGGAAAGGCATATTTATGGAGAGGAGAGACAAAGGAGAAAGAACTTCCCTCTGCTGGCCACAACAGCCTGAGCTGAGCCAATCTGAAACCAGGAACCAAAAATTTCTCCTGGGTCTCCCATGTGAGTACAGGGTTTCAAGGCTTTGGGCCATTCTCTGCTGCTTTTCTCTTTTCTTTCCATCTTCTCCAGGTGAGGCCTTGTCTACTTCAGCGCCACAGCCTCCCTATTCCATCAGGTCAGGAACAGTGTGTGCAGGAGTGAGCCCAGCCAGACAGGGAGCTGGGTCAGAAGTGCAGCAGCCAGGGCACAAACTGGCACCCATAAGAGATGCTAGCACTGGCAAGGCAGAGGATAAGCCAATTGACCCATCGTCTTGGCCCCAATTGTGCTGCTTCTGAGGCTGCCCTCAGGGAACTCCACAGGAGAGAAAAAAAGAATAATGAGCATGACATCTGGTTTTAAAGACTGGATTTAGAATTGGAAAGAAACAGCCTGAAGTTAGCTTTCAAGGAGACCTTTATTCTTCCAGGGATGTTGGGACTGCTGGGGAAGCTGGGACCAGTGGAGAGGGACTCAGGCATCCTGAACTAGAGGGGAATTGCTTTATTTAAAACAAGGGCAGGAGGCAATGCTGTAGTCAGAAAGAGCCCCTCATGCCAAGGGAGGCAAGGGGGCACATCTGAACTGTAGGGCAAGGCCAGGCCTCCTGGGACATCTGAAGAGCACAGAGGCAGGTCCGTGAGGAGGTGGGGTAATGTGCATACATGATCAATCTGTGGGGGCTCTTTGTAGTAGGCGAGCACCAGGGCCATACTCGGAGTGTGAGCATCTGGAGAATCTCCCCTGCTTAAACCAACCCAAGCCTCTGCTTTCTGTTTGGTTTCTGTCTGGACATGATTGCTTCTTGGGACAAAAACCCACCCTAGACAAGCAGTTCCCTGGCTGCAGAGGTGGGCCTTGCTTAAAGAAGAATGGCAGACACATTTCCCGGCAGGCTTCCTTCCATCTCCTCCAGGTGAAGCCTGTCTACCCCAGCCCCGTAGTCAGTAAGCCAGGACAGAGAAGGCAATGGGCCTCCTGGCCCTCTCACATATTCCTTTCTCTGGATGGCCTGAGTCACCACCTGGCACTGCCTCCAGCTCTACCTCCCACCTCGAAGAATGCTACTCCAGCCTGTCCACATCCCTTGTGGTTGAGCTCTCCTATGTTGCTGGGGTAATCTGAACCCTCATTTGAAAGCAGGGTTTCCTTCCAGGGAAAAACTCTATCCAAATTAAAAAACAACAAACGAAAAATCCCACAGAAGCCAAGAAATCAGTGAAGAAGGAGCCACTTTGTGGCCTGGGCCCTTCTGGTTTTTGAGGATCTTTGTGGTTCTGAAAGGTCAGCTCAAGTCTGTGGTCTTGGGAATCTTTGGCCAGTTCCTCTCCCTCCCCCAGTTTTGATGGATGGATTAGTTCCTTCCTTCATGTATCTGGGTTAAGACCTGGAACTCTCAGAACACTCTGTTCAGGCTCCATACCTTCCCAGGAGGAGGGGAAGCAGAGCATCAACCTCCAGAGCAAGACTGTTTTTTTTTTGCATTTCAATGGGTTAATGAATTCT
Source organism: Ochotona princeps (assembly GCF_030435755.1). Lineage (NCBI taxonomy): Eukaryota > Metazoa > Chordata > Mammalia > Lagomorpha > Ochotonidae > Ochotona > Ochotona princeps. The sequence continues at coordinate 93,992,566 of NC_080833.1, forward strand.
CTAGGAATCTGAGTGGCACCTGATTCCTGATCCCTGGGCCAGGAGTTAGGTTTTTGTTTGTTTGTCATTTTTTTCCTGTAAAGGACCAAATAGCAAATATTTTCAGCTTAGCAGGCCATATGGTTTCTGTTGCAATAACTCAGGGTTGACACTTAATGCAAAAGCAGCCCCAGACAGTACAGAACCCAACCATGTGGGTGTGTTCCAACAACACTTTCCAGAAATGGGAAGTGGTCATGGCAGGCTCACTTGGGCTCTGATCCCTGCCCTGGATGGTGTGGGTGTTACTGTTCTGTGGACTGATCTTTGGGTAGAAGGTTATGGGAGGGTTGACCTTCAGACTCTTGGAAAGAGACCCCTGGAAGAGTCATTCTCCTGCAGAGGACGCTGCAGCCATCTGCAGAGGAGTGGGTCCTTTTGGGCAAGAACTGATTGCACTTACTTTTACAAAAGGCCTGGGGCTGACTCAATGAAGATGGAAAGTTTGACCTATGAATTTTTCAGTGGCATTTATATTTTCCTTTCTGTCTGGGAAAATTCTTCCTTGTGGCTGATTTGTTATGTTAAATGACCCAAAAGAACCCGACCTGTTTTCATTGGTTTGCTTGTTGTGGATGTGTCAGCATTGGACAAAGAGAAGAATGCAAAGATTTCACTCTCTGGGTGTCTACAGACTTCCTAATGATGTCTCTGGGATCCAGACACCTGCTCACATTTCTGGCAGACATCTGCATCGCCTTGTCCTAAATTGGCTCTTGTGCATAGCGATCAATCAATGCCTTCTTGTTCTTTCTAGGAGGAAGGAGTCTCAACTCAGAAAAATGGAAGCTTTACTGCTAACTTTAATGGTATTTATCAGTCCAGTAGGAGGATTAAGAGTTCAAGTGTCAGAGACAGTCAAATTTGGGTTTCTCTTAAGTATCACCATAACACTCGATAACTGTGTGGGCAACTCATTTTTTTTTCCCTGTAGAAGTGACATCCATTGGAATTAAAACACTAAAAAAATAAATATTTGACATGAAACATAAAAAGTCCTTACTCCAAATTACTGTTCCAACCACAGGATAACCACTGATGAGGGATTAATATATATTTTTCAGTATATATTTAAATTAATATCATAAAGCAAAATAATATTTTTCTGAAATGATCACATATCATCTATTATTGTTATTAAATTTGCTTTTCCCATTGCTATATGCTTTTTTTAAAAGATGTATTTATTTTTATTGCAAGGTCAGATATATATATATAGACAGGAGAGACAGAGAGGAAGATCTTCCATCCGATGATTCACTCCCCAAGGGACTGCAATGGCTGGAGCTGAGCCTATCCAAAGCCGGAATCTAGGAGCTCTTCCAGGTCTCCCATGCAGGTGCAGGGTCCCAAGGATTAGAGCTGTCCTCGACTGCTTTCCCAGGCCACAAACAGGGAGCTGGATGGGAAGTGGAGCTGCCGGGATTAGAATCGGCGCCCATATGGGATTCTGGTGCATTGAAAGCGAGGACTTTAGCCACTAGGTCACCACACCGGGCCCCATTGCTGTATTTTGTACATCTTTCTACACCTAATGATAATTCTTTTAAACTGAAACATAGTATGCCATTATAACGTGATTTAATCACTTTGGGATATTTATTTTACTTCTTACATCTCAACTTCAATAAAGGTTATAAGACCTGCTTCATATGCTGCTATGAGGATGAAATACATTTTTATTTGGAAAAAATCAAATGTAGTGCTAAAAATATGTTTAAACCCAGATAATGATAGTATTTCATTTATGCCTTGAATCTGCCTCACAAATGCTTGAAAGCCACACAGAATAATATTTTACAATGTTAAGAATATAAATGAAATATAAGTATGAAAGTACCAGAAATATCACTGAAAAAGTGGTCCAGAATCTTAAGTTTCCAGATATTAGCACTGTTTATTTTATCTAACTACCAAACAAGACTCATTTGAAAGGTAAAAATCATTTTTGAGCTGCATTTCGATGGCGTTTCTCACATGTTGTGGACATGTCTGACAGGATAAGATGCCTACTTTGTACAGTTCCCAACTCACTGTCAAAACAAACTGACAGTTTGTAAATAGTAATTTTGGTGCACTGGTTTAGAATGAAAAAGCATGTGCTTGCAACTTGGCTTTGTCCTCAATATGCTTGCCATCAAATTCTTCCTAATCTTTGGTTTTCTCATCAGTAATCTAGAATCAAAATTACTGTCCCTGCCAGACTGTCATGAGAATTAAGCAAAGTGATGGAATCATCACTTAAAAGTGTTAAATCATCACTTAAAAGTGTTCTTATTGAGATCGGTAAATAGGAGTACAATAATTGATCATAGTATGCTGTTGATCATGTGATCTTTTAATCAGGAAGTGAATACAATCATTTATACAAGAAGATGAATTAAGAGGCCTCATTCATAGAAACTCTGGAGTGTATGGGATTGTTCCACTTTACACCAAACACTCTTGGTTCCCATGTGCTGGTCTGAGCTATGTGCTCCATGATGGAGACCACAAAGGACTCATGACTTCCTTCATACTCTAAAAGTCTTTCAAAGTCTCTTGTAACCCAAGAAAAATTCTGCCTGAGTCTTGAAAGGCGGAACTTAAGAGTTTTGAGTTGAGTTATTCTATGAAAAGGGTAGCTTTTCCCTTACCCCCAGACAGAACTGATTTTAAAAGAAATGGTTTCCAGCAAGTTCCATGGCACAGAGATGTTTAAGCAGACCTTGGTGGCTATTAGTCTTGGATATTATGAGAGACACGTAAGCTACTAGTAGGTGGCTGGAGTCCTGGGGTTTGGATACTCAGTAATGTCGCATGTAGCCCGAGAAGCAGAAAACAAAAACAAAAACAAAAACAAAAACAAAAACAAAAAACTTGTATTTACTGGCAATGGATTTGTTTTTCACCAACTATTTAAGGTATTCAGGCCATTTCTATAGTAATCCAAAAGAAGTAGAGAATTCACATTTGTATGGATTAAATTATGTACCCTCCCCATCTTTTCACAAAAGATATGTCAGTAATTAATTCAGAATGTACCCTATGTAGAAATACGGCCTTTACAGAAGTAACTGAATTAAAGTGAGGTAGTGAGGGAGGTCCTTACACAATATGTCTGGTGTTCTTTGAAAAAAGGGAAAGCTGGATAAATAGAGAAGACCTGGGGAGGAAGCTGATGCAGAAACAGGAGCATGGGTGGGCAGTACCTGTAAGCCATAGAATGTTGGATGCTACCAGAGCCAGGAAAGACATCTGAAACTGCATCTCCTAGCATCCTTTAGAGGATTGTGGACCTGTCCATGTTCTGAGTCCAAACATCTGACCTCCAAAATCATGAGACAATCCATTTCTGTTGCTTTTGGTTCCGACTTTGCGGTACTTTGCAATGGGCACTCTAGGGAACTTCTGGACCAGAGTGATACCCAAGTATTCTTATGCTGGTGTTTCAGTGTATGTGTGGCATACACAAGGAAAGTGAACAAACCAACACCCACCATTTTTACCAACAGGGAAAAATTCCAAGGAAGATAAGACTTTTTGCAATAAGGTCTACACTTGATATTATGATAAGTTATACTGATAAAGAAGCTTATGAATAGTAAAACAACAAACAAACAAAAACAAGAAGAAACACTTGCAGTATTCTCTTCTCCTGAGCACTTTTGTGTCTTCTTTAGCTTTAACTTGGCTTACTGCCACAGTTCTGCAATTCTGCTCAGAGGCTAGATCTGATTTTTAGATAAGGGAAAGAAGGTCATAGCTGTTTTTGTTAAAACTCTAAGAGGTGATATAACTGGTGAGCTGTAGAAGAGAGAACTCTGGCTGCCGTGCATGGGTTTCAAGGCAGAGGCAGGATGTGGCTGAGCTTTTTGCTTCACCTCACCTACTTTGTTTTCAAGTTCATGCACCCTTTGGGCAGCACCAGAATAGCTCTGGAGAAATTCAAACTTCTTTCACACCTCCCACAGCCAGGGAAAGTGTTGGAGGGTATACTGTGTGCAATATATGGCCTGCGTGAGAGGGTTTTATTGTTGTTGTTGTTGTTGTTGTTGTTTTCCTTCCTGCCTGCCTGCCTTCTCTCTTTTGGAAAATGAGAGTAATAGCAAGGTTTATTCTTTTCTTATTCAGTTGTTAATTCTTAGATCGCAGATAGGATGAAAGATACACAGTGATCTTGGTAAATATTCTCATTTTACAAAGGGAGAACAGGCAAACTAAATTGAGGATGTTACTTGTGGGCTGACTGCTTTCCCAGGCCATGAGCAGGGATCTGGATGGGAAGTGGAGCAGCCAGGACGTGAACCAGCTCCCATATGGGAACCCAGAGCATGCCAGGCTAGGATTTAGCCACTGAGCCATTGCTTCAGACCAAGCATACTAAGTTCTTATCACCCTTCACAGTAGATTTCTCTTGTAGAAGAAAGACAAAAGATGAAAAGTGAGTTGCTTGTGTCTGTCTGACTGATTAGTGCTGATCTGTGCCCAAGGCCCAGATTTCCCCCCCACCCAGGGGTGACTAATTCAAACCTTATTTGATTAAATTCAACAGTTACTTAACTGAGCAGACACCCTATATAGCACACTGCTTTAGAATCAGATGAACAAATCACTTCTCGACCTTTTGGCTAAAGTCAAGTGTAGAGTCAGATAAACAGTGAACAGCTTCTGCCATCAAAGAGCCTATGGCCTGGTGTCAAACAATTTAGGAGAAAGGCAGCCATAGGAATAAGGGCAGCAGAGTCATCAATTCTGACTATGTGGTAGAACCACTTGGGAAGCTTTAGTTATGTACTAACTCAACTACCAGATGTGTATATTAGCTAGTCCTAAGACAAGGCCCGGGCATTACTATTTAAATTATTTCCTCATATTACTCTTTTGTTATTGCATTTTTATTTGAGAAGTAGAAATGATAAATTATATGTAGGTATGGATATAGATATAGATATGAATATAGACATAGACATTGAAAGATGACAGAGGCAGGGAAAGAACATCTATCTACTGGTTCACTCTAAATGCCCGCAGCAGCCAGAGGTAGGCCAAGCTAAAGCTATGAGCCTGGAACTCAGTAAAGACCTCCCACATAAATATCAGGGATTCAACTTCTTGAACTATTACCAGCTGTCTCTAAGAGTACACATTACCAAGAAGCTAGAATTGAACTCAGTGACAGAATGCAAACCCAGAGTTTCTAATACAGTATGTCTCTAAAGTAGCAATTTAACTGCTGGTCAATTGTCTATGCTCTATGCAATTCTAATGGGCATATAGGGTTGAAAATCACTATTAAGGGAATGGAGAGTTAACAGCAGTGATAGGAGAAGCAGAGAATATTTAAGGCTTTATTCAGGGATATATTGATTACCACTTGTAGAACTTGGGACAGAGGAGTCTTCCATAAGTGAGAGAAACTGTATGAATAGGACACAGCTGAGAAAGAAAGACGTCCTGGTGCTTATGGTTCCTGACACCCAGAACATGATGGAAGATGAGCAGCAGAAGTGGAGTGGAGATGGCATGATCCAAAGGTGCACAGCAAGCACTGGCCAAGTCATGGCAGGATAAATCAAGCAGGAGAAGAATCAGAACTTTTGACTAGTGTATCACACCAAGAAGTAAGGCCAAGGGTCAGGACAGAAGTGCTGGGACAGAATGAGAAAGCCACACCAAATCCTTTTGCATCTGAGAGAAAGAGAGAGAGAGAGAGAGAGAGAGAGAGAGAGAGAGAGAGAGAGAGAAAGAGAGACTGTTTTATCTGCTGGTATATTCCACAAAAGGGTTACCATTGGGGTTGGGGCTGAAGCCAGGAATTAGGTATTCCACACAGGTGGCAGAAGTTGAAGCACATGACCCATGTTCCATTGCTCTCCAAGGCACTTAACAGGAAGCTGGATGGGAAGTGGAGCAAACAGGATTTGAACAAGTGCTAATATGGATCATAGGTAGCTGTTTGACCTGCCTTACCACAATGCCAGCCCCTGTTCTTCCGTATTTATGACTCTGTTTCACTTTTTATGTGAGTGACTTGAAGATAGAGCCTTATCTTACTCAAATAAAATTAAAATTATGCAGGGCCTGGCACGGTAGTCCAGTGGCTAAATCCTCACACATGTCAGGATCCTATATGAATGCTGGCTCATATCCCGGTTACTTCACTTCTCTTCCAGTTCCTTACTGTGGCCTTGGAAACTACTAGAGGATGGCTCAAAGCCTTGGGACCCTACACCCACATGGAAGACCTGGAAGAAGCTCCTAGTTCCTGGCTTCAGATCGGCTCAGCTGTGGCCACTTGGGGAGTGAACCAGCAGATAGAAGATCTTTCTCTCTGTCTCTCCTTCTCTCTGTATATATGACTTACCAATAAAAATAATTTTTTTTAAAATTTAAATTATGCAAACTCTGATATACATAAAATGATCTATTTATTTAATAGACACTTAAAAGACGACAATAACATGGCAGATACATGAAATGGATTAGTGAAAAGATTTATTCCCTGTTCTCAAGGAACACACAGACTATTGCAAAACTTCTCATGGAAGACTGTTCATTCAGCTTGAGTCCTCTCTCCTCTTGCTCTTTTGACCTGATTATTCTTCACCTAGTTGATTCAGTTAAAACTACAATCCAGGTATATAATCTTTCCCCTGGCTTCAGAAATGAATTGAGTTGTACGGTGTTGATAGGATTCATCTGGATTAGCTCCTGGAAATGTGATTTGCAAGTAGAACATGAAACAATAAACCATAACATGGAAAAGCACTTCTTAATGCAGGCAGATGGGTTGTAAACACTAGGCATGAGGCCAGGCAGCAGGGCTGCAGGTGAAGAGCCTTAGTCCCAACATGCTTAATGGCCACTGAGCATAGTTCCTAAACCTCAGAGTTCTGGTCCGTAAAGCCACACAACACCAGCATGAGACCCAGTGCTTCGAATGTATGACTATTTGGTTCAGTGAGCAGCAAACAAGATACTAGTAAAATAAACTTTAAATGAAACAAACTGGTGAAGTCTTAAATTCAAGTCCAAAACATGATCAACATTCAGTGTCTGCTGTCCTTGGTGCTGAAGCAAAGCCTATAAAGTAGGAATTTTTGTGCTTGAAGTGCCTGGTGTCCCTGGAATGTCCTGGTGCATGGCAGTGTGGTGACACAGAGATCTCTACCCCATTTCCCTGTGTGAAAGGGATGGTGATTATCAACATTAAAATTCTCCAGATGTTTGCCTGGTTGATGTGGATGAATGAGAAGAACTTAGAAATGCTTCACTGTGTTCCTTTGCCACTGACAGAGCAGGTGCATATTTCAAGAATTCTTCTTTCATGTGATATTGAAACTGTGTCAGACCTAACTCCATAGCTGTCATCTGTTTTCTGTTCCTTCCACTTTTCAGTTACGGTGTTGTTTTGATTGTGATTTACATTTGAAGGAATCAGGCTGATATGTTTATGGATCTTTCCTACCACATAGTAAGTCTTATTAAGGCTTATTCATTTTATCTCAATACCCACTACAGTACTGGCACATGGAGGGATGCTTAATGAATTTTTTGGAAACAAAAATATGCAGCTGTTCTATGAAAAATATCTAGAGAAAAGATCATCTGGGGAAGACTCCATTTTCCTCCACGCTGTCTCCTGTCAGACATGGTTTCACAACAGTAAATGACAGAAAAGCTTTGTTGATTACTCATCTTGTCACTGCTCTATCTCAGAATGGCAGATGGGGTGAGAAGCCAAATGCCAGGGAACTTAGCCAAACAGATCTGAAAAAATAAAAACAAACAAAACCAATAACCAACCACTTATAATAATTCATATTGGGCACTAAACACTTATATGTATTCATTCAGTGTTTAATGACATTTTCCCTTATTAAGTGTGCTTGATTGCTCTTGGAAAAGTTCTGAGGGGATCTAAAAATGATAAAGTCCTTAAAGTACTTATAGTATTGGTGAGAGACACACTAAAAGCTATGGGATGTTGAGTCATGACAAAATACTTTAAGACAAGGATAGGACAGCTATCACAAGACAATACTTGATTGATTACCATACGGGTTGAACAGACTAGAATACCATTGAGACATTATATATTGATTTCAAAAGACTGAATTGGTCTGGGTATATAGCTCAAGGGGTAAATTGCTATAGGGATGACAACAGCAAAAAATCTTACCAATAAATAGAGCAGGGGATCCCACTGACAGGTAAACTTTAAGAAAAAGAAGAAGGGAGAGGAAAAGATATTAGTTTTTCCTGAATCCTACAAAATTACAGGGAAATTTTTATGGCGATGAGAGAGAAGCACACTTCACTTATAGGCTCTCAAGCATAAAGTAGGAAGAAGTCAGGCATTTGCTTGTAACATCCTTATTGAGTCAGTCACAGGAAGATAAATACTGTATGTTCTCACTCACATATGGGAGCTAAAAAAGGTGACCAGAAGTAGAGAGTAGAATAATGTTATCAGAGGCTGGGAAGTATAGAAGGGAGAGAGGTATAGAGAAAAGTCATTTACAGGTTTAAAAATACAGTTAGGAAGATTAAGTTCTAGAGTTTTTTTAAACAATAGGGTGATTTTACTTAATAATAATTTATTAGATATTTAAAAATAGGTTTAGGGAGGATTTTGAATGTTTCCAACACAAAGATTATAAATGCTTGAAATAATTAGTATGTCAATCACTCTAATTTCATCCTTGCACATGGTATAGGTGTGTTCAGATATCACATCATACCCCTTGAGCTGTATAATTATTATGTGCCAATTATGTCTTTTAACAAAAGAAGAGGAAATTTGGATACAGAATGACATTGTAGGAATTCACATACACAGCAGACAGACAGACCATATGAGAACACAATCAAATGGTGGCCATTTACAAGCCAAGAATTCAGGAGAACAAACCAACTAACATCTTATCTTGTACTTCTTCCTCAGTAAACATGGCAAAATAAGTTTCTTCTATGCAACTTAAAAAAATTCAGCCTGTTTTGTTCTTTTCTTCAGGGATATAATACAATGATGGCTCCAGTAACAAGGAATAATCTTTTTATATCTTAATATATTAGAAGTGGGGGCCCACAAGGGAATATGGAAACAGAGGAATGTCCCAGTTCAACTGTTTTGGGGATCAATGATGATTTTCTAAAGGAAATAACCTTTTAAGTAAGACTTAAAATCTAGGCAGGAAATTTTAATACTTAAGTCCTCCTTAACCTTTAAGGAGATTTTAAGTCATCATTAGTGGGGCTTTGCAAAGTTGGGCATTTGTTCCAATCAGAAAAAAAAATGTATGATGGCTCAAAAGTGAGAGATTATGCAGTGTACTTTGAAAAGGAGAGGTTTAGTTTGCTCTTGGAGTCTATTGTTTTGAGACAAGTTGTAAGAACTCAGGCTATAAAAATAAACTAGGGCCAGGCTAGGTGGCATTTTTGGGTTTTGAACAAAAACCCTGGAGAAGAGAATAAGAAATACATTCTTGAATAGTTTTTTACAGAAAAAAATGGCATAAAATTCACATTTATAAAAGGCCTTCCTGATAGAAAGGTGCAGGCAGCCTGTAGTCATTCAGGCCAATGGTGATGGTGCTGAATTGCGGAGTGGGAGAGTAATGGTGAGGCTGACAGGGATATAGGAATCAGATTGTAAGACTGATGATGGATTGAATGTCAAGAGCAAAGGAAGAGAAGAGAATCAAATATGTTCCCAGGTTTCTGGCTCTTATGGGATTTCATTTGCATTCACTGAGTCATCAGCTGAATTAATATGGGTGTGACTGTGGAAGTGGTGTATCTGTCTGAGTGATCTACAAATGAATCTCTTCACCCACTTCCCAAACTCTGTGGCTGTTCTCATTTCTGTATGCCATATCTTACTTCTTTTACATGAATCCCAAGGAAATTCAGATGGGGAGTGAAAGGTGGTGGTAAGGGAAGAATGAGTAGTAGATTCAAGATGGCTGTTTCTTTCTACTGGAGTTTTGTTTTCTCAGAGGGTATTATCTGGCCCACTGCCCTTGCTCTGACCCACAGGATGAATTATCTTTCCTAGTTTTGTCTCCTGCTTATAGCAAGAAACTGGTGCTGCTTGGAGAAATAAGCAGTGTTTTGCTTTGTGACTTACAAGAAGACCTGACCTTCAGCTAAGGCAACATCAAGGCAACATCATCTTTTCCCTTTCTAAATGCTCCCATGTTCCTTTTCTTAACAAATGTGAAGAGGGAACTGAGAACAGGCTAGTGAAGGGCTCTGAGCAGGAGAGGCCTCTCTTACTCCCAGCTCATGTATTTAACGGAAAATCTGTCAGAGATAAAACAAACATCACAGCAGAACTGGAATCTGCTAACTGCAATGTGTAGGTGAGAAGGGAGCCTGGGGAGACAGGAGAGAGGTGTCAGACAGATGGCTCAGCTTCCTGTGGACAGAGAAGGCACCTGGAGCACAGCACAGGAACCAGAGAAGCTGTGCAGGTTGCTAAGTAGAGCCCAGCTTGGGCTCATGCAAGGGCAGGGTAGCCAGGACATTTTAGGAGGTTTCTTCGAGAGCACCTGCAGGCTGCTCCCGTTGTCTCGGAAAAATCCTGGATGTTTTTGCTAGTTGCTCCCTGTCTGCATTAAAAATCAGAGGATGTAGCTTTAAGTCTGCAGTGGAAATGGCAATGCTGCTGGAGACATCAGTTTTCTGTGTCTCTGAGGCCAACTAACATCCGTTCCCGGAGAGCTTTCCCCACACACTGGGGTGAGGTGTGACAGAAGTGTGGCAGAGGCCCTTATTTCCATCAGCTTTTCAAAACATTCCTGAGAAGTTTGATCTTGCTTGGCAGGAGCTTCTTGCCGGCTGTGCTGGTAAAATAACGAGGACTCCCCATTTGTGAGCTGTTTTTCATCCTGGTGGCACTTTCTGAAGCAGTGCATCATTAGCCAGGCTGGAAATGGTTTCCAAAGATTCCTTTGCTCTAGCAGGCAATGCAGGCTCAGACAGGCTGCTGTCTGGAGGTGGAGGTGGGTGAACCATGCCCAGAGGGAAGGCTCAGAGCAATCCTCTGTGGCTGCACTCTTCCCAGAATCAGCAAGGGGTGAGGGCAGAGGTCCATATTGACTCCGGGAATGTTGTGATTGAGCACCTGCTCACAGAATCTGGGACTGGAAAAATAAAAGCAGAGACCGTGATCTCCTCTATTTCTGAGGCCCAGTGCAGGCTGGGGAACTTTAAAAAGTCTCATGCATGACACATTGCCAACACCCCATGTTACCTTTTAAAAGTTTCATATCAGAGATAATCAGGCCCCCTCCGCCCCACCCCACCACATGCCTGAGCCCACATCTGTGCTTAGAGTAACCTACTTATTGCACAGAGCCAGGCTAGATACCTGGGTTATAAAGATTTCTAAACCCAAATGCTGATATTGTCTAATTTTAGTTTATCGTTTGGAAGATTTGTTTTACAAAAACAAAGGCTTTCAAAGTTGGCTTCAGAGCTCATGGTTGTGATTGTCTAGGTAAAGAATAGACCACCTGCTGTTTGAACAAGTCTCTATGGGAATTTAAACTGCCCAGGGAAGTGTTTGAGTATCTGTTTTTAGGCACTCTGCGCTGGGACCTCAGAACCAGCATGGTTGTCACCCAGTGGTGTCTGAGAATGCCAGTGAGGGGAGGCTCAGCTCTGCAACAAAGGCCAGCAGTAGGTGCAGCAGTCAGGTCGCTGCTGGAGAGGCAGAGGGAGCTGTCAGGTCAGTTCAAACAGCAGGGAGTGTAGACTCTGATTCTGAAATGTCAGGGCAGCTCAGGAAGCCTCTCTGGAGAGCTGCCTGCTCCCAAAGAATGAGATAATAATTGCCTTGAAAATTTCAAAGAGGCAGAAGGCTTGAAGAGTACATTGGAAATTTTAATCACTTTCTCAGAATGGCTTTGATAAACATTATTTCTGTCCATTCCTATGTGTGTCCTAAGCCTTCCTCTTTGTTTTCTAGCTGACAGGTAATTAGTGCTCTGGCTGGGGAGGGAGGCACAGGCAGCTTAAAAGGAGTAAGATACTGCATGGGAAGACACAGCCTAAGTCGTAAATATTGCAGATGGCAGAGACTGCTCTGATTCCCCCACATGGGTATTCTGTCGTGTCTGCTCAAAGGACCAAGCACCCCAGGTCTTCCTACACCACTGCTCATGCTGTGCTTTCTCTGCCCACTGCCTCTATGTTTCCACTGCCTGAGAACTCCACACATTTTCCAAGGCTGAGCTCAGATGCAGCTACTGTAGAGCTGGCCGCTTTTGTCTGTCAGAGCCTGTCTGTGCCCACTTCCACTGAAAGCACTTGAAAAGGTGCACAGTCTCTGGCATGCAATAGATGCTTGTTAAATATTTTCTATTCTTGCCTTACTGTCGTTATTTGCATGCCTCTCTTCCCTTCAGTAAAGGAATTAAGCTTATTCTTCTTGGTATTTTCCATGATTTCGTGAAACTTGAGTAGGTAGTCAGCAAATGCTTATAGAATGAAAACAATAGGTATCAATTAGAGGTGACCTGGAAGGTGTGAGGTGAAACAACAGAAGCCCTCCTTGAATGGCCAGGTAGACTTAAGATGTAATACAAAAATTTTTTTGAAAGGAGCTGTGCTAATTTCAATACACAAGCCACTACGAAAACTTTGACTAACACACCCAGATTCCACCACTGTACAGATCTGAGCATAAGTGATAGTGCTTTGTGTTGTACTCATTTATTGCTCAGAAGGACTCGCCATGTGGCCTCTTTATGCCTCAGTTTTCCCATCTGCAATGTGGGATGGAGCAAATCATGATGGTAATGAGTAATCCTGCCCTCCCTCCGCTGATACATCTTTAGAAGAAGACAGATGCCACCGGGGGTGGGTGTGTACAGCGCTTCGAAAAACAGCCATTTGTTCCATGTAGTGAGAAGCACTAAGGGCAGGGTTTGAGATGCAGAGTGAAGGAGAGAATCAGAATTGCATTTCTTTTTTCTCATCACACTCTACACTAACTTACTCTGTTCTGCAGTAGAGAGGGCTGAATGGCCTCCATTGCACTGCTAGCATCCTGCAGGCAGGGAGTCCTCTTGTTAAACTAGAATGCTTGATCCACCTGCATTGTCACCACCTGGGAACTTTTTTAAAATGCAGAATCTTAGGGCTCACCCCTTATCTACTGAATTAGAATCTGACTTATAATAAGATTCAAAGGTGATTCATATGCATATTAAAATTTTAGAAGCGTAGGCTCATAGAATAGTCTTAGAAACATTTGTGAAAATGAAAGAGAAGCTGCGAAGAATAGATGCAGAGGATATTAAAATGATTCCTCCTCCCCCAGCTCCTCCCAAGGTAGAGTGAAAAGCAAAGGATTTTCCCATGAGAATAACCAGGTGATGAGATGATGGGAGAAAGGGAGGAGGAAACCCTTTTATTTAGCTTTAGACTCACTCAGAAATTTAAAAAGAGAAAAACATCAGTGTGTGAGCTCAGACCACAGCAATGTATCCGCTGCAGCACAATGACAGAAAAACCTACACAGATTTGGAGAGCTGACAGCTCTCCTGAAATGCCTGTCAGATCCTTCATGGTGCACTTGTGCAGGCTCACCAAACATTCACTCATCCTAGTAGGATGCCCCTGATCTTGCCCTGGGGTGGTCATGGTAGTGATGAAATGCATTTTAGTTCTGTTTTTGTAATGAATTCTGTTTTGGAATTTTAGATTAAATCCTCCCAAATGCCTCACCACCAACAGAAGGGACTGGATTTGGAGGTCTTTCTGTGGGATACACAGCACAATTTTGTGAGTGCATGTGCAGCTGTGTGTGTCTTAAATTGTGATATGATTTAACCAAGATAAAAGTATGTAAATCTCAGGGCAGATGCTGTGATGAGATAGGTTAAGCCATTCCTTAGGATGCTTGCATTTACATTGGAGTGCTGATTTGAGCACTAGTAATTCCATTTCCAACCCAGCTCCTTGCTAAGGTGCCTAGGAGGCAGCAGATGATGATCCAAGTACTTGACTTTTTGTCATCCACATGGGAGACCTGCATGGAATTCCAGGCTGCTGACTTTGGCCTGACCCAGCATTGACTGTTGTGGTCATTTGAGGAGTGAATCAGCAAATTGAAGAGTTCTGCCTTTCAAATAAATAAATACATCTTAAAAAATTGCGAGTACACTTTGATGAATTCTAGAAATTATGTGTATACATGTGTACAAATAGCAAACAAAACAAATAGTTTCACCATTACAGAAAGTTTCCATGTTCCTTTTCCTGGGCAGTCACCTTGTCTTCCCACCCTAATAAGGTCTTTGATTACAGCAAGGACACAAAGCTCACTCATTCCCAGGGTACAACAGAAGTTTCTTTGCCCATGGGTGAGACCCATAATTTTTCCAATTAGTACCTCTGGAAATATTCAACACCCTTATCCTTTTTTAAAAAAGGATTTCTTTCTTTTATTAACATTTTATTATTATCATCATTTTATGATACAGTTCCATATTCCCTTATCCCCTCCTCAATTCCTTCCCCCTCCCACCTAGTTCCTCTATATCATTACTAACATATAGTTCTCATACACAGTCATATGTCCACCATTGCGGGCATCAACAATGGCAGAGAGTCCAGCATCCTATTGTTAAGATATAGTGAACAGTTTCATTGTAAGCCCATCTTTGTCTGGAAGCAGAAATGCATACTACACTGCATCCTCACATCTGGATGTTAGTCTCCATTTCACAGCTACTGTACATCCCCTTAAATGAAAAGTCATAATACAAAATCAACAATAGAAAGAAAAGAAGAAATTTACAATGCCCTGAAGTTATATGACATGTTGCTAGATATGACAGTATTCATTTCACAGCTACTATATATCCCCTTAAATGAAGAGCCACAAAACAAAATCAACATCCGGGAGAAAAAAGAAATTAACAAAACCAAGAAGTTAAATAACATACTACGAAATGACTAACGCGTAGCTGAAGAAATGAAAATCAAGAACCTTCTTGAAGAAAACGATGCCACTGCATGATCTACGAGTCACTGAATGATCCAATCAAAAGAAAGTGTTTTGAAGACATGAAGCCAACAGAAAACAACAAAACCCATGCGATATAGTCTCCGCTGATCTTTGTTGGTGAAGTGTGTCTCTTCTAGACAATAAACAGATGGGTTTTGTTTTTTAATCCAGTCTATCAATCTATGATGTTTGATTGAGCTTAAGCCATTTACATTCAGAGTTTAATATGTATGGGTGGTACTTTGGTCCTGTCATTTTAGGAATGGGTTGTTCATTGGTTTAGTTTTCTGTTGTCATTTTACTGGGATGTTCTTCCCGTTTGCCTTTGGTTTTGGTAGGTGCTATTCCTCTTCTCTATGAAGAGAACATCTTGAAGTATCATTTGTAGGGCAGGTTTTGCAGAGGCATATTGTTCTAAAATTTCTTTACTGTGGAAGAATTTTATTTCATTTTCAAAGACAAAAGAAAGCTTTGCTGTATATGTTATCCTGGGCTGACAATTTTTTTCTGTTTTAGAATCTGGAATATGTCACTCCATTCTCTTCTTGCCTGTAGAGTTTCCTGTGAGAGGTCTCCTGTGAGTTTAATTGGCATTCCTTTATATGTTAATTGATCTTTTTCACGTGCACATTTAAGGATCTTTTTCTTATGTTCAATTGAAGAGAGCTTGATGATCATATATCGTGGTGAAGATCGCTTTTGATCAAGCCTGTTGGGAGTTCTGTGCCCCTCCTAGATCTTGTTTCCCAATTCTTTTTCTAGATTAGGGAAATTTTCCTTTATTATTTCATTAAACACATTTGCAAACTCAGCTTCTCTTTCTGCACCTTCTGGGACTCCCATTAACTCTTAGATTTGGCCTCTTAATAGTGTCTTTCAATTCTTGAATACTTTTTTTGGCCTGATCCAGCTCTGCTTCCAGCTTTTTGTTTGCTTCTCCCTGGTGACAGGAAATATCTTCCAATTCTGAGATTCTTCCTTCTGCTTGCTTCATTCTATTTTGGAGACTCTCCACTGTACTCTTAATTTGCTCTACTGTGTTCTTAATTTCTGATATATCAGCTTTGATATGCTTTATTGATTCCTTAAATTCTTTGAACTCTTGCATGAGCTTCTCGTTGTTGATCAGAAGCTTTAAAATGAGTCTTATGAATTCTGTGTCCCTCATTTTCTCGATGTCTCCCTCAGTTAATCTGAGGTTGGCATAGGATTTTGCTTCTTTGCAGGGGAGTTTTGGGTAATCTTCATTTTGCCTTTGTCTCTTCTTTTGCTGTTGGTCATTGTACTTCTGGTTAGCAGAGTCTTCTCCTTGGGGTAGGTTTCTAAGCTGTGTCACCCACAGGTCTACAATGCAATTTTACTTATTGCAGTTGGTACACAGCTTTTTGCTTGCAGCCACTTGTGCCACAACCTCCAGCAAGTTCCAGTTCCAGGTTCTTATGTCAGATTCCCACCGTGGTCTCTACAGCCCCAGCTCCTGGCTCACCAATCTCCACCTGCTGTGATACCGTGCTGAGGTTGCACTGTTATCTCTGCAACCTTTCTCCCCCTTTCGGTTGAGCAGGTCCCAGGATTAGAGAGACACCAGGTGTCCTCTAATATAGTTAGGTTGCTGGTTGCGCTGATCTGTTCGGAACCTGTTGGACGTTAGGCCTGGGTGCCACACGGACCTATTTTGGCCGGTGCAGTGCCACAGTCGGTATTATTTTCCTGCAGGACCAGTGCAACCCACGGAACTCGGCTAGTTCTCACGAGCTCAGCACATGCACAGTTCACTGTTGTCCCTGCAGTCTTAAAGCTTTTGCCACAGTGTGCAAAATGGTGCCTGATATACCACTACTTCAGTTCTTGATCTGCTGGCCATCAGACCTGTCTTGGGTGGAACCTGTAGAATGCCACATTGATGCTGTTCACTGAGTCAGAAATGAGTTCACCCCCAGCTCAGTGTATGCTCAGTCCTTTTCCTTGCCTTTGCCTCCTTATGCAAAATAGCGCCCAATTCAGCTCTAGGGGGCTGACTGGGCTATGAAATGCACCCTGTTCTCACACTGCCCATCTGGGATCTGCTGCTCTGTCTCTGCTTCTGGTCAAATCAAACGGACCAGCAGAATGGACAGTTCTTTGTCTGGGTTCACCTCCCAAGCTCGCAGTGAAAGTCCCTTTCCACCTGGTTGCTGGTGGAGTTCCGGCTGCTGGTGGCATTCAGATTGCTGTTAGCTGAATGCTGCTGGAGTATCAGTCACTGCAACACCACACTGCTGTGCCTGCTGCTTTCCTGTGTCTGTCAGTCTCCAGGTACCCCTCTGCTGTTGTCTGTCCTTTCCTATTTCCTGAAATATGTCCTCCTGCTTCATCCTGATTAAATGTTTTTCCATCCATTTAAACATCCTTACCCTAGTCTGCCATCTTGATTCTCTCCAAAAAAAAATATCTTTATTATTTTAATTGGAAAGTCAAATTTACAAACAGAAAGATCTTCCATCTGTTGGTTCACTCCCCCAGGTAGCCACAATAGCTGCAGCAGAGCCGATCTGAAGGCAGGATCCAGGAGCCAGGAGCTTCTTCCAGGTCTCCCACATGGGTGCAGGGTCCCAAAGCTTTAGGCAGTCTTCTACTGCTTTCCCAGGCCACAAGCAGGGAGCTGGAAAGGAAGTGCAACAGCTGGGATTGTAGTGTGTGCAAGGCAGGGACTTTAGCCACTAGACTACTGTGCTGGGCCTGGATACTTTCGTCTTTTAAAAGATATGTGTTTATTTTTATTAGAAAGGCAGATTTTCCAGAGGGAGAAGATTCTCCATCTGATGTTTCAGTCCTCAAATAACCACAATGGCCAGAGCTGAATCAATCTGAAGCTAGGAGCCAGGAGCCTCCTCTGGGTCTTCCACATGGGTCAGGTATCCAAGGACTTGGTCCATCCTCAGCTGTTTTCACAGGCCACAAGCACAGAGCTGGAGTGGAAGTGGAGCAGCTGGGACTGGCATCCAAATGTGGTGTAGGCACCACAGGATGAGTTTGCTGCACCATCACACAAGCGCCTTGGACACCCTTACATTTCAGCTGCCTGCAGTATACTGAAAAGGTAGTTCTAACATAGTGTAGATAAATAAGCAAGAGTTGGAAGCAGAAGCTTTGCAATTAGATTACCCTAATATGAAGTGCTGACTGCTCTTTCTTAGCTCTGTGACCTTAAACAAGTCATTTAACATTCAGTCCACCTTCCTTTCTTTCATCCAACAAGTATTGATGGACCTCTGCGTAATTCCAGGCTCTGTTCTAGGGTCTGGGGAGATAAAAGGTAACATAATAGACAAAATAAAATCAACTGCCCACACAAACCTTAATTCTGAGAACCTCATGCCTTTTTTATAGGATTGTAATGTGTATAATTGGGATAATGGAGGTAGCATACTTAGCATACAGTCCCTGGAATATATTTAAATGTAATTCCAGGAAAATGCAAGCACTTCGTGAGTTTGATACTGTTCAGCTATCTCTTGACAGGTACACAGTAACATGGAAGGGGTGCCTGACAGAACCGCAGTCACTTCTAGAAAATAAGGTCCGAAGTTGCCATTCGTTGGTCTCTTTTCCAAAAATTAACTGCCTGACCAAAAGATGAAAATAACCAACATCATTTATTTCAGCAACTGAAATACACTTACAATAGCCCAGAGAATAAGTTGGTAGGAAATTTCATTTACATCTTAGCAAAGGAGCCAGCATTTTTGACAATTTAATTGCCTATCCTTTGTAGTTTATCTCAGCTGGAGATAAATGTTCTAGACAAGATTGAAGGTGAATATTTCCCCTTTAAGCTTATTCTAAATTTAAATACTATTGTCTTCAATTAGACCACACACATAATAGTAAGAGATAAAGAAGATTAATATGGGCGCAATCTATGTACAATTTAGAACAGGAATTACCTATATTTGTAAAATTGTACACTGCTCTCATTGCTATTGCAATGGATAGATTTCACTTTCATCCTCTGATTGGACAACTCATTGGCTCTTATTTCTTTTGCTTGCCTTAGAACCATTCTTTTTTAGTTATCTATTTCTCCTTATTAAATTGCCAGCTGCTTAGGTGCTGGGACCATTGCCTCCAGGTTTTGTTTACATCATAATTCTGGAAAATGATTGGCTTCCAATATGTGTTTACAGAAAACCAAGGAGGGATGGCACAATAACTCAACTGGCTAATCCTCACCTGTAAATGTTGGCATTCTTTATGGGTACCAGATACGCCCCATATGCTCCACTTCCCATCCAGCTCCCTGCCTGTGGCCTGGGAAAGCAGAGGAGGATATCCAAAGGCCTTGGGACCCTACCCCCAATGGGAGACCCAGAAAAAATTCCTAGCTCTTTGCTTTGAATTGGCTCAGCTGTGGCTATTGCCACCATTTGGGGAGTGAATCAGCTGATGGAAGATCTTTCTCTGTGTTTCCTTTTCTCTGTAAATAAAAAGAAAAAAATTCTTCCAATAAAAAGAAATGCATCTTTAAAAAAGAGAAATCAGGGCCTGGTGTGGTAGCCTAGTGGCTAAAGTTCTTGCTTTGCACACACAGGGATCCCATATGGGCACCAGTTCTAATTCTGGCGGTTCTACTTCCCATCCAGCTCCCTGCTTGTGGCTGGGAAAGCAGTTGAGGACGGCCCAAAGCTTTGGGATCCTGCACCCACGTGGGAGACCCAGAATACGCTTCTGGCTCCTGACTTTGGATAGGCTCAGCTCTGGCCATTTCAGCCACTTGGAGAATGAACCAGTGGTTGGAAGATTTTTCTGTTTCTCCTCTCTGTAAATCTGCCTTTTCAATGAAAACAAATAAATCTTTTTTTAAGAAATAAAAGGATCACCCAACAAATATTTATTAAATATCTTTTATATTGTAGTGATGTCTGGGTGTTATACATACAGAAAGTCCTATTCCAGTAAAGATCACACTTAGGATGAGGGACTGTTCATTCAAAGACCTTTAGTTAATGTTGAACTTCAAAAAGAAGAGCTTAATGTTTATTTCTTAGCTTCCTGGAGGTCTTTGGTCCTATTGATACATTCACAGTTCCTGTCCACCTATGGGTTACAACAAATTAAAGAAATTAGGAGAGAAAAACAACGCTAAGACCAAAATGGATGCTATTATTACTCCAGGGCATGGAGCATCTTCTTGTCTCATGCTTGAATATTTAAGAGAGGCCACTGAAACAACTCTCCATGAATGGAATAATATGTCCATAAAGACCCTGTGTCTGTAATGTGAATTAACAGCATTATTCCTGGTAAAAGAAATAATATAATAATGTTGTGTAAAAGAAAATACGTTCTAGTTCACCAAGCATCTCCATACTACATACTTCTTGAAAGGATCACAGTCAAAATTAAAGAACAGAATATGAAGAGTTTATCTTGGTGTCTGGCATGAGGTCAGTATTAATCTCCTTCTCTCTCCCTCACTCTCCCCTGCTTTCTTGCTCTCTTACTCCCAGCTGCTATGAGAAGTACACTGGCCTTGCTTCGGAGAAAGAATATAAATCAGTCTCCTAATCATTCGGTACAGGCAGCCGGCTCCATCTCTTGCACATCTGGTATGTAAAGCATATGAATCCCTCTTTAATCAACAACTCAGAATAATGGCATTTCCGACCCTCATCAGAGAATTCAACCAGGAGCTGATTGCAATGCAGCTCTCACTGAATGCTTGCTGGGACAGTTGATATTTGAGAGACTGCATTCTGAATGTATTTTCTACACACATTCTCCTAATATTTTTTTTAAATGAAGAAATCATTAGGAAATGGACCTGGGCTAAATTGTTAATTCTGTATAATATGAAATCCCTTGTTTAATTAAAATGTGATACTTTTCTATTCACTTTTCAGAAAACTTATATGAAAATATCTGCCTAGTATGGGATGTAAATTCTTAATAAACATTTGAATATTAAAATGAACCTGATTGAATAGATTTATGGTCCCCTTCATCTCCAATGCAATCCTAAGTATAAATTACATTTATTCAAGTTTGTTTTTTATTTCTTCTCCCTCTAGGGAGCTGCTCTTCACGCTTCACATCTTAGATAGATGTAACCTTTTCTGGTTCTTTCCCCTCCTCCCACTTCCTGCTCCTCCTTACTTTCTTCCCAGACAGGATTCTAAACTCTTTCCACCCTGCTTCCACCTCTGTACAGCACCTATCACATGCTTTTGTGGCTGATTACTGTACTGTCTCCTTGCGGTCATTTCACATGAGTGTGCATTTTCTGCCTTGGTAGCTGCATAGTTCTCTTGGCTCACAGTAGACTAATGCATGTTTTAGTGCCAACAAATGAAGCAAATAAAGTGTCCTTTATGAAGCACCAACTGAACATTTTTTTCCCTTAAACTCAATAACAGGAAAATGTGATATTTACATTGAATTTTTACCTTATGCAAAATATTTCTGATATGTGACACCTGCATGATTCTAGTACTAAGGAGTTCTTTATAAGGTGAGGGAGACAGATATATCCATAACACAATCCAGTGTAATCTTGACTCAAGGTTCTAAGTACAGAGAAGGTGTTCAGGCGTATAACAGAAGATGTCACTTCCAGCACAGAGATAAAGGAAACCTGTTGCTTGAGTTGTAATTGGTCAGTTTTAGTATGCAGATGTGGAGATGAGAAACAGACACCATGTGGAGTGCGTCCTTCACTTGTTTTTTATCTGGATATCCATCTCTTCATCTACCAATCTTTAATAAAGGATTAAGGTTCCTAAATTCACGGAATGTACTTCCAGTCTTTCACCAACAAATGCCTGTCATGGCCATAGCATGTGGTAAATTTCAATAGGCACTTGTTGGAAAATAAAGTATGCGAGTATAGAAATAAAATGATTGCAAAGATGGTTGAAACCAAATTTGGGAAAATATAATTCTATTCGTTATGGGTAGTCATTGAAGGTTCTTGAGTTGAAGAGTGATGCAATCAGATCTCATTAGATGTGAAGGGTAGATTGTAGGAGGAAGAAATTGGAGTTGAGAACAACTGGATGATGCTTGCAGCATACTGATGAAAGTCAATAAGGTGTAAATTAGCAGATCTAGAAGACACATGAGATGAAGCTTTTTGAGTTTAAGCTGACATTTGTACCTATCTCCCTTTAATGATCACCTGGAAGCAATACGAAGGATTACATTAGACATAGACTGTATCACTGGTGAAACCATGAAAGCATACATGATTATAAACCACAGCACCAAAACCAAAAACTATGTGGGGTTAAAGAATTGATTTGGCAGAGCAGAGGTGGCTTGGAAAGGTGATGTTAAGTATCCATGAATAGGTACATTGGTGGGAAATGAGTCCATTCATTCTGAAGAGCCCTGGAGAGACTCCCCAGTCTTGAGGTACTAACTGTTGTGGAAAGTTATCTTAGTTTGGGCTCAGTGATGTACCTATATACACAACAACTTATTTTTCACAGTTCTGAAAGCTGAAAATGTGAATAGGGTATTGATAAATGCATAAATATATTAAAGATACATTTTAATGTTTTTACTTGAAAGGCAGAGTTACAAATAATAGACATAGAGAAAAGCCTTCCCTCTACTGGTTCCCTCTACTGGTTCCCTCTACTGGTCCCCTAGTGTTGCCTGGAGCTGGCCTGATCCCAAACTAGGAAACAGGAGCTTATTCAAGGTCTCCCACATGGGTGCAGAGGTCTGAGAACTTAAGCCATACTCTGCTGCTTCCTTAAACCATTAGTGGGGAGCTGAATCAGAAGTGGGGCAGCTGGGACCTGAATTGGCACTCATATAGGATGCTGGTGCCTCAGGCAGACACTTAGCCTACTATGTCACAGAGTTGGCTCCATGAGTTTCAGTTTCCAACATTTGACTCCTTGAGTCTTCAGATGGTAGAAAGAAAATGAGGAGCTCTTTGGAACCCCCTTTTAATAAAAACATTAATGTCTTCCATGAGGGTTGCCTTCAATATATGGATTTGGGGAAGGCACAAACATTCATTTCATAATGAAGGTAGAGTTGTGATACAGTTGAAAACAAAGGAATTGGTTGAAAGTTTGTAAGGACTTCCAGGACTCCACTATACTCCACATCCAAGTAATTGCACTCTCTGTCAGAGAAGACTGATTCTATGAAGCAATTGAAACAGAGGGGTCCACTGGCATGTTACAGAGGTGGGTCAGATAGTTGGCTGGAAAGAAACAGGTCATGTATGTGGAGGGGTGCATCCTTACCATTGAGATGCTTGGCTTTCTTTCCATCATTAGAACATCAGGTGCTACACCTCAAACCAGGTTTAAGAGACTGGAGCACAATTCTCTGAGATGGAATGTCCCAGGGAGTGTGGAAGGAAAACATACCCACACCCAAGAATGCTTTATAATGTTCTTGGAAATCGGAATTAAAAAATAAGTTTATTTTTGTGCACTTTTGAAAGCCATGTGAATAAATGGTCTTCAAAGATTCATGAAAAAAAATGATGCATGGATAATCAACAGTAACATGGACTCTAACAGTCATTGAGTTTCAGCCAACTTTGAATTTCTCAATATTCCACTTCTAAAAATGAATGGGAAGCAAGGAGGTTAAATTTTAAGCAAGGCTTACCACATGAAATCCAAAGAGAAAATAGTTCCAAGAAAATAAGGAGCAGAAAGAAATTCACTTTAAATAGTTAACTTCCAAGAGACAAATCTGCTTTAAAAAAGGAATAATAGTGCAATGAGAAAAAGTTCTTACAAATTCACAATAAAACCAAATTTAAAAGTCAAAGGAAGAATTGTAAAACGAAGTTGATTAAATTTCTTGAAAGTAGAGCATAAGAGAAAAAAAGGTAAGGAAATTGGAAATTTCCAAACTCTAACAGAGAATGTAGAAATGGATCAAACAAAATCAAATACATAATTTGATGACATTTTGAAAACTGAAGTACATAGGCATTTAGATTAAAATACAACCAAGTAAACTTTTAAAAAGAATGCAGCAAGACCAGTCTTATGAAATTTTTTAAAAAGATTTAGCTATTTTTATTGGAAAGGCAGATATACAGAGACAAGGACAGACAGAGAGGAAGATCTTCCATCCGATGTTTCACTCCCCAAGGGACCGCAACGGCCAGGAGCCAGGAACTTCTTCTGGGTCTCCCACGTGGGTGCAGGGTCCCAAGGTTTTGGGCTGTCCTCGACTGCTTTCCCAGGCCACAGGCAGGGAGCTGGATGGGAAGTACAGCCATCAGAATTAGTACCAGCTCCCATATGGGATCCCGGCATGTTCAAGGCGAGGACTTTAGCTGCTGGACTACTGTGCCGGGTCCCTTATGAAATTTTAATACACCAGAAATAAAAAATTAACAGAAAGGTTCCACAGAGCAAAATAGGTCACGTATAAAGATTTAACAATTAGCAGACACCTTGGGATCCAAAAAGAGTGGAAAATTAAATCCATATAATGAACATTATTGCCACGCTAGGAGAATATAATTGGTTAAACTATAAAGATGTGTGTTGACAGTATAAGCACATTGTGGACATACAAAAATTTCAACAGACCTCTAACATATTATGTCTCGAGAATCTACTAGGCATTACACTCCGCCAAACAAGGGAAGAGAAAGCATGAAGATTAGGAAGGATGGGATCCAACACAGCAGAGAGATGAAGAGAATTCCTAGGTTGCTAGTGAGGGAAGTTCCAAGGACAGCAGCTGTGCAGTTGATCTAGACCATATCAAGGCCATAGGACAGAAAGATTAAAAGTTCAGGAGAGAACTTTCTAGAAACAAAAAGCATGATAGGAAACTACATTTGAAAAGCTGCTATGGAACATGGGAAATTTGGCTCAGTTGTCAGTACACAGAATACCAAAGGGTAGAAGAAAAAGGGGGCAGAAGTGAGCCATGTGAAAAATCTACAGTTGAGTAAGGCAGCAACTATAATGATAGTAGACTATTTGATTTGGCAATGGACTGTATTTACATGGTTAGAATAGGATAAATATTGGATACTGATTGTAATGATACCGTGATATAGGCATATAGGGTGGGTTAAAGAGGAAAAGTCACTTGAAGGGAATGTGGAGAATTTGAGAGAAGTAAACCACTGGGAAGTGAACATTTAAGACGTACTGGAGGATCAAGAGAAAGTCGTACAAGCTTAGAATGTAGAATTAGGAACACAAATACTAGATAAAATAGCTAATATTATTAAAAATGATTACTACTGGGCTAGATTTAAGTTTAGTGGTGAAAGTCTTGCCTAGTTCTAGAAAACATCATTCTCATAAAAGAAGATTTGGATTTTTTTTTTTAGATTTTTTTTTTTTTATTATTATTGGAAAGCCGGATATACAGAGAGGAGGAGAGACAGAGAGGAAGATCTTCCATCCGATGATTCACTCCCCAAGTGAGCCACAACGGGCCGGTGCTATGCTGATCCGAAGCCAGGAACCAGGAAACTCTTCCGGGTCTCCCACGCAGGTGCGGGGTCCCAAAGCCTTGGGCCGTCCTCAACTGCTTTCCCAGGCCACAAGCAGGGAGCTGGATGGGAAGTGGAGCTGCCAGGATTAGAACCGGCGTCCATATGGGATCCCGGGGCTTTCAAGGCGAGGACTTTAGCCGCTAGGCCACGCCGCCGGGCCCGAGGATTTGGATTTGAGGTTGAGTTTTGCATAACCTGCACAGCTTTACACAGCAGCTCTGCCTTGCGGGCAAATAGCCAGTTCTGGGGCAAGTTGATGTGAGACTGGGACTGCTCTATTTAGTTATAAACATTTTTAGTACTGCTGTACTTGGCTTTTGAAATCACGTGCTTGATTTAAAAAAAGATCTAAAATAAAAGAGATTTGAAACATGCATCTGAAGTAGACTTATTGGGATTAAGTATCCTCAGAGGGATAGGCAAATAAAAAGAAAACAGCTAAAAGAGCTGAGAATAATCAGCTAAATAGGGAGCAGATAAAAAAAAAAGGAGGAAATCAGAATGTTAGAAGTCAAAAGGGGCTTTCTGGAGGATAATGGCCAACAGCGCCACATGCTGGTAAGTGGAAAACTATACAGGCTCTGGATCTTCAATTCATCGCTCTTATTTCCTTGTCAAAAAATTGCTAATAATGATACTGACCTGACTTTACAACACTTTTATGTTGCCGCTTCCATGAAATAGAAAACAAACAAAAATGCTGGAATAAGACATAAGTTTTAGTAGCCAGTTTACATTTTCTGCAATACTGTGCCTGAACTCAGTACCTGGAAAAATTACAATGCTCTTGAAAATTAATTTTATTTTCATGGTTCTGGGAAAGCTTTGTTTGTTTGTTTTAAATTCACACGAGTTTAAGCTCTATTTGTTTTTTTAAAAGATTTATTTATTTTTTATTACAAAGTCAGATATACAGAGAGGAGGAGAGACAGAGAGGAAGTCTTCCATCCAATGATTCACTCCCCAAGTGAGCACTAAGGCTGGTACTGCGCCGATCCGAAACCGGGAACCAGGAACCTCTTCCAGGTCTCCCACGTGGGTGCAGGGTCCCAAAGCTTTGGGACGTGCTTGACTGCTCTCGCAGGCCACAAGCAGGGAGCTGGATGGAAAGCGAGGCAGCTGGGATTAGAACTGGCACCCATATAGGATACCGATGTGTCCAAGATGAAGACTTTAGCCACTAGGCTACTGTGCTGGGCCCTAACCACAACAGTTTTATAGAGTATACTTTTTTTTTTATTTTTAAAGATTTATTTATTTTTATTGCAGCCAGATATACAGAGAGGAGGAGAAACAGAGAGGAAGATCTTCCGACCGATGATTCACTCCCTTAGTGACTGCTACGGTAGGTGCTGTGCCAATCCAAAGCCAGCAGCCAGGAACTTCTTCCAGGTCTCCCACATGGGTGCAGGGTCCCAAGACTTTGGGCCGACCTTGACTGCTTTCCCAGGCCCCAGGCAGGGAGCTGGATGGGAAGTGGAGCTGCCGGGATTAGAACTGGCACCCATATGAGATCCCAGTGTATTCAAGGCAAGGACTTTAGCCACTAGGCCACCGTGCTGTACCCTATAGAGTATGCTTAATTCTACTAAATGCCAGTGAAATTCTTAGCATTGTACTTACATTAGCTGTTGTCCAGACGCAGCAAGTGAGGCACAAAAAGGTAAGTTATTTGCCTAGTACTAGAGACAGGCTAAGTATTAGAGTTCCCCTGAAAACTGGACTTTCAAACATATCTTCAACATTTTCAGCACCCACTCATGAAGTACAAATTACTCCTCCCCCTTTTGAAAGATACATTTTATTTTATTAGAATGGCAGTGTTACACAGACAGGGAGAGACAGAAAGACAGATCTTCCATCCACTGGTTCTGTTCCCAAATGGCTATGATATCCAGGGCTGGGACATGTAGAAACCAGGATTCAGAAGTTTCATCCAGATCTCCCACATGAGTGCAGGGTCCTGTGCAATTGGTCCGTCTTCCGCTGCTTCCCCAGGCAAAGTGACAGGGATCTGGAGCAGAAGTGGAATAGCCAGGACTTCAATCGGCCTCAAGGTGGGATATCAGTGTTACAGACCTGTACCTGCTATACCATAATGCTGGCAACAGTTATAACCCTTCTAAAAAAATCTACAGACTTCCACTGAAATTTTCAGAGAATATCCAGACTTTTTATCTGTGTTTCCAAGGTTCTTTATGACAAATTTGGCTACCTGTTGCAAATCAGGTCCACTATATCTTACTATGTTCTGCCTTCCATACTGAGATTCTCATTCTTGTGAAATGGTAGGATACATGTGGGGCTTAGAACTACACTGTCTGGCTCATCGGCTTCCAGCTGTGGCAGAGTTTGCTCGTTGCCTTCTGGATATTTACTCTCCCTGTAACCTAGAAATAACTTCTACATGGCAGCCTCAGTAATTATCTAAAAGACTCATCATTCCACTTTTATAGCTGCTGATAATATAGATAGAAGTGTTCTGGAAGCTTTCCTGTATTTGATATAGTCATTTTGCTTTTCCTCCTCCCTCTAACCTTTTGGGGTGTGGAAGTGACAGCTGGATCTCCAGCAGCTATCCTTATTACCCTCTTTACAAAAATATATTTGTAGAAAGTGTGCAAAAATCATACATTTGACAATAGTTAGGAGCATAATGACACTTCTCACGCTACCTCTCTCCTGCCTGTATTCCATACCCACACTTTTCCTTCCTTATTCCTTTTTTTCTCCTAATTTTTACATTGCCATACTTTTAATTCATGTCACTACCTCAGGCTTAACAGCCCATTAGGTAAAGCTAGCATCACATGGCAAGTAGTAAACAAAATTACTATTCTTCAGGAGTATAGACAAGTGCTGTAAACAATAATCAAATCCCAGAATGTCAATCTCCCTTATATATTTAATTTTTTGTACTCTGTATATTAATTACCACAGATCAGGAAAAACATGTGAATTTTGTCTCTTATGGACTGATTCATTTTACGAAGTATAATGAATGGTTTCCAGTTGTACAAAGTCAGTTGCAAAAGACAAGATTTCATTTTTGTTTATGGTTGAGTAGTATTCCATACAATATGTATTGCACATTAAAAGCACAATTTTTGATAATCTTTACATTGTTGATCAGGGTGGGAAGGGTTGAGGATTAGGGGAAAGTAGGTAAGAAAATTATTTCCACACTTGTTTTTTTTTTCTTCTTCCTGTATCTGGGGAGAGTAGGGATAGAAGGGGAGAAGCCACACCCAGCCTCCCAACCATCAAACACTGGGGATGGGGAACAGCCATTCGATGTCATCCAAGGGTCCCTGGTATGGAGCATGTTCCGAGGGTTCTGTTCAAGTGGTTTCAATAGTTCTGACATGCTGTCAATCTCACAGATCCAAGGATGAGGAAATCCTTCCAAGGTCAATTGGCTGATATAGTCCACACTAGAGTTGCTATTCTCCCAGAAACTCAATGTCAAGTTTCGCTGGGATAGTTGACCGTCTTGTTCTACCTTCTTTCTTCTGTAGAGGACAGGTTCCAATGGACTGTCAAAACAGGCATCCTGGCATGAAAGGTGAGTGGAAGCCTTTCCGAAGAACACATTAAGAGATGGCTTCTCTACTTTCGCCAGAAGATGAAGCAATGATATATCCGTGGGCATAGTTTTGCTACTCCTCACATTCATAATAAGAAACAAGTTGAGGTCCCATTGGAACACCAACTTGGTAGTCAGGAACTTCATGCCGCTGAGTAGGGTACCAATGCATTGAACAAAGAAAAGGAAAGTGAGATTATAATCTCAGTTACTTTTCGTTGTTTTTTGCCATTCATCTGTTGATCAATAATTGAGTTTCTACTTTTTGACTACTGTGAAGTATACTGCCCTGAACATTGACATACAGCTTCTAAACTCTGAAATTTCACTTTTTCCATTCTATGGAAAGAGATCTTCCCTTCAATGATTCACTCCACAGATGGCTACAGCTATGGGCCAGGTTGAAGCTAGGAGTAGGAGGTTCATCCAGGTATCACATATGGGTGACAGGGGCCCAGACACTTGGGCCATCTTCATTTTTTCAGGGATCTGGGACAGAAGCGGAGCAGGAGATGGCACTGTGGCTCCATAGGTTACATCACCTGCTGCAATTGGCATCTTATATGGACACTAATTTCAGTCCCAGCACTATACTTCTTATTCAACTCTTTGTGAATGTGCACAGAAAAGCAATGGAAGATGACCCAAGTCTTTGGGTCCCTGCTCCCATGTGGGAGACCTGGAGGAAGCTCCTGAATCCTGCCTTCAATATCTCCTACCACCTGGCTAAAGCCTGGCCAAGCCCCAGCTGTTGTGGACGTTTGAGTAGTGAATCAACAGATGAAAGATTTCTGTCACTCTCATTCTTTCTATGACTTTGCTTTTTTTAACTCTGCCTTTTAGTTCTCTAACTCTTTTAGTTCTCTAACTCTTTTAGTTTTAAAAAATTTTCAAAAAAAAAAAAGAATTAGAGCAGCAAAGAAATGAACTGGTACTCGTATGGGATGCTGGAGTCACAAGTGATGGGTAGGCCTGTTAGGCCACATGCTAGTCACATGAAGTAAGTAAATAAATTTTTAAAGAATAAACCAAACCTTTTTGGTTCTAAATGTATCTATATTAATCTTACTATGCTTGATTATCACATGCCAACTCCTCCAACTCTTCAGGCAAAGATGTGTTTTACAGGAGCATTAGTAATCTGGCATTAATATAGTTTTTCTCATAGGCAGTTCCTATGCACAAAGGATGTAGCAAGCATGGCTAGGTTTTTAAGTGTGGCTTTAAGTTTTTCAGGCACTGAAATGCCTATGATAAATAGACAAATACATTAGAAGAAGTTCCTGGGAGACCTTTTCTGATTTCTGCCTTCCATGGTTTTTCTTTTCCAAGCAAGCAGCCAGCAAGGTAATAAGCACTGCAATTGCTAGAACAGCATGTGAAGAAAAGAATTTCAAGGTAATGGCAATCTATTCAGGGGCACAAGAGGACATATTTCTCCTTTGAGGCATGCCAGGTTTCAAAGATTCTTTGATAGAACAACTCCAATAGAGCTAGAAAAAAGCGGATCCATCCATTGTCAGTCCCCTCAGCTCCCCAGCATAATCATAAGTACAGACAGGCTCAAGAGAGGCCAAACTGCTATGAAGTCAGAGAGAATGTGTCAGACCCCAGCACAGAAAAGAGCTGGTTGCAATTTGCAATAAAAAGTGCAGATAGAAATGTAAGTAGAATTCCCCTGAGGCTTAGGCAATGTGCTACTGTTTATTACCTCTGTATTTGGAACAAAGTAGGTTCAGCAATAATTTTTTTCCATTTAGACTTAAAAAAATCTATCTCTGAAGAAGTTGGCCATGGGAATCCCTTCATTCTTTTAAGACGCAACATAAGAGTTCATTGGAACTGCTCCCAATCAATGTGCTTAGGTCTCCAGAGTGATTATTTAATTCAGCCTGGAGAAAAAAAAACCAAAGCAGTTCACCACCCAGAAAGGCCTGTGTGTCCCAGCAATCTGGACTGTGTGCAGATACAAAGGAGTGTCTTTGCCCATCCCAGGAGCAAATCAGAGCCCAAGGGCCCTGCTCCCCATGGTGCAAAGACAGAGATAAGGATGACTCATCCATCATAGCTGCTATCAAAGCTTCTTTTGTCCCTGCTTCCACATACACAGAAATAAATGCCCCAGATGCATGGAAAAAGAAATTTCTAAAATGAAAGTTGGCTATTGGTATGTTAGTTTTAGGAGCAGGAAGTGCTGACCTCAAAGGATGCTTTTGATTTTATTCTAAAAGTACAGCACCGTTCTTCTTCTTTCTAAAATTTATTAATTTATTTGGCAGTCAAGTTACAGAGAGAGAGTGCACACATGCGAGAGAGAAACACACACACACACACACACACACACACACACACACGCATAGGTATTCATCAGCTGGTTTACTCCCCAGATGGTGCTGACAGCCAGGGCTGGACCAGGAGGAAGCCTGGAGCTAGGAGCCAGGCACATCTTCTGGGTCTGCCATGTGGACACTTGGTCCACCTTCAGCTGTTTTCTCAGGCCATTAGTAGGGAGCTGAATTAGAAGTGGAACAATCAGGACCCCAACCAGCACCCATATAGGATACCAGTGCTGCAAGCAGTGGCTTTATTTGCACAATACAAGTCTGGGTGCTGGCCTCAGCACCTTGCCTTTTCAAGTATTTCTTAAGTGCTTTCAGTTGCTTTGCTTTAGTTAAGCATTTAAACCCTGCAGCAAAGGACCTTAAAACTCTGCGTAACTAACACACAAGGATCCTTTGCAGCAGGACCCCAATTGACTGTGTTTTGATGAAGCTGAACTGCCATGGTCTTCGGAGAGCACGATATGGGTACAATATTTATAATCAGAGCCTGGGTTTGTATCATGGAAGCACTGCTGTCTACTGTGAAGCTCTGATTTTGCTGTTTGTGATGTCTTTATCTCAGCTTCTCCTCTCTAAGATGGTGATAAAAAGATGCAGGTTACATGTGGTCAGCCATACAGAATGCTTAGATTCAGGGTTGGAGCATCCTAACTTAAAGAGTAAATGCTACGTACTACAACTATTATTTTTATTATTATGCTTTATCCTTACTCCAGGGAGGCAAACTTGACCGGTCTGCCTGATTCAGTTCCTGTGGTCTAAGGTAGGGTATGTCCAAGCTGAAGTGTCCTGAGAGTGTTCAAGTGAGCTTACCAACCTGAGACTTCCCAGGTACTTAGCTGAGGAGGAATTCCTTCATGCTGTCTGAAGTGAAAGGATGGGCTCCAGCTTGTAGCAACAGTCTCAAGAGTCGAATTCTTTCCCCCAGAATGTCTGTCCTGAGTTCTCGAGGGTCCCTGTCTTGTTCAAGCCTCTCCCAAGACTTTTGGTTATGCATACCCATCAATTTTGTAGTCAAAATGTTGTGTTACTATTCTGAAAAAGGTTTTCCAAATTGTATAATATTTAGATCCTACAAAAGCAGAATCTGCCTCCTTCATAGGACTTGTCATGGGGAGAGAACACTTTTCAAATATGTGTTTAATAATCCGAAAGACAGTTACAGTGATGGAATGGGAGAGAAAGAGAGAGATTTTCCATTCACTGGTTCGTTCCCCAAATGGCCACAAGAACAGGGCTGGGGCATGCCAAAGCCAGGAGCCCAGAAATCCATTTAGGTTTACCACAGGGGTATTAGGGACCCAAGCACCTGAGCCATCCTCTGCTGCTTGCCCAAGCACATTAATAGGAAGCTGTGTTTGAAGCAGAGAAGCTGGATTTTGAGCTTGTGTTCAGATTAATTTTTTTTCTTTGTTGTGGAGAAATTCTGTAAATAGATTCAACTTAAGCCTTGTGAAAGCCATATATAAGAAACTTGGGAGCCTGCATGATGACATAGCGATCTAGTCTTCCATCTGTGGTGCTGGCATCCGATATGGGTGCTGGCTCATTTCCCGGTTACTCTATTTCAAATCTGCCTGCTAATGGCCTAGAAAAGTAGCAGAAGATGGTCTAAGTTCTTGGCCATTGCATCCACATGGGAGATCTGGAAGAAGCTTCTGGCTCTTGTCTTCAGAGAAGCCCAGGTGGCCATTTGGGGTGTGAACCAGAGGATCGATGATCTCTCTCTTTGTTTCTTTCCCCCTTTCCCTGTGATTCTGATTTTTAAATAAAATAAATGCATTTTTAATGAAACTGAAATTTTACCATTTTTGTTGATCACGGGGAAAGGGGGATATCTCCATTTTGGGAAGATATGCTGGGACTGTAGAAATGATCAGATTTGCTTCCTCAAATTACATATTTGGAAAAGAGGGGGTTTATTAGGCTTTCTTGCCAGATAATTTTAATATGCTCCTCTAAGTTGGCTGGCCACCGTTGTGATGGATTAGGAGACCTCACCTCCTGTTGATGTAGCATGTTTTATCTCCAGAACTCATTATGGTTGTCATGGTGCCTCATCCAGCTCTGCACCCTCACTCCAGGGGTGTCACCTGCTGACAGTGAAGATGGTGTCCCTCCCCAGAATTTCCTTAAGGGAAGAAACATCTCCACCCTAGCACACCTCCTGGTTTCTGTACATTTCTAGTGCAAGGAGGTTTAGCCCCCAGCCTTATTTTGCCCTGCATCTGAAGGTTCTGCCCAATGTCAAAACTCCCTGTGGGATGAAAGTTTCCTATATTCCCAGATTCATTTCTCCTCTACCTGGTCCTGTTCTTCCCACTTTCTCACAAGTGTTATTCTCATGTGCATTTCCACTCAGTTCTCTGCCTCAGGGCAAGTGCTCCATCATATGCCCTGGTTCCTGCATCTTCCCCTCCCCATTGTCAACAGAAGCTTCCCAGCCCTACTCACAAGGCAGAGAAGATACAGTTGTTTTTTTTTTTTTCAGAAATAAGGCAGGGGCCAGCATTGTGGTGCAGCGGGTTCAGCTACCACCAGTGACACTGGCATTCTTTATCAGAGTGCTGGTTTGAGTTCCAGCTGTTTTGCTGTTGATCCAGCTCCCTGCTCATGCTCCTAGGAAAGCAGAGGCAGTCCTAAGTGCCTGAAACCCTGTCATTCACAGGGTTGGAGTTCTAGGCCCCTGGCTTCAGCATGACATAGCCCTGGCCATTGTGGCTGTTTGGGGGATAAACCAGTTCATAGATGTCTGTATCATTCTACTTTCCAAATAAATACAATAAACTTTAAAAATATAAGATAAATTTTGAGACACAAATTATAGTCATATGAAGACAACTTTGACAGTTTTTAGGTAAATAGTAATAATAGACTAAAGAAATAGAAAGGATACGTTGGAGAGTATAAGTCAGCGAAAGAGCTTATAGAAATACATGTAACAGTAGATAACATAGATGAGGCTTAAAAACAGGCTACAAGCTGATATTTTTTTAAAAGAAAAAAGGAAATGAGATCAAGAATGCAGATGAAAAGCTGAAATAGGATGTAAAGTGCTGGAAAAATACATATGGAAGGATGAAAAAAATGATTTTTTAAAAGTAAAAGCGGTTGTTCAAAAGATTAAACACAGAATTACCACATGATTCAGCAATTCCACTTCCAGAATGATCCTCCAAATAATTGAAAACAGGGACTCAGACTGTTACACATCCATGTTCATAGACACATTATTCCCAGTGGCCAAAATGTGGGAGCAAAGCAAATGAGAATGAACAAAGTGGCATAGTTATACAATGAAATTATTATTCAGCATTAAAAGTGAAGGAAATTCCAAAACATACTACAGTATGGATGAATTTTGGAGAAAGTAGGTGAAATAAACCAGACACGGAGAGATAAATGTTGTATAATTCAATTTACATGAGACACAAGAGCAGTCAAATCCTTAGAGACAGAACATAGAACCACGGTTATGAATGGCTTGGGGAAGGAAAAATGGAGAGCTCAGTCTCTTGGGTTTCAAGTTTCATTTTGGAGCAATGTAAAAGTCTAGAAATGGTGGAGATGGGGGCTGTGCAGTCTGGGAATGCACTTAGTCCTAAAGGATTGTGCACTTAAGATGATTAAGACATTGGCATAGGCGAAGAGTTCTTGGATTAGACCCCAGCAGCACAAGACACAAAAGCAGAAATAGACAAGTGGGACTACATCAAGCTAAGATGCTTCTGTACTGCAAAGGAAATACTCAAGGAAGAGGCAATGGACAGAATGGAAGAAAATATTTGCAAACTATACATCTGGTAAAGGATTAATATCCAGAATATAGAAGGAACTCAAGAAACCCATCAGCTACCAAACAAGCAACCCAGTTAAGAAATGGGCTGGGTAGGGATATGAACAGGCGCTTTTCAAAGGATGAAATACAGATGGCTAACGGACACAGTAAAAAATGCTCAGAATCACAACGCACCAAAAATCACAAATAGAATAACTATCATCCAAAACTTACATTAAAAAAAAATCGTTGGTGAAGCTATGTGGGAAAATGTATTGTTCACTGTTGGTGGGAATGTAAAGTTGTATGACAGCTATGTAAGACAGTATAAAGATTCCTCAGATATCTGAAAATAGATCTACCTATGACCCAGCCATCCCACCACTGGGATTTTGCCCAAATGAATTGAAACTTCCATATGATGGAGTTATCTTTATCCCCATGTTTATAACAGCTTGATTCACAACAGCTAAGGAATGGGATCAACCCATAGGCCCACCAACTGATGATTTGATGAAGGCATGATTGGATAAAAAACATATTATACACAGACACACACAATGGAATAATACTCAGCTATAAAAAATGAAATCCTATCTTTGGCAACAAAATGGACCCAACTGAAGATTGCTATGTTTAGTGAAATAAACCAACTCCTAAAAGGCAACTATCGTGTGTTTTCCCTGATTTGTGATAGCTATTAAACAGGGTGCAAAAAAATACAACATGTGTAAGTGAAATTGACATTTTGAACTTTGATTGTTGTTTATAGACCTTGAGTGTACTCTTGAGCTACAGTGACTTCTCTACTTATTACTTGTTGATTTTTCAACTTTTTATTTAGTGGAGGATTATGCTTCTGATTTAAAGAAAACAACGCATGTCATTATAAAAATTAAGAGAAAAAAGAAAGGCAGGATGGGAAAGAGGGAAGGTATATGCAAAGTATTATAATGCTTCTTTTAAAATATTTTTTTATTTGAAAGGCAGATGTATATATAGAGAGAGTTAGAGAAAGAGAGAGAGAGAATTAGAGAGAACTTCTGTTTGCTGGCTCATTCCCTAAATGGCATCAACAGCCAGAGCTGAACTGATCTGAAGCCAGTCGGTAGCACCTTCCCCCAAGTCTCTCTCATGGGTGTAGGAATCCGAGCATTTGAGCCACCCTCTGTCACTTTCCCAGTCCATGTGCAGGAAGCTGGGTTGAAGTGCAGCAGCCAGAGCTAAAACCAGCACCAATGTAAGATGCCAGTGCTACAAGTGGAGGATTAGCTTGTTGGACCACCATGCTGGCCCCATCATTATGCTCTTAAAACTATGTATTAAATACATGAAATTCATTCGTTTTACATAAATCTTAAAATGATCAAGATGTTGATTTTAAAACGCATATCTTAACAAAATAAAAAATCCCATCACTAAATTTAAAAATAAAAATGAAAAGTTTACAGATTTGAGGAACAAATAGTTGACGAAAAACATTGATGACAAACTTGTCAGTCTTTGATTCTGAGCAGAGCTGTGTATGGTGCAGTGAGGAATGTGTATGGTGTAGAGACGAATGAACATGATGGGCCTGCCCTTCCACCCTTGTCATCTTCAGGTTACCAAGAATGGCAAGTTTTTCATCTGTGTCTTCAAGCGCTAGAAGACAAGCTTCCTGAGTTGAACAACTGCTCTGGAAACTTCTCAGACACCTGCCGTTATCCATGTGGAGAAGAGAAAGGGAGCAGAGAACAGGCCTCAGCTTGGAAAGAAGACACTCCTCAGAACAGAAGAGGAGAGGAAGGAGTCCTGGCCAGGATGGAGTGTTATGACTCACCAACTTATCTTAACCAGAAAATTGGGGGCCAGCAGCTATTTTGAGCTGTGGCTGGAGGAAGTCTGTCTTATGCATTGGAATGAAAGTCTTGGCAACTCTCACTGTGGTTTCCTGACAATTGTCCACTTTTTTTTCCCTGACATTCTTCCTGGCACATAGTCCAAGCACTGAGAGGTCTTCTCACAGGGAGACTTGGATTAGGAGAATACTCCCAAGAGGAAGCTGCTCTTCCGGATCTGGAGGAACGAGAAAGGCAAATGTGATCTGATTGTACCTGCTCTGCTCCCATGTGAACAGCAGACAAGAGTTCCACCCAGCTGAGCCAGTGCCACTGTTTATTTCCCTTTATCCTTCAAAACGTTGATTTTCCAGAAAAGTCATCCTGAGGAAATTCCATTTGTGTTTTTCCCTTAAAATATGCTAAGTTACTTAGATCACTTTTTTTTTACATTGACTATTTTTTGATTCTCCAGATTTGTATTCCACAGATATGTCTCAAATGCCTTATTATGTGTCTCTATGCTAAGAACTGTGGAAGTTTGGAGATTGATGCTAGCAGAAACCATTTTGTTGATGAGGATATAGACCCAGAATTGCTCTATCCAATACAGTAGTAATTAGTCACATGCTGCTATTTAAATGAGAAGAAATCAGAATTAAAAATTAGTTCCTACATCATGTCAGTCACATTTCAAGTTATCAATAGACTTCTGGCTATTGGATACCATGTTTCACAGGACGGATATAGAATAATTCAAGGTTTTGTGGTACTGTGATAGCTTAAAGAGTTCATGTGAAATTGTACTTGTGTCACTCAGTAGTTGAAACTGATCTCTGTAGTCAGTTTTCCTATTTTTTACTTTCTACCAACATGAAAAAAGTGACTGACTGAAACCATTATACTTGTAGAGACCAAAAATAGAAAAAGCAATACTAAATAGAAATGCACATATTTAAAAAGATTATCTGTATAT
The DNA here is from genome assembly GCF_030435755.1 of Ochotona princeps. NCBI lineage: Eukaryota > Metazoa > Chordata > Mammalia > Lagomorpha > Ochotonidae > Ochotona > Ochotona princeps. The sequence continues at coordinate 94,030,597 of NC_080833.1, forward strand.
TCGACTTTAGCTAGAGAGAAATACCAAAATGCATCACTTTTGTTTTAGCAAAACAAATCCCTAAAACTGTTGAACTCATGACATAACTGGTTATCGTGGGTCCCTGAAGGGCATGCCCTCATTTTGGTTGTGGAGCTGAAGACTTCACAGGCTCATCCTTGATGAGTAAACTGAATCTTTGAAACAATTAGCTATCTTAAACAGGGAATTAAGTATTTCCTTCTTTTCAAAAATTATTAAAGACATGTCATTGTCAATCAAAGCTTCTGAAAATAAGATATTGCCAAGTGATACAGTTCTGGCCAAAGCAGACAATCCTGATACTATGCACCTGTTATTGTATGGAAAGGCTATGTCGGTCAGCCTTGTTGCAGGGATGAAAGGGCACTGTGGGATCTTCTGTGTTCCTTGGGAGGGGATCATTGGCACCCTTAGGAAATGGCTGCTCTGGCCAAAGGGAATAATCAGAATGCCCCGTATCATCCCATGGGGCTACAGAACAGTTTAACATGAGTATATGTTTTCCTGGCTTAAGGTAAATTGTTTGAATCTCAGGGCTGAATTATATCTTACACAGTGTTTATTTTCTGTTTTCTTATCTCCAGGGTTCACTGAAAGCAAGTTCTGGCATTACCAGGAACAATTACAGGCTCTGTCTTGGGGCCTGTTCTCTGTGCTGTCTATGCTGAATGATTTCATGCCATCATGGGCTTAAAAACCCATGTTTAGGGGCCCAGCACGGTACACTGGACTGGGCTAGACCCAAGCACCCACTGGTGCTCGTCAGGACCAGGGTAGGTGTAGGATGGGCTACGCTAGGTTTTTGCCCCTGCTGAGCCAAGTATGAGCTGTTTCTGCATGTGGACCAGGCTAGACTGGGCTGTACCCAACAATTATAAATGGAATGGGTTGAAGGCTGGTAAGAAAAGGCCATTATTCCTGCTAGATCAGAAGATAGACTGAGTAGGACTGGCCCATGGACCCACCCGTTTGCACGAGATCTGGCATTGGGAATGATTCTGATGGAGGAGCCTAGGAAACACCTCTGTTGGGACACAGTCCATGCAGGTGAGTGCAACAACCACGATAGGGAGCCTCCCAGACCAGACCAGGGAATGGTACTCAGCGGCATACATTTGGCGCAGGTCTGGGGCAAAACCGTCAGGGCCAGTTCACATCACCTGCTGGCGAATCCAAGCACAGAATGGAGTGTGGGTCGGGCTGGGTCTGATTGCAGCACACACCAGTACACATGAGGATTTGGACTGGGTACCAGCTGGGCTGGTCTAGGCTTTAGCCCCTACCAACCTGAGCTGGAATTGGGGGTACGCCGGGTTGGGTCCAGCCAGGCTACAGCACCCACTGGCAAAAGCTGAAGTGAGGCAGGCCATGCCAGACTGGGTCAATACGCCCAAGCAGCACACTCAAGACTTGGTGGGGGAGGGGGTAAGGCTGGTGGGGGGAATGTGGACCGCTCCCCTGCTGGAACACCTCCCACTGGACAGCATGAGTTGGGACAGGGTCAGATCAGACTGGGCAGGGCTACAACACCTGTGGGCCTCAAGTGAGCTAGATCAGGGAAAAGCCAGGCTTGGTTGACTGTCCCTACTGGTGCAAGCATAAATCAGAGTGGATGCAGGTTGGTTAGGCTTTGTTGCAGCATCAGCTGGCAAATGCTGGCACTGGGGGCTAATTCTGTCAAGTCAAGCTACAGAACCACCTGGAATATGCATGATCCGGGTGTGGGAGTAAGCACAGTAGGGAAATAGTGGGCGCCTTCCTCTTGGGTTACCACTCCCACTGGAGAGCATGAAAATCAGCAGAATAGAATGGCACCCATCAGCATGTGAGTGGTCTGGATAGTGGGGCTGGTTGGGCTGAACGAGGCTTCAGTGCCCATTGACATGTACGAGAGCTGAATGGGATGTGTGGGACAAAATGGACCAGTCTGCTGTACATATTGGCAAGCATGAGAACCAAGGTAGGGGGCGGGCCTGGTGGGGGTTATGTGAAGTCACTCTGACTAGACTGCAGCTCCCACTGGTTTGTGTGAGGGCCAAGTGTGTGCTGGGCAGAATCAGGCCGGACTGCAACACCTATTGGTTCATGTGGAAGACAGGGCTGGAAACAAAACTGATTCAGCAATTGAAACCACCAACATATGCATAAGCTGATTGGGGTGGCAGACTGTGCCAGGCCCTGTACTGGCATACATACACAAGAACCAGGCCTGGGATCACCTCAGATGAAGTTTCTTCAACTCAGAACCACGAACAATGAGAAGTGCAGGTTCCACGGCCTGCACTCCCCCTGGGGCCAGATGACATTGATTCTGTACTTGGGTGTCTAATAGGTATCTTGGGTTAACAAGTCCACACAGAACTCTTAATCCTATCCTTCCCCTAAAGTGGCTCCACTGGCATTCTCTCATTCTCTGAAAATGGTAGCATGGCCCACCAAGATGCTCAAGTCAGAACTTAGAGTAAGTGTTCAGACTAGTGATTGGGATGCCCACGTCCCGCATCAAAATATCTGGCTTTGATTCCTGGCTCTGGCTCTTGATTTGGCTTCTAGTGCAGACTCTGGAAAGCCACACACTGTGTTGCTGGAAGGCCTGGATTGAGTTCCAGGCTCCTGGCTTTGGCCTGGTCCAGCCCCAGCCATTGTGGACATTAGGGAAGTAAACCAGAGTGGAAGGTCTATCTATCATCTATCATCTATCCACCCCTTATCTTTCTATTATCTAGCACCATCCTTTTCTCTGGGTCTGTCTTTCATCTGTCCTCCCAAATAAATGAAACAAAATAAAAACTCTTTAAGTCATATCTGATGACACCCACTTTTGCTGTCACTTCTGCAATACCATCATTCTATTTTCAAAACGTACTCAAATGTCTCCTTTACTTGAGGTTCCTGCCACTGCTGTAGCAGATCCAGCACTGGCTCCCTGAACTGCCTTAAGGGCCTTGTTTCCTCACCTAACACCCTGGCCAACTTGTCAGTGGCAGTAGAGGACTCCTTGGAGTCACTCTCAAATTTAAAATGATGGGAAGTGAATAGTGATGACAGAAGGAAGGATATAAGATAGATTCAATGCCAAGGTCTTGTCCAAGTAACGATTTTGTGTGTGTGTTTGTGTTGGGTGGTGAGGTTGCGGGAGGAGGAAGTGAGGAAAATCTTGGAGTAGGGCGAAGTGTAGAGGAAACATCTGGACTACTAGACATGTTCTGAGTTTTTATCATCTGTATACAAATTTTGTGGGTGGACAAACATATGTATGCAGTTTATGCCTTTTTTATTAAAAAGAGAAAGAAACATGGAATAACTTCTTGCCAAGAATTTGAAGACAATTTGGCAAGGATATTGTGGGATCTACTTCCTTGGCTTTTTTCCAGAATAAGACAGAGTCTCGGCTGCCTGGAGGTGTTCAGCGCCTAGAATTAAGATGTAATCAGAAGTCACACTGGTTCTGCTTAATTCTATCCTTGGCCCTGTGTTAGGTGCATTGTTATGAATCTTTAATGTGTTACTTAACATTTCATCAGATAGGAGTATTTAAGGACATTATGAATAATTAATGAACTGGGCAGGCAGAAGGTTGAAAGTTTTCAGCTTCAACCATCCTCACTTTAGGACAAAATGACTGTGGGAATTTTTGGAATAAAAAATAGCCATCTAAGAAGCTGGTGCTGTGGCACAGTGGGTTAAGCTGCTATTTGTAAAGCCAGAATCCCATACCAGAGAGTTGGTTTGAGTTTTGTCTGCTCTATTTCTGGGAGAGCTTTCTGCTAATGTACCTGGGAAGGCAGGGGAAGGTGGACAAAGTCCATGGGCCCCTGTCACCCATGTGAGAAATCAAGACGGTATTCTGGCTACTAGTTTCTACCTGTCCCAGCCCTTTGACACATGAACCAGTGGAAGATAGTTCCCTTCCTTTCTTTTCAACTCTACATTTTCTGTCACCCTGCCTTTTCAATGAATAAATAAATACATAGAAAAATAAATAAATAGGCATTTAAAAAATGCAGCCATTTGTTTGCTAGGCCTTTCCTGGAAGTGTCCAAATGCTACTGTGTCCATCATCTTCATCAAGAAGCCAGAACAAGAATGTCTTGGAAATTTGCACTTCTAGGGCTGAGTACACATGCTCCATATGTGCTGTCATCTGCAGCAGGTGCTTGAACTTGTAAGGATGGGGTGGGCAAACAGGAAGCTTAGTGTGTACTACACAGCACAGTAGGCAAAGCAAGGGTTCCAGAACTATAATAGCTGGCTGACCCTAGTGGGCCTGCTGCTGCCACCTACTGGGTGTGAGCTTGGGCAAGCTTCTGAATCTCTGTGCTTAAAATAACCATAAATTATTGTACCAGTCTCATGGGTTTGTTTAAATATTTTATGTTTTAAGACATGTCAATAAGTATTCCTGGCATGTGATAGACTTTTTAGTTAAAAAAAAAAAAACCTGTGGTGCATAGAAACTGAATATGTGTGTAGAAACAGATTAGTCT